>NC_090444.1:6364200-7614200 GCF_031143425.1 Pleurodeles waltl | reverse complement strand
TTTAAAAATACTTCTCAAGCTGTCTTTGGGAAATAGTCTTGTATCACAGCATCGACAAATGTTTTTCATAATGTTCCAAAAGATCACTAACCTCGAGAAGGTTGAAAACAGGGGAACGAGAGGAGGATTACTCATGAATTGACTTCTCCTGGAATGTTTTCGATTATTTGAGGAAGATGGAATACTGTTCGTAAATTTTCCAGCCGCTGTGAAAGTAATATGCTCCAGAAAGGAAAGCGCAGATGAAGCCTCGCACTGAAATGACGACTCCAAAAAAGAATCATGGAAACTCCATCTGAACCGGAAACACCTGCGAGCGAAGGAAGACTTGAAGCCAAGCACAGGAAACACCTTGGCAGTTCTATTTATAGACTAGAGATGAGCCATCAGACACATGCTGGTGATGAGTCATCAATCACTTCTGATGATTCATATGAAGGAATTCTGGTGAAGAGTCATCAGACACATGCTGGTGATGAGTCATCAAACACTTCTGATGATTCATATGAAGGAATTCGATGTCTCCATAAACGACTTGGCACACAGTTCACAAATGGGACAACACTTACTTTTATCAATATAAACAAACATGCAATGTAGTTTTCCTCACAAGTTACAGGGAAGTGCTGTGCTGTAAACACATTCATGACATGTTTCATCGTTCTTCATACATGCTGATTTATTTTGTGAGGGTGCAGCAAGAAGCATGTGTGAGTGCGTGTCCTAATAGAAGGGCCAAGAAGGGTTTGCACACCAACAAGCATCCGCTTCTCAATCCGCAATCAGCTGCGGCATCGGGAAGTGGTGGGGTCACTGCTGGTCCCCTCTGCCCCTGCCAGAGCAGCATGATGCTTGGAGGTTCCCTTCACTAGCCATGCTATAATTGAGTGCTGCCACGGCCTGACAGGACCCCGGAAGCCCCGCTATGACAGACACTGAGCTTGAGAGTGGGGCCACGGTGACACATTCAACTGGCTGCAATCTCTGGGGGTGCAGGCTGGCACTGCCGGCCCCCCAGTGCTGTATCTTTTTGCAGGCCACTTGCATCTGCTGCATCACAGCGGCTGCAGTGGTTGTTGGGGCACCTGTCTTGGGCCGGCGCAATGGCGCTGTCTGCCCTCTGACTTTACCCAACGTGTTTGGTTGCCTCCTCTGCTCATTGGCACTTGGAGGGGGTTGCTGATTTGCCCTGGGCTGTGATTGCGGGGTCGCAGCCAAGGCAAGCAGACTACACTGACTGTCCCCGGGCCTGGGGAACAGCCTGGGCTGAACTATCCAACTGGCCATGAGGCACTTGTGGACCTCGAGTTGTGCCCTTCACACCAACACTATATGCATGAGTTTGCCTGCCCTACCGCTGGGACACATAGATGATCCGTGGCCATGACGTTGTTTCGCCTCCATTGGCCTACTGCTAGTCCACTGTGATATACAACAGGAGGCCCAGTGCACCTGAGTGTATGGAATGACATCTCTAGCTCCCATCTTCTGTGGGTGCCACTAGTAGAGTGACCCTGCCACTCGCTTGTTGCAGCTCTTCCTGAGCCTTCTGGGGGCTCCTGCCCTGGTGCCTTTCTGCCTCTGGTTCGTGGTCAAGACATATATACACTCCCCCCTTGCGGTTGGAACGATGTCAGTCCCTACAGTGCTATCCTGACTGTGTCCTCCTCTCTGTCCCACTTTTTGGTATCCCGCTAAGTTTGCGTTTGACTCCATCCGGGCCCTGAGACAGCAGCACTGAAGCTCTGATGCTGAAGATCCATCTCCAACACCTTCTAACCCTAGGTCCATGGTCGGTGCCCCCACCATTTGGTAGAGCTTTGGGCTTGATTCCAGGTGATTGACACTCGCTTTAATACTGTTGATGTCCGTCTAAACTAGATGGGGAGAGAATACCTCGCCTTTCGACACACCTGGATGATTCAGAGCACCCATTGCCTGAAGTGGAACATGGCTCAGCTGAGGTTCTGAAACATTCGGAAAGGGTGGAATGGTTGTTGAGGGGGCAGCGGATAAAAAAGAAGATCTTGAAGCTCAGTCACACAGGAATAATATCTGCATCACAGAAATTGCTGAAACCACTGACCTGGAGAGGCCGGATTGTAGGAAAGTACCATCTTGCCTGGCATGTTACCCCCATATTTCACTGTATATATGTTGTTTTAGTTGTATATGTCACTGGGACCCTGCCAGCCAGGGCCCCAGTGCTCATAAGTGTGCCCTGTATGTGTTACCTGTGTTATGACTAACTGTCTCACTGAGGCTCTGCTAACCAGAACCTCAGTGGTTATGCTCTCTCATTTCTTTCCAAATTGTCACTAACAGGCTAGTGACCAATTTCACCAATTTACATTGGCATACTGGAACACCCTTATAATTCCCTAGTATATGGTACTGAGGTACCCAGGGTATTGGGGTTCCAGCAGATCCCTATGGGCTGCAGCATTTCTTTTGCCACCCATAGGGAGCTCTGACAATTCTTACACAGGCCTGCCACTGCAGCCTGAGTGAAATAACGTCCACGTTATTCCACAGCCATTTACCACTGCACTTAAGTAACTTATAAGTCACCTATATGTCTAACCTTTACCTGGTAAAGGTTGGGTGCTACGTTACTTAGTGTGTGGGCACCCTGGCACTAGCCAAGGTGCTCCCACATTGTTCAGGGCAAATTCCCCGGACTTTGTGAGTGCGGGGACACCATTACACACGTGCACTATACATATGTCACTACATATGTATAGCGTCACAATGGTAACTCCGAACATGGCCATGTAACATGTCTACGATCATGGATTTGTCACCCCAATGCCATTCTGGCATTGGGGTGACAATTCCATGATCCCCCGAGTCTCTAGCTCAGACCCTGGTACTGCCAAACTACCTTTCCCGGGGTTTCACTGCAGCTGCTGCCAACCCCTCAGACAGGTTTCTGCCCTCCTGGGGTCCAGCCAGGCTTGGCCCAGGAAGGCAGAACAAAGGACTTCCTCAGAGAGAGGGTGTTACACCCTCTCCCTTTGGAAAAAAGTGTTAAGGCTGGGGAGGAGTAGCCTCCCCCAGCCTCTGGAAATGCTTTCATGGGCACAGATGGTGCCCATTTCTGCATAAGCCAGTCTACACCGGTTCAGGGATCCCTCAGCCCTGCTCTGGTGCGAAACTGGACAAAGGAAAGGGGAGTGACCACTCCCCTGACCTGCACCTCCCCTGGGAGGTGCCCAGAGCTCCTCCCGTGTGCCCCAGACCTCTGCCATCTTGGAAACAGAGGTGCTGCTGGCACACTGGACTGCTCTGAGTGGCCAGTGCCAGCAGGTGACGTCAGAGACTCCTTCTGATAGGCTCCTTCAGGTGTTGCTAGCCTATCCTCTCTCCTAGGTAGCCAAACCTCCTTTTCTGGCTATTTAGGGTCTCTGCTTTGGGGAATTCTTTAGATAACGAATGCAAGAGCTCATCAGAGTTCCTCTGCATCTCTCTCTTCACCTTCTGAAAAGGAATCGACCGCTGACTGCTCTGGAAGCCTGCAAAACCGCAACAAAGTAACAAAATAACAAGTCAGTTGACCTGACTACTATGACTTATTGTAGATCTAAAAACGCTATCTACTTGATTCTATATCCGTGTAATTTAGGCTATGTAGGTGAGACATCTAGAGAATTTAGAATAAGCTCTTATGAGCAGAAGTCGGCTCTCAAGACATGCAAACCTACTCATAAACACAAGGAGCTTGAAATCAGATAGACAATTTCGGAAAATTGTCTCCAGACACAGGCAGACTCTGTAAGCAGTCAGGAAAAAACGGGAAATCTTCTGGATTTTCCATTTGGATACATGTGAGAATGGGTTAAATTAAGAAAGACCTTGGCATAATGCCTTGTAGAGGAACTTTGGAATATTGTCATCTCTGGTATACTTTATAGACTGTTTTCATCCTAAACTAAGTTGATCATTGTTTTTCTGAATTTATCTACTACATAGTCTCAATTCTATACATCTTTTACACATTATTTACATATCACTAGGTTCAAAAAAAATTCTAGATGTGATATGTTATTTTATTACATGTTTTAGTGTTTTTTTATCATCTATTGAACCATTCAAAGATGGCCACCTTAGTTTGTGGCTTTAAAGCACAACTTTTCTTTTGTAGTCCTTTGTTGATTTGTTTCTAAATGCGCAGTCCTTCCGAGATAAGAGAGGAATCGAGCATATAGAGACGAACATTATGTGTATTTCCAAATTTTTGTCAATATGGACATGGAATTTATCCCTACCTGCTTGCCTTCTGGTAAATAGAAAAATACTCTGGCGTTATTTTTTAACAAATGCCTTTGCTGGAGTAAGCTGTTGACGCACTCTCTGCACTCTTCGTTTAGAAGACCCGGACAATATGTTTTAGTTGGGCAAGAAGATGAATGTGCAGTTTTGTGGTTTGGCTCGTTTTTGAACAAGCGGAGGCAATGCATGCGCAATGTTTGCGTTTAGCTGTGTTTTTTCCTTGATAGATATTAAGAGTTTATCTGTCTTTTTTAGGTGATTATCATTGTGATAGAGAATTGTTTAGAAATGATTGAATCGACCATGTATCATTAGGTATGGTAAGGAATTCTTTAAACTTTTTTGGTTTTCCCAAGAAATAGACTATTTGCCTTTTAATTTTCAGATGTTTTGTTAATTCATTTTTGGTGCCAGTATTTGGTGTATTATTTAGTGTATCACATTAGGAAGTGTTCGAATGGATGAGCTTGTATCACTCTTTTACTCTTGGTGTTATATTTTCATAAAGAAATATTCACATCCACTGAAACATTATTTTAGTGATTCCATATAGACGCAATGACTCCCTATGACTTTCAGTACATACAATTAAACAATGTATCCTTGAAAAAATTTTTTGCTTAGATTCATGATGCACAATCTGGTACTCAAATTTTCTTTGCCCTGATGAAGGTGGCTTGAGAAATTGATATTTCATCTATATGCTGTGTCCACCGAAACACGCGTAGGCGGGAGGCAAGAGGCGAGAGAGAACTCAATGCCTATTATTTGGAATTGAAGGCAAATGTCAAGGTGAATTTTTGTTCCGATTGGCTGTCAGAAACCAGTATATGAACCCTGAAGATTTATGAATGGCTAAAGAAAGAGCCACAGTGTTTGAAATGGACAATCATCTAAACCATTAACATCGTGCGAACTTAGACAAATTGTTTAGAAAGTTTTGTGCTATCATCTGCATAATAACGAATCAAACTGCACAATTTAAAAATTTCATATTTTATATATTTGTGATGTTTATTTTTGTTTGATTATTGTTTTGTGTGTATGTCTTTAAAAAATGTGTGTTGTAGTTTGGTTTCTCAATGGTGTATTTTTGTATCACTAGTGTTTGTGACTCTGTTGGTGAGTCTAGGGTAGTCAATGAATTGAATTATGTATTAGGTTGAATAAAGTAATTTGTTCTATGAAGGTGTAAGTATTTTTGATTCTTCTATATTCTGAATAAGGTAGGAGAGATTTATATGCTGTGTTTGTGTGTTATTCCCAGGATTTCTCTCCTTATCTAGTCAGGGAACCCTTTTTAGTTTTGATTACAATAGCCTTTCTACAGGAAACTCATTTATCACCCCGAGACGACTGTCAGTTTGCTCACTCCTGGGGACAAAATAATGTATTTTCCTTCTATAGCTCCTACTGCCTAGTAGTGAGTATACTTGTCCACAAATCACTACCCTTTATTTATCAAACGTGCATCACTGACAAGGACGGCAGATACCTCGTCTCCAGTTCCTCTGCAAGCAGGACAGTCCTGCTGATAAATGTTTATGTCCCTAACACTGACATTTCTGAGTTTTATCATAACCATACAGTCTGGATACCTCGCTTTCCAGCGGACCTCAAAATTCTTGGTGGTGATTCAAATATTACACATCACCCTCTAGTAGACTTCTCCAGAACATCCATAACCACTAATACACGCTCACTGCATGCACTTCTAGAACTACTGGACACATACTATCTCTCTGACGTGTGGCGTACTCACTACCCATATACTAAAGGCTAAATCTTTTACACTGCTCTCCCAAGATTCATGGTCGCCCCTTGATTACTGGTTTGTCTCCCATAACCTCATACTCTTCTGGTCATGAGATGTGACACACATGCCCCATACACTCTCAGATCATGCTCCTCTCATGATACCACACACTTGCTTTACTCCCAGACAATGGCAGGTCTCAGAACCAGCGCTTCACGATGCTGTGTTCCAATCGGACCTCCTTGCAGCTATTAACGAATAGTATTCATTGAACTCTGTCTCAGTTTCCAAACAGGCTTTCTTGTAGGAGGACTTTAAGGCTTACATTAGAGGGGTCTGCATCTCAACACAGTCAGGCGTCTTAAAAAGCAGACGCAAAGACTTGGCTCAGGTAGAAAGGGAACTGCGGACTATTGATTCTATTTCTAAGGGAGCCTAAGAATCATCACTGAATAAGCGATCACTCCTACTGCTAGAAATCCACGACTTGGCAGATCGAGAGGTGACATTTCTTTGCAAATATGCCCACACCCGATATTATGATGAACGAGACTGGTGGGATCATTCCCTGGCCCAAATTGTAGGACCTAATTACTAAGCCATGTACTTTACAAACCAACAATGGCACTACGATCACAGGTGATGAGAATATCGCCCCCCCACCTACTTGATTAGTACTGAACCTTATACACCTTACGTCATGTGGACACTGTGGGGGAGGCTGATTCTTATCTGAGATTGCCAAGGTCTGCATTACGGATTCCAGAAACCATTTCTAGTGGCCCCCATCATGCGGGAAGAAATCTCACAAGACATTGATGCCGTAGGCGGATCTAAGATCCCCAGGCTCGATGGCTTCACGAGTCACTTTTACAAGTCCTTTAAACCAACCTTAATCCTGCACGTCCCTGAGGTCTATGCAGAAGCCCTCGAGTACGTCATTCTTCCCCCCACTTTACGGGAAGCTGTTACTATTTGTCTCCTCAAACCTGGCAAACCGCCACACCTTTGTACCACATACTGTATAGGCATCTGACACTCCTCAATTGCAATAAAACAATTGTAGTGAAAGTCACAGCAACACGATTAGCACTTCTTATGGAACGCACAATTTCCCCTCTTCAGGCGGGCTTAGTACCACAGCGCTCCACCACCAATAACTGCATACAATATTTGCAGTAATAAACGAAATTAACCCAACTCTTCCTGCGGCTGTTGCCCTTCTCGATGCGGAAAAGGCATTTAACTGCCTCGAATGGAAGCTACACTGCAAGCTACACTTGAAAACTGGGCATTTCCCAGGGCTTCCGTGACCTGATCCTGCTCCTCTATGCCAAGTCTGTGGCCCGGCTACTAGTCAACAGTCATCTCACCAATGCTTTTCCTACATCCCAAGGTACCCAACAGGGGTGCCCCCCCCCTTCTCTTTATCATCACCCTTGACCCACTAATTCAACACTTTAAGGAGCGACACCTACACAGGGGATTGCCCCTCAGAGGGGTCCTATCCTGGCTACTGTGTACACCGATAAAATACTGCTGTTTGTGAGATCCTGCCTTGCACCTTTCCCAGACATCCGGGAGGTTATCCAGTTCAGTGCACTTTCTGGCCTCCTGATAAATTGGCATAAATCTGAACTGAGTACCTCTAAAATTATGTGATGACTCCCCTAAATACTTGGGCATCTTTCTTCACCGACAAAAGGATGAAGTGGTTTGTTGTAACTATGGACCTTCCATCAACACCTTCTCCTCCCAAATTGACAGATGGCTCCATCTTCCATTCTCCATCGCAGGTCACATTGCGATTATTAAAATGGTAGTGCTTCCCCACTTCCTTTACCTGTTCCTCAACATTCCAATTCTGCTGAACATTTCCTTCTTTTCTACACTGTGTACCCTTTTAACGCGCTTAATATGGGCTGGACGCCGCCCCGGAATTAAATAGGAAACACTCACTCTCCCTTATTCTAAAGGCAGTTTTGGGGAACCAGACTTTCATCACCTTTTCAAACTACTGGTATCACCCGGATGCCAGACTTCCATACCTAAAACCAGAAATACACCAGGTGGATCACCTTCTCTTGTCATGCCTCCTCCTGAAGGGATTACCTGAGAACTCTGAAATAACCACACCCTTCCACGACCTGCTGCGCATGGTCTAAGCTTCAAAGATACCTAAGGTATAATGTCCTCTACTCACCAGATATTCCTCTTGCTAATAACCCGTTGGCTTCCAATGACACGGGAAACATTGGTACATTCTCCACATATCAGATCCGTACCCTGGGTAATCTCTTCACCAGTGTTAAACTAGACCTCCGCTTCATTTTCAAGGTCGATGGGGCTACCTCCAAGATGGACCATTTTGTCCATCTCCAACTGCACAGTGCACTAAGGCAAATATTGCCCACATTCACTGAAGAATCAGCCCAACTCCCCCCCCCCCCCTCCCCCCCACACCATGGTTATTTCGACATTGGAAAGCAGTAGGCTTGTCTCCCGCCTTTATCACAACAGCCTTGAGTTGCGACCATTGTGCCATACTGCAGGGCGAGTGGCTCAGGGGAGGGATTTGAACTCCCTAATCTCTGACAAGCTATGGCAATTTTGTTGCATGCAAACTAAGCTGGTTTCAGCAAATAGCCAACACAAACTCCTGCACTATAAGTTCTTGCACCGTACGTATACAACCCCCCCAGGCCCTTACCAAATTTGACCCATCACGTTCTCATAATTGTCCAAATGTGCAGCCGACTTTGCCGATTTTGCTCATCTAACTTGGAACTGCACCATTATACAGGATTACTGGCACAGTATATTCACACTTCTTTCCACTAGGTTAGAGCACACTGTTGACCCTGACCCTCTCCTGGCACTCCTGGGGTATGTCAAGCCTCTGGAGCTGCAAAAAAAGATTTACGGCAATGGCACTTTTATTGGCTAAATGGGGCTTTGCTGTATTCTGGCACAGTAGTAGTAGACCTAGCACTAAATCCTGGTCAGGCAACTCATTTATTGTGATACCACGAGTGAACTCTACGCCTCACTTCTCCCTCTGCCGCCCAGTCCCAGGGATATCTGGGCCCTCTCTCTTCTTACTTATTGACTCTCAATGTGAAAACCTCCTTCTGATGTTGTGTCTGATTCACTACCAAGGTTCAGTTTGTGACTACTGCCTAGCACTTATTCAGGTTTGTGCACTTTGGTTCGATGCAATTCATTTTTCTTCGTCACTACTATTCTGTATACTGCAGAATGTGGCTATGAATGTCGTTCTTTGAAAAGCAACAAAAACATTTTTATTTTTTTTAATTGCCCAGACTCATGTGATACTCCGCAGTGTTAGATATAACAGTAGTATTAGAAGCCTGTCCTTCATCCGTATCAATGAGAGACGTAACTTGTCTTGAGACTGTGGACAGTTATTTGTGGTTTAGTAGCTGGTGAATTGTGGGCCAGGGAGACCTTTTAGATACCACACACTGAATACTTACCTCTTTTTCAAACTTTAAAGCACAAGATTAAGACTTGTTGACTGTGGAATTAACAACAGTTCACCTTTCACAAATAAGTGAAGAGAAGCTTTCAGTTTTTTTATGGTCTCTAGCCAAGTATGAATGTCTGCAGGATGGTGAAACAATGACCTGTCAATTGCCCCTTCTGTCCATTCAAGGACTGAGGATTCATCTTTGTATTCTTCCCACTGTGGCACCTCAGTCACCAGATGGGCCCATTCAGTTCAGTAATATTATGTTTTTATCATTGTTACTAGGTGGAAGCGCAGTCGGAGACCAGGTCGGACGGGAGTGTGGTCCAGCGCTGTCGCATTTGTCATGACAGTTTATTATAGTAGGCTCTGGAACAGGAACCAGGAAAAGGGCTTTATCAAGCTGCTTAGTGACCATTAGTCAACGTTAACAGGACACATCACTGGATGTGTTAGCCCATCCCCACACCCAGCAGTGATATTGTAGACCACCTCAATCTAAGTATGTGGGCACAGAGTTCATACAATGTCTCTCTCGTGGTATGTTGATGGTTTAAAACTTTTATTGCACTTACATATGTAAGCAACACAATCATTTCCTATGTATAGTACTCCAATTCTTTTGGGTCGTGTTCTTGCTTTATAAAACCCTCTAATTAAAAATAAACATATAGTTATAGAAAAGATCGAGACTGAAGTAATTTCTGCCACATGTGCATCATTGAAGGATGCCAAGGGGGGGGGAGTCGGGGTGTTACTAGACTATTTACTCACATTGGAATAAAGTAAGGTGGCCAATCGGCAAGGTGCTCACATTTTATGAGGCTAGGGGTTGGGGTACACATTGCTGACACCCTGAGTCCCTGTCCATGGCATCTAAACATAAATCCTCTGTTTGAGTCTCCTCATTAATCCACTCCCAGGTTTCCCCAATGCGGGCCACAGAGTTTATCTTTTTTGAACAAGGCTCATGCAGAGATGAAACCTTTGCTTAGTCTTTTCCTATTCAGGCAAACAGATTTATGTATTTTTTTCTAATGTGTGGGCACAGCTTGAATGGACATTTGAGCACTTTAGATAAGTAAATAACAATATATGATGTACGGTATAAGAAAGTTTACAGTGTTCAAACATCTAAGATTGCAGTCAGTACTTTCATCAAATGTTCATTTTATTACAGATCAGCAAGTTAAGAAAATACACTGTACGGAAGTAGAAAGAATACAATTGTTGTCTACACGTGATATAGGAGATTGTAATCACTGCTCTAAGTAGAGAGACCTCTTATTCACAGGTTGTCCAGCAAACTGTCCTGCAAAGTCTGTACAAAGGGTGGCAGCTCCTGTCCCGCATGAAACCATAAACCTCATGCACACATACTTTGGGGGCTACAATCCTCTAAGGCCATTGGCATCTGAGTTCCAAACAACCCCCAAAACTCAACTTGTCCTCTCCCAGGCAGTATAGTTAATGAAAGAAAGACACTGTCAACAATAAACAACAAGAACATAAGATCCAAGATAACAAACTCTCAATTTTACTATCATAAATGTCCCAAAACTGTGGATATGAGCCCTAGAAGACCTTGCAGGTCTCACGTAACTGAGTAAAGAGGCAGAGCCAAGTCTTATCACGAGGTGGTCAAAATAGTTGTAATACCACAGTAAGCTGGGAACACTTGCATTCTGTCCAGGTTTGATGCTCTCTAGAGTTTGCATATTGTCACCTCTGTGGTAAGTTGGGACCTTTTCTTGACTAATTCTTACGCACCTACGATGACTGCCACTATTTCTGTTCCAGCTCTTGTTCAGGTATTTCACCTCCAATATCTGTGAGCAGGCGTAGATCTTTTGACGTAGCAACTGATGACTGTTTCAAATGAAAGACCAATCAGTACGTCTTAAACCTGGTGGCATTTTTGATGCCTAATCAGAAAACATTTGGTAGGAAATGCTCTTTCATGTTTATAATATTCAAATAGTTTCTCCCTGGTGTACAATTTCAGACCAAGAGTTAGCTATTCCTTTGTAATGAATGTCTTGTCACTCTGAAGACAGATACAGTTTCTCCCTGGAATGCATGTTCACACATTAGGTTCCTCCTGTGGAAAAAACACGTTGCAAGAAAAGGTTGTTTCTACCTATAATGACTATCTGATCAGCAACTGGTCACATTTATGGCTTCTGTACATGCATAGTGTGGGTTTTGGGATGCTGCATTAATAGTCCCTTTGTAATGATGGCTTTGCCACATTCAGTTATTCCAACGCAGGCCTCGATAAATCATAAAAATGTTAATAGACCTGCAAGCCTAATATTTTAGTTCATTGAGCCGTTGTTAACTATGAAACCACTTTCAGATACGCGAGTTCGGTATGCCTGCTATATAAAAAACAATTTTGTTTGATTTAATAAACTTTTGCTCCATAGGCAAATCTAGCCACATACAGGATATACCTGACCCCTGATGTGCCTCTTTGTTCGTTGACAGCAGGGCTGGCAGGAATGTTTCTCAAATCATATTTAAAAACGATCACTTTTAATAAATACATAACTAAAGCATGGAGTGGTAGCACACAGTTATTTGAGGTCAGCAGACTTTCCATTGTTACGGCCACAAAGTTTCCCTCTGACATGCAGTTTTAATGATAAAACTAAACAGTGTACAAACAATAATATTTGGAAATGGAGTTTTTGCAAATATTTGTCATTTACAAATCTCCAAGTAAAAGTGTTCTGATTTATTTTGCTTCTATTTAAATCTTTGTTTGCATCACACTTTTGAATTTTTTTTTTATTTTTTTTAAATGTGCTTTCATAATTCCTAACATTTTGAATATTTTTACTTTCTATTTCCAAGCTATTTAAATGTTGTTAGAAAAAAAAAAACTGACATCCTACAGCCTTTTGTTTCACAATGATTGTTCAACAACTCACTTGACAAAAAACTCTAACCGTAGTAAGAGAAAGAAAAGTGAACACCATTTTCCAAGACAAGCAGCAATTAGTAAAAAGACAACCTGAAGTTTGCACTCGATCCTTGAACAGACACCAAATGCGTCAAGATAAAAACAAGATTGAAAAGGCATCTTTATATCTCATTCAATTTCCGAATGGACAGAACACCAGTTCCTTTCCAGCTTGAGTTCACTCCCCAGAACAGACCAAGACTTAAAACAGCACGACCTCATAAAATCTGACTCCCTATATCGAGTGGGTGAGTAGATTTTGAAGCCTGCTATGGTGTCGCTCCTGTGTGAAGGACAGTTGTCCCACAAGGGATGACTGTCTGATGTTGCATTAGTTTGGGTTTGGTATGGTTTCTCTCTTGTGTGGACTTTCTGATGTTGAATTATGTTTGCCTTGGTAATACATGCCTTGTCGCATTCAGTACATTTATAGGGTTTCTCACCAGAATGGATTTTTTTATGCTGTTTTAGAGTCTTCTTCGTTCGGAACTCATAATTACATTCTGTGCATATATAGGGTTTCTCCCCGGTGTGGAGTTTCTGATGTTGCGTTAGATATGACTTTCTAATAAATGCCTTATCACATTCAGCACAAATGAATGGTGTTCCCCCAGTGTGGACTTTCTGATGCTGCCTCAGCTCTCCATTTGTTATAAATTCTTTGTCACATTCTGTGCATTTATACGATTTCTCCCCAGTGTGGATTTTCCGATGTTGTTTTAGCTGTCTATTAGTTTTAAATGCTTTGTCACAGTCATTGCATGTATACCGTTTCTCCCCAGTGTGGACATTTTGATGTTGTGTTAGTTGTCCATTGGTAATAAATGCTTTGTCACATTCTGTACATTTATATGGTTTCTCACCTATGTGGATTTTTTGATGCTGCCTTAAACTTGTCTTCGTTCTGAACACTTTATTACATTCAGTACATTTATACTGTTTCTCCCCAGTATAGATTGTCTGATGTCGTTTTAGCTGTATATTAGTTTTAAGTGCTTTGTCACATTCATTGCATATATACGGTTTCTTCTCAGTGTGGATTGGTTGATGCTGCTTTAGGTTTGTCTTGCTTCGGAATACTTTATTACATTCCGTACATTCATACAGGTTCTCCTCAGTGTGGACTTTGCAATGACGCTTTAGATTCTTCTTCCATCTGAACACTTTATTACATACAGTACATTTATATGGTTTCTCCTCAGTGTGGACATTTTGATGGTGCTTTAGCTCTCCATATGTTATGAACGCCTTGTCACATTCTGTACATTGATATGGTTTCTCCCCAGTGTGGATTTTCTGATGGTGCTTTAGCCTTCCAATAAAAATAAATGCTTTGTCACATTCTGTACATTGATATGGTTTCTCCCCACTGTGAAGTTTCTGATGTCGTTTTAGCAGTTTATTAGTTTTAAATGCTTTGTGACATTCATTGCATTCATGTGGTTTCTCCCCAGTGTGGACTTTCTGATGTTGAGTTAGGTGTCCATTGGTAATAAATCCCTTGTCACATTCTGTAAATTCGTACGGTTTCTCCCCAGTGTGGATCTTTTGATGCTGATTTAGATTAGTCTTCCATCCGAACACTTTATTACATTCTGTCCTTTGATATGGTTTCTCCTCGACGTGGACACTCTGATGATGCATTACGTCTGTCATTACAAAGAACACTTTCAGTCCATCAATATGGTGGATCTCCATTATGAAGTTTCTGATGTCTCTCTTGCTCTTTCTAATAAATGTGTTGCCACATTCCAGATATTCATACGGTTTCTCTCCTGTGTGTTCTTTCTGATACCAGGTTAGCTCTTCCTTCGTAATGAGCACCTCATCAGACTTGCTTCAATATGTCAGTGTCATGCCTTCAATGTATATCATCTGATGTCTAAGAGCCAAGTACAGTCCTTATTTGGCAGTTTGGGTTTTCTGCTGTAGAAAAGGATTTTGGCGAGGCATTAGCCTTCAAGTGAACAGATCCTGAGGCATACTGTTTTTTACATCACTTTCTGCACAAGTGATGTTTAATTCCTTTGCCTTTTTCGTTCATCACTACATTTATGTCACCTGTTAAATTAAGAAAAAGAAACACTGAATACGTTTAAATACACAGTCTATAAAAAAAATATATTAGCAATTAATTGTCTATATAGACAAGTGCGCTGAAGAAATTCTCGATTGCACTTTCAATGTAAAGGTGCAGCAGGCAGAGTAAGAGCATACTATCCTTTCATGATCTCCTTCTAACGAGGAGTGTAGACTCAAGGAGTAACCAGGATACCAGAAAAGGTTTTTTGTTCAGTGAGTGAGACCCTCTCTCCATGACACACTACAATGTCCTCCCTGGCCCTCATAATATTTTGTCCACATAAGCTACCCACACCAAATTTGCATCCTTCCAAAATACCCCCGCCCCCCCCCCCCCCCAACACCCTAGGTGTTCTTGAGGTACCCAGAGTTTGTAGGTTCCCCAGGAAGAGACCAAGAAATTAGCCAAAATACAGCAAAAAAAAATCTTTTGTTAAATGGGTAAAAAAGGGCTGCAGAAGAAGGCTTGTGGTTTTCCCCCCTGGAAATGGCATCAACAAAGGGGTTGCGGTGCTAAAATCACCAACTTCCCAGCTTTCAGGAACAGGCAGACTTGAATCAGAAAACCCAATTTTTCAACACAAATTTGGCATTTTACTGGGACATACCCCATTTTTACGATGTTTTGTGCTTTCAGCCTCTTTACAGTCAGTGACTGAAATGGGTGTGAAACCAATGCTGGATCCCAGAAACCTAAACATTTCTGAAAAGTAGGCAATATTCTAAATTCAGCAAGGGGTAATTTGTGTAGATCCTACAAGGGTTTCCTACAGAAAATAACAACTGAAAAAAAAAATATTGAAATTGAGGTGACAAAAACAGCAATGTTTCTCTATGTTTTACTCTGTAACTTTTTCCTGCAATGTCAGATTTTTTTAAGCAATATACCGTTATGTCTGCTGAGCTCCTCTGGTTGCGGGGATATATAGAGCTTGTAGGTTCATCAAGAACCCTAGGTGCCCAGAGCCAATAAATGAGCTGCACCTTGCAATGGGTTTTCATTTTATACCGGGTATACAGCAATTCATCTGGTGAAATATAAATAGTGAAAATAGGTATCAAGAAAACCTTTGTATTTCCAAAATGGGCACAAGATAAGGTGTTGAGAAGCAGTGGATATTTGCACATCTCTGAATTCCGGGGAGCCCATACTAGCATGTGAATTACAGGGCATTTCTCAAATAGACGTATTTTGTACACTCTGTCTTACATTTGGAAGAAAAAAATGTAAAGAAAGACAAGGGACAATAACACTTGTTTTGCTATTCTGTGTTCCCCCAAGTCTCCCGATAAAAATGGTACCTCACTAGCGTGGGTAGGCCTAGTGCCCGTGACAGGAAATGCCCCAAAACACAATGTGGACACATCACACCTGCGTTTTTAGTCCTGGGCTCCCAGCCATCAAGGGAAACTGACCAAACACAAACATTTCTAAAAACTATAATGCAAGCATAAACACAAAATGGTAGCAATGGTATATACACAAGTTGCACCTTCCATAAGTGTCCAAACATACAGAGGTGTAAACCTCCTACTTCCGAGATCCACCCACGGTGCTAAATGATTGTCTACCCTACTATCAACAAGTAGATAAATAATAAATTCAAAGACAATACAACCATAGCACACTATAGGTTAAGAAACACGAAGAGAAAAATTCAAAAAGTATGTCTCTTCGACTGATCCCAATGGTATTAGCAAGTCTTCTGTGTTTCAAAAAATACTATTTGTTCTTCAGTCCATGTATGATTATCTTCTTTTATTCAGAGGAAATAACAAATATATCTTCATTCCAGATGTTTATATGGACAGCCAACACATGTTTTGTCACCAATGTGACTTTGTCAAGGCTGTAAGATATACAAATCGTCAAATGTATAAGCAATAAATGTATAGAACATGACAAACTGGCTAAATGTGAAGAAAGTTGTTTATGATATTTAATAAGCCACCACCCAACGTGGAGGAGAAGAAAACAAACAAGCATTTGCAATGCAATAGGTCTCGCATTTGTGAGAGTTAGAGCTATTTGGATTGTAAATGACAATGTCTTTTACCTACATGTTTTGGTTTGGAGTGTAGTGGATGAATGCCAGGTGCAACAGCAACCCTCCGAGGCCTGTCGCTGCACGAGAGAGGACACAACAAGGCCACCATCTTGGGAGTGTTTTTACTTCATTCCTACAGAGTGACTGTGATATTATACACAGTAGACCATTGGTTGATGGGGAAATGCTCTCCGCCTGTGACAGCGAATGTGGAGGGTATTTGAGGTGGGGCCTCTTCAAATAGGAATCAGTGCTATTTGAGCGCTCTTTTAGACAGCGCGGAAATGACATCTGCAAGGTTGCAGTAGCTTTGAGGGGACTGTCAAAAGCCATGACACCAATGAATGAAAAGAGGAGGAAGTCATGGCCTTTGCTCCACTTTTGTGACCTATGATACGCTGCTTCTCTCACTGTGGTACCCTTGTGTTAGCTTCTTTGCTCTACAGGGTCAGGAAAATGGCTGCCCCTACTAACTGAACTCTATTTGAAGAGGCCCAATTTACATCCAAAGGCTAGATATATTTTGCTATCTAGCTTGAGGCCGTGAAGTGCTTGGGTCTGGAGTCACAACTTCTTTTCCACCATTTTGGAGTTATTCCCAGACTGCCCCAATATGCACTAGACAAAGAAACCTACGGTAGAGAAAGTGGCTTAATGGCCAAAGCTCCTGACTTTGGAGCTGGGGAACACAGTTCGTGTCTCAGTGGTGCCTCAACATCGTGTGATTCTGGGCAAATCACTTAGGCCCTTATTACAACTCTGGTGGTCGGGGGAGAAGTGGCGGTAATACCGCCAACAGGCTGGCGGGAAAAAAAATGGAATTATGACCATGGCGGTTACCGCCATGGTCATCCGCCGCTTCTCCACTCTGACCGCTGTGCTGGATTCTTCGGTCTCCAACCCGGCGGCCGTCACCAGACCACCGGCGGTATCACGACCATGCATACCGCCATGGATTTCGGGTGGTTTGGAACCACCATGAAATCCATGGCGGTAGGCACTATCAGTGCCAGGGAATTCCTTCCCTGGCACTGATAGGGGTCTCAACCATCCCCCTCCCCGAGTCCCCCCCTCATACCCCCTGCCCCCAAAGGTGGCAGGAACCCCCTCCCCCAACATGCACAGACACACACCCCCTCCCCACCCTCACCCCAACATGCACAGACACACACCCCCTTGCCACCCCCACCATGCACAGACACACACCCCAACACACACACATACACTGCAACAATACATACTTACACACATACAACAGACATGCACGCTGACCGACCGCACACATTTCCCGTACACACAACCCCCCCGCATGCATACACGCACTCACACACCCCCTCTACATACTTACACGCAGACCCCCATGCACGCACACAACACACAAACTCCCCCACCCCCTCCCCTAATGGACGATCAACTTACCTTGTCCGTTGATCCTCCGGGAGGGGACGGGATACATGGGGACTGCTCCGCCGCCAGCTCCCCGTCACCAGAACACCGCCACACCGAATCATGGAATGTGATTCGGTGGGCGGTGTTCTGATGACGGGCAGTGGAGGTGGATCAGCCTCCACTTCCCCGCCGACCGCCAGTATGGCTGCTGGCGGCTCTCTGTCCGAAAAAGGATGGAGGGCTGCCAGCAGTCATAATACGCCGTGCAGCAAACCGCCTGCAATGGCGGTCTTCAGCACGGCGGTTCCTCAGCAGTCTTGAAAAAGACCGCCGAGGTCGTAATGAGGCCCTCTATCTCTCCTAGCTACCAAAAATGAATGTGTTCTTGTGTAATGTAACCGGTGTGCACGTAAACTGCTGTTATACCTTTGTATCGAGTTCGCGCTATATAAAACTGCAAAAAATACAAAATAAATAAAGCACTCTAATACCTTTGTATCAAGTTTGCGCAACATAAAACTGCAAAAAAGTAATAATAATAAAAAAGATCCCATAGACATTGCAAAGAAACAGCAAGATGTCCGAAAAGTAGAGAGAGGAAAAAAGCAACATAAGGCCATGCAGTGCACAGCTGCAAAGCAAAAGAGAAAAATAGTGCGTCACACTAAGTTACATGGCCGATTGTGCAATAATCTATGTAACATGGTCAGTCTCCAAGGCGGTAACAAAGCAGCCTCAAACCGGGGCACATGTAAAACATTTACCAACAACATCAAGAGATTTTTGAAAAGTAGGCCCAGGAACCAATAAAAGTGATGGGCGGGAGATGGGCGCAGTTAAGGCCCACAGAAAAGGTTACAACATGCTGAAGAGCAGTGCTTGTGCGCTGCTCTGCTCAACCTAAAAGTGGTACGTTTGTGTTATGCATGTAATGGTGCCACACATTGTGAAAAGTATGTCCTGTGCCACAAGTGCATATGACACATTCTCTCAGTCACTCATAAACTTGTATCCGTTCGTTCACAAACGTTTATACATCTCCACAGACCACACTTTAATTAACACACGACAGCCCTGTCATAGTGCCCCTAATCTAAGTATTTTGTTCAAATCATTATCTAGCTCTAGGGACATTAGGTTTAATGTCAATGAAGCTGCAGAAAATGTTGATGACCCCTGTTCTGAGACAGCAGTGTGACAACCAAGAGGTGCACCATGCCTAGTGTGAGACATCAACATTTAGGCACACAAAGTGAAAGGAAAAGCAACATGAAAAATCTATATGACTTAAAAGCTGAAGCCCACGAAGTCTTAGAACATACTAAAAATACACTGTAGCATGTCTAACTATAAAATAAGCTGTTAAATAAAGTAAAACATCACTTTTCCTACTAACGCTTCCTGCTTAAAATCACTTTCTTTCTTTCCCACTCATAGGCCTTTCCCCTCCTCCTAGTTTGTTACCTGCCTCTCCCTTTGCGTCCCTTTTGTACTTCCTGTCTAGAACCTTTTCACACCTAATCCAATCGCTCGGTTCTCGGCCATTGGCCTCCACCCTCCCATTAATGTTTGCGGTTTAGTTTATGGTTTACGACTGTTCTTTGCAAGCTGAAGCTTCGACTTCACTGTAGTATACTATTTAGAGCGCAATGACTTCAGGTCAAAAGCGGCTTCTAAGAATGTAAAAAGTAATCAAATAAATCATGACGTGGATGTGGCTTCAACAGCCTATTGAACTACAAGAGAGGACCGCCTGCACTCCGTTTACGAGGCTTTGTTACTTCACAACAATTCAGCTCTTGAAATACGTTTTTTTTTAATAGTTATTGTAGCTTGAAGTTGCATGAAAAATAAGCTCTCACACAGCATTGAACGAAGCGCACAGAGCCGCACGATCCATGCTACTGCAGAAGTAAACATACTCACAAACTTGAAAATTATTAAAGCCAATAGTCTCATCTGTGAGGCTTGGGAAATTAGTTCCGACAATCGACATGAGTGATCACGTCTTCAAAACGAGTTAGAGCTATTAGCGTTGTGAACTCCTAACCGGACTTTTGTTGCTACAATATTGTAAAGAGAAAAAAAATGCACGTGATCCCACAATGTAGAACTCAGCGTGATCACGCTGAAATTGAAAACCCAAAAAACAAGCGCTTTAACAGTTAAAAAAAAAAAAAAGAGGTCGCCGCCAACAACAGATGAGGAATGGAAGCACAAGGAAACTGCAGTTGAGCGGTGCGCCACTGCAAACAACGTGAGTGATGTATCGCTGTCTGAACCACCTAGGAGGCTGCACAGAAGAGCGACACTGGACTGGACCAATGGTAAGCAGCAGGTGGGAGCAAAGTCCGTTATACAATACAACAGGTTCTCCAACCAGCGCATGCGCGCTGCCTAGGCTCAACCTAAACACAATTTAAAATAATATAAGAAGAGAAAAAACAAGAAGAGATGATAAAAAAGAGAGTATGTATCACTCTATCAATCTTTTTTACTTCTATCTATCTTTGCAAATCTATAATTCTTTCAATGTATCTATCTTTTCAAGTGCATCTATCTGCAGGGTTATCGCTATCAATCTATCTATCCAACCCTGTCCACCTGTCTTTGTAAACTGCTCTGTTTATTTTGCACGCCTCACCATCTATCTTTCTTTTCAGCCTTCTCTTTTTGTAATAAAGATTTACAAAAAACATTACAAAAAACCATTAGCAGGCAAGAGGCTGCCAGCCAACACCAGATCACTTGGCTTTTTAGGTTCAGTGTTAGTTTGACCTTGTGATTTTACAAAATGTATGAGTAAAATATAGTTACTTCTAGTGGTTTTCTGTCAGACTTCATCACATTTTAGTATTTTTTCCTTTACTCAATGATTTTTAGATTGATGAGGGCCCGGCTGCTTCCCCAATTGTTGCAGAAACCATGGCAGAATGAATCAAGAATTGCCAAAGTCAAAAGGCTGGTGGCCGACGCCAGATCTAGTGGCTTGGACTACAGCATTTATAATGCCATCCACTAGAGAGACAATAAAACATGGTCTCAGGCCGGGACTGCGGCATTTATCGTGAAATCCGCCAGAGTGAAAACGAAACATGGCTTCAGGCCTGGAGGTCAGCACTTATAGTGAAATCTACTAGAGTGACAACAAAACATGGCCTCTAGCATTTATAATGAAATCTTCTAGAGTGATAACGGAACGTGGCCTCAGGCCTGGACTTCAGCATTTATAGTGGAATCCCCTAGAGTGACAACAAAACGTGGCCTCTGGCTCAGACTTCAGCATTTACAGTGCCATCCACTGCAGTAGAAACAAATCATGGCCTCAGGCCTGGACTGCAGCATTTATAGTGAAATCCGCTAGAGTGACAACGAAATGTGGCCTCAGGCCTGCACGCATTTATAGTGAAATCCGATGGAGTGGTAACAATACATGGCCTCAGGCCTTCCCGTGTAGCCTGATTCGGAGGGACAATGGAAAAGAAAAAGAAAAAAAAAAACCACATAATTCCAGAGTGCTTGGGGGTGGGGAACACGTGGTAATTCTGTTTTTTCAATAACTACATCAAAACCAATGACAGCTAGCTAAGAAACTTTTTGTATAGTGAAGGGAACCGCTAGGATGGTGCTTCCTTCACACATACAGAGCTGACCGCTTGCCAGCTGTCATCTTTATATAGCATGAATTACTGTCTGTCACGGTGGTGGGCATTAAGTCCTCCACCACTGTGACGAAAGGTAGCCTGTCCTCCATAGTCTACCAGTAAACTATTTTTTTTTAACATATATATTAAGATTTTCAAACCAAATCATGATTCACTTTAAACTTGCTGGAGCTCTTTCAAAATGCTTCTGAGGCTTGTGGACTCTAGTTAAGCATTTGCTAACTCTTGCAGGGTCCTGGTCCGTGGGTTTTGCTAAACTGCAGCCGGTCCAGCAAAAGACCATGACTTCTTATTGCATATTTCTATACCTCGGAAGCTGTGCTGAAGCATGCTGCAGTGGGGTCTGCAAATTCCAAAACAAAAAAAACCTTTTAAAAAGTTTGTTCTTTGAAGGGGAAACCTTCAGGGCTCCCAACATGGCCTGGGTTCACGTTCTCTCCGTTAGTGTGGCATTTCTTTTTTTTTCCAGGACATGGGGAGTGGGTGGCTGATTCCTATAATGTCAGCCACAACATTTTTCTCATGTTGCAGCTAGTTAATCAGATCCATAGAAGATTTCTGGAACTAGATATGGACGAGACAAAAAAATAGCTCCTTCATCCAATAGGACTGAGATATTCTTTAAACTGTGGGCCACTGAAGTCCACTAACACGGATTTGTGAATCTCAGTGTAATAACAGTTACAATAATTACATTTGATAACCATTTCAAACCCACCAAACACCAATTACATAAAAGCTACTGAATCGATTTAAACTAATCCAAGAAAAGAGGGAGTTATGCCTTTCTTCTGTGTGTTGTGCAAGTCCTTCAGGTCTGTTTCTGTATAGAGAGCATAGGTTCCTGTTGGAATTTGTTAGACCTGACAGCCAGAGTGCCATTGAAAGAAAAGCATTTGCTGTGGTCTGGGCACTGATGAAGCTGAGACCATACCTGTTTGGAACTCACTTCCGGGTTTAGACAGACCAAAGGCCCCTCAAATGGCTCATGCAGATAAGGAGTGAAAATCCTAAACTCTTGAGGTGGTCCATCAGCACACAGGCAATTGACTTTACAGTGGAGCATTGGCCTGAGAGAGTGACCACGCCAATGCTGACAGTCTCTCCAGATTCTTCTGCCTTAGTGATGAGAGCTCCCAAGGGGTTGGGTAGCTCTCCCCACTTTCAGCTGGGGGGGGGGGGAGGACGACACATGTTAGATCTGACAGGCTTATGGTGGTCATCCCCCAACTTTTTGCCTGCCTCCCTCCACTTTTCTGACACTGTTTTTGCTGGCTTTAGGGCTCTGTGCACTTTACCACTGCTGTTGAATGCTAAAGCACATATGCTCTCTCCCCTTAACATGGCAATATTGGTTCCTACCCAGTTGGCATATTTAACTTACCTGTAAGTCCCTAGTAAAGTGTGCTACCTGTGCCCAGGGCCTGTAAATTAAATGCAACTACTGGGCCGGCACCAGTGATTGTGCCACCCACATATGCAGCCCCTCAACCATGTCTCAGGCCTGCAGTTGCAAGGCCTGTGTGTGCAGCTTCACTGCCACTTCGACTTGGCATTTCAAACTACTTGCCAAGCCTTAAACTCCCCTTTTTCCTATCTAAAAGCCACCCCTAAGGTAGGCCCTAGGTAAGCCATAGGGCAGGGTGCTATGCAGGTAAAAGGCAGGAAATGTACTTATGTGTTTTACATGTCCTGGTAGTGAAAACTCCTAAATTTGGTTTCCACTACTGTGAGGCCTGCTCCTTGTTAGAACTGCCCTCATATACTCTTAAGTGGTAAATTCTGATCTGAAAGCAGTAGCCATGACTTGTGTGGTATCGCCAGACTGGTAATAGAAAATCCTGCTTACTGCTGAAGCTGGATTTAATATTAATATTTTAGAAATGCCACTTTTAGACTAAGGGCATTTCTCTTCACTTATTGTCGTTTGTGCCTTCCAGCCTTTCTCCAGTCTACGTCTGGTCTGTGCTGGTTGACAGCTTCCCTTGTGCATTCCACCCAGACAACCATAAACACAGAACACTCAGTCACATCTGCATTCATCTGTATACTGAATGGGTCTCCCTGGGCAGGAAGGGTGGAGGGGCTGTCTCTTGCACTTCAAAGGTCAGTGGCCTGCCCTCACACAAAGGACTGATAGCCCCCCCCCCACAGGGGTCCTGGCAGGCAGGGCAGGGCTGAAAGGGGGAACTTGTGCACTTCAAAACCACTCTTTGAAGTTTCCCCCACTTCAAAGGCACATTTGGGTATATATAGTGGGTCTCTGACCCCACCAACTCAGACACTTCTGGACCTACACCTGCACCCTGTCAGAGGAGCTGCCTGGCTGCCCAAAGCGCTCATCTGGACTGCTTTGCTGAAAAGGACTGTGCTGCCCTGCTTGTTGCCCGGCTGACCTCTGACTGTTGGAAGGACAGTGCCTTCATCCTTAAGTCCTCTCCAAGGGCTTGGATTGAGCTTGCCTCCTGTTTCTGAAGTCTCAGGGCAACTTTAAGAAACTCCTTGTGCGTCAAAAATCAATGCAACGCCTGCAGAAATTGACGCAAAGCCTGCATTGTGGCTGGGAAATCGCTGCTTGCTGACTGAAACGATGCAGCACCAACTTCTCGACAGAGAATTTGAAGCAGTGCCTGCCTTTGAATGGAAAATTTGACACATCGCCTACCGGATCGACAAAGTGCCTGCTCCTTCTACCAGCAAGTCAAGCATTTTCAGAGCTTCGTCCGTGGCCTCAAAACACCCCCGCATCGCAATGAGCAACCACGACTACGCGCCGGAAAAACAATGCAAACCCTTGCAGCGTGGAAAGAAACAACGCATCATCTGTGCCCCGCCGGAAAATCTGACACAACACCCTATTTTTCAAAGCAATCTCCTACTCTGTGGTCCCCGTGCATCGTTATTTTTGATGCATCCCAGATACTGTGTGTTACAAAGAAGTAGCTATTGATATCCAAGAACTGAGACTCTTTTAAACCTTTTAAGTCATATTTGTGCTTATTGGATCTTTGTCGTTTTGACCTTATTTTATTCAGATACAAATTACCTATTCTTCTAAACCTGTGTGGTGTATTGTTGTGGTGTCTTCACTGTGCTACTGTAAAATGTATTGGACAAATACTTTACACATTGCCTTCTAAGTTAAGCCTGACTGCTCAGTGCCAAGCTACCAGAGGGTGGGCACAGGATCATCTGGATTGTGTGCGACTTACCCTGGCTACGATTGTGGCCCTCACTTGGACAAGGGTGTATATCTCTGCCAACTAGAGACCCTATTTCTAACAGAATTAAAATGGGAAAGACCACTTGTGGTCCCAGTTTGGAGGGTCCGCTCAAAACTTGCAATGCAGAACTCAAACTAGATGAACTTTTATAGGAATATTTTGGGCAGATTCGTTGAAGGAACTACCCCGGCCCATTTGGGGCTCTACACCGAAATCCAGTAGGAAAATGTATGCGATTCGGAGCCTTTTGTGGGATGGACCAACCATCTCACAATCTAAGCTGAACCTCTGCACTCTAAGAAGGACCCTCATCTCAAGAATGGCTCCGCTCCTGGTAATTCCCTCTTTTAAAAAACATTGCATTGGTAGGAGGTCTTTCTCTGTAAACACACTACCCATGGAGCAAACTTCCAAAGAGAAAACAGACCATCAATACGGAGCTAGTATTCAGACAAGCAATAAAACCTCACTGTACCCAAAATCATGGCAAGAAATCACAAGTATCTCTCAGGGGTGCATCATCATTAGAGATGTGTGTGTTGTCCTGTCCTCTAATAACAGCACCCAATGGTTAAAAGTGGGGTTTGTGAGTCCTAGTCAGATATGTCAGTGTCTTTGTAAGGTTTTAGCAGAAAAACACCACACAGCAGGCCTCAGGGGAAACAAAAAACAAATGTGGCATTTTTTTTTTTTAAGTTTGGCTTTAGATGGGTATTAGATTTGTATTATAAGTGTGCTCCTGCAATCAGGGCTGGATTGGAGATCCAATGCAGCTCTGGCAACTTTGTCATACCAACCCCCGAAGGATGGAAACAAGAGTATGTGGATTATCCTTCTTTTGTTACTGGGGCAGATATTGCAGCACCATTGCAAAACAGCCCGAGTAACAAAACCAGCCTGACCCTACTAGCCTCCTGGGGAAACACACGATGTCTGAAATGGCCAGTCTGGCCCTGCCTACAGCTTTGAATGGCCTAAAACGCTGTTTAAATTGCCACTACAGTTTTACAATGAGGCTACTACCTCAAAGAGTAAAAGGTGCAGAGCAAATGTGACCCCAGTACTAGTGGGACCGTTAATCTACGATCTTTCTAAAGTCACCCATCTCAACACCCTGCCTCCCCCCAACAGTGGTCAAGTGTAGGCGCTACGCACAGCGGGTCTAGGCACTATCTACAGCAGAGCGGATATACAAATATGGGCACAATAAGGTCTGACCCTGAACAGAATAGATGTAGATGCTATATAGAGCAGCGGCTCTAGGTGCTACCTGTAGCAGAGCAAGTGCAGGGACTATGAAGAACACAGTGGGTCTAGGCGCTACCTACAGCAGAGTGTCGTAGTTAGGACTCTTGCTCTAGGCAAGACAGCTGGTTAAAGGATGACAGTACTTTTGTTTGTAGGCGACTATACCTATCCTACAACAAGTCGCAACTGTTGTCCCAACCTTACCGGCTCACTAGCAGCACCTCACCAGAAACACAATAGTAAAAGGTGATTTGTGGCAGCCTTTACGCATGGACTCGAGAATAAGACATCTCGGGGAGTGTCGTTGTTAAACGGAGATTACCCCTTTCTCACAGATATATCATGTCTCATACATACACAGGCAATGACAAAGATGCAGTAAAGTTTCAATAGTTTTTATTTAACACAACTGCAGTTTGTGATATGTACAGAATTGTGAAGACGAGAGTCATTATTACAAAGACCCCCACCATCTTGCAATGCAAAAAAAAGAGACATACGAGATGTAATATGCCCTAATACCCTGATGTGAGAGGCCTGACCTTCTAACTGAAGGAGAGCTGGGTTTGCTAAACCTAATCTGCCAATGCCATGTCCACGAGAGGAGCCCCCAACCCTCATTACCTTGGAATGAGGTCTCTATCTCAAACTCCGTAGGGACACGAAGACGGGGGTCAGTGTCAAGACGACGTGCAGCATCGATATCAGCGATGGTGGTGATGCCCTCTGATCGGAATCCCTCTGATTATCTGTCTAAAAGTGTGATGTATTTATACAGATCTACCGGGACCCCTGACATAGGTGTGTTCCCAAACAATAGATAACAGACATGCTTGGGACGGCAATTAATATAAACAATCCCTCGAAAGTATAGAGAGGGAAAATCCCTAAGTGTGAACACCTACTGTTTGTTTGTCTTAGTTGCTTGATTTTGACGCCTTTGCGTGGTGGCATTGATAATGCAAAGCATAACAAGTGGCCTAACTATAAACAAGGCAGCCATCTTAGAAGAAATAAATAATTAAATGGGCTAAGACAGAGCAAGCTAAGTAGGTTAAAAGTCACTAGGTGACAGGGGCACGAGTCTGCAAGCCAAAGGCTAAGCTAACTCCTGTTATCCCATTAAAATAAACTAGGATTCACTACACCCTCCCCATTGCAGTAACAGGTATGACAAAGGTACAGGAACCCAAATGCTAAAATTGCTCTGAACTAAAAAGCTAAAAGCATAAAAACTAGCTAAAAAAAAAAACATTAAAATGTGTTAAAAAGGAATAAAAACAGTTAAAATACATACAGAGATGTTAATGTCAACCATGACAAGCACAGCGTGCCAAAGCATGTCAAATTAAATGCATACTCTTTAATCGGGAATGGCAAGTCAATTCATTAAATTATTTGCTGTACGCATGATCTTGAAGAGTGTCATCGAAGTCACCAACCAAGGATCTAAAAAATGAGTCAACATCATCTGATGTTAAATCGAGTTCTGAACGGACAAACGGATCCACAGAGCAGTAGTAAGCAGTACTTTCTGGTGTAATGTCATTCGTTGCAGTGCCCTCGTCCATGGTAGATCTCAAAACGGAAGGCTCATAGGTGGCCTCGCGGAGCAACCTCAGTCTCAAGGGGCATGACTGTATATGAACCCTCATCAGGGACATCAGCAGTTTGTGGTCCACAGGAGATGTCGATGCAACAGCAAGACAGACCATAGGCAGATGTTCAAGAAGGCACCATATGCAGTGGAAAACTGGCTGTACGCACCAGAGAAGGGGCCGAAATGACAACGACCAGTCATGCTCCAGTTTCACCAGTAAGGGTGTACCGAAGATCCGAACCATGCGTTCACGGCACAGTGGAGTTGGTGGGAGCGGCTCCATTGCTCTGTGTAGCTGGAAAGAAACAACTGCTGCGAATCAGAAGAAATAGCAGTAGTAGTCTCCCAATCAAAGCAAAAATAATTGGAAAGCCACCAAACACAGTTGAAAAGAGCGAGTGGATGGCTGACGGGATGACTCCGAAGACAGTCTGGAAGATGGACACAAAACCAGACCCGACAGCCTTAAAGAAATGAACAATCCCAGTGGTGCTTGAAGCACTGAATATTCTGGATACCAGTTCTCCAAAATGCTTGGGGAGGTTGGTATTTAATAGGGATTGTATCTCAGCTGATGATCTCGCAATCTGGAGAGCATACGTCTCCTTTGCGGATGTCAAGGCGACCTGTTTTTGATACAATAGCGCCTTTAGCCCGCTCAGCTTGTCATTGTTCACATTAATAGTATCTATGTGGGGCCATATGTCAGATTCGTTTATCTCTTGTGTGGGGGTGGGGGAACAAAACATGTCCAAAACACGTAACGACCTTCGAGACCCAGATTGTGTAGGCAATTCCTGGCCGCATGCCGCAACAACTTTGATCGTTCAGTACCTCATAACTTCCATTGGAAAGTACAAGAAATACCGGATGAATAAAAGGGACGGAAGAACCCTTCAGCAAACAGGCCAAATTTGCGACCCCCGCATTGCAAAGACCGTGAAGGGACACCTGCTTACATGTCATGGAATGACTAACAGCAGTCTCACATTCGCTTCTGCTAAGAAACACCTCTGTTTCGCCGTTCAGACATTTATAATCAAAGGGCCATTTCCACACTTCCTTAATATAGCTATCTCCTAGTCGCTCGTACCTTCCCACTGCAAGATGTTTCAGGCAGCTTGAGAAACGAAAGGTCGAAATGGGTAAATTAATTATGCCATGTAAGAGCCAGATAGTTGAAGGACTCTCGGCTACCGTGAAGGGCAACTTATCTAATTTTTCTATGTGAAGCATGGTGAAACCAGCCTCCCTTTTAGCCATTATCTGTAGTTCTCTGGAAAAATTAAAAGCAGTGAAGAATTCACTCCCGTTAATATATTTCCATGGAATAGGGCCATTTTTCAGTGTCTGTAAAGTCCAACCCAGCTGCATAATGGAACGTACCTGCGTTTGCCCATGATATAACCCGGACAAGTCTGTCTGAGTAATATCAATAGCAGACGAAACTATATTTGATAGTGAATAAATTCTGTTGGACAGAGTACTCATGCCGGTGTCGACAACCGCTAAAGTCTTTTCTAAATTTTCCTTATCCAATTGCCTTAAACGCGCAGCAGCCTCAATCTGTGAAAGTTTCCAAATTTTATTGAACATAGCATATAAAAACCTTTTCGAGCGCTGTTTTCTAGGACCCAGCAGAAAATCCTGCAAGTCTACATCTTCAGAAAGAGTGTTCAGGTGTTTCTTAACTGCGGCTAACGTGTTGGTCTGTACCCATTGCTGGCAACGCTTACCCACACTGTATGTCGTAACTATACCTGTATGCTGACCCGATACAAAGCGAGGGTCTGGCCTGTGAATTGAAAAAAACCCTGAAGAGTTAAAAAAACGCACTTGACACTCATTAGTGTTTGCGGGCCATATTAACCACCCACCAGGATTGGAAAGTGAAGAATTATAGGCCCCAGCCTTAACCATTGCATCTAGCTTTTCCCCAGTGATACTTAAGCAAATATTGCCAATCTTTAAACCTTGCCGGAGTGGTGATAATGGGCGTGTTCAAGTCTTACATTTTTGCTAACCCCAGACAGGATGTCTGCTGAATAGTGTCATTTAAGAAAATATTTTACACAGGAATCTGGCATGCTCAAAGTAAAGTTTCCCTACCCTGTATCTGCCAATCTTGTGTTCCCCATACACGTTTTAAGTCAATAGTGCTCTTCCAGTATTCGTAACCTTCAACTGCGAGCCCGGAAACAAAGGGATCTGAATAAATCAATTTTGTGTCAGTTAGCAAAATTTTCCTAATTTGTGCTGGAGGTATTTTAAAATAATATGACTCTGCTTTTTTGGTGTCATGCCCAGAAAAATATGTAAATTTATCACTATAGTATTTTGGGCTCCCCACCAGTGGTGTAGAACAGTGTTCCCACTGTGTGTAGTTTAATACTGGCCTGATTCTAGTGGCACGGTGTAGGTAGTAATGTCCCCAATTGTTATAGCAAAACATTTCCCCATAATTCATTGCATGTTCATATACATTATCACTTTCAAAAGCGGAATAGTCCTTCATTTCAGTTAGCATGGAATCAACTGTTTGGACATCCCAATCATCAGAGACAACATCAGGTGTAATTACGTCGGTCATAGAAATTTTGAACACGTATGGTATTTGAATAATTTCTGTAGGCCCATATATAACAAATGGAACTTTGTCCCACACAATCCCATCAGAAATCGGTATTGCTGTAATATTTACAGAGGACAAGTCCCTTCGGACCTTATGTAAGAAAGGATATGGAGTTAAAACTTCATCAACAAGCTCGACAGAGGAGCGATCAGGAATATAGTGACCATTTATGAGCAAAAAGAAAACAGTCACAAAACCAATCCATAAAAATAATGCAAAAAATGTCAAACAGAACCATAAATAGTTCCATGGGTATATCAAATAGTTATTTTTAAGCCATTGATACAGCTTACTTCTTGTTAAAACATTGTCAATCACAGTAGTGGATGAGTCTGAAGAAAAGTCATCAATGTCAATGAAATAGCCAGAGACAGTCTCTGCAAACACGGGAGCTGGAGCACTATCCGTACTTTGGACCACTTCACGTGAAGGCTCTTGGTAAATGGTGTCATTAGTCTGTGATGTGCTTGTGTAAAAAACAGCCAAATCTTGGACAGGAGTGGTCACTGAAGTGGTGACAGGAACTAGCAAGAGTTCATTTTCCACCCTCCCCATGGTCGAGGAGGTATCTGGAATAGCATTGGACATTATTGCATAGTCCGTAGTAGTGTTGTTCATCCTACTATGTAGATGTATGTCCTGTTGGGTAGTGAGAGGGGATCAGGAACCACCCAAGGGACCTCTTGGTCTACTGTGAAGGATCGGCCACATCGTGTAATATGATGTCATCGATTGGCTCTCAAACTAACAGATTTATCTCAGACAGCGGTGGTAAGATGACAGTCCTGGTACCTTGAATTCCCAAGACCGGTACAGGCGCTCTGTGTGATGGACTGAATTCCTTCTTTACAGCGATCTTCTCACGAACCAGATCCCTAACTTTAGGAATCCAGCCAGTCGAAGTTTTCACTAAATCCCTTATTCCTAAGGTGCCAGCACTTGCAGATGATTTATCATCACGAAATTGCAGAAGTTCCTGTAAAACAGTGAGACGTTCATTTATGTCAAATGGTATTTCTGCTGCCACCATACCAGAGGCATCAAGATCTGGGACATCTATAGGTATCCCAAAGAGAACCTCATATGGAGTGCGTCCCCCCAAGGACCATCTTGGCGGATTATTTAGTGCTCTCTGGACCCCATATAAGTGATGTAACCAACTGCAGCCTGAACCTAACACTCAAGCTGTTAAGGACTGCTTTAGATCACGATTCCACCTCTCCACGACCGAATTTCCCCCGGGATGGTATGGTGGGGAGTAATGGAGTTCAACACCCATCGTCCCATGGTATCCCTGAATGCCTTAGAGGCAAATGCAGGGCCCTGGTCCGAATGAAATGCTGCAACCGCATTTGTACCGATAAAGATCAGCAAGTCTTTTATAACAGTCCGAGCGTCAGCCGACCGCTGTGGCCATACCCACAGGAATCTAGAAAAGGAATCTATAGCGACTAGTATATATTTGTATGCACCATCAGGCTGTAAGGGACCACAATGGTCCAGGTACACACACTGTAGTGGCCTGTTGGACACTAAGAGGGATGTCTGCGGTGGGCGTTTGATATTAGAGCCCTTTATCTGTTGGCAAATGTCACAGCAAAGGATATATTTTTTTGTTCGCCTGCATAGACCAGGCCACCAGAAGCGTTTCTATAAGAGTGTTATCGTGGCCGATATACCAGCATGTGCAGAAGCGACACCCTTATGCACTGCTTTAACTATCTCTGGTCTTTGTTGGGGATCACTCGATCTCCAACCCCAGGAATTTTTACGTTGGCAACATTCTGTGCACTGACATGGTAAGTATAATTTGTAGGGTATCCTTTCGGAAGGGGCTTGCCTGCAGCCGAAGCTTTCACGGCAGTCAATCTCTCATTATCCAATCTCGTCTGTGAACGAGTCACTGCAGCCACAGAAGCCGTAGCCACTGCTGCCTTGGCCGCTTCATCAGCCAGCGTATTACCGGTAACGTGTACTCCTACACGTTGGTGGCCCAATGTATGTACTACATGGACACACAGTAGCTTATCCTTAAGATCAGCCACCCTCCCCCACAATATTTTGTGTTTTATGGTGATCCCTTTAGAATCTTTAAACCCGTTCAGTTTTCAATGATAGAGATACCCTAATCACCCGCCTCCGCTCCACCGGAATCCAAGGCCAGGCCCTGGACTGGATCGCCTCCTTCCTCTCAAACCGTTCCCAAAGAGTTTACCTCCCTCCGTTTCGCTCAGAACCCACCGAGATAATCTGCGGCGTACCCCAAGGCTCATCACTCAGCCCGACACTCTTCAATGTCTACATGAGCCCCCTCGCCAACATCGTACGCAAGCACGACATCATCATCACCTCCTACGCCGACGACATGCAACTTATACTCTCCCTCACCAAGGACCCCGCCAGCGCCAAGACCAACCTACAAGAGGGTATGAAGGACGTCGCAGATTGGATGAGGCTCAGCCGCCTAAAGCTGAACTCTGAAAAAACGGAAGTCCTCATCCTCGGCAACACCCCGTCCGCCTGGGACGACTCCTGGTGGCCCACAGCCCTCGGCACCGCACCGACCCCCACAGACCACGCCCGCAACCTCGGCTTCATCTTGGACCCTCTTCTCACCATGACCAAGCAAGTCAACGCTGTGTCCTCCGCCTGCTTCCTCACCCTCCGCATGCTCCGCAAGATCTTCCGCTGGATCCCCGCCGACACCAGATCACCCGTGACCTATGCCCTCGTCACGTACGCGCCTGGACTACGGCAACACCCTCTACGCCGGGACCACAGCCAAACTCCAAAATCGCCTGCAACGCATTCAAAACGCCTCGGCCCGCCTCATCCTCGACATACCCCGCAGCAGCCACATCTCCGCACACCTGAGACACCTGCACTGGCTCCCAGTCAGCAAAAGGATCACCTTCCGACTTCTCACCCACGCACACAAAGCCCTCCACGACAAGGGACCGGAATACCTCAACAGACGCCTCAGCTTCTACGTCCCCACCTGCCTCCTCCGCTCCTCTGGCCTCGCACTCGCTGCTGTCCCTCGCATCCGCCGCTCCACGGCGGGTGGGAGATCTTTCTCCTTCCTGGCGGCCAAGACCTGGAACTCCCTCCCCACCAGCCTCAGGACCACCCAGGACCACTCCGCTTTCCGGAGACTCCTAAAGACCTGGCTGTTCGAGCAGCGATAACCCCCCCTTTTTCCCCTAGCGCCTTGAGACCCGCACGGGTGAGTAGCGCGCTTTATAAATGTCAATGATTTTTTGATTTTTGATTTTTATGAGTCATAGACTATTAAAGTCCGGCATCCTGGCTCTGTATGTTCGAGCGCTAGTATAAGAGCTTTAAGTTCAGCCAACTGGGCTGTGCAGTCCCCTAAGGTCTGCGTGTAGGTGTTGTGTGGGTGGAAGACTCCATCTTCCATCACTCCGCTCACGGCTGCGCAAGCTGCGGAGTATTGTTGTTTAAGTATCTACAGCGGTTGTGCTGAACCGTCAGTTTATATTACAGTATGGTATCTGTCCAGTGGCAAGATATTTAGAGGAGCGGGGTACTCTTGTTCGTACTGGAGAAATTCCTGTGTCTGAAATTTTGGATCAAAAATATAATCAACATCAGTGGCGATCAGAGACGTTGCCCATTGAATCCAACGTGGATGTAATGCTTTAGCGTTAGGAACGCTTGCTTTGGTGACAGCCTCTAAGGACGGCACCAGGGAGACAACAATAATACGTTTCCCCTAGGCAAGTGGCCTCTCTTTTATGACAGCCATCTGAACTGCCGTCAGAATCTTTTCTGTGGGTGCAAAACTGTTCTGCATTGGAGTATAAATGTGACTTATATGCTATAGGTACTGTGTCACCCTCATTGAAGGTGACATAAGTAAATCCAATGGCACCAACAATTATTCTGATGACCAAATTTATTTTATTATCACGTGTGTGCAAGTGTTTAGCTTCTAGCATGTCCTGTTGCATTTCCCTAAGGGTGCATGTGTGTTCAATTGTCCAGTGTCTGCTAGAAAAATTGGGCTGAACCAAGTCATAAAGTGGCTTGATACATTGTGCATAATCTGGAATGTATGTTCTGCCAAAGTTAAAGAAACCCAGTAATGACTGTAATTTCTTAAGTGTGTTAGGAGGGTGCAGTTGAGCACATTTTTCTAGAAAGTGCGGGGCCAGTCTCTTTCCCTCGTTTGATAGCTCATATCCCAGGAATAATACGCTGAGAAAGGTGATCTAGCTTTTCTTAAAGTTCAATCTGTAACCAAGGTCTGCAAATCCCAAAATGATCCAATCGACCCTTGCAAGATGAATGTCGAGGTCGTCTGTGAGATATATGTCATCCACGTAGGATAAAGCATATCATGCAATATTGATGCTACACGGGCTGAAAATAGCCCGGGCTATTTTTATAGCCTTGAGGTAAACAACAAAAGCGTTTCTGAGAGCCAAATGAGAATACACTCAGGTCCCGACTTTCGTGTTCTAAGTTCTGGCAGAAAAAGCCATTAGATATGTCTAATGTTGTTTTATATTTTTTTATGCACTATATTGTTTATTAGTGCTGTGCTATGTGAATTTTGTATAGCATATGTACGTGTATGACTATTTAAATGTCTATAATCAATGACTATTCTGTATGAATGGTCTGGCTTTGCAACGGGGAATTACGGATTATTCATTGGAGATGTACAGGGCTCAATTACTCCCTGGTACTCAAGTTGGGAGAGGATCTCCCTCACTAGAGCTTTTGCTCCATGTTTCACAGGATATTGTGGCTGTGGTTGGGGTGTAGACCTAACGGGAATGACGTGACAAGGAGACTCCTTGTCCCAACATACATGACTGCGATATAACGCAGGTGCCTGCGCTAAAGCCCATTCAGCAGCATAGGCTTATTTTTCTGCTTCCGGAACAAGATCGGAGAAAGAAGGCAAAATGACATTTTCCCTATGCCGGAGCTTACGGACGTGTTCAGGTGGCCAGTCTCTTTCGATAAGTAGGATATCACTAGTAAGTTCATCCCAAAATATCACACTTATGGTGCGCTCCACGTTTCCCTCTATCTGAATTTTAAATCATAAACCCTGTCAGGGGGAGAACGCGGCCGTCCGCTGTTTCAACTGCGATAAAAATCGCTAGTTGCTGTCACATCCAGATGATCTTTCAGACTCTGGTGACATATCGTGGCCTCTGCTGCACTGTCTAACAGAGTCACTGCCCACGTCTTGTTCCTCAGTGTTCTCAAGCATACTGGAATTTTTAGCTGTCAGTGTTGCCACCTTTTTTTTTTTTTAAATTGTCGCTTTTGCTGAGGAGTCTTTTCTTCCTTTTTAATGGTAGACTGCAGCGAGTCTTTCTTTTCTTTCATGTATTCAGGACGTCGCTCTGGATGGCCCCCTCTCTCGCTACGTCTATCCGGTGTGTCCTGACAGGAACGAGAGGGATGTGAATCAGTATATCTGTCTGGAGTTTTAATGTTCTCCCTATTTCTGAGATTGTATCTCCTTTTGGAGTTCTTCGGGTGTGGAGAATCAGCTCTCTTATTTGTTCTATCTTTGAAGTCCTTTTCGTTGTCCCAGCGCTTCTTAGGGCCCTCTTGTGCCTGCTTTGTACCTTCCTTATGGGTGGTACCTTGTAACTCCAATTTCTTTGGTTTGGCTCCCAAACTATCCCGCCCTATACTAGTATGGGTATCGGAAATAATTTTTGGTAGCTGTCTCTCTTGTTCCTGGTGTGGATTTTCCTGGAAACGCTGGCGTATTGCCAGTGCTACCGCTTCCCCTTTAATGTTACTGAGTATTACTGAGGAAACCGCGTCAAAGTTACGCATTAATTTCATCCCCTAATCCAAGGCTGGTGCAGCCCCATGCTCTTTTTGTATTTGTTTTAACACTTCCAGTAAATTGGCAAGTGTCGGGGTACCATGTGTGGTAGTGTATATGGCCACGAAGACTGTACCCCCATGTGGCACAGTCATCCACCAAGGGAACCATCCCAAAGGGCAAACACATAGTGAGCAGTCTATGGTTTTCCTGTGGTCCCGTATGGGGAAACACAGCTTCCAACTGATTAGTTTTCTGGGCAATCCAGAACGGTATTTTTTCCCGTTCTGCGGGTACTTTACCAATGACAGTATGCACTGTTTACGGATTAATCCCAGTAGCCAATTGGTAACCACCAAGTGCTGGCGGTGCTGGACGCGCTGGTGTTGTGTTCAATGTTCGCATTACGAACTGAACTAATCGTCTATATAATAATGTCACCAATTCATTATATAAATCTCGCAGATCTGCTATTGGCATATTTTGTATGCCTGGGTGAGGTGTGTATGTGGCAAACATAGGCCATGTTGGTCCGTCATTACTTAAGGGACCTAAGCCTCACTCTTTGTAATACATGTGGTAGGGCGCCTTCAAACCAGTTCTGGCGCCCTTGGTATGTGAGCGATATTTCATGATACTGGTATGCTCGGTACCGTAAAGGTACATTTGCAATTTCATATGTATGGAATGTATGTGTTCTTTGGTCTACCTCAGGAAAGGTGACCCAACAGTAAAATGTTTGTTTGGTATGCTTCATTAACTTCTATTATAAGAGTAACATCCCCCCCCTTATCTGTAAGGCCATGCCTTAATAAATGTTGTGTTAGTGCATGTCTAGCATTTTCAGGAATGTCTATGGCAGTAGTAATTTTTGTTTAGAAAAAACGGAACACCAAAATGAGGAGTATAAATCCTTTTAGGAGTTCGAGCTTGAACAACCTACAGCTCAATCAGGTGTTACCTTTTCAGCTGAGGAGGATTTTCCCAAAGACCACGGATGTCTCCGTATAATGGTACTTAGGGTACCTGTTGTCTGTGAGACAGTGTTAGACGGGGTATCTGTAAATTAGAGCCTAAACACCATCGTTGGTGGCGCGATGTCGTAGTTTGGACTGCTGGTTAAAGGATGTCAGTACTTTTGTTTGTAGGCGACTACGCCTTTCCTACAACAAGTCACAACTGTTGTCCCAACCTTACCGGGTCACTAGCAGCACCTCACCAGAAACACAATAGCAAAAGGTGATTTGTGGCAGCCTTTACGCATGGACTCGAGAATAAGACAGCTCAGGGAGTGAAGTCGTTAAACGGAGATTACCCCTTTCTCACAGATATATCATGTCTCATACAAACACAGGCAATGACAAAGATGCAGTAAAGTTTCAATAGTTTTTATGTAACACAACTGCAGTTTGTGATATGTTGCATGGGCTGCAATGATTAGGATAATGAATAATGCAAGAAACAGAATTGTGAAGACGAGAGTCATTATTACAAAGACCCCCACCATCTTGCAATGCAAAAAAAAAAAAAAAAAAAAGACATATGAAATTTAATATGCCCTAATACCCTGATGTGAGAGGCCTAACCTTCTACCTGAAGGAGAGCTGGGTTTGCTAAACCTAATCTGCCAATGCCATGTCCACGAGAGGAGCCCCCAACCCTCATTACCTTGGAATGAGGTCTCTATCTCAGACTCCGTAGGGACACGAAGACTGGGTCAGTGTCAAGACGACGTGCGGCATCGATATCAGTGATGATGGCGATACCCTCTGGTCGGAATCCCTCTGATTATCTGTCTAAAAGTGTGATGTATTTATACAGATCTACCAGGACCCCTGACGTAGGTGTGTTCCCAAACAATAGATAACAGACATGCTTGGGACGGAAATTAATATAAACAATCCCTCGAAAGTATAGAGAGGGAAAATCCCTAAGTGTGAACACCTACTGTTTGTTTGTCTTAGTTGCTTGATTTTGACGCCTTAGCCTGGTGGCACTGATAATGCAAAGCATAACAAGTGGCCTAACTATAAACAAGGCAGCCATCTTATAAGAGTTAAATAATTAAATGGGCTAAGACAGAGCAAGCTAAGTAGGTTAAAAGTCACTAGGTGACAGGGGCACAAGTCTGCAAGCCAGAGGATAAGCTAACTCCTGTTATCCCATTAAAACAAAACAAGAGTGAGTCTGGGAAGAATTTAGAACAGAGATAGTGTCAATGATATCAATGAGGCGGTGTGTGGACTGTACGGTTGCAATAGGGTGGCTGTTATTAGATGAAGAGCCGTAGCAGTGTTGAGGCACTATCAATAATATATTCACTGGGTGTTCTCATGAACTGATCGACTTCAAATGTCATCAGCAATGAGATTAATCAAGACACTGATTATCAAGAACGCCAAGTTGTCTCAGCATTATTAGTAATGCATGAGTAAAGAGGGCCTGATCAGTAAATTGATCGGCGTTATGCTGGGGTGCTGTGTCCAAAATTCAGAGTCACCAAGCAAAATTAACTACTCTAACTGTAAATTACAGGCCTTATTTTCTCATTTAAGGGATGATATTAGATTCAGTGGCTATGTTGTTCTTTCATTTAATAACACTATGGGTGAGATGCCATGTAATATAATTTGTTATGATGCCACCCTGTGTGATATTTTTCTACTAAGAATTTGACACAATTAAGCATGAAAACTGGACTCTTTATAGCTGTGGCCTCACAGCAGAGCTTCTTCTTAAATGCAGTATATAATATGTATGTCCGATATTCTTCGGGGGACGGAGTGACCGCATGTCTGTTAGTTATGAGTCACAGCAGAGTACAAGGGGGCCTCAGAGGTGCTCGTCACTGATATCGAATGCCTCCCTTGTGTGCCCATCTCTTGCAACCACCCCTCTCTTGTGTATCTCACACACCCACACCTTTCTTGTGCCTGCGTCTCACACATCCACACCTCTCTCATGTCCCCCATCAAAGTCAATAGGTCTCGCCTATAACAAGAACAATTGTCTTTGGCAATGTGTTTTGCCATGCGTACATCAGTGTAGTTGTTGTTCAGCATGGCTAAAAATTAGTGGCATGAAGTGTCAGGATAGAGTGTCATAGAGGGGAGTAGAGTTCAGTTTTGCAGTGGCAGACAGCATCATAGACTACAGTGTTGTAGAGTGGAGTGGTGTATAGTGAAGTAAGGTGGAGTGGGTTGGAGTGGATTGAGGTGGTGGGGTGGATTGGAGTGGGTTGACTGCATGGAGTGGATTGGATTCAAGTGGGGTGGATTGAAATGGACTGGAGAGGGGTGGATTAGACTGGATTGGGGTGCGTGGATTGAATTGGGTGCGGTGGGGTGGTTTGGAGTCGGGTGGATTGAACTGGAGAGGGTGGCTTAAATTAGTGTGGAGTGGATTGGACTGGATTGGAGTGGGTGTTAAGGAGGACTGGTTTGGAAGTGGGGTGGATCAATGTGAATTGTTTTGGAGTGGGATGGATTGGATTGACGTGGGGTGGGGTGGGTTGCAGTGGACTGGATTGGAGTAGTGTGGTTTGGAGTAGGATTGAATGGATTTGAGTGGGTGGATTGGGTCGGGTTAGTGTGGGGTGTCTTGGACTGGAGTTGGGGGTGGATTGGATTAGAAAGGGGTGGACAACATGGGGTGGGCTGGATAGGCTGTACTGGGTTGTAGTGGGTGTATTGAAATGTGGTGGGGGATTGGATGGGATGCATTGGAGTGGGGTGAAATTGTTTGAGCGATGTGGACTGGAGTGGAGTGGAGTAGGGTTGAATGGAGTGGGGTGAGGTGGATTGGAGTCGATCGGACTGGGGGGGGGATTGATTGGACTGAACTGAGGTGAATTGTAATGTGGTTGATTGAAATGGTTTTTTTAACTTTTTTTTATTATATCTTACAAAATCATGATTAGTCATTTAATTTCATACCAAGAGTATCATAAAATTCAAACACTATTCATAATACAATAAATATTAGTATCAAGTCAATTAAATCAAGAGAGGTTCCCAACAATGCATTCTTTTCTTGAACATTATATGTATATGCTGCACGTAAATCAGAAAACTACATATAAAATTCCACAACCAGTAACTGAGACAATTCATTCTAGAATTTATGCATTACTGCGTAGGCCTATTCAGAAGCTAACCAATCACAATACCCCAATTGATTAGAAAAACAGTTAATCAGTGCAGACCAATCCATTTTACCAGGTCTCCTGGCTTGTTCCCCCTTGCAATTATATAGTGATACAGTGATTGCTCTAAGTTATAAATACCCAGCATGCAGCTAAACTACAGATGTATAGTCGGTGGTCCTGCACTCTGTTGTGATGAGAAGACGAGCCAGAGCCAAGGAGATGACAATAAAATACATCTGATCCGCTCTCCCTCACAACGATAATCAAGTCCGGAGAGCATCAGGACAAGACTAATATCATTTATTTCCCCCAAAGAGCTGCTGCCAAAATACCCCTCCCTCCCTGGAGTGTGTGTAGTTTCTCATAGCTATAAAACATGCAGCATGCCTGCCGAGGCCTTCCCCGCATCCAGGGCACTTGTCATCATCCCCTCTACCCCACACAAACAACTCAGAAGGGGTCAAAAAAAGTCTAAACAATGTTTTAGAGTGCTGGGCTCTCAAACCGGAAGACAGAAGAATGTTCAGCCTATCCCAGTCGTAGTTTGAAGATCTGTTGCCTAAATTCCGTCTCCACCTTGCCTCCTGCTGCTCTAAGTAATCCGGGACTGTACTAATTAAAACTTTATAGATCTGGAGTGTGTTGCAACCCCCCCAATGAGTAACATTGAAGAGGCGGACTCTTTCCAGCAAAAAATAAGGTCTGTCCAATTTTACCCATGAAATCTCTTATTTGTAAATATTTGAAAAGGGTCCCTACCCCATAATTCTGCTGTAGTTCTGTGAATAAAAAAAAAAAAGCGGTCGGCCATCTATAGAACACCTAATTTATTAAGATCTAATTGCTCCCATTACCGACCAATCACATCATAGGATGACAGGAATGTAGGAGGCTAGCCTGGCTTGTAGTGGGTACCAAGGGGGTACTTACACTCTGTACCAGGTCCAGTTATCCCTTATTAGTGTAGAAGAGGTGTTTCTAGCAGCTTAGGCTGATAGAAGGTAGCTATAGCAGAGAAGCTTAGGCTGAACTAGGAGACATGCAAAGCTCCTACTATACCACTGGTGTCATATGCACAATATCATAAGAAAACACAATACACAGATATACTAAAAATAAAGGTACTTTATTTTTATGACAATATGCCAAAAGTATCTCAGTGAGTACCCTCAGTATGAGGATGCCAAATATTCACAAGATATATGTACACAATACCAAAAATATGCAGTAATAGCAAAATGAAGTAATGCAAGCAATGTAAAGTTACAGTAGATTGCAATAGGAGCACATAGGTATAGGGGCAACACAAACCATATACTCCAAAAGTGGAATGCGAACCACAAATGGACCCCAAACCTATGTGAGCTTGTAGAGGGTCGCTGGGACTGTAGGAAAACAGTGAGGGTTCGAAAAATAGCCCACCCCAAGACCCTGAAAAGTAGGTGTAAAGTGCACCTATAACCCCCAAAGAGCAAAGAAGTCGTGATAGGGGGGTTCTGCAAGGAGGACCAACACCAGTTAAGCAACCAAAGTGGATTTCCGGACCCGAGTACCTGTGGAACAAGGGGAACCAAGTCCAAGAGTTGCGACAATGTCGAGAGTGGGCAGATGCCCAGGAAATGCCAGCTGAGAGTGCAAAGAAGCTGCCACCGAATGGTAGAAGCTGTGGATTCTGCAAGAACAAAGAGGGCTAGAAACTTCCCCTTTGGAGGCTGGATGTCCCACGTCGTGAAGAAGCTTGCAGAGGTGTTCCCATGCAGAAAGACCGCAAACAAGCCTTGCTAGCTGCAAGGGTCGAGGTTAGGGTTTTTGGATGCTGCTCTGGCCCAGGAGGGACCAGGATGTCGCCACTTGGATGAGGACACAGAGGGGGCGCCCAGCAAGTCAGGGAGCCCTCACAGAAGCAGGCAGCACCCGCAGAAGTACCGGAACAGGCACTTGGAAGAGGAGTGAACCGGAGTCCACCCTAAGTCAGTAAAGGGAGTCCCACGACGCCAGAGGACAACTCAGAAGGTTGTGCACTGCACGTTAGAGTGTCGGGGACTCAAGCTTGGCTGTGCACAAAGGAAATCCTGGAAGAGTGCACAGGAGTTTGAGCAGCTGCAAATCACGCGGTACCCAGCAATGCAGTCTAGCGTGGGGAGGCAAGGACTTACCTCCACCAAACTTGGACTGAAGAGTCACTGGACTGTGGGAGTCACTTGGACAGACCACGCTCGTCGTGCTGAGAGGGGACCCAGAGGACCGGTGATGCAGTCTTTTGTTGCCTGCGGTTGCAGGGGGAAGATTCCGTCGTCCCACTGGAGATTTCTTCAGAGCTCCTGGTGCAGAAAGGAGGCAGGCTACCCCCAGAGCATGCACCACCAGGAAACAGTCGAGAAGGCGGCAGGATCAGCGATACAAGGTTGCAGTAGTCATCTTAGCTACTTTGTTGCGGTTTTACAGGCGTCCTGAGCAGTCAGCGGTCGATCCTTTGGCAGAAGGTGAAGAGAGAGATGCAGAGGAACTCTGGTGAGCTCTTGCGTTCGGTATCTGAAGAATTCCCCAAACCAGAGACCCTAAATAGCCAGAAAAGGAGGTTTGGCTACCTAGGAAGGAGGATAGGTTAGTAACACAGGTAAGGGCCTATCAGAAGGAGTCTCTGATGTCACCTGCTGGCCCTGGCCACTCAGAGCAGTCCAGTGTGCCAGCACACCTCTGAATCCAAGATGGCAGAGGTCTGGGGCACGCTGGAGGAGCTCTGGGCACCTCCCCTGGGAGGTGCAGGTCAGGGGAGTGGTCACTCCCCTTTCCTTTGTCCAGTTTCGTGCCAGAGCAGGGCTGGGGGATCCTTGAACCGGTGTAGACTGGCTTATGCAGAGATGGGCACCATCTGTGCCCATCAAAGCATTTCCAGAGGCTGGGGGAGGCTACTCCTCCCCAGCCCTGGCACCTTTTTCCAAAGGGAAAGGGTGTAACACCCTCTCTCTGAGGAAGTACTTTGTTCTGCCTTCCTGGGCCAGGCCTGGCTCTGACCCCAGGAGGGCAGAAACCTCTCTGAGGGGTTGGCAGCAGCTGCAGTGAAACCCCTAGAAAGGCAGTTTGGCAGTACCCGGGTCTGTGCTAGAGACTCAGGGGTATCATGGCATTGGGGTGACAATTCCCTGATCTTAGACATGTTACATGGCCATGTTCGGAGTTACCATTGTGACGCTATACATAGGTAGTGACTTATGTATAGTGCATGCGTGTAATGGTGTCCCCGCACTCACAAAGTCCGGGGAATTTGCCCTGAATTATGTGGGGGCACCTTGGCTAGTGCCAGGATGCCCACACACTAAGTAACTTAGCACCCAACCTTCACCAGGTGAAGGTTAGACCTATAGGTGACTGATAAGTTACTTAAGTGCAGTGGTAAATGGCTGTGAAATAACGTGGACGTTATTTCACTCAGGCTGCAGTGGCAGGCCTGTGTAAGAATTGTCAGAGCTCCCTATAGGTGGCAAAAGAAATGCTGCAGCCCATAGGGATCTCCTGGAACCCCAATACCCTGGGTACTTCAGTACCATATACTAGGAAATTATAAGTGTGTTCCAGTATGCCAATGTGAATTGGTGAAATTGGTCACTAGCCTGTTAGTGACAATTTAGAAAGCAGAGAAAGCATAACCACTGAGGTTCTGGTTAGCAGAGCCTCAGTGAGACAGTTAGCCATCACACAGGGAACACATACAGGGCACACTTATGAGCACTGGGGCCATGGATGGCAGGGTCCCAGTGACAAATACACTAAAACAACATATATACAGTGAAATATGGGGGTAACATGCCAGGCAAGATGGTACTTTCCTACAAGGAAAAGCAGAGACCGCCACAGGGGAGTTTAAGGATTATACAGTTTAACGCTCAGTATCCTACAGGTATTGCCCCACACCCTCCAGGCCATGATCAGAATCTTAAACCTCACTTTTTTGTAGTATCCGGGCTCCATCTGTGGAAGGAGACAGCCCTGTGCTGAGATACCAAGCGCTACCTCATAGATAAAGGGCCCCATATCATCTTCCAACCCAGCTCTTCTGCCCCTGACCGCTGAAAACAGAACCTCCGGAGGTTGAAAGGATTGGAGTGGGGTGGATTTGATTGGGGTGGAATGGACTGGGGTGTGGCAGATTGGAGCAGGACAGATACTTTTGAATCAGAGCGGGGGTGTTTTGGACAGGAGCGGGCAGATCATTTTGGGGGGGGAGCGGAATATATTTTGGAATAGAGTGGGGCAGATTGGAGTGTGGCAGATTGTTTTAGATTGGAGTGGGACAAATTGTTTTGGATTGGAGTGTGGCAGATTGTTTTAGAATGGAGTTTTCTGGAGAAAATTATTTTAGATGGGGTGAGGCAGATTGGAGTGAGGTGTGACGGCTGGAGCAAATTTCACTGAGGTAAGTAGTTTGGATTAGTCTGGTTGTGGATTGAGTGGGGTGAAGTGCGGTGGATAGGCGTAGACAAGAGTGGGTTGGGGTGGATTGGAGTGTAATGTACAATGTGTTAAAGCATAGTTTTGGAAATTACACATAAAGTAATAATGTCTCTTTGCAACATTTAGAATACGATAATCCTCATCATTTGAGAACAGTGCCCAGGAGCAAGAACAAAACATGAGTGCAAAGTGATTAAAGAAGAAAACTTGGCAAAATAAAGGTAAGCTAACTATTAAAAAATAAAAAAAACTTTGCAAATTGGTTTGTCCTGTTGGGCATATTTTTGCTAGTCATGCACCTTCTGTTTTCAGGGCACTAGAAGTTAAAAGAAGAAAATAGTACCTCAGACACAGTAGGAGTAGCAGAAGGGCACTGATTAATTTGAATCAATCAGTGCTTGGTCCCTGCTCCACAGACAGGAACGGAAATGACGCCAGGCCTGCAGTGGACCAAATACGAGGCTGTGAAAAAGAAAGAGTGCCACGCAAGGAAACAAATGGTAGGCAAACGGCAGGCTCCAAGACATTTTTCATTAACATAAGTGTATTGCAAGTGAGATGCATGCACTAGCTCATGCTATTGTAGGCTGGATCCTCAATTTTTTTTTTTTTTTAAAGTGATTCCTTGCACCCTGGTGTTTTGAATAATGAAATAGAAGGTGCTGCGAATGTTGCCTTGTTCACTACAGCTGTTCTGTCGGCAGTGATTCAGGGGTCTCTCAGAAAACCTAGGCGTGTAGTGCGTTGGCACCATCAGGCACCACCCTTACTCTAAGAACTGATGCCCCAGCAGCAATTGAGACCTGATGGGTCTGTAACCCACTGATGACCAGAACCTTTCACATTTTAAAGGTTTGCTTCTCTCACTCCCTGTGCTGAAAATAGTGGAGGTGACCTCACGTCATCATGAGATTGTGAGTGAGATGACGTATTTCCATGTATTTAAAATTCTATACTTTTGTAAGGTAAAGCAATTTTCTGTGTGATTTCAACAAGACTCCCTCTTACACATGTTCAGCAGGTGCATAAACCAACCAAGCTATCTTACTGGATTTAGGTGGTCATGCCCCAACTTTTTGCCTTCCTCCCTCCACTTTTCTGACACGGTTTTTGCTGGTTTTAGGACTCTGCACATTTTACCACTGCTAACCAGTGCTAAAGTGCGTGTGCTCTCTCCCTTTAAACATGGTAACATTGGATCATACCCAATTGGCATAATAGATTTACTGTAAGTCCCAAATAAAGTGCACTACATGTGCCCAAGGCCAGTAAATTGAACGCTACTAGTGGGCATGCTGCACTGGTTGTGCCACCCACATAAGTAGCCCCTTAACCATGTCTCAGGCCTGCCATTGTAAAGCCCGTGTGTGCAGCTTCACTGCCACTTTGACATGGCATTTTAAACTACTTGCCAAGCCTTAAACTCCTTTTGTTTTTTACATATAAGTCACCCTTAAGGTAGGCCCTAGGTAACCCAGAGGGCAGGGTGCTATGTAGGTAAAAGGCAGGACATATACATGTGTGTTTTATACGTCCTGGTAGTGAAAAACTTCTAAATTTGTTTTCCACTACTGGGAGGCCTGCTCCTTCCATAGGCTAACATTAGGGCTACCCTCATATACTATTTAAGTGGTAGATTCTGATCAGAAAGGGGTAACCAGGTCATATTTAGTATGGCCAGAATGGTAATACAAAATCCTGCTTATTGGTGAAGTTGTTGGATTTAATATTACTATTTCAGAAATGCCACTTTTAGAAAGTGAGCATTTCTCTGCACTTAAAATCCATCTGTGCCTTACAGTCTGTCTCCAATCCATGTCTGGGTCCGGCTGGTTGACAGCTCCCTTGTGCATTTCACCCAGAGAACCACAAACACAGGATGCTCAGTCACACCTGCACTCATCTGCATACTGAATGGGTCTTCCTGGGCTGGAAGGGTGGAGGGCCTGACACATTTCAAAGGCTAGTGCCCTGCCCCCACACAATGGACTGCCAAACCCCCTACTGGGACCCTGAAAGACAGACTTGTACTGAAAGGGGGCCTTGTGCACTTCAAAAACACTCTTTGAAGTCTCCCCCACATCAAAGGCATTTTGGGGTCCATAATCTGGGTCTCTGATCCCACCAAATTAGACACTTCTGGACCAGATCCTGCAACAAATCAAGATGAACTGCCTGGCTGCCCAAAGGACTCACCTGGACTGCTTTGCTATGAAGGACTGCTGCCCTGCTGTTGCCCTGCTGCCTTGCTGGCCTCTGACTTTGTTGAGAAGCGCTCTTCAAGGGCTTGGATTGAGGTTGCCTCCAGTGTTTTCTAAAGTCTCAGTGCGAAATAACTTCATCTCAAAGGAAACTCATTGTGCGCCGAAAATCGACACACAGCCTGCCAGAAATGATGCACAGCTTGCCCTGCGACGAGAAAAATCGCCGCACAGCCGAACCGGAACAATGCAGCCCGGCTTCCTTAGTGAAGATCAATGCAGCTCCTGCCTTGCGACCGGAAATTGGACGCACAGCCCTACCGGATCGACGCACAACCGAGCCGGAACAACGCAGCTCGACTTCCCGAGTGAAGAATCGACACAGCGCCTGCCGTGCGACGCAAAATTCAACACACACCTTATTTTTACACGCATCTCCTTCTCTGCGGTCTCTGTTCATGGAAATATGGACGCAAACCAGGTACTTTGTGCAAACAAGAGACAACTGTTGATTTCTAAGATTTAGGAATCTTGATCGCTTTGCCCTTAATTTAACCAGATAAATATCTTATATTTTTCTAAACCTGTGTGGTGTATTTTAGTGCCAAGCTATCGGACGGTGGGCACAGGATAATTTGGATTGTGTGTGACTTACCCTCACTAGGATTGTGGTCCCCGCTTGGACAAAGGTGAATACCTCTGCCAACGAGAGACCCCATTTCTAAATTATCAACAGATCACCCCAGCAGGCACTGGACTTCCTGACCTCTCAGGGGCACTGGACTGTGGAACCTGCAGGTGACAGTTTATGGAAAGGGCTCCACTCACCTGTTTAGTGACAGCTTCTCAGCCTCTTTGTGTACAACTCACAGACCTCAACACTGGGAGAGGTTTGAAGAATGATTCTACCTTTTCCCTTACAGTCCACCCTGACACTTGTATGATCCCCCACAACTCACCCTCAGCTCCATCTCCTTTTGTTTCTCCCATTCTTGGGTGTCTTGTGCTGCACATGCAATAAAAACATGCAAAGTAAACACTGAAATACAGTGTTGTGCGTCTTGTTACAGGCGCAGCTATTTAAATAATAATGAGAAAAAACTGATATTAAAAAGTTACATAACTCTGGATACTCGCCGCCTCAATCACAAAGAATAAACACTGACAACTGGATCACTACTCCCCATCAATGCCTGGATCCCACCCACAGGGACACATTACACTTACACCAGATTTACTCACCGTCCCTGTCATGTGGATGAACCCAAAACCGCAGACAAGCTAACACCAGAGCACGAACACAACACATAACTGGTAAACAACCTTCACATTCCAACAAATGCGCCGTAAGATGACATCACACCCACACGGGGGCGGCACAGGGAAGAGGACTGGGGGCAGAGGAGAGAGGAGGAGGAGGAGGGGGGCCAGATGAGAGAGAGGGGAAGTGTGAGGGAGAGGGGAGAGAGTGGGGGGCAGAGGAAAGAGAAGACAGAGGGGAGATTCGTTATTTGTTTGTAGTTTTACATGATACCGGAGCGCTTCACACGAGCAGCAGTTCCATTACACAAAGATACATTTATTTTTTGTAGATTAAGTGATTTGCCCAGAATCACAGGGTGTGGAACAGGCGCCGAGACTCGAGCCTGGCTCCCCCGCTCCAAGGTCGGCAGCTCAGGCCCTTACAGCACAATTACATCCAAACAGGAGGAAACAAACTCCCTCACTCACCCTCCCACCCCGACAACTCACCCGCAGCAGATCACACAGCGACAACTCAACTGCAGCAGATCACACGGCGACAAGTCAGTCACCTGCAGCAGATCACACGGCGACAACTCACCCGCAGCAGATCACACAGCGACAACTCAACTGCAGCAGATCACACGGCGACAAGTCAGTCACCTGCAGCAGATCACACGGCGACAACTCACCCGCAGCAGATCACACGGCGACAACTCACCTGCAGCAGATCACAAGGCGACAAGTCACTCACCTGCAGCAGATCACACGGCCACAGCTCACTCACTCGCAGCAGATCACACGGCGACAACTCACCTGCAGCAGATCACACGGCCACAACTCACTCACCTGCAGCAGATCACACGGCTACACCTCACGTGCAGCAGATCACACGAACACAACTTACTCACCTGCAGCAGATCACACGGCGCGCTCCCTTCACACGGCACTTCTGGGTGATAATAATTCACTGACTGTGTCCATCCAGGGCTTGTGTGGTCGCCCCCACCCCTGCCATTACCAGTGACCTCGGAAGTGCTTCATCCAGTGGGGGTGGTCAGCACCCCACAATCACGCCCACCCGAGGGATGGTGAAAGGATGGGGAGGGAGGGCTAAGGGGCGGGACGGGGCGGAGCCTACACAAATAATCTAGGAGTAAGCAGTGACGTCATTATAGACACATTTTCTACATTAAGGGAGATCTTTTAACATGCTGACCCCAGACTCTTCCACAAACACTGACTGACAGGAGTGAGCGCCGTTCATTTCTGAAAGAGAAAACACAGATGTGTTCGGCTGCAGTTCCGCGGGAACAGAAACAAGAAAAGCTGAAAATAGACAATAAAGACGGGTTTTCGTCGCCAGTTATTTTACCATCTCAGAGCTGCAGCGGTGCAATACTCCTGGCTGTGAGACAAGAGTAAAAAACGAGTCTTTCAAGCCCTGGTGCTGTGATTAAAAAGGCGCTTTACGAACAGGACTGAGCCCCGCAGGACTGTGCATTCATTCATTGCCAGACAATAAATCTGCATTAGATTATAGTCAGTTTATTCCATGGATCTCCTGCTGAGTTGGAATACATAGTGACCTCAGTTACATGAGTGACTGCCCAGCACTCCAAGGGGGACCGAAGGAATCAAGGGCCAGATGTATCAAAGGTTTTTACCCATTCTGAGTCTATGGGAAAAAGTGTTTGTACATATGGCCCCAAGTTACATCAGTTACTATCTGCAAATATGGAGCTTCCGCATTAAAGACCTGTACAAATATAAACTGGATCTGGAGTCTGAAGGGGGGGGGATCACCCACAATTAATGCAGAGGCTGAGCAAGCAGGACGTTCTGTGATTACAGTAACTGACATCTACACCAGACACCAGCAGTGCTTTCCATAGGAGTCTGATGTACTGATATATCTACATCAGACACCTGCATTGCTGTCCATAGGAGTCAGACATACTTACATATCTATGTCAGACACCTGCAGTGCTTTCCATAGGGTTCTGATATACTTACATATCTATGTCAGACACCTGCTGTGCTTTCCATAGGGTTCTGATACACTGACATATCAACCTCAGCCATCTGCAGTGCTTTCCATAAAGTTCTGATATACTTACATATCTATGTCAGACACCTGCAGTGCTTTCCATAGGGTTCTGATATACTTACATATCTATGTCAGACACCTGCTGTGCTTTCCATAGGGTTCTGATACACTGACATATCAACCTCAGCCATCTGCAGTGCTTTCCATAAAGTTCTGATATACTTACATATCTATGTCAGACACCTGCAGTGCTTTCCATAGGGTTCTGATATACTTACATATCTATGTCAGACACCTGCTGTGCTTTCCATAGGGTTCTGATACACTGACATATCAACCTCAGCCATCTGCAGTGCTTTCCATAAAGTTCTGATATACTTACATATCTACATCAGACACCTGCAGTGCTTTCTATACAGTTTTGATATACTTAAATATCTATGCCAGACACCTGCATTGATTTTCATAGGAGTCTTATATATTTGCATATCTACCTCAGGCACCTGCAGGGTTTCCACAGGGTTCTGATATACTGCATCTCTAGGTCAGACACCTGCATTGCTTTGTAGAGGGTTCTGATACACTTACATATCCTTCTCAGACACCTGCAGTGCTGTCCATAAGGTTCTGATATACTGACATGTATATGCCAGACACCTGCAGTACTTTCCATAGGGTTCTGATTTACTTACATATCTACTTCAGACACTGTAGTGCTTTCCATAGGGTTTGATTACCTTACATATCCTCGTCAGACACCTGCAGTGCTTTCCATAGAGTACTGATATACTTACATATCTAGTTTCAAAGAAAGGGAGCATACTGTCTAAACTCCAACAACAAAGTATGACTCTACAGCATCATGGTAAATGCAGTCAAATTCGTAGTCCATTAAAAAAGTAATAAAGTCTTTCACCTTCGGAGGTGCAGCAAGTGTTGTATATCCCTCTATACGTGTTTCTGGGTTTAGCCCGTCATCAGCACGGAGCAGCATGGTATAGGGGCTTGCTTGAAATGTTGCCAAATGTCTTCTCGACATGGTTCATGAAGTTGTTAAACCGTAACACGTTACACAGGAGTACCCCGCTGCTCGTCCTTACCTGTGGGATGGCGTTTTTGGATCTATTCATTTAGTTATGGTGCCGCCATCTTTCTCCGGTATTTATATAGAAGAGATACTGTCAGAAGCATCGAGGCAGGGGAAGAGGACAACGGGGTTTTCAATTTCAGAAAAGGAGCCAGAAAGAATGGGAGTCGTAAGCAAGAGAGCACCCGTTATTAACCTGTCCAAAAAGAAATTGAGTGAAGTGGAAAGACAGGGTTTGGAAAAAGGTTTAGCTTTTCCTCCCTCTGCCTGTGTAGATAAATATAGAATAGAGAGTTGTAGGAAAGTACCATCTTGACTGGCATGTTACCCCCATATTTCACTGTATGTATGTTGTTTTAGTCCTTGTGTCACTAAGACCCTGCCAGCCAGGGCCCCAGTGCTCATAGTATGTGCCCTGTATGTGTTCCCTGTGTAGTGCCTAACTGTATCACTGAGGCTCTGCTAACCAGAACCTCAGTGTTCATGCTCTCTCTGCTTTCCAAATTTGTCACTACAGGCTAGTGACAAAATTTACCAATTCACATTGGCATACTGGTACACCCATATAATTCCCTTGTATATGGTACTGAGGTACCCAGGGTATTGGGGTTCCAGGACTACCCTATGGGCTGCAGCATTTCTTTTGCCACCCATAGGGAGCTCTGAAAATTCTTACACAGGCCTGCCACTGCAGCCTGCGTGAAATAACGTCCACGTTATTTCAGCCATTTACCACTGCACATAAGTAACTTATAAGTCACCTATATGTCTAACCTTCACCTGGTGAAGGTTGGGTGCAAAGTTACTTAGTGTGTGGGCACCCTGACACTAGCCAAGGTGCCCCCGCATCGTTCAGGGCAAATTCCCCGGACTTTGTGAGTGCGGGGACACCATTACACGTGTGCACTATACATAGGTATAGCGATGTATACCTATGTATAGCGTCACAATGGTAACTCCGAACATGGCCATGTAACATGTCTAAGATCATGGAATTGTCACCCCAATACCATTGTGGTATTTGGGGGACAATTCCATGATCCCCCATGTCTCTAGCACAGAACCCGGGTACTGCCAAACTGCCTTTCCGGGGTCTCCACTGCAGCTGCCAACCCCTCAGACAGGTTTCTGCCCTCCTGGGGTCCAGGCAGCCCTGGCCCAGGAAGGCAGAACAAAGGATTTCTTCTGAGAGAGGGTGTTACACCCTTTCCCTTTGGAAATAGGTGTAAAGGGCTGGGGAGGAGTAGCCTCCCCCAGCTTCTGGAAACGCTTTGATGGGCACAAATGGTGCCCATCTCTGCATAAGCCAGTCTACACCGGCTCAGGGATCCCCCAGCCCTGCTCTGGCGCGAAACTGGACAAAGGAAAGGGGAGTGACCACTCCCCTGACCAGTACCTCCCAGGGGAGGTGCCCAGAACTCCTCCAGTGTGTCCCACACCTCGGCCATCTTGGAAACAGAGGTGTTGGGGGCACACTGGACTGCTCTGAGTGGCCAGCAGGTGACGTCAGAGGCTCCTTCTGATAGGCTCTTACCTCTCTTGGTAGCCAATCCTCCTATCTTGGTAGCCAAACCTCCTTTTCTGGCTATTTAGGGTCTCTGCTTTGGGGAATTCTTCAGATAACGAATGCAAGAGCTCACCAGAGTTCCTCTGTAGCTCCCTTTTCGCCTTCTACTAAGGATCGACCGCTGACAGTTCGAGGACGACTGCAAAACCGCAACAAAGTAGCAAGACGACTACCAGCAACATTGTAGCGCCAAATCCTGCCGGCTTTCTCGACTGTTTCCAGGTGGTGGATGCTCTGGGCGTAGCCTGCCTTCGCTCTGCACCAGAAGCTCAGAAGAAATCTCCCGGGGGTCGACGGAATCTTCCCCCTGCTAACGCAGGCACCAAAAGACTGCATTACTGGTCCTCTGGGTCCCCTCTCATCCTGACGAGCATGGTCCCTGGAACACAGCAACTCTGTCCAAGTGACTCCCGCAGTCCAGTGACTCTTCAGTCTAAGTTTGGTGAAGGTAAGTCCTTGCCTCCCAACACTAGACTGCAAAGCTGTGTACTGCGTGATTTGCAGCTGCTCTGGCTCCTGTGCACTCTTCCAGGATTTCCTTCATGCACAGCCTAGCCTAGGTCCCCAGTATTCCGTCCTGCAGTGCACAACCCTCTGAGTTGGCCTCCGATGTCATGGGACCCTCTTTTGTAACTTTGCGTGGACTCCGGTTCACTAATCTTCTAAGTGCCTGTTGGGGTACTTCTGCGGGTGCTGCCTGCTTCTGTGAGGGCTCTCTGAGTTGCTGAGCGCCCCCTCTGTCTCCTCCTCCAAAAAGCGACATCCTGGTCCTTCCTGGTCCTCAGCAGCACCCAAAAACCTCTACAGCGACCCTTGCAGCTAGCAAGGCTTGTTTGCGGTATTTCTGCGTTGGAACACCTCTGCAAGTTTCATCGCGACGTGGGACATCTTTCCTCCAAAGGAGAAGTTCCTAGTCCTCTTCTTTCTTGCAGAAATCCAAGCTTCTTCCATCCGGAGGCAGCTTCCTTGCACCTTCATCCGGGGTTTCCTGGGCTCCTGCCCCCCCTGGACACTGTCGCGACTCTTGGACTTGGTCCCCTTGCAGGTCCTCAGGTCCGGAAATCCGTTGTCAGTGCACTGTTGGTGTTTGTTGTTCTTGCAGAATCCCCCTACCACGACTATTGTGCTCTCTTGGGGTAGTAGGTGTTCTTTACTCCTACTTTTCAGGGTCTTGGGGTGGGGTATCTTGGACACCCTGACTGTTTTCTCACAGTCCCAGCGACCCTCTACAAGCTCCCATAGGTTTGGGGTCCATTTGTGATTTGCATTCCACTTTTGGAGTATATGGTTTGTGTTGCCTCTATACCTATGCTTGCCTATTGCAACCTATTGTAATTCTACACTGTTTGCATTACTTTTCTGACTCTTACTTACCTATTTGTGGTTTGTGTACATATAACTTGTATATATTACTTACCTTCTTACTGAGGGTACTCGCTGAGATACTTGTGGCATATTGTCATAAAAATAAAGTACCTTTATTTTTAGTATATCTGGGTATTGTGTTTTCTTATGATATTGTGCATATGACACCAGTGGTATAGTAGGAGCTTTGCATTTCTCATAGTTCAGCCTAAGCTGCTTTGACATAGCTACCTTCTATCAGCCAAAGCTGCTAGAAACACCTCTATTCTACTAATAAGGGATAACTGGACCTGGCACAAGGTGTAAGGACCTTTGGTACCCACTACAAGCCAGGCCAGCCTCCTACATTGGTGGTGCAGCAGTGGGATAGGTACTTGCAACTGCCTTACCACTTTGTCATTTTGTACTTTTCATAAGAGAATCATATACCAAACAGTTCAGTGTATGTACACATAACCCAAAAAGTTTGCTTTTCTATCCTAAACCTTTTTACAAGGTTCTGAAAAGTTTCTTAAAACTTCTAAAAGTTTTCTAAAAGTTAGAAAAAGTTTTTTCTCTGTGCTTTCAAAAGTTCTAAAACTTTTTATTTCTTCTCCCTATCTCTAAACCTTTTACTATCATGTCTGTGGTAGATTCTACTCTCAAAACTGTCAATGCTACTTATGACATTTTGAACTACAAGAGCTTAAGGAGTCTCTGCTTAGATAGAGGTTTAGTTATAGGAAAGAACCCTACAAAAGAGTTTCTGTATAACATGCTTATGGTGGATGACCATACCTAGTCTGGCCCATCCAATGAGAGGTTAGTAGAAGCTTCCCAGTCTAATTCAGAGGAACCCCCTGAGGAAGCTGGGGAGGGTTCTGACAAGGGTCTTCCCCCTAGCAGGACACTCAGTAATGCTGGTAGTGAAAGAGATTCCCATCACAGTAGGGCAGCCTTTATTGCTAGAGGCCAGGTTACCAGGGTCCAGACAGTTAGGGACAGGCCCCCCCTCTGAAGTTTCCAATTTGTCATCTGTGTCAGAGCATTCCCAACCCACCCACCCTGAGGATAACTTGTTAGAAAGGGAACTCAAAAAGTTGAGGGTTGAAGAGACCAGACTGAAGTTTAAACAGCAACAGCTGGCCTTAGATAGCAAATCCCTAGACATTGAGAAGGAAAGACAGAGGTTGGAGTTAGGACCCCATGGTGGCAGCAGCAGTATTCCTGATAGTAATCCCCGTTAGAGAGCATGATTCCAGGAATCTGCACAAGATAGTCCCCCCTTACAAGGAGGGGGGTGACATCAACAAGTGGTTTGCTGCACTTGAGAGGGCCTGTATGGTACAGTTGGTCCCTCAAAGGCAGTGGGGTGCTATTTTGTGGCTATCTTTCACTGGAAAGGGTAGGGATAGGCAATTTACTGTTAGAGAAAGTGAAGCTAACAACTACACAGTATTGAAGGATGCACTCTTGGATGGATTTGGCTTAACCACTGAACAATACAGGATTAAGTTCAGAGACACCAGAAAAGAGTCCTTTCAAGACTGGACAGATTTTGTGGACTGTTCAGTGAAGGCCTTGGAAGGGTGGTTACATGGCAGTAAGGTATCTGACTATGAAAGCCTGTATAATCTTATTCTGAGAGAGCATATTCTGAACAACTGTGTGTCTGACTTGTTGCACCAGTACCTAGTGGACTCGGATCTGACCTCTCCCCAAGAATTGGGAAAGAAGGCAGACAAGTGGGTCAGAACAAGGGTGAACAGAAAAGCTCATACAGGGGGTGACAAGGATGGCAAGAAGAAGGATGGTAAGTCTTCTGACAAGGGTGGGAACAAAAGTAAACATACTGAGTCTTCATCAGGCCCACAGAAATCCTCTGGGGGTGGTGGGTCCAAATCCTCTTCCAATAATCAACCTAAAAAGCCTTGGTGTTATTTGTGTAAAGTCAAAGGCCATTGGGCAACTGATTCCAGTTGTCCAAAGAAAAACACCAAACCTCCCACCACCACAACCCCTGCTGCAAATTCTAGTGCCCCTAGTAATAGCAGTGGTGGTGGGAAGCCTACTAATAGCCAATCCAAGGGTGTAGCTGGGCTCAATATTGGCAATGTAGTTGGGGTTGGTCTTGTTAGGGAGACCACAGAGGCTGTTTTAGTCTCTGAATGTGCCATTGATTTGGCCACCTTGGTTGCTTGTCCCCTTAATATGGATAAGTACAAGCAACTTCCCCTAATAAATGGTGTTGAGGTTCAGGCCTACAGGGACACAGGAGCCAGTGTAAGTATGGTGATAGAAAAACTGGTCCACCCTGAATAACACCTACTTGGTCAGCAGTACCAAGTGACAGGCGCTCATAACAACACTCTTAGCCACCCCATGGCTGTTGTGAATCTCAACTGGGGGGGGGGTTACTGGCCCAAAGAAAGTTGTGGTTGCCTCAGATTTACCTGTAGACTGTCTACTAGGGAATGATTTAGAGACATCAGCTTGGGCAGAAGTGGAGTTGGAGGCTCATGCAGCAATGCTGGGCATTCCTGGGCATATTTTTTGCTTTAGCCAGGGCTCAGGCCAAAAAGCAAAAAGGACAGGGTAACTTGGATCCTGGAACAATGGACCAAGTGCTCCCTAAAGCTAGAGGTAGCAAGGGTAAATCCCTACCCACTATCCCTCCCTCTACAGATGATTCCCCTTTTGAGGAAGAGGAATTTCCTCCCTGTGCAGAACCTTCACCAGATGAGCTGGCAGCAGACACTGCTGAGCTTTTGGGTGGAGGGGGGCCTGCCAGGGAAGAGCTGAGTGTGGCACAGCAAACCTGTCCCACATTAGAGGGTCTCAGACAGCAAGCTGTCAAACAGCAAAATGGGGATGTCAGTGACGGTCATAGAGTATACTGGGAAGACAACCTCTTGTACACAGAGGCAAGGGACCCAAAACCTGGAGCAGCCAGGAGATTGGTTATTCCCCTGCAGTACAGAGAGTTTCTTCTCACTCTTGCACATGACATTCCTTTGGCTGGGCATTTGGGCCGGATAAAAACTTGGGAAAGACTTGTCCCCTTGTTTCACTGGCCTAGGATGTCAGATGACACCAAAGATTTGTGCAAGTCTTGTGTGACCTGCCAAGCCAGTGGCAAGACTGGTGGCACTCCAAAGGCCCCTCTAATCCCACTTCCAGTGTTTGGGGTGCCCTTTGAAAGGGTAGGGGTTGACATAGTTGGCCCCCTTGACCCTCCTACTGCTTCAGGTTTATCTTGCCACAAGATATCCTGAAGCTATTCCTCTAAGGACCACTACAGCTCCTGCAGTGGCAAAGGCCCTCCTGGGAATCTTTTCCAGGGTGGGGTTTCCTAAAGAGGTAGTATCAGACAGGGGTAGCAACTTCATGTCTGCATACTTGAAAGCAATGTGGAAGGAGTGTGGTGTTACCTACAAGTTGACCACTCCTTACCATCCACAGACTAATGGACTGGTAGGGAGGTTTAATAAAACTCTCAAAGGTATGATAATGGGACTCCCTGAAAAAAAACTCAGGAACTCAGGAAGAGATGGGATGTCCTGTTACCTTGCCTACTTTTTGCTTACAGGGAGGTACCCCAGAAAGGAGTGGGCTTCAGCCCCTTTGAACTCTTCTTTGGACACCCTGTAATAAGTCCACTCACTCTTGTGAAGGAGGGTTGGGAGCAACCTTTAAAAGCTCCTAAACAGGACATAGTGGATTATGTACTTGGCCTAAGATCCAGAATGGCTGAGTACATGAAAAAGGCCAGTAAAAACCTTCAGGCCAGCCAGGAGCTGCAAAATAAATGGCATGACCAGAAGGCTGGCCTGATCCAGTACCAACCAGGACAGAAGGTGTGGTTATTGGAGCCTGGGGCCCCAAGAGCTTTCCAAGACAAATGGAGTGGACCCCATCTAATTGTTGAGAAGAAGGGTGAGGTTACCTATCTGGTAGACCTTTGCACTGCCAGGAGTCCCCTTAGGGTGATTCATGTCAACCGCCTGAAACCCTACTATGACAGGGCTGATCTCACCATGCTCATGGCAACAGATGAGGGACAGGAAGAAGAGAGTGGCCCTCTCCCTGATCTCTTTTCCACCACTGAGGCAGATGCCTTAGTGGAGGGAGTAGTTTTAGCAGATTGTCTGACTACAGAACAGAAAGACAACTGCATCAATCTCCTAGCACAATTTTCTGATGTCTTTTCAATTGTGCCAGGTACAACATCCTGGTGTGAACACAAAATTGATACTGGAGACAGCCTGCCTGTCAAAAGTAAGATTTATAGGCAGCCTGACCATGTCAGATTCTGCATTAAACAAGAGGTGCAGAAAATGTTGGATCTGGGAGTGACTGAACCTTCTGAAAGCCCATGGGCTAGCCCAGTGGTGCTTGTACCAAAGCCTCACACCAAAGATGGAAAGAGGGAGATGAGGTTTGGTGTAAACTACAGAGGTCTCAATCAGGTAACAAAAACTGCTGCTCACCCTATACCCAGGGAAGATGAGCTCATTGATTCACTGGCATCTGCCAACTGTCTTAGCACTTTTGATCTGACTGCAGGGTATTGGCAGAAGATGCTAAACCAAAGACCGCATTTTCAACTATAGGAGGGCATTACCAATTTACAGTGATGCCCTTTGGTTTGAAAAATGCACCTGCCACTTTTCAGAGGTTGGTGAACACAGTCCTGCAAGGGTTGGAGGCTTTCAGTGAAGCATATCTTGATGATATTGCTGTCTTTAGCTCAACCTGGGACGAGCACCTGGTCCACATTTGGAATGTTTTAGAGGCCCTGCAAAAGGCAGGCCTCACTATCAAGGCCTCAAAAGTGCCAGATGGGGCAGGGAAAAGTGGTTTATCTGGGCCACCTGGTAGGTGGAGAACAGATTGCACCACTATAGGGGAAAATCCAGACAATCATGGATTGGGTTCCCCCTACAACTCAGACCCAGGTGAGAGCCTTTTTAGGTCTCACAGGGTATTACAGGAGATTCATTAAAAAGTATGGCTCCATAGCAGCCCCTCTTAATGATCTCACAAGTAAGAAAATGCCTAAGAAGGTGTTATGGACAGAAAGCTTTTGAGGAGCTCAAACGGGCCATGTACTCTGCACCTGTCCTAAAAAGCCTATGTTATTCCAAGAAATTCATTGTTCAAACTGATGCATCTGAATTAGGGGTAGGGGCAGTCTTATCACAACTGAATTCTGAGGGCAAGGATCAACCAGTTGCTTTTATCAGCAGAAGGTTGACCCCTAGAGAAAAGCGTTGGTCTGCCATAGAGAGGGAGGTCTTTGCTGTGGTCTGGGCACTGAAAAGTTGAGGCCATACCTGTTTGACACTCACTTTAGTATTCAGACAGACCACAAACCTTTACTAATTGTTCTAGTCAACATTTTTCCAATAATGATGTAGTGTCATATGATCGCACTGCATGCCTTGTTTATTTATTTATGACCACAGAATTCATCAGAACTTATATTTTCTTTGTTAACCCCTTAGCTGCTGGGCCGTTTCCCCTCCTAGTGCTGAGCCCTTTTTTGGCTATTTGGGGTAGTTCGCGCTTAGGCTTTCATAACTTTTTGTCCACATAAGCTATCCACGTCAAATCTGCGTCCTTTTTTTTCCAACATCCTAGGGATTCTAATGGTACCCAGAGTTTGTGGTTTCCCCTGGAGAAGACCAAGAAATTAGCCAAAATACAGTGAAAATTTCATTTTTCCCAAACAAATGGGAAAAAAGGGCTGCCGAAGAAGACTTGTGTTTTTTTCCCTGAAAATGGCATCAACAAAGGGTTTCTGGTGCTAAAATCACCATCTTCCCACCTTTCAGGAACAGGCAGACTTGAATCAGAAAACCAAATTTTTCAACACAAATTTGGCATTTTACTGGGACATGCCCCATTTTTACTATTTGTGGTGCTTTCAGCCTCCTTCCAGTTAGTGACAGGACTGGGTGTGAAACCAATGCTGGGTCCCGGAAAGCTAAACATTTCTGAAAACTAGACAAAATTCTGAATTCAGCAAGGGGTCATTTGTGTAGATCCTACAAGGTTTTCCTACAAAAAATATTGAAATTGAGCTTAAAACAACAGCCATTTTTCTTTATGTTTTACTCTGTAACTTTTTCCTGCGATGTCAGATTTTTTAAAGCAATATACCGTTATGTCTGCTGGACTCTTCTGTTTGCGGGTATATACAGGGCTTGTAGGTTCATCAAGAACCCTAGGTAACCAGAGCCAATAAATGAGCTGCACCCTGCAGTTGGTTTTCATTCTATACTAGGTATACAACAATTCATTTGCCGAAATATGAAGAGTGAAAAATAGGTATCAAGAAAACCTTTGCATTTCCAAAATGGGCTCAAGATAAGGTTTTGAGGAGCAGTGGTTATTTGCACACCTCTGAATTCCGGGGTGCCCATACTAGCATGTGAATTGCAGGGCATTTCTCAAATAGACGTCTTTTTTACACACTCTCTAATTTTTGGAAGGAAAAAATGTAGAGAAATATAAGGGGCAATAACACTTGTTTTGCTATTCTATGTTCCCCCAAGTCTCCCGATAAAAATGATACCTCACTCAAAACACAACGTGGACACATCCCATTTTTTAACAGAAAACAGAGCTGTTTTTTGCACAGTGCCTACCTGTAGATTTTGGCCTCTAGCTCAGCCGGCACCTAGGGAAACCCACCAACCCGGTGCATTTTTGAAAACTAGAGACCTAGGGGAATCCAAGATGGGGTGACTTGTGGGGCTCTGACCAGGTTCTGTTACCCAGAATCCTTTGCAAACCTCAAAAGGTGGCTAAAAAAACACGTTTTCCTCACATTTCAGTGACAGAAAGTTCTGGAATCTGAGAAGAGCCACAAATTTCCTTCTACCCAGCGTTCACCCAAGTCTCCCGATAAAAATGATACCTCACTTGTGGGGTGACTTGTGGGGCTCTGACCGGGTTCTGTTACCCAGAATCCTTTGCAAACCTCAAAATGTGGCTAAAATAACACGTTTTCCTCATATTTCGGTGACAGAAAGTTCTGGAATCTGAGAGGAGCCACAACTTTCCTTCCACCCAGCGTTCCCCCAAGTCTCCCGATAAAAATGATACCTCACTTGTGTGGGTAGGCCTAGCGCCCGTGACAGGAAATGCCCCAAAACACAACGTGGACACATCCCATTTTTTGACAGAAAACAGAGCTGTTTGTTGCAAAGTGCCTACCTGTAGATTTCTGACTCTAGCTCAGCCGGCACCTAGGGAAACCTACCAAACCTGTGCATTTTTTAAAACTAGAGACCTAGGGGAATCCAAGATAGGGGGTGACTTGTGGGGCTCTGACCAGGTTCTGTTACCCAGAATCCTTTGCAAACCTCAAAAGGTGGCTAAAAAAAACACGTTTTCCTCACATTTCAGTGACAGAAAGTTCTGGAATCTGAGAGGAGCCACAAATTTCCTTCCACCCAGCATTCCCCCAAGTCTCCCGATAAAAATGGTACCTCACTTGTGTGTGTAGGCCTGGTGCCCGCAACAGGAATAGATCACACAACGGTCAATGTTGGTCCTTATATGAGGCAGCTGTTGACCCTGGGGTGATCCATTCCTGACGCAGGCACTAGGTGTAGGCACTCAAGTGGGGTAGTGTTTTTATCAGGACAGGTGAGGAATCACTGGGTGGTAGGAATTTTGTGGATCCCAGCATAGTCCTGTAGTTTGTGTGACAGAAATGCGAGAAAAATAGAGTTTTTATTCAACATTTCAGCTTTGCAGGGTATTCTGGGTAAGAAAACTTTGCGGAATCCACACAATCACACCTCTGTGGACTCCCCCGAATGTCTAGTTTCCAGAAATGTTTGGGTTTAGTGTGTTTCTCTATATGGCCGCCGAACCCAGGACCAAAAACGCAGGTGCCTGCCTTACAAAACCAGTTTGTTTTGCGATAGATAATTTTGATGTCTCCACAATACGAATTGGGCGGTGGAATTTGGGGGTGAACTAAATTGGGGAGCTCCCAAGAGAGCACTCTCTCTCTCTCTCTGCTTCCCGCCGCATTCACCTGCTCTCTGGGTTGGGCTAACCCACTATTACCCTGTTGCACAGACTGCTTGCGAAGGGACAGCAGGACTGTCCTCATCACCTCCCTCATAATGTACTGGAAGAGGAGTTATCGAATGGGACTCCGACGACTGAAAAATCACTCCCAGAGTCTGCGCCATTGTCCTATCCCTCAGATGCTGTCTCAGTCTCTGATCCTATGTCAGAGCTGTCCTCTATAAACCGAGTGACGGCAGCAGTCATCCATCAAGATGCCATCTCTGCTATTGGCTAAACTGTTGCTCTAAAACACTAGCCTACGTAGACAGTCACAAAATCGATGGTGTGTGTGAGATACGTGCAACAGTAGAGGCCACCTTACCTGCGCTTCTTCCCTCAATCAGCACATTCTTTCAAGACACTCAAAAAACACCTTGTCACATACCATTCGTCACAGTCTTTAGTACCTCCTGCACCCAGTCCAACAATCATTATTGGTGCTCCCACTCCCTCCTCCTCAGATTCCCTCATTACCACCCAGCAAAAGTGCCCTTCATCTCTCCATAGCCGCCCTCCACCCTGCACATACATTTCATTTGTATTATAGCGCAGGTAATGGCTGACTTTACTAATGTACTCAGCTATTTACATAAAATACAGATTTGCTCTTTGCAGTAGGCATATAAACCTTCTGCGCTTCTTTATGGCACTAAAACTGCCACTAGACAAGTCTGACACTTTTGTAGCAGAAACATAATCACAATACTTACTTGACTTTTATATTGCTGCCTAAAAGCTACAGTTGAAGTATGTGCATTGCTTTGAAGACGCAAGCTGCAACTGCAAGACAACTGGTGGCAAATCTCTCTATATATATATATATATATATATCACTTTTATATGTGGGTCTGGTTTTCCTGGGGGCCGATCGCAGCCCCCAGGGAAACCACACACATATTGACAAAAGTGATATATATATATATATATATATATATACTGTATATAGATCTATCCATGTACATAGATATATCTACATAGATAAATCTATATATATAGATCTATATATATATATATATATATATATATATATATATATATATATATATATATATATATATATAATCAAAAGAATCACTGCACTCCCAGGAGACTCATATCAATCCATTTAATAATCGTCAGCATTTCAACCATTACCACCTACACGTTTCGACTTCCGTCTTGATCACGGTGGTTTAACATGGATTGATTGCACCTGATTAATGATTTTTAACTTGAAGCATTGTGGGAGTTGTTGTCCATAATGTATATAACTATCAGCAATGGCATATTAATTCAGGCGGCAGCATCATACGATCAGAGGTTTACAAGAGCATTTAACATCCTTATAGTTGTCCCCAATACACTGTGAAACAGACAGAAGGTATAGGCCCGGGAGCTTATCTACAGTATATGAACTTTTAATATTCCAGCAGGCATGTGTGGGAGAATGAAAATAAGACACAGAACATTGGAAAGGCAACAACAGTGTCTGCAACATTGAGCTGAAAGGAAACGTGTTATAAACAGAACATTTTTTCAAAAGAACTTTGAAAACAACGGAGTATTGGGGACAACTATAAGGATGTTAAATGCTCTTGTAAACCTCTGATCGTATGATGCTGCCGCCTGAATTAATATGCCATTGCTGATAGTTATATACATTATGGACAACAACTCCCACAATGCTTCAAGTTAAAAATCATTAATCAGGTGCAATCAATCCATGTTAAACCACCGTGATCAAGTAGGTGGTAATGGTTGAAATGCTGACGATTATTAAATGGATTGATATGAATCTCCTGGGAGTGCAGTGATTCTTTTGATTCGACATTAAACGAGGGGAGTGGTCAATCCCCTACACTTGCACCAGCAGTAAGTGCGCGCCGCTTTTGTGACCAATTTGTTTGATATATATATATATATATATATAGATCTATTTTTTTTGTTGTTGTATGGTTTCCTTGGGGGCCAAAATGGCCCCCAGGGAAACCCTACAACAACTAAAAAAAAATATTGCCCCCACAGGGGGTTGCCCTGCCCACGGGCGACCCCCTGTCCATTTATTTTTTATTTTATTTTATTTTTTAAGAAAAAAACAAATTTAGCCCCTGAGGTGGGGCGCGATGCGCCACCCCCCAGGGGACCAGGGGACACCTACCATTTTTTTTAAGGGGGCCGACCCCCCCAAGTGAAATCCCTGGTGTCTAGTGGTGTTTCCTGGTGGGGGCCAGGAAACACTTTCAGACGGCCTCGTAAGAAAGGGGAGACTCTCCCCTTTCTTACGAGGCCTTCCTGAAACTGTTTCCTGGCCCCCGATCGCAGCTGTGCTGGGGTCGGGGGCCAGGAAACATTTTCAGGAAGGCCTCGTAAGAAAGGGGAGACTCTCCCCTTTCTTACAAGGCCTTCCCGAACGTGGGAAAGTCCGTTTGTGGCCGTTTGTAGCCGCTGATGTCACAAAGGGGCGGGGGGAGACACGGAAGAGCTTCTGTGTCTCCCAGGGATCAAACAAAAAAAAATATCCTCGGTGCGACGCACCTGAGGATTTATTAACCCCCTCCCTGGTGTCAGCCACTGGTTGTGACCCGCACCAGGGAGGTAGTGTGGGCGTCGGCCAGTGGCCGACGCCCGCACTTAAGCGGTTAAATTATACAAATTATATCACTACACTGTTATACATATAAGTCACTATTCGAGCTCTCACCTACAACCTCTCTTTTCCTCACACATTTGTATTTGTTTATGCAACACTCTTTTGAGGTTTATGCTTTGTGCAGACTACTCCAATATGGCCCCCACTTTGGTCCACCTTTTTCTTTATTCGCGAAGTGGACTTGGTACCTATTTAGTTTTCACGTCCATTTCCTATATTGTTTCTGCCTTTAAATACCGACCGCACGTGTAGGCAGGACAATTATACTTAGCACCAACGCGATCGGCACAGCATCATTACAATATTTCCAAGGTAAGAACGCCCTAGCTCCCCAAGCGCTACCGTTCCCCTCCTCTCTTTCCATTTCATGTAGGTCAAGCGCGGACGGCATTTGAGCCGGTTCCCCGACATGACCAGCATGTCACTCTCCTTTGAGGTTTCCAATTAAGAGGCATACAATTATTGTCTTCCCCAGTGCATTTCTCTCCCAGTATTACTAATGATTACAATCACCGCGCTATACCTCTCCCCCCTCGCTTCCCGCATACTTATGTTTTTGTCTACTCAGGTCACGCTCATACAGCATTTTACTAGCCTCCGACGCGACCATTCTTAAGCAACTTTGAGCGCATTCTACAAGAAGGCATTTTTTACCTTCGCGCAGCCACTTCTTGGATATACTTTAATACGATCACCATGCCTAGGCATTCTGCTTAACAATTTCATTGCTCCATGGCATTTACAATTAATAAGTTGTTTTCATACAACCTTACAATTATACATAGTTCCTATGAAAGTGCCTTAATTTTACACTCATATCCTGAGTCTCTCATGAGACTTTTCATGACACAACCTTGTTTTATTTGCCTCTACAATTTTGCAGTCCCTAGTTTTTGCACCCATATACCTCAACCTAGGATGTTTTGACCTAGTTTACACACCCTGTTGGCTTAAGTTCTTTGTTTGTTCGAATGATACCTACCACGTTTTTTTATAGCACCATTTGTCTATAATATTATAAGCTCTTTTGTTTTCCTTCACATTAGGCTTATCATAGCCCTTGTTGCTATCAGTACTTGCACTTGATTGGCTCATCAGGAGCCATTCTTCTTGCATACGAACCTTCGGGACTCCAATGCATTTATCTTCATCCTAACATGTCCACATAGCTAAAGGTATTTGACCTTTTATTTTTATTTTCGGTTTTATATGCACTTATCCACCCATGCACTTTCTTGGTGGGAGAAACTTAATTAGCAATACTCTCTGCACAATTAAAGCATGGTGCACGCACCGGGGAGGACTTCCGCTCTGGCTACAATCACTACTCTAACGCCAATTTGTTTTTGGGCTTTTCCCACTCTTCCACTCTTATTTTTCATATGCATTACGTCTCATACTGTGCACTTCACCTCAAATATAATTATTCAGTTTGTGTGCGCATCCCGCTAAGCATGATTTGTTCTAGTGATTTTCAGGCTATATATACTCACCCGTTTGTGACTATTCTTTGCCACGCGGAGCACTGGTGGTTGAGCTTTTTATCCCGTCGCTTGGTTTTTTTCTATATGTTGGTCAACCCTGTGTTCACGTTCCACTTCATACATTGGTATTTATGTTCATCTATTTCACAGCCTTGACAAAGTCTGGAAGACGAAACACGTGTCGGCTGTTTTGCTGTCTTGGACTTATATCATACATGGTCATCTGACTGGAACTGTGACCATTTGCTGTCACCTACTTACCTGGACTTCGACTGAATTCTTGAATCACCACTTGGATATACTACATGAACATCATATGTTTGGTGTGCCCTGGCCTTTGTGTTCTAATTCCCTTGTATATGGTACTGAGGTACCCAGGCTATTGGGGTTCCAGGAGATCCCTATGGGCTGCAGCATTTCTTTTGCCACCCATAGGGAGCTCTGACAATTCTTACACAGGCCTGCCACTGCAGCCTGCGTGAAATAACGTCCACGTTATTTCACAGCCATTTACCACTGCACATAAGTAACTTATAAGTCACCTATATGTCTAACCTTCACCTGGTGAAGGTTGGGTGCATAGTTACTAAGTGTGTGGGCACCCTGGCACTAGCCAAGGTACCCATACATCGTTCAGGGCAAATTCCCCAGACTTCGTGAGTGCGGGGACACCATTACACGTATGCACTATACATAGGTCACTACCTGTGTATAGCGTCACAATGGTAACTCCGAACATGGCCACGTAACATGTCTAAGATCATGGAATTGTCCCCCCAATACCAAACTGGTATTGGGGGGACAATTCCATGATCCCCCGGGTCTCTAGCACAGAACCCGGGTACTGCCAAAATGCCTTTCCGGGGTCTGCACTGCAGCTGCTGCTGCCAACCCCTCAGACAGGTTTCTGCCCTCCTGGGGTCCAGACAGCCCTGGCCCAGGAAGGCAGAACAAAGGATTTCCTCTGAGAGAGGGTGTTATACCCTCTCCCTTTGGAAATAGGTGTGAAGGGCTGGGGAGGAGTAGCTTCCCCCAGCCTCTGGAAATTCTTTGATGGGCAGATATGGTGCCCATCTCTGCATAAGCCAGTCTACACCGGTTCAGGGATCCCCCAGCCCTGCTCTGGCACGAAACTGGACAAAGGAAAGGGGAGTGACCACTCCCCTGACCAGTACCTCCCAGGGGAGGTGCACAGAGCTCCTCCAGTGTGTCCTAGACCTCTGCCATCTTGGAAACAGAGGTGTTGGGGGCACACTGGACTGCTCTGAGTGGCCAGTGCCAGCAGGTGATGTCAGACGCTCTTACCTCTCTTGGTAGCCAATCCTCCTATCTTGGTAGCCAAACCTCCTTTTCTCGCTATTTAGGGTCTCTGCTTTGGGGAATTCTTCAGATAATGAATGCAAGAGCTTACCAGAGTTCCTCTGCATCTCCCTCTTCGCCTTCTACCAAGGATCGACCGCTGACTGCTCCAGGACGCCTGCAAAACCGCAACAAAGTAGCAAGACAACTACCAGCAACATTGTAGCGCCTAATCCTGCCGGCTTTCTCAACTGTTTCCAGGTGGTGCATGCTCTGGGGGTAGCCTGCCTTCACCCTCCACCAGAAGCTCCGAAGAAATCTCCCGGGGGTCGACGGGATCTTCCCCCTGCTAACGCAGGCACCAAAAGACCGCATCACTGGTCCTCTGGGTCCCCTCTCATCCTGACGAGCGTGGTCCCTGGAACACAGCAACTCTGTCCAAGTGACTCCCACAGTCCAGTGACTCTTCAGTCTAAGTTTGGTGGAGGTAAGTCCTTGCCTCCCCACGCTAGACTGCAAAGCTGTGTACTGCGTGATTTGCAGCTGCTCTGGCTCCTGTGCACTCTTCCAGGATTTCCTTTGTGCACAGCCTAGCCTGGGTCCCCAGCACTCAGTCCTGCAGTGCACAACCCTCTGAGTTGGCCTCCGACATCGTGGGACCCTCTTTTGTAACTTCACGTGGACCCTGGTTCACTAATCTTCTAAGTGCCTGTTGGGGTACTTCTGCGGGTGCTGCTTCTGTGAGGACTCTCTGAGTTGCTGAGCGCCCCCTCTGTCTCCTCCTCCAAAAGGCGACATCCTGGTCCTTCCTGGTCCTCAGCAGCACCCAAAAACCTCTACTGCGACCCTTGCAGCTAGCAAGGCTTGTTTGCGGTATTTCTGCGTGGGAACACCTCTGCAAGCTTCATCGCGACGTAGGACATCTTTCCTCCAAAGGAGAAGTTCCTAGTCCTCTTCTTTCTTGCAGAAATCCAAGCTTCTTCCCTCCGCAGGCAGCTTCCTTGCACCTTCATCCGGGGTTTCCTGGGCTCCTGCCCCCCCCGGACACTGTCGCGACTATTGGACTTGGTCCCCTTGCCTTGCCGGTCCTCAGGTCCGGAAATCCGTTGTCAGTGCACTGCTGGTGTTTGTTGTTCTTGCAGAATCCCCCTACCACGACTATTGTGCTCTCTTGGGGTAGTAGGTGTAATTTACTCCTACTTTTCAGGGTCTTGGGGTGGGGTATCTTGGACACCCTGACTGTTTTCTTACAGTCCCAGCAACCCTCTACAAGCTCCCATAGGTTTGGGGTCCATTCGTGATTCGCATTCCACTTTTGGAGTATATGGTTTGTGTTGCCCCTATACCTATGCTTGCCTATTGCAACCTATTGTAATTCTAGACTGTTTGCATTACCTTTCTGACTCTTACTTACCTATTTGTGGTTTGTGTACATATAACTTGTGTATATTACTTACCTTCTTACTGATGGTACTCACTGAGATACTTGTGGCATATTGTCATAAAAATAAAGTACCTTTATTTTTAGTAACTCTGTGTATTGTGTTTTCTTATGATATTGTGCATATGATATGAGTGGTCTCCTAGTTCAGCCTAAGCTGCTTTGCCATAGCTACCTCCTATCAGCCTAAGCTGATAGAAACACCTCTATTCTACTAATAAGGGATAACTGGACCTGGCACAAGGTGTAAGTACCTTTGGTACCCACTACAAGCCAGGCCAGCCTCCTGCAAGAGTGACATGAGGGATTTATTTAGAAAGATCCGGTTAAAGAAGTATTTTGAGAATAAAAACACAGCAAGAAAAGAAAATAAGTCAGGACTAAAACCCCGTTAGTGTGGACACCATCGAGACAAATGGTGGGGAAAGAAGTAAAGGTTTTTGAGAGAGTGGTAGGGAAAGGGTTGGAAGATTTGTTGTAGAAAAAAGTTTGGAATCATGATAATCTAACGAAGGAACAGAGAAATGCTCTTAAAGATTAACAAGGATATGAGAAAATTACAATCAAACCTGGAGATAAAGGTGGGAGTATAGTAATTATAGATACAGATGACTACCTTAGAAGGATGGAGAAACTGGTACAGGTAGCAGAACACGACAGAAAATCTAGTAAGGAAGAATGGCGATTATTAGGTATTAAAATCAAGGGATCTTTGCAGCTAGCAAAAGAAAATGACTTAATTTGTCAGGAAGAGTTTGATTTTCTATACATCGAATATCCCATGATCCCAGTGTTATATGGCCTTCCCAAGGTACATAAATATTTGACAGATCCACCTATGCAACCAATTATCTCCAGCCTAAACTCACTTACGTAACCCCTCAGCAAGTATGTGGATTGTTTCTTGAAGCCTTTGGTTTCGAAACAACCCTTGTATATTAAAGAAACCAAGGATCTGATTAGTAAAGTAGAAGCAATGAGCTTTGATCCAAATAATGAATGGCATGAAACTCTGGATATTGTAGCTTTATACACCAATATCCCACAGGATGCAACAATAAAAATGTTGAAGGGGATTTTATGCGATGAAGAAGGTTACTTGCCATTCCATTCAAAAAAGTTTGGGATGAGTGGAAATCATCTTGAAGAATAATATCTTTTTATTCAATTGTGACATGTTTTGTCAGACGAAGAGGACGAGCATGGGAGCAACTTGTGCTCCAAGTCTGACATGCCTTTATGTAGGGTTTTTTGAAGAAAAACATGTCTACAATAAAATGGCCTCATTCTTTGAAAATGTTAGGAATTGGGTACGTTTTATTTACAATATATTTTTCATTTGGCAAGAAAATAGAGATGATTTGGATTCTTTTGTGGTTTGGTTAAACTGTGGAGACCCTAATTTAAGATTTGCTTCAACAATGAGTTAGATGGAGTGTGATTTTCTTGATATAAAGATCAAAGCGTTGGAAATTAAGTTATAGGTAGAGTTATACGCGAAACCCATAGGTAGATGGGGCATGGTGACATTAAAAGTAAGAAATTAAAAGTATGAAAGTAAATGCAAGAAATGCTCCTTATATCTCGGAACACGAGGCCTCTTCATTTTAAAAATGAAGCCCAACAAAATCGGAAAGGATGTGAGTTCCCATGAAAAATATTCCGTTTTAAAAATCTCTTGAATATATAGCCCGTCTGTTAAAGAGTCAGGGGTAAATAGAAAATCTTTGTTAGAAGTGCCAATAGTTAAAATGGGGCAACCAGAATTCATGATCGGTAAAATTGCACATTGAAAATATTTATTATTATTTATAATTAATCAGTAATCTTAATATTAGCATTTGATTTATGAAAAATATTATTTAATAGAAAGTTTAGGTGCAAAAATGATGGTTTTGGTATGGTCGCCAGTAGTTAAAATGGCAGGCCTGGGATTTGAAATTGGCATTGCCTCCCAGTATAAATACAGGAGAAAGATGGCGGCGCCATAACTAAATGATTAGATCCGAGAACGCCCTCCCACAGGTAAGGAAGAGCAGCGGGGTACTCCTGTGTAACATGTTACGGTTAAAGAACTTCATAAACCACGTGGGAAGTTATTTACAGGGGAGAGGACATTTGTTTTTCTGTCTTTGTAGATCTTATGAGAGACTTGGGACATGGAGGAGGCGAACAGCAGGAATAAACCGCCATGTTATAAAAAGATTGACCAGAGGCTTGATCAGGAAACGGTCCCTGAATTTCTAAACCAAAAGGCAATTCCCTATGAAAAAGGAGAAAATAAAAGACCGTTAATGTTGGAGGTAGTGAATTTAATAGTTTCACCTTGGGCACAAAAAGGGTTTATAATAAAAAATGATTAAAAAAAACGTCACAAATTGATATCTCACCCTTACAGAAACAAATAAATATGGAAAATTGATGGTAGTGAATGAAGTGCAAAATATATGCCACGATAACACAATTGATAAGTAAGTGGTATAATATACTTATGATAATTTCAGTCCAGGAGCATGCCGGCACATACAGAGCAAGAAAAGGAATTATTTATCTAATCACTATAAAGTTCACTCAGAAATTGTGGTGCACCAAAAATATCTTCGTCCCTATGACAAGGCAATTAGGGAAGTAATGTTGTTTTGGTGAAGATGGTTGAGCCATTGTTGAACCTTAGAATTAATAACATTTGGGTTGTAATACCGGATTATCTTTTTGTTTCGGGGATTTGTTGTCCATAAAGTATTAATTGTCCTGGAAAAGGTGGGGTGAACTATTGGCAAGACCGCTGAAACGTCGCGTGGACACTTTTTTATAAATATTTGGATTTTTTAAATATTAATACTTGTAAATGAGCATTGTTGATTTGTATATGTTTTAATAGCAAAAGTTCTAATGTAACAATAATTAGTGTAAAAGTATAATATTGCATACGTGCTTGTAACTTTGGTTCTCAAAAATCTTGTTATACTTTTAATATGAATATTATGTATTACATCTTGTAACACATAGGTTTTATATTAATGAAATAGGATCTGTCTTGAATAAAGTTGTCAAAAAAGTATTTTTATGAGTACATACTACTGATAGAACGAGAAGATTGTCAGTGTGTTTGTATTGTTCGGAAGGATAGGTTCTTACACGGCTAGAACATAATCACTAAAACTGAAATTGAGGAGTGGTGCACCAGTAATATATCTCTGAGTTTTATATTAATATACCTTTATCAGATCAGCCTAACACAGCTGCCCTCTGTTGCCCCTAGCACTTCCTGTGATGGAGACACCCCTCAAACACACCTAGAAAATTGCAGCAGTAAATCAAATATGGCCCCAGAATGTGACACCTAAATAAACGAGTCAGATGCACACACTCATAAACACAAATAAATGCACAGCAGAAGGCCTGCATTCGGCCCAAGGACACAATGCAAGTGCAGCCAGTCAGTTGCATTTATCAGATAAAGCCCAAACAATGTTTAGTAGTAAGCGTTACCCTAGATAACACACATGACACACCCGGGCACCTGGACCACCTCAGAATGTGAACACCAGTTGGTATTTATGGCCCCGTCTATCAGAGTGGGTACAAGGATCCAAACATGAAATTTATGACCCACTGTACCAGTTGTTGTAGGACTCCAATTATTAGAATGAGACTGCTAGATTCGGGCACCAGTACCACCACTTGAGGGCAACTGAGTCACTCCCACAATGGTTGGCAACTGCCAGCCTAACCCTTTCAGCTAGCAAGCAGCACCTCACCCAAACCTAGAAAGCAAAGGTGATTTGAGGCAGCCTTATGACACTTGGGGCCTGATTACAACTTTGGAGGACGGTGTTAAACCGTCCCAAAAGTGGCGGATATACCACCTACCGTATTACGAGTTCCATACATGGTCGACAAAATCTCACCCCTTTCTCTCGTAACCAAAAGGTCTCATACACACATGCAGGTAAGGAAAGAGATGCAGAGGATTTTCCAATACATTCATTGAAAATACTGCAATCTACAATAAAATAGATGAACTGCAATTATTAGGGCAATGAGACAGAGCAATATTAGAATTGTCACAATTAGTGAAAATAAATAACCCCAGCATATTGGAATGCACAGGTGTATATGATTCCTACTTAATGCCTAGCTTCTAGCTCCTAGCGAGAGCATAGCGCTGATAGCCCAAATCTGCCTGTACTCAGTCCATGAAAGGAGCACCCATAGAGGCATGCCCAATGTCTCCTTGGCTGGTTGTACAGATCAGGCTGAGGTCTGCAATGAAATGGCATGCAGTGTAGATGAATATCCTAGCCGGAATGACTTCCCTAACCTTGTCCAGCCTGTATGGTGTTTTTATACAAAAGCATGTTTGCGTTCTGTGAGAACAGACCTGACACGAGCACATGCCTAAGTGATGGCTGTCCGCACACTCTTGTGGCGGCTATACTAGATAGATTATCATGTACTTGTTCTTTGCCAGCCTTGGACAGATACACATTGTGAAATGTCATGCACAGAAAATAATACTAACGCGTTCGCAGAGTTACAGCTGATTAGAAAAATAAAACATCCCCACTGAAAAGCAGGCTAAACTAAAACGAATATAATGAATAAATGAGAATGGAGCATATTGTCTGGGTAAAAGGGTACAGGCCGCAGGCCTAGGCTAAGCTAAGCTATATGTGGCTAAACAAGGTACTAAAATAACTCCACAACACAGTATTTCCTGCCCAAACGGGGACAAGCTTCACTTTATTGCACCCACGGTATAGGAGAAAACATGCATGTACCTAATGCAATTTGGATTCCAGTACACAACTGTAAGAGTAGTGGCTGCCATTCCCGGTCGTTATTGTTTAATTGAACTTAAACTGTTCTTGATTGCCAAGCCCCGCTGATCTCCTTTTTGATAATCAGAACCTGCTTCAACACACCCACACCTCTATCGTGTCCCCATCTCTTGTACCCACACCTCACTTGTTCACCATCTCTTGAACCCACAATTCGCTTGTGTCCCCATCTCTTGCGACCCCATCTCTTACACCTGCACCTCTCTTGTCCCCATCTCTTACACCCACACCACCCTTGTGACCCCATCGCTTACACCCACATCTCTCATGTCCACATCTTACACCTACACCTCCCTTGTGTTCCCAACTCACATCCACACCTGTCTCATGTCCACATCTTACGCCCACACCTCCCTCATGTTCCCATCTCACACCCACACCTGTCTTATGTCCATATCTTACAACCACACCTCTCTTGTGTCCCCATCTCACACCCACCTGTCTCATGTCCATATCTTACACCCACACCTCTCTTGTATCCCCATCTCTTGCACCCACACCTCTCTCATGTCCACATCTTACATCCACATCTCTCTTCTGTCTCCATCTCACACCCACACCTCTCTCATGTCCCCATCTCTTGCACCTAAGGGGGCTGTTCACTGCATGTCACTTACATTCAGTGTCTACATCCCTGTGCCCATTACTTGGGTTAAGTGTCCCTTTCACTTTAAGCTACATTGTCCTGTTCAGGCTTAAAGTCCTGCTTTTGTGCAATGAGTTTTTTAAAGTGATTAATTGCACCCTAATATTTTGAATAGTGAAATAGTAGCTGTGAATGGCTTGTTCACTACAGCTGTTCTGTCGCAGTGACACTTTCTGGTGCAGTGTGTTGACACCATCGGACACGACCCCCACTGTAAGAACTGATGCGAGGTGAGAAGGAAAGGTGTGGGAAGCCATGGTCATCTCAGCAAAATGCTGGCTGTTGCATATTAAAAGGGGTGTATTTTGGGAGTGGTGACTGCACAGACTCAGTGCCGAAGCCAGGGCAGATAGGCAGCTTAGGGATGCGGCCTTCTCTCAGCACACTGAAAGTATATCTGTCCTGGTGTGCTGACCGACAGGGTGTGGGCAGAGCTAACAGAGCACAAAAGGAGAATAGAGCACTGTGGGGTAGGCAGGAGGTGGAGGCATGGCTGGGGTGGGTGGCCTCTGTGGGAGGGAGGCTCTGTGGTTGGGAGGCCTCTGTAAGTGGGGGGCATGCCTGCTGGTATCCTCCCATTATGATTTGTTTATTCCTGTGGGGTAGACTGGAGGTGGAATCATGGCTGGGGTAGGTGGCCTGTGAGTCGGTGGGTGGGCATAGATGCTCAGGGCAGGCAGGAGGCAGAGTTATGGCTGGGGTGGGTGGCCTCTGTGGGTGGGCGGCCTCTGTGGGTGGGCGGCCTCTGTGGGTGGGTAGCCTCTGTGGGTGGCAGAGCTCTGCAGGTGGCTAGCTGCTGTGGGGGGGTGGTCTCTATGGGTTGGTGGCCTCTGTGGGTGGGGATGGATGCTAGGACCCTCCCATTATTATTGGTTTATTACTGCTTGGATTTCCGAAGGGTCGGGAAGGAGTCACTGCTCTATGGACTACTGGGGTTTCTGTAGTGCATGTGTGCATCATCTTTTCTCCTATACACCCATCGGGGAGTGCTGCTTATGTGACTGCTGGTTTTTATGGACAAATATGCATGTACTCTGGTCTGTTGTAATCTATCTGTAGGCTTTCAACCACGTGCACCGCACGGCCATCACTATCACTTGTTCATGGGCTTGCCTTTCAAAAATTATTTGTCATCATTGGTAAATGCTTTATGTTTGTCACTCCCTGGGGCAGTTTTGTTACTGCCTTAGCTATCAACCCTGTTACGTGGCTAATTGCATGATTGCCGATGCGTTTGACTGCAGCAAACTTCTTTTTCCTTTTGTGTCTCTCCTTTGCGCTTATGCTCATGGTGGCCGTGGCACTTTGAATTGGCTTGCTTATGTCAAATGTTTTACTTTTCATTTTCAATTTATGTGGCAAGAAAAGTCCAATTAGGAATTTACAACGCTAATAGCTCTAACTTGAGCAAACGCGAGACCCATTGCATTGCACATGCTTGTTATCTATGGCATGGGCTTTACACAGGGCATTAACAAAAGGTGCACGATAACTGCCCTCTTTTACCTGTCCATGGCCACCTCTCTTCCCTTTAACTGACTGCAGCACCAGGGTCACACTGCTATGAGACATGCAGTGGGTAAAATACCAGTGTCACACTTGTAACACCAAGCTCACATTGCTCTGTATCACGCCTGCAGAACCAGGGTCACACTGCTCTGTGACATGCAGTGAGTAAAACACCAGTGTCACACCTGCAGCACCAAGGTTACACTGCTCTGTGACATGCAGTGGGTAAAACACCAGTGTCACACCTGCAGTACCAGGGTCACACTGCTCTGTGACATGCAGTGGATATAGCACCAGTGTCACGCCTGCAGCACCAGGGTCACACTGCTGTGAGATGCGGTGGGTAAACCAACAGTGTCACGCCTGCAGCACCAGGGCAACACTGCTCTGTGACTGCATATACTAGTGAGTGAGGATCGCACCCTTCCTGGGGTTTGCAAGTGCACTACAGAGTGCATATATTAGTGAGTGAGGATTGCACCCTTCCTCAGGTTTGCATATGAACAATAGACTGCATACAATACTGAGTGATTATTGCACTCTTCCTAGGGTTTGCATGTGCACAAGATAGTGAATATCCTAACGAGTAAGGACAGCACCCTTCCTGGCATTTGCATGTGCACAGCAGAGTGCATATACTAGTGAGTGGGGACTTCACCCTTCCCATGGATCTATCTCCTCAACAGAGTGCATATACTAGTGAGTGAAGATTGCACCCTTCCTGGGGTTTGTATGTGCACAACAGAATGTGTATACTAGTGAGTGAGGACTGCACCCTTCCTGGGGTTTGTATGTGCACAGCTGAGTGCATATACAAGTGAGAGAGGACTGCACCCTTCCTGGGATTGCATGTGCATAAGCGAGTGCATATAATAGTGAGTGAGGATAACACCCTTCCTGGGGTTTGCATGTGCACAACATAGTGCATATACTAGTGAGTGAGGATTGCACCCTTCCTAGGTTTTGCATGTGCACAAGAGAGTAAATATACTAGTGAGTGAGGCCAGTACCCTACTTAGGGTTTGCTTGTGCACAACACAGTACATATACTAGTGAGTGGGGACTGCACACTTCCTGGGGAGTGTATGTGCACAACAAAGTGCATATACTAGCGAGTGAGGACTGCACCCTTTCTGGGGTTTGTGTGCACAATAGAGTGCATAAATTAGTGAGTGAGAACTGCACCCTTCCTGGGGTTTGCATGTGCACGACAGAGTGCATATACTAGTGAGTGGGGACTGCACCCTTCCTGGGGATTCTATGTGCACAACAGAGTGCATATACTACTGAGTGAGGACTGCACCCTTCTTGGGGTTTGCTTATGAACAAGGGAGTGCATTTACTAGTGAGTGTGCAAACCATGGGCATGCACATTTTTTCCTGGCCACTGGGGGAAGCTTGAGACGCTGTTTACATGAGAACTCCTGCCTCTGAAGACAAAACAGATCAGAAACAAGGACAGTTTTCTGCACTTTAGACAGACAATGAAAAATGTTCTAGATTAGACACCAAGAATTTTCAATTCTTTTAAGGACACGGAGGTGAGGATTATGCTCCTCCTTCTTTGCTGTTTATTACGTTAATAACACAGCAGCCAATAAAAAAAACAGACTTTAAAAAAAACTACATTACCCATAAGATATATGTATGACATCACAATATCAGCACCAATCACAGTACACCATATAATATATACTTCTGAGGAACCATAAATCTTCCTCTTTCTTTGCTCTGAGGTGAATGTCTTAACAAGAACTTCTCTGACACGGTTTCCCAACGTGGGATCGACGTTGTCCAATGGAACTGACAGGCGAACAGGCCCGAAGTGAGAAAACGAAGTCCATCTCTTCTCAATCACCTAGTCTTCAGATCAGAAACTGTGAAAAGAGAAAATACATTGTTGTGTCATTCTATTAAAAACAGTTCAAGTCATACAACAACACTCATTTATTTATATGGGAGTCGAGCACATATCAATGACAATATTCATAAGTCGGAAAGGTAAGGTGAACAAGTCATAATCACATCATTGAAAATATATCTGTCCACATATACCATATTAATGACGATTTACTTCAAGAATGAACATTTTAGGGGGTGGGGGTTACTAGTGATTGGGTAGGATAATCCTCGCCTCCGTGCCCTTAATGTCAGGACCAGAAGCTTCGGATTATGCTTGCTCAATGCTGTTGTAACACAATAGAAGCTACATCTAAAATCGTTTTCTCATAAAATGTTTTAAATGTAGTCGGTTGACCAATCTGCTGCTTTCATTATGTCTTGTAATTGTGACCCTAAAAAACATTTTCTGAGACCATGGCACCTCGTACGGAGTGAGCTCCAAATTTTTAAGTATCAATTCCTGCTTCAGCCAGAATCCATCTCACCCAATGGGCTAGTGTAGCCGAAGATACTAGATGAAAAGATTTCTGAAGAGAAATCAGGATTTGACCTCCGGGAGACTGGTGATACTCCCTGGTTCGATCTTCGTATTCACTTAAGCATTGGACAATGCATAACTTAGGATCTTCCTGAAAACTAGGGTAAGTTACTTTCCTGAAAAGTGTTTTGGTTCTTCTTGAGATGAAAAAGGTAACTTCATCCAGGGAACAGACACGGCCAGAAATATCCAGAGCTTTAGCGTCTGAAATCCTCCCACATGATATCAGGCCCAATATTATGGTCAGTTTGGCTAACAATTGCTACCTAGACAAATCGGAGTTGCAGGACCAGCATCGTAGGAAATTTAGGATGATGTTAACATCCCATAAATGCAAATACTTTGGTTCGGGAGGATTAGCCAATTAGATACCTTTCATAACCCTACTTACCAAAGGGTATTCTCCCACTGGTTTCCATCAATGGACATGTGTCCAGCTGAGATGGATGATCAGTAATTATTGACCGAAAAATACCTTAAGCCTTCAGATGCCTTCCCCGCCAAGAAATTGATTATGGAAGTAATGGGGTCTTCCAAGGGATCCAGACCCAGTGTGCTGCACCAACCCGCCCATCTACACCAGGCTGAGGACTAGCGTTTATGAATGGAATCTGACCAGGAAGTGGATATAAAAAAGAGAGATTGATCCAAAAGGTCTGGAAGGGACCAACATTGCCGGAAATGCACCAGGTCATGAACTGCAGTTTGTTCTTAATGAGAAGGGGATGGGACAGACCCGCTGGATCAAACAAGAGTTCTGAGATCAAAGGGATCTGAACCGGAGGGTTTCGGGACAGTTCCAATAGAACTCTTTCTGTTGCAAAGCTTGAGTTGCTACTCTCAGTATCTTTATGAACAGGGGAAAGTCATACAGAAGTGGCCCTGTACATTGTTCTAGAAAGTCAGCAATGGCCATGGGATCCGGACTCCAAGAAAAGAAACGGCCCAGTGATGGGAGAGATGGGATTCGAATAGGTCTATGTGGCATTGGCCCCATCTCATTTGTAGGGCCTGAAATATTGATTGATGGAGCCTCCATTCGCTGGGATCTCTGAGGTACCTGGAGTTCCAGTCCGCTATTGTGTTGAGCTGGTCCAGAAGGTATTCTGCTGTCACTGATTTCTGATTCTGGAGGCAGTATTGCCAGAAGGTCTTTGCTATCTCTGCTAGAACTTGTGATCTTGTCCCGCTCAGTTTGTTGATATAACAGACTGCAGAAATGCTGTCCATGCGCAGAAGAACGCAACCCTTGGAGCGTGAGACTAGTGTCTTTATCGCAAAGGAGCCTGCTAACAGCCCCAAGCAGTTTATGTGAAGGTGAGGTTTGTCGCGAGACTAGCGACTGCCTGCAGAGATGGTGCCGCACCTGGCTCCCTAACCCCACCTGCTGGTATCCGATTCTAGAATGACATTTGGCTGAGAGCCGCATATGGCTCTGCCATTCCATGCTGACATGTGGTCTAGCCACCACTGAAGTTCCCTGCGAGTCTCTAGGGTGAGGTCTATGAGTTCTGCATATGCCAGGCTTTCTGGAGATCATGGATCTTTAGGCGTTGGAGTGCCCTGTAATGTTGAGGGGCTGGAAAGATGGCTTGTATGGAGAACGCTAACAAGCCTACTATGCTGGCTAATATCCTGAGAGAAATATTGTCTTTGTGGAGAGTGGAGAGGATCTTCTACTGAATTGAGTGCAACTTCTGGGCAGGAAGAGATAGAAGAGAAGTAGAAGAGTTGATCCAGAATCCCAGAAACTCCACCTGACGAGAAGGGGTCGGATCAGATTTCTTTGCATTGATCAGAAAATCCAGATCCTAAATGTTGCATGAGTGACTGGACATCTTGGGCCTTGAGAAGTATGTCGTCTAAGTAGACGATCATTCAAACTCCTCTGGAACGGAGCTTCTCTGTCACTGGACGCATAACCTTAGTGAAGCACCAAGGGGCGGAGGAGAGTACGAAGGGGAGAACCTTGAAGTGGAACCACTGATAGTCCCATCTGAATTGTAGGAACTTCCTATGAGAGGGAAATATCAGGATCAAGAGATAGGAGAACAATCCTGTCACATTCCTTGAGAATTTCTCTGAGAATATGGATCCCCATCATCTTGCAGTGACGATAAAGAATCCAACTGTTTAATTCCTTCAAGCTGATTACCAAGCGTGATCCCCCTCCTTTCTTGTTTACAGCAAATATATTGCTGCAAAACCCCAAGGGGTCTGCCTGACAGGGGGTACTTGCATCTTTGGTCAACAACTAGTGTATCTCTTGTTGAATAAAGGAATGATCAACTAGGGAAAATGGATTGGTTTTTGGTAGGCCTGTCTTTTGGGGGTTCCCAAAACACTCTAGGTGCAAACGTGACACTGGCTCCAGTACCCATTGATCTGATGTTAACAAGGACCAATTTTGTAGGAAAAATCTGGTTCCAAACTCAGTTTTACTGACGAGGGAGAAATCAAGCTTACCTTGAGAGCTGGAGCCTGAGTTGTAGTTGCCCCGGAAGCCAGCTTGATTGAAAAGGACACGTCCTGCCCGTGCCCTGGTGGGATAGAAGGTGTCTGTGCCTGAGACATATATCCCCTACCTGAGCCAGTGTAGCCTGGATGAGGGCTGCGTGTGATGAAGCAGCCGGACAGATGCCCTCTATTTCTGCATGCCCTGGCAAAAATGCATTGTTGGAACACTTTGTTTAGGGATGTTTGGGCCTTGTCATGGGTTGTGAATGTGTGAACAAACTTGCCCAAATCCTTTACAAACTTGTTACCAAATAGGAGGCCACTGGCCAGGGGACCCGGCTCAGCGTTGGCTAAGTCCGCTGGTTTGGGATCGATGCGCCGCAAAATAGCTTGACTCCTTTACCCATAGATAGCACAATTTGCATTGCCCAGGATGCACAATGTGCGCTGTGCCCACCCTGCTTTGGTATCGGGGTCTATCAAGGAGCTACTGACAGGTCTAAAATTTTGCACAAGGGGCCTGCAAGTTCTAAAACTTTGTCCTGAAAGGATTCCCATGGTCTATCTATACCCTTTTTGGGGTCTTTGGAGGAGCGCTTGATAAATGTTGCAAGATTGGGGTCTAGTTTGGGAGTCAGGGCTACCTTGCCAGGAATATCAGGGCATGGGCATTCGGAACAGAGGCGGTTCCTGGCATCCTTATCTAATGCCTTTCTAAGTCTCGTTTGGGTGTATTCCGCAACTGCCGGCAGGGAGGGGGGGGAGGGGTCCAGTCTGATTACCAGGGGTGGATGATCGCATCTGGATCAAAGGTGTGAGAAGATTCAGGGTTTAGACCTTCACCTATCGGGCAGTTGTCTGTTGCTCGTCAGATGTATGGCACTGCCGTTTCTGGGGATGTGAGGAGGTGTCCTCTGAATCAGACTGGAAGGAGTGTAAGTCATCAGATACTTCATCTGGGGGAGGGGAAGAGAGAGCTTGGGCGCTGGTGAAGAGCTGCGCAGAGTATTGGTGGTCCCTGGCCACAGTCTGCCACAGATGGGACATGGGAGCTGTGTGGGGCCATTCGGGAGTAAGATGGGGGCGTTCATCCTTGCAGGAAGGGAGAGGCATGGGGTTGGGTTGGCCATAAGGAGGGACCATCAAGGAATACCTCTTCAGCTGTCTGGCAATTGGTTGGAGCGCTACTGCAAGGGCTCTGTTAACTGATTGGGCCACTGAGGCATCTATAGCATGCACAATGTCCTCCACAAGGTGCAGGTCCTCCTGCTCTTGGTAGTATGCGGCATTGTCAGGATTTTGTCTGTCTATCATGACTTTTTTAGGAGAAAAAGGAAGAGTCACAGGCCTGTGTAATGACAAAAGGAGGCTAGAAGGCCTTCTGAAGTGACTATGATAGGGGGGACCCCCAGAACTTTCAGGCCCTTTGAGGAGGCACAATCCACTTCTTATATGTAATAAAAGTTAAATTATTTTAATTCTGTCTACCCCTCAGGAATAAAACGTGTGATAGACTAATTACATCCCAAGCACATGGGCGCGAGGGGAACGCTATGCTCTACCGCTTTAGGCACCGCAGGAGCTGACTCTGAACTCGCTGAGTCTGAGGTGTGGGCTCGCGCTCCAATTCGAACTGGAAACTGAGCCGCAGCGCGCGGGCAGTGAGCCAGAAAGAGTCCTCATGCAAATGCGCTCCGTCCCTCGGCCTCCTTGTACCCCTGCAACAAACAATTTATGGCCTGTCGTCTGCTACCCGAAAGAAGCACGGAAACCACACAAGGCCGTTGTAATCTGGCCGCTGGTATCACTCGGTGCAGTGGCGCGTTTGAAGGGAAAATCGTGTGCGCTGTTTAAGTAAAGCAGTTGTTTACCACCCTGCAGGCATTAATTACAATCAATAATTATAAGCAGATACTCTTAATGAATAAAAGATAAGGTAAGTAGTCATCTTTTGCGAAGCAGCAAAGAAAGAGGAAGATTTTTGGTTCCTCAGCAGTATATTTTATATGGTGTACTGTGATTGGTACTGATATTGTGATGTCATACATATATATCTTATGGGTAATGTAGTTTTTTGAAAAGTCTGTTTTTTATTGGCTGCTACGTTTTGAATGTTAATAAACAGCAAAGAAGGAGAAGCATGATCCGAAGCTTCCTGTCCTGACAGAATGGCCTGATACAGTGATGTCACGCCAGGGACAAGGACCCCCGCCCCATCCGAAGGTAGACACACCTTATACGACCAGAGACCCAGTGACTGCTGCAGAAGATGTGATGTCATGTCAAGATTTATGGGAAATGTGGTTTATTAAAAAATTATTTTTTGATTGGCTGCTGCTGAGTTCACTAAGTTCAATAATAAACAGCAGAGAAGGAGAAGCATAATTCTATGTCAGGACTGGAGGCTCCGATTATGCTTCTCAATCTTTACTACTCATTAACAGTAGCCAATGTAAAAACAAAAAAAACAGTAAACATACTATAACAATGAGGCTTTGAACCACGCCTCAATCCTAACCCACCAAAGGTAGTCCATCAGAGCCTACAAAATACCCAGGCACCACCTTGACCTCCTCTTTCTTTGCTGCTACGCAGTTAAGATAAGTGCCTCTCTATTTGTTTTGTACACTGTAATAGAATCCTTAATTTTACTGCACTGTATAGATATTTGCGCTTGCCTTACAGGTTTTCCAGACTCAGTGATTTACTGCTTTTATTTCACGACCTTTCGGTCATTTCTTGCCCTTCCCTTCAAGGTGCGTGTTGCGCCTTACTAAATTGCCTTTTTGTTTATTTATACCCTTTACCCTTGGTAGCTTTTTATTCAGGCTCCTCCTCCCCGTTCACTGTTATGCCCATGTTGTCCCTCCGAGACTGAGCGCTCGGCAGAGTTTAGCCTGTCCCTGCCCCACCCCTGATTATGTAGGTCACGCAATGTAGATCAATTGGGCTATGCACGCTGGCTCCGGGGAGGGGCAACCGCGACGCTCTTGCACTCGGCTGCTCTCCCTGTGTGCACGCTGGACGAACACCTCGCCCCGGGCTGCAACAAATGAGTTCCTCCTTTGCCAGCAAGTGGCTGAGCAATTGGAACAATATTCCAGCACTTGAAAGACATTGGCCCTCATTACAACCCCGGCGGTAAATGCCGCTTACCGCCATGCAGAAGACCGCCAACATACCGCCGCAGCAGTGGAATTCCTCTACAGCTATTACGACCCACAGTTCGGAATCCGCCATAATCCAGACAACCACACAAGTCCGCCACACCAAAGGTCAGTGATAAACTGGCGATAACAAAACCGACACCGTCACGCCAACAGGAATTTGCTCATACTATCACGACCGACGAATCCACGCGGCGGTCTTTCAACCGCGGTATTCCATTGGCGGTACACACTGCAGCACTCAAAATACACACACATTTACAAAACACAACCACATTGAACAATTCAAAATACACACACCTGACACACATATACACACCAGATCCACACACCCAATCCAATATATAACACACCCACAAACCCTTACTACCAGAATTCTGAAGCCATGCCAGTGAGAGAAACCACCATAAACACCAGAATCCACAGACACACAACACCATTACTTAAATCAAATCAAATCAAATCATTAACATTTATAAAGCGCGCTACTCACCCGTGCGGGTCTCAAGGCGCTAGGGGGGAAAGGGGGGGGTTATCGCTGCTCGAACAGCCAAGTCTTTAGGAGTCTCCGGAAAGCGGAGTGGTCCTGGGTGGTCCTGAGGCTGGTGGGGAGGGAGTTCCAGGTCTTGGCCGCCAGGAAGGAGAAAGATCTCCCACCCGCCGTGGAGCGGCGGGTGCGAGGGACGGCAGCAAGTGCGAGGCCAGCGGAGCGGAGGGGGCGGGTGGGGACGTAGAAGCTGAGGCGTCTGTTGAGGTATTCCGGTCCCTTGTTGTGGAGGGCTTTGTGTGCGTGGGTGAGAAGACGGAAGGTGATCCTTTTGCTGACTGGGAGCCAATGCAGGTGTCTCAGGTGTGCGGAGATGTGGCTGTTGCGGGGTACGTCGAGGATGAGGCGGGCCGAGGCGTTTTGGATGCGTTGCAGGCGGTTTTGGAGTTTGGCGGTGGTCCCGGCGTAGAGGGTGTTGCCGTAGTCCAGGCGACTCGTGACAAGGGCGTGGGTCACGGTTTTTCTGGTGTCGGCGGGGATCCAGCGGAAGATCTTGCGGAGCATGCGGAGAGTGAGGAAGCAGGCGGAGGACACGGCGTTGACTTGCTTGGTCATGGTGAGAAGAGGGTCCAAGATGAAGCCGAGGTTGCGGGCGTGGTCTGCGGGGGTCGGTGCGGTGCCGAGGGCCGTGGGCCACCAGGAGTCGTCCCAGGCGGACGGGGTGTTGCCGAGGATGAGGACTTCCGTTTTTTCAGAGTTCAGCTTTAGGCGGCTGAGCCTCATCCAATCTGCGACATCCTTCATACCCTCTTGTAGGTTGGTCTTGGCGCTGGCGGGGTCCTTGGTGAGGGAGAGTACAAGTTGGGTGTCGTCGGCGTAGGAGGTGATGATGATGTCGTGCTTGCGTACGATGTCGGCGAGGGGGCTCATGTAGACATTGAAGAGTGTTGGGCTGAGCGATGAGCCTTGAGGTACGCCGCAGATGATCTTGGTGGGTTCTGAGCGAAACGGAGGGAGGTAGACTCTTTGGAAGCGGTTAGCGAGGAAGGAGGCGATCCAGTCCAGGGCCTGGCCTTGGATCCCGGTGGAGCGTAGGCGGGTGATTAGGGTGCGGTGACAGACGGTGTCAAAGGCAGCCGAGAGGTCGAGGAGAATGAGGGCGACTGTTTCACCGTTGTCCATCAGGGTTCTGATGTCGTCTGTGACTGAGATGAGGGCGGTTTCCGTGCTGTGGTTGGTTCGGAATCCGGTTTGTGAAGGGTCGAGCAGGTTGTTGTCTTCCAGGAAGGTGGTCAGCTGTTTGTTGACTGTCTTTTCTATTACCTTGGCTGGGAAAGGTAGAAGAGAGATGGGGCGGAAGTTTTTCAGGTCGCTTGGGTCAGCCGTAGGTTTCTTTAGTAGGGCGTTGACTTCAGCGTGCTTCCAGCATTCGGGGAAGGTAGCAGAAGAAAAAGAAGAGTTGATGACGGTCTGGAGGTGCGGGGCGATGATGTCGTCGGCTTTGTTAAAGATGAAGTGCGGGCAGGGGTCCGAAGGGGCGCCGGAGTGGATAGAGTTCATGATGGATTTGGTTTCTTCCGTGTTGATGTGGGTCCAGATGTTGAGGGTGATGTCCGGGGAAGCGGGTTCAGTGGTGTATGGTTGGGTCTGGTGTCCGAAGCTGTCGTGGAGGTCGCTGATCTTGCGATGGAAGAAAGTGGCGAGGGATTCGCACAAATCCTGTGAGGGCGTGACGGCGTTGGCGCTGGCGCTGGGGTTGGAGAACTCTTTGACGATGCTGAAGAGTTCTCTGCTGTTGTGGCTGTTTTTGTCTAGTCTGTCGGTGAAAAAGTTCCTTTTGGCAGTGCGGATCAGGTGGTGGTGTTCGCGTGTAGCGTTCTTGAGGGTGGTCATGTTGTCAGCGGTGTGGTCCTTGCGCCAGGCCTTCTCAAGGGCACGACAAGTTTTCTTTGATTCTTTGAGGGTGTCAGAACCAGAGAGGTTTTTTGGTGTAGGTCTGTCGATGCGTGCGTTTGAGGGGAGCAAGGTTGTCAGCGCAGTTGGAGATCCAGTTTGTGAGGTTGAGAGCTGCGTCGTTGGGGTCGGTGGTGAGGGTGGGTTGGTTGGCGGCGAGAGCGGAGAAGAGTTGCTCTTCAGGGATCTTGTTCCACTGTCGACGAGGGATGGGTTGAGTGCGGAGGTGGGAGGTCTCGCGTCGGAATGTGAAGTGGACGCAGCTGTGGTCGGTCCAGTGTAGGGCAGAGGTGTGGCTGAAGAAGACGTGTTTGCTGGCGGAGAAGATAGGGTCGAGCGTGTGTCCGGCGATGTGGGTGGCGGTGTTCACCAGTTGTTTGAGGCCGAGGTTGGCGAGGTTGTCGAGCAGGGTGGTGGTGTTGGGGTCGTTGTTTTGTTCCAGATGGAAGTTGAGGTCGCCTAGGAGGATGTAGTCCGGTGAGGCGAGGGCGTGCGGGGAGATGAAGTCGGCGATGGCGTCGCTGAAAGAGGCGCGAGGTCCGGGAGGACGGTAGACGAGGGATCCTCTGAGGGTGGTCCTTGGGTCGGTGCGAATCTGAAAATGCAGGTGTTCAGCGGCGAGGGGGGGGTCTTCGGTGGAGGTGGTGATGCTGATGGAGTCTTTGAAGATGATGGCGACACCTCCTCCTACTTGGTTGGTGCGGTCTTTTCTGGAGATCTTGTAGCCTTCGGGGATGGCGGGTAGCGATGTCTGGAGCAGAGGAGGCGTTCATCCATGTCTCCGTGATGAAGGCGACGTCCGGGGCTGTGGAGTCCAGGAGGTCCCAAAGTTCAACGGCGTGCTTGTGGACGGAACGAGCGTTGACCAGGATGCACTTGAGGTGGTTGATGGCGCGTGGGCTTGTGGTCGTGGTAGTTGCGTGGTGGAAGATGCGTTTGCAGGAGTTGCAGGCGAAGGGTCCATGGGTGCGTTTGGGGTGAGCTAGGAAGCAGGTTTTGGAGCGCCCTGGGTTGAGGGCGTGGAGGGTGGTGGGGTCGTAGCGGATCAGCGGGGCTTGGGGGAGCTGGGGACCAGGGGTCGTGGCGCTGGGCGCGGGCCAGGCGCGGACGGGCGCAGACGGGCTTGTCTCTGGCGCGCCTCTGGCGCGCCAGCGGCGTGCCCGCTGCGCGCGCCCGCTGCGCAGTCGCGCAGCGGCCGCCATAAGAGGTAGGAGGGCGGGGGAGGGGTCAGCTGGGGGCGAATGGGAGCTGGGGGGCGGGGGCGTGCAGGAGGTCGCGGCGGGAAAGCGCGAGGGAGGGGGGGGGACAGGTAGAGTGAGAGGAGCTGGGGGAGGGGGTTTAGGGTGGAGGAGGGTGAGTGTTAGGAGGTTTGGAGATTAGGGAGAGAGATAGGAGTAGGGTTGTGAAGATAGGGGAGGGGGGGTTGTAGAGGTGGGTGAGGGAGAGAGGTAGAGTGAGAGGATAGGGAGATGGGTAGTAGAGGGGGTGGCGGGAGGGGGGGAGAGATAGAGAAATAGATAGAGAAAATAGATAGAGAAGTCGATAGATAGGGAAATAGATAGATAGACAGATAGGTAGGTAGGAGGAGGTGGAGAGTGGGGGAGTTAGATAGTGAGATAGGGAGCTAGAGAGATAGGAAGATAGGAGGAGTGAGGGAGGTAGATAGCGAACGGGTTAGCTAGGGGTGAGAGAGGGGGAGGCGAGTGAGGGAGGGGGATGAGGAAGGAGCAGGAGGGCAGGCTCGGGGGAAGAAGACGGAGGAGGTAGAAGAGCCGAAGACAGGAGAACAGAAGACAGAAGAACAGAAGATCGGAAGAGCAGAAGAACAGAGAAGAACAGAGAAGAACACAGAAGAACAGAGAAGAACACAGAAGAACAGAGAAGAACACAGAAGGACCGAGAAGAACAGAGAAGAACAGAGAAGAAGAACACAGAAGACCGGAAGAACACAGAAGAACAGAAGGGAAGAACAGAAGAACAGAAGAGAAGAACAGAAGAACACAGAAGAACACAGAAGAACCGAGAAAAACAGAGAAGAACAGAGAAGAAGAACACAGAAGACCGGAAGAACACAGAAGAACAGAAGGGAAGAACAGAAGAACAGAAGAGAAGAACAGAAGAACACAGAAGAAGATTGCAGAGGGGGAGCGAGGAGGAAGAGACAGAGAGGAGGAAAAGAAGCAGGAGCAGGAGAGAAGGTGAGTGGCGCGGGGCAGGCGAGGGGCTGGGAGGAGGGGGGTACTTACAGTTAGGTGGGTCTCAGGAACACAGGAACTCGGGAACTTGGAGGAGCTGCAGCGGCAGGGGGAGCGACCTACCCTTGGGTCAAGGGTCGCTACCACTGTCGCGCAGCGGCCGCCATAAGAGGTAGGAGGGGGGGGAGGGGTCAGCTGGGGGCGAATGGGAGCTGGGGGGCGGGGGCGTGCAGGAGGTCGCGGCGGGAAAGCGCGAGGGAGGGGGGGGGACAGGTAGAGTGAGAGGAGCTGGGGGAGGGGGTTTAGGGTGGAGGAGGGTGAGTGTTAGGAGGTTTGGAGATTAGGGAGAGAGATAGGAGTAGGGTTGTGAAGATAGGGGAGGGGGGGTTGTAGAGGTGGGTGAGGGAGAGAGGTAGAGTGAGAGGATAGGGAGATAGGTAGTAGAGGGGGTGGCGGGAGGGGGGGAGAGATAGAGAAATAGATAGAGAAAATAGATAGAGAAGTCGATAGATAGGGAAATAGATAGATAGACAGATAGGTAGGTAGGAGGAGGTGGAGAGTGGGGGAGTTAGATAGTGAGATAGGGAGCTAGAGAGATAGGAAGATAGGAGGAGTGAGGGAGGTAGATAGCGAACGGGTTAGCTAGGGGTGAGAGAGGGGGAGGCGAGTGAGGGAGGGGGATGAGGAAGGAGCAGGAGGGCAGGCTCGGGGGAAGAAGACGGAGGAGGTAGAAGAGCCGAAGACAGGAGAACAGAAGACAGAAGAACAGAAGATCGGAAGAGCAGAAGAACAGAGAAGAACAGAGAAGAACACAGAAGAACAGAGAAGAACAGAGAAGAAGAACACAGAAGACCGGAAGAACACAGAAGAACAGAAGGGAAGAACAGAAGAACAGAAGAACAGAAGAGAAGAACAGAAGAACACAGAAGAACACAGAAGAACCGAGAAGAACAGAGAAGAAGAACACAGAAGACCGGAAGAACACAGAAGAACAGAAGGGAAGAACAGAAGAACAGAAGAGAAGAACAGAAGAACACAGAAGAAGATTGCAGAGGGGGAGCGAGGAGGAAGAGACAGAGAGGAGGAAAAGAAGCAGGAGCAGGAGAGAAGGTGAGTGGCGCGGGGCAGGCGAGGGGCTGGGAGGAGGGGGGTACTTACAGTTAGGTGGGTCTCAGGAACACAGGAACTCGGGAACTTGGAGGAGCTGCAGCGGCAGGGGGAGCGACCTACCCTTGGGTCACTTACACAACACACTGAACTTACACAACATCCACGCACCTCAAACAACACACAACACACACCACCTCACTCATCACCCACACCACATCATGGCACCTCAAAGACACCCCAGGTTCTCTGAGGAGGAGCTCAGAGTCATGGTGGTAGAAATCATCTGGGTAGAGCCACAGCTATTCGGATCACAGGTGCAGCACACCTCCATTGCAAGGAAGATGGAGCTATGGCGCAGAATCGTCGACAGGGTCAACCCAGTGGGACAGCATCCAAGAACACAGGATGACATCAGGAAGAGGTGGAACGACCTACGGGGGAAGGTGCGTTCTGTGGTCTCCAGACACCAGATTGCTGTACAGAGGACTGGCAGTGGACCACCACCTCCTTCCCCACAACTAGCAACATGGGAGGAGCAGGTCTTGGCAATACTGCATCCTGAGGGCCTCGCAGGAGTAGCAGGAGGACTGGACTCTGGTAAGTTAAAGCTTTACTATTATATTCCCCACCCTACCTGCATGCTATCACATACTCCCACCCTCACCATCACCCCCATCACTCCAACACCTCACATATGCCCCACTATCACAACCCACCCATCCCAATACCAAGCCCTGCATGCAACACCAAAGCATGTCTACTACAGATACCCACACAGACCCCAAACCAAATATCACACAAGGACCAAGACAAGAATGCAAGCACTGTAGTACAGGGTCACTCACCCATTGCACACGATGGCACACACAGATGCAATAATCATGCCTTTACACCCCTGCAGGACCCCAACCCAATGTCACCGGACAAGAGGTACCAGACATATCCAGTCCCCCCACGGAAGAGACCCACATTGATGACAGCAGCTTTGCACAACTGGATCAAGATGACCAGCCCGGCCCATCAGGGACCTCGGGACAGTCGGTTCCCCTGACGCGGTCACAAGCCACCACAGAGCCTCCCCCCTCAGGAAACACCAGCACAGCACCCACCCATCTGGCCCATACCTCTGTCCCCAGGACACGTCAATCAGCAGTGTGTCCACCACTACAGGGAACCCAGGCAGACCCACCAACCCAAGAAAATCAGGGTCCTGGGGGCAGTGGCAGTGATCACACGGTTCAGGGGACAGAGGCTCAGGAAACTGGGAGGACTGCTGTGCGACAGGGGGAGGACAGGCCCAGGGAACCCACTCTCCATGAGGCCCTCTCCAACATCATGGGAGCTTACCATCATTCCCAGGAGACGATGGCAACGGTACTGGCCAAGTTTCAAGAGACCCAGCGGCTGCAGGAGGAACACTATCTGGGGATCAGGGAGGACCTGAAGTCCATAAACAACACCCTGGTCACCATTACAGGGGTGCTGCAAGACCTTGTAAACACCAGGAGGGACACTGTGGCACAACAAGGGGCCCCTGACACTAGCCTGGAGGATGAACAGCCCTCCGCCGATGCTAGTGGACAGGAGGCACCGCCACAGGAACACGACACCAGCACCCCACTCCCTGCAGATGGAGAACCACCCCGCAAAGGGTCCCTGAGATCCAGGAACAAGACAGAGAACATTGCCAAGACTAACACAAAGAAGTACGGGGTCCCCTAAGGGAAAAAGCGAGGCTAAAAGGGCAAGATTCTGCCCTCCGCTGCTTAAAATCCAGGTTCAGGAAATAGTGATCGGGCGTAGCTGTGGTGTGATGGAAGAGCTCAGGGGAATTCCCTTTACGGACTAGGTGGTCTCACACACTATATAGTGTCTTGCTTCATCATTTGACCACCTAGTCCCACCCAGGTAGCATGGTACCACCTAGGTGGACTCAACCTCACTGTTAAAAGAACAGGAGGGAGTGCGTAAATTAATTCTTGGTCTGGAAAGTGGGATCCAGCTAAACTAGGGGAAATAAAAACACCTAAGCAGTCACCAGTGTGCAATTACAATTTAATAATGGTGTCTGATTGGTGTGATTAAAAACAGACAGTGGGACACCTCCGTGAGAACAAGGACTCACAGGGTCACCTATCTAAAATGCGTAGCCAACATGTTTCTGCCCTTATAATTGAGCCAAGGAAGGTCTCGGTGCACTCTCACTATGACAATAGGCGACAATAACTTGCCATTCCTGGATTTATTGATTTATGAGGATAAGGGAGCCCTGGCAACTGAGGTTTACTATAAACCGACAGATCGTAACAATCTGTTACAGTTTCAGATCTTCCATCCACAAGCTCTAAAAGAAAACCTCCCAGTGGGACAGTTTTTACGTCTACGACGGAATTGTAAAACCATTACAGATTATTACAAACATGCAGATAAATTGACTGCTAAGTTACAAGCAAAGGACTACCCGCGACATCTGGTCAGAAGAGCCTATAAAAGAGCACGGAACAACAATAGAGACCAGTTACTGCAACTGTGTGAGACCACCTAGTCCGTAAAGGGAATTCCCCCGAGCTCTTCCATCACGCCACAGCTACGCCCCGATCACTATTTCCTGAACCTGGATTTTAAGCAGCTGAGGGCAGAATCTTGCTCTTTTAGCCTCGCTTTTTCCCTTAGGGGACCCCGTACTTCTTTGTGTTAGTTTTGGTTGCGTACCTAGGGAGCCCAGTAAGGGGATGTCCCTCCCAGTTTGCTTTTGCTCCCTTACTCTCCCTATGTGTTATGAACATTGCCAAGACCCCCGCCAGGAAATGAGACCCCCCTGAATGTCACCCTTCTGTCCCACTTTGTCACCCTGTCCATCCTTAAACTGCCATTGCGCCACTTTTTATGCCCCTTTGGACAATGCACCTGTGAAACAAATAGACTAGACTCTGCCATGGACATTCCTTCACCATCACCCCTGCCCATTTTACAACCCCCTCCACGTATCTGCACAGAAATAAACACACTTTAATCCCAAAACAATCTGGAGTCAGTCTGTGCTTTCACAAACGTGTAATTGCAATAACCATGGAATTTAGCAATGTCAATTTACTTGTTCACATACCAATGTAACACAGCTGTAGGGCTGGAGGAAATATAGCAGAGGGCACAAAGTGGGACCCACATCTGTGAAATGGAAAGGCAAAGTGACAAGTCAGGGTCCAAACACTGAGTGAAAATGACAGATTTATGCTAGCTCCAACAATAGTATGAGATGTGGGAGGCAGTGACATCTTCTTACCTGTGTCTCACTGGAAGTATTGCATGATTATGTTGTTTCTGTTGTCGATATCCTCTTCTTCTGCCTCCTCTTCCTTACTGTCCACAGGCTCCACAGCTGCCACAAGACCACCATCTGGCCCTCCTCCTACAGAAAAGGCACCTGGCGTCGGAAAACCAGGATGTGCAGCATACAGCAGGCCACGATGATCTGGCACACCTTCTTTTGTGAGTAGTAGAGAGAACCACCTGTCATATGGAGGCACCGGAATCTGGCCTTCAGGAGGCCGAAGGTGCATTCAATCACCCTCCTAGTTTGCCCATGTGCCTCAGTGTAGAGTTCCTCTGCCCTTGTCTTGGGATTTCTCACTGGGGTCAGTAGCCACAACAGGTTGGGGTAACCAGAGTCACCTGCAAATATGGAGGGACAACTGTTAGACACACACTAACCCGTAGGGACAACGCCATACCCAGACAACTATTCACACTGTATAGGGTCCTTGTCCTCACCTATTAGCCACACAAGGTGCCTCTGGAGTTGCCCTATCACATAAGGGATGCTGCTATTCCTTAAAATGTAAGTGTCATGCACTGAGCCAGGAACTTTGGCATTCACATGGGAGATGTACTGGTCTGCCAAACACACCATCTGCACATTCAAAGAATGGTAGCTCTTCCGGTTTCTGTACAACTGTTCACTCCTGCGGGGGGGCGGTGGATACCAAGGCCACATGTGTCCCATCAATGGCACCTATGATGTTGGGGACATGTCCCAGGGCATAGAAGTCACCTTTAACTGTGGGCAAATCCTCCACCTGAGGGAACATGATGTAGCTGCGCGTGTGTTTCAGCAGGGCACACAACACTCTGGACAACACGTTAGAGAACATTGGCTGGGACATCCCTGATGCAATGGCCACTGTTGTTTGAAAGGAACCACTTGCCAGGAAATGGAGTACAGACAGGACCTGCACTAGAGGGGGGGATTCCTGTGGGATGGCGGATAGCTGACATCAGGTCTGGCTCCAACTGGGCACACAGTTCATGGATTGTTGCATGATCAAGTCTGTAGGTGACTATTATGTGTCTCTCTTCCATTGTTGACCGGTCCACCAGCGGTCTGTACACCGGAGGATGCCGCCATTTCATCGCCTGCCCGAGCAGACGTGCCCTATGGACGAGAACAGCGAGCACAGAGTCAGCCAACACTGAGGTATCACAAAAAGTCATTTGCACACATTTATTAATCCGCAATGTGCCTGTAACTGTGTGTATTCAAGGCCACATTGGTGTGACGCAGTTAATATTAATGCCATGTGGCCCCCTGAAATGGCGGCTGCCTGACCTGTAAGGTGGGACAAGGGGATATGAGGCAACTGCGCTGGCATTGTACACCATTGTGGTAGGCGGTCGAAGACCGAGGCGCAATCCAAGATTGGTTAACATTGAACCCTATGGGTCCAAGGAGCCAATGACGATGTACGCCGGCGGTGACGGTACACACCGCCGCGGACGTGACCACGATTTTCTGCCTGTTCACTCACTTGATACCTGACCGTCAACAGGAGAGTACCTACACTGCAAGTGCTGCTGTGACCTCAGTCTGGAAGCGACAATGGCTCATGGGTCTGGTGAAAGGGCCCCGTCCTTCACTTCGGAGGAGTTGGAGAAACTAGTGGATGGGGTCCTCCCCCAGTACACACAACTGTACGGTCCTACAGACAAACAAGTGAGTACACTGTGAGCATGCTGCATGGGCAATGCCTGTTTGGAGTGGTGTGGATGCAAGATAAATGGGGGGTTGGGGGACTGAGGCCTGCATGTGCGGACGGGGAGTGTATGTGCATCAGGGCAAGGGTGGGAACGTGGGCCAATGAGTATGACGGTCCGGACAGGTAAATATTTTCATTTTCCCCTGTACTATTCCTCTAGGTCAGCGCCCACCATAAGAAGGCTATTTGGCATGCCATCGCCAAGGAAGTCCGGACACTGGGGGTCTACCACAGACGGAGCACCCACTGCCGTAAAAGATGGGAGGACCTGTGCCGCTGGAGCAAGAAGACGGCGGAGGCCCAGCTGGGGATGGCCTCCCAACGTGAGAGGGGTGCCCGTCGCACCATGACCCCCCTGATGTTCCGGATCCTGTCGGTGGCGTATCCAGAGTTGGATGGGCGCTTGAGGGTATCACAGCAGCCACAAGGGGGTGAGTACACTCTCATTCTGCTGACTCTGCGCGTATTTCGAGGTGTCTGGGTGGGGGAGGTGAGCAGTGGGTTCCCCTAGGCCAGGGCGAGCTTGGTAGGCAAGGTCCCTTGTGAGGCAGGCTCAGTAGCACCCCAACCCCACTAATGGTTAGTGCCATCTACACCTAGTCAGGCTCCTGTGACTTCCAGATGTGCAGCAATTGGGCTTAGGCCTTGTACCCCCTGGGCATGTCATTAATCTAGGAACTATAAGTGCATGGCGTAGTGCAGAGGGCTGCTGTGTCTGTGTCCGCCAACGGTAGTGGTGTTAAATGCACTGAACATGTCTTTCTCCTGTCTCCCCCCCCTCTTTTTGTGGTCTCCCTGTTCTTGTGTGCAATAGCATCATCAGGCGGAGGAGCATTGGCACTGGAGCAGAAGGGAGCTTCATCCCACTTGGCCCTGGAGGGCGAAACAACAGAGTCTGAAGCCACCAGTGGGACGGAGGGCGAGGGGAGCTCCACGGCGGGGACAGGAGCAGACAGCAGTGACAGCGACTCCTCCTCTGATGGGAGCTCCCTTGCGGTGGCGGGCCCCTCTGTGCCCCCCCCCACATCAACAGGTACAGCCGCCCCCCCTTACCAGCACCGCACTCCCAGCAGCTCCTCAGCGTGTGTCCCGTGCCCGCTCACCCAGGAGGGTGGGCATCTCCTTCGCCCCAGGCACCTCAGGCCCTGCCCCAGTCAGCCCTGCTGCCCTCAGTGAGGAGGCTATTGACCTCCTGAGATCCCTCACTGTTGGGCACTCTACCATTCTGAATGCCATCCAGGGTGTTGAGAGGCATTTGCAACAAACAAATGCATACCTGGAGGGCATTCATTCTGGCCAGGCAGCCCAAAAGAGAGCATTTCAGGCTCTGACCTCAGCACTGATGGCAGCCATTGTCCCTGTGTCCAGCCTCACCCCTCCAACTTCCTCCACCCAGACCCAATCCCCTGTACCTCACCTATCCCAAGCACACCATCAGACCAGCATGCACACACAAGTGTTTCAGGCAAACATAAGCACCACACATCCCACAGGCACTCACACAAACATCATACCCATGCACACATACCAACATCCACTGCCTCCACTGTGTCCCCCTCCTCCACGTCTCCCTCCTCCCTCCCAGTCTCATCTCCACTCACACCTGCATGCACTACATCCTCAGCCACTACCTCCATCACCAGCACGCCCATCACCACACACCGCTCACGTGCACTCACCACCCCCACTACCATTCACACATTCCCAGTGTCCTCTCTCAGTGTGTCTGTGAGCCCTCCTCCCAAAGTACACAAATGCAGGCACACACCCACCCAACAGCCATCCACCTCATAACAGCCTCCAGCCCATGCACCTTCACCCAAATTCAGCAGACGTACACCTCCTACAACCACTACCTCTACCTCTACCTCTACCTCTACCTCTACCTCCACTCCCAAACCCCCTCCATCTACCCATCCCAGTGTGCCTAAAAACTTTTCCTGGCTAACACTGACCTCTTCCCTACATCTCCTCCCCCCGTCCTTCCCCTAGGGCCAGGCTTTCCAGGTCCTAGCCCAGCACCTCAGCCACCACATCCTCTGGCACATTGGTGCCAGCAACTGCGGGGTCATGGAGTGCGCCAACCATCAGGGCTGCCAGTGTGCCACGGAGCGAGGGCAAGGACATTCCGACACCTGCCAAGGTGAAAAAGGTGCCCACATCCTGGAGGGAGAAGCTGAAAACACCTGCCACCAAGGGGTCAGGGAAAACAAAAGTGGATAGTGGCAAGACAGCTGCGCCACCCTCAAAGGTTGGGAAGGGCCAGAAACTGAAGGGCAGGTCAGGAGAGGGCATGGTGGCACCGACTGATGGAGCAGTGTCACACCTTCTGTCCACGTCGACGCCAACCTGTACGGCGGCGAACACCGCCACCTGCACCGCCACAGACCCCGCAGCCAGCACCGCCGCCACAGACCCTGCAGCCAGCACCGCTGCCACAGACCCCGCCGCCAGCACCGCCGCCACAGACCCGCCGCCAGCACCGCCGCCACAGACCCCGCCGTCAGCACTGCCGCTACAGACCCCGCCGCCAGCACTGACGCCAACAGACCCCGCCGCCAGCACTGCCGCCAACAGACCCCGCCGCCAGCACTGCCGCCAACAGACCCCGCCGCCAGCACTGCCGCCAGCACTAGCACTGCCGCCAACAGACCCCGCCGCCAGCACTGCCACCAACAGACCCCGCCGCAAGCGCCACCACCAACACACCCCGCAGCCAGCACCGCCGCCAACACACCCTGCAGCCAGCACCGCCGCCAACAGACCCCGCAGCCAGCACCGCCGCCAACAGACCCAGCAGCCAGCACCGCCGTGACTGACACCCCTGCAAGCACTGCCAGCGGCCGCGCGACATTCTCAGACAGTGGCACCACCGCAGACATGGCTACCATCCCCAGTGGTCAGTCGTCCGAGGCTGGTGGTGAGTTCCAGGACCCTAAGCAGCTTCCATAAAGCATCACTGTCATCACAGTTGTTACCTGCAAATGGAATGCGAAGCCGCAGCAGTGTGGGGCATGTCTCCTGCCTCCATGGCATATCATGCTACCTGTACCTCGGCAATCTCGTGGCACACACACCCAGTCAAGTGTATTGTTCCGGTCACACTGCACATGGAGCACTTTGGGCACCAGGCCCCCTCCAGAACCAGTGGAGAAAGGCATCCACTACCTCAGTCCTTGGCAGGATGAAGCACTCTGGGCACCAAACCCCCTCCCGAACCACTGGAGAAGGGCATCCACTACCTCAGTCCTTGGCAGGATGAAGCACTCTGGGCACCAAGCCCCCACCAGAACCAGTGGAGTATCACATCCACTACCTCAGTCCTTGGCAGGATGAAGCACTCTGGGCACCAAGCCCCCTCCAGAACCAGTGGGGAAAGGCATCCACTACCTCAGTCCTTGGCAGGATGAAGCACTCTGGGCACCAAGCCCCCTCCAGAACCAGTGGAGTATCACATCCACTACCTCGGTCCTTGGCAGGATGAAGCACTCTGGGCACCAAATCCCCTCCAGAACCAGTGGAATATCACATCCACTACCTCGGTCCTTGGCAGGATGAAGCACTCTGGGCACCAAGCCCCCTCCAGAACCAGTGGGGAAAGGCATCCACTACCTCAGTCCTTGGCAGGATGAAGCACTCTGGGCACCAAGCCCCCTCGAGAACCAGTGGAGTATCACATCCACTACCTCAGTCCTTGGCAGGATGAAGCACTCTGGGCACCAAGCTCCCTCCAGAACAAGTTAAGTATCACATCCACTACCTCAGTCCTTGGCAGGATGAAGCACTCTGGGCACAAAGCCCCCTCCAGAACCAGTGAAGTATCACATCCACTACCTCAGTCCTTGGCGGGATGAAGCACTCTGGGCACCAAGCCCCCTCCAGAACCAGTGGAGACTGTTATCCACTTGAGAGACTGGCTTTGCACTCCCCAGGATAAAGCAGTGGGCAAACCACCCACTGAAAAGACTTGAGAGACTGTGGCATTGGACTCCCCAGGATAAAGCTGTGGGCAAACCACCCACTGAAATGACTTGAGAGACTGTGGCATTGCACTCCCCAGGATAAAGCAGTGGGCAAACCACCCACCGAAAAGACTTGAGAGACTGTGGCTTTGCACTCCCCAGGATAAAGCAATGGGCATGGTGCCCCCTCGTGGAGCAGTGGCGTCGTGCGTTCATCTGGCTGAGGAGCACCCCCTCCCCCTGAGGTGCCTGTATATTTTCTATGTGATGCCCCTCCAGTGTTCTCTCAGTTTGGAGTCAGGTATCATGTGTGGGCCTCCCCCATGCATTTTGGGCCCAGTGGTCCACGGACAATGATTGGTGCACTATCCGGACTTGTATAGTTGGTGTACATAATTGTATATACTGGATTTTGACTAATGAATTTTTATTGATTACAATCTGTACAATCATTTCCTTTTTTCCTTGCGTTATTCCAGGGGAGGGGTGAATATGTAATGTTGCAGCATGTATTTGTGTGTATGGTGTTGTGGGTGAGGGTAGGGGTGGGGGTGTTGCGTGTGTGTGTGTCACTCTCTTTCCCCTCCCCCCTCCCCTGTGTTGTAGGTGCAGTACTCACCGTGGTCGTTGCCGCCGTCGTTGGAGCTCCTGATAGAGGAGCAGGAAGACCATTGCCGGCAGTGTCAGCAATTCGGGCTCCATGGCGTCCTGGTTCCTTGTGGGGTGTGGAGAGGTGAGTGTTTTCCCTTCTGTGTACTGTTTCCACCGTGTTTTTATCCGCGTTGGTTCCGCCTCCAGAAAAGGTGGCGGATAAGCGAGTTGTGATAGAGTGGGCGGTACATTGTCTCCCACCTGTGGCAGTGTCCGCCGTGCTGGTTGTTTGTACCGCCGTGGCGGTTGGAGTGTTAAAGTGGCTGTCTATGTTGGCGGTTTCCGCCACGGTCGTAATCCCATTTTTCCGCCGGCCTGTTGGCAGTATTACCGCCACTTTAACACCGACCGCCAGGGTTGTAATGAGGGCCATTGTTTTCTAAACAGAAAGTGATCTGTATAGATTGGAACAATTTTTTGGAAATGTTCAATTCTGCCTGTGTCCAAATTAACCCTTCGATGCCCCAGGCATAGAGAAGGCCTGGGCTGTAATAATTGGATCTGGGTCCCTGTGAGTTAACCCCTTCCCTTCTATTTTGCCCTTGATTCTCAAACCCTTGATTCTCTTTGGGATTTCATGGCAGTAGAGTGCCACTATCATGTCTGATTACGAGGCATATGACCAAAGCCTGGAGCTCTATGTCCCCTTATGAGGATGAGAATTATTATTTCGACCCTTGTATCGAACAGGTAATTGATTTCTCTGTCCAGAAATCTGTGGACAAAGCACTTTCCTCAGCTCTTCAACCTCTTTCTAAATGTCTAGATGAACTGTCCCATCATCTAGTTCCCAATTTGCCTCCCAGGGATCTAGCTGCCCCACCACCTATCCCTATTCCTGACCAACCATGCCCAATTCCAATACCCTGGCCAAACTGTCACAGTCGACCCTGCCAGAACATACTTACACAGCGGCTGATGCTCCCAAGCCGTCTATTCCTCTTGCCCCTCCTCTTCCCACCGATTCATATTCGGACTCCTCATCCTCTTCCTGAGTCCCGTAAAGCCTGTACAGACACTAAAAAAATGCAAGAACCCCCCTTCCCCCTCCACTCCTTTCGTTTTTACTTTTGGTCCTTCTGAAATTGTGCACCTGAGGTCCACTGATTGGTCCCCGGCAACGGCAGTTGCGGAATACATGCAAGCCCATCTCAGAAAGGGCTTTGAAAAATAAATCAGATCCAGATGTAATCTGAATGCCCTTGTCCTGATCTACAGCATAAGACTGCTGCCACTCCTGAGATTGATGCCACCATGGTGACTTTCTTAAAGAAATGTAATAAAGATCCCAAAAAAAGCATAGATAGAGCCCTTTGGGCTTGTCAAGATAAGCTTCTGGACGTGTCAGGTCCTTTAGCAAAAATCTTGGAACTAGCTCTTCAAGCTCAGGAATCTGGGGCTGCCATTCACCCTGAAGTACTTACTGGTTGGACCTAAAGAGCCATTTGTTTCTTGGGCAATGCAAATTGTGCCCCAGCTTCTGAATGGCACAAATCTGTTTTATTACGCATTGACTCACAACTCGTGGATCTAGCCTCAGCTGGAGCAGGCCCTCTGGCCGAGGGGAAATGTTTCTGGGATCGCTTTGTGAAAGACATTGCGAAATTCGTGAATACTTTCACTTCACTAGATAAATCGCAAACATCCCTCAAACGCATGCTCAACCCCCTTTTTTGGAAGGGCCGCCGATTTAGAGGATGCCCGACTGTCCGGGGATATCAACACGTTCCTACTAGAGAAGCCGCCCCCAGACACAGAGGTTTTACTCAAGACCAAGCTCAAGCAGGCTTCTACCCTTCCAGAGCTAAAGGTGCACGTGACTGTAGATTCTGTGGCTCCAACAGAGGTTACAAAGCCATTGACTACACCCCCACAGGTAACAAACTTTCCTGTTCTCTCTCCCTTCTCTTCCTTTTGGGGGGGGGGGGGGGGGGGGGGCAGGATAAAACATTTTGTTCACAATTGGGTCAACATTTCTTCAGATGCCTGGGTGGTAAGTACAGTTCAAGGTTATTCCATAGAGCTAACTGCTGTTCCTTTTTAACCAAAAATCCCTCCTGCTCTCCTTTTTTCTCACCAAAACAAGTCTTTTATCGACTACGAAATTCAAGAACTCTTAACAACGCGAGCTATCGCCCTCACTTCCCACCATCCAAAAGGTTTCTGCAGCAATGTGTTCTTAGTACAAAAGAAAGGAGGAGGCCAGAGATTGGTCCTCAATCTCAGAGATTTCAATCCTTTTGTGGTTTACTGCCATTTCAAGATGGAAGATATCCACCTTCTGAGAGATCTCCTGCAAGAGAGGGACTGGATGGTCCGTCTACATCTCAAAGAAGCTTATTCAACATTTCCCATTTCTCCTTCCCACAGAAGATTCCTTCAGTTCCGTTTGAGGGACAAATGGTACGAGTATTTGATGCTTCCGTTTGGCCTGTCATCAGCCCTGTGGGTATTCACCAAACTTTTAAAAGCTGTGGTGAAACACCTTCGTGGAAGGGGAATACGCTAGATCATTTACCTAAACAATATGATACTATTAGCCCAGGACCAAGCTCATCTTCTTGGACAATCTCCTTATTGCAAAATCTGGGGTTTGTGATCAATCTAAAAAAAATTGTCCTTAATCCCCTCCTACACCTGGAGTTTCTGGGGCTTCAAGTGGATTCCGTCAAGGCTCAATTTCTTCTCCCTTCCCAGAAAATGAAGTAGATCAAGAGAGAGTTGAGAGCAACCTAGTCGAAACAGATGGTTTCTTGGAGATCCCTGGCCCGGATTGTGGGGTTACTTGCTTCCTCGATACTAGCCGTCTTTCCGGGTCTCTTGCATTACAGAGCCCTTCAGAGACTAAAGAGCCAATATCTGCAACAGGGCCTATCAGATGATCATCTAATTCCTTTATCAATCGAAGCCCAGGAGGAAGTCCACTGGTGGCTCTCAGAGCCATTTTCGGAGCCTCGCCAGAGGTAGTGATAGAGTCCAATGCCAGTCAGTGGGGCAGGGGAGCAAGATTCGGACCATTTTTGATAAGAGGTTGGTGGTCTTCCAACAAATTATATGTCCACATAAATTGCCTGGAACTTCTTACAGGGTCCTTCGCCATCAGGTCTCCCTCACCAGTCAAAAGCAACTGCTGCATCCTCTTGAGGATGGACAATGGATCAGGAGTCTGGTACATCAACCAGTTGGGAGGGACCAGATCACGCCTGTTAGCAAACATTGCCAGGGAATTCTGACACCTTTGCCTGTCACAGAAGATAATGGAAGTGGCAGAATTCCTTTCGGGGAAAGACAATCTGGCAGCAGGTTCAAACTCTCATTTTCTGAGGGACTCCAGCGATTGGAGATTTCCTCCTTCGATCTTCCAGCAGATCATGTCCTTGTTAGGTCCTTTTCACATAGATCTGTTTGCATCTCACCTCAACTTTCACTTCCAAACTTTTTCATTTGGAGACCAGCTTTGTTAGCCCTGGCAACGGATACTTTCCTGCAGAACGGGGCAAGTCAGATGAATTACGTCTTTCCTCCATTTGCCATGATTCCGAGACTGGCCGCACAAATGAGATGCCAGTATGCATCATTGATTCTTATCACTCCTGTGTGGAAGAATCAACCTTTGTTCCCATCTCGTCTGGAGTTGTCAAATGCTCTTCCTTTCCTTCTTCCAGTCTTTGTGTCTCTCCTCCTGGACCCAGTAGGATCCCCTCACCACTTCCTGATAGTGGGTCAATTGACTCTCATGGCTTGGAAATTATTGTGAGACATTTCCCAAATGCAAGGCATTTCATCAGCAGCTGCCTTGTTTGGCTCCATCCACGTGCAAGAGATATTCATTAACATGGAGGACATAGGTAGGTTGGTGCCTTTGTGGGGAGGTGGACCCTGTGGGATCCGAACTCAAGTATATTCTGAATTTTTTGTCTGAGTGCGCTGAATCTAGTTTATGTTACAGGTCAGTAAACAATTTCAGGTCAGCTATCTCTGCAGGACGATTGGATTGATTGTAAATCTATTGGACAACATCAGTTGGTATGTAAAATGCTTAAGGGCATCATGGTGAACAACCCTCCTAAACCACGCTACTCGCAGTTGTGGGATGTGCATGTAGTATTATCCTTTTGAATTCCTGGCCAGATAATTATTCTTTATCTTTAAACAATTGTTAGCGAAATTGACAATGTTATTATGCCTACTTTCATGTCGCAGAGTTTTGGATGTGAAAGCCTTAGATCTAGCAGGTAGGTTGTTTTTTTCCCACAGGAGTTTCCTTTATCATTTCCAGAAGGACCAATTGTATGTGTACATCTGTTGATATTCCTGTTTTTCCTCACAGTGATAAGCTTTGTGTGGTCAAATGTTTGAAAGTGTACGAGGAACGTACCGCTGATCATAGGAATGATCCTTTGGGTCCTCTTCTCATTACGATTCAGAAACCCTTTCGTCCTGTATCAGCTGCTACTTTTGCACGCTGGGTCCGTTGGGTGATGTCTTAAGCAGGTATTGATATATCTATATATGGTGCACATTTCACCAGAGAAGCCATGGCTTCAAAGGCTTTTTTTTTGGATTCCAGGTTGGAAGATATTCTCCATGCAACTGATTGGTCGAATGATTCCATGTTTATGATGTTTTATTATAAACCAATTGTACATGTTTCATCTTTGGTTGTTGATCAGTTTTGAACCAGCATAATCGGAGCCTCCGTTCCTGACATAGAATACTACATTTTCTAGCTTTGCAACAAGCATTTTAGATTCTATTAAGGACACGGAGGTGAGAATTATCCCACCCCCGGCAATGCTTTATCTGTCAGATTTTGAGTGTTTGATTACATGAAACTGTAGATGTATTTCGCAGCTCCCCCCTTGATTTAATCTGAGGCTGAATTGGGATTCAATTTTTCTCTTGCTTTAGTCTTTTGAGGCTGAATTGGGATTCACTTTTTCTTTTATTTTAGGTTCGGATTCTAAACAGACGTGAGCTTCATGGACTTACTTGCTGCTCATCTATGGAAGGAATGGATTCTAATTAGACGGGAAGCCTTATGAGTCTGTGGTCGGCCGAAGTAGAATACAAAATTTTCTAGCTTTCATGTCAATAATTTTTAATTCTATTAAGGACACAGAGGCGAGGATTATGCTTCTGTTTCTATGCTTCTTATTTTCAGCAGCCAATTAAAAGAGATCTTATTTAAAAACTACACGTCCCATAACTCCCATAACCATGTGACCAACCACAGAGATAGCCCACATATATAAACTCCTGACATCATCAGACTTCCTCTTTCTTTGCGAATAACAACAATCAAACTTGATTCTGTCAATATGCTGAAACAGTCTTACGGAACATCAAGTGTTCCTCAACTCCCAAAACTGGAACCAAAACACGATACTTCTCCTTGCATACAGACCGATCCACCATTGCACACACAGGCCCTGAAATTTGGGATCCCAGATGATCCAACTCACAAGTCGCTGAAGATAACTGACACTTCAATGAGATAAATCTGGAGATATCCACCCTTATCCAGACTGCTTCTGATCAGTACCTGAGGAAAAAACAAAGGGAAGTCATAACAACCACTCCCTCAACATTGCATACAACAAATTAAAAGGGGGGAAAACAAATTCTTTGCATTATGAATATTCATAATTAGTATACTTATACCTTACGAACAACTTCATAACTCATCAGGGTCTCTGTGTCCTTAATAGAATTGAAAATTTGTGACGCGAAAGCTAGAACATTTTGTATTCTATGTCAGGACCGGAGGCTCAGATTATGCTTGTTTAAAGCTGAGCCACCACTATTGACGCCACATCTACCACAGGTTTATAATAAAAATGATTTAAAAGTGGATTCAGAAGGCCAATCTGCCGCCTTCATGATATCCTCTAGGCGAGACCCTAGGTTAAAAGACTTGGATGCCAAAGCGCCTCTAACTGAATGAGCTCCAAACACAGAAGTATCTACTCCAGCTTCCGAAAGAAGCCAACGCAGCCATCTAGCTAAAGTGGCCGAAGTAACCGGTTTAAAGGGCTTTTTTAAGGCAATCTGTCCCTCTTAATCTGCTCGGAATTCATGCGTAGCCACCTCATATGCCCATAGACACTGTACTACACACAACTTGTAATCATGAGGAAACGCCGGATATGATATGGACCTAATGTTAGTCTTGGTTCTTCTAGAAACTGTAAAGCTCACACCTTCCGGGGAATACTGACGACCTTGGAGGCCCAAAGCTCTAACGTCTGACACTCTTGTACAGGAAATCAAACATAGCAACATAGTCAATTTAGCCGCTAGTTGTTTAAGAGATAAATATTTATTATCAGGCCAGGATTTCAAAAATCGAAGCACAACATTCACATCCCATAAGGATGAATATTTAGCTTGAGGAGGATTGGAAAAACGAATACCCCTCGGCAATTTACGTACCAGCGGGTCTTCTCTGATAGGTTTACCATTAATAGAAACATGGCCTGCCAAATAGCCAATCTGTAATTGTTAACCGATCTATAAGACAGGCCAGATTCAGCTAAAGACGACAAAAATTGATTACGGAACAGACATCCGCCTGAGAGGGATCCAAACTCCTCTTGCCACACCAGCAAACCCATCTCTTCCATGCCGAAGCATAACGCTAATGGGTTATTTCTGGACCAGGCCTGGCTGATAAAGGCTGCAGCTTTTGCCAAAATACCTGGCAAATTCTATCTAACCCCGAAACCCTCCAAGCCAACAGTTGCAGCTGACTGGATGACATCAGAGGATGTGGAAGGCCTACTGGGTCCAGCAACAGATTCAGGAGATGAGGGATCCGAAGAGGAAAATCGCACGACATTTCCAAAGCCATGGGGAACCATGGCTGAGCCCTCCATAAAGGAGTTATTAAGATTAGGTTGATCTTCTGATGACTCCCCAGGGACAGAACCCTGGGTATCATACTGAAGGGCGGAAATGCGTACCTGCTGTGGGAAGACCAATCCTGCAAAAACGCATCTGTTGCCAGAGCTTCTGGATCCGGACGCCAACTGAAGAAGGCCGGAATCTGACGACTTGTTCTGGAGGCAAACAGGTCCACTGAAAAAGGACCCCACCTGTGACTGATCTGTTTGAAAATCTTCGGATGTAAGCTCCAATCGCTGAAATCCCAGAGATGGCAGGAATACCAGTCCGCCACCAAGTTCTTCGTACCTGGAAAATATTCTGCAATAACCGAGATCCGATGTTGCAGACAAAAGTGCCAAAAATCCTTGGCAATCTCTGCTAACATGCGAGACTTCGTGCCCCCCAGTCTGTTCACATAACATACTGCTGAGACGTTGTTCATTCTCAACAGAATGCAACAATCTGACTTCATTGGGGAAACGCTCCTGATTGCAAAGGAGCCCGCTAACAACTCCAGACAATTGATGTGAAGTTGAAGCTCGTTCTCCGTCCAATGACCTCCCGTAGAGAGGGATCCACACCTGGCCCTCCAACCCCATCTGCTTGCATACGATTCCAGAATAACATCCGGAGTCCTGCCAAAAATTACTCTGCCATTCCAGGCTTCCATGTGGTTCAGCCACCAATTCATTTCCAACCCGGCTTCTGCAGATAGATGAATCGGATCGGAGTACGATAGACCTTTCTGCAGGTGCAGAATCTTGAGGTGTTGGAGAGCCCTGTAATGAAGGGGTCCTGGGGAAATTGCATAAATAGACGAGGCTAGGAGATCCACTATCTGAGCTACGGATCTCAACGATATTGTCTGGGCTCGCAGTTCACACCTCAACTCCTTATTGATATTCCAAATCTTTTGAGGAGGAAGAACTAACTGGGATGACACCGAATCAATCAGAAATCCGCAAAATTCCATCTCCTGAGAAGGGGTTGGGAAAGACTTTGGTTGGTTGATGACAAATCCCAGTTCCTGCAACAACTTTACTGTCCATTAAAAGTGAAGGAGCACAGTCTGAGGGTCCTGCGCCATCAGGATTAAATTGGTGAGATACATGATTAACCTGACACTTCTGGCTCGGAGAGCTTCTGCCACCGGTCTCATCAGTTTGGTGAAACACCGTGGGGCTGATGAAAGACCGAATGGAAGGGCCTAGTACTCGTAACATTGCCCTTGCCAAAAGAACTGAAGAAAACGCCTGTGAGGAGGGAAGATGGGAACTGAGAGGTAAGCATCTTTCAAATCTAGTCTCACATCCAATCACCTTCCTGGAGCAAACCCCTTAGAAGATGGAAACCCTCCATCTTGAAATCCTGGTATGCTAGCCACGAATTGAAGCTTCTCAAGTTGAGAACTAAACAAGATCCCCCGTCTTTTTTGCTGTCTAGAAAGACATTGCTGATGAAAACCCCGGGATGAGGAGAAGAACGACAAATGGCGCCTTTTCGCAACAGGGACATAATTTCCTCTGATACGAGCTCTTGATCTCGTAAGGAAAATATATTTCCCCTGGTTGTGAATCCTTTATTGGGGAAGTGTAAAATTCCAGTTTGAAACCCTGAACTGATTCTAGAACTCAGGAGTCCTGAGAAATGTTTGACTAATTGTGTGAGAACAACTGAATCCTTCCCCCCAAAATCACCTCTGAAGAGGGTATTATCCTCATCTGAAAATCTTGTGTCTTGGTTGCCTTTTTGATAGCCTCTGCCTCGACGGTATAGCTGGCGACCTCCACAAAGTTTTGAAGGGTAGAAGGTTTGGTCTGAGGCTTGGTCCTGCCAGGAAATTTGATATCTGTTGAAAGCTTTGCAATGTGAGCCCTGGTAAAATCTGCTGCCTGACGAGCGGACTCTATAACGTCCGACCCTTCCAAAAAGGGTATCGCAGAAAACTTTTTTCAAAGACAGGTGTGCCTTATCTAGGGTGTTGTAGGTCACTGCAATCTTTGCCAGGTCCTTTACAAAGGGAGCCCCAAATAACAATCCTTGTGCAACGGGTCCAGATTCAGAGGGAGCAAGATCATTTAATTTAGGGTCTATATGCATGAGAATTGAACGTCGTCGTTCAGTGGACATGGCGATGTTGGCATTACCTAACTGACTGACTGCTTGTTGAGCCCAGCCAATTAAAACATTTGGATCCACAAGGACACCAGATTCTTTGGCTATAAAACCCAATTCCAAAATTATTGTAATGGGACCTGAAATATCCAACAACTTATCCTGACAAGTATCCTGACAAGTACGCCAGACTCTATCCAGTCCTTTTTTGGGGTCCTTGGCCCACGTTTTCATAAAAGTGACCATGGTCGGGTCAACCTCAGGAGTGTCCGCTACTTTGCCGTGGCAGAGGGAACCAATTGGTAGAACGGGGATGGATAATCTCTGAAGGACCGAAGGTAAGTACCTCAGGACCGTTAGATCCTGTGTCAGCCCCCGTGCAAGATATCTTTTCTTGGTAGGACCAGAAGTGTCCTCCTGATCGCTATCGGAATATCCTTTAGATGAATCTGACCCAGAAGGATCCAAGTCTTTTGAGGGGTCATCAAGGATGTTTGCGGTAGAACATGGCTATAACCATGCTAATCCAAGATTGTCGTAGACAACTTCTCAAAAGCCTCAGAATGCCACTTTTTACTTTAGTTTTACCCTTGCCTTTACACCCTGACAATGAGGTAGATGCAGAATTAGTTTCAGCAGACGCAGTCAGCGGAGGTAACCAACCCTGTTGGCGTGTGAAACCTTTTAGATGAGAGGTCAGGGGGCCTAGAGCTCTGGCCAGAGCCTTGTTAACTGATAACTGTACATTAGAGTCTAAAGCCTCCACCAGGCTTTCCTCAAAAGAAGGGGGAAACACATTGGTATTCCCCTCTGTCCTCCTCATAAGGATCATACTGGGCCATGATTGATATAGATATATATATATATGTGTGTACCTTAGTACTAAACAGGGGGAGTGTAAACCCAAACAGGTGCAAATATTAGTAAAGTAAAACATGGAGGGAGGCGCCTGAACTCTCTAGGCAAAGCCTATGCACAAATTTACAACCCTGGGTATACTCAGATACTAAAGGGTGTTGAGAGAAATCCAAGGCGCTAGGACTACCCACACAAGTGAGGTACCATTTTTATCGGGAGACTTGGGGGAACGCTGGGTGGAAGGATTTTTGTGGCTTCTCTCAGATTCCAGAACTTTCTGTCACCGAAACTAGAGGAAAAAGTATTTTTTTTGCCCAAATCTAGAGGTCTGCAAAGGATTCTGGGAACAGAACCTGGTCAGAGTCCCACAAGTCACCACATCTTGGATTCCCCTAGGTGTCTAGTTTTTAAAAATGCGCATGTTTGCGAGGTTTCCCTAGGTGCCGGCTGAGCTAGAGGCCAAAATCCACAGCTAGGCACTTTGCAAAAACCAGCTCTGTTTTCTTAGTGAAAATGTGTTGTGTCCACGTTGTGTTTTGGGGCATTTTCTGTTGCGGGCGCTAGGCCTACCCACACAAGTGAGGTACCATTTTTATCGGGAGACTTGGGGGAACGCTGGGTGGAAGGAAACGCGTGTCTCCTCTCAAATTCCAGAACTGACTGTCACCAAAATGAGAGGAAAAAGTGTTTTTTTGGCTAAACTTTGAGGTTTGCAAAGGATTCTGGGTAACAAAACCTGGTCAGAGACCCACAAGTCACCCCATCTTGGATTCCCATAGATGTCTAGTTTTCAAAATTTGCGCAGGTTTGATAGGTTTCCCCAGCTGTCGGCTGAGCTAGAGGCCAAAATCTACAGCTAGGCACTTTGCAAAAAACATGTCAGATTTCAATGTAAAAATGTGATGTGTCCATGTTGTGTTTCCTTACGCGAGCATTAGGCCTACTCACGCAAGTGAGGTACCATTTTTATTGGAAGACTTGGGGGAACACAGAATAGCAAAACAAGTGTTATTGCCCCTTGCCTTTCTCTACATTTTTTCCTTCCAAATGTAAGACTGTGTTTAAAAAAGATGTCTATTTGAGAAATGCCCTGTAATTCACATACTAGTATGGGCACCCCGGAATTCAGAGACGTGCAAATAACCACTGCTTCTCATCACCTTATCTTGTGCCCATTTTGGAAATACAAAGATTTTCTTGATACCTATTTTTAACTTTTTATATTTCAGCAAATGAATTGCTGTATACCCGGTATAGAATGAAACCCCATTGCAAGGTGCAGCTCTTTATAGGCTCTGGGTACCTAGGGTTCTTGATGAACCTAAAAGTCCTATATATCCCCGCAACCAGAAGAGTCCAGCAGACGTAACAGTACATTGCTTTCAAAAATCTGACATTGCAAGGAAATGTTACAGAGTAAAACATGGAGAAAAATGGCTGTTTTTTTACCTCAATTTCAATTTTTTTTTTATTTGAGCTGTTATTTTCTGTAGGAAGCACTTGCAGGTTCTACACAGATGACCCCTTGCTGAATTCGGAACTGTGTCTACTTTTCAGAAATGTTTAGCTTTCTGGGATCCAGCATTGGTTTCACACCCATTTCTGTCACGAATTGGAAGGAGGTTAAAAGCACAAAAAATATAAAAAATGGGGTATGTCCCAGTAAAATGCCAAAATTGTGTTGAAAAATGGGGTTTTCTGATTCAAGTCTGCCTGTTCCTGAAAGCTGGGAATATGGTGATTTTAGCACCGCAAACCCTTTGTTGATGCCATTTTCAGGGGAAAAAAACACAAACCTTCTTCTGCAGCTCTTTTTTCCCATTTTTTTTTTAAACAAGTTTTTTGCTGTATTTTGGCTAATTTCTTGGTCTCTTCAGGGGAACCCACAAAGTCTGAGTACCTCTAGAATCCCTAGGATGTTGGGAAAAAAGGACGCAAATTTGGCACGGGTAGCTTATGAAAAGCCCTGGCAGTGAAGGGGTTAACTGGCTGCCGAGCAGCAAAGAAAGAGGAGGTTAAAATGGTGGAAGTACCTTTTGAAGGGCTGGACTGCTGGGGATTGACCCATGTGACACACAAGCTGGGGTTCATGGGGCTTGTAGTTTATATTGCTGTTTTTTCTCTAATATTGTTTCTGACTGGCTGCTGTAAATATGTAGTAAAAAAAGAGAAGCATAATCTGCGCCTCAGGCCCTGACAGAGAATACAAAGTTTTCTAGTGTAACGTTAAGAATTTTAGATTCTATTAAGGACACGGAGGCGAGGATTATGCTTCTCAATTCTTTACTACTCAAAAACAGCAGCCAATGAAAAAACAATAAACATTAAAGAGGCTTTGAACCCCGCCTCCCATAACAACCAATAGCAAACCAACATAGTCTATAAACAGGGGAGGCACCAACTGACGTCCTCTTTCTTTGAATAATCAGAGAAAACATACAGTGATCAAGTCAAACAAAAGTATCTGGGACGAAGAACCATCCACCAAAATTCCAGGTTGCCAAGAACGACCAAACAACAGCTCGTCAACTTCACCCTTGTTTGGCATCTGTGTCTGAAAGAAAAATCCATCATAAAACTTGAGAATAATACGATCAAAAAATGTTCAGGGTGGGAAGCAAAAGACTATAATACAAATCATTGAATAATATCATTCAATTCAACCTATATACTGGGTGGAATAATCCTCGCCTCCGTGTCCTTAACAGAATCTAAAATTCTTAACGCTACACTAGAAAATTTTGCATTCTATGTCAGGACTGGAGGCTCCGATTATGCTGGTTCAAAGCTGATCCACCACCAAATTAGACACATGTACCATAGGTTCATAATAAAAACATTTTAAACATAGAATCACCAGACCAATCGGCCACCCTAAGAACATCCTCCAATCTGTAACCCAAAAAAGAAGCTTTTGATGCCATGGCCTCCCTGGTAGAATGGGCTCCATATAGAGACATATCAATACCTGCCTCTGACATCACCCAACAAACCCAGCGTGCCAGAGTAGCTGCTGAAACTGGTTTGAAGGGTTTCTCTGTAGAAATAAGAAAAGGACCCAAAGGATCCACTCTGTAGCCTGCAGTGTGTTCTTCATATACCTTTAAACATTTGACTACACACAGATTAGCATTATGTGGAAATGCTGAGTAATCCACAGACGAAGACATACATTTAGTACGCTTGGAAATGATAAAGGAAACCCCAGAAGGAGAGAATAACCTCCCTCCTAAATCCAGGGCTTTCACATCGGACACCTTGCGACAAGAAATTAAACAGAGTAAAATAGTTAACATTGGGACAACTGTTTCATAGATAACAAATGATTCTCCGGCCAATTAGACAAAAAAGATAAAACAACATTCACATCCCAAAGCTGTGAATAGCGTGGTCTAGGTGGATTGGCCACTCTGATACCTTTCAGCAATTAACAAACCAAAGGGTGTTGCCCAGCCAGTTTATTATTAATCCAAGAATGTCCAGCTGAAATAGCAGATCTAAAATTATTTACCGACCTCTAACACAAACGAGAGTCTGCACACTCAGACAGGAAATTTATAATGTCCTTGACTTCGGATCCCACGGGATCCAAATCTTCTCGAATGCACCAACCCACCCACTTCTTCCATGCCAGGGAATATCGTTTGTGGGTGGAAGGAGTCCAAGCTTGTCGTATAAACGAGGAAGCTGAAGCCAAAAGGCCCTGCACTTGTGAATGTCTCCCGATATCATCCAGGCCATGAGACACAGTTGACCTGATAGAAGAAGAGGGTGCTGGGAACCCATTGGATCCAGAAGGAGCTGGGGAAACACTGGCAGCTGAAGAGGAAGGGCAATCAGGGGTTCCAGAGGGGATGGAAACCACGGTTGACACTTCCAAAAGGGAGTTATGAAAACTGCAGACGCTGCTTGTCGTCGCAAGCACGTTGCAACTTGAGGAATCATGGCAAACGGAGGAAACGCATAATTCACCTGAGATGACAAATCCTGCAGAAACACATCCGTCGCCATGGCCAGAGGATCTGGCCTCCAACTGAAAATTTTGGGATCTGGAACTGAAGTGAGGTGCAAACAGAACCAGTTGACAAGGTCCCAATATCCCCATGACCTTCTGAAAAACAGAAGGCAGAAGTTTCCAGTCGCTGGAATCCCTCAGGAATCGAGAGTTCCAATCTGCCACTAAGTCATCTTTGCCTGGAAGGAATTAAGATGTCACCACGATCTTCCGATCCAGACAAAGGTTCCAGAACTGCCTGGCAATATTCGTCAGGAGGCGAGACCTTGTTCCCCCAGACGGTTGATATACCGGACTGCAGACACATTGTCCATTTTCAGAAGAATACAACAATTGCTCCTGTGGGGGGATCGAGATCTGATGGCTGAAGAACTCGCTAAAAGTTCCACACAATTGATGTGGAGATGCAATTCCTCTGAGGACCACCTCCCTTCTGTCGAAAAAGGACTGCATCTCGCTCCCCAGCCCCAGTGACTGGCATCCGATTCTATCACCACCTCAGGGATGTCCCCAAAGATGGCCCTGCCGTTCCACGCCTCCATGTGAGAGAGCCACCACTGAAGTTCTTCCCGGTCTTCTAGAGGTATTGGAACCAGGTGTTTGTATGAGAAACCCTGAAGGAAATGGATCTTCAACCTCTGCAAGGCTCTGTAATGGGGAGGACCCAGAAAAACCACCTGAATCGAAGAGGCCAAAAGGCCTGCAATCCATGCTATGGACCTCAAAGAAACCATCTGTTTCGATAACGCCAACCTCAACTCTCTCTTGATCAAATTCATTTTCTGAGGAGGAAGAAGCAACAGGGCTTGTATCGAATCTACCTGGAATCCCAGGAACTCCAAGCGTTGGGATGGAATCATGCAGGATTTCTTGTGATTGATCACAAACCCCAGATCCTGAAGAAGAGAGCTCACCCAAAACTGGTGGGTCAGTAACAGAGATTGATCCTGAGCCATGATAATCATGTTGTCTAGATAGATTATCAATCAAATGCCTCTCTGGCGAAGATTTTCCACTACTGGTTTCAAGAGTTTGGTGAACACCCACGGAGCTGAAGACATTCTGAAAGGGAGCATCAGCTATTCGTACCAATTATTTCTCCACTGAAATTGGAGGAACCATAGGTGGGGAAGCGCTATGGGGACTGATAAGGAAGCGTCCTTCAGATCTAGAGGAACCATCCAATCTCCCTTTTGAAGAAGGTCTCTCAACAGATGGATGCCCTCCATCCTGCAATGACGGTATAACACAAAGGGGTTGAAATGCCTTAAAGTGAGTACTAGTCTTTGACCACCTCCCTTCTTTTGCACCAAGAAAACGTTGCTGCAGAAACCTCTTGGATGATGGGAAGTTATAGAAATGGCCTTCTTTGTTGACAATTCCTGAACTTCGCCATCTATAAAGGATTTGTCTAGTTGGGAAAAAAGGATAGGAGGAGGTAAAGCGTGCTGTTGAGGAACCAATATCAGTTCTATGGGATACTCCTGAACCATATCTAGAACCCATGCGTCTGAGAAAATGTAAGCCCATTTTTGAATGAAAAATTTTAGTCTGCCCCCTAAGGAGATAGAAGGAAAAGGAAGATTTATTACCTGTGGGGGTGTTATTGATGGCTCTGTAACCTCTATGTGCGGCTCGATTGTTGCGGTTACTTGCTCCTCTATATCTGGAGGGGTAGAAACCTGCTTGGGAAGGGTCCTGGGTGTAACCCCTGCGTCTTGGATAAGTACCTCTGGCAGGACCTTGTTGAAAACCCCGGTCGGTAGAGCGTCCTCAAAATCGACCAGCCAGTTCAAAAAGTGGGTTAAATATTATTTTAAGGGAAGACTGTGATTAATCCAAAGAGGTGACAGTATTAACAAATTTAGCAATGTATTTCACAAACAAGCCAAATCTGCCAACTGAGGGTCAATACGCAGTAAGACGGACTTTCTACGTTCCGACGCTAAAGCAAAATTTGCATTGCCAAGGAAACATGTCACCCATTGTGTCCACCCAGCCGGCACCTCCAGATGGATGGCTGCCCCGGTTTCCTGAGCCTGAAGAGCCAATTCGAATTTTTGCAAGGGGGCCGGACACATCCAGCAATTTATCTTGACAAGCCTTGAGGGCCCTGTCTATTCATTTCTTTGGGTCCTTGTTATATTTTTTAAGGAAAGTCACCATTGTATTGTCAATTTCAGGAGTGAGCGCAGTTTTATGAGGTAAATCTGGCCGCGAACCCTCCGATCTAAATCTGGATCTGACTTCCTTCTCAAACCCTTTACGAATATGCAGATGCATATAATCCGCTACAGCAGGGGCAGTAGCCCAATCTGATGGCTTGGGATGAATAATATCAGATGGCTCGAAAGAAAAAGGAAAGGGGGAGAAAGAAGAGGAAGGTTTACACTTTTTTGTGCGTTTCTTAGGTGGAGCGGAATCCTGGGAGGAAACAGAATCAGAGACAGTTGTATGCAAAGTAATAGGCGTGGAAGGATTTGAAGCATAAGTGTGTTCAGAGGTAGAAGGAAAGGGAATATTGGCCAATTTACTCTTGTGAGGCCACAGTTGCTCAGTAGAAGGGACAGACAGAGATGAAATATCTCCAGAAAGAAGAGAAGAAGAAGGGCCAGCCAGGTCATCAATCTTTTTGGATAAGGGGACAAGGGCTGATGAAATTGTTTTATCCAAAGACTTCTGTATGGAAGAGTCAACAACCTGTTTAAAACAGGGGTCAAAATAGTAATCTTCGTCTTCATAAGGGCCATACATCTCCAGGCCCTGACCATAATACTCTTCATCAGACATGGTATTGCCACTGTCAAAACTTCAATGTTTGAAGTGCTCACAATTGCTGAAAAAGCAAGTTTTTAAATGGTTCCAACCCCAGCCAGCACAGGTCAGGGGCGTCAAAAATCCAAAAATCAAAATAAATAAATAAATGTGGTGCACCAGGAGACGAGTGCCTGCACAGAAAAAAACGATAGCAGCCGCTATTGAAGAAAAACTGAGCTAAAATGAGGCATAGTAGAGATAATATCACAGAAAATCACTGCCCCTGTTGAATCAGCCCAAGGCCTGCGCCCGTGGTCCAACGAGAGAGGGAAGTTGACATGTCGCTTCCCTCCCTCGTGGGATGTATGTGCATGTGAATAGCCCAATTGGGCTATAGATGCATGTCTCCTGGTGCGATTAATAACGTCGCGACCAGGAAGTCGGGCAAGCCTTTCCTGACCTTTCGGTCACTCTCAGGCTACTGGTGCGCTCACGCGCAAGGAAAGGCAAAAGCCGCGATGCGCCAAAACTAAATTAACTGCTGCAATGCAGCAAGGAAAAGGAAATAATTAAATGAAGCCCTGGGGGCCGCCCATAATAGAATCTGCTGTGCGCGTGTGAGGCGCGTCGGAGAAATACAAAAGAAAAATGATTAATGCCGCCGACAAGGAAAAACAGAAGCGCGCGTACAAGGTGCGCGAGGCAGAAATAAAATGAATTACGGGCGCAACACTCACCCTTGCGCTTGGAAGAGCAAATCTCAAGTAATAAAAATACCACATAAAATCATTATACCAATAACCATGATCAAAGTAAGCACAAATAGGAAGGCACTTATCTGACTGCAGAGCAGCAAAGAAAGAGGAGGCCAGTTGGTGCCTCCCCGTTCATAGGATATGCTGGTCTGCTATCGGTGGTTACGGGAGGCGGGGTTCAAAGCCTCTTTAATGTTTATTGGTTTTTCCTGGCTGCTGTTTTTGAGCAGTAAAGAATTGAGAAGCATAATCAGAGCCTGCGTGTCCTTAATAGTACCAAAGATGGTTGTGGCAAAGCTAGAAGGCGCGGTACCCTCGCCGCCGAGCCTCGGCGCCTGCGCCACAATGTTCCGCCAGAGAAGAGACCAACGAGGGCCTGGCGGCTGGGGCGCGGAACTCGGTATGTGAAAGGACCTGCCCTTGCTTGAAAACACTCGTTTCACCTCCGGTTGGCTTTTCTTCTGGCTTACGAGGGTTCAGGGGTTTGCGGGGAGTGTTTCGGGGTGTCGCGCTCGGAATCTGAGGGAGTGAGCGTCAAATACACCGGAAGAGTACATCTGCGCATGCGCTGAGCGGAGATTTGTCCGGAGTAGATCAACGGTCACTAATCGTGCATAAAAAAGAATTTAAGACCTGCGCATGCGCTCAGCACTAGTTGCGAAAGAACCGAAAGTTCATATGTGCGCATGCGCCCATCGGAAAGAACTACTCGTATAAAACCAGTAGTTTGAATCCGCGCATGCGCCGAGCCGCGGATACTAATTGCGCGTAGTCCAGAAGTTAAGACCTGCGCGTGCGCGTAGCTTAGGTCACGAACTGTAAAAGGGCCCGGAAGTTGATACCTGAGCACGCGATGACCTTCCCTCGCCGGTGATGTGACGTGGCCGGAGGGGCAGGCTTCCCGCGCGGCCCCCCGGCCCCCGGGTGTGAGAGCAGCGAGCGAGCTCTGCGCAGGAGTGAGTACACCCCGTATCTCTGTGTTTAATGGGGGGGGGGCACGCACACGCTGCGGAGTCTCGGATTAGGCACATAGTGGAGTGAGTCTTCAACCTCTCGAATAGAAACACTACAGAGGAAGGTGCAGAGGTGAAGCTGTGCATGGGGGCGGTGGGGGCAGGAGGAGATCTGGGGAGCAGGCGGGGGTGGTGCAGAGGTGAAGCTGTGCATGGGGTCCTGGAGGGTGGGGGGCTCAGGGGGTGGCCTGGAGAGGGGGGTGCAGAGGTGAAGCTGTGCATGGGGCCTGGAAGGTGGGGTGGGGGTGAAGGGAGCAGGCAGGGGGGGTGCAGAGGTGAAGCTGTGCATGGGGTCCTGGAGGGTGGGGAGGGGGTGACAGGAGCGGGGGGGGGTGCAGAAGTGAAGCTGTGCATGGGGCCTGGAGGGTGGGGGGCTCAGGGGATGGTCTGGGGAGGGTGGTGCAGAGGTGAAGCTGTGCATGTGGTTGGAGGGTGGGGAGGGGGTGACGGGAGCGGGGGGGTGCAGAAGTGAAGCTGTGCATGGGGCCTGGAGGGTGGGGGGCTCAGGGGATGGTCTGGGGAGGGGGGTGCAGAGGTGAAGCTGTGCATGGGGTCCTGGGGGTGGTGGGGGGCAGGAGGAGATCTGGGGAGCAGTGGGGGGTGGTGCAGAGGTAAAGCTGTTTTTGGGGTCCTGGGGGTGGTGGGGGGCAGGAGGAGATCTGGGGAGCAGTGGGGGCGGTGCAGAGGTGAAGCTGTGCATGGGGTCCTGGGGGTGGTGGGGGGCAGGAGGAGATCTGGGGAGCAGTGGGGGCGGTGCAGAGGTGAAGCTGTGCATGGGGTCCTGGGGTGGTGGGGGGCAGGAGGAGATCTGGGGAGCAGTGGGGGGTGGTGCAGAGGTAAAGCTGTTTTTGGGGTCCTGGGGGTGGTGGGGGGCAGGAGGAGATCTGGGGAGCAGTGGGGGTGGTGAAGAGGTGAAGCTGTGCATGGGGTCCTGGGGGCGGTGGGGGCAGGAGGAGATCTGGGGAGCAGTGGGGGGTGGTGAAGAGGTGAAGCTGTGCATGGGGTCCTGGGGGCGGTGGGGGCAGGAGGAGATCTGGGGAGCAGTGGGGGGTGGTGAAGAGGTGAAGCTGTGCATGGGGTCCTGGGGGCGGTGGGGGCAGGAGGAGATCTGGGGAGCAGTGGGGGGTGGTGAAGAGGTGAAGCTGTGCATGGGGTCCTGGGGGCGGTGGGGGCAGGAGGAGATCTGGGGAGCAGTGGGGGGTGGTGCAGAGGTGAAGCTGTGCATGGGGTCCTGGGGGCGGTGGGGGCAGGAGGAGATCTGGGGAGCAGTGGGGGGTGGTGCAGAGGTAAAGCTGTTTTTGGGGTCCTGGGGGTGGTGGGGGGCAGGAGGAGATCTGGGGAGCAGGGAAGGTGAAGAGGTAAAGTTGTCTGTGGAATCCTCAGAGGCTCATGAGGAGCAGGCAGGGCTATAAATTGGTGGCTGAAAGGATGAAGCTGAAGCTCAGGAGTGTCATGCACAATGCAGCTTCAGGGGTGTGTTTAGCTACAGACAGCTGGAAGTTCAGCCACCTGCCATTAAACAGCCCTGAATGTGTTTTATGAATACTGCCCTGGGGACCTGTCAAGAGTGTATGCCCTTTATGTTTCCTGTGCCCTGGCCTTAAACAAAGGACTTGTTTACCCCTGTTCTGCTCTACATTGGACTGAGAGGAGACGAAAGGAATGCCAAGAATGCAGCACTCTTAGTCTGAGTAATGAATTCATTAAGGTACTTCTCAAGTTTCATGCACAGAGAAAATAATGTGGGCTTTTGTTTCAAAGGCAGTAACACAAGTGCAATTCTGAAAATAATCACAGCAGTGAAATAATAATGATCACAGAACTCAACAATGGTTGTGTGTGTGTGTATATATATATATATATATATATATATATATCAATTGATCAGGACAGCGATGGGAAGCTGCTTTGCTCCAAGTTATGCTGTAATTTTCATGGGTTGGTGGGAGGCCACTCGGGTATGGGTAGAAGAGAATGAGAAATGGACTAGACATATCTCAATGTGGACAAGATATATTGTTTACCTTTTTATGATATGGGAGGGAACACATCGAGAATTGGAGGAATTTTTGGATCATATTTCCGATAATACTTTAAATTTGAGATTTACTAGGAAAATACATCCAACAAGAATGAAATTCCTGGATGTATTATTGGAAGTTCAGGACAACACTCTACAGACGAGGCTATACCGTAAAGATACAGCAGGTAATAGTATCCTGCATGAGAGCAGTCATCATCCTACTAATTTGAAGTGGAATATTCCATATCGTGAATTACTCAGGGCTAGAAGGAATTGTACTACCTTGGAATCTTACAAGGAGGAGGAGAATAGGATGATGAAAAGATTGCGAGCAAGGGGTTATCCAGATAGGGTATTACGAATAGCCAGTGAGAGAGTAACTCAAATTAAGAGGGAAACTTTGCTGATAAAAACTCACAAGCAGGAGAAGGTAATCCCTGAGATGAGGATAATTACAATTTATAATAATGCGAGTCCAGCAATCAGGAAGGCAGTAATGAAGCATTGGCATCTAGTTAAAAATGATCCTATAATTGGGAAGGTGCTGGCTTCTCGGCCGAAGTTTACGTACCGGATGCAAAATCCTTACGTGATATTTTGGTCCATAGTTATTTGAGCGCACAGAGTCATCAACACATTGGCTGGTTTAGTCAACAGAAGGGTTTCTACAAGTGTGGTAGGTGTAAGGCATACAGCAATAGCAAGAATGTTAAGACGTATAAGACGGTCTTGGGTGAAATCAGAAAGATTAATAAAGCTATCTCTTGTATGTCAGATTATTGCATTTATGTTTTACAATGTCCCTGTGGGTTGCAATATATTGGTAGCACTATTGGTCCTGTAAAAAAGAGGATTTTGGAACACTATAGAGCCATTAAGCACTATGATGCTTCATATCCGGTTCTAGACATTGGTCAAAAATGCATAATCGTGATCCTAACAGTTTGATATTTTTTGGCATTGATAAAATTGAGAGAAACATATGTGGAGGGGATCGAGAGAGACTCCTGAGGATAAGGGAGTCCGAATACATTACTACATTATACTCCTTGGGACCAAGACACCGGGGGGTTTAAACGAGGATGAGGAGCTTTATGTACATGTAGGATTAATGTAATAGCATAAATTGAGAGTAATGGTGATTTTCCTATGTTTTTCCCCATTAGGTGCCTCTATTGAATTCTATATTAAGGTATATTAACTAGCTTGTTTAACAAGCTAGCTGCAAAACTCCTAGTTGCAAGGGATTTCCAGAGAGGCTGTGACGGCAGACAGGAGTTGCGCTGTAAATCTGTGCCTGGCGGAGTAGTGGGGCACCTTTCTTATCAGGAGTCATATGTGAACTCTGGGTAGTACAAAATTGTTGTATTCCTGCAGATTCTGGAACTTTACTGCACAGATATGTCAGTAGAATGTGTGCTTTTAGCTAACTTTTGAGATTCGCAAGATCTGTTTTTATAAGAAAACCTCTTTAGAGTCACACAGGTCACCCCAACCTGGACTTCACTACTTATCTAGTTTTCAGAAACGTACAGATTTAGTAGGTTTTCCTGGGTGGAAGCACGATCAACCCCCAAAATCCACTGATACCCATATTGCAAAAAATGTGTGTTTTTCAGTGGAAACATGTGATGCATTCTTCTTTAGTTTTGTGCTCTTTCAGGTGCTGAGCCCATCCTCAAAAATTGGGTTCCATTTTTATGTGGAGATAGTGGAAAACCTGGATGGTTGTGCAATTTGTGGATCGCAACAGGTTTCAAAAATATCTATCACAAAATTTAAATAAAGTAGTGATCTTAGCCGTTTAAGCAAACTTTCAGGTTTTGTAGGGTATTGTGGGAAAGTTAGTGGGATCAATGCAAGTTACACCGCCCTGGACACCTGTGGGTGTTCAGTTCTCAAAACAAATGAAGTTTGTTACTCTAACGTATACAGGTTTGCTTTAGCTCATCCAAAAGTGCTAGTTTCAAAGAACAAATAATGATCATAGTGTTGGAATATTGAAACCAAGGCTACTGAGAATGAGCTACAAAGCCACTGCAAGGCATTAACTGCTTCATGCATAAAAACATCTAAACACTGGGTTTTTTTTTTCTGACAAACCTAATCTGGAGTTCATATCAAATAGAAACTGAAAATAGGAAAGACTATATTGCAGAGTTTCATTCACTCAGTTATAAATATGAAGTATACATCTTTATGTAAGCATGAAATCATAATTATAGTTTCTTTAATATTGACTTTTTTTTTTAACAGGTCAAAGAACTGTGGTGAAAGAAATGTGTTAAGAATGGACGATCGAAAGGGCATTAGACTGTTTTACAAAGCAATATGCTGCAATGTTGAGCATTAAAAAAATCATGCCATGAAGGCTATTACCTGTTCAAAATCAATAAGACAGCTCGATGTACACACTCGGATTGCTTGAAAAAATACTCAGCAAAACTAACCAGAAGGAATTAGGGAATAGTGAACTTTTTAAATGCATTAAATGTTTCAACGCAGTTTTGTTTATAGCATTCTATAAGGAGTATGTGAAATCAGCATGGAAGAAAGCCTTTGTGTATTTACTTTGAAAAGGGTTTGAACATAAAGCACACACAATGGAAAGACTATAAATGTTCTGAATGTAATAAAATACTCAGGACTAGGGGCCATCTAAAGATACACAAGGTAGCCCACGCAAGACTTCGGGCATATTAATGTAAGGAATGTGGACAGACATTCAGTCAAAAGAGTCTTGACACTGGAAAGAAGTTATGTGAATGCATTGAATGTCAGAAGCTTTGTATGCAAAAGGACACTTACTGGTAGATCAGGCAGTCCATGTTGAGGATACCACATTCTCTGCAAAAGGGAACTTGCAGACACACCAGAATGCCTATACCGATGCAAAACATTTTAAACTAATTGAATGTAAGCCTATGCCGATGCAAAACATTTAAAACTAATTGAATGTAAGCCAGCATTCATGAAAAAGACAGCTCTAATATGACAGTAAAACCTACACATTGGGCAAAAACCATATGGATGTAGTGAGTGAATGTGACAAGGCTTTCAATGCAAAGACCAACTTAATAGCATCTGAAAATACACACTGAAGAGAAACCATATAAATGTACTGAACGTGACAAGGCATTCATTAGAAAAGACATGTTAAAGCAACATCAGAAATTCAACATTGGCGAGAAACCCTTTCGTTGCAGTGAATGTGACAAGGCTTTTGTTGCAAAGAAATATCTAATGCAACATCTATTCATCCACTCTGAAGAGAAACCATATAAATGTACAGAATGTGACAAGGCATTCGTTAGAAAAGAGCTGTTAAAGCAACATCAGAAATTCCACACTGGAGAGGGACTCTTTCATTGTAGTGAATGTGACAAGGCATTCATTGCAAAGACAAACCTAATGCAACATCTGAAAATCCACACTGGAGAGAAACCATATAAATGTACTGAGTGTGACAAGGCATTCATTAGAAAAGACATGTTAAAGCAACATCAGATATTCCACACTGGAGATAAACCCTTTTGTTGTAGTGAATGTGACAATGCATTTGTTACAAAGGGAGCACTAATGCATCATCTGAAAATCCACACTGGAGAGAAACCATATAAATGTACAGAATGTGACAAGGCATTCATTGCAAATGAGAAGTTAATCCAACATCAGAAAGTCCACACCAGGGAGAAACCTTATGAATGTCCTGAATGTAACAAGACATTCATTAGAAAAGATGTGTTAAAAAACCATCAGAAATTACACACTGGAGAGAAACCGTATCGTTGTAGTGAATGTGACAAGGCATTTGTTACAAATGGAGAACTAATATTACATCACAGAGTTCACACTGGAGAGAAACCGTATGAATGCGCTGAATGTGACAAGGCGTTCATTACAAAGGCATCCCTCATACGACATCAGAGAATCCACACTGGGGAGAAACCATACAACTGTACTGAATGTGACAAGACATTCATTACAACTGGAGCCTTAACAGTACATCAGAGAGTCCATACTGGGGAGAAACCATATGAATGCACTGAATGTGGCAGGGCATTCATTACAAAGGCACTGCTGACACTACATTATAAAGTTCACACTGGTGAGAAACCATATGAATGTACTAAATGTGTCAAGGCATTTGTTAGAAAACAGCAGTTAAAACAACATAAGAAATTCCACTCTGGAGGAAAGGCATATGTTTGTAGTGAATGTGAGAAGGCATTTGTAAGAAAAGAGCACTTAAAACAACATCAAAAATTTCTCTCTGGAGAGAAACCATATGAATGTAGTGAATGTGAGAAGGCATTTGTTACAAAAGGGCAGTTGAAGCAACATCAGAAAACTCACACTGGGGAGAAACCATATGATTGCACTTACTGTGGCAAGGCATTCACTGCAAAGCACACACTTGCATTACATGAGAAAAGCCACACTGGGACAAAACCATATGGTTGTAGTGAATGTGAAAAGGCATTTGTTACAAATGGAGAACTAATACAACATCAGAGAGTCCACACAGGAGAGAAACCATATACATGCAATGAATGTGACAAAGTGTTTTTTGCAAAAAGAAGCCTAACACGACATCAGAAAGTCCACAGTGGAGAGACACCATATAAATGTACTGAATGTGACAAGGCATACACTTTAAAACACCAGCTAGTACTACATCAGAGAATCCACACTGGGAAGAAACCATATGGTTGTAGCGAGTGTGACAAAGCATTCTTTAATAAACAGACCCTAATGATACATCTGAAAACCCACATTGGAGAGAAACCATATGAATGCACTGACTGTGACCAGGCATACAGTAGAAAACACCATTTGATGGAACATCAGAAAATCCACACAGGGGCGAGACCATATGAATGCACTGAATGTGACAAGGCATTTAGGAGAAAGACCCACCTAATGCGACATCTGAAAATCCACACAGGAACAAACCCATATGAATGTGATAAGTGATTCACTCTAAAGCCCATGGTACTGTGACATCAGAAAATCCACCCTGGACAGAAGCCACATGATTGTAGTGAATGTGAGAAGTCATTTCTTTCAAAGGAGTGACTAATGCAACATCTGTAAGTCCACACAGCAGAGAAACCACATGAATGTGCTTAATGTGGCATGGCATTCATTTCAGAGCGACAGTTCATGCAACATCAGAAAGCCCATGTTGCGCAGAAACCATATAAACCTACTAAGTGTGACAAGGCTTTCACTCTGAAGCATCAGTTAGTAAAACATAACGAAATCTACAACGGAAACAAACATATGATTGTAGTGAATGCGACTAGGCGATTCAAAGGCAAGCCTAGTGCCAGACGTTCTCTGTAAAGGGAAGCCTAATACATATGTCCACACAGAAGAGAAACAACTAATATGAAAAGTCATTCATCCCAAAGAAAGATAATGACACAATAGAAAGTCCACATGGGGAAGAGCGTGTGAATGTACTGAACATTAAAAGGCTTTCGTACTGAAGCACCCTTCTAATAAACCATCCGAAAATCCATGCAAGAAAGAAAAAATGTCAGTACTGTCATTCTGACAAGGCAGTCCTTACAATGGCAAAGCTAGTAAAGCATCAAAAGGTTGACACTGTGGAGAAATCAGATCAATGTACTCAATCTGACAAGGGATTTATTGAAACAAGAGGACTGCTTTCTCATTGGCACATTCATCTGGAGTGGAAACCACATCAGCGTGCTAAATGATATGAGGCATCGATTGCAAAGAGGGATCTAATGCCCATCAGAAAGACCAAACTTTGGAGAGATCTTTTTAGTGTACTGGATGTGACACCCCTTTCATTCAAAAGAGAGCATTTCCCTGTCACTGGAAATTTCCCATGGGGAAGAAGCCACATCAATCCACTGAACATGACAAGGGAAAGTGAAGGGTAAAAAGAAGCCATATCAGTGCATTTTATTTGAAAGCTAATGCTGGCGTGAAACCAAATAAATGCTTCACATGTGAAAAGTATTCATTATAGTCATCACTAAACAAGTATTTAGTAGAACGGATTAGCTAATGCAACATCAGAGATCTCACACTGGATAGAAACATTATGAATGTAGCAAATGTGATAAAGCTTACATGCTTGGACTATCTTAACCCTCCAAAAAGCGTCTCAAGGTCCACCAGTGGGCAGCGACCAACAGTTTAGAAAACACTGTTGTAACTAATTCTGCACTTGGGCACAGAAAAACGTATTCAGTTAACCTCTGAAACTGGGACATACTAACTTTCCAAAATTCAGCAGGACAGATGGTGAAACATCAGAACTTTCTCAGCACATCCCGAACATCTGGCCACCCAAGTGAAGTTGTGCAAAAAGACCAAACTTTCCTATTCCACATTTGCTACTTCTTTTGTATTTGACTCTGAGAAAAGTATATATATAGGTGGTTACCTACCTATCAGTCATTAAGTTGTTTGATTTATAATTTTGTTCAGTGACCGTAACCACAGAGAATAAAAGAAAGATGTGTTAAGCCCTTGTTTGGGAGGGGGGGGAAGCAGCAAAACATTATCACGTAACACTGTTGATCCCCCGACCCAAATGAAGACCAGCGCTAAATTTATTTTCCACTAATCCACTGTTCCAATCATAGTATGCACATGTTGCTGTGCGTACGCACAAGGTGTGAAAGGAGTTGCAGCCATGCAGAATAGGTCTTAAACCACAAATTGAGACACAATACTTTCCCAATGATCACAGGATCAATAAGGTGCCACTGACCTATCTTCTGGTCACAGGAAATTGCACTATAAGGCTAGATGAATTTTACAAGGTACCTTGTGAAAAATTGCCACACACAAATGGTTTTCCACTTTGTGCCTAACTGTAAATGCTGCAGAAAAGGGTGATGTTTCTCTAATGTCTCTCCGTTGTATGAAGTAATGTGCTGCTTAATGTACAAAGAGGTTCTATCTCCACCTCTGCTACAGGACTGTATCCTCATCCTGTGCACAGAGGTTCTAACCTCCACCCGTGCACAGACATTCTAGTCTTCACATGGCCTCTAGCCCACAGCTGTGTACAGAGGTTCCACTGTTCACCTCTGCTTCAGGGTTTTTAACCTAAATTGTTACATAGGAATTCTAATCTCCAGCTTTACATAGTGGTTATTGCTGCTAACTATGCACAGGAGTTCTACCTTTCACCTGTTCATGGGGTCTCTAACTTCATTTTGCTCACAATGATTGTAACCTCCACCTTTGCACAGGGACTCCACCCTCGACCAGTGCATTAACAATGCCTCCTGAAATTCCACTGGATAGTTTTTTAATTTTTTTTTATAAATATATCTTTAATAACTGTTATCCGCTGAAAAACAGCAATACGGATACAGAAAATACACAAAAGTCCCAGCCATCTCCAAACAGTTGGCATGCAGTAAAGATTATCGTAGATCAACATCCATATTAAGAAGAAAACATAAGTATTATGTCCCAACGCTCTGCCGTTATGGTATCTCAGGCGTCACAGCACCTGCATCAGGAGAAGCTAGCACCTCATCCTCAGAATACACGCCCTTTGACCCCTCCTCCTGCCCCACAGATGTACTCGACAGCGCTCCCCAAGCCTGTAGGTCATCCTCCACTTTATCATCACGTCTGCATTTCCAGAGTTGCACTTCCTCAGCCACTGCCCATTTATCTTCATACCACATCCATATATCCAGACTAGGCCCACCCTGCCCCATCCAGGTAATTGTGACTCTCCTCTTCGGTAGCAGTAGAAGCAAGCACAAGAATTTAAATTCCATCGTTCTCCCTTTATGCTTTTTGATATCTCCTAACCGGCAAACTACTAGGTCCAGCACCAACTCAGCTCCAAAGATTGTGGCTACCCACCAAGCTACAGATTCCCAAAGGGAGCCAACCAAGGGATAGCGCAAAGCAAGGTGCAGGAACATCGCCACCTGAGCTTTACACCAAAGGCAACTACTAGTCTTGCTATGGTCTATCCTATGGAGCAGTACCAAAGTTAGGGCCAGATGTAGCAAATAAAAAATTTGCGAGTTGCAAAGTGCGAGTCCATGCGACTCGCAATTTGCAACTCGCAAATTGGTATGCAGAACGGTGTCTCAGACACCGACTGCAACTCGCTATGGGGTCGCAATGACCCACCTCATCAATATTCATGAGGTGGGTCGCAAATTGCGGCCCCATAGCGAGTATAGGCACTCGCAAACATGGAGGCCTGCTGTCGTCAGCAGACCTCCATGTTCGTGACTGCTATCAATAAAGCAGTTTTTTTTTTTTTTTTTAAGTGTAGCCCGTTTTCCTTAAAGGAAAACGAGCTGCACTTAAAAAAAAAAAACCGAAACCTTTAGTTTCGTTTTTTTTTCAGGGCAGGTAGTGGTCCCTTGGACCACTACCTACCCTGAAAAAATATTTTTGGGTCCATTCACAAAGTGGAAGGGGTCCCATGGGGACCCCTTCCAATTTGCGAGTGGGTTACCATCCACTTGAAGTGGATGGTAACTGCGACACCGGTCGCAAATGGTATTGCATACCACTCATAATCGCAAATAGGAAGGGAACACCCCTTCCTATTTGCGATTCTGAAATGCATATTGCGAGTCGGTCCCGACTCGCAATATGCATTTCTGCATAGCAAAGAGGCGTTTGCGATGCGCAAATCCTTTGCTACATCTGGCCCTAATATACTTACGGTTCAATTAAAATGGACCAATTTAAATGCTGCATTACAGAATACATTCCTGACCAAAGAATAGGACCTGATCCATTGGGCATCTTCCAGGGGCAGCCCCAGCTCTTCCTTTAATGCTGCCCTAGCTGGGAACAGGGCCCAATGATTGTCATTTATAATGGCCCTATACAGGTGGGAGGCTGAGGGGCGGGATTCTGCCCGCTCCAGCCACCCTCAGAATAAGTGAGAAGTGAAAGTGGACAGCGTAGTCTGAAACATGGGCCATACTTCCCGAGTTATAACAGCTATACTGGCATGTGTTTAAAAATTGTCCATTACCTACTCCAAAGGTCACCTGGGACACCTCAAACAAGGGACAAAATCCTCATTTGGATTACAAGTCCCTGAGAGTCTCACAGCCACCCCCACAAGAGACATCAACCGACTCGATAAGAGTACAAAAAGCTGGGGGCGTAGCCTGGCCAACTGTCACGCGGACGTATAATACACTAGCTCCTCGTCGCCCAGACATAAATCCTACATTTATCACCCCTTTGGGCCCTGCTCTTGGTCCCCACTCAGTTGTGGAAGAGAGCAGAGTAATAGTGGAGATGAACCCGGCCTGGCGACTCGGAGGAACGAGCCGGCGAACAAAAGCAGTGGAGGAACTGTGGCACCGGCGTGGAGGCTCCTGCTGAGCAGGCAACTAGCATGCTCGGAGAGTGTGACCCGAGAACAGAGGAGGCCCTGCTGGAGGGGACCCGTCTAACCACCCAATCAAGGACACCCGCCGGCCCGGGCGAGTTGAGGCAAAAAATCAATGTGTGATACAGAGCACTATGAAGTTCTGCCATGAAGTCAGAGCGTATCACGCTGTTGATGGCCTCCAAAAAATCAAAGGCGTAGTTCTTGCTCCTCCAGCTGTCTTGAACAGATAACATTGAAGTGTTCATCTTGACTGCTAGCAACACATTGTTGATGAGAATCTTTATCTCCCCAGGCAGGGATCCTTGACGTTAAACCACTTCTAGTCAGTTTGCTGTGTCACTGGCGGTTTCCGTCAGCATGGTGCGCACTCCAAAACCCAGCCTGGCAGCAGCACTTTTATTTCTTAGGGTCACCAAAGCAGATTCATGAATATTGCTACATAGATGGCATTTCAAGTAGTCCAGCTTCCAGCCATCACTCCATTTCTTCCGGTAGGAAAGGCCCCTGCAATCTCTGCTTCCGCACATACTTTGCAAATCAGGCCTACTTCTGGATTGTATAGAAATAGCTCTCCCAGTTGTACGCAAACGTTGTTCTGTGACTTCTGTGTCTCAGTCTCCACAATTTCTTTCAGCCATTCTTCTTTGAACACAAGACAGCATTTCTTCCTTTTGTGGTAAAGCACTGCTTTCTGCAGAAGTCCCAGCTTTGCACTTGAACATTTTGGTGGCAGTCAGTCTGAGCCTACTATGCTGCAAAGCCTGCAAAAAAAGAGGAATATTATTTAAATTTGTTTCTTATGCTATTGAATGCAATCTATTAGACTAGTCTGAGCTATCTCTTGGAAAATGTAGCAAGTAATTACCTCTCTGTTTGTTCTCACACCTGCCTGCCCAACTCTGTATCAGAACTGTCGGTAATGGCTGCAATGGAAGAAAAGATGGTTCAAACAGGTTGTTAACTTGTAATCTTCCAGATGAACTGGAAGTGCGGTCTGCCAGATAATTACCTGGTCTGTCTGTTTCATGTCTGTCCGTTCAAATGTAGATGTAACACTGTCTGAGATGTTTGCAATACAAGGAAAAAATAGTTACAGCACATGCTTATGTTCCAATGTTTCAGATGTACTACAAGGAAAAACGACTAAATAATGACCTGGTTTTTCTGCTTGTGGTCACATCAGCCTTTTCTAATCTCTGATTAGCACTGTCTAGGAAGCCTGCAAAAGAACAAAAAAAGGTTTGAAGAATGTTGTTTTATTATAATGTACTAGATGCATCACAAGGGAACTATTCCAAATAATTACCTTTTCATTCTGCTTCTACTCACATGTGCCTTTTTTAATCTGAGTAGTGCTGTCGGAGATGCCTGCAACAGAAGAAAAGGTGATTAAAGTAGGTTGTCATATTCCACTGTACTAGGGGCACCACAATGAAAATCTGCTAAATTATTACCTTGTCTTCCTGCTTCTACTCATGTGTGCCTGTTCATATTTATGTGTAGCAGGGTCTAAGATGCCTTTACAAGAGGAAAAAATGATTAAAGCACCTGAAAGTTTCAATGTCTCAGTTGCACCATAAGGAAAAACTAGCAAATACTAACCTGCTCTTTCTGCTGCTACTCCGGTCTGCCCGTCCACATCTATGACCAGTACTGTCTGAGATGTCTGCAACAGAAGAAAAGATGGTTAACAGTTGGTTACAGCATGTTGTCATATTATAATGTGCCGGGCGACCCAGATGGGGGCCTACCAAACAATTACCTTGTCCTTATGTTTCTACGCATGTCGGCCCTTTCAAATCTATAACTTGCTTGGTCTGACAAACCTGTAATAGAAGCAAAGGGGTGGATCATGAACGTGATTTATCTAGAGACCCTTAATCCCATCTGGAACGTCTACAGAATTACCTGGTCTTCCTTGGTACTCATGCCTGGCCATTCAAATCCAAATGTTGACCGTCTGTAATTGGAAAGAAGATATTTAGCATAGGTTATAGGAGTTACAAAAACATTATGCACAACAGTTCCAGAGCAATTGAATAGTTACCTGGGGGTTTCAGTTTAGACGAACTCTGGTTCCATATTATCATCCGTTTAGAAACCTACACCTTCGATGATGCAGCCTTTACAGGTCTCAAGATACCTGCTCACCCACTCGCTATGACTAATCGGATTTTATCCGGGTGAGCCATTTTTAGGCCTACTGACCAGTTCTGGCAAGCTGACAAAAAGTGTTCTGTTCATTCAGACAGTGAATGAGCAATAAAGGTGCCTTTAAATCTTGTTTTTATCTTGTCACATTTGCTGTGGGTTCAGACAGAAGTCCAGTGCCAGCTTATGTCTTCTAAGGTGCTCGTGCTACAGTCACTGAAGCACACACCTTTAATAAAAAAATAATAATTCTAAGATAGATTTGTCAACATTACAGCTGAACTAAACCAAGAAGAATACAATTGTGCACTTGTGAGCCTCAGTGTAAATGTGTAGATATTGATAGTGTTTAACCCTGTTAGCGCCCATTGAAAGTCCTTCAGTGCCAAGCAACTTAATGGCATTTTGGAGTGCTTTGCTTTGGCATGCTGTAGTTTGTGTAGTTATAATTATAATGTTGGAAAACTATATATTTTAGTTGCAGAGACTTGCTTGCAGTGCCTATTTGGCTGCTGCACCTCCACCCTCTGCAAATGCTCCTGTAAGAGTTGGTAGCTCTCAGCTCAGCATGTTAGTTTTTGCAGAATACCCGCCACCCAAAGCGATACATTTTCAAACCCCGGGAGAACACCCGGTGCACACAGAGTTCCACTGCATCGCTGATTCCAAACATTTGTCTGTGGAAAACAGAACAATGCAAGGTGCACCTTCAAAAGATATTTTCGTAATACGAAGGTTTTATGCAAAAAATATCTTAGTCATCCAGGAAAGTGATTTTAATCTCCTCTTGCTAGGCAAACGTGTTAGTGTGGTCTATGCATACAAACCAGGACAAGGTAGGGGGTGGGCCTTTTTGCCTTACACACTGAGTTATATTTGATTCTAAGTAGGGATACCTGCCATATTCCGTAACGGGAGGAAAGTGAGGGAAGGACGAGGTGAAAATGAGAACTTTGCATGTTTTGTTTTTTGAAAGGCTGTAATCGGTTGAGCTCCCATTTTCAAGGCTTACATTTGAGTAATTTTCCTGGCTCAGAGAACACACTGCACACACCCAGTTGTAGTGAACAATATTTGCACAAGGTTTTCATTTCCTTCCATACCAGCCACCTCCAGTCCACTCACAAATCAGTGCGAGCAGACTCAAGCCCAAAGGACTTAGGATGGGGTCTAGTGCCTAATTTGTGCTAGTTTCCGGTGCAGAACACCAACATTTATTTCTGAGGGCCGGCACTTATTTTTCTGCCTCAGGCAATTACTGTGAGCAAAAGACACCCAGGAGAAAGACTGAAGAAGAAGAAAACGAAAAAGCATCACAATGGGAGAAAGCAGAAAGCTGCAAGAGTGAGCCGAATGGGTAGGGAGTTGCTGTAAGGGGATTGAAGAGGCCCAAGATGGTTTCAGGATTAGGCTAACTCAGTATTCGGTGCTCGCACATTTAATTTCAGCAGCCATGTGTTCAAGAGCAGGGCTTTGGGCACCGGCACGTTTTTTATGTACAAATTAAGCACTGATGGGGTCACAAGTTCAAACTGTGCAGTCCGAGAATTTAAAGAAAAACCCCAACCTGTGTCAGTGCATTATGTATGGACCTGGAAAACTTGGAAGTGCTGCTGTTCCCTCACATTGTTTCAGAATATTGTAAAACAGGTCCTGTGGGTATGGTGGCGCACCCCTACTTTCAAGCATTATAAGGTCAGAGGGCAGTATTCGATCTTCATTGCATTAAATAAACTGCTCAGCTTTAGGGACATAAGAGAAAGTTTGATGTTCGGGGCTGCACTTCATACTGGAGGATGTGATTCCAGCAAGAATTATGCAAAAATAAAACCGCGTTGAAAAGCCTAAAGAAAATGCAGAATGTTTTTATACTCGCACTATTGTGCTGGACAACTCACCTTCACCATTTCCCCTACATGTGGCTCACACTATCTCTTGCTAGTCCATTTCAGAAGCACTAAAAGTCTAGTTACAAAACTTTTAGAAATAAATAAAACAATAATGAAAGCTAAATCTGGTGGTGGCTGGGCAGTACAGCATGGTCCTAGGGATGTGCACAAATTACGATGTCCGGGTCTGGAGAAAAGCCAGTGTGTTAGTACAGACAAAGGTCGGCCACAGTGGTCACTGTCAGCTGCTGCAGACTTCAGAGAAGGAGAATCAAAAACTTCCTAGCTGACACAACAAGAATTTTCAATTCTATTAAGGACACAGAGGCGAGGATTATGCTTTCTCTTTCTTTACTGTCAACACACAGCCGTCAATGAACAAACAGGACTACATTTCCCAATAACTTTACAGCCTCGTTATGACCTCCAATCAGGGCCCACCATCTAGTATATATATCTTGAATGCTATAGACCGTCCTCTTTCTTTGCTCAAGTAATTTCCAGAATCAAAACACTAACCAACACCGACCAACTTAGTCGTGGCGCCAAACCACGGAATCTTTCCAGCGAAGGGATTGAAACAGCACAGCGGTGCAACTCATGGCCAAACAGCTCTCCGTGATGGAAAACAGGAAAATCTCAGCCAAACTCCTCCAAGTGGTTTTCTCATCTGTGAAAGAAAAAACTGACATAATATCCCCAAAACTGAGAAAATACAACATATTACATAGGGTGGGACAACATTTAAATCCCAGTACAATATGCCATAGACATTAAATGTTACCCATATCACAGGTGGGATAATCCTCATCTCTGTGTCCTTAATAGAATTTTTAAAAAATGGTTGCGTAAGCTAGAAAATATTTGATTTTTATGTTGGGACCGGAGGCTTCGGATTATCCTAGTTTAAAGCTGAGGTATAACCCCAGAAGCTACATCTACAATAGGTTTATGATAAAACAGCTTAAAGGTAGAGTCTGAAGACCAATCTGCCGCTGTCATAATATCTTCCAATCTGGATCCTGATTTAAAAGCTTTTGAGGCCATAGCGCCTCTAACAGAATGAGTGCCAAAAACAGAAACATCTATTCCTGCTTCTTGTAATAACCACCTGACCCTTCTAGCTAAGGTCGCTGAAGACACAGGGCCAATGGGTTTTTGCAACGAAATCAATAATTGACCAGAATGATCTCTCAAGTTCACAAGTAACATCTTCATAGACTTTTAAACAATTCACCACACAACTTAGAATTGTCTCTAAAACGTGGTTTAGAAAAGCATGTAGAATTCGATTGTGTATGTTTAGAAATCCGAAAAGAAACTCCTGTAGGAGTAAAAATTCTACCTGCAATATCCACGGCTTTGACATCCGACACCCTCCGACATGAAATCAGACAAAATAACATAGTTAATTTGGCTGATAATTGCTTTCTTGATAAACCTTCATTAGCTGGCCACGCAACTAGGAATTTCAAAATTATGTTTACATCCCATAAAGAGGAATATTTTGGTTGAGGAGGACTCACCAAGCGTATACCACGCAGAAGTTTACATAATAAAGGGTGTTCTCCAACAGACTTACCATCCACTCGAGGGTGTTTTGGTGAAATAGCCGACCTAAAATTGTTAATCGTCCTATAGGCTAAACCTTGTGCCGCTAGCTGTGACAAGAAATTAGCAATCATCTGCACTGATGCCCCCAAGGGATCCACACTCCTCTGACTGCACCAATCCAGCCTATCGCTTCCAGGCGGAGGCATATCTTTTATGTGTACTAGACGCGAGGGATTGAGAGAGGAAGAATCTAGTGTTCTCTGAAACCTCAGAGACCTGCTCTGACACCCTGATATTCTCCAGGCCATGAGCGACAACTTGTCCTCCAGAATGAGAGGATGTGGTTGCCCCATTGGATCCAATAAAAGATCCGCCAATCTTAGAATTTGCACTGGTGCAGCACAACAAAGGGACAATGCTACTGGGAACCATGACTGGGCCTTCCAGTATGGAGTTACCAAGATCATCTCCCCCTTCTTACGAAGGACCTGGGAGAGAACTCGGTGAATCATGGAAAAGGGGGGGAAACGTGTAATTCAGTTCCCCGTCCAGGACTGAAGGAAGGCATCCGAACGGAGAGCCATCATATCTGGCCTCCAACTATAAAAACTGGGAAGTTGAGTATTCAGGTGGGACGCAAACAGATCCACCAAGCAAGGACCCCAAAGATGATTCAGAAACTGAAATACTCTGGGATGTAATCCCCATTCGCTGACATCTCAGAGATATCGAGAATTCAAATCTGCTACTACATTCACCTTGCCCGGGATGTATTCCGCTGTGATAGAAATCTGATGAGCTAGGCAAAAGTGCCAAGACCCCTTCGCAATCTCCTCTAACATTCTTGACTACAGTTTGTTGATATACCTCACTCCTGACATGTTGTTCATTTTCAGCAGGATTCAACATTTTGTCTTGAGCGGGGACATAGTCTTTACCGCAAAAGAGCCTGCTAAAAGCTCTTTGCAGTTGATATGCAACTGAAGTCTCTCTGGAGACCACCGCCCCCTGTCTCTATCTGCCCACATCTGGCTCCCTAGCCCCATCTGCTGGCATCCAACCTCCGGAACTGAGGCAAAAATTGCCCTGCCGTTCCAAGCGTCCATGTAAGCCAACCACCATTGACGCTCCGTTCGGGCTTCCTGAGATAAAACTGAGATCAGTTCTGAATATGAAAGACCTTTTCGAAGATGCATAATCTTAAATCTCTGGAGGGCCTGGAAAAATGGCTTGACTAGACGAAGGAAGGAGGCCTACCAACCGGGCAAGAACCCTCAAGGAAATCAAAGGAACAGACAACGCTCTCTTCAACTGCTTCTTGATAGCTAGCTTCTTGGTCAAAGGGAGTTTCAATTGGGTTGAGATGGAATCTATCCTGAACCCCCAAAAATCTATCCTTTGGGAAGGCTCTAATTGGGATTTCTCTACGTTTATAATGAAACCTAAATCCTGAAGCAATTGGATCGTCCAGGAAAGGTGGAGAAGAACCATGCGTTTCTCCTGCGCCTTGATAAGAATGTTGTCGAGATACATAATGAGGCGCACTCCCTTTTCTCTGAGCCACTGCATGACTGGGCGCATGATTTTGGTAACACACCAAGGGGCGGAAGGCAGTCCGAAAGGAAGAGCTGAGAACTTGTAACACTTTTTTCGCCAAAAGAACTGCAGAAAATGGCCATGAGGAGCGAAGAGTGGTCTTTGAGATCTAAACGGACCACCCAGTTGCCGTCTAAGAAAAGAACTCAGAGGAGATGAATGCCTTCGACTTTGAAATGCCAGTACGCAATCCACGAGTTGAATTGTCGAAGATTGAGCACCGGGCGGGAACCCCCCTCCTTTCTTCTGGACCAGGAAAATAGTACTATAAACCCTCTGGGGTGCGGATGAGACGGAACAATGGCTCCTTTCCGAAGAAGAGCTTTTACTTCTTGATCTATGAAAGTACTCTCTAGATGGGAAAAACAGAGGGGGCGGAGTGACGTCTGTTCGGGAGTTGAATAAAATTCCAGATGGTAACCTGCCACCGTCTCTAGCACCCATGCATTGTGTGTTATTAAAGACCAGTTGTCCACAAACATACTCACTCTGCCCCACAATAAAATCTCCCTGGGAGAAAGAATTGTCACTTGGTTGAGAGGAATTTTGGTTGTATTTTCCTCTGGAATTGCGGCCTCTGTAACCTCTGCCTCTTGAGGGGTAAAAGTTGGTTTGGTAGCTGGAGTTTCCTCTGCCTCTATAGTATGGATGGGAGGTCTGAGAGTTGAACCGGCCTGGCGCTTGACCCCAGTAGCGTCCGGCCGTGCGAAAAAGGCCACTGTTAAAAACCTTCTTGATTGAGGTTCGGGCCTTATCCAAAGCCGAGAAGGTAGCCACATATTTGGCTAGGTCTTTGACAAATCTGTCGCCAAACAAGAGTCCATTAGCCGCAGGACCTGCATCAGAAGGTGGTAACTTCGCCAATTTGGGATCAATGTGCAGTAGGAGAGACTTCCTACGCTCTGTGGAAATTGAACAATTAGAGTTTCCTAATAAACAAATGGCCCTTTGGGCCTATTCAAGCAGGACCTCGGGATCGATTGATTCTTGTGTCTCTTTAGCTTGAACCGCTAAATCTAAAATCTTTGTGAGGGGACCAGAAATATCTAACAACTTGTCCTGGCATCCCCACCAGGTTCCATCAATGCCTTTTTTTTAGATCCTTACCATATTTTTTAAAGTTACCATGTGAGGATCCAGTTCAGGAGTCTCCACAACCTTGCCGGATAGGACAGGGCGAGGGCATTCTGAACGCAACGTGTTGCGAATGACCTTCTCAAAACTTTTCCGGAGTCTAGATTGGACATACAGCGCCACTTCCTGACATGTGGTCCAGTCTGTGGATAAAGCATCAGAGTCAAATTGTAAATTCTTACTGGGGGGGGGACTCAAAGTAACCTCAGCGTGATGCGTCTTATGCATGCGTTTGCCCTGGGTTTTGTCAGAGGTTGACTTATTGTCTGAATCAGAACAATTTGACTCTCCAGAAGTATTAAGGGTAGTCTGAAAAGACAGAGTAGCTTTATGACTCTTAAAGGCTTCATACTCGTGATCATTCAAGATTGCATTAATGGACTGTTCCAAAGGGTCATACGATGATGACCGGCCAGCTTCATTTATATTGAACTCTGCAAGAGTGGGGTCCCCTGAGCCTGCGCCAAAGCACCTACCGCCAAAATTGAAGATAGGTTGCGCAAACGGGCGCAGGGCTTTCACTAAAGCCTTATTCACAGAATCTTGAATGTGGAAGTCTAGAGCCTCCACAAGGCGCTCTTCCATGTGCTGATCATATTGTCCCGCATCATAAGCCCCATACTGGTCATCATCTGGGTATTGCTAGGCCATGCTTTTCAGTGCAAAATAAGATAATATATTAGAGGTCCCAAGTGACAAAGCACTGCAAATATATATGTGGGTGGGGACACCCAGCTGCTAAAAAGGGAGCTAAAATCTCCCTGCTGGTGTTTTCCAATCAAATATTGCCATAAACTGGAGGAGGCAGCACCAGAATCCCCTCGAGCAAGGCTCTGCCGATTATTTCATCCCCTCCGGGCATAAGCGGGGGACACACGGAGCACAAAAATAACCGTCTGTCTGTTGCCGAAGTGCGCTCGCACCAAACTCGAAAAACAGGTCCATGCGCATGCGCGAAAATGGCAACAGAAAGAGGACTGCGCTCCACATGGCGTGGCCAACCCTAGCACTCCTCACCGGCGTTAATGGAAATCAGCAAAGATTTATGCTGATGCCGAGAACAACCTAATCGCCGCGAGCACCAGCAAAGCATATCACAAGAAAGGCGCCTGAAGGCAATAAGCCGTGCCGAATATGGATATATACATAATGTTAATCATACAATTGCCAGGCAAAAGTGAAAGTACATAGCTCTGCTTGAAGCAGCAAAGAAGGAGGACGGACTATAACATTCAAGATATATATACTAGATGGTGGGCCCGGATTGGTGGTCATAACAAGTCTGTAAAGATATTGGGGAAATGTGCTGTTTTTTCATTGGCTGTTTTGTGTTGACAGTAAAGAAAGAGAAAGTGTAATCCGAAGCCTCCGGTCCTGACATAGAATCAGCACGCACATCTGTACCAAAGCCAAACCTACAATTTTTAGTGTCTGTTTCCTGCCTGGTTGCTGACTTTGAACTGATCCCTCGGTTGTGTGAGCGCCTCCTACTGGCCCAATTATCAACATCACCCGTTTGTACAGCTCCATTACCTGTTACGGGCTACTCGTCGTTTATGTCTCTGGTCAACTGGTACTGCAGAGTGGTCTCGATACTTGTAGGTTTGACCTTGACCAAGGTAAGGGCGGCCCTTCTAGTAGCCACGGTGCTGCTGACGATGGCACGCCAAAGGCAGTCCGTGCCCTCCAGAAGGAGTCCCAGAGGAAAAAACCCAAAGGGAAAAACTTCTATGGCTGGACCACCCTGGAAGAAAAAAGAAGCAAAAAGGTAAATCTTCCAATAAGAAAACAAATCCTCGAAGAAACTGGAACAGGCGAGGAAAAAAGCTGGAGAAAAAACAACCGGAGCGAAGATCACCACCAAAGGAAGTGTTGCAGCACAAGAACACGAATCACACTTCTTATATACCCTAAAACAGGAAATGACATACAGGAAGAAAAAAAGACACCATGTTGGATTGGGAAAAGACCATAGGAGAATATAGAGTCCTAATTTTTAGGGCACACCGCGCCCAGACCTCACTGAGGCCCAATGCCGACTTTGGGGCCTTGTGCGAGGAAATACAGGACAGAAGGGGTGCGGCACACCCGGCCGTCAAGAACATGAACCGCAGCGCCCCAAGCTGATCGCTCCGCTCGGGTTGCGGTGGGCCACGACTCAACATTACCTGATTCAACTACAGGTTAACGTAACGTCGACTCCGTCTCCAAAAATCACATTTGAAATCAGTTTGCAGAGTTAAAGGTAGGCAGAATGGGAAAACTGTTTTACCAGAACGCTAGAAAAATAAGCCTGATTATGCCTCAAATCTGCAGTCTTTCGTTATGTGCCCTGTGCTGCAGGCCCACGTTACATGCAAGAACTGCATGTCCGTGAACCTGTCTTTAAAACAGCTCAAGGCTCTCTCCGGGCTTTCATGCTCCATGCGGGCCAGCACACCACCCAGAAAATCTGCATTTTAAAAGCATTTCAGCTTCCTATGTAAAACGCCAGCTTATTGTAAGCACTGTGGAATTTACCAAGGAAGGGGTTTTGAAGCTTGGGACAGACACAGCTGTAATCGATAGAGGGTACAGAAAAGAATAATCTGCTACTGGAGAGCAGCGCCCAGGGCCGCATAAATCGGCCTGAGCACTCTGTGTCTGCATGGGGACGATTAGATCACCCATGGCACTTCTAGGGTTAATACCAGCATGCAATATATTTCTAATCACTCCTAGTTTTTGAGAATAATAAAACTGAGCGACTCTCAATTTAGCAATTTGCCGAGCATCACACACAAGGGGATTATAGTGCATTATTGGAATTTATGGATGGCAAAGCGGAAAGGAATTCTGTAGTAGGTAGAAAGAGGTCACCCATGAGACATAGGAGGAGAGGGCTACTGGTGATGGGAAGAGAGATGTAGAGTAACAGAAAGGGGGAGTTTTTATTTACAGATTGAGAACTGCAGAAAAGTTAACGCTTGCAGGGAACCAAAGCTGGAACAACAGCCTAATCCCAACCCTTCCTCAGTACATGGCAAATGCAGAGGAGATGCCTGCTGTGCCCCCGAGGACCTCTAAACACACGTACCTGATTCCATTGGGTGCTCTTCTTGTGCACAGTGATTTCCTCGGGTGGCTGCACTGTTGTTTCTTGTCCTGCTCTGCAGTGAAGAGAGTGACCCTGTTTACGCGCTGTTTCTTTTTTAAACACAACGCTGACAAACGGTTTAGCAGGCAGTGACGTGGCAGGAAAGTGCGAGCTTGGCAAAGAGGCCTGCACGGTGGGGGAAGGAAGGGTGCACGTGCACCTTACTGGGAACATTGGTCCCCAGGTATAGAGTGGGAGACTTTAAAGGTAGTGATAGGGGACACTGCATGGGCTAGACTGTAAGGATTTGACGGTCCCTTGAGCGAAATATTACCGGTATAGAATTGGAGATTCATGAAAGAGACAATGAACAAGGCACAAGCCAAGAAGCGCCTCAACGGCTGCTAATTACACGCAAGGCATACAATGAGACCTTGGAAAGATCGCGGTATTATAACTACCAGAAATACCTGACCTCAGTACACGAGGAAGATGGTAAGTCAGGCAGATTGCTGGCCTGGCTGGTTCGCCCAGGGAATGAGAACACCCCAGTCACTGGTTTACAAATGGCAGATGGGACGCATGTGTACTCCCCTTCAAGCATTAACACTGCGTTCAAGACCTATTCTATGTTCCTCTACGGCAGTCAAGAGGACGCGTTGCCAATGGCATTAGAGTGTCACTTAAAGGCATTACCAGTGCAATCTCTTCGGCTGGAAGCTGGGGACCGCATGGGCAAGCCATTAGCACTGGCCCACGGCCTGTAAATTAAATACTGCTAGTGGGCCTGTAGCACTGATTGTGCCACCCACATAAGTAGCCCCTTAACCATATCTCAGGCCTACCATTGCAAGACCTGTGTGCAGTTTCACTGCCACTTCAACTTGGTTTTTTAAATTGCTTGCCAAGCCTTAACCCCTCCCCCCTTTTGCTTCATATACGTCACTCCTAAGGTAGATCCTAGGTAACCAATAGTGCAGGGTGCTATGTAGGTAAACGTCCGGACATGTACTTATGTGTTTTATGTGTCCTGGTAGTGAGAAGCACATAAATTCGTTTTCCACTATTGTGAGGCCTGCTCCTTTCATATACTAGCATTGGGACTGTCCTCATACACCTTTGAGTGGTAGATTCTGATCTGGAAGGAGTAACCAGGTCATATTTAGTATGGCCAGAATGATAATAGAAAATCCTGCTTATTGGTGAGGTTGGATTTAATATTACTATTTTAGAAATGCCACTTTTAGAAAGTGGGCATTTCTCTGCACTTAACACTATTTGTGCCCTACAGCCTGTCTCCAATCAATGTCTGGTCTCTGCTGGTTGACGGCTCCCCTTGTGCATTCCACCCAGACAACCATAAACACTGGACACTCTGTCACATCTGCATACTGAATGGGCCTTCCTGGGCTGAAAGGGTGGAGGGCCTGACACAATTTAAAGGCCAGTTGCCTGCCCTCAAACAAAGGACTGCTAACCCTCCCACGGGGACCCCACCATCTCAGACACTTCTGGACCTACACCTGCACCCTGTCACAGGAGCTGCGTGGCTACCCAAAGGACTCATCTGGACTGCTTTGCTGGAAAGGACTGCTGCCCTGCTGGCCTCTGAGTTTGCTGGAAGGACTCTGCCTTCCCCAAAAGTGCTCTCCAAGGACTTGGCTTGCGCTTGCTTCCTGTTTCTAAAGTCTTGGGCCAACAAAGACATCATCTCTTCAAGAAACTCCTTGGTGCCAAAAATTGACGCACCACCTGCAGAAATCGACACAAAGCCTGCAGTTCAGCTGAGAAAGCGCCACACAGCCGACCAGAACGATGCAGCACCGACTTCTGATTCGAAATTCAACGCAGCGCCTACCTTGCAACGGAAAAGTTCATGCACCGCCTACTGGATTGACGCAGTGCCTGCTATTTCTTCAAGCGTGTCAAGGATTTTCAACGCATCGTCCCTATGCGCCAATATATCCCCGCATCGCAATGAGGAACCAAGACTGCGTGCCGAAAAACCACACAAACCCCTTGCTGCATGGACAGAGACAAAGCATCGTCTGTGCCGTGTCTAAAAATCTGACGCAACACCTTATTTTTGCCATCATTCTCCTACTCTGTGGTCTCTGTGCGTCGTTATTTTTGACGCATCCCAGGCACTGTGTGTAACAGAGACAACTGTTTAGTTCTAAGCATTGAGACTCTTTTAAACCTTTTAAAAGTGATATTTCAACTTGCGCTTATTGGATCTTTGTCATTTTGACCTTATTTTATTCAGATAAATATTTATCTATTTTTCTAAAACTGTGTGGTGCATTTTTGTGGTGTTTTCACTGTTACTGTATGATTTATTGCACAAGTACTTTACACATTGCCTTCTAAGTTAAGCCTGACTGCTCAGTGCCAAGCTACCAGAGGGTGGGCACAGGATAATTTGGATTGTGTTGTGACTTAGCCTGACTAGGATTGTGGTCCCTACTTGGACAAGGGTGTATAACTCTGCAAACTAGAGACCCCATTTCTAACATTGATGTTCAGCTGTGAGGATAGGACTTGTGTTTGTGCAGTGCCATACAATAGCTACGTGTACACTACCTACGCAAAGATAAAGGTCAATTTGATTTGTTTTCTTTCTTCTGCAATTTCCCTGCTTGACGTTCTTTAATCAATCCCATACATTATGTCTCTGGCTGGGTCCACAAGTGGAGCTGGGGAGTTTGACCTGGCTAAGCTGGAGGGATACACAGTTAACCAGCTGAAGAGATTTTGCAAGGAGATGGGGTACCCACTCGTGGAGCCTCCAAGAAGGAGGAGTACCAAAAGGCGCTGAGGGCCTGAGCATAAGCCCGCTCACAAGAGCATGATGAGTTTGAGGAGCAAGTGGATGGCTCTATCGAGGCGCTGCCAACAGCACGGGGGAGGGGGAAAGGGAGGGTGACACCCCTGGATTTGTGCCCCTTGCTAAACCAGGGAGCAGTGTCTCAAGTCACAGCCTTACTGTGGAGGAAAGGGAGGAGAGCGAATTCCAGCTGCAGTTGGCAAAATAGAGGCGGAGCAGAACACAGAGAGGGGCTGAGGGAGAAGCCAAACAAGCTGAGTCTGAAAGTGCCCTGGCTAAAAAGAAACTTATCTTGGCTCATGAACTGAGTCTGAAAGAGTTGAAGTGTTGGAGCTCAAGTCTAGGCAGTGTGAGTCCAGCAGTGATGGTGGCAGCATACATACAGGACCTGCTGGAGGTTCATATACATAAGGTTTTGGTGGCAGATTACACTGATAAGTGGTTTTCTGCTTATGAAGTTGCACTGAGGGCACATGGGGTTCTGAAGATCACTGGGCGCGGGTTTGTGGAAACACGTGCCAATACTTGGGAGGGACATACTTCTGACACTAGAGGTTGGCGACCAGAACAATTACACTCCCATGAAAAACATTTTGATTGACAAATTTGGACAGACCCCTGAAAAGGATCACCAAAGATTCAGGGACAGTAGCAAGCTCTCCAACCAAACCTGGGTAGCCGGTATTGATTTTTCCAGTAAGGTACTGAATGGCTGGGTGCAGGAAAGTAAAGTCAGTGATTATGTTGGGTCGTACAATTTGATCCAGAGAGAGCATATGCTCAGTATTTGCTTTACAGAGTTGCACCAGCACCTAGTCGACAGTAAGCTGACTGATCCCAGGAAGCATGCTGAGGAGGTGGACCTAAAAAGGTACCTGGGAGTGACCCCAAGAAGGGTGGTTCAGGTTCCTCCCCAGCAGAGTGAGGGGAAGGTTAAGGATGACCCAGACATGTCCCAGAGTAAGGAAAGGGTTCTCATGCCCCATCCAAGAAACAGGGTGGTGGTTCTGGTGGGCGGTGGCCCAGAGAACCCCGTTTCCAACCCTGCTGCTTTGAGTGCTCCCAGCTAGGACACAAGCAGAGAGACTCTGTCCAAAGAAACCACCCACTGGCGGGACCTCTAGAGGGGTGGCCAATGTGGCCTTAGGGGGAGGTGACCCCAGAGGCAGGTCATAGACCATGCCATAATCTCCCTCAGTTGGGGAATGGACTCAGATAGTGAGTTGGTGATCTCTGAGGGTGGGAGTCATCACTTCCACCAGTTGGGAGTCAATAGGGTCCCAGTTACTGCTGTGAGGGACACCGGGGCTAGGCGAACCATGATGGTGGAGAGACTAGTTCCCCAGAGCAGTACAACGGGCAGGTGTGTAGGGTGATGCTAGCCCATAGGGAGGATTCTTTCCGCCCTATGGCTCTGGTATCCCTGGAGTGGGGTGGAGAGGTGACATGGTTAGCCCACAGATGCCCCTAGACTGCATTCTGGGGAATGAATTACCCATGGTGGCAAGAGAACTGAGAGGGGTGACCCCTAAGGGTACCCTGACAGTTCCATTGCTTGGCAGTACCACTCTCCAGAGGAGGTTACAGGACTCAAGATGTAGGGGCAAGGTGAGGGAGGAATTACCCCGGTCCCCTGTTCAGCCTCAGGGTTCAGACCCTAGGTTGATGGACCAGTGCCAGGATACCACCCTTGAACTGGTGGGAGGTAGAGTGGAGAAGGGGTACAAGACCTCTGGGGCTACTGCCCCCCGTTCTGAGATGCCTCAGAGGTCAGGGAAACCTCAGGAGCTCATAGGGATCTCCCTGCCAGCTCCAAGGCTGGAGGAGAAGCTTACCCAATGGCCCCACTTAGGGCCTTCACTTAGCAGTGGATGTGCTTGGGCCTGGCTCTTGACATTGACATCTGTCAGTGGCCTCTGTTGGTTACTGTCCTTATGGACAGAGTTTTCCCTGGGTTGGGGATATATGTCACACCCAAGGGGTGGAAAGGGCCACATCACTTTGTTGGCCATGGCGGTACTGGCTGCCTACTGAGATGCATCTGTGAGCAAATTGAGGTTAGGAGCTTCACAGATGGGGAGAAGGGTTCCCCATGGGTCAGTTCAGTAGCCCCAGAGACTATAGGCAGAGGAGCCCCACTGAGTTCAGAAAGGCATAGAACTGGCAAGTGCCCCTGCAGTAGTGGACCATTGACTGGGGTAGATTGAAGTGCAGTAGACTGGAGTGGGTAAATTTGGAGTAGGGTAGACTGGAGCGGAGTTAATCGGGGAGAGGAGTGGGGTAGATTGTGGTGAAGTGGAGTGAGGTACAGTGGGGTAAATTGGGGTGTGGTAAATTAGCGTAGGGTCAAGTGGGGTAGATTAGAGTGGGACGGGTGGAGTGGGTAAAGTGTGATGGGCTAAATTGGGAAGAGTGGGGTAGATTTGAATAGGGTAGACTGGGGTAGATTGTAGTGGAGTAGAGTGGGGTTGATTGTAGTGGGGTAGACTGGAGTGGGGAAGATTGAGGTAGAGTGGAGTGGGGAAGAATGGGGATGAAGGGATAGACTAGGGTAGGGTGGAGTGGGGTAGTAGATTGGGGTAGGTTAGAGTAGATTGGAGTAGAATGCTCTAGATTGGAGTGGGGTAGGATAGAGTAGGGTAGAGTGGTGTATAATGGGGTGGGGTAGGCTGGAGTGGGAAAGAGTGAAATAGATGGGAGTGGTCTAGGTTAAGGTAGATCAGGGTACAGCTGAGCATGGTAGAGTGTGGTAAATTGATGTAGAGTGTAGTGGGGTTGATTGGAGTGGAATGGGGTAGGTGGGAGTGGGATATATTGTGGGAGAGATTGGAGTGGGGTAGATTGGGGAAGACAAGTGTAACAGATTGAGGTAGAATGGGGGGAGTGAGGTGGATTGGAGTGGGGTGAGGTAGATTGGTAAAGTTGGGCAGGTTGGACTGGTTTAGATGGGTTAAATTGAAGTGGAGTAGATTGAAGTGGTGTAAACAGGAATGGGGTAGATTGTAGGGAGTAGTTTGTGGTAGAGTCAAGTGGGGTAGATTGTGGTAGAGTGGAGTGGGCTAGAGTGGGAAAGATTGGGGTGTGTTAGATTGGGGTAGGGTGGAATGGGGTAGATTGTGGAACAGAAGAGTGGGAGTGTGCTACATTGGAGTGGAGTAGATAGGATTGGGGAGGATTGGAACAGCGTGGAGTGGGGTAGAGTGGAGTTCATTGGGGTGGGATAGATTGGCGTGGGTTAGATTGGGGTAGAGTGGGGTAGTTTGATTAGGATCAATTGGACTGTTGTCAGATGGAGTAAGGTAGAGTGGAGTGGGGTAGAATGGTGTTCGGTAGATTGGGGTAGGGTGTAGAGGGGTAAATTGAGGTAGATGGGGCTGGGGTATATTGGGGTACATTTGAGTAGGGTAGATTGGAGTTGATTGATGTGGAGTGGGGCATGTAGGTGTAACATCGTGGGGTAGATTATAGAGGAGAGGGTAGATTGGTATGGGGTAGATTAGGGTAGACTGGAGTGGGGTACAGTGGAATGGGATACATTGGGGTAGAGTGAAGTGAGTAGATTGGGCTAGAGTGAGGTAAAGTGAGGTGGGGTACAGTGGAAATAGTTAGACTGGAGTGAGGTAGAGTAGAGTGGAGTGGACTTAGATGAGAGTTCAAAACTGGCCTAAATTGCAAACGTGGGCCACGTTTTCAGCTACCTGGATCAATAATCAAGGCCACTTTTATTTTGGTGCCCGGGCCTATTTCGTGTCCCAGTCAGACCCTAATAATGAGAACAGTGAAAGTACACAGGTATCGTGTTTACCTCTGCTGACTGAAAACGGCACTGCCTGAAGCCCACCCACAGTGGTGCATTAATTGCTCAAAAGTTGTAAAATACAAGGGCTTCGGCTAAAAAAACCAAAAAGGTGTTGCATCAATATCCTGTGATCCTAAGGAAACCGCTTAATCTCCTGAGATACAAAAATGCATGGGTCCTTGTGTAATATAACTGGTGCACATGTAAAGCACCCAGAACTTTCTGGTCATATAGAACTATATAAAAATGCACACAAAATATACTGGCAAAGCCAATAGGCCTCACCTTTGGGACCTATTGACTTTGAAATGGTTTTAGCCATGCTGCACAACACAACTGATGCTGTGGAACAAGCCTAAAAAACAAGGGAAAAAAGACATGCCATTTTTAAGACAGATGCAAAAAGAAGCATATGCATCGACAAAACGAAGACCATTTTTTGTTCTTATTGTTTATGGATCTGAGTTAGAGTGGTAAAGAAACAAATGTAGCAGAAGGGGAGGGGAAGTTTGCAGGTCGGGGGAGCGACACAGGGGGCAGAATAATGCGTGTGGACGCAACATGGAGCGTGGGAAGAAGCAATGAGAGACACATGAGGGGAGAAGCAGCACAGAGGGCAGGGAAAGAGAAGCAAATGGACAAGAATGTAAGGTGGAGCGTGGAAACCCACAGGCAAGTGTGCAACATGGGACATGGAGAGAAGCACACAAGGGTGAGCACAACATAAAGGGGATGGGGGTCAGGCAGAGCAACACGAGTGCAGCAGAGAGAGACAAGTACACAAGTCAGGCAGCTGAAAAACACATGCTCTCTTGTGAAGTGCTCAAACAAAAAACAAAACGGCTGTAAAGAAGAGTGACACCCACGCCACATATTTTAGGTAATGGGCGACCTCAAAGTCCTTTTTGTTAACAACAGTGTGTCATATGCAAGACACATGCCCTAGTGCATGCTCTCATAGGCTCGACCCTCAAAATGGAAAACCTGTGCTAGCTGGTATTTTTCTCCACTGAAGTACAACCTACAACCCTAGAACAACACAGGAGGAAATCACTTATAAGTATTGAAAGCTATGGGTAATTGCCATGGTACAAACAATTACCCTCCCCTGAGGTCTGCACTCTCAATGGGAGTTCCCTGAGGACATGCATCCTCACCTCGTAGCAGGGTCTTCCATGATGTGACACATGCAAGTGCAAAAAAGTCTAATTATATTACCGTATGGAGAAACAGGGTATGTGATAAACAGCCTTAAAGCATACTGAATGGGCCATGCGCCGGTGAAAGGCCCTCAAAGAAATTGCGTAGTCGTAGGCTTTGCCTCCACACCAGTGATAACTCCCCATTCTTCTGTGGTGGCACCTCTGAGGCAGGACAGTCAGACCTCAAAACTCCAGTTTGAGACAGCCAGGTAAAAACCCAGAGCTGCCTCAGCGACGCCCATGAAGGCGATGGTTAAGAGCATCTATGTCAGTCCCTTCAGGGCGCCCCGCAGCGAGGCTCTCTTGAAGTATGGTGGTGGCAGAGGCAGGAATAGGAAGATGAGTTGTGTAGACGTGTGCGGACAGGACGGTGGAGCCGAGAAGGGTCACCGGGAGACCCAGAATGATGGGAGGCAGGCAGCTGACTTAGGGGGTGTGAGAGACAGTGGGTGCAGTAACAAACATGCAGATTTCTAGCTGAGACGCTCAGCTGGTCGGGCTTTCCAAGCATTTGTGTTGACCTCATTGCTGTAGGCCACGCCCCCAGTCTCTGTGCACCTGGCTCTGCCTCCGGTGCCTACACAAGCCCGCTGTCTCAAATTGCCATCGCAGCTCTAGTGACTGTCAGAGAACCCCCCCTCCACCTGACCCCCCCCCCAACTGACAGACATGACTGTGGCTTCCCCATGTACACCCAACCCATGTGGCCTTCCTGACCTTACTGTGGAGACTACGGGTGACCCCACAGCAGACTGTGCCCACGGCCCACGATTAGCAGAGGGAAGGTGCAAGAGCACGATGCCGGAGTGGCAAGTGAACGGGAGGCATTTTGTACAGAGGGAGCCTGCAGGAGGAAAGAAGACTGCAACTGTGCCATGCTGAAGGGGCCGCTGTAAATGTGACGAGGTAAGAACAAGAATTACAGCCCTGTTTAAAGAAACAGATCTTGCAGTGTCCGCTCCTGTTAAGTGCTGTTAGAAAAATTTAAAAGTAGTCTGTAGAACATATTCTATAACGGGACAAGTGCAAGTAATTGGAGAGTGCTGTAAGGAAGGAAACAAAACATGCAAATGTGAGACATAGGATTAACCACTAGCAAGCAACTGCTTTTAAACAACAATCTAATGGACAGAGAAAAAGGCAATGGGTGGGTTGTAAGCCCACAGAGTGAAATCAGAATGTCGTAAAGAGGCAGGACAAACACTGTCTGGGCTCGACCTTAAAAATAGTATCTCAATTTTCAGTGGCAGCAGCGGACAGATACTAATTAAGTTAAATCAATCTGTATATCGTCCATGGTCTTCATAAACACAAGAAGACCTGCAATAAGAGATGCCTTGCAAGTGCTGCTGAATTAGAAGGCAGGAAAGAAGAGCAATACGGATGCCAATGAAAGCTAAGTGACGGGCGAGCTTAAAGCATCCTTCTCAAGAGCTTTTGTTTCAGATTCACTAGGTCATTGCCAAACAGCAGTGCAGGCTCAACTTAAATATGTTGTTGCCAAGCGACAGTGCAGGCACGCTGCCTGAAGGCTGGGACTAAAAGGAGGGCTAGTGTTACAGGTCATTCTCAAGGGTACCTATGAGGTAATCAAAAGGATCTGATAGTGAAAAACCACTTGTAGGTAATGTTTATCACCACTATGTGTTGTCACACATGGTGCATGCCATAATGTTTGTGCTGTGCCTTGTCCAATATTACCATGCCAGACTGAGATCTATACATGCCATTATTATTACTTTGCTTTTGTAAGTGTGTGACTACAGGGAACTGCACTTTTCTTGATGGGGATACTTAATTACCCTTAATGTGAGGCTCAGTAGGAGATTAATGAAGAGAGTTCTACACTTACATGCTTGCTGTGTTGTAAAGAAACATAGTTCACTTTCCACGGGGGTCACAACCGTAAAGTGAATTGCAGAGTCCACAATGTGTTGGGGGTGCTATTGAGATTCACATCAAACAAAGAACAAGAAAACTAAAATCTGTTATTTATGGTGAAATCATCCCAAGGCAACCCTATCTAAAGTGTTTGTCTTACTGTAAACAGGCCCATAATGCCATGTGTCAAGGCATCTTCAAGATGCAGAAAGTCTTCAGCTACCGTAACCTTGGCTCTGAGGCTGGGGGTGTGCCTGGAGAAAGTAGTGTGGCAATCCTAGTGTCTTCCCACATCTAACACTAACATCCAGTTTGAAGCAGCCACTGTACATACAAAAAAACCTAGACACAAATGAGAAGTCTGATAGGACAAAAGCAGGGTTCTTCAGCAACCCAGCTGGGCCTAAACAAAAAGGGAATCCACTTCTCTCACTCTGAAGAGCACTCAGAGTGTTACACATGGCACAACAGATCTCTCAAGCAAGATTTGACACTATGCTGTAAAAATAACAGGTCGCACTGCAGGTTTACACTGAAGCAGACAGTCTATATCGTGTGGGCCTATTGTAATGTTTACTGCCACTCTAGTGGATGGCACAATGGGCTCTGAAGACAAAAATATGGCATTTAACTTTCAGGTCCTGGATGCTATTTTCTACACCAGTGGTTCCTAATGTTTTGACTTCTGTGGACTCCTGCTTCATTATTCTGGGAACCCGGGGACCCCTACTGAATATTATTGGAATCAGGGGACCCCCACTGAGTCATTACTGGAAGCCAGAGACCCCGGCCTAAACATTATTGAAGATGATTTGAAATGCAAACAATACACAGAAAAAGCATACATCAAACAAATACGTGAATAACATTTTATATAATTTTCAAACAACTATAAGTAAAAAGAAAATAATAATAATTTTATTAGGAAGATTGGAGCTTTTTGAAATTCAGTTGAAGCCACACATTGTCCACAGTCGTCCTCCATGCACCTTTACGATATTTCTGTACTATGTATAAGGCACTGGGGTGTCCGGATATAGCACTGGTGTGCTAGATATACAGCACTGGTGCAGTATGGCTATTGAACTAGTGTGCTAGATATACAGCACTGGTGCAGTATGGATATTGAACTAGTGTGCTAGATATACAGCACTGGTGCAGTATGGATATAGCACTGGTGTGCTAGATATACAACACTGGTGCAGTATGGATATAGCACTGGTGTGCTAGATATACAGCACTGGTGCAGTATGGATATTGAACTAGTGTGCTACAGGCAGACAATAGATTTATGAGATTCTGAGCCACTGGGTTTCCAGCACTGTTAATGATTTGCTGCCTTTGCCGCATAAATCATCGTATTCTGTTTGAAGCGCCTGCCCTCCACACAAATCAATCTGAGGATACTAATTTAATTTTTAGGCTCAAATTTCTAATTCCTTGACATTTACAGTACGTTTCAAAATGCTCAGTTGTACATTTAGCCACTTTATTTATATGCAATTTATTAATCCGAGGAGGTTTTGCTGACCCCCAGGGGTCCCCGGACTACAGGTTGGGAACCACTGTTCTACACCATACAGTAGCAACTTACAGGCAAGTAGAATGAGCCAATAAGGAATAAGGGGGATCATACAGGCTAGCAGGGGTATTGTGCACAGAGCTCTAAAATGAACAAGATTTAGAGTCTGGCAAAAGGTGAAAAATCCGGGGTGATCACGCAGAAAAGATGGATTGCCTTCAAAGGACTATTGGCTGCACATAGAAAGTTCCTTTTCTATGTGCTTACCCAGTCTTTAACGCTAGCATCCTGGGTGTCCTGTGTGCTCGCATTTGTTCCCAGTGTGGCACATGAATGCTGTGTGTGAGTGAGCAAGAGAAATGGAGGCGGTAATTTCCAAGGTGTAATAAATCAAGACATTTCACTCAACTGTAAACAAGCATTGGCAAATTTAATGAAAAGTTTGGGCTAGTTGTAATGTGGTTGGATGCAGTTACTTTGGTGACCGACTCTGACAGGGAGCCAGTCAGGGGGACCAACAAGGCCCTTGGAAACATTTACCTCCACAGAAGAAGTAGCCTTCAGACAGTTCCAGCTACTTTATCCTAATTGTAATGGATTCCTATGGAAGTAGTCCTGATGCCAGGGATTCAGGATATAGATGATGCTCAAAAATGCTGTGGATGCAACGTAGTCAAGGGGGGTTCTTCCTGCAGCTGCTTCTCGGGCCATGGGCTTTGTGAGGTAATCCTGGCCGCAGGGGTTGATGCCTCTTGAAGTCTTCTTGGGCCTGTCAAAAGTCCAGTTGCCACTGGACTGCCAGTCATCTGGTGTCACGGTCTTAGCCAAATGCTTCTCTGGACTGTAGCTTGCCTTCTTGGCAACCAAGCTACGCTACGGCAACCCGCCCGGGTTCAGCAGACTTGGGTGCAACTTCTGAGAGTCAGGTCTTGGTCCTTGGTGCTGGAGTGGAGTGGCGATCTAGTGGTCTAGGCTACCACTCGCCCTAAGCAGACCTCTTTAGCTGTAGTGGCCCTGTGCTATGAACAGGCCAGCCAGCTGACGCTTGGAATCGCTTGCATCTGCTGGGTTTGTAAACCAGTTTCTCTGTTGGCAGGACACAGCAGGCACAGTCGCTCCTACTTTGGTAGCAGCCAGGTGCAGCCCATGTCGGTGCAGACTGTCTTCTCTGGAAACCTAGTGCAGAAGGGCAGTCCTTTTTTTCAGTCTAGTCGAGATCGGAGTTCAGGATGCCCTATTTATCTTCTGAAAATACCCTCACAGTAGGATGTGGTTGGTAGCTAATGGGCTACCAGGCTCCCTCCCACCTTCTTACCATTACCTGCAAATTGTGACATCTGTCTATCCCAGGATGGACCATTCTGCCCACTCCCAACATGGCATCAAGAGATCCAGAGGCCAACCCAGAGGTGTTAGTACCAAGGGGGCTACATGCCCCTGGAAAACCAGTTTCGCAACTGGTTTCTCATTTTCTGTCCCTAGAGCCAGTCTGCCTGCCCAGACAAGATAGAAGCCCCTCACCCAAGGCAAAGCCTTTCAAAGGCAGATTCTCCTTTAAAGCTTGACTTTTGGGCCAACACGCATGTGGCTTCCTGTAGGAGGGAGATAACACCTCCTTCCAGTGAAGGCCCCTGCAGTATCCTTTCCAGGGAGTTGTTAGCACGTCTACTCAGGACGCAGAAAGTTATCTCAGTGACAAGATCCCATGTGCAATTGTTAAGGGCGCAGAGGATAAAAAGCAACACAGTGGCAACTTTGTCTTGTACGAGGACTCTACCCTCCAAATACGACATAGATCTTGACACTGAAGTTAGGGGATCAGAGACACGGCTCCTTTAGTAAGTGCACAAGGCCTTTTAGTTAGTAAGGAGCTGCTCGTTGGGTCTTCCAGAGCACTGCCATTTGGTGGCTGGTAGGAGTGAGCGGTGGGACTGCAGACTCTATTGTGAAAGGTGAGGAAGGCCTTTGGTGATGCCTGCCCATTGGTATTTTCCTGATTACACCTTTGGTGGGCTGATGACAGTCAGGTGCGGAACCTTCACATCTCTTTGAGTCTCTGTTGTGGATTCTACAGAAAGCAGATGACGGCTGTGAGGAGAATCACTCTACGTCAAGGGTTGGATGCTGGATCCTTGAGTCCTTCTTCCACCAGGGTTGGGTGAGATCTGGGTAACCCTTTCCAGTAGCCACAGTGCCGTCCCAGTAAAGCAGTCTCACTGGACTACTGGTGTCCTCCACAATGAGCCCCCAAGAAGGAAAAAGCAACAAGGACAAAGAAAACCTTCAGTAGTCACTGGAGCTGAATTGGGAGGAATTAGGACTCCCAGGAGAAAGAAACTTGATGATAAACAGCAGAAGCACAGGGCTGACGAACCAGGATTTAGGGAAAGGAGACAAGGTAGGAACAGAAGGGGAGAAGTGTGTGAGGAAAGAAATCCGAAGGAATTGCAGCACACCTTCCGCCAGGCCTTGGTTGTTTAAATACTCCCCAGACATGAAGCTATACCACCATACTCTCTACCGCTATCTTAGAATGGGCTAATCTGACGGAAAAATCATATAACACCAGACATCTTGGATAGGGACACCGAAAAAGACTGCGTCACTCCTGCAAGGTCAGCTGGGAAGAAAAAGACATGGAGGCCAAGTAATCCCAGAATAGCAGTGAGATTCAGGCCCCAAATGTAACAGGAATGCTGAAAGAAGAGACGCTGGAAACTAGTGTGGCCCTTAACAAATGAAAAAGCACACTTTGGGAAATTCAGGACCGTGTTTAAGGGCCTCAGGACCCACAAATCTCTAAGGAGCTCAGGGTTGAAGTCTCAAGCGCCATACAGGGGCAGTCATGACAGTATAACCCTCTCCTGGTGTATTTGGGTTTGTCTGAAAAACTGACAGATCAATTCTTGAGCATGAACAGCAGAAGCATCATTCCAATACTGTTCAATAGCATTCCAGTTTTTCAATAATTACAACTTCTCAAGAGATCTGGAAATCACAGATGTTGTGTACCTTCTGTTCAAGAGAATGTTTTTTTGTTTTGAACCATTTTTATTAATTTCCATAGTATACGTAGAGAACATTCAAAACATTGCTGTATACATTTGTCAATGAATATATCAGTGTTCAGGGGCAGCATTAAACATATGCTGCTAAATTGAGACAGGAGTTTCCAGTTCAGTCCTTTAACGAACAAGCAATCTTAACTTAATCCAAACAAACTGTAAGATTTACCGCTATGGATGGCAATAGAATTACTAACAGGCACTTTACATTTCTTAGGGAGGGTGAAGCACACTGCCCGCAGCTATCTCAGTATATCATTAAGTTAGTATGGTGGTACACCCACGCCATCTCGGTATCCCACATTCGCTACCTCCTGCAGTCCGTAACAGTGTGGCGTCCACCTTCCAAAGTCCCCAACATGAGGAGTCGATATGCAGCAGTGGACTGTGGATGCCAGGGAGGGGGCAGTACCTTTACCAAGCAGTCTACTTAACCAAATACTGGTTCACTGGGGCATCTCTCTTAAGGCAACATACATTCCCAATACTCATGCAGCTCCTGTATACACACATCCCAGCCACTTGTGATTAGAACCCCACGCAACCCCCTGGCTTTCTCATTCCTAAGTGCAACCCTTTCAGCTCTACCCCAAGTGATTAGGTTCTTCCCACTGCCCATGAGGTGGAGGGCATGCATTAATGGGTAAGGGTCCGGTTCAGAGTGTGTTATGCACCACTGCTCAGCTAGTATGGCAGTTAACCTAGCGTGTGCTATGAAATGACCTCTCGGGAGTCCCTCCTCACTGTGCAAGTGGTCTAAGGACTTAATTACTTTATCATGGAATAATGCTCCTATTGTGTCAATCCCTGCTGCTTCCCATTGTTGTATTCCTGCCGAACCTATCATTGTCCGGAATGACCAAAATGCAGCAAGTTTAATTTGGGGGGGGAATACGTTTGTAGTGCAGGCATTATTTAGATGCTTTACCTATAACTTGCATGAGCTACTGACAGTAGTGTGCTGCACTGGGGAGGCGGTGTACTAGATGGAAGGAAAGTTTCCTGGACCAAGCGCTGCGCATCGCCTCAAGGACACTGTCCCAGCTCGCCCAAAGCCTCCCCACCAACCAACATTGCAGCCACTGCAGTTACGCTGCCAAATAATATTGCTGAAAGTTGGGGGCTCCCAATCCCCCTTTCTCAACCGGGAAATGCAGCTTACGGAGTGCCACTCGACGTCTGGCTTTGTTCCAGAGAAAGGCTCCTAACACAGCTTGTAGCATTCAGAAGACCTTCCTGGGTATAACAAGAAGGAGATTATGAAAAAAGTACAACAGGCGCTGTGGCACAACCATTTTAGATAACGGGATCTTGCCTTGCATCATAAGCGACAGTGTGCTCCAGAAGGACATCTGAGAGCATATAGCTGTAATGGTTCTTGTGAGGTTTCCATCTAGTAGATCTTGCGTGGCATGGTAGATGTTTATGCCTAGATAGCGAAAGGTGGTAGTCTCCCACCGTAAATCTCCAGTTTGCACTTGGAAATGCAGTATAGAGCAGCAGGAGTGCAGGAACGCGGTCCTGGGGTAGGTCCCCATGCGGAGGTCTGGCAGCCTTTATTGATTGTGCCAATCTTCCGGCACGTGGATTCCTATGGAGCCGGATCCATAATGTGGGACGGTAGACCTTTATATATGACTAGCCTGACGTGGAGTTTATTTGAGTAAGTGACCGGAGATTTCTAGATTGACAGTTCGAGACTTATTGTGGTCTTCGTGTATAGTTGAGGAGAAGTGTTGAGTGATCTGGTCCTGATGAAGCGTCACTGGATCTGTATGGACCCCTGAGACGCGAACATGTTGACCCATTACAGGGGGTGAAGGTAGTTCCCTCCCCTCTTTCATTATTGTGACTGAGAGAGTGAATGAGCTTTACCTCATTTTCTCATTCTCCTCTGTTTTAAACTTGGTCAAGACCCCTCCTTGATCAATAAATAGTGGTTTTGTGCTAGGTTTTGAGCCAATTTTAAACCTTTTTTTGCACTCCTATCCTTTGAGTGCCTGTAGGTTGGCACTTTTTTCTATATCTCTTACCACAGCACAGAAGTATTGAGAAAAAATCTCCGGCAAAGAGCCCCCTTTATGGGGTGCCCCTCAAGACATTGCAGCGCAATGACAAGGAGCAGGCCCAATGATGAAGCATGACATCCAATAGGATGTGTGAGGGCATTTGCTATTAGCAAAAGGAGTGCCCTGTGTTCTCTTATATTTCCCCCTTTTGGAACAGTGTATCTACGTACGTTAGTGCAAAGGGAATAGGCATGACGTAGACCAGTTGACCCCTAGACCCGAAGCCACCCTGAAGTCAGATAATATCTTAGTTATAGCATTTACGCGTTGCCTTATATCACAGATATAAATTAGTACATCATCAGCATACAAGGAGACTACGTGCATAGTTCCACATAGGGGAATCCCCCATTCCGCACCCTGCTATCAAAGCCTCTGGGCCGGAGGCCTCATAGCCAAGGCAAACAATAGTGGGGACAGGGGACAGCCATGGCGGGTCCCCCTCGTCACTGGAAATGAGGGGGAGATGCACTGTCCCACTTTTACACAAGCCGTAGGGTTCACATATAGAAAGCTGTATAAGGCTATACAGGCGACCAGTTATGCCAAAGGCGGTCATGGTGGACAACATGTAGCTCCAGTCCAGTGTATCAAACAGTTTTTCAGGGTCCAACACTAGACATGCAGCGTATGGCCATTGTTTCGGGGCCTGTTCTATGATTCTATACAATCTGCTTATATCAAGCGTTGTGGATCTACCAGGGACAAGCCCATTCTAATTTATGTGTATTAGTCGGGGCAACTGAACTAGTAGTCTAGAGGCTCTGAGTTTGCTCAGTATTTTACAATCAGACCCAAGCATTGACAGGGGCGGTAAGAGGCCAGCTCCTGTGGGTCTTTCCCCAGCTTAGCAAGAGATATAATCAAGGATTCTCGCAGTGACTGGGGGAGCCTACCCTCTCGCAATGCCATCTGGTAAACCTCCAGTAGTTTAGGTGCTAGTAATGGTAAATAGCCTTTATAGAATTCGATGGGGTATCTGTTTATCGCTGGGTCTTCCCGGTGGCAGACGCCTGCTTCGCCTCGCTTATGTCCTGGGCCATCAAGGGTGCATTTAGAGCCTCTGCAGCACTGGTAATACCCAAAACTCCAGTCCCAGGACAGCCCTGAACATAGGTGTAAACCCAAACCATGAACACATAATCCCAAACAATGGGGCCTCCATTTTTCCCTATAGCGTGACCTGCAGGCACCCAGGAGTCAGGCGGAGGGGCTGGCTAGTCTGTGATAGTGCATTTGTGCTTTATCCATTGTATGTGTACGGCCTGACTCATATTACATGATGTGTTACTAAATGCTACAGCTCCCTTCAATCGCTTAATTACATTAGCCATTAGTCTTACTCAGCGGGGTGAGTAGTCCGATAGGCCAGGGGGAGGCCAGAGCACCATTTGTACTAAAAACAAGCTCTACCCTAAATTACCATATCGGCCTTCTGTGGTGTTACCACCAACAGGACTTCAGAAAGGATCTCACTGTCAGAGGCTTCAGATTCTGAGTCAGTTTCTTGTCTGTTCCTGAGCTGCAACGTGGCCTGTCCTTCGTCTTGCCACACTGCTGTTGCAGCGGACAGTGCTTACCTCTGTTCCAGTTGTGCCTGTGCCTCAACACAGATAGAAGAAAAGGTGCTCCACCCAGTCCCAAGCATCCGTGGGTTCAGTAAAGAAGAAGCTGACTCCATTAGCTATTATCTTGAGTCTAGCTGGCAACAGAAAGTAGTATGTGAGTCCAAATTGACATAGGAGTTTCTTGACCCTCACAAAGGAGGCCGGTTGACGCTGAACTGCAGCTGTGTAGTCTGGTAACAGGTAGACACAGGACTTTTCATACAGGCTTGGCGTCACCCAGCACGTTTTCTTCAGTATTGTTTTTCTGTCTCTGTAGTTGAGAAGGCAAATTAGTACTGGTCTGGGTGCAATTCCAACCGGTGACTTGCGAGCGGCACTCTCTGCGCACGTTCTATGATACAATGCGGGGATAAGGCCTCCTCTCCAATGCTTTGTGCCAGCCAAGACTTGAAGAATTGGATGGGGTCTGACCCTTTGGCACCCTCCGGGAACTCCCCCATGCAGATGTTATTCCGCCTGAACTGGCCCTCCGAATCCTCTCCTCTGCGCTCCAGTTCCTTAACCTTGTCCGTGAGAGACCTGACTGACTCTTCCATATTCGCCAGTGATGGTTGAAAGCCTCTGAGCTCACTCTCCGTGCTTGTCAAATCTTGCAGTTTTTTCTGATCTTCGCGGAGTAGACTGAACTCTGTTGCCACCGCATCCATTCTGTTTCACAGGTCTTGACCAGTGGCCTCAATGGCTTCCAGGATTTTGTCCAACTTGTCATCTTTTGTGATGACTTGCCTCTTAGTTTACTACAACTTTGCCACCAGGGCAGGAGTGTTTCTCAGTTTATGTTTAAACACTCACTTTTAATAAGTATATTACTAAAGCATGATGTGGTAGCACACCGGCATTTACAGACAGTAAATTTCTAAGAAATGTCCAAAAACCGTCCCACTAACTTGCAGCTTTACTGATAAAACTATATGGTGCATTAACAATAATCTGTGAAAATTAGGTTTCAGAAAACATTTATCATTTGCACATCACCATGTAAAGTGTTCTGACTTTTTTTCCATTCTATTAAAATATTTTTTTCATCACACAGAAGTACAAAATGGTCTTTCACAGCTACTGAAATATATTTTGAATTGTTTGTAAAGTTGAGTTAGTTATATAAATGTTGTGTTAGGAAAACCCGATACCAAATGCCTTTCATTTCACATAGGTCAGACAGTTCATCTTACAAAATTCCGGAACTCTGTAGTCACAAGGAAAAGTATTTCCATTGCAAGAAGACAAACTGACTTTTAACCTCTGTGTCTGAACAGGAAGCAAATGTGACAAGAACAGGACTTAAAGACATCTTAATTGCTAATTCAGTTTTTGGCTGAACAGAACACCTGTTCTTTGTCCACTCGCTAAAGGGTCGAGTTAAATCTAAATATAGCTCGACTTCTTAAAATAAAACTCGCCAATGCGAGTGGTCGAGTAGATCTTTCAAGCCCTGCTCCATCAATCCCAAGTAAGAAATACGTGGTCAGTCAGACCCTACGACAAAGGTTTGAGGCTACTGACTGACAGATCATAGGTGGGGAGACACTTAACCAGCAGGACAAATGCAGGAACAGGAAAAACCCAGATTATCCCCCAGAGAGCCAGCAACACCACAATGGTCTCATGAGATTGGCCCCAATAAAGCACATATGGCTGGAGGTGTGCCTGCGTTCCTAAAACACCATAAAGCCTGATGCCACACGAAGTTAGCAACAGTCAGCCAATCAGAACACAGCACACTGAGTACACGCAGTGATCAAGCGCTCCTCATGCCAGACATCTTATCACTTCTTCCACTGGCCCTCATTGTGTCCACGTAAGATCGAGACCCACCTGTATTCGCTATCAGGTGACTTGATTTACGGCTCTATGACTAGGCCCACAATCCTCTTTTTGAAATAAGATCTCTAAATTGCTTTATGATGCTCCAAAGACTGTAAATAATGCCGCTCTGAACAAATGTATTTTCAGACAGTCCTCAGACCCGCTTCCGTAACTGTGCTCCCAGCCGTAAAGTTTATTTAAACAACTGTTCTTGTTTTGCCAAACACCTCTCATCTTTAGTTTTTTCAAGGTAAAAACACATTCCAAAAACATTTTGGCAAGCCAGTCAGGACAGATTGGTTCTTCTGGCCCAACTGCAGCCGAAGGAAATAGACCCCATCTGAGCAGATTCACATCTGCGCAGCAAGGAATTTGAGCAGATGCCGCAATTGACTGAAATTGCTGCTGAAACCGTGAGGTGGAGGTCCATCCTGAAGCCATCAGTGGGTAAGAGACTACGGGGGTTATTCCAACTTTGGAGGAGGTGGTAATCCGTCCCAAAAGTGACGGTTATACCACCAGCCGTATTACAAGTTCCATAGGATATAATGGACTCTTAATACGGCTGGTGGTAAATCCGTCACTTTAACGTCACTTTTGGGACGGATTACCACCTCCTCCAAAGTTGGAATAACCCCCTACATCTGAACCTTAGTACCAGCATTTGGCAGACTAGGAAGAAGCACAAACATTTAATCTCCACGCCCTGCCTCTGACAAATGTGACATATTGATTATTTTATGTGTCCAAGCTGAGTAGTCGCAAGGTTGCCTTGGAAGCAATCCTGCGGAGGTCACGTTTATTCAATAGTCAGCACAGTAGGAAAGGTGAAGGTTGTTTAGTCGCTTGCACAGCTGGGCATGACACAGCTAGTATGCTTGACCCCTATGTGTGATAAAGGGGCAAGGCCTCACTGCTTCGACCACTGGGCGTGACACAGAAGGTACGCATAGGCTCTGGGTGTGACATAGGGCCAACACCACGATCTTATATTTTAGTCTAAAAGGATTTTCTTAGAACTGTCGGTTTATGAACACTGGTAGTATCTGAAAGAAGTGAGAGGTGTTATTCGCTTGGACCACTGGGCATTACACAGCTAGTACACATGATCCTTGAGTGTGACATAGGGTCTAATTTGGGCGTTAGGGAAAGTTTGGACCTTGCAGATCAGGTGTAGCTTGTGCTTGGCCAAGGAGGGCTTGAGGTTGTCGAGTTGTTCCTTCCTTTCTGTGTAAATTGTTGCTATTTTTGTCCCAGAGCCGATAATGACAGCCTATTGGGCACACTTAGTCCTGGGAACCACGCACATGTTGTGGGGCTGGTAAATTATTGCAACTGTGTTTTATGTTGAATGTTGTGTCTTGTTAATGATCCAGTATATATGAAGAAGTTGCCATTCCCATGAATCGTCAATTCCAGATCTGCTATTCCACTGCTAAAAATTGACAGTATTTTGAATTAATCTCTGCACTTTCATTCAGGGTGTGACCCTTCATATGCATCGTTGTTTTGTGTATTGTGAAACTGTTTTTGATGCCTCTTCGACTAAGGCTGAGCTTGTGGTAAAATAGTTATTGTTGGCATAATGCCATGTACATATTTCTCCACAATCAGAGTAGAATTTAAGATTATGTGATCTGAGAATTTAGAATACAGAGGTTGTTTAAAAGTTCCCAACTAAACCATGGAGTCACAATTAAGCCACAAACTAGATTCCCTGCACAGGTTAAAAAGCTAAACAAGTTTTACCGTAAATGACACTCACACTAAGGCACACGCCTTCCACTGGCCAGAGGGGGGGAAACCTTTGACAGTAACATAACAGTACACAAGGACACACATTCGGACCAAATAGGTAGGGCAAAAGAAGGCTAGAAGAGAGGCACTGCTGGAACTTAGGATCATTATCGAATGACTGTCCTGTCCCAGATCCCACAAACAAGGTAATCGTACCACCCCACCATATGCAGGAACGGAGGAGCTCTCTCTGCTGCTTGCCATCCCAGCCGTTCCTGCAACAGGCTACACCAATCTGCCGGTTGTCAAAGCCAGTAGGCCGCCACTTGGCAGCAAGGCATTAGATCTAGGACGGTGAGGCTATAAGACTGGCGGGCCTGGGTAATCCCAGCGTCTTCCCAGTTTGGTGCTAGAGTTACTTGAAATGCAACCCCCCATCTATCATATTCAACCCATCAAGCCCCAGTGGCACGGGAAGCATACACTCCAACCCGTCCAGTAGAAGGCTCACAGGTGACTGGGAGGTTCATAGAGGTTCTGGACAGTGATACCACTAATGTGGATGAAGATAAATGTCCCAGTCTTCCGGGGTCTGACATCAAGGGGGGAGCCACAGGGTATACTCCACTAGGGTTCAGGAAGCAGAAGAGACAAGAGGAGCCTGAAGGAGAATCAGAGGGAAGTCCTCTATCAGGAACCCTAATCTCACAAGATCATCAGCATCGGAGAGAGGCCGAACAGGAAATAAGAGATCAAGGTAGCCTAGTTCAAACCCACTTAAGACGTAGAAGCCACATGGCTCCTTTATGTGCGCATGAGGAGAGCAGCTGCAAAGAAGTCTGCCCCCCACCAAACTCGCGGGGTCAGACAAACTGACCCTCAGAGAAATAGTGACTAGAGAACAAGGCTTGGTCTTTGCGTGACCATTTTGCCACCTGTTAGCCTGCTGGACTGAAAGGAAGGGCCAGTATGATAGACCCTGGCCAGAGGAGGAATCCTTTGAATCAGAGCTCATGGCTGTCACAGAAGACTGCATTCGACATGGAGGGGGAGATTCCAAGAGGAACTTCCGCTAAATGCAGGATTGCTGAGAAGATGGGAGCATTACATGGGGGAGAAACCAGTTGAGGTCCCCTAAGTCAAAATATGCCCATAATTGCAAAAGGGCACGTCAGGGACCATCTATGTGCAAAAATTGATGAGCCTAGACCAGTCCCCGCAAAATCCGCATCCACAAAATCAAGCCCAGACGGACCCAAATGTACCTTACATTCAATCACAGGGAAATCAGTAAGTAATGCCACCACCACAAGGATCAGGTGGTTGTCTGAACAGATGGCAACTGCAGGCAGGGGACACCACGCAACAAGGACTGGGGCCACAACCACAGCAGGGAGGGGTGACTGTCTGGGTGGGCAATACATTTACACAATCGCAAAACTCAAATATGCAGTAAGTTCAAACCCCCAGTACAAAACCTCCATTTTATGCACATTTCAAAACTCACCTCAAAATAAAGATTAGTCACACAACATTAGGAGAAGACTCAAACCTTTACCTGCATTCAGGGCTGCTGTACGTTGTATTGTTCAAGAAGCCGCATTAGGGTCTGTCATTCTGGTGTCTGAGGGGACCTAGGCCCTACTCTGCTGCTGGTCCTCCAGGGTGGGGTTGGCTGGCCAAGCCCTGGGGGAGGGAAGTCTGACCAGGGGCAGGGTGGCTCCCCGAACCAGCAGTTAAGTGACCACCCCTCACCCAAGTCACTAGGATGGGTCCCAACTCAAAAGGACCCCATTCTTCACCTACCTTCAAGCCGATGAAGCACCTCTTTTGGTTAAAAAATGAGGCGATGTTCCAGTGTCGGAGCCAAGTCTCCAGCGCACTTAGGATGATGATAGCCTATAAAAGCTCCAAAGTCCATGTAACATATTCTGACAGATTGCAAGACACTGTAAGGCGCCACGTTTGAGGGGGAGAGGGTTCACCGAAAACCACCAGCCCTCTTGATCCATTACGCATATCAGGTGAATTTCAACACAGTTCTGGCCTTTGCACCGGACCCTCACCTAAGCGAAATGTTGCCTCTTCCTTTCCTCAGAGCTCGCCGGGTAATGTCCCTCCAAACAACAAGGGTAGCATAATGCTGGTCAAAGGCCCCTAACCACAAGTGAGGATGGCAGGCCCAAATATCCTGGGTCCGAGAGAGAGAGGTGGTTCCAGGAGGGAGTTCACAAATGCCTATCACAGCTGCACGCGGGAGATCCAGAAATAAAGCCCCACCGCCGGGCCTAGTGTTTAGCCACCTCACAAGGCCTAACACACTCTGTCCGGAGATGACTTCTAAGCTAGATCTCAGACATCAGCATGCCAGAATCATGGGGGACACGGAGCAGCTCTCCGGCCCCTTCGGTACATAACAGTAAGGACAGCAAATCATAATAAGATCAAGGGAAGCCCAAAAACCAGCAGAAAAAAATCCTCTAGAAAAAAGGCGTGGCTAGGACACCTGGCGCCACTAGGGAGAAATCACACCGTACGCCGCGTGCCAAAACTGGAGGGGTAGACACATTCCCTCACAGCAATATGCAATGGTTAAACACCCACTTGCGACACACCTCCTCTTCTACATTGCCCCACGTGTGCATAGGTCAAAAGACACCGATTGCATCGATAAATTACTTCTGCACACATTAGGGAAGGTAGGAGACTAGATGACTGACATGGCCCATAAAATAGCAGCCAAAGGATGAGATCACCCACACACTAAATGTCACTCCCTGCCGTGGTGAGGGGGGAAAGACAATGAACCATGAATAACGAACTACGCGGCCTATAAAGAAGCACCCACCACTATTTTAAAATAAGCTACCCCAATTGCGGCCACCTTCCGGTACTCCACTAAAATTGCATAAGTGAAAAACAGCCTACCCCAAAAAGAAAGGTGCTGGAAACCCCAAGGTTGATTTATGATGATAAATAATGATGCATGTTTTTCTAAACTAAACTACAAACCAAACCTTTTATGCAACAGGCCTGCAGTTGACCCCAAGGGCACCACCTTTACAAGAGCCCACCACCTCCTCAGTGACTACCTTCAGAACCCAAATAAGGCCCAAGTGTGCAAGTTTCAGACCACAGACTATGTTTTTTCTTACAGACATTTGCAAGTGAACTATTTCCAAACCCTTACCCAAGCAAAAGAAACCCTGATCGCCAGAACACTACAGATGTCTTCTTCGGAAATCATCCCAAGACCTGTAATGTTACAAAAGTTACGCATTGTAGTACCATTGTCTACCCTCCGTTTAGTATGGGTGTGGCCGCATCCATTGAAATCTGCCTAGTCAAATGGGGCCTATCCTGACATTTCTACAGGGTTTGCGTAGGGACCTCTCCCACATCACAATCATAGTGAACCCTACACTAGTATTCCAGACTACACAGTCCACTGTCATAACACATGTTATCAATCACTGTGGGTGCCCAGACATCAGGCAAGTCATGTTACGTATATTCACTGATACCACATGCAGTAGGCACAGACAGGATTTATTTATCTGAAGAGGTAATCCCTGAAAGAGCAAAATGTCTCCTCCACTTGTACATATGCAGGATTAGGGCTAAGATGAAACCCAACAGAGTAGAGCCCCATAGAGCCAGTAGTAAACTTACCTCGATACAAAACCAATCCCACAGCACTGTGCCCCTTCACAGAGCCTAGCGAGATTCAAACAGAACTAGATAGGCTGTGCAGGGCAGACCAACAGGGGAGAATATGGTTTGGCCTCAAAACATTCCAGAAAAGAGATCCTTGGAGGTAGCAAGGTCACTGCACCAGTGCACAAACAACAGGGTACAAATCTGGCAGTTTGTACTGGTGTACAATATCCCATAGATTCTCCCGCCCATGGGTGTGTCAGCTGGACCCCATGCCAGTGCTATCCAAATCAGCTTGCAGCATTAAAGTATTCCCCACATATTACAGATGGTGGGGAAGAGGTCCGAATCCTTTTTTTACTTTAGTTTAAAAAAAATATAATAATAATGGGGCTTTCGAAGCTGGGGCCACATTTATTGATCAATACAATGTGTGCAGAACACAACAACCCCTACACAACCAAACACTGTCCTTCTGTATCACAGAATTTGTCCAGAGGCCTGAACAACACAACATAAGCTTAGTTTAGCCAATATGGCCTCTCCCTATTGAATGAGGTACAACCTTCAGGTTTTGGCAAAATGATTAACTCCCAGAGAAGCAGCATGTGTCTCCTGAATTAATGTGACATTCACCTTACGTCTATTGAGGTATGTAATCACCAGCTGGGGCTTTTGGTGGTCATTTACTCCGTTCACATTCTAGGGGGGCAGCCTAATCTCACATCAGGGGCTTGCCCCAATCATATGTGTTGTGTCTGCAGTTTTGACCCCATCTTTCCTCTAAGCTTATCTGTCAGATCAGAAGTATTTCTGACATCAAATTCTGTGCCACCTGTGTTTTAGTTATAGTCACCCAAACAGCTATCCCATCCATTCATCTCAATAATGATCACTGCATGCCCTAGAAAATGCCTAAACATGTAACACAGCATACCAATGCATGAGTAACATTACCAGAGCATAAAAGTCTAGCCTTTGTGTGGGTAAACTAGTATAAATCACACAGTTACCCAGACGTATGTGACGCTCTTCAGCGTTAGATATAACAGTAGTGTTAGAAGTCTGCCCTTCTTCCATATCGATGAGAGGGGTAATCTGTCTTGAGACTGTGGGTGGTTACTGTAGGATTAGTAGCTGGTGAATGGTGGGCCAGTGAGACCTTTTCTAACTCACACACTGATTGCCTCCCTCTTTTACAATCTTTAAAGCACAAGAGCAAGCCTTGTTCACTGTGGAATTAACAACAGTTCGCCTTTCATAAACAAGTGAAGAGAAGCTTCCAGTTTTTAATAGTCTCTATGCAAGTATCAATGTCTTCAGGATGGTGAAACAATGACCTGTCAATTGCCCCTTCTGTCCTTTCAAGGACTGAGGATTGATCTTCGTATTCTTCCCACTGTGGCTCTACGGTCACCAGATGGGCACATACAGTTTAGTAATATTATGTTTTTTTAATCTTTCTTACTAGATGGGAGCCCAGTTGGATACCAGATTGGACGGGAGTGTTGTACAGCACTGTTTGTCATGACAGTTTATTACAGAAGGCTCTGGGACGGGAAACAGGAAACAGGAAAAGGGCTTTATCAAGCTGCTTAGTGACCACGAGTCAGCTTTGTAAACAGGACACATCACTGGATGTGTTATCCCATCACCACACTCAGCAGTGACATCGTAGACCACCTGCGGTCATAAAGTTGATAAAATTAATACAATGTCTCTCTCGAGTTGTGTTGAAGGTTTAAAAGTTGTATTACGCTTATATATGTAACAAAAACAATCTTTTTCTATTTAGTGTTCTAATTCTTTTGGGTCATGTTTGCAGTTTATAAAACCCTCTAAATAAAAATAAACAAATAATTATAGAAAACATCTGGATTGAATGAATTTCTGCCACACCTGCATCATTGCAAGGCACCAATGGGAGTCCATTTACTCACATTGGAAGAAACTAAGTGGGTACATCGACCAGGTGCTCACGTTTTATGACACTAAGGAGTGGGGTACACATTGCTGACATTTCTAGTCCCTCTCCGTGGCCTCTAAACATAAATCCTCCTATTGAGTTTCCTCATTAACCCACTCCCATGTTTCCCCGATGGTTGCCACAGAGTTTGACTTTTTGGAACAAGGCTCATGCAGAGATAAAGCCTTTGCTTAGTCTTTTCCTATTCAGGCAAACAGATTTATGATTTTTTCTATTCTGCGGGCATAGCCTGAATGGACATAAGAAAGTAAGATAAGTAAATAACTATATAAACTGTACGGTATATACGTTTACAGTGCTCAAACATCTAGGATTGCAGTTGGTACTTTCAGCAGACATTCATTATATTACAGATCAGCATGTTTAGAAAACACTGTACAACTGTTCTACACGTGATACAGGAGACTGTAGGCACTGCTCTCAGAAGAGGCCTCTTATTCACAGGTTGTCCAGCAAACTGTCCTGCAATGTCTGTGCAAATTGTGGCAGCTCCTGTCCTGCATGAAACCATAAATCTGATGCATACAAACTTCGGAGGCTGCAAACTTCTTAGGCCAGTGGCATCTGACTTCCAACCAACCCCAAAACTCCACTTTCCCTCTCACGTCTTGTTGATGAAAAAAACAAAATGTCAACAATAAACTGTATGAACATAACATCCTAGATAACAAACTCTGAATATTATCATGACAAATGTCCCCAAAAGTGTGGTTACGACCCTAGAAGGGCTCGCACTAGAAATGTCACGTAACTGAGTAAATAGGCAGAGCCTGGTCTTATCACGAAGAAATCCAAATAGTGCTTATACCACAGTAGACTAGGAACAGGGAAAGAAATCTGGCTGTTGCTTTCTGTAACATCTGCATTTTGCTGACATTTGCTGCTCTCTGGAGTTTGCACATTGCTACCTCCATGGGAAAGGGGCAAGTTGTCCTGGGACCTTTTCTTGACTAATCCTTCTGCACCTACGATAACTGCCACTATTTCTGCTCCTTTGTTCCACATTTTGTTCAGGTATTTCATTCCCCTATATCTGTGAGCAGGTGTGGTTTTTTTGACGTAGCAACTGATGACTGTTTCCAATTAAAGACTTCACAATCAGTACATCTTAAACGTGGGTGACCATTTTGATGCCTCATCAGAGAGCGTTTAGTAAGAAATGCTGTTTCATGTTTATAATATTCAAACAGCTTCTCCCCAGTGTATGACTTCTGATCCAGAGTTAGCAATTCCTTTGTAATGAATGTCTTGTGTCAGTGAAGACAGATACCGATACTCCCTGGAATGCATGTTGACACATTAGGTTCCTCCTGTTAAAAAAAATAAAAGCAGTTTGCAAGAAAAAGTTTAGTTCTCCAATATGGACTATCTGATCAGCCTGTGGTCACATGTTTTGCTTCAGTTACTTCACAGCGTGGATTCTTAGATGTCACATTAATAGTTCCTTTGTAATAATGGTTTTGTCACAGACCTAAAAAAATCATAAAAATGTTACTAGACCTGCAGGTCTGTTGACTTAGATAATCTACTCAACCTAACTGTAATGCTCTTCACCTAGGCAAGTATTGTAATTCACTGAGCCGCCATTTTCTGCCATTTTCTTCATTGTTAAAATTGAGAGCACCTTCAAACATGTGAGCATATCTGCTGTACAAACAACTATTTTGTTTGATTTAACAGACTAAACGTTTGCTCCTTATACAACACAAATCTAGCCACATACGGGATACACCTGATCCCTGACATGCCTCTTTGCTCATTAACAGCATTGTCATCAGGGCGGGGCAGGAATGTTTCTTAAATCATATTTAAAAACCTTCACTTTTAATAAATACATAACTAAAGCATGAAGTGGTAGCACACTGTTATTTGTAAACAGCAGATGTTCCATTGAAATGGTCACACAATTTCCCACCAACGTGGTTTTACTGATAAAACTATATAGTGTACAGACAATGTTTGAAAATTGAGTTTTTGCAAATATCTGTCATTTGCACATCACCAACTAATGTGTTCTGAGTTATTTTGCTCGTAATTACATGTTTGTTTGCATCACACTTCTGAATGTAAAAACAAATGTGATTTCATAATTCCTGACATATTTTGAATATTTGGACTATTCATTTGGAAGCTATTTAAATACTGTTAGAAAAAAAATTGACATCCTACAGCCTTTTGTTTCACGATTGTTCGACAGCTCACTTGACAAAAAACTTACTGTAGCAAGAGAAAGAAAAGTAAACACCATTTCCATGATAAGCAGCTGTTAGTAAAAAGACAAACTGACATTTGACTTCTATTCTTGAACAGACAGCAAAAGTGTCAAGATAAAAACAAAATTTAAAGGCATCTTTATAGCTCATTCACTTTCCGAATAAACAGAACACCTGCTTCTTTTCAGCTTAAGTTCCCACCCCAGAACGGACCAGTAGATCCTAAAAATAGCCCGGCCTGATAGAATCTGACTCGCCATAGCGAGTGCGCGAGTAGATTTTGAGGCCTGCTATGGTGTCGCTACTGTGTGGAGGACAGGTGTTCCACTATTAAAAACTTTCTGATGTTTCATTAGCTTTGCCTTTGGAAAGGATACCTTCCCACACTGAGTGCAGTGATATGCATTCTTCACCATCATTACTTTCTCCTCTGTGTTGACGTACTGTTATTGTATCAGCTGTGACCTGCCAATAAGTGAACAGTTACATTCAGTACATTTATTCGGCTTTTCCCCAGGGTGGATTTGTTGATGCTGCTTTAGGTTAGTCTTCCTTTGGAACACTTTAGTACATTCTGTACACTGATTGTGGTTCCTACCCTGTGTGAACTTTCTGATGTTGCATTAAACTGTGCTTTACAATAAATGCCTTGTCACATTCAACACATTGATATGGTCTCTCACCTGTGTGAACTTTCAGGTGGTGTATTAATTTTTGCTTTTCAATAAATGCTTTGTCACGTTCTGTGCACTTATATGGTTTCTCCCCAGTGTGCACTTTCTGATGTAGGACTAACCTTTACCTTGTTATAGATCTCTTGTCACATTCTGTACACTCACAGGGTTTCTCCCTGGTGTGGACACTCAGATGCTGCATGAACTGAGACTTTCTAATAAACGCCTTCTCACATTAAATGCAGTTAAATGGTCTCTCCCCAGTGTGAACTTTCAGATGGTGTGTTAAACTTTGCTTTGCAATAAATGTTTTGTCACATTCTGTACATTTATATGGCTTTTTCCCAGTGTGCATTATCTGGTGTACTATTAACCTTTGCCTTGTAATAAATGCCTTGCTGCATTCACTACACTCATACGGTTTCTCCCCTGTGTGGACTTTCTGATGTACTATTAACCTTTGCCTTGTAATAAATGCCTTGTCACATTCAGTACATGCATACGGTTTCTCTCCTGTGTGAACTTTCAGGTGGTGTATTAATGTTTGCTGTTCAATAAATCCCTTGTCACATTCAGTGCATTTATACGGTTTCTCCCCAGTGTGGATTTTCTGATGTTTCATTAGATTTCCATGGGTAATAAATGCCTTGTCACATTCAGTGCACTCATATGGTTTCTCCCCGGTGTGGACTTTCTGATGTCGCATTAGATGTGACTTTCTAATAAATGCCTTCTCACATTCTGTACATTCATAGGGTTTCTCTCCTAGGTGGACTTTCAGGTGTTCTGTTAGATGTGACTTTCTAATAAATGTCTTCTTGCAATCAGGGCAGTTGAATGGTCTCTCTCCAGTGTGGACTTTTTGATGTTGCTTCAGCTTTTCATTTGTTATAAATGCCTTGTCACATTCAGCACACTCATATGCCTTCTCTCCTGTGTGGACTTTCTGATGTTGCATTAGGTGTCCATTGGTAATATATGCCTTGTCGCATTCAGTACATTTATATGGTTTCTCCCCTGCGTGGATTTTTTTATGCTGTTTTAGATACTTCTTCCTTAAGAACACTTTATTACATTCTGTACATTGATATGGTCTCTCTCCAGTGTGGGCTATTTGATGTCGCTTCAGCTCTCCATTTGTAATAAATGCTTTGTCACATTCAGCACATTGATATGGTCTCTCTCCTGTGTGAACTTTCAGGTGGTGTATTAATGTTTGCTGTGCAATAAATCCCTTGTTACATTCAGGGCATGTATACGGTTTTTCCCCAGTGTGGATCGGTTGATGCTGCTTTAGGTTTGTCTTGCTTTGAAATACTTTATTACATTCTGTACATTCATACAGGTTCTCCCCAGTGTGGACTTTCCTATGTAGCTTTAGATTATATTTCCATCTGAATAGTTTATTACACTCTGTACATTTATATGGTTTCTCCCCACTGTGGACTTTTTTATGTTGCTTCAGCTCTCCATTTGTTATAAATGCTTTGTCACACACTGCACATTGATATGGTTTCTCCCCAGTGTGGATTTTCTGATGTCGTTTTAGCTGTCTATTTGTTTTAAATGCTTTGTCACATTCATTGCATTTATACCGTTTCTCCCCAGTGTGGACTTTCTGATGTTGTGTTCGGTGTCCATTGGTAATAAATGCCTTGTCACATTGTGTACATTTATACGGCTTCTCTCCAGTGTGTATTTTTTGATGCTGCTTTAGATTCTTCTTCTTTTGGAACACTTTATTACATTCTGTACATTTATGTGGTTTCTCCTCTACGTGGACACTCTGATGCTGCATTAGGTCATTCATTACAAAGAACACCTTTCCACAGTCAGTCCATCAATATGTTTTTTCCTCCAGTATGAAGTTTCTGATGTCGCACTTGCTCTTTCTCTGCCTAATAAATGTGTTGCCACATTCTAGATATTCATACGGTTTCTCTCCTCTGTGTTCTTTCTGATACCAGGTTAGCTCTTCCTTCATAATGAGCACCTCATCGGCCTTGCTTCAGTATGTCATGTCTTCAACGACTATCATCTGATGCCTGAGAGCCAAGTGCAGGCCTCATTGGACGGTTTGGGTTTTCTGCTCTAGAAAAAGATTTTGGCGAGGCATTAGCTTTCAAGGGAAGTGATTTCGACTCATACTGTTTTTAGATCACTTCAAACATGGGTGATGTGTAATGGCTTTAACTTTTTCATTTATAATTGCATTTATTTCACCTGTTAGATCAAGAAAAATAAACACAAGTTGAAATGCAGAGTCCATCACAAAAACCTACTAACATGAATGAGATTTTTAATTGTCCATATAGAGAAGTGTGCTGAAGAAATTCTAGATTACACTTTCAAAGTAAAGATACAGTAGGCAGAATAAGGGCATTTGATCCTTCCATGATCTCCTTCTATCGAGGAGTGTGGACTCAAGGAGTAACCAAGACACCAGAGAAGGTTCCGTGTTCAGTGAGTGAGACCCTCTGCCCACTACAAACTACGATGCGAAATCCATAGCAACAAGACGCCTCCCTTCTTATCCAGGGAATGCTTCCTATTATCACAAAGCCCAACAAATAATGCAAGATATAACCTTTTCCAGTGAATGGACCATCACAATAACAGCAGGAGACATAAGCAATGGATGCAAGTGAGCCCTTTATACAATCAGAGAGTCTGGGATAGCACCCGGGCAGGCAACCTGAGCATCTTCTACATAGTGCAACTCCAGAGATCCGAGGCTCTGAGCAGAGCTACACAAGGAAAAGGAGGTTTTCAACTATTTTAAACACACAATGGCAAAGTCAAGAAGTCTTACCTTTTAGATGTATCGGCTTTCCCAATGCTGCACAACATCAGAAAAAAGGAAGTAAAACAAAAAGGTGCAATGATGTGGCTACTGTTGCATCATTCTGCAGGCGTGCAGATGTCGCTCCACAAATGTGCACGCCTGCAGAATGACACATGCACAATTTTCCGTTTTTGGTCTGATGTTAACCAATATCTTTTATTTTACAAAATTAAATATACAATATGCATACTTAAAGGGGCTATCAGCTCTCCATCTACTGGTCGGTTGTTGTGCCATTCACATTTTGCTTCCGCCCACTACAGAATACACCATGAGGCAGTGAGTCTTCCTACTTCAGCCACTGACTAACTTCACTTTGAGTGACTGCATTTTACTCTTTCACAAGGAGGTAGTGCTCTTCAGTGCCAGTGTTTTGTTTGTACTCAATAATTACGTTAGCGCTGCATTTGTGTTTAGAGGCTCGTGTGATAGCAGGACGCTTTCTACCAGCTCTTCACAGCACAGGACACATTCCAGCTTTATCAGTTCCTGCCACCTGCTAGAGATGTTGTAAATTCCTTCTGGAGCTGCCTTTGTTTACCTGGTTGCTGCTATATCAGAGTATACCAGGAGGTGAGTATTGCTTTATAAATTAATTCATTTTTTAGAACTCACCCGATGAAACGCTTTTAGACCTGCAATCCTGTATGTATTTTAATTGAGGTCTACAGCTATGCTTGTAAACCAACTTCGTCTGCATGTCCTGCTTACATGTATTTCTAGTTTGCTTTCAGTGCTCTTGTTTGTCGTGCTTATATAGATTTTAACTATTACATTACTAATTGAATCTGCACTGTGTCGTCTATCTTTGCAATCCTATCTATCTAACTGTGTGTGCTGATCTACCCATCTCACCTGTTCGTCTATGTATGTATCTACTGTATATCAACCTACCTATCTACTGTCCCTCTATATACCTGTCTGACACACGACCTATGCAACTTCTATCTTTGCAAATCTATAATTCTATCAATTTATTTATCTTTTCATGTGTATCTATCTATCACATTCAGCAGGGTTATCTCTATCAATCTATCTAACCAACCTTGTCCGCCTGTCTTTGTGAGCCTCTCTATTTTGCAAGCCTCTCTATTTATCTTTCTTTCAAATGTTCTTTATGTGTAATAAAGATTTACAAAAAATATTCCAAAATAACATTAACAAAGGCAAGTGGCTGGCAGCCAACACCAGATCAATTGGCTTTTTAGATTGGGTGTTAGTTTGACCTTTTGATTTTACCAAATTCATGTTCAAAGCATAGTTATTCATAGTGACTTTCAATCAGATTTCATCCACAAGTCTGTGTTATTCACATTTTCGTATTTTTATCTTTACTCAATGTTTTTTTAGATTGATGAGGGCCCAGCAGTTTCCCCAACAATAACGTTTTGCAAAAACCATGGATGAACAAATCAAGAAGTGAAAAGGTTTGTGGCCAACGCCAGATCTGTTGGCTTGGGCTGCAGCATTTATAGTGCCATCCACTAGAGTGGCAACGAAACATGACTTTGGGCCTGGACTGCAGCACTTATAGTGCATCCACTAGAGTGGCAACAGAACATGGCTTCAGGCCCGGGCTGCAGCATTTATAGTGTAACCCACTACAGTGACAACAAAACGTGGCTTCAGGCCTGGAATGCAGCATTTACAGTGATAGCCAACAGAGTGGCAAAGAAACATGGCATCAGGTCTGCCTGTGTAGTCTGCTTGGGAGGGACAATGGAAAAGAAAAAAAAGCTGGGTAAGAAACCTTTTGTATAGGGAATGTAAATGCTGCGATGTGGCTCCTTTCAACATACAGAGCTGACTGCTGGTCAGGTGCCATCTCTATATAGGATGAACTAATGTCTGTCAGGGTGGCGGGAGTTAAGTCCTCCACCAACCTTGATGGAAGGTGGCCGTCCTCTATGGTCTATCAGTAAACTTCTAAAATTTTTAACACATATCAAGATCTCATAACCAATTGCAAATCATAACTTCACTTTAAACCTTTTTCTTTTTCAGTGTATTTCTGGGGTTCTTTAACAATGTTTTTGATGTTTGTGGACTCTCATCAGCCATTTGCAACCTCTTGAAGGGTCCTGGTCCCTTGTCCAACCTTTCAAGGGGGTTCGCAAATCTGCAGGAGGTCCAACAAAGGACGATGGCCTCTTGCTGCAGGTTTGCGTATCTCAGGAGTCATAATGAAGTGTGCTATTTCTGCAGAGGGGTCTGCAAATTCCATAGCAAAATAGATCTTTTAAAACATTTGTTCTTTGAAGGGTAATCCTTTGGGCCCCCCACATGGTCTGGGGGTCAGGGCTTACTTACCCTCTGTTAGTATGAAATTTCTTTCTTTTCAGGACATGGGGAGTGAGTGTCTGATTCCTATAATGAGAGCTGTAACGTTTTCTCATGTTGCAGCCAGTCAATCAGATTCACAGGAAATTTATGGAACCAGATATTGATGACACAAAAAAATAGTTCGATCATCTAACAGGATTGAGTTATTTTCTTAAACTTTGGGTCCATGGAAGTCCACTTACACAGACTTGCGAATCTCAGTGTATTAACAGTTTAAATAATTCAATGTTTTAACCATTTCAAACCCAGCAAAAATGTTTTAAACACTCATGTCTCACAAGCTACTTAATCGATTTATACCAGAACCCAAACTGGATTAATTTGTACAGGAAAGGTTTGTGCTGATTCGTTGAAGTAACCACCCCTGCACTTGGGGCTCTACACTGGCATCCAGTAGGAGGATGTATGTGATTCAGAGCATGTATGTGATTCGGAGCATTTCAAACTCAACCTTTTGTGGGATAGACCAACCTTCTCACAATCTATCCTCAACCTGTGCACTCAAAGGAGAACCCTCATTTCAAGAATGTCTCTGTACCTGGTACAAACTTTGCATTGGTGCTGTCGTAGTTTGACTCTTGCTCTAGGCAAGACTGCTGGTTTTAGGATGACAGTACTTATGTTTGTAGGTGACTACGCTGGTCTTACAACAACTCGCAACTGTCGTCCCAACCCTCCCGGCTCACAAGCAGCACCTCACCAAAAACCCAAACAGTAAAAGGTGATTTGTGGCAGCCTTTACGCATGGACTCAAGAGTGTGACGTCTCAGGGAGTGTTGTGGTTAAACGGAGATTAGCCCTTTATCACATAAACACCATGTCTCAATCAAACACCGGCAATGAAGAAGATACAGTAAGGTTTCAATAGGTTTTTATTTAGCAAAACTGCAAATAGTGATAGGTTGCATGGGCTGCAGTGACAGTGATAATAAGTCTAAGAAACAGAATGGTAAAGACCTGAGTCATTATTCAAAGACCCCCACCATCTTGCAATAACATGAAATGACACAAAGTATGAGATATGTCCAAATACCCTGGCATAATGAGCCTAAGCTAACCTAAAAGAGAGCTAGGTATGTTAAACCTAATCTGCCAATACCATGTCCATGAGAAGAGCCCCCCCAACCCTTGTTACCTTGGAATGAGGTCTCTAGCTCAGAATCCGTAGGGACACGAAGACTGGGTCAAAGTCAAGGCGACATGCAGCATCGATAGCAACAATGGCATCTGGTCGGAATCCCTCTAAATATCTGTTTAAGTGAGGAGTATTTATTCAGATCTGCTTGGACCCCTGACGTAGGTCTGTTCCCAAACAATAGATAACATGACATGCTTGGGACAGTAATTTATTTAAATAATTCCCATTAAAGCGTGAAGAGGGAAAGCACCTAATGTGAACACCTACAGTTTGTTTTTCTTTGTCGCTTGATATTGACGCCTTAGCGCTGTGGCATTGATAACGCAAAACTAAAACATGGGCCTAAAAAGGCAGCCGTCTCAAAAGATTTAATTAAATAAATGTGCTAGAACAGAGCAAGCTAAGTAGGGTAAAAGTCACTATGTGAAGGGGACATGAGTCTGCAAGCCAAAGGCTAAGCTAACTCCTGTATCCCATTAAAACCAACTAGGATTCACTACACCCTCCCCATTGCCATAACAAGTATGACACCATAACTTGACGCCACTGAAGGTGAATGAACCCAATTCTAAAAAGTGCTCTGAACTAAAAGCATAAAAACTAGATAAAAAAATCAAATTTGAAAATGGGTTAAAAATCAATGGCTAAAAACATACAAAGAGATATAGGGGGTTATTAACTCTTTGGAGGAGGTGTTAATCCGTCCCAAAAGTGACGGTAAAGTGACGGATATACCACCAGCCGTATTACGAGTTCCATAGGATATAATGGACTTGTAATACGGCTGGTGGTATATCCGTCACTTTACCGTCACTTTTGGGACGGATTAACACCTCCTCCAAAGTTGTAATAACCCCCATAATGTTGATCATGACAAGCACAGCAGGCCAAAGTAAGGGCCATAAATGCAAACTTTGAATTTGGTATAATAAGCCAATTATCAAATCTTTCTAACAATAGTCATGATCTTGAAGAGCATCCTGGAAGCTATCGAATGGAAAGGACTTCAGGAAAGAGGACACAATGTCAAATGTTAGTTCGATCACAGGATAGGCAGACAGATCCACTGAGCAGTAGTGCGTAGTAGTCTCTTGTGCAGGTCAACCTCCATGAGTGGCACTCTCCATAGCGCCAAAAAGAGCCAGATCATTCACCATGGGTGGCTTATAAATGGCCTCGCGAATCAGCCTTAGTCTCAAGGGGCGCGACCGAGAATAAACCCTCATCAGGGGCATCAGCAGTGTTTGGTCCACAGGAGGCACAGGCGTAACAGCAAGGCACACTGTAGGCAAGTGTTCGAAGAGGCACCATACGCAGCGACAGACTGGTTGAACATACCATAGGAGAGGTAGGAATGACAATGACCAATCACGCCCCAATTCCTTCAACAACGAAGCATTAAGGACCTGAACCATGCATTCACAGCACAATTGAGCGTAGCTGGAAAGATACAACCACTGCGAATCAGAAGAAACAGCAGCAGTATTTCGCAAATCAATTCCAAAATTATGGGCAAGCCGCCAAACACACTAGAAAAGAGTGAATGGAGGGCTGATGGAATGACTCTGAAGACAGGCTGGAAGATGGACACAAATCCCGACCCAACAGCCTTAAAGAAGTGGACAATCCCAGTAGTGCACAAGGCGTTGAAAATTCTGGTTACCAGCTCTCCAAAGTGCTTGGAGAAGTTGGTATTTAATAGGGATTGTTTATCAGCGGATGATCTTGCAATCTGGCGAGCATACGTCTCTCTAGCTGACGTCAACGCGACTTGTTTTTGGAACAGCAGCGCCTTTAGTCTGCTCAGCTTGTCATAATTTACTTTAACAGTATCAATGTGAGGCCACATTTCTGATACTTTTATCTCTCGTGTGGGGGGGGGATAAAAATTGTCCACAAAACGTAATGAAATTACAGACTGAAATTGCATAGGCAATTCCTGGTCGCATACCGCAACAGCTTTGGTCGCTCAGCACCACATAACTTCCATTCAAAAGTACATGAAGTGCTGGTCAAATCAAAGGGATGGGAGTACCCTTCAGTAAACAGGCCAAATTTGCGACCCCTGCCTTGCAAAGGCCCCGAAGGGACACCTGCTTGCAGATCACTGAATGACTAACAGTAGTCTCACATTTGCTTCTATTGAGAAAGACCTCTTTTTCGCCGTTCAGACATTTGTATTCAAGGGGCAACTCCTACTCTTCTTTAATATAGCTATCGCCTAGTCGCTCGTACCTGCCTACAGCAAGATGTTTTAGGCATTTCAAAAAACAAAAAGTGGAAATGGGTAGGTTAATGATGCCATGTAGGAGCCATACTGTTGAAGGACTTTCTGCAATTGTGAAAGGCAACTTCTCTAACTTCTCTATGTGAAGTATGGTGAAACTCACTTTCCTTTTAGCCATTGTCTGTTGTTCCCGGGATAAATTAAAAGCGGTGAACAATTCACTACTGTTAATGTACTTCCACGGAATTCGGCTATTTTTCAAAGTCTGTAACATCCAACCTAACTGCATGATGGAACGCAGCTGACTTTGTCCATGATATAAAACGGACATGTCTGTCTGAATGATATCAATCACAGACAACACTATGTTTGTTAGAGAATAAAACCTGTTTGACAGAGTGTTCATGTCGTTATCGACTACAGCTAAAGCGTTTTCTAAGTTTTCCTTGTCTATTTGCCTTAAATGCGCAGCAGCTTCTATCTGAGAAAGCTTCCAGATCTCATTATACATAGCATAGATGATTCCTTTAGAGCGTGGCTTCCTAGGACCTAACAAAAAGTCCTGCAAGTCTATATCCTCAGAAACAATGTTAAAATGTTCCTTAATTGTGGCTAACATGTTAGTCTGTATCTACTGATGGCACAGTTTACCCACACAGTATGTTGTAACTATACCTGTGTGTTGACCCAAGACAAAGCGAGGGTCTGGCCGGCTAATCTTGTAGCCCACTGAGGAATTCACAAAATGTGCCCGACGTCCATTTGTGTCTATTGGCCAAATCAACCACCCACCGGGACTGGCAAGTAAAGGGTTATAGGCACAGACCTGAACCTTTCCATATAGCGCTTCCTCAGTGACATTCAAGAAGAATTACCTATCATTAAACTTTCCCGGTGTGGGGATAATGGGCGTGTTCATTTCTTTTACTTTTTGCTAACCACAGACTGTTGAATGGTGTAATTTAAAAAAGATAATTTGCACAGGAATCAGACATGCTCTAAATAAAGCTTCCCTACTCTGTATTTCCCAATCTTGTGTTCCCCATACACTCTTTAACTCAAGTAGTGTTCTTTAACTCAATCAGTATTCGTAACTTCAACTGCAAGACGGGGAAACAAAGGAATCTGAATAAATCAGCTTTGTATCAGTTAGCAACATTTTCCTAATTTGTGAAGGAGGTCATTTGAAATAATATGATTCTGGATGTTTTGTGTCATGCCCAGACAAATAAGTACATTTATCCGAGTAACATTTTGGGCTCCCCACAGGTGGTGCTGAACAGTGCTCCCACTGTGTGAAGATAAGAACTGGTCTGTGTCTAGTGGCATGGTGCAGTTAGTAATGGCCCCGATTATTATAGCAGAACATCTCTCCATAATTCACTGTATTTCTATATACCTCATCACTTTCAAACACTGAATAGTCCTTCATTTCAGTTAACATAGAATCAACTGTCTGGACATCCCAATCATCAGATATAACACCAGGTGTAATTACATCAGTCATAGAAATTTTGAAGACATATGGAATTTGAATGACCTCAGTAGGCCTGAATATATGAAATGGAACGTTTTCCCACACAATCCTATCAGGAATTGGTACAGCCGAAATTTTCCCAAGGGACAAGTCTCTTCGGACCTTATGTGACGAAAGATATGGAGTTAAGACCTCATCCACAGGCGCAACAGAGGAGCGTTCAGGAAGGTAATGAGCAAAAAGAAAACAGTCACGAATCCAATCCATAGAAACAATGCAAAAAATGTCAAGCAGAACCATAAATAATTCCATGGGTGAAGTAAATAGTTATTTTTAAGCCATAGGTACAGCTCACGTGTCTTTGATACATTTTCAAGTACTGGAGTGGATGAGTCTGAAGAAAAGTCATCAATGTCGATGAAGTCCCCAGAAGCAGTCTCTGCAGACACAGGAGCAGGTGCATCACAGGTGGATGGATTCATTTTGCATGCAGGCTCACAGTAGATTGTTTCCTCACTCCGTGTAGTGTTGGTGTAGAAAACAGCCCAATCTTGGACAGGTGCTGTTGTTGAAGTGGTAACTGGAATCAGCAAGAGCTCATTTTCCGCCCTTCCCACAATGGAGGAGGTATTTGTAGCATCTTTGGACATGCTTGTGTAGTCAGAAGTAGGGTTGTTATTTGTGCTTTGAAGAGGTATCCTGTTGGGTAGTGAGAGGGGACAGGGAACTACCCAAGGGACCTCTGAGTCTACTGTGCAGGATCGGCCACATGGTGAACTTTGACGTCATATATGGAAATTAATCTGTTTGCTCTGGAACCAGGCAGTGGTGGTAAGATTATAGTTCTAGTACCTTGTACTCCCAGGACTGGGACCGGTGCTCTGTAGGATGGCTGAATTCCTTCTTCACATCAATCTTCTCACGAACCAGATCCCCGACATTAGGAATCCAGCCAGTGGGAGTTGTTGGTAAATCCCTTATTCCTGAAGTGGCAGCACTGCCGGATGTTTTATCATCCCGAATTTGCTGAAGCGCCAGTAAAACAGTGAGACGTTCATTTATGACAAAAGGTGTGTCTGCTGCCACCAAACCAGGGCCATCAAGATCTGACACATACATAGGTATCCCAAAGAGAACCTCATAGAGAGTGCGTCCCCAGGGACCATCTTGGCAGATTATTCAGGGCTCTCTGGACCCCATATAGGTGATGAAGCCAGCTGCGGCCAGAACATAATAATCTAGCTGTTAAGGACTGCTTTAGATTACGGTTCCGCCTCTCCATGACCGAATTTCCCTCGGGATGGTATGGTGAGGAGTAATTAAGTTCAACACCCATCGTCCCTATGGTCTCACTGAATGTCTTCGAGGCAAATGCAGAGCCCTGGTCTGAATGGAATGCTGCTACTGCATGTGTACCAATAAAGATCAGCAAGTCTTTTATAACAGCACGAGCATCAGCCGACTGCTGAGGCCATACCTACAGGAATCTAGAACAAGAATCTACAGCGACTAAAATGTATTTGTATGCACCATCCAGTTGAAGGGGACCGCAATGGTCTAAGTATACACACTGTAGTGGCCTGCTGAACACTGAGGGATGTCTGCGGTGGGCGTTTAATGTTGGAACCCTTTATCTGCTGGCAGATGTCACAACAAAGGACGTATTTTTTTGTCTGTATAGACCTAGCCACCAGAAGCGTTTCTGTAAGAGTGTTACTTTGGCCGAGATACCAGCATGAGCAGACGAGACACCCTCCTGCATTGCCTTTATTAGATCTAATCTCTGGTCTTCGTTGGGGATCGCTCGATCTCCAACCCCAGGAAGTGTTGCATAAGCATAATTCTGTGCACTGATGTGGTAAGAATATCTTGTAGGGTATCTTTTTGGAAGAAGCTTGCCTTCAGCCGAAGCTTTCACGGCAGTCATAATTTCATTATCCAATCTCATCTGTGAACGAGTCACTGCAGCCACAGAAGCCGTAGCTACTGCAAATTTGGCTGCTTCATCAGCGAAAGTGTTGCCGATAACGTGTACTCCTACACGTTGGTGGCCCAGTGTATGTACTGCATGGACACACAGTAGCTTATCCTAGAGATCAGCCACCCTCCCCCCACAATCTTTTGTGTTTTATGGTCTTCTCTTTGGAGTCTCTAAACCCATTCATCTTCCAGTGACTGAGGTAATCATTGTAGGACTGGATGCAGTAGTATGAGTCACAGACAATTAAGGTCAGCAATCCTGGCTCTGTGTGTTCTAGAGCAAGAATAAGGGCTTTGAGTTCAGCCAGCTGAGCTGTGCAGTCCCCTAGGGTCTGCGTGTAGGTAATGTGAGGGTGGAAATCTCCATCCTTCATCACTGCACTCACGGCTGCGCAAGCGGCTGAATATTGGTGTTTCGTACCTACACCTGGTTGTGCTGAACCATCAGTGTAAATGACAGTATGGTATCTGTCAAGTGGCAAAATATCTAAGAGGAGCTGGGTAGTCATGTTCATATTGGAGAAATTCTTGTGTCTGAAGTTTTGGATCAAACATGTAATCAACATCAGTGGCAGTCAGGGAGGTTGCCCACTGAATCCAGGGTGGGTGTAATGCTTTAGGGTTAGGTAACAACTATGATACGTTTCCCTTGGGCAAGTGGCCTCTCCTAAATGACAGCCATCTAAACTGCATCTGGAATCTTTTCTGTGGGTGCAAAACGTTGTTCTGCATTAGAATATAAATGAGATTTGTATGCTTTGGGCACTGTGTCGCCCTCGTTAAAGGTGACATAAGTAAACCCAATGGCACCAGCAATTATTCTGATGACCAAATTTGTTTTGTTGTCACGTGTGTGCAAGTGTTTTACTTCTAGCATGTCCTGTTGCAATTCCCTAAGGATGCATGTGTGTTCAACTGTTGAGTGTCTGCTAGAAACATCAGGGCGTATTAAGTCATAGAGTGGCTTGATACGTTGTGCATAGTGATGAATGTAAGTTCTACCAAAATTAAAGACAACAATTAAAGACTGTAGTTTCTTGAGAGCGTTAGGTGGGTGAAGTTGTGCACATTTCTCAAGAAAGTGCAGAGCCAGGCTCTTCCCCTCGTTTGAAAGCTCATATCCCAGGAACAATAAGCTGAGAAAGGCTATTTTCGTTTTTCTAAAATTAAATTTATAGCCAAGGGCTGCGAATCCTAAAACGATCCGATTGACTCTGGCAAGATGAATGTTGAGGTCGTATCTGTGAGACAGATATCATCCATGTAAGACAACGCCTCAGAATCAATATCATGTAATATTGATGTTACACGGGCTGAGAACAGCCCTGAGCTGTTCTTGTAGCCTTGGGGCAAACGGCGAAAGTTTTTTTGGTGAGCCAAATGAGAATGCATGCAGGTCCCGACATTTGTGTGCTAAGTTTTGGCAGAAAAACCCATTGGAAATATCCAACGTTGTTTTGTATTTTTTGTGCACTATGTTGTTAATTAGTGCTGTGCTATGTGAATTTTGTATAGCATATGTATGTGCATGACTGTTTAAGTGTCTGTAATCTAAGACTATTCTGTAGGAATGGTCTGGTTTTGCAATGGGGAATAACAGGTTATTCATTGCAGAGGCACAGGGCTCAATTACTCTCTGGTATCGAGCTCAGTGAGGATCTCCCTCACTGGAGCTTTTACTTCGTGTTTAACAGGATATTGTGGCTAAGGTTGGGGCTAGACCTGATAGGTATTACATGGTAAGGAGAATCCTTGTCCTAATCTACATGATTGCGGTACAACGCAGGTGCCTGCACAAAAGCCCAATTGACAGTGTAGGCTTGTTTTAGCGTTTCTGGAACAAGATCAGAGAAATAAGGCAAAATTACATCTTCCCCATGTGAGAGCTTACAGATGTGCTCAGGTGGCCAGTCCCTTTCGGGCAGCAGGATATCACAACTAAGTTCATCATAAAATATCAACCTTATGGTGTGCTCTACGTCTCTCTCAATTTGGATATTTAAATCATAAACCCTGTCGGGTGGGAGAACACGCCCATACGCAGTCTCAACTGCAATGAAATTGCAAGTTGATGTTGCATCCAGATTATCTTTCAGACTCTGGCGATATATCGTGACCTCTGCTGCGCTGTCTAATAGTGTCACTGCCCAAGTCTTGTTCTTCAGCAATGTTCTCAAGTGTACTTGCGTTTTTAATTGACAGTGCTGCCACCTTTTTCTTTTTAAACTGTGGCTTTTGTTGTGGGGACTTTTCTTCTTTTTTGTCTGAAGACTACGGTGAGTCTTTCTTCTGTTTCACGTGTTCAGGATGTCGATGAGAACGGCCCCCTCTCTTGCTACGTCTATCCTGTGCGTCCTGAAAGGAGCTTTTATATTTTCTCTATTTCGGAGAGTATATCTCTTTTTGGAGTTCTCCGGATGTGGAGAATCTGCTCTCTGATTTCGTCTATCTTTAAATTGCTTTTGTTAATCCCAGAGCTTCTTAGGACCCTCCTATGCTGGGTTAGTACCTTCCTTAGGGGTGGTACTCTGTAGTTCAAGCTTCCTTGGCTTTTTTCCCAAACTATCCCGTCCTATACTAGTATGGGTATCGGAAATAATTTTCAGTAGCTGTTTCTCCTGGTCCAAGTGTGGAATCTCTCGGAGATGCTGGCTTATAGCCAGTGCTAACGCTTCCCCTTTAATATTACTGAGTATGATTGAGGAGACTGTGTTGAAGTAATGCGTTAATTTCATCCCCAAATCTAGGGCTGGTGCAGCCCCATGCTCATTCTGTAACTGTTTTAACACTTATGGCAAATTGGCAAGTGTTGGGGTACCATGTGTGGTAGTATAAATTGCAGCGAAGACTGCACCGCATGTGGTGCAGTAATCCACTGAGGGAACCATCCCGAAGGGCAAGGACATTGTGAGAATTCTCTGCTTCTCCCGTGGTCCCGTATGGGGAAACACAGCTTCCAGTTGATTTGTTTTCTGGGCACTGTATTTTCTCTTGTTCTGTGGGTACCTTACCCATGATAGTATGTACTGTTTGTAGATTAATCCCAGTAGCCAATTGATATCCAGCAGGTGCTGGTGCTGGTGATGCTTGACACACTGGTGTAGTGTTCAAAGTTCGCATTATGAACTGAACAAGTCGTCTGTAAAGTGTTACTAGTTCAAAGTATAAGTTTTGCAGGTCTGCTGCCTGTATATTTTGTATACCTGGGTGAGCTATATGTGGCAAACATAGGCCACGTTGGTCCATCATTACCTAAGGGCGCTAATCTCACGGGTTGCATTACATGTGGTAGTGCACCATCTGTTTGGTAAGCTTCACTAGCTTCCACTATGAATGACATCCCTACCCTCATCTGTTAAGCCATGCGCTACTAGGTGTAGTGTTAATGCTTGTCTAGCATTCTCAGGAATGTGTATATCGTTAGCCATATTGTGAAATGGGAAAAGAGATGGAACACCAAACAAGGGGTAAAGTCCTTTTAAGAGTCCGTGCTCCAACAACCTACAGACTAATTAGGTGCTCCCTGTTCAGCTTAGGAGGATCTTCCCCAAGACCACAGACGTTTCTGTATAATGGCACTTAGGGTACCTGTTGTATGTGAGACAGTGATGGTCAGGGTATCCGTAAATTAGTGCCTAAACACCATCGTTGGTGGCGTCATGTCGTAGTTTGACTCTTGCTCTAGGCAAGACTGCTGGTATAATGATGACTGTACTTATGTTTGTAGACGACTATGCCAGTCCTACAACAAGTTGTCCTAACCCTCCGGGCTCACAAGTAGCACCTCACCAAAAACCCAAACAATAAAGGTGATTTGTGGCAGCCTTTACGCATGGACTCAAGAGTGTGACATCTCAGGGACTGTTGTGGTTAAATGGAGATTACCGCTTTCTCACATAAACACCATGTCTCAATCAAACACAGGCAATGAAGAAGCTGCAGTAAAGTTTCAATAGGTTTTGTTTAGCAAAACTGCAATAAGTTGCATGGGCTGCAATGACTAGGATAATGAACAGTGCAAGAAACAGAACTGTAAAGACGAGTCATTAATTCAAAGACCCCCACCATCTTGCAATAACATGAAATGATAAAGTATATATTATAATAACAACAAGTGTGTGTGTGTGTGTGTGTGTGTGTGTGTGTGTGTGTGTGTGTGTGTGTGTGTGTGTGTGTGTGTGTGTGTGTGTGTGTGTGTGTGTGTGTGTGTGTGTGTGTGTGTGTGTGTGTGTGTGTGTGTGTGTGTGTGTGTGTGTGTGTGTGTGTGTGTGTGTGTGTGTGTGTGTGTGTGTGTGTGTCCTAGCATAATGAGCCTAAGCTCTAACCTAAAAGAGAGCTAGGTATGTTAAACCTAATCTGCCAATGCCATGTCCATGAGAAGAGCCCCCACCCTCGTTACTTTAGAATGAGGTCTCTAGCTCAGACTCCGTAGGGACACGAAGACTGGGCCGGTGTCAAGGTGACGTGCAGCATCGATAGCAGCGATGGTGTCTGGTCGGAATCCCTCTATCTGTTTAAGTGAGGAGTATTTATTTAGATCTGCTTGGACCCCTGATGTAGGTCTGTTCCCAAACAATAGATAACAAGACATGCTTGGGACAGTGATTTATATAAACAATTCCCTCGAAAGCGTGAAGAGGGAAAGTACCTAATGTGAACACCTACAGTTTGTTTATCTTTGTGGCTTAATATTGACGCCTTAGCGCGGTGGCACTGATAAAGCAAAACTAATACATGGGCCAAACTACAAACAAGGTTTCATTAAATAAATGTGCTTTAAAAGAGCAAGCTAAGTAGGGTAAAGGTCACTAGGTGACGGGAGCACGAGTCTGCAAGCCAAATGCTAAGCTAACTCCTGTATCCCATTAAAACAAACTAGGATTCACAACAGTGGGAGGACTTTCTCCACAGACACAACCCATGGAGCAAACTTCCAAAGAGAATACGGACCATCAACACTGATCTAGAATTCAGAAAAGCAATAAAGACCTGACTGTTCCCAAAATCATGGCAAGAAACCACAAGTCTCTCTCAGGAGTGCATCTTCAGTAGGGAAGTGTAGGGTGTCCCGGCCCCTATTAACATCATGCTGTAGTTAATAGTGGGGCTCAAGGAGTCCTAGTCGGGTTGGCAAATGTCTTTCTAAGGTTTCAGCAGAATCACACCAAACAGCAGGCCTAGGGTAAACAACAGTGGCATTTTTTTATTTTATTACTTGACTTTAGATGGGCATTAGTTTTTTATTAGGGTCAAGCCTGCAAGTTCATGTGCTTGCGTCTCACATTCTAAACCCTCTTGTGTTCAGTAAGGGGCTTGGAGCCGGCCTGTCCATTTGTTGGTTTGCATGGCACTCTTCTTTACAGCCTTGTAATTCGTCAAGGCATGCCTGGCATCATTTCCGTTCCGCTGTGTGGAGCAGGGATCAAGCACTAATTGATTCAACTTAACTAGTGCTTGTCCGCTGATCCCTACGTGATCAAGGTACTTTTTTGTTCAAACTTCCAGTGTCCCACAAACAGAAGGCTTGTGACTGACAAAGGCGTGCCCAGAAGGATAAACAAAATTTCAAAGTTTTTTATTTTGTTAAGTTGTCTTTTCTCAGTTTACACGCATGTTTTTACTTGTGGGCGCTGTTGTCAAAAGATGACTTTTAACTTGTTTGAAATATGCAAGACCTATTGCACTGCAAATGCTTGTTATAAGTGTGCTCCTACAGCTCAGGATGGCCTAAAATGTTAGATACATTTTCATTACAATTTTACAATACTAGCTACAACCTTAAACAGTAAACTACTCCACTATTACTGGGACAGTTACTTTACAATTTTTCCAAACAAGTGACGCATCTCGACTGACCCTTGATAGTGGTGGGAGTTCGAACTGTTTATGACTCTAGACTATATTCACAGGGGGTTTAGGCACTATGGACAGCAGACCGACAGCAAAGATAACCCGAGCAGGGCAGATTCAGGTGCTATCTTAAACACAGTGGGTCTGGGTGCTCTCTCTCACAGAGTGACATCAAGAATAACCAGAGCACATCAAGTTACGACTCTGAGCGGAGCAGGTGAGGGTCCTATGCAGGCATAGTAGATCTAGGTGCTATCAATAGCAGAGAGAGAACAAGAATATTAAGGGAATTATAAGGTAGGACCCAGAATAGGTGTAGATGTTATCCAGAGCAGCAGATCTAGGTCCTATGCACAGCACTTTGGGGTCTAGGTACTATCTATGGCACAGCAGATACAGAAATATTAAGGGAACAGATGTAGATGCTATCCAGAGCAGCAGGTCTAGGCGCCAATCCGTAGCACAAGTGTAGGTGGTATGCACAGCACAGTGGATCTAGGCACTAGATAAAGCAGACTGATTTAGGAACTGTTAGTATTGGATCAATTTATGGCAAGGTTCTGCTCGTAGGAGTCCAGCACACCACAGAATGATTGCCTAAATACACCATAAAAGACTTGTTATGGTTTCAAAGTTGCCCCTTTATCAGATCAACAGAACACAGCAGCCCTCTGTTCACCCCAGCATTTCCCACGATGGAACACCAGATTCGCCTCAAACCCACCTAGAAGACTGCAGCAGTAAATCATATATGGCCCCAAGGATGTAATACCTAAAGAAAATGAATCAGATGCACACACTCATAAACTCAAATAAATGCACAGCAGAGGGTCGGCATTTGGCACAAGGAAACTATGCCAGAGCAGCCAGTCAGCTGCATTCATCAGATAAAGCTAAAAAAAATGTCTAGTAGTAAGCGTCACCCAAGGTTACACACAACACACCCGGCCACCTGGACCACCTGAGAATGTGACCTCCAGTTGGTATTTATGGCCCCTTCTATCAGAGTGGGATCAAGCATCTAAACACAATTTCTGACCCACTGTACCAGTATTTCCTGCCCAAAGGAGGACGAGCTTCACTTTATTGCACCCACTGTACAGCATAAAGCATGCCCTGCACATAAAGCAAATTTAATTCCAGAACTCAACTGTAAAAGATGTGGCTGCTATTCCCAGCCATTATTGTTTAATTAAAATTGATTGCCAAGCCTCGCTGTTCACCTTTTTGATAAACAGAACCTGCTACAGCATTTGGCGAGCCAGCTTAGGAGCTTATCGCAACAGATGCCCTGACTGCAGCAAGGGGACAGGAGGATCCAGGCGCCCGAGCCCACTCTGCGAGCCACTAGTTATAGTTATCTCAAGCAACTGTAACTTGTGCCATAGTTTAAATATAACTTGTGCCCCCGCCATGCAGTTTTCTCTTCAAAAATATTACTGCATATATTACATTGATATTATCAATGATGTTATCAAAGATGTCATGAGTGTCGTAATTTGTGTGGTAATTAGGAGTGCACTGCAATGGTGCGAGTTATAGTTACCTTAGGACATGAGTTATAGTTACTTGAGATAAGTATAACTGGTGAATTTCTATGTTGTTGTACGAGTAAATTCAGAAGCTAATTATAACGTCCCTGTAACCTTTATTTTTTTTTTAAGTGAATTGTTATGGGTTTTTTTGTATTCTACTTCTACTTGTATTCTACTTCCTAACTATAATGTTCCTGTAATCTTTGTATTTTTGCAGTGAATTTTGGAAAAAAAATTTAACGTTATTTTCATTACTATATGTTAATCCACCGCCGCTGTGCACAGCGGCCCTTTGGCCAATCACCTATTACCACCCAACCATGCATGGCCTTTGGCCATGCGTGGTGGGGTTGGTCATAGGGCCTGCCCTGCAACCAACCCCCTCAACCATCGAACCTTTAGAGAGAGAGTAATTACGAGATTCAGAGAGAGACAGCGAATTAGTCTTTGATGAATGATACACAAATAATTAGATATTTTAGGACAAATGAAAAAGAAAATGTGTATTTGTCATTTGCAACAAGTGATATCACCTTTCAGCATGAACCTTTAACTTTTGAAGGTAAGCATAAGTTAAATAAAGGAAAAGACCACAGACACAACTGGAGAAGAACCCTCAACTTTCGGTGTGAAGATGACATTCAACCCAAGCATGTGATAGAAAAGACATGTGAATGTTCCATCACTAAGAAGGTTTAACGGTCAAACACTAATCAATAAAGAAACACACTGCCAAGTGATACTAGGATTTCAACCGTCAGCCCACTGAGAGGCAGCACAAGACCTTGACCATTAGGCCAGAAGTGACTGTTCCGCTCTGCATCCAAACGTAGGTATAACATTCGTATAAAATATTTTCCTAGTCTTGCTCTTTGAAGTCACTGCATGGAGAGACCACTGCAATGACAATCTTTCTCTCTCTCTTCCCTTCCATTATGGGATAGAAGAGACAGAGAGAGAGTGACAGGACCACAAGGGCAACAAGACTGGGGGGGCCCAAGGTCCTAGCCGGCTTCCTGAGTCCCACGGCCCCCCTGCATTAGATTTGTTAAAGGGCCTGGGGAGGTGGCTGAAGCCGAGTGCTAACAAGGGTGTCAACACTTCCTTGTTGAAGTATTGGCAGCCAATCAGATCTCAGCACGGGATCGGGAGTTTGTGAAGCCTTGCGTCCTTTTATATATATACATGTATTTTCTTGGAAACTTTTGTGAATATTCATCAAACAGCACCTAAATATATATATATCTCCTAGACTCCACTAGGTAGTTATGGCTGTGCTGAAGGTCGAGAGCCCTCCCTAGTAACCAGGCAAAAAGTAGGGAGTACTAAACACAGAACCCGGCTCCCTACAGAGTGAATAAGCAATGTATAGGAGTGACTGGGTGGATATCATTCTCACCTGGGTGACACGCCACATCAGACACCGGTATCCTGCTGCTCTCACTTTGAGGTTTTTATTGATTCTGTCTTTTTCTACCTATTGAGAAGTGAGTAACCCAGCAGGTTAGTGAGATTTGGGAGAGCTTCACCATAGCCTAAGTAACCCTCCCCCAGGACATAAGAGATGCCCCTGCCCCCCCCCCCCGTTGCCTCCCTTACACTTATACAGACGTCATCATGCACGGCCATCTCGCTCTTTGCACCCGGAAACCAGCTACTTATCTCTGCGTTCCTTTGATGCAAGGCTCAATATCCACCTGTGCGTTTGTCATCGGCAACTCAGCAGCGCCTCTCCGCGTTTGCACAGCCTTCTAAGCGCTCAGCCGTCGGCTAGTGTCACCTAGCCCCTCTGAGCATGCGCAGCTCGGCGTTCACAGCTTGAAAGTCACTGAGCATGCGCAGCTCGGCGTTCACAGCTTGAAAGTCACTGAGCCTGCGCAGCTCGGCGTTTGTTGCCAGAGCGTGCACGGCTAGGTATTCACTGAGCATGCGCAGCTCGGCGTTCACGACTATAAGTCACAGCACGTTAGTAAAGAACTCGGTGAACATGCGCAGCTCGGAGTGTAGAGTAATGTATTTACTGAGCATGCGCAACTCGGTAGGCCACGTCCCATTCTTCTTACAGTTGTGGCTTTGTATCTGAGCATGCGCAGCTTGCAATCTAGCTTCGTAGCTGAAAGGGTCTGTCAGGCTTGTTTTAAGTATCCCGGGGGGGTGTTTTGGGGCGTGCAACCACAACAGGAGTGCAAGCACCAGGTGAGTGGGGTGCAGCCAGGACAAGGAAGCAAGCACGAGGTGTGGTGGGAGGGGTGCAGCCAGGACAGGGGTGCAAGCAGCATGTGAGTGGGGTGCAGCCAGGACAGGGGTGCAAGCACGAGGTGTGGTGGGAGGGGTGCAGCCAGGAGAGGGGTGCAAGCACCAGGTGTAGGAGGGTGCAGCCAGGACAGGGGTGAAAGCATCAGGTGTGTGCGTGGGGGGGGAGGGGTGCAGCCAGAACAGGGGTGCAGGCACCAGGTGTGGAAAGGGGGCTGCAGCCAGGACAGGGGTGCAAGCACCAGGTGAGTGGGGTGCGGCCAGGACAGGGGTGCAAGCACCAGGTGAGTGGGGTGCGGCCAGGACAAGGGTGCAAGCACCAGGTGTAGGAGGGTGCAGCCAGAACAGGGGTTGGGTGGGGGGTGCTGCCAGGACAGGGGTGCAAGCACCAGGGGTGGAGGGGGGGTGAGGGTGCAGCCAGGCCAGCGGTGCAAGCACTAGGGGTGTGGGTGCAGCCAGCACAGGGTGCTAGCACTAGGTATGGGGGGGTGCAGCCAGGACAGGGGTGCAAGCACCAGGTATGGGGGGGTGCAGCCAGGACAGGGGTGCAAGCACCAGGTGTGGGGGTAGGAGTGCAGCCCAGGCTAGGCTGTGCACAATGAAGTCCTGGAAAAGTGCACAGAAGCCGGAGCAACTGCAAATCATGTAGGACTCAGGTTTGCTGTCTGGCGTGGGGAGGCAAGGACTTACCTCCACCAAATTTGGACAGGAGGGCCACTAGACTGTGGGAGACACTTGGACCCAGCTCCTGTGTTCCAGGGACCAGGCTCGTCAGGATGAGAGGGGACCCAGAGGACCGGTGATGCAGAAGTTTGGTGCCTGTGTTGGCAGGGGGAAGATTCCGTCGACCCACTGGAGATTTCTTCTTGGCTTCCAGTGCAGGGTGAAGGCAGACAGCCCTCAGAGCATGCACCACCAGGAAACAGTTGAGAAAGCCGGCAGGATGAGGCGCTGCAATGTTGCTGGTAGTCGTCTTGCAACTTTGTTGCGGTTTTGCAGGCATCCTGGAGCAGTCAGCAGTCGATCCTTGGCAGAAGTCGAAGACGGAAGTGCAGAGGAACTCTGGTGAGCTCTTGCATTCGTTATCTGAGGAATAGCCCAGAGGAGAGACCCTAAATAGCCAGAAAAGGAGGTTTGTCTACTGAGAAAGGAGGCTTGGCTACTGAAAGAGGTAAGCACCTGTCAGGAGGGGTCTCTGACGTCACCTGCTGGCACTGGCCACTCAGAGCTGTCCATTGTGCCCCAACACCTCTGAATCCAAGATGGCAGAGGTCTGGGACACACTGGACACTGGAGGAGCTCTGGGCACCTCCCCTGGGAGGTGCAGGTCAGGGGAGTAATCACTCCCCTTTCCTTTGTCCAGTTTTGCGCCAGAGCAGGGCTGGGGATCCCTGAACCGGTGTAGACTGGCTTATGCAGAGATGGGCACCATCTGTGCCCATCAAAGCATTTCCAGAGGCTGGGGGAGGCTACTCCTCCCCAGCCCTTCACACCTATTTCCAAAGGGAGAGGATGTAACACCCTCTCCCAGAGGAAATCCTTTGTTCTGCCTTCCTGGGACTGGGCTGCCCAGGCCCCAGGGTGGGCAGAAACCTGTCTGAGGGGTGGGCAGCAGCTGCAGTGGAGACCCCAGAAAGGCAGTTTGGCAGTACCCGGGTTCTGTGCTAGAGACCCGGAGATGCATGGAATTGTCCCCCCAATACCAGAATGGTATTGGGGTGACAATTCCATGATCCTAGACATGTTACATGGCCATGTTCGGAGTTACCATTGTGACGCTACATATAGGTAGTGACCTATATGTAGTGCGCTCGTGTAATGGTGTCCCCACACTCACAAAGTCCGGGGAATTTGCCCTGAACAATGTGGGGGCCCCTTGGCTAGTGCCAGGGTGCCCACACACTAAGTAACATGGCACCTAACCTTCACCAAGTGAGGGTTAGACATATAGGTGACTTATAAGTTATTTATGTGCAGTGAAAAATGGTGTGAAATAACGTGGATGTTATTTCACTCAGGCTGCAGTGGCAGTCCTGTGTAAGAATTGTGTGAGCTCCCTATGGGTGGCAAAAGAAATGCTGCAGCCCATAGGGATGTCCTGGAACCCCAAAACCCTGGGTACCTAGGTACTATATACAAGGGAATTATAAGGGTGTTCCAGTGTGCCAATGAGAATTGGTAAAATTAGACACTAGACTGCAGTGACAATTTTGAAGCAAAGAGAGAGCATAAACACTGAGGTTCTGGTTAGCAGAGCCTCAATGATACAGTTAGGCACCACACAGGGAACACATATAGGCCATAAACCTATGAGCACTGGGGTCCTGGCTAGCAGGATCCTAGTGACATATATCAAACACATTGACAACATAGGGTTTTCACTATGAGCACTGGACCCTGGCTAGCAGGATCCCAGTGACACAGTAAAAACACCCTGACATATACTCACCAACAGGCCAAAAGTGGGGGTAAGAAGGCTAGAAAGAGGCTACCTTCCTACACAACCCCTCCCAAGCGAAAGACAATAAGGCTAACCTTGGCCAGTTGTTGTCTTTATTGTCTAAGTGGTGATAAGTAGAGAGCAGCTCTGCAATAGCTTGGTTACTCCCTTTATCATCCACTATATGGTTACTTCCCTGTTGGGATGTAACCCACCCTGTTCGACGTTTTTTAGCTAGCCAGCAATGTGAAGTTATATTCTCAGAGTTCCTATTAGTATGTTTAAGTTTAGAGCAGTGGGAATTGCCCACTGTACCTATACAAGTGATGAGACTGCCAGACAGGGATACTGCCTCAATAAAGCCATAGCTGGGCAAAAACTTTGTCCAAATGGCTGTAAGAGAGAACAGGTATGCTGTTTCTCTTGAGTTGGAGCAGGGCAGGGATGCTGTCCTATGAGCTCCACACTAGGGCAGGGCCGCTGTCCTAAGTGCTGTGAGGCAGTGCAGGGTTGCTGCACTAAAGTTTCTCTGGGAGGGTTGGAGGGATGCTCCATCTTAACTAAAATGGTGCACTTTTTCTCAACAATATTAGTTATCCCACAGAGAGGTACTTTTACCTCAGGGAGTTCAGCTGTGCTAGCTGATGGTTCCCTTGGTACAGGTGCCACTCCAGGAGCGGTTTCTCCCACCACAGGAATGGTATGCTGAATGGCAGGGCGGGTAGGGAATACTTTGATGCCCTTTTTACCTGTTGTTGGAGAAGGATCCTGAGCTTTCAGGCCTTTTTCTCTCCTTTTCTTTTTCATTTCAGCTGAAATGAGAGGCAGCAATTCCTCAGGGATACCCAGCATGGCTGCATGGGTATTAAACTCTACCTCAGCCCAACCTGAGGCCTCTAGGTCATTACCTAAGAGACAGTCTACAGGTAAGCTAGGTGATACTACCACCTGCTTAGGGCCAGTAACCCCACCCCAGCTAAACTGAATTATAGCTAAGGGAAGGAACTTAGTGGAGTTATGGACATCAATAATCTTGTACTGTTGTCCAATGATGTGTTGTTCAGCAGACACTAGGTTTTCAGTCACCAAAATGATACTGGCACCTGTGTCCCTGTAGGCCTGATCCTCAACACCATTTATTGAAACTGTCTACCTGTACTTATCAATTGTAAGGGGACAAGCAGCCAGTGTGGCAAGGCCAATGCCACCAGGTGTGACAGAAACTGTCTTGGGACTGACTACCCCAGTTTCTATTATGGACCCAAAAGTGAACCCAACTACACCCTTATTTTGACTGTTGCCAGCAGTCCCACCACTATTATCACTACTGATAGGGGCACTAGAGTTTGATGTATTAGTGGTGGTAGGCTCAGGGGGTTTACCTGGGCAGGACTTATCCCCTGGCCTATGGCCTTTATTTTTACACACATAGCACGAAGGCTTTTTAATGTGTGTGGGTTGTGAAGAAGAGGAAGAAGATGATTTATCCCCACCCCCCGAAGAGTGTTTAGGATTTGAAGAAGGATCCCTAGTTTTACCTTTATCCCCATGCTTATCCTTAGACTTCTCACCATCTTTCTTCTTGCCATCCTTGTCACCTCTTGTATGAACTTTTCTGTTCACTCTTGTTCTGACCCATTTGTCTGCCTTCTTTCCCAATTCTTGGGGAGAGGTCAGATCTGAGTCTACCAAGTACTGGTGCAACAAATCATACACAATTGTTAAGAATATGCTCTCTCAGGATTAGATTATACAGGCTTTCATAGTCAGATACTTTACTGCCATGTAACCAACTCTCCAAGGCCTTCACTGAACAGTCAACTAAATCTGTCCAGTCTTGAGAGGACTCTTTTCTGGTGTCTCTGAACTTAATCCTGTATTGTTCAGTGATTAAGCCAAATCCATCCAAGAGGGCATCCTTTCAAAACTTTGTAATTATTGGCATCACTTTCTCTGACAGTAAGGAGCCTATCCCTACCCTTTCCAGTGAAAGATAGCCACAAGACAGTAGCCCACTGCCTTTGAGTGACTAACTGTACCATACAGGCCCTCTCAAGTGCAGCAAACCACTTATTAATGTCACCCCCCTCCTTGTAAGAGGGGACTATCTTATGCAGGTTTCTGGAATTTTGCTCTCTAACAGGATTACTATCTGAAACACTGCTGCTGCCACAATGGGGACCTATCCCCATTCTCTGTCTTTCCCTCTCTATATCTAGGGATTCCCTGTCTAAGGCCAGCTGCTGCTGTTTAAGCTTCAGTCTGGTCTCTTCCAACCTCAGATTTCTGAGTTCCTTTTCCATTAAGTTATCCTCAGGGTGGGAGGGTTGGGAATGTTTGGATATAGAGGAGATTTGCGAATTGGCAGAAAGAGACCTGTCTCTAACTGGCTGGATCCTAGTAACCTGGCCTTTAGTAGTGAAAGATGCTCTACTAATGTGTGAACCTCTCCCACTACCAATGTCACTAGGGGGCCTTCTAGAGGGCAGGACTTTGTAAGAACCCTCCCCAGCATCTTCAGGGACCTCCTCTGAGTCTGACTGGGAAGCCTCCCCTTTGTCCTCTCTTTCCTGAGATGGGCCAGACTGGTCCTGGTCATCCTGTAAGAGCAGGTTAAAGAGAAACTCTTTTACTGGATTCTTACCTATGCTTAAACCTCTGTCCAGGCGGAAACCCCTCAAACGTTTGTAGTTTAAACTCTTATGAGTTGCCTGAACAACTTTGGGAGTGACCTTTACTGAAGACATGATAGAAAAGGTTTAAGACAGAGAGAGAAAAAGTTTTAGAACTTTTGAAAGTACAGAGAATGTTTTTTTCAAACTTTTAGAAAACGTTTAAAGGTTTTCAGAATTTTTCAGAAACTTAGTAAAAAGTTTTAGAGCAGAAAAGTAAACTGTTTAGGTTAAATGTACATATACTGAACTATTTGGTTTAAGATTTTCTTATGAAAAGCCCCAAATGACAAAGTGGTAAAGCAGTTACAAGTACTTATCCCACCGCTGCACCACCAATGTAGGAGGCTGGCCTGGCTTATAGTGGGTACCTTGTGGTACTTACACCTTGTGCCAGGTCCAGTTATCCCTTATTAGTAGTGTTTCTAGCAGCTTAGGCTGTTAGAGGTAGCTATGGCAAAGCAGTTTAGGCTGAACTAGGAGACATGCAAAGCTCCTACTATACCATTTATATCATATAGCACAATATCACAAGAAGACATAATACTCAGAGTTACTAAAAATAAAGGTACTTTATTTTAGTTACAATATGCCAAAAGTATCTCAGAGGATACCCTCACTTAGGAGGTAAGTAATATACACAAATTATATGTACACAAACCCAAAACAGGTAAGTAACAGTATGAAAAGTAGTGCAAACAATGTAGAAACACAATAGGATGCAATAGAAGGGGCAACACAAACCATATACTACAAAAGTGGAATGCGAATCACGAATGGACCCCAGGCCTATGGGAGTTTGTAGAGGGTCGCTGGGACTGTGAGAAAACAGTAAGGGTGTCCAAAATACCCCACCCCAAGACCCTCAAAAGTAGGAGTAAAGTTACCCTACTACCCCAGAAAGACAGTATAGTCGTGATAGGGGATTCTGCAAGGACCACAACTGCTACCAAAACACTGAAAACGGATTCCTGGACCTCAGGACCTCTAAAAGAATGGGACCAAGTCCAAGAGTCAGGCAAGTGTCCAGGGGGGGCAGGAGCCCACTAAACCCCGGATGAAGGTGCAAAAGGGCTGCCTCCGGTTGGAAGAAGCCGAAGATTCTGCAACAACGGATGGTGCCAGGAACTTCCCCTTTGGTAAGAAGATGTCCCACGGCATGCTGGAAGTTGCAGAAGTGTTTCCACGCAGAAATACCGCAAACAAGCCTTGCTAGCTGGGTGCTGCTGGGGCCCAGGAAGGACCAGGATGTCGCCCCTTGGAGGAGGAGACAGAGGGGGCTCTCAGCACCTCAGAGAGCCCCACAGAAGCAGGCAGCACCCGCAGAAGTACCAGAACAGGCACGTAGAAGATCTGAGGACAGCGGTCGACTCAGAGTCACAAAGGAGGGTCCCACGACGTCGGAGTCCAACGCAGCGAGTTGGGCAAGGCAGGACGGAGTGCTGGGGACCCAGGCTAGGCTGTGCACAAAGAAAGTCCTGGAAAAGTGCACAGAAGCCAGAGCAGCTGCAAATCTCACAGTACACAGGTTTGCTGTCTGGCGTGGGGAGGCAAGGACTTACCACCACCAAATTTGGACAGAAGGGCCACTGGACTGTGGGAGACACTTGGACCCAGCTCCTGTGTTCCAGGGACCACGCTCGTCAGGATGAGAGGGGACCCAGAGGACCGGTGATGCAGAAGTTTGGTACCTGCCTTGGCAGGGGGAAGATTCTGTCGACCCACTGGAGATTTCTTCTTGGCTTCCAGTGCAGGGTGAAGGCAGACAGCCCTCACAGCATGCACCACCAGGGAACAGTCAATAAAGCCGGTAGGATGAGCCGCTACAATGTTGCTGGTAGTCGTCTTGCTACTTTGTTGCAGTTTTGCAGGCTTCCTGGAGCAGTCAGCGGTCGATCCTTGGCAGAAGTCGAAGAGGAAAGTGCAGAGGAACTCTGGTGAGCTCTTGCATTCGTTATCTGATGAATAGCACAGAGGAGAGACCCTAAATACCCAGAAAAGGAGGTTTGGCTACTGAGAACGGAGGCTTGGCTACTGAAAGAGGTAAGTACCTATCAGGAGGGGTCTATGATGTCACCGGCTGGCACTGGCCACTCAGAGTTGTCCTTTGTGCCCCAACACCCCTGAATCCAAGATGGCAGAGGTCTGGGACGCACTGGAGGAGCTCTGGGCACCTCCCCTGGGAGGTGCAGGTCAAGGGAGTGGTCACTCCCCTTTCCTTTGTCCAGTTTCGCGCCAGAGCAGGGCTGGGGGATCCCTGAACCGGTGTAGACTGGCTTATGCAGAGATGGGCACCATCTGTGCCCATCAGAGCATTTCCAGAGGCTGGGGGAGGCTACTCCTCCCCAGCCCTTCACACCTATTTCCAAAGGGAGAGGGTGGAACACCCTCTCTCAGAGAAAATCCTTTGTTCTGCCTTCCTGGGACTGGGCTGCCCAGGCCCCATGGTGGCAGAAACCTGTCTGAGGGGTTGGCAGCAGCAGCTGCAGTGGAGACCCCGGAAAGGCAGTTTGGCAGTACCCGGGTTCTGTGCTAGAGACCCGGGGATGCATGGAATTGTCACCCCAATACCGGAATGGTATTGGGGTGACAATTCCATGATCCTAGACATGTTACATGGCCATGTTCGGAGTTACCATTGTGACGCTACATATAGGTAGTGACCTATATGTAGTGCACTCGTGTAATGGTGTCCCCGCACTCACAAAGTCCGGGGAATTTGCCCTGAACAATGTGGGGGCCCCTTGGCTAGTGCCAGGGTGCCCACACACTAAGTAACTTGACACCTAACCTTCACCAAGTGAGGGTTAGACATATAGTTGACTTGTAAGTTACTTATGTGCAGTGAAAAATGGCTGTGAAATAACGTGGACGTTATTTCACTTAGGCTGCAGTGGCAGTCCTGTGTAAGAATTGTCTGAGCTCCCTATAGGTGGCAAAAGAATTGCTGCAGCCCATAGGGATCTCCTGGAACCCCAATAAACTGGGTACCTAGGTACCATATACGAGGGAATTATAAGGGTGTTCCAGTGTGCCAATGAGAATTGGTAAAATTAGTCATTAGCCTGCATTGACAATTTTAAAGCAAAGAGAGAGCATAAACACTGAGGTTCTGGTTAGCAGAGCCTCAGTGATACAGTTAGGCACCACACAGGGAACACATATAGGCCACAAACGTATGAGCACTGGGGTCCTGGCTAGCAGGATCCCAGTGACACATATCAAAAACACTGACAACATAGGGTTTTCACTATGAGCACTGGGTCCTGGCTAGCAGGATTCCAGTGAGACAGTAAAAACACCCTGACATATACTCACAAACAGGCCAAAAGTGGGGGTAACAAGGCTAGAAAGAGGCTACCTTCCTATACCCCACCCCCTCTGCCTCCCGCTCTGCCCCATCCCTCCCTCTCTCCCACACACTTCCTCTTCCTTCCCTCCCCTCCTCCTCTCTCTCTCTCTCTCCCCTCTCTCTTCCCCTCCCTCCTCCCCCTTCATATGTTCCATCTTCATCTTTCATCTCTAACTAAACTTCGGTCCCTGGTTTTATCCGGTACAGTAACTATTGCCCCTAAGAGAGACCACTCGTGATCAGGTTCTCAGCCTTTGACACCAGCAGGGCTGTCTCAGCCTCTCATCCTTGTGAAGTGGATATTAGTAGCTGCCATGATGAAGTACTGGGTGTGATGTCATCTTACAGAGGATTTGATGGAATGTGATGGTTGTTTAACACACGTTTACCACTTATGTGTTGTCTTCGTGCTCTAGTGTTAGTTTGTCTGTGGTTGTGGGTTAGCCCACGTGACAGGGGTATTGTGGGTGGGGGTCAATGCATGTGTTCTCGTCTGGTGAGTAAAAGTGAGGAAAGTTTAATGTTTCCCTCTGGATGGGATCCAGACATATTTGAGGGAGGATTCCAACTGTGCATGTTTATTTTTTGACGGCTTTGATGTATTTCTGCTGCTTTCATAACTCTTAAAAATCACAGCTTTCTCATTGTTTAAATTGCTGTGTCTGTAACAAGATGCACAAACTGTATTTCTGTGTTTACTTTGCATGTTTTTATTGCATTTGCAGCACTAAACACACAAGAATGGGAGAAACAAAAGGAGATAGAGCTGAGGGTGGTTTGTGGGGGATCATACAAGTGTCAGGGTGGACTGTAGTGGAAAAGGTAGAATCATTCTTCAAATCTCTCCCAGTGTTGAGGTCTGTGAGTTGTACACAAAGAGCCTGAGAAGCTATCAATGAACATGTGAGTAGAGCCCTTGCCATAAACTGTCACCTGCAGGTTCCACAGTCCAGTCCCACTGAGAGGTCAGGAAGTCCAGTGCCTGCTGGGTGGCCTGTGAATAACAAGCAGGTCACTAAAGACAGTAGGATAGCCTGGTTGGTTTATGCACCTGCTGAACATATGTATGGTGTAGTCTGGTTGAAATCACATTGCAAAATTTTCTTTACCTTACAAAAATGTACAGTTTTACGTACATGGAAATGCAACAGTTTACCCACAATCACATGAGGACGTGAGGCTACCTCCACTATTTTCAGCACAAGGAGTGAGAGAATCAAACTTTTAAAATGTGAAGGGTTCTGGGATTCAGTGGGTTACAGACCCATCATGTATTACTCTTAATCACTGCTGGGGCATCAGTTCTTACAGTGAGGGTGGTGCCTGCTGGTGCCAACACACTGCACCCCTCACTGTTCTGAGCGACCCTATAATCACTGCAACAGCAGTAGTGAACAATGCAACATCCACAGTCCCTTCTATTTCCTTATTCAAAACATTAGAGTGCAATAAATCACTTTAAAAACTAATTTTTAAGGTCACGCCTACGAGAGCATTCACTAGCGCATGCGTCTCACCTGTGAGACACTTATGTTAACAACAAAGGGCTTGGAGCCCGCACGTTGCTTACTATTTGTTTGCTTGTGTGGCACCCTTATTCACTGCCTTGTGGAGCAGGGACCAAGCACTGATTAATTCAACTCAGTTAGTGCCCGTACTCTGCTCCCAACGTGACTGAGATACTATTTTCTTCTTTTAAGTTCTAGTGCCCTGCAAACAAAAGGCCCATCCATGACTGGCAAAAATATGCACAACAGGACAAACAAAATTGCAAAGTTAAATTTTCTATAGTTAACTTTCTTTTATTTTGCCAAGTCTTCTTTTATCACTTTGCACTCATGTTTTGTTTTTGCTCGTGGGTACTGTTCTCAAATAATGACAAATATCTTGTTCTAAATATTACAAAGCAATATTATTTTTTTGTTATGTGTGATATTGAAACTGGTTTATCACATAATCATACAGTACACTTCAATGCACCCCAGTCCAATCCAATCCACCCTATTTCAATCAACCCCAACTCACCCTACACCATTTCACCCCGCTCAATCCCCCCAAGGCTAATAGGATCCAAACCACTCACCACAATCGATTCTCCCCAATCCACCACACTCCAAAACAATCTGCCCCACTCCAATCCAGAACAGTCTGCCCGCTCTAATCCAAAATGGTCTACCCCACTCCAATCCAAAATAGTCTGCCCGCTTCAATCCAAAATGATCTGCCATTCTCCAATCCAAAACAGTCTGCCCCTCTCCAATCCAAAACAGTCTGCCCCGCTCCAATCCAAACAGACTGCCCGCTTCAATCCAAAACAGTCTGTCCCACTCCAATCGAAAACAGTCTGTCCGGCTCAAATCTGCCCCACTCCAATCTGCTCCAGTCTGTCCCACTCCAGTCTGTTCCACTCTAATTTGCTCCACTCCAATCCAAAATAATCTGTCCAACTGCAATTTGCCCCACTCCAATCCAAAAGAATCTGTCCCACTGCAATCTGCCTCACCCCAGTCCAAAACAATTTGCCCAGCTCCAAACCAAAACAGTCCACTCCACTCCAATCCAAAACAACCCACCCACTCCAGTCCAATCCAGCCCAATCCACCCATTCAAAACCAGTCCATCATACTTCAGTCCAAATATCTGCCATCCAATCTACCCCACTCCAGTCTAATCCACCCACCCATTTCAATTGTCTACCGTAATACATCACTCTTCAGTCCACCTTAATCCACCTCACTCTAAACCATCTTAATCCACACACCGAAATATGATCCACCCAGTCCAATCCATCATAATCCACCCCACTCCAATTTATTTGACCCCACTCCACCCCAATAAAAATCACCCCACTCCAGAATCTACCCCAGTAAAATAGACTCCAATCCACCCCACTCAATTCAATCCACCTCACTCAGTTCATTCCACCTCACTCAGTCCAATCCACCTGACTCCAATCCAATCCACTTCCCTAAATCCAATCCACCTGACTCCAATCCACCTCGCTCAATCTAATATACCTGGCTCCAATCCAGTCCATCCCACTGCAATCCAATCCACCGCACCCCACTCTATTCTACCTCACTGCACCTCACTCCATTCTACCCCACCCCAATCCATGCCACACCCCTCAATCCATTTCACCCCACTTCAATCCACCCCACTCCAAGGCAGCCAGTCCAATCCACCCCATCCCATCCTAATCCAGTCCACCCCACCCCATTCCTATCACTCCAATCCATTCCACCCACCTCAATACAGTCTAATCCACCCCCACAGTCCACCGCAATCCAATTTACGCCATTTCAATCCACCCCACTCAAATCCAATCCACCCCATGCAGTCTACCAACTCCAATCTTCCACAACCCAATATCTTAGTCCACACTCACCTATTCCACCCCACTCCACTATATGTCATTCCACTCTCTGGGACTGAACTACTGAACTCTACTTCCCTCTACTCTACTATACAACATTACACTGCCAACACGCCACACCACCAACTTTTAGCCATGCTGAACACCAACCACTCTAGCATAAGTATGGCAAAACACATTGCCAGAGTCAATATCTCTTGTATAGGCAAGAACTTTTGGCTTTGCCAATGTTTGTTCTACATGTAGTACTTTCAACTTGAGCATTACAATGTGGCTGAAAGTGAAAGGGACGCCTCTCAAATAATGGGCACAGGGACCTAGGCACCGAATGTAAGTGACAGGCAGTGAACAGGCCGCCTGGATGCAAGAGATGGGGTCACGCAAGAGGTGCGGGTGTAAGATGGGGACACAAGAGAGGTGTGGGTGCAAGAGATGGGGAAACGAGAGAGGTGTGGGTGCAAGAGATGTGGACACAAGGGAGCTGTGGGTGTAAGAGATGAGGACAAGAGAGTTGTTGATGAGATGGGGACACGAGAGAGGCGTGGGTGTAAGAGATGGGAACACTAGAGAGGTGTGGGTGTGTAAAATGGGGACACGAGAGAGGTGTGGGTGTGTGAGATGGGGACACGAGAGAGGTGTGGGTGTGTGAGATGGGGGCACGAGAGAGGTGTGGGTGTAAGAGATGGGACAAGAGAGGTGCAGGTGTAAGAGATGGGGTTGCAAGAGAGGTGCGGGTGTAAGAGATGGGGACACGAAAGAGGTGTGGGTGTGTGAGATGGGGACACAAGAGAGGTGTTGGTGTGTGAGATGGGGACAAGAGAGAGGTGTTGGTGTGTGAGATGGAGAATGAAAGAGGTGTGGGTGTGAGATGGGGACACGAAAGGTGTGTGAGAGGCAGACACTGGAGGTGTGGGTGTGTGAGATGCAGGCACTAGAGGGGTGTGGGTGAAAGAGATAGGGACACAAAAGAGGCGCTAGACAGATGTGACGGGCAGCTCTGAGGTCTCCTTGCACTCTGCTGTGACTCACCACTAACAGATCTGGAGTCACTCCACCGTCAGGAGCATATAGGACAAAGGTGTTATACACTGCATTTAAGAAGTTCTTTGCTGTGAAGCTACAGCTCTAAAGAGTTCAGTTCTCACACTTAATTGTGGAAAATTCTCAGTAGAAAAATACCACAAATAGGTGGCATCATAGCAAATTATATTACATGGCACCTCACCTCTGAATCGAATATCAACCTTGATGACATTTAAAGTCACTCAGTTCATGAGAACACCCACTTCATATATTATTGATAGTTCCTAGACACCGCCACAGCTCTTCTTCTATTAAGTCACCCTATTGCAACCGTACAGTCCACACACTGCCTCATTAATATCATTGACACCATCTCTTTTCTGAAGAATTCCCAGACTCACTCTGCTATAGGTAGCGCCTAGGCCCACTGTGTTCCTCTTAGCCCCTGCACTTGCTCCACTGCAGGTAGCACCTAGACCATCTGGTCTAGAGAGCATCTGCATCTATTCTGTTCAGGGTTATACCTTATTGTGCCCTTAATATTCCTATAGCCGCCCTGCTATAGATAGTGCCTAGACCCACTGTGCTGTGTATAGCACCTACAGTTGCTGTGATCTGGATTATCGCCTAGACCTGCTGCTCTGGATAGCATCTACACCTGCTCTGGGTCCTACCTTATTATTTTTCCCTTAATATTCCTGTTCCCTCTCTGCTATAGATAGATTCTAGATCCACTCTGCCCTACATAGGACCCTTGCCCGCTCCGCTCAGGGTCGTAACTTGCTCTGCTCTGCATATTCCTGGTATCGCTCTGTGAGAGACAGTGCTCAGAGCCACTGTGCTTAAGATGGCACCTACAGCCCCCTGCTTGAGTTATCCCTGGAGTCGCTCTGCTCTCCATAGCACCTAAACTCACTATGAATACTTTCCAGAATCATTAACTGTTCACACACTGACCACTGTTGAGGGTGGTGTTGAGATGGGTGACTTTAGAAAGATAGTAAATTAACTGTTCCAGTAATACTGGGGTGACGTTTGCTCTGCACCATGTACTCTTTCTGAGCCATTCTGAGCTGCAGGAGCACACATATAATAAAAATACCCATATAAAGCCAAACTTTAAAAAAATGCCACACTTGTTTCCCCTGAGGCCCTGAGGCCTCACAAACCCCACTATTAACAACAGGATGATGCGATTAGGGTCCAGGACACCCCACTCTTCCCTAATGAAGATGCACCCCTGAGAGAGATTTGTGGTTTCTTGCCATGATTTTCGATACAGCCAGGTCTTTATTGCTTTTCTGAATTCTAGATTCAAATTGATGGTCATTATTCTGTTCGCCAGTTTGCTCCACATGTTGTGTGTCTGTACAGCGAAGTCCTTGTTGAAATGAGGAGGTTGAGATTAGATGGTGAAAAGGTTGGACCATCCCATGGAAGGCTGAGTTTGAAATGCTCTGAATCACATACATCTTCCTACTTACTGTCAGTGTAGAGACTCAAGTACAAGGGTGATTCCTCCAATGAATCAGCACAAAACTTCTAGGAAAGTTCATCCAGTTTAAGTTCTGTATTAAAAGTTTTGTGCAGACCCTCCAAGTGGGAGAGACAAGTGGTCTTTCCCCTTTTAAGTCCCACAGTAACTCTTGCTCTCTTATACAGAAGCAAAACTCTGAAGGATCTACACAACCCGCAGCATGACTGTAGAACTTTACTCAAGGAACTGTCTTTTCTTGGATTGGTTTATAGATTCAGGAGCTTTTGCAAATTTGTGTTTAAAAACAATTTTGTTGGGTTTGAAATGGTTAACAAATTGAATTATTTAAACTGTTACTACATTGAGATTCACAAATCTGTGGTAGTAGATTTCCTTGGACCCACAGTTTAAAGAATAACTCAGTCCCATTGAATGAGGGAGCTATTTTGTGTGTCATCCATATCTGGTTCCAGAAATTGTCTCTGGATCTGATTGACTGGCTGCAACATGAGAAAATGTTACAGCTGTCATTATAGGAATCAGCAACTCACTCCCCATGCCCTGAAAAGAAAGAAATGTCATACTAACAGAGGGTAAGTAAGCCCTGACCCCTAGGCCATGTTGGGAGCCCTGAATGTTCCTCTGCAAAGAACAAACTTTTTAAAAAGTATATTTTGATCTGGAATTTGCAGACTACACTGCAGGAATAGCATGCTTCAGCATGACTTTGAGGCATGCAATGTGCAGCAAGAGGACATAGGTGGTCATTATGACATTGGCGGTAAATGCCGCTTACCACCACGGTGATGGCCGCCAACATACTGTCACCATATTATGACACACACACACTAAACTGACAGAATACTGCCAAAAACACAAATCCGCCAGACCAAAGCACAGTGTTAAAGTATCAGTACGTACACCCATACTGTTACGCCAACAAAGCAATGCCCACCACATTATGACCCACGAATCACCCCGGCGGACATTCAACGGTGGTAAACCATTGGCGGTACACACCAGCGCAGTCAGAATGGCCACCCAAATGCAAAAGCAACACAGCATTTGCCAAAACTAAAATCACACATCTGACGCTCATACACACACCACACCCACCCACCCACAGCATTATAAAACACACACCAACATTACACATAACCCTTTGCCAACACGAAAAGACTGCAATAGCTAGCCACGCAAATCACAGAGACAACCACACACACACCACAACCACCCATCTGTCAAGCAATCCCACTCCCCACCAATTACTCAACACCCTCTGCACAACACACACCACAAAACACCATGTCTCCACTAAGGCACCCCCGTTTCAGAGATGAGGAGTTGCGGGTTATGGTGGAGGGAATAGTCAGGGTAGAGCCACAGCTCTTCAGAGCACAGGTACAGCAAATATCCATTGCCAGGAAGATAGAGCTGTGGCGGAGAATCATGGACAGGGTGAATGCTATGGGGCAGCATCCAAGAACAAGGGACGACATGAGGAAGAGGTGGAATGACCTACGGGGGAAGGTACGTTCTGTGGCAGCAAGGCACCAGATCGCCATCCAGAGGCCTGGCAGTGGAGCCCCACGTCCTCCCCCAACGCTGACAAGCTGACAGCATGGGCGGAGCGAGTCATGGCAGTCCTGCATCCTGAGGGACTCACTGAAGTAGCCGGAGGACTGGATACTGGTGAGTCAATATTTACTACTTATCACCCCCATACCTGCATGCCATCGCACCCTGACTCTCATCACTCCACTCCATCCCACACAGTGCACCTACACATGTGACTAACCCCAATGCCAAGCCCTGCATGCCATACCAATGCATGTGTAGCCCTCCCAGCCCTGCATGTACACCCATCACCAAAGCATGCACGGCATTCAGGACTAACAATCCCACAATACATCACCATACACAAACAAAGGTGGCAGGGCAACAGCAACTATATAAGGGAAGCTAGGGATATGTACAGTAGGTCACTGACATGAAGCATAATACATCACATACATCCCCACTGGTGCCCCAGCCAATCCCAGCGGGAAGGAGGCACTGCGACTATCCAGTCCCCCAACAGAAGATGCTCCCCGTGATGACAGCAACTCTGAACTTCTGGATCTGGATGAACTACCTGGCCCATCAGGGACCACTGGTCAGTCGGCCACCCCAGCCCATTCTCAGTCCACCACAGACCCTCCCCCTTCCTTATCCAACACCACAGTACCCACCCAACAGCCCCACACCTCTGTCCCCAGGACACGTCAATCAGCAGTGAGCCCACCTGTACAGGGACCCCAGTCCACACCTCACAGCCAAGACAGTCAGGGTCCTGGGGTCAGTGGCAGTAGGCACACCGTTCGCGGGACACAGGCACAGGGGGACAGGGACACTCGGAGGACAGCTGTGTGCCAGGGGGAAGATAGGCCCAGGGAACCAACTCTCCAGGAGGCACTCACTAATGTCCTGAGGGCTTACCAACAATCCCAGGACAGGATGGGCCAGATACTTAACAACATGCAGGAGAACAAGTGGCTGCAGGAGGTACACCATCAGGATATCAGGGACAATTTGCAGGCCCTCAACACCACCATGGTCTCCATAGCAGGGGTGCTGGCTGACATGGCCAACATCATGAGGGAATGTACAGCACACCAGCGGGCCATTCCACTAGCAAGTCAACTGAACAGCCCACCACATCTGCTGCAGCTAGTGGACAGGAGGCCCTGCCACAGGACCCACAGGCCACCAGCACACCTCCCCCTGCAGAAGGTGAACCACCCCGCAAACGTTCCCTGCAACCCAGACAGATGCCAGAGACACTTGCCAAGACTAAGACCACTGTCACGAAATGAGACCCTCCTGAATGTCCCCCTTCTGTCCCACCCTGTCACCTTGTCCACTTTGAACTGCCATTGCTCCCATTCATATGGCCCCTTGGACACTGGACCTGTACTACAAATAGACTGGACCATTACCCTGGACTTACCTCTACCATCACCCCATTCCATTGCACTATTCCTTCTGTTAATTGCACTACAATAAACAGCCTTGGACACAACTTGAGTGATAGTGCTTTATGTGATTAAAATGTGCACTTATGTTAACAGTTACATCTTGTGCAATTGACATGAACTTTGGTATAGTATACACCTGATGAGCTGTATCTGTCTGTAGTCATTACATCAGTGCACATTAGTAATAACACCAATATCTGCAAACAGAGAAGTCATAGGTGACAGTCAGTTGAGATGCAAAGGGAGTGACTGCCATCCTGCTACAGCCACACTGAAAACATATATAATTAGAGGAATGGTCAGTTTCACTGTGTCACCTGTGTATCATTGGAAGTACTGCCATATTACTGATGTTCTATTGTCTACATCCTCATCCTCATCCTCTGCCTCCTCATCCTCACTGTCTTCAGGGTCCACTGCTGCCACAGGGGCATTTCCAATCTCCTCCTCCTGCAGATAAGGCACATGTCGTCTGAGGGCCAGGTTGTGCAACATGCAGCACACTACAACTATCTGGCAGACCTCAGGGAAGTAGCACAAGGATCCACCTGTCAGATGGAGGCATCTGAACCTGGCTTTCAGGAGACCGAAAGTACGTTCTATGATTCGCCTGGTTCACCCATGTGCATCATTATACCGATTCTCAGTCCATGTCCTAACATTCCTCACAGGGGTCAGGAGCCAAGACAGGTTTGGGTAGCCAGAGTCACATGCAAGAATGGAGGGACAAACATTAGCCTTACTCAGGGGTATGGGGAAGAACTCCAGAAGGCACGCTGACATATCTTGGGTGGGGACTCAGGCTCACCTATCAGATACACCCTGTGCCTCTGTAATTGTGCCATCGCATTTGGGATTCTGCTATTCCTTAAGACGAAGGTGTCATGCACCAACCCAGAATACTTGGCAGTGACGTGGGAGATGTACTGGTCCGCCAGGCACACCATTTGCACACTGAGTGAGTGGAAACTCTTCCAGTTCCTGAACACCTGTTCATTGCAGCTGGGGGGCCAGATGCAATATGTGTACCGTCAATCGCCCCAATAATATTAGGAATATGTTCCATTGCAAATAATTCAGCCTTCACAGTGGCCAAATCTTCCACTTGGGGGAAAGCAATGTAGCTGCACATGTGGTTGACCAAGGCAGACAAAACCCTTGCCAGCAGTATTGAGAACATTGGCTGTGGCATTCCTGCTGCCAAGCCCACTGTCACTTGGAAAGAACCAGTTGCCAGGAAATGGAGCACTAATAGAACTTGCACAAGAGGGGGGATCCCAGTGGGATGACGGATAGCTGATAGCACATCAGTCTACAATTGAGTACACAGTTCTGTGATTGTGGCCATGTCCAGTCCATAGGTCAGTATTATATGCCTCTCCTCCAGTGTAGCCAAGTCCACAAGGGGTCTGTACACGGGGGCTTGCCTCCTCCTCTTATTCCTCCTCAGTGGTAGGTATCTAAGGGACACAAGATTGAGAAGGGTGTCACAAACTGAACAATGGAACCACCACCCTAGTGCAACTGGGCATGTATGTAATCGGATGATGTGAATGGCAATGTATGTACAATTCATAGCAATGACACAGTTTCAAATGTCTGATTGTTGTCCACCACCATGAAATGGCGACCGCCTGTCCTGTAAGTATGAACATGTGGAAGTGATGTAACTCCGCCGGCATTTGGCGTCATGGTGGAAGGCAGTCTTGCACCCCGTGCTATTCCTCATTGGCTAACATGAGGCTCTATGGAGTACAGCATCTAATGAGGATCACCGGTGGCGTTGTACACCGCCGCGGACGTGACTGCCATTTGCTATCTATAACCTCACTTGATTACTGACTTTCCACAAGACAATACCTACACTGCGTGTGCTGCTGTGACCTGTGTCTGGATCCTGCCATGGCCCGTGTGACCGGAGAAAGGGCCCCTGCCTTCACTTCGGAAGAGTTAGAGCACCTGGTGGATGGGGGTCCTACCTCTGTATGGGCCTCCAGACCAACAGGTGAGTACACCATAGGGACGATGCGTGCAACATGGTGTGGGGTATATCTGGTGATATTGTACAGGCAGGGCTCCGGGTGATGTGTGTGCCAGTGGAGATGGAAATTTAATTTTCGAGCCATATGTGTGACAGGCCGGATTGTATGTTTAATGGTGTCCTCCTTTCCGTATTACCTCTGCAGGTCAGCGCCCATCAGAAGAAGGGATTGTGGCGTGCCATCGCCAAGGACGTGTGGACCCTGGGGGGTCTGTAACAGGCAGAGCACCCACTTCAGGAAAAGGTGGGAGGACCTGAGACGCTGGGCCCGGAAGACTGCAGAGGCCCAGCTGGGTATAGCCTCCAAACGAGGGCGGGGTGCCCTTCAGAACCTGACCCCCCTGATGGCCCACATACTGACGGTGGCCTACCCAGAGCTGGATGGGCTCTTGAGGGCATCACAGTAGCCACAAGGGGGTGAGTACAGTGAGCGTGATAACCATTTTTATTGGCTGGCATGGGATCCTGGTGGTGGGTTACAGTAAGTGCCCCTTAATGCCAGCTCAGACACTGCTGCGTGGTCCAGCACAAGGTAAGTGGGTGTATAGCAAAATCTTGTATTCCAGCTAGGTGGCATTCCAGGTCAGACAGGGCTTAGTGGGTCCCAGGAGGGGTGCAGTTGGCGGTGGTTAGCTGTCATCCTGCTGTGGTACCTAGCCAATGGAGTGCCAGTGCGATGCATAGTGCCCAATCTTGATCCCTGTTTGTGATGGTGATATGTATGCCATCTGTGGTGTTGATGCTGTAATTGACACAGTGCTCCCTTTCTCTCTGTCCCCCCTATTTTCTTCTGTCATCCTGTCCATGTGTGTATTCTCATCATCTGGCGGAGGAGCAGGGGCACCAGCGACTGAGGGAGCTGCATCCCACAGGTCCCAGGAGGCAGAGTCTACCGACGCCAAGGGGACCAGTGGGATGGAGGGCGAGCACCACAGCGGCGACAGGAGGTGACAACACTGACTCTGATACCTCCTCCGATGGGAGCTCCCTGGTGGTGGTGGCGGACACCTCTGGAACCACCCCAGCTACAGGTACAGCCGCCACCCCTGTACCAGCACTGCCTTCCCAGTAGCCCCTCACCGAGTTGCCCGTACCCGCTCACCCAGGAGGGTGGGCATCTCCTTTGCCCCAGGCACCTCAGACCTTGCCACAGTGAGCCCTGTTGCCCTCAGTGAGGAGGCTATTGACCTCCTGAGATCCATCTCTGTAGGGTAGTCAACTATAGTGAATGCCATCCTGGGGCTGGCATCCCAGATGCAGCAATACAATGCATTCCTGGAGGGCATCCATGGTGGGTCACACACATACACACAAGCATGCACACAAAACATCAGACGAGTATCACAGTCAAACACAGGCAGCACACTTCAGATCACAAGCACTCACACAAAGAACAGACAGTTGCACACACAACCACATTCGCTGCATCCCCTCCTCCTCCTCCCCCCTCACAGTTACACCCACACTCACACCTGCATGCACTGCGTCAGCAGCCACTACTACCATCACCACATCATGCAGCACACACACCTCACTTGCAGATACAGCCACAACATCCATCCATGCATCCCCTTTGTCCTCCCCCACTCTGTCTGCCCCCCACCTAAGAGATACAAACCCACACACTCAGACTGCCAACAGCCATCCACCTCACACATGCACACTGTCCATACACCTGCACCCAAGTCCAGCAGACGTACACCTCTGACAACCACTCCCTCAACCTCCACTCCCATCCCTCCTCCCACATCCCACCCCAACATCCCTAAGAAGCTTTTCCTTGCCCATCTTGACCTCTTTTCTCCCCCTCCCGTCCTGTACGTAAGAGCAAGGTCCCAACTCCCCAGCACAGCACCTCAGCCAAACAGTCTTCCACTGCCCCCATCAAATCCTCAGCTGCTGGCACAAAGGGGCCCCATAGTGTGATGGCTGCCACTCCTACTGTGAGCACACCTCTGCCTCAGAAAGGGAGGACTAGGGTGGTGAAAACCAAGGGACAGGAGACAGGGACAGTGGAGGCAACTCCTAGTCCTGGAGGCGAGAAAGGGAAAGTCCCACTCCACCCCCCAAGAAAGGGAAGGTGCCCACTACACCCCCCCAAGAAAAGGAATGTTCCCACTCCACCAGCAAAGAGGCAAGAGGCCCCACCACCAGCAGTGGGCAAGGAGCCCTCACCTCTAGCAGAGGCAGCCAGGGTAACACCCCCACCAGCAGTGGGCAAGGAGCCCTCGCCTCCAGCAGAGGCATGGAGCCCCCTCCAGAACCAGTGGGCATGTTCCCCACTTCAGCTGAGGCGCCCCACCCCCCCACCCCTTCCCCCTGAGGAGCCTGCCCATTTCCAACATGATGCCCCTGCACAGTGGAGTCTGGATAGTCAGGAGTCAAGTTGGGCCTTGGACTGTGCCCTGTGGCCATGTGGACTTTGGACTGGCCATTGGCCCTTTCTGAACATTGAGGGATGCTTGCTTTTCCGCATGGACAATATGGTGGCTGTTGGTATCAAATAACAGTGTCACTTAAACCTCAATGTGGTCCTTGTTTTAATTAGATGTGGGTCCTGTGACACTGGTTTTGCTCTGCAGCTGGTTGTGTGTGTGAATGGTGTGTGTTGTGCATGTGTGTGTCACTCTCCTTTTCCTCCCTCCCTCCCTTGTGTGCTAGGCGGCTGTACTCACTGTCGTCGTCGTCGTTCCAGAAGGACCATGGCGTAGAAGAGCATCAGGAAGACTTGAAGTTCCGGTTCCATGGCGGCGGATTCCTCTCTGTACCTGTTCGTGAGTCTTCCATTTTCTATGCAGATATGGTGGGTGGTAACTTGTCTTCCGTCTGGCTATTGTTGGCTACCGCCGTGGTCACTGGTGTTAACACCCTGGCGGTTGGTGTGGTACATTGACTTTCAATGGGAGGGATCACCGCCATGGTCATAATTTGAAGGTAATTACCGCCAGCCTGTTGGCTGTATTGCTGCTACTTTAACACTCACTGCTAATGTCATAACGAGGGCCATAGTCCTTTGTTGGACCTCCTGCAGTTTTGTGAACCCCATGGAAGATTGAACAAGAGACCAGGTCCCTGCAAGAGTTTGCAAATGCTTGACTAGAGTCCATGAACCTCAAACATTTTTAAAGAAATCCAGAAATTCCCTTAAAAAGATAAATGTTGAAGGCGAAGTTATTATAGCGTTTGGTTATAAGATCTTAATGTATGTTTAACAAAATAGAAGTTTACTGTTTAACCCTTGAGGATGGGCTACCTTCTGTCGTGGTTGTAGAGGACTTAATGACCGCCACCCTGACAGACTCTAGTTCATCCTATGTACAGATGACAGCTGACCAGCGGTCAGCTCTGTATGTGTAAAGGAACTTACAGAGGTTCCCTTCATTATACAAAAAGTTCATAGCCAGCTGTTGTTGGTTTTGATGTAGTTATTGAAAAAAATTAATGACCCTCTGTCCCCCATCCCCAAACACCCTGGGATTTTTTCCTTTTCCATTGTCCCTCCCAACCACGTTATACAGGCAGGCCTGAAGCCATATTTTGTTGTCACTCTATTGAATTACATTATAAATGCTGCAGTCAAATCTTGAAGCCATGTTTTGTTGTCACTTGAGCAGATTTCACTATAAATGCTGCAGTCCAGGCCTAAAGCCACATTTTGTTGCCACTCCAGTGGATTTCACTGTAAATGCTGCAGTCCAGTCCTGAAGCCATGTTTCGTTGTCACTCTAGTGGATGGCACTATAAATGCTGTAGTCCAGGCCTGAGGCCACGTATCATTGTCACTCTAGTGGATTTCACTATAAATGCTGCAGTCCAGTCCTGAAGCCACATTTGGTTGTCACTCTATTGGATGGCACTATCAATGCTGCAGTCCAGGCCTGAATCCATGTTTCATTGTCACTCTAATGGATGGCACTATAAATGCTGCAGTTCAGGCCTGAAGCCATGTTTAGCTCTTACTCAAGAGGATAGCACTATAAATACTGCAGTCCAAGCCAACAGATCTGGTGTTGGCCGCCAGCCTTTTGACTTTGGCAATTCTTGAATCATTCTGTCCTGGTTTTTACAAATTCTTAATATTGGGGAAGCTGCCAGGCCCTCATCAATCTAAAAAAAAAACAGTAAAGGAAAAATACTAAAATGTGAATGACACAACGGACTTATGGCTGAAGTCTGACTGAAAGACACTATAAGTAACTATGTTTTATGCACACATTTGGTAAAATAGAAAGGTCAAACTAACACTCAACCTAAAAAAGCCAATTGATCTGGTGTTGACTGCCAGGCCCTCGCCTTTGCTAATGCTTTTTTGTACTACGTTTTCTAAATCTTTATTAAAAATAGGTAGAGAAGCTTGAAAAGATACCTAAATGGAGAGGCTTGCAAAATAGATAGAGTGGCTCATAAAGACAGGTGGACAGGGTTGGATAGATTGTTAACCTACCTACTTACTTAGTTGCAGATAGAAATAGATAGAGACACTTGAAAAGATAGATACATTGATGGATAGAATGATAGATATGCAAAGATAGAAGTCAAACAGATTCTTACAATTGCAAAGACGCATAAATAGAGAGACAGATGACATAGATGAAGGGACAGTAGAAAGGTTGAAAGAAAGGTAGATATATACATATATGAACAGGTAGATGGGTAGATGGACACACCAAGGTAAATAGATAGGATTGCAAAGATAGCACAGCGCAGATTCAATTAGTAATGTAATAGTTAAATATCTATGTAAACACGACAAAGAAGAAAACTGGAAGCAAGCTAGAAAGACGTACAAGAAGGACATACAGACTAAGTTGATTTACAAGCACAGATGTAGTCCTCAATTTAAATAAATACAGGAGTGCAGTTATAAATGCATTTCATTGCATGCATTCTACAAAGTGAATTACTTTATAAAGAATAGATTCAAATGGGCACCATTTGGTATACTCAGATATAGCAGCAATCAGATACACAAAGGCAGCTCCAAAAGGAATTTACAACATCATTAGCAGGAGTCAGGAACTGATAAAGCTGGAAGGTGCCCTGTGCTGTGAAGAGTTGCAGTAGGGTGTCCTGCTATCACATGAGGCTCTAAACACACAGGCAGCGCTAGAGTAATTATTAAGTACAAACAAAAACACTGGCACTGAAGGGAACTGCCTCCCGACATGCAGTCAATCAGTCTGAACTTAGCCAATGGCTGAAGTAGGCACACTCACCACTCCGTGCTGTATTCTGTACTGGGTGGAAGCAAAATGTCAATGCCACAACAACAGACCAATTGATAGAAAGCTGAAAGCCCTTTAGTATATTATATATGTAATTTTTGAAAAATAAAAGTTCTTGGCTAACACCAGATTAAAAATGGTGCATGTGTCATTCTGCAGGAGTGCACATTTGTGGAGCAAATGCCTTCAGAGGGATGCAACAGTTGCCACATCATTGCACCTTTTTTCTGATGGTTTGCAGCATTGGGAAAGCCTATACATATAAAAGGCAAGACTTATTGACTTTGCCAGTGTGTGTTCAGATCTCTGAAGTTACAGTATGTGGAAGATGCTCAGATTACCTGTCCTGGTGTTGAGATAAGAAGCCTCTAGTGAAGTAAATTTTCCAAAAGAAACGAATCGATAATCCATAAACGAAGTGCAGTTTTTCCATACAGGTTAATGAGCCCACAACCTGTGCTGCCGCTGTCAGGGAACAGGCTTAACTGCTCTTCCCAATGACAATGACAACACAAATTGGTACACAAACAATTCGAAACAAAACATTACATGTGCCACTTTTACAGATATCGTTTACACAAGGCACATTTGAACATAAACAGATTAACCCCACAGTCTCAAGCACTCTCAGGTTCCAATAGCACTCGAGGCAGAGTGCGCTAAAGTGCAGAACAAACTCATACTACAACCCCGGCTCCTATTCCAGGCTCTCAGATAGTATAAAGGACACACTTGCAGCAATTGTTTATGTTTCCCGCTGTTATTGTGACGCTCTTTGTTGTATGGTCTATTCGCTGGATAAGGCTTCATCTTGTATTATTTGTTTGGCCATGTGATAATAGGAAGCATTGCCTCACTGAACAAGAAACCTTCTCTGGTGCCTTGGTTACTCCTTGAGTCCACACTCCTCGATAGAAGGGGTTCACGGAAAGATTGTATGCCCTCACTCTGCCTGTTGCATCTTTACATTGAAAGTGTAATCTAGAATTTCTTCAGCGTACTTGTCTATATGGACAATTAAATGTCTCATTAAATGCCAATAAAGTTTTGTGGTGGATTCTGCATTTAAGCTTATTCAGTGTTTCTTTTTCTTATTTTAACAGGTGAAATAAACAAAGTAATAAACGAAAAAGGTGAAGGCATTAAACATCACTTGTCTAGGAAGTGATGTTAAAACAGTACGCCTTGAAATCTCTTCCCTTGAAAGCTAATTCCTCCCCAAAGTCTTCTTCTGCAGCAGAAAACCCAAACATCCTAATGAGGTCTTTACTTGGCTCTTGGGCAACATGTGATATACATAGAAGACATCATACACTGACCTACTGAAGCAAGGCCGATGAGGTGCTCATCACGAAGGAAGAGCTAACCTGGTATCGGAAAGAACACACAGGAGGGAAACCGTATTAATATCTAGAATGTGACAACACATTTATTAGTCGGAGAAAGAGCAAGTGCGACATCAGAAACTTCATACTGGAGAAAAAAAACATATCGAGGGACTGAGTGTGGAAAGGTGTTCTTTGCAATGAAAGACCTAATGCAGCATCAGAGTGTCCACGTAGAGGAGAAACCACATCAATGTACAGAATATAATAAAGTGTTAAGAAGGAAGAAAACTCCTGCACTCAATGTGGCAAGGCATCCTTTACAAAGGCAAAGCTAATGTAACATCGGAAAGTCATTACTAGTCAGACACCTGTCTGCCACACAGGAGCGACACCATAGGAATATACTGAATGTGACAAGGCAATCATTACAAAGGGACTATTCATGCAACGTCTGAAAATCCACCCTGAGAAGTAACTGTAGCACTAAGTGTGACCAGGTGCTGATCAGGTAGTCAATTTTGGCAGAAACTACTTTTTCCTGCAAAGCATTTTTTTCACAGGAGGACCCTAATGTGTCAACATGCATCCCAGGGAGAAACTGTATCTGTCCTCAGTATAACAAGACATTCATTACAAAGGAATAGCTAATGCTTGATCAGAAATTATACAACAGGGAGAAGTCATTTGGTTATTCTAAACGTGAAAGAGCGTTTCCTACCAAATGATCTCTGATGTTGCATTAAAAAGGCCACCTGGGGTTAAGATTAACTGATTGTGAAGTCTTTCGTTTGAAGCAGTCACCAGTTGCTACATCAAAATAAATCCGCACCACTAGGTGGATAGTGGGGGATGAAATACCTGAACAAAATGTGAAATAAAGGAACAGAAATAGTGGCAGTCATTGGAGTTCCCAGAGAATTAGTCAAGAAAAGGTCCCAGGACAAGTTACCACTTTCCCACAGAGGTGACAATATGGAAACTCCAGAGAAAATCAAATTTCAACAGCATGCAAATGTTGCAGAAAGCGACAGCTAGATTTCTTTCCCTGTTCCCCGCCTACTGTGGTATAAGGGCTATTTTGGCTACCTTGTGATAATACCTGGCTCTGTCTATTCAGATATGGGAGATTTGGTCTGCAAGGCTTTCTAGGGATCATATCCACAGTTTTGGGGACATTTGTGATAGTAAAATTCAGAGTTTGTTATCTAGGATGTTATGTTAATGCTGTTTATTGTTGACATTTACTTTCCTTCATCAACAATACTGTCCAGGCGAGGACAAGTGGAGTTTTGGGGGGGTTGGAAGTCAGATGCCACTGGCATTAGAGGTTTGCAGCCCCAGAAGTTTGTGTGCATCAGGTTTATGGTTTCATGTGGGACAGGAGCTGCCACCATTTGTACAGACATTGCAGGAAAGTTTGCTGGACAACCTGTGAATAAGAGGCCTCTACTTAAAGCAGTGATTACAATCACCTATGTCATGTGTAGGCAACAATTCTTTCTACTTCTGAACAGTGTATTTTTTTAATTTGCTGATCTGTAATATAACAAACATCTGATGAAAGTACGGACTGTAATCCTAGATGTTTCAACATTGTAAACTTTCTTGTATTGTACAGTGTGTATATAGTTATTTTATTTTTCTAAAGTTCTCTTATGTCCATTTAGGCTATGCCAATACAATAGAAAAAAAACCATAAATACATCTGTTTGCCTGAATAGTGAAAGACAAAGCAAAGGTCTTATCTTTCCATGAGCCGTGTTCCAAAAAGATAAACTCCGTGGCCACCGTTGGGGAAAAATAGGAGGAGGTTAATGGGGAGACTCAAACAGTGGATTTATGTTTAGAGGCCATGGAGAGGACCTAAAAATATCAGCAATGTGTACCCCACCCCTTAGTGTCATAAAATGTGAGGACCTGGTCGATGCACCCTCTTAGTTTTTTCCAGTGTGAGTAAATGATGTGGATGTGGCCAAAATTCATTCAGTTCTCATTTTTTCTATAATTATTTGTTTATTTTTATTCAGAGGGTTATATGAGCACAAAAATGACCCAAAAGAATCAGAGCACTGTACATAGTAAAAGATTGTTTTGCTTACATATGTTAACCCAATACAACTTTTAATCCATCAGCGCAACGAGAGACATTGCATCAATTTTATCCAATGTAGATTTATCCAACTTAGACTGAGGTGGTCTACGATGTCACTGCTAGTTGTGGTGATGGGATAACACATCCAGTGATGTATTCTGTTTACAAAGCCAACTTATGGTGACTAAGCAGCTTGACAAAGCCCAGTTTCTGTTTCAATAATAAACTGTCATGATAAATGCAACAGCGCTGTACCACACTCCCGTCCATCTGGTCTCCGGCTGCGATCCCACCTAGTAACAATGATAAAAACCACAATGTTGTTCAACTGAATGGGTCCATTTGGTGGCCTAAGAGCCACGGTGGGAATACGTAGATTAATCCTTAGTCCTTGAATGGACAGAAGGCACAATTGATAGGTCATTGTTTCACCATCCTGAAGACATTGATAATGTATAGAGTCTATAAAAAAAACTGGAGGCTTTTCTTCTCTGGTTTGTGAAAGGCGAACTGTTAATTCCACAGTGAACAAGGCATACTGTTCTGCTTTAAAGATTGTGAAACAGGGAGGCGCTCCGTGTGTGTGTTAGAAAAGGTTTCCCTCCACCCACAGTTCATCAGCTACTAATCCTCGAATAACCACCCACAGTCTCAAGACAAGTTACGTCTCTCATCGCTATGGAAGAAGGACAGGCTTCTAACACCAACAGAAGCAAAACAATCTTTGCCATTGTGAAGGATTTCACCTCTTCAGCGGCTGCCTCCAACTTGATCACTCACTTGCAAGACCTCTGCAACTACCCCTCTTAATTCTTCCGCAACAAAATCTCTGCCATTTACAGCAACTTTAACATGCAACTGGACCCAAATGACCTCACCAAAAACATGACCCCTCTAGCCAGCATAATCCACTCTCATGACATCAACATCCTCTCCTACGCCATTGACATGCAACTCCTTATTTTGCTCACAGACACGACGCCCAGTACTGTGATCAAGTTCAATGCCTGCTTGATTGAAATTACTCACTGGATAAAGACCATGGGGCATATTTAATATCCCCTATTTTTTTTTACACTCCAGTGGCGAAGTGTGCGGGCCCATATTTACAAGGCCATGCAAAGCCACCTTGTGTGGCTTTTATAAGCCTTGTAAATATGGCCCCCTTTCACATATAACTCTGTGTAGAAGGGGCGTTCCATGGGTGTTGCTGTGGCTGTTTCCAAGCATCACCCATGGAATCTGATTTATTCCCAGATTTACTAGGCTGGCAATGCGTTAGGTTCCTACGCCTCCCCAGCGGTGGCGTAAAAGCAGACCAACAAGGAGAAATACCGTTATTTTACCTTATTTTTTTCCTCTTCCTGTGTGTGCTGCATTCTGTGGTGCAAGGGTGCCTGTGTTGGCCTTAGGCTGCCAATTGTGTGCCAGCGCTAAGGAAAGTACAAGGGTATATAGTATTGCTATAAATACAACTCATCCCTGCACTTTCCTAATGGCGCTGCTCGGCACCGCAAGATGGCTTGTGGCACCAGGCTGTGTCATTATTTTATAAATATGTCCCCATCTGTCTAAAGTTGAACACCAAAAAGACTGAAATTGTGCTCTTCACTGTGGGATTCCATCCAGTAGCCAACAGAGCTGGGGCCGACACCCACTCCCACCCCTCATGCCAAATACCTTGGGATCGTCATCAACAACAAACTCTACATGACTGCCCAGGTCAATGCTGTCAACGCATCATGTTAGGATGCTAAGGAAGATTTTCAATTGGCTTCCAATCGGCACCCAGAAAACCTTCACGCGACCCTCGCCACAAGGAGTACATGGGAATTATTATGCAGCCTGCATGGCCTACCATCAGCTACCCAACCGTTGAATGTAAGGCTATTACTATTAGCATGGAACAGGAAGTTTATCTATTGTATTTTCATTGCATTTATAAAGTGCTTACTACTCTTGACAAGCATTAAAGCACTTTACGCCAGGCAGCGTGCTGCTCTGGAATGTTAGGTTAGTGGACAGTTTTCTCTGTGGTTATTAGGATTAGTCTTGTGGTCATAAGGAAACCATTTCATGCATTTAGTCTGGTTTCTTTCTGGTAGATTAAAGTAACAGTGAGTGAGAGGGAGGTATGTCAATCCATGCACATCGTTGGCAGTTGTTAGACCTGGTATCCTTTGCATAGTTTCCTCCAAACTTTTTGACGACACTCCAGCTGGTTTGCTGCATTCATTTTTGTTGGCCTTAAAACCGTGCAGACTTTACCACTGCTAACCAGTGCTAGCATGCCTGTGCTGTCTCCTTTAAACATGGTAAAATTGGTTTGCACCCAATTGCCACTTTTAATGTACTTGTAAACACCGGCATCCAGGGCCTGTAAATTTATTGTTACTTTTGGTCCTACAGCACTTAGGCCCTCATTACAACCCTGGCAGTCGGTGATAAAGTGGCAGTAGTTACCGCCAAAAGGCTGGCGGTAACTACTGCCAAATTATGACCATGGCAGTGAGAACTCAGATAGGCAGCCACCTTACCACACTGACCGTCAGGGCGGAAACAACAGCCACCACGGCGGTAGCCGCCAACAGCCAGGCGGAAGTCATTGTTCCACCCACCATATTATGAGACAGGAAACTGCCACCTTTTCCGGGGCGGTACCAACGACATCAAAAGCCTGGCGGACACACTGCACGGAAGAGAAGGACTCACCTTTGGAGACACAGGGAAAAACCACGCCACCATGGAGCCCGAGCTGCAAATATTTCCAATGATTTTCTATGTCCTGCTCCACCACGAATACCAACGACAGCGAAAACAAGCACGATAGTACAGTTGCCTAGCACACAGGAGGGGGGGGAAAGAGAGTGACCCACACACGCAACACACACCCTCACCCTAACACCATACACACAATCAGCTGCAGTAATAAAACATATTTACCCCGTACCCCTGAGGAATAATGCAAGAATAACAGGAATGTGCAAAAGTGAGTGTAATAATAACACAGTAGAAATACGAAAATGCAATGTAATGGCATATACATTTGTACAGTTCAAAGGAAACTGCCCAGTCCTCATTGTGCGTGGGCCACAGGGCCACAGGCCAAAGTCCAAGGCCCCACTTGTCACCGGCACCAACACGGTTTTCCTGGCAGCAGCTGGGGCAGGCTCCTTGCCCTTCCTGGCAGCAGCTGCGGCAGGCTCCTTGGTTTTCCTGGCAGCAGCTGGGGCAGGCTCCTTGCCCTTCCTGGCAGCAGCTGGGGCTGGCTCCTTGGTCTTCCGGGCCCCAGCTGGGGCAGGCACCCTTTCCTTGAGGCTGCCTGGTACAGGCTCCTTCAACCTATGGACATGGGCCCTTTATCCTTTCCCACCACGACTGGGTGTGGAGACTACTGGGCCCGTGGACTGGGTGGCTGAGGTGCTTGCCTCGGTTTTTGCCACCCTGGCCAGATGTGAAGGACAGGGGGAGTAGGGAAGAGGTCAATGGTGGAGAGGAAAAACTTCTTAGGGTCATTGGGGTGGGAAGAGGGAGAAGGTTTGGGAGTGGAGGAAGAGGTAGTGGTTGTAGGAGGTGTCTATCTGCTGTGTTTGGGTGCAGGTGCATGGGCTGGATGCTGCTGTGAGGTGGATGACTGTTGGGTGTCTGAGTACTTCTGGGGGGGGCAGACACTTCACTTATCACTTCAGAACCCTGGCCAACATGGGACCTACTCTGCAATGTCAGGCCTGGCACAGGGGCACCCACTGACACACATCCCCCACCCGGGTACCTCCCTACCATGCGTAGGATTTAGTGATGGGCACTGTACTCACCCGCTTGTGGCTGCTGTGATGCCCTCAAGCGCCCATCCAGCTCCGCATAGGCCACCACCAGTATGCGGGCCATCAGGGGGGTCAGGGTTCCACGGGCACCCCTTCCTCATTGGGAGGCCACCCCCAGCAGGGCCTCCGCTGTCTTCCGTGCCCAGCATCTCAGGTCCTCCCACCGTTTCCGACAGTGGGTGCTCCGCCTGCCGTACACCTCCAGGGTCCGCACGTCCTTGGCAATGGCACGCCATATACCCTTCTTTTGATGGCCGCTGAGCTGCAGAGAAATACACAGGAAATTATATCAGTCATACCGTCCTGCCTGTTACACTTATGGCCCACCATACCCCATCACATCACCATTTACACACACTTGGCCCAGCACACAAGCTGTACGCCACCCAGGGGACATCCACCCCCCACCCCCACACGAGGCCTTCACACACACCACTTCATGCATTCATGCCACATGCATTGTGCTCACAGTGTATTCACCTGTTAGTCTGGAGGCACATACAGCAGTCCGTACCGGAGTAGGACCCCATCCACCAGTCGCTCCTTCTCCGCCGAGGTGAAGGCAGGGGCTCTTTCCCCAGTCACACAAGCCATGGTAGGTTCCAGACACAGGTCACTGCAGCACATGCAGTGTAGGTCATCTCTTGCTGAAGGTCAGGTAGCAAGTGAGTGATCAGATAGAAAATGGCGGTCACGTCCGCGGCGGTGCATACCGTCACCGCCGGCGTACATCACCATTGGCCACTGTACCCCATAGGACTCAATGTTAGCCAATGAGGAGTTGCACGGGGGTTCCCGACCGCCTACACATCGGCGCACAACGTCAGTGGAATTACCTTACTTCCACCTGTCCCTCCACACAGGGCAGGCGGGGCCATTTCAGGGGGGGAGTAGGCCCTGGATAATAACTGCGTCACAGTTAAAAATAGGACATACAGGACAAATACCACTTAACCATTACAAATTAACATCATGCATTGAACTGTTGTGGCTCCGATGTTCAGCTTGTGACCGGCTCCTCACTCTTTTGTCCCTTAGACTGCAACCGCTACAGATGAGTAGGAGATGGAGACATACCCCCGTGTACAGACCCCTGGTGGACTTGGCAACAATGGAGGACAGGCACATTATCCTCACCTATCGACTTGACGGGGCCTCATTTCAGGGTGGGGGGCAGCCCTATGGAATCATGCTGTGTCACAGGAGAAATAGGCACATACTGGACAAATCACACTGACCCATTACATGTTTACAGAATGCAAATTACTGTTGTGGGTCCAATGTTCAGTTTGTGACAGCCTTCTCACTCTTTTGTCCCTTAGATACCTACTGCTGCAGATGAATAGGAGATGGAGAATACCACTGTGTACAGACACCTGGTGGACTTGGCTACACTGGAGGACAGGCACATTATCCTCACCTATAGACTTGACAGGGCCACAGTCACGGAGCTGTGTCCCCAACTGGAGCCTGACCTGATATCTGCTATCTGTCACCCCACTGGGATCCCCCTTCTTGTGCAAGTCCTAACTCTGCTCCATTTCTTGGCAACTGGGTCTTTCCAAGTGACAGTGGGCTTGGCAGCAGAAATGTCACAGCCAATGTTCTCAATAGTGCTGGCAAGAGTGTTGTCTGCCCTTCTTAAACACATGTGCAGGTACATTGTTTTCCCCCAGGTGGAGGATTTGGCCCCGTACCTCTTCCTGATGTCATCCCTAGTTCTGGGGTACTGTCCCACGGCATTGACCCTGTCCACGATTCTCCACCTTAGCTCCATCTCCCTGGCTATTGATATCTGTTGCACCTGTGCTCCAAATAGCTGTGGCTCTACCCTGACAATTTTCTCCATATTGACCCTTAGCTCCTCCTCTGTGAAACGGGGTGTGTTTGTGGTGCCATGGGTGTTATATGAGGTGTGTTGGTGAGGGTGTGTTGGGTAATGTGTTGGGGTGTGTGATATGGAGTGCGTGAGTGATGTATAAGTGTGAGTAGTGTGTGGCTCTAGTTGTCTCAGTGGTCTTGGTGTCTCTCTGGTGGCACTGATTTGTAATCGTAAAGGGTTTTGGGTAATGCGGGTGTATGTTTTATAGTGGTGTGAGTGTGGTGTGTGTTTAGGTGCCAGGTGTGTGTTGTTTGAATTGGACAATGTGGAGTTGTTTTGTTTGTGGGTGTCCATAGTGAGCGCGGCAGTATGTACCGCCAGTGGTTTACTGCCATTGAATGTCTGCCGTGGTGATTCGTGGGTCATAATGTGATGGGTGTTGTTCTGTTGGCGTAACGGTGTGGGTTTTGATACTGCCATTTTATCACTGACCTTTGGTCTGGCGGACTTGTGTATGTGGCTGAATTCTGTCGGATTGGTGTGTCTGTGTCATAATATGGTGAACGGATATCAACCGCTGCTGCGGTAAGTTGGCAGCCGTCAGCGTGGCAGTAAGTGGGATTTACCAACAATGTCCTAATGAGGGTCTGTATCTCTGGTGATGACCTTGCAACCTGAAGCACATAGGTTTTGCGTGCAGATGTGAGCGCCACATGTTCACATTTGAAGTAGCGATATGGGGCCAAATCTCAGCTACTTCCGTAGGGGGAAAAAAGTAAGTTCCCGCAGCAAGTAACAATCTTAGAGACCGAAACGACATAAACTATTCCGGCTCGCATTTCAACAGTTTTCACTATTGAGGAGGACATAGCTGCCATTCGAGAGCACCTAGAACGCAGGTCTAATCAAAGGGACTGGGACTCCCTTCAGATAACAAGCCAAGTTTGCTGCTGAGGAGTTACATGCCCTGTGCAAGGACAGCTGTTTACAAACCATTGAATGGCTGACAGAAGTCTCTCATTCACTACCGCTAAGAAAGACCTCTTTCACGCCACTGAGACATTTGTACGAGAAGGGTAGCTCCCACACTTCATGGATGTAACTATCTCCTAGCCTTTCATATCTGCCTATTGGAATGTTTTAGGCAGGATGTGAATTGAAGTGTTGAAATAGGCAGATTAATGACTTTGTGTATTAACCACTCAGCAGATGGTATTTCAGCTACAGTAAAAGGCAACTTTTATAATTTTTCAATATTTAACATGACATAAGTCGCTTCCTTCTTAGCCCTTAGTTGTTGCTGTCGTGTTAAATTAAGTGTGGAATATATATCCCTTGAGCTAACATGTTGCCAGGGAATGCGACCTGCCTTCAGTGTTTGTAGTGTCCAACCCAACTGCATAATGGACCTTAGTTGACTCTGTCCATGATGTAAAGAGGACATATCACTTTGTATTATGTCTATTACAGAAGAAACAATGTTGTTTAAGGTGTATATCTGGTCAGACAGGGTATTAATCCCATTATCTACAACAGCTAATGCCTTATGTAAGTTTTCCTGATCTATTTGCCTTAACCGGGCAACAGCTTCTTGTTGAGAAAGCTTCCAAATTTCATTATAGACTTCATATAAGAAGCGCATTCTGCATTGTATTCTGGGGCCTAGCAGGAAATCATGTAAGTCAGTGTTATTAGACTGGAGACTGAGGTGATCTAACAGCATCTAGTGAGGAACTCTTCAACCATTGCTGCCATAGTTTCCCTACACTGTATGGTGTTACTATACCCACATGTTCAGATGACACATAGCGAGGGTCTGGCCTACTTGTTCTAAAACGCCCCCCATGGAGTTTATAAAATATTTATGACACCCATTGGTATCTATTGGCCACAATAACCACCCGCCAGAATGTGGAAGTGGAGCATTCAAACGTGCCATTCTAGACCTATTAATCAAGCTGATCTTCAGTTGCATTTGTATACTTTTGCCATTTGTAAAGTTTTGCAGGGACAGGAATACTGGGCACATTCAATTCCTTAATTTTTGCTAAGCCTAAACAGCTTGTCTGTTGTACAGTTTCATTTAAATATATCATTTGAACAGGTATCAGGCATGCTCTAAATAAAGCTTCCTTCCCCCTTATTTGCCTTTTTTCTGTTCCCCTCACACTTTTTAAGTCAATCGACTTCAGCCAGTATTCATAGCCTTCTATCACCAACCGGGAAACAAAGGAATCCGAATAAATGAATTTCGTATCTGTCAACGATATATGTAAATTTTCCATCAATGGCATTTTGAAATAATGACTCAGCATTTTTAACATTGTGCCCATAAAAATATACACATTTTTAAGGATATGTTTTAGAACTCCCTTGTGGTGGAGTTGGACAACGTTCCCATTGTGTGTAATTAAAAATAGTCTTTGGGCTACTCGCTCTGTGAATGAAATGGTGTCCATAATAATTATTGCAAAACATGTCACCATAATTCTCTTTAGATTGATAAACATCCTCACTTTCAAGTAAAATACTGCAATTCAGTCATCATGGAATCAGCTGTTTTCACATCCCAGTCATCAGAAACAACTCTGGGTATTATTACATCGTTCAGTGAAAGTTTAAACACATATGGTATTTGAATGACCTCCGTGGGGCCATATATATCAAATGTGACTTTATCCCAAACAACCCCATCGGGAATTGGTATAGCAGAAATGTTCACGAAAGTCAAGTCTCTGTGGACCGTGTGAGAAGAAAAATTGGGTTTTAGGACTTCATCCACCAGTTCAACTGTTGATCTTTCAGGAAGATAATGACCATGTATTAATAGAAAGAATGTTATGACAAAGCCAATCCAAAGGAGGAAAGCTAAAACAGTCAAGGAAAGCCACATATAGTTCCATGGGAAAATAAAGTAATTTGTTTTAAGCCAGTTTATCACCTTACATGTTTTTGGCAGTTCAGATGTAGAAGAGGCAAATGAGTCCGAGAAAGGTGCCGTTGATGTCGGCAAAGTATCCAGAAGCAGTTTGTGCAAAAGCTGGAGCTGTATTTGAAGGAGGAGAATTGATAGGGGTCTCCCACGGTGGTTCACAGTAAATGACGCCATCCATCTGTGTAGAAGTTGTGTCAAATCGATCAGTAATTTCTATATCGTTTGTTGTAACAGATGTTAGTGGAACTAATGCAAGATCATTTTCCACCCTCCCCTGCTCGGAGAGGTGCAGCGTTTCTGCTCAAAACTTGTAAAGGGACATCTCGGCCAGTAGCGAGAGGGATTCAGGAACTACTGGCTGCTCCTCTTGGTCTGCTGTGGAGGATCGGCCACGTGGTATAACTTGACATTGTCGAATGAGACAAAGCGGTTTTCTTTAGCGCCAGGCAACGGTGGTAGAATGACAATTCTGGTACCGTGTATTCCTAAGACTGGGACTGGTGCACGATAAGAAGGACCAAACGTTTCACAGCAACTTTTTCACGTACTAGATCCCCAACCTTTGGAATACAGCCGGTAGATGTTATTGGTACATCCTTAATTCCTGCGGAGGCAGTACTGGCAGAAGCGTTGTCATCACGGAACAGCCAAGCATTGTGGTCACACCCATAGAAATTTGGAGCAAGAGTCAATAGCGACTAAAATGTATTTGTAAGCACTGTCCGGTATTAGGGGACCACAATGGTCCAAGTACACAGATTGTAAAGGTTTGTTGGAAATTAGGAGAGGTGTCTGCGATGAGCGTTTGATGGTGGAACCCTTAATTTGTTGGCAGATGTCACAACAAAAGACATACTGCTTGGTCTGTTTGTATAGACCTGGCCACCAATAACATGCTTGCAATAATGATATTGTAGCCGCCACACCAGCATGGCAGCATGGGCACATGCAACCCCCTCAAGCACTGCTTTAATCAACTCTGGTCTTATGTCTTTATTGGGAATTACTCGAACTTGCACACCTGGTATTTTTACTTCTGCGACTAGGAAGCCTCCCATTCGGTAGGGATATTTAGCAGGGAACGCTTTTGGAAAGGTCGTGCCTTCAGCCGTGGCTTTCACGGCAGCCCATATGTCATCATCCGGTTTTGTTCCAGAATGAGTTACTGCAGCAACAGAAGCCATAGCTACTGCTGATTTGGCTGCTTCAACAGCCAGCGTATTTCCAGCAACGTGTATTCCAACGCGCTGGTGTCCAAGTGTATGTACAACATTGACATTTGGTAGCATTTCCTTCAGATCCGCTACTTTCCCCCACAGAAGTCTGTATTTAATGGTGTTGCCTTTAGAATCTCTGAACCCTTTCTGGTGCCAGTAATGCGGGTATTCATTAAAGGAGTGGACACAATAGTATGAGTCACAAACAATCAGTGTTAGCTGTGCCGGATACGTATGTTCCAGTGCCATAACCAGAGCCTTTAGCTCTGCTAGTTGTGCTGTGCAATCCCCTAGGGTTTGCGTAAATGTATGCTGGGGACAAAATTTATTATCCTCCATGTAGCCACTTATGACTGCACAAACAGCGGAGTATTGATGCATTGTGCCTAATGCTGGTTGTGCTGAGCCATCGGTGTACATGACTCTTTGATATTGATTAATAGGCAGTGTATTTGCCGAAAGTGGATATTCTGGTTCATATTGCAAAAAATCTTGGGTTTGTAATTTTGGGTAACAAAAGTAGTCTACATCAGTGGCTGTCAAAGACATTACCCATTGAATACTGCTTTCTCATTTGGAACACTGGTTTTAGCTTTCAAGGGCTGGATTTGGAGATACAACAATAATGCGTTTCCCCAGGGCTAGTGGTCTTTCTTTAATGAAAGCCATCTGAACAACAGTGAGAATTTTCTCAGTGGGAGCAGAGCGTTGTTCTGCTGCTGAATACAAATGTGATTTGTATGCAATTGGGACTGTCTCACCTTCATTGAAAGTTACATAGGTGAAACCAATGGCACCAGCAATTACTCTGATGACCAAGTGTTTTTTATTGTCCCTTGTGTGTAAGTGTTGTGCTGCAAGCATGTCTGTTTGGAAAGCTCTGAGAATGTGTGTGTGTTCGACTGTCCAGAATCTACTGGAAAAGTCAGGCCGTATTAAGTCATATAAAGATTTTATGCATGATGTGTAATCTGGAATGTAAATTCTGCCAAAATTTAGGAAATCCAATAGTAAATGGAGTTTTTTAATTGTATTTGGAGGTTGTAATTGCACGCATTTTTCCAAGAATTGTGTCGCTAGGCTCTTGCCTTCACTTGATAATTCGTATCCCAGAAACGGGACACTAAGGAAAGCTATTTTTTTTATTGAATTTGTAGCCGAATTCTGAAAATCCCACAACAATGCGGGCTTCCCGTCTTAGATGTTGCAGTAATTCATCATCTGTGAGATATATATAATCTATATAGGACAATGCTTCAGGGTCAATGTCGTGCAATATTGAAGTCACATAAGCGGCGAGCAGTCCTGGACTGTTCTTGTACCCCTGAGGTAAATGACAGAATTTTTCTGGGAGCCTAGTGCGCTGAAACTTGTTAGTTCTCTACTCTCAGGTGCTATATTTTGGCAGAAGAAACCATTGGAAATATCCAGTGTTTTTTTGTATTTTTTACGCACTATGTTGTTCATGAGTGCTGTGCTGTGAGAGTTTTGTATAGCATATGTGCATGTATGACTATTTAAATGTCAGTAGTCTAAGACTATTCTGTACGAATGGTCTGGTTTAGCTACAGGGAATAAGGAATTATTCATTGGTGTGAGGCAGGGTTCGATTACGCCCCAGTACTTCAGTTGTGTGAGGATTTCCTTCACGGGTGCTTTAGCACCATGTTTTATTGGATACTAGGGTTGAGGTTGATTTTTAATTGGAGTTACATAATAGGAGGAATCTTTATCCCACCCTAAGTGGTTGCGATATAACGCATCAATGGCGTAGGATTCTACAAGCTCATTGGGAACAAAGGGTGAGAAAGAAGGTTTGATAAAATCTTCCCCATATGGGCAAGTACGGACAAATCCAGGGGGCCAATCCCTTTCGGCAAGTAGAATATCATATATATTTACGATACAGTCCCAAAAGATTGCGTCAATTGTGCGTTAAATGTCTCCATCTAACTGTAACGTTACTTTGTACACCCTATCAGGCGTGGAGACATGCATGTCTGCAGTTTCAACTTGTACGAAGTCATCAGTTGCTTTCACCTCCAGATGCTTTTGAAGATTTCGGCTAACTATTGTGACCTCTGCCACACTGCCTAATAGCGCTAATGCCTGCTTTCTTGTTCTTTAATAGAGCCCTCTTCTTGAATGGCATGGCGAACTTCAACTGCTGCCACTTTTTTCTTTTTAAATTGTGTTTTTTGTTGGGGAAGTTTCTCTTCTTTGTTAACAGAAACTTCTATAGAGCGTTGTGATTCCTGTCTTGGTTTCACATATTCAGTTCTTCACTCTGACCGCCCACCTCTCTCACTGCATTTTTTCCGGTCAGTCCTAAAAGGAACAAGATTGGTGTGTATCAGTATATTGATATCTGTCAGGCATTTTAATATTGTCTCTAGTTCTGAGATTATATCTATTCTGTGGGGTCTCTGTATGCGGAGATTCTCCCCTTTCTTTTTTAGGTGTTTGTTGTTTTTTTTATCCCATCGTTTCTTAGAACCCTTAGGAGCTTGCTTGGTAGAATCTTTATTAGATTTACCTTGAAACTGTGGTTTTGTAGGTCTGGCCCCCAGACTATCTCGACCAATACTAGAGTATGTCCCCGTGGTAATCTTTGGCAGCTCATGTTCTTGATCCTGTGGAAGAACATCCCGGAGCTGCATGCTAGTAGTGCAACTGCTTCCCCTTTAACATTGCTTAATATAATTGAAGATACTGTGGAGAAATAGCCCGTTAGTTGCATCCCCAAGTCCAGGGCAGCCCCGTATTCATCTTGAATTTGTTTTAACACTTCCGGTAGATTGGCAAGTGCTGGTGTACCGTGTGCGGTAGTATAGAGCATGGCAAATACCGTGCCCCAAGTATTGCAGTTATCTACTGTGGGAACCATCCCGAATGGCAAGCACATAGTTAATACTCTATGCTTATCCTGAGGTCCCGTATGGGGAAATACTGCTTCCAGTGCATTTATTTTTTGAGCTAACCAGAACAGAATCTCTTCTCGTTTGGCGGGTACTTTACCCATGATCGAATGTACAGTCGCAGGATTAATGCCTGGCGTTACTGCATGTGGTTGCGCCGTATTTAATGTTTGCATTACAAACTGTACTAATCGTCTGTATATTGCCATAAGCTCTGCATATAAGCGACAGACTTCAGCTACCGTTAAGTTCGCTGCAGCGGGATGAGGTGTATATGTGGCCAATAAAGGCCAGGTAGGACCATCATTACTTAGAGGACCTAACCTAACATGTAGAATTGTATGGAGCAGGGCACCATCAAGCCAATTATTATGTTCTTGATAAGATAGAGGAATTTCTAGATATGCATATGCTCTGTATTGTACAGGTGTGTAGTGATGAAATGTATTTGTGTTTCCATCAGCTGTTGGAAATGTGACCCAAGAATAGAACATTTCTGTTCTATAGGCTGAATGAGCCTCAACAACAAATGTAACTGGACCCCCCTTGGCCATTAGGCCATGTGCCAATAAATGTGCAGTAAGAGGTGGTCGCATATTGACTACAATTGCTACCTGTTGCAGGTTTGCCATGATGAATGGTAAATATTTGTTTCAGAGATAAGCACACTAAATAGGGATTATCCTTTTAAGGGCTCAAGCTTGAACAACCTACAGCCTTAGTTAGGTACTCCCTACTTAGCTGAGGAGGAAAGTCCTCAATACACGGATGTCTCCGTATATAGTACTGAGGTGTATTTCGGTGTAGTGAGACAGAGATACTCAGGAGGACTCGAAAATTGGTGCCTGACCAAACATTGGCGGCGCCATGTCACGTAGGCTCTCATTATCCCAATGAAACTACTGGATTTTGGGTGACAGAATCACTTGCACTGTGGGGGACTGAGTCTGAACCCACTACAGGTGACACCTGTCGGCCTAATCCGGGTTTTGCTCTGGCTAACTAGCAGTGCCCATCTCCACCCAAGAGCAGGGATGATTCGGCAGCCGAGCACATGACACAATTGACTCCTCAGGGAAATCGTGGTCACTCAGATCTCATCCGTTTCTCTCAGTTACATTAGTCTCACAGACAATCAGAGGCAGAATAGAGTTCAATAAAGTTTTATTGAAGTAACTGCATCTTAGATAATAAAGCGTGCACTGCAATAACTAGGACTATGAAGCATGACAAGATTTAAATTGTGACAAGGAGAGTGAAACATAAACATGACGCTACCATATTGTCACTAGGATCATTAAAAATAGCTCCTACCTAGGCTATGTTGGAGCACAGCATGTTAATTCTGCCCTTCAGGTTCCCCTTGGAAGACATCATCTCTCATACATGAGAAAGAGGCCTGTAGTCTACATAAGCAGCTGCAGCGAAGCACTCAGCAATCAGCATACAGTCGTGGTCATCTGTCCGGAATCTCCCTCTAACGTACATGGGTCAAAGTAGTGTTTTTTATAATAAAACAGCTGATGTTCCAAGAAAGGATCCCACGTAAGAGTGTGTATGTTTCTATGAAACTGGAGACAAAGTGTTACCACGTTTGCCAGCAGCCTATCTTACTGCAGCCTTGAGAAAAACACAGAGTGAAAGAAATGTCTTGTTTAAGAATGCAGTGCTGACCTAGGCAAAGAAAAGCTAGATAGAGAAAATAAAACAAGACCGCAAATATGTCTGTTGTTAAAATAATAAAATATGTCTGTTAAAGTGCACAGTGGCAGGCCTAGTTTGCTAAAATAATGTGTATGAAGCTAGAACTAAAAATGGCTACACAACACCCCTACGCCTCCCCCACTCGGTTAGCGTTATTTGCAATGACGCTAACCGAGCATTACCGCTGGCTACCGCCATGCCATAAATATGGTGCCCGGCAGGCGCCCAGGAATGGTGCTAGCCGGCAGTATACTTTTATATGCAAAACTGAGCTAAAGCAGTTTTGCGTGTAAAAGTATAAATATGGGCCTTAAATTGTTTAAGTGGCGTCATCGTGGAGCATCCTTGTTAAACACTCTTCACTCCATGTGTTGAAATCATCCACCATCACATTTGTCCTCAAACTTAAATAAGACAAACTTTAAAGACCAACAAAAGCACCAAAACATAGACCTGTTACTAAATCAAAAGTTCTTTGTACTTCTTGGACAGGATAAGATTAGGTTCTTTCTATCGAATTCTGAGATTCCATTGCAATGGTAAGTGATGGGGTTTATTTTTCTCCCCCTCCATGGCACCGCCAGTTGGGCAACTTGCCTGAATTCCATCATGCTGTTTTGCTATTCTGCCAGGGATGATCCTTCTCCGGCCATCATGCTTCTATCGACCACTTCCTCAAAGCTATCATCCATCAAATACCTCTTATCTAGGTTCTTGCTGGGTCTACGGGCTCCAGAATGTCTTGAAGAAAGAGCTCTTGTGGGTGGCTGTTTCTGTTCCCCTTTTGGCAGATCTCATATTATCTCAAGCTGTGGTGATTCTCTAAGTGTAGACTCAAAAAAGAAGCTGCCATTTGCTCTCTGGAAATCTAACTTTTACAAGAATCAAATCTCCTATGTGTGGTTGTTTGTTCTGAGCCTTCCGCCATTCAATGACTTTCACATTCTGTTTCTGGTGACGTTCTTGTCAAAAAGTCCTTTCTTTCTGGCATGGTTACCACCACGTTTTCCCTGATGTCCGTGTGCTTAGGATGTTTTTGCTGGGAGCCTGCTATCCAGGACCCCAGTGATTGTGCTCTCTCCTCCAAATTTAGTTGTTCTGGTACTTCTTACACCCCACAATTGGCTTACCGGTGTACCTCTGTAAGTCCCTAGTATATGGTACTTAGGTACCCAGGGCATTGGTACACCAGGGTTCTCCCATGGGCTATAGCATGTATTATGCCACCCATGGAAGCCCATGCAAACTTTGTCTGCAGGCCTGCCATTTGCAACCTGCGTGAAAAGGTGCATGCTCCCTTTTTCTGCTGATCACTACACCAGATCACTGTAAGTCACCCCTATGGCATGCCCTCTCAACCCAAAGGGCAGGGTGAAGGGCCCTGTATGTGTGGGCACCCATGCATGAGCAGAGGTGCCTCTATCAATTCCAGTTCCAATTTCCTGGACTTTGTAAGTGTGAGGAAGCCATTTTAGCTATGACTGGCAAATACCTGTGGTCCAGCTACATAATGGTAACTCTGAACCTGGGCATGTTTGGTATAAACCATGTCAAAATCATACACCAATGGTGATTCCAAGTATTGGTGGCATGATTCCATGTACTCTGGGGGTTCCTTAGAGGATCCCCCAGTTCTGCTCCTACTAGTCTTCCAAGGTCTGTGGACAGCCCGCTCTGCTGAAGCCCCTCAGACATGATTCTGCCCTCCTGCTGGTTGACCAGCTCAAGCAGGGGCCACAGAACAAAAATGTCCTGTAGGAGAGGGGTGCACCCTCCTCTCCTTTGGAAAATAGGTGTTACTGGCCTGGGGTGGGGTAGCCTCCCCATGCAACCGGATTGCTTTGAAGGGCACATTTGGTGCCCTTCTTGCATAATCCAGTTAGTAGCAGTCCAAGAACCACTGATTACTGCTCTGGCGCGAAACACACAAAGAAAAGGGGTGTGTCCACTAACCTGTTCATCACTACCCCCACAGTAGTGCCAAGAGCTCCTCCAGGTGGCCACTTGGCTCTGCCATCTTGGAAACAAGATGTGCAGACGCCTCTGGGAAGGCCAGGTGCCTTAGCCTTCCTGAGAGTTGGTCACTCCAAAGAGTGACCAAACCCCCTTTTTTGGGCTATTTAATGACTCCCTTGAGGGTGGGTCCCCAGATTCGTCATGCAAAAATCCACCAGGAGTTCTCTTCAAAGGCCTCTTCTGCTCCTGGCCTCTGGAACGACTGCTGGGCAACACAGGCACTGAACAAGACTGAGAATACTCCCCTTGCAACATTGTTTCTGCTCTCCTGTCAGCAGTCTGCAACATTTCCATGGCTGTGCATCCTCTCGGGTCAGCAAGACTTCAGCTACACCAAAGAAGCAAGAAGGAATCCCCCTTGGAGTGAAGGAGTCACTTCCCTGCATTCACAGGCATCTAAGGCAACAACGGCCAGGTGGTGGGATCTTCTTTTCTCCGGATCTGCAAAGATTCTCCAGCACAGGTGGTGATTCTGAGAGATCCCCTGGTCCCCTCTGCCTTCTATCCAACCAGGGAGACGGTAAGCCCTTGCCTCTTCCATTGAGACAGAATCCCTGTGCACCTAGACTGTTGCAGCAACAAGGCTTGTTAACTCCTGCTCTAAGGGATCTTTAGGCTCCAAGTAGCCCCAGCCTCTAAAACTCTACCTCTTTAAGGACAGTCTTCTCTCTGCTGCTTCAGTGACGTGGGACTCCTCTCCAGGTTGCTGGCTGGGCCTGACTGCTTCTTACTGTGCCTGCTGCTAGTGGGTTGCTTGTGGTGGCTCCGACTGCTTCTGCTGACTCTTCTGTCTTCTCAGGGTCAGCCTGGACTCCCCTCCAAGGGTCGGTCCCCAGGACCTTGCAGGTCCTTCACAGCTCGGCAAAGTTCCAAACAGTTCCTCTTGCATTCGCTTGCCCTTGTTGGTGGCAATTCTGACCACTGACCCATCTGCAATCTGGTGATCGTCAAGGGACATCTCGTAGGTGACTTCACTGACTCCTCTGCAGCTCCTGGACCCCGCAGCTGGACTTCATCCATCACCGTCGACCCGGATCTTCAGCTACAGAAGGGTGGGCATTGGCTTCTGCCCCACCTGGACACTCCTGCGTGGACTGGATTCTGTCTCCTTCTTTTAAAGGTTATCCTCACCCGGAATCCTCCCTTAGGTTCCACTGCCCCGGTCCTACTTTAGCCTTGTCCATCCACGACATCCCCATGTTAGCCTAAGGGAAAACCGGGTAACTTACCTCTTTGCACCCAGCCGCTGGGGATCTTGTAGGTCATAAGCTTTTGGGGTTCCACTGTCTCCTAGTGCTTGTCTAACTACACCATACACTCTGCTGGGGGACACCTGTTCGCATTCCACCTTCTTAGTATATGGTTTGCCCCCCCCATAGGGCCCTTGTTAATTTATGCTCTTCCTGATTACTCACCTCTGTGTATTTGTTGTGTTCATACTTCCAGAGGGAAGTATACCAATGGTAGTCTAGTTTGATGTGCCTATAATAAAGTACCTTTATTTTTGCAACACTGTGTGGTTCCTTTCATGTGCCGTAAGTGACTGTGTGACTGCTGTGGTATTGCAAGTGCTTCACATGCCTTCTAGATAAGTCTTACCTGTTCACCACAGCTACCATAGAGAAGCCTGACTGTCTAAACACTGTAACACTCACAAATAGGGATTTGCTTGGACCCATTATAAGGTGTAACACTCTAGGTGTCCAACACACACTGGGCCAGCTTCCTAAAGTTCTAACCACCCATCCTCAGCTGGGACTGCCGCTGCCCACTCCGGATGGTGAGGAATTATGTTGGCCACTCGACAGCCCAGACATCTCAAACTTGGAGCTGTAGCTGTGGTCACATGAGGGGTCTGCTTATAATTCCCCAGGAAGGAGGAGAGGTCCCACTGTATCCTTTGGCATTAGGGTGTATTCTTGCTGTGTTTGATGTCCTGGAATTACAGTTACTTGGCCACCTCTTGCCCATTGAATACGGGCCTGTTGTCTGTGCAGAGTTTGGTAATGAGACCATGTGTTGAAATAACCTTTTTCATCTTTGGGATTACTTTGCTAGCCACTGTTGACATTACCACCTCTACCTCTGGGCATTTTGTATGATCATCAGTGACGACCAACGTGTACCATCCATCAGGCAGACACCTTAAGTCAGCACTAGCTCAATGCCAAGGGATCCCATGGGATCTCTTCTGCTACGATTGGTGCCAGTGGTTTAGGGATTCCAGCAGCTTCACACAATTCACACAATTCACATCTCCGGGCTGTCAACAAGTTAATCATTTCGTGGGAGCCAGACCTTGCTCCTAATTCTGCTTTCGGTCTTAACCATCCATTGGTGTGACCTATGAGCCAGGCTAACCACCCGTTGGGTCAAACACTCTGAAATGACCAGCCTTGGGACTTTCAGGAGGTGGCCCTCCGCTGATACTGTTAGTTCATGTCTTACACTGTGGAGTGAAGCCAGAAGTGTAGGTTAATCCAGAGAATATTCCTATCCCCTGACTTGCCATCTTTATGCACTCATCAGTTTTGGTGGCTTCAATTATTTCCCCCAGGGACACTGGTAGTGGTTTAGATTGTTCCATCAAAAGTGTCTCATATTCTTGAGTGTCCAAAGCGATCTCTTCTTCTGTAGTAGCGAACTGCACATGATGAGTTATCAGCTTGAACTTGATGGTGAAGTGGCTCTCTTGGAGTTAGAGAATCTATTTCTTATTGACGGAAAATAACTATTTTGGGGTACTCAATGTGTCACGCACAATGTCACACATGAGCCTTAGAATGTCACAGATAAGTACACCGAAAGCATGAACATGTCAAACATATACAAACTGAAAACTTGGCAGCTATGCTGTTCCCCTCCCTGCTGTGCTCTGTCTCCCAAGCCCTCCTCTTGTGCACCTGTGTCCTCTGCCTACCTCCTGTGCTTTCTTCTCCTGTGTCCTTGTCTCCTGTGCCCCACCTCTGTACCCTTGCCTCGTGTTCCTGTCTTGTGTGAACCAGCCTCTGCTTCCTCCCCTGTGCCCTTGTCTTCATTGACTCTCCCTGTTTTGCCCTCCCCTGCTGCCTCACCTGCCTCATGTGTCCCACTGGGAGAGAACATGGGAGGGTTCCTCGCTTCCTTTGTGTATGGGTTAATGTAGGAAAGTACCATCTTGCCTGGCATGTTACCCCCTTAATTCACTGTATGTATGTTGTTTAAGCCCTTGTGTCACTGGGATCCTGCCAGGCAGGACCCCAGTGCTCATAGTATGTGCCCTGTATGTGTTCTGTGTGTGGTGCCTAACTGTATCACTGAGGCTCTGCTAACCAGAGCCTCATTGTTTATGCTCTCTCTGCTTTCTAAATTTGTCACTGCAGGCTAGTGACTAACTTTACCAATTCTCATTGGCACACTGGTACACCCATATAATTCCCTTGTATATGGTACTGAGGTACCCAGGGTATTGGGGTTCCAGGAGATCCCTATGGGCTGCAGCATTTCTTTTGCCACCCATAGGGACCTCAGACAATTCTTACACAGGCCTGCCACTGCAGCCTGAGTGAAATAACACCCACGTTATTTCACAGCCATTTTTCACTGCACATAAGTAACTTATAAGTCACCTATATGTCTAACCTTCACTTAGTGAAGGTTGGGTGTCAAGTTACTTAGTGTGTGGGCACCCTGGCACTAGCCAAGGTACCCCCACATTGTTCAGGGCACATTCCCTGGACTTTGTGAGTGCGGGGAAACCATTACACATGTGCACTATATATAGGTCACTACCTATGTATAGCGTCACAATGGTAACTCCGAACATGGCCATGTAACATGTCTAAGATCATGGAATTGTCACCCCCTGGTATTGGGGGGACAATTCCATGATCCCCCGGGTCTCTAGCACAGAACCCGGGTACTGCCAAACTGCCTTTCCGGGGTTTCCACTGCAGCTGCTGCTGCTGCCAACCCCTCAGACAGGATTCTGCCCTCCTGGGGTCCAGGCAACCCTGGCCCAGGAAGGCAGAACAAAGGATTTCCTCTGAGAAAGGGTCTTACACCCTCTCCATTTGGAAATAGGTGTGAAGGGCTGGGAGGAGTAGCCTCCCCCTGCCTCTGGAAATGATTTGATGGGCACAGATGGTGCCCATCTCTGCATAAGCCAGTCTACACCGGTTCAGGGATCCCCCCAGCCCTGCTCTGGCGCGAAATGGGACAAAGGAAAGGGGAGTGACCATTTCCATGACCAGTACCTCCCAGGGGAGGTGCCCAGAGCTCCCCCAGTGTGTCCCAGACTTCTGCTATCTTGGAAACAGAGGTGTTGGGGGCACACTGGACTGCTCTGAGTGGCCAGTGCCAGCAGGTGACGTCAGAGATCCCCTCTGATATGCTCTTACCTCTCTTGGTAGCCAATCCTCCTTTCTTGGTAGCCAAACCTCCTTTTCTGGATATTTAGGGTCTCTCCTCTGGGGAATTCAGCAGATAACGAATGCAAGAGCTCAGCAGAGTTCCTCTGCACTTCCCTCTTCGACTTCTACCAAGGATCGATGGCTGACTGCTCCAGGACGCCTGCAAATCCGCCACAAAGTAGCAAGATGACTACCAGCAACATTGTAGCGCCTCATCCTGTCGGCTTTCTCGACTGTTTCCTGGTGGTGCATGCTCTGGGGGGTCATCTGCCTTCACCCTGCACCAGAAGCCAAGAAGAAATCTCCCGTGGGTCGACGGAATCTTCACCCTGCTAAAGCAGGCACCAAAAGACTGCATCACCGGTCCTCTGGGTCCCCTCTCATCCTGACGAGCGTGGTCCCTGGAACACAGGAACTCTATCCAAGTGACTCCCACAGTCCAGTGATCCTTCAGTCCAAGTTTGGTGGAGGTAAGTCCTTGCCTCCCCCGCTAGACTGCAAACCTGTGTACTGCGTGATTTGCAGCTGCTCCAGCTCCTGTGCACTCTTCCAGGATTTCCTTTGTGCACAGCCTAGCCTGGGTCCCCAGCACTCTGTCCTGCAGTGCTCAACCCTCTGAGTTGGCCTCCGACGTCGTGGGACTCTCCTTTCTAACTCTGCATGGACTCCAGTTCACAAATCTTCCAAGTGCCTGTTCGGGTACTTCTGCAGGTGCTGCCTGCTTCTGTGGGGGCTCTCTGAGTTGCTGAGTGCCCCCTCTGTCTCCTCCTCCAAGAGGCAACATCCTGGTCCTTCCTGGGCCTGAGCAGCACCAAAAAACCTCTTCCACGACCCTTGCAGCTAGCAAGGCTTGTTTGCGGTATTTCTGCGTGGGAATGCTTCTGCAACCTTCATCGCGACGTGGGACATCTTCCACCCGAAGGAGAAGTTCCTAGTCCTCTTCGTTGTTGCAGAACTCCAAGCTTCTTCCACCCGGAGGCAGCTTCCTTGCACCTTCATCCGGGGTTTTCTGGGCTCCTGCCCCCCCTGGACACTATCGCGACTCTTGGACTTGGTCCCCTTGCCTTTCAGGTCTTCAGGTCCAGGAATCCACCTTCAGTGCCTTGCTGGTGTTTGTTGTTCTTGCAGAATCCCCCATCACGACTATTGTGCTCTTTTGGGGTAGTAGGTGTACTTTACTCCTACTTTTCAGGGTCTTGCGGTGGGCTGTCTTGGACACCCTGACTGTTTTCTTACAGTCCCAGCGACCCTCTACAAGCTCCCATAGGTCTGGGGTCCATTCGTGATTCGCATTCCACTTTTGGAGTATATGGTTTGTGTTGCCCCTAGACCTATGTTTGCCTATTGCAACCTATTGTAATTCTACACTGTTTGCATTACTTTTCTGACTCTTACTTACCTGTTTTGGGTTTGTGTACATATAACTCGTGTATATTACTTACCTCCTAAGTGAGGGTATCCTCTGAGATACTTTTGGCATATTGTCATAAAAATAAATTACCTTTATTTTTAGTAACTCTGTGTATTGTGTTTTCTTATGATAGTGTGCATATGATATAAGTGGTATAGCAGGAGCTTTGCATGGATTCTAGTTCAGCCTAAGCTGCTTTGCCATAGCTACCTTCTATCAGCCTAAGCTGCTAGAAACACCTCTAATCTACTAAAAAGGGATGTCTGGACCTGGCACAGGGTGTAAGTACCACAGGGTACCCACTATAAGCCACGCCAGCCTCCTACATTGGTGGTGCAGCAGTGGGATAAGTACTTGCAACTGCTTTACCACTTTGTCATTTTTGTACTTTTCATGTGAGAATCATATACCAAACAGTTCAGTGTATGTACACTTAACCCAAAAAGTTTGCTTTTCTATCCTAAAACTTTTTACAAAGTTCTGAATTTTTTTTCTAAAAGTTAGAAAACGTTTTTTTCTCTGTGCTTTCAAAAGTTCTAAAACTTTTTCTCTCTTCTCACTATCCTTAAACCTCTTCTATCATGTCTGTTGTAGATTCTACTCTCAAAACTGTTAATGCAACCTATGAGAGTTTGAACTACAAGAGGTTAAGGGGTCTCTGCCTGGATAGCGGTTAATGTATAGGGAAGAACCCTACAAAAGAGTTTCTCTTTAATATGATTGTTGTGGATGACCAGAACCAGTCTGGCCCATCAAGAGAGATTAGAAAAGGGAGAAGCTTCCCAGTCTGATTCAGAGGATCCCCCTGAAGAAGCTGGGGAGGGTTCTGACAAGGGTCTGTCCCCTAGCAGGGCACCTAGTGATGCTGGCAGTGGGAAGGGTTCCCATAACAGTAGGGCATCCTTTTTCCCTAGAGGGCAGGTTGCCAGGGTCCAGACAGTTAGGGACAGGTCCCCCTCTGTAGTTTCCAATTTGTCATCTGTGTCAAAGCATTCCCAACCCACCCATCCTGAGGATAACTTGTTAGAACGTGAACTCAAAAGGTTGAGGGTTGAAGAGACCAGACTGAAGCTTAAACAGCAGCAACTGCCCTTAGATAGGGAATCCCTAGACATAGAGAAGGAAAGACAGAGGTTGGGGTTAGTTCCCTGTGGTGGCAGCAGCAGTATTCCTGATAGCAATCCTGTTAGAGACCAAGATTCCAGGAATCGGCACAAGATACACCCCCCTTACAAGGAGGGGGATGACATTAATAAGTGGTTTGCTGTACTTGAGAGGGCCTGTATGGTACAATTGGTCCCTCAAAGGCAGTGGGCTACTATTTTGTGCCTATCTTTCACTGGAAAGGGTAGGGATAGGCTCCTTACTGTTAGTGAAAGTGAAGCCAACAGCTACAAAGTTTGGAAAGATGCACTCTTGGATAGATTTGGCTTAACCACTGAACAATACAGGATTAAGTTCAGAGACACCAGAAAAGAGTCTTCTCAAGACTGGACAGATTTTGTGGACTGTTCAGTAAAGGCCTTGGAAGGGTAGTTACATGGCAGTAAGGTATCTGACTATGAAAGCCTGTACAATCTTATTCTGAGAGCGTATATTCTGAACAACTGTGTGTCTGACTTGTTGCACCAATACCTAGTGGACTCTGATCTGACCTCTCCCCAAGAATTGGGAAAGAAGGCAGACAAGTGGGTCAGAACAAGGGTGAACAGAAAAGTTCATACAGGGGGTGACAAGGATGGCAAGAAGAAGGATGGTAACTCTTCTGACAAGGGTGGGGACAAAGATAAAAAACTATTCTGAGTTTTCATCAGGCCCACAAAAATCATCTGGGGGTGGTGGGTCCAAATCCTCTTCCTACAATCAAAAGAAGCCATGGTGTTACTTATGAAAAAGTAAAGGCCATTGGGCAAGTGATTCCACTTGTCCAAAGAAAAACACCAAAACTCCCACCACCACAACCCCTGCTGCAAATTCTAGTGCCCCTAGTAATAGCAGTGGTGGTGGGAATTCTACTACTAATAGCCAATCCAAGGGTGTAGCTGGGGTCACTATTGGCAATGTAGTTGGGGCTGGTCTTGTTAAGGAGACCACAGAGGATGTTTTAGTCTCTGAAGGTGGCATTGAATTGGCCACCGTGGTTGCTTGTCCCCTTAATATGGATAAGTACAAGCAACTTCCCCTAATAAATGGTGTTGAGGTTCAGGCCTACAGGGACACAGGAGCCAGTGTAACTATGGTGGTAGAAAAACTGGTCCATCCTGAACAACACCTACTTGGTCAACAGTACCAAGTGACGACGCTCATAACAACACTCTTAGCCACCCCATGGGTGTTGTGAATCTCAACTGGGGGGGGGGGTTACTGGTCCAAAGGAAGTTGTGGTTGCCTCAGATTTACCTGTAGACTCTACTAGGGAATGATTTAGAGACATCAGCTTGGGCAGAAGTGGAGTTGGAGGCTCATGCAGCAATTCTGGGCATTCCTGGGCATATTTTTGCTTTAACCAGATCTCAGGCCAAAAAGCAAAAAGGACAGGGTAACTTGGATCCTGGAACAATGGACCAAGTGCTCCCTAAAGCTAGGGGTACCAAGGGTAAATCCCTACCCACTATCCCTCCCTCTACAGATGATTCCCCTTCTGAGGAAGAGGAATTTCCTCCTTGTGCAGAACCTACACCAGAGGAGCTGGCAGCAGACACTGCTGAGCTTTTGGGTGGAGGGGGGCCTGCCAGGGAAGAGCTGAGTGTGGCACAGAAAACCTGTCCCACATTAGAGGGTCTCAGACAGCAAGCTGTCAAGCAGCAAAATGGGGATGTCAGTGACAGTCATAGAGTACACTGGGAAGATAACCTCTTGTACACAGAGTCAAGGGACCCAAAACCTGGAGCAGCCAGGAGATTGGTCATTCCCCTGCAGTACAGAGAATTTCTTCTCACTCTAGCACATGACATTCCTTTGGCTGGGCATTTGGGCCAGACGAAAACTTGGGAAAGATTTGTCCCCTTGTTTTTACAAACTAGCGGGGGTCGCTGGAGCAGAGCTAACCCATGCAGCGCCGCACTGTGTCGCATTGCTTGCCTCGCCCGAGCCCACTCCCCGGGGCCCTCTTTCCTGCCGCGGACCTGCTCCCCCATCAGCTCCCTTCTCCCTGTGGACTGTCTTCTCAACGTCATCCCGATTCACACCTGTGCCGGGGGTTGGTTCCGCTTGTGCTGGGCGCGGGGGCAGTTCGCCTCGCCCCTGAGCCCCTCCCTCTCCCTGGGCGTCCCCCTGCTCTGCCCCCCCCCGCCTCCCCTGCGCGCGCCCGGATCGGCCCCCTACCTCTCTTCTCACACTCTCTTGGCTATTTAGCTATATTATTATATATATATATATATATATATATATATATATATATATATATATATATATATATTTTTTTTCTCTATATTCTCTCTCTCTCTCCTCTTACTTCTATTTGATTTTCTTTTGATTTCTCGTTTAATGCATGATTTGCTCTATTTGTGCCCCAATGAAACACCGCCCCCCCATTTCCGCTCCCCGCAGGCGCGCGGACTCCCTCGCAGCTGCCCGCGTGCCGGGGGCGCGGACATCACAGGGGAATGGTAATGCAGCAAACAAAGGAATTTGTATCACCTCCCACTTTGGGGCACGATGGCAATTGCAATTGTTTGTATTCTTATTGTGTTGTTTGTTGGTTGAGATTACAATAAATATATAAAAAAATAAATAAAAAAAAAAAAAAGACTTGTCCCCTTGTTTCACTGGCCTCATATGTCAGAGGACACTAAAGATTTTTGCAAGTCTTGTGTGACCTGCCAAGCCAGTGGCAAGACTGGTGGCAATCCAAAGCCCATTCTAATTCCACTTCCAGTGGTTGGGGTGCCCTTTGAAAGGGTAGGGGTTGACATAGTTGCCCCCCTTGACCCTCCTACTGCTTCAGGCAATAGATTTATCTTGGTGGTAGTGGACCATGCCACAAGATATCCTGAAGCCATTCCTCTAAGGACCACTACAGCTCCTGCTGTAGCAAAAGCCCTCATGGGAATCTTTTCCAGGGTGGGTTTTCCTAATGAGGTGGTGTCAGACAGAGGTAGCAACTTCATGTCTGCATACCTAAAAGCAATGTGGAAGGAGTGTGGTGTTACCTACAAGTTCACCACCCCTTACCATCCACAGACAAATGGACTGGTTGAGAGGTTTAATAAAATGCTCAAAAGAATGACAATGGGACTCCCTGAAAAACTCAGGAAGAGATGGGATGTTCTGTTACCTTGACTCCTTTTTGCTTACAGGGAGGTACCCCAAAAAGGAGTGGGCTTCAGCCCCTTTGAACTCCTCTTTGGGGACCCTGTAAGAGGTCCACTCACTCTTGTGAAGGAGGGTTGGGAACAACCTTTAAAAGCTCCTAAACAGGACATAGTGGATTATGTACTTGGCCTAAGATCCAGAATGGCTGAGCATGTGAAAAAGGCCAGTAAAAACCTTCAGGCCAGCCAGGAGCTGCAAAAGCAATGGCATGACCAGAAGGCTGTTCTGATCCAGTATCAACCAGGACAGAAGGTGTGGGTATTGGAGCCTGTGGCCCTAAGAGCACTCGAGGACAAATGGAGTGGCCCCCATCTAATTGTTGAGAAAAAGGGTGAGGTTACCTATTTGGTAGACCTGGGCACTGCCAGGAGTCCCCTTAGGGTAATTCATGTCAATCGCCTAAAACATTACTATGACAGGGCTGACTTAACCCTGCTCATGGCAACTGATGAGGGGCAGGAAGAAGAGAGTGACCCTCTCCCTGACCTCTTCTCCACCACTGAAGCTGATGGCTTAGTGGAGGGAGTGGTGCTTGCAGATTGCCTTACTGCTGAGCAGAAGGACAATTGTGTAAATCTCCTAGGCCAATTTTCTGACCTCTTCTCACTGGTCCCAGGTACAACTACTTGGTGTGAGCACACAATCAACATTGGAGACAGTTTACCTGTCAAAAGTAAGATTTATAGGCAGCCTGACCATGTCAGAGATTACATAAAACAAGAGGTACAGAAAATGCTGGACTTAGGAGTGACTGAGCCTTCATATAGCCCATGGGCTAGCCCAGTGGTGCTTGTCCCAAAACCTCACAGTAAAGATGGTAAAAGAGAAATGAGGTTTTGTGTTGACTACAGAGGTCTCAATCAAGTAACCAAAACTGATGCTCACCCTATACCCAGGGCAGATGAGCTAATAGATACACTGGCTTTTGCTAAGTATCTATGCACTTTTGATTTAACTGCAGGGTATTGGCAGATTAAATCATCAGACGATGCTAAACCTAAAATAGCATTTTCCACCATTGGAGGGCACTATCAGTTCACTGTTATGCCCTTCGGTTTGAAGAATGCACCTGGCACTTTTCAGGGGTTGGTGAACACAGTCCTGCAAGGGTTGGAAGATTTTAGTGCAGCATATCTAGATGATATAGCTGTCTTTAGCTCCACCTGGGATGAGCACCTGGTCCACCTATGGAAAGTTTGGAGGCCCTGCAAAAGGCAGGCCTCACTATCAAGGCTTCAAAGTGCCATATAGGGCAGGGGAAAGTGGTTTATATGGGCCATCAGTTAGGTGGGGAACAGCTTGCACCACTGCAGGGGAAGAGCCAGACCATTATGGAATGGGCTCCCCCTACAACTCAAATCCAAGTGAGAGCCTTCTTAGGCCTCACAGGGTAATACAGGAGGTTCATCAAGAATTATGGCTCCATTGCAGCTCCTCTTAATGACCTCACTAGTAAGAAGATGCCTAAAAAGGTATTGTGGACAGCTAGCTGTCAAAAGGCTTTTGATGAGCTAAAACAGGCCATGTGCTCTGCACCTGTCCTAAAAACCCCTTGTTACTCCAAAAAATTCATAGTCCAGACTGATGCTTTTGAATTAGGGGTAGGGGCAGTACTATCACAGCTTAACACTGAGGGCCAGGATCAACCTGTTGCTTTTATCAGCAGGAGGTTGACCCCTAGAGAAAAGCGTTGGTCTGTCATAGAGAGGGAGGCCTTTGCTGTGGTCTGGGCACTGAAAAAGTTGAGGCCATACCTGTTTGGGACTCACTTCATTGTTCAGACAGACCACAAACCTCTATTATGGCTTAAACAAATGAAAGGTGAAAACCCTAAATTGTTGAGGTGGTCCATCTCCCTACAGGGAATTGACTATACAGTGGAACATAAACCTGGGATTAGCCACTCCAATGCAGATGGACTCTCCAGATATTTCCACTTAGACAATAAAGACTCATCTGGGCAAGGTTTGCCTTATTGTCCCTCATTGGTGGGGGCGTTGTGTAGGAAAGTACCATCTTGCCTGGTATGCTACCCCCATTTGTTTACTTGTGTTTCAGTTTGTTTTTGCCTGTCTCACTGGGATCCTGCTAGCCAGGACCCCAGTGCTCATAGTTGTGGCCTGAATGTGTGCCCTCTGTGGTGCCAGAACCTCAGTGCTTATGCTCTCTCTGTCTTTAAAATTGTCACTGCAGACTAGTGACCATTTTTACCAATTCTGGTTGGCACACTGGAACACCCTTATAATTCCCTTGTATATGGTACCTAGGTACCCAGGGTATTGGGGTTCAAGGAGATCCCTATGGGCTGCAGCATTTCTTTTGCCACCCATAGGGAGCTCAGACCAACATTACACGGGACTGCCACTGCAGCCTCAGTGAAATAACGTCCACGTTATTTCACAACCATTTTACACTGCACTTAAGTAACTTGTAAGTCACCTATATGTCTAACCCTCACTTAGTGAAGGTTAGGTGCAAAGTTACTGAGTGTGAGGGCACCCTGGCACTAGCCAAGGTGCCCCCACATAGTTCAGGGCAATTTCCCCAGACTTTGTGAGTGCGGGGACACCATTACATGTGTGCACTACATATAGGTCAATATCTATATGTAGCTTCACAATGGTAACTCCGAATATGGCCATGTAACATGTCTAAGATCATGGAATTGTCCCCCCATGCCAAATCTGGTATTGGGGTGCCAATCCCATGCATCCCTGGGGCTCCAGCATGGACCCCGGGTACTGCCAAACCAGCTCTCTGGGGTTTTCACTGCAGCTACCGCTGCTGCCAACCCACAGACAGGCTTCTGCCCTTCTGGGGTCTGGGCAGCCCAGTCCCATGAAGGCAGAACAAAGGATTTCCTCTGAGAGAGGGTGTTACACCCTCTCCCTTTGGAAATAGGTGTTAAGGGCCTGAGAGGAGTAGCCTCTCCTGGCCTCTGGAAATGCTTTGAAGGGCACAGATGGTGCCCTCATTGCATAAACCAGTCTACACCGGGTCAGGGATCCCCCAGACCCTGCTCTGGCGCGAAACTGGACAAAGGAAAGGGGAGTGACCACTCCCCTGTCCATCACCACCCCAGGGGTGGTGCCCAGAGCTCCTCCAGTGTGTCCCAGACCTCTGCCATCTTCAATGCAGAGGTGTGAGGGCACAATGGAGGCCTCTGAGTGGCCAGTGCCAGCAGGTGATGTCAGAGACCCCTCCTGATAGGTACTTACCTGTCTAGGTGGCCAATCCTTCTCTGAGGGCTATTTAGGTTCTCTCCTGTGGGTTTCTCGTCAGATAACGAATGCAAGACCTCACCAGAGTTCCTCTGCATCTCCCTCTTCGACTTCTGCCAAGGATTGACCGCTGACTGCTCCAGGACGCCTGCAAAACCGCAACAAAGTAGCAAGAAGACTACCAGCAACATTGTAGCGCCTAATCCTGCTGGCTTTCTCGACTGTTGCCTGGTGGTGCATGCTCTAGGGGCTGTCTGGCTTCACCCTGCACTGGAAGCTAAGAAGAAATCTCCAGTGGGTCGATGGAATCTTTCCCCTGTTACCACAGGCACCAAACTTCTGCTTCACCGGTCCTCTGGGTCCCTTCTCATCGTGACGAGTGTGGTTCCTGGAACACAGGAGCTGGATCCAAGTGACCCCGACAGTCCAGTGGTCCATCTGTCCAAATTTGGTGGAGGTAAGTCCTTGCCTCCCCACGCCAGACAGTAATCCTGTGTACTGCGTGAACTGCAGCTGCTAGGGCTTCTGTGCACTTTTGCAAGGAACCCTTCATGCACAGCACAGCAGAGCCCAGGTCCCCAGCACTCCGTCCTGCATTGCTCAACTCGCTGAGTTGACCACCGGCTTCGTGGGACTCTCCTTTGTAGTGTTGAGACGACCGCCGTGCTCAGTTCTCTTGAACCCATGTTCAAGTGCTTCTGCGGGTGCTGCCTGCTTCTGCGTGGGCTCTCTGTATGGCTGAGCGCCCCCCCTCTGTCTCCTCGTCCAAGTGGCGACCACTTGGTCCTTCCTGGGCCCAAGCAGAACCCTTTTTCTTCAAACGTGACCTTTGCAGCTTGCAAGGCTTGTTTGCGGTCTTTCTGTGTGGAAAGAACCCTACATCCTCCAGCACGCCGTGGGATATCTTCTGTGCAAAGGAGAAGTTCCTGGCACTTTATGTTGTTGCAGAATCTTCAGCTTCTTCCACCCGGAGGCAGCCATTTTGCACCTTCATCTGGGGTTTAGTAGGCTCCTGCCCCCCCGGACACTTTCATGACTCTTGGACTTAGTGCCCTTCCTTTACAGATCCTCAGGTCCAGGAATCCGTCTTCAGTGCTTTGCAGTCTGTTGTGGTCTTTGCAGAATCTCCTATCACGACTGTAGTGTGTTTCTGGGGAAGTAGGGTCACTTTACTCCTACTTTTTAGGGTCATGGGTGGGGTATCTTGGACACCCGTTAATGTTTTCTTACACTCCCAGTGACCCTTTACACATTACACTAAGCCAGGGGCCCCTAAGTGGTTCCACTTTCTTAGTATATGGTTTGTGTTGCCCCTAGGCCTATTGCATCCTATTGTATTCTACAGTGTTTGCACTACTTTTCTAACTGTTTACTTACCTGATTTTGGTTTGTGTATATATTTTGTGTATTTTACTTACCTCCTAAGGGAGTATATCCTCTGAGATATTTTTGGCACATTGTCACTAAAATAAAGTACCTTTATTTTTAGTAACTCTGAGTATTGTGATTCTTATGATATAGTGCTATATGATATAAGTGGTATAGTAGGAGCTTTGCATGTCTCCTAGTTCAGCCTAAGCTGCTCTGCTATAGCTACCTCTATCAGACTAAGCTGGTAGAACACTACTAATCTACTAATATAGGATAACTGGACCTGGCACAAGGTGTAAGTACCATCAGGTACCCACTATAAGCCAGGCCAATAATTCTTATGTAATTAAATATACAGTCATACCGCACATAACTTACTTGTGATGTGATGCTGCCTGAAAGGTATTACATAATATTAAAACGAATTTTACAAAATGTCACTTGCCTAGCTTTGCCATTTCCACGCCTACCAGGTCCAGCAGGTCCTTTTCCCAGGCAAGGATGGCAGCCCAACGGTGTGCAACTTGTTGCTGGGTCCAGGAGACCCTGGTTTTGCAGCGCTCCGCTAGGCCATAGCCCTTGCTGGACCAGTTGCCACCATGAGGTCAGGTGGTGCTGTGTGGAAACCAAAAAAAAAGAGCACCAAAATGCAGCGTAACCCTCTCGCATTTGCCATTGCTCACAGTTGGTGTGGGACTCAGCGGAGGTGCTCCCTGCCTTTGCCATAGCGGAGTATGATGGGATGGGCACAGCACATTTTAAATACTCAAAACCATGTAAAATAAACAAGTGGGGGAGAAGAAAACTAATAAAAAGCGAAAGTATTAAAAAATGGGTGACTGAGTCATTTCTAGGTAACTCTGCATAATTATGTGAGTTTCACCCGCCCTCATGCCTAATTACAATTGCTTATAACCCTAAATGTTCTTTCCTATGCTTATATTTTTATTAGCATTCTGGGGATATTGTGAATAATGTGTGTTTGTAATGTAAAGATGGTTCCAGTTCAGCATAAAACAGGTGTTGTTGAACATGAATAATTGTGATACCATAGAATGCACACTCCTAGCATGATCTTTTATTTTTACTGCTAATGCATTAAAACAAGTGCGTTATAAACTAGTGATAATGAGGCTTTTGCAAATGCATTTATGATAAACACCTGTTTGCCTCAACTCCTGTGTTCCTTCAAAGACAAATCCTGCAAAACAATCCAACAGCAGCTGTGAGGCCATTTGGTCTCTTTGTGTTTATTGTTTAGTTTAGAATATTCAACAAGTCTCCCTTAAGACATCTTGTACCTTCATGTTTATTATTCAGATAAGAAACGTTCACCGAACCTCTGCGAGCGCATCTCGTACCTTCATGTTTATTACTGAGATTACAAAAACAAAGAAGGAGGTTGCGGAGCTGGGTCCATATAACATTACAAAAGAGGCCCATCTAAAGGAACTACCACAGGATGGACATGAAAAAGGATTTTCTTGTTAGAAAAACCCTCATCCACCAGAGTTACCTCTTGGTGGCATGCTACGTGGGAGCACTGATGTAGTCTTGTCAGTGTGAATCACAGGAGGGATAGGAGTGGTGGGGTCTTGGGTGAGGTAAAAATACCTGTCTCCTAGTAATTCCAATGATTTAAAAGATCTCTTGGGGGCGGTATGATTAAAAAGGGGCTGATGAAGTGGGGGATGTAATGTACCTGACTTCCTAGTCTACATGTTTCGGAGCCTTACCCGCAGAGTCCTCTTCAGGACCAAGGTGGACTCCCTGGTGCCACTCCTTGTTTGACTACCGCTAATGAAAGCATAAATAATACATGCTCTGTGATATGGTGCAATTCACCTTACTAGTGTGGTGCCATAAGATGATACCTATCGTTTATGGTGTCCGTCATTGGTACTCTGTAGTATTTGGATCCTCCTATCTTAGCTCCTCCGGGAGGGTGTGCGCTTGTAGTCACACTTTCCTCAAAGCGACACTCCCACTCTGTACCTAATGCTCACCTCCCCGGGGCAGTCAAACAAGGAGTGGCACCAGGGAGTCCACCTTGGTCCTGATACCTTCATGTTTATTATTCAGTTTAGAAAGGTTCACCAAACCTCTACGAGTGCATCTTGCCTTCTCGTGTTCAGTATTTAGTTTAACAATTTTTCAACTAACTGACGGGAGCATTACACCCCCTCATGTTTAATGTTTATTTAAAAAATATTCCACAAGACCTCTGATCAGTGATATAAAAACCAGACTCAGAAAGCCACAGCACAGAGAGGACCTTCATCTGTGATATCCAGAGGCACAAATGCAGCACCGACCCTTATAGTACGTTACCATGCAATGGCTGGCCTTGGCAAGGGTGCTCTGGGCTGCTTTTTTCAGCTTTTGACGAGATAGCAGGCTTGTTATCTAGATGGAAGAATAAAAACTTATTGTTCGGGGAAAGGTATGAAAGTGCAAATTCTTGAAAATCGAGATAAGGGTTACTGTCAATCTGTTAGAATTAGTTTACCGCCTAGAAATAGCAGCAAGATGTTTTTTGGATTATACAAAGCATTAACCATGTTAGAATTTTCTTTTCATTCCTCGTGAGCTGTTTTACTGCATTGCTGTTTATCTTCTGTGTGGATACCATTCCCATTTATAGTAAACATTTTAAAGTATTTTCTGTTTTTTAGTACTCAGTGGGTTGTGGACTGGATTTCTGATTCCTTAGGGCCTCAAATGCTGCAACTCTAGGAGATCCTGGAGAACATATCACCACCCATCATGTGCAGGGCCAGGGGCTTTAAAGGTTGGCACCGCTAGTCTCCCTTTCTGTGTCTCACTCGCACACACAAAGTATGTGTTACACGGGTACACACAAAACAATAGACATCCACCCCTGTGGTCAAGATAAAAAGGTTAAAAGGTAAAAAGACTAATATCTCGAGTTCTACTTATTGGATTTTTGTTGTTTTGGTCTTGTTTTGGTTTTAATATAATAACATATTTTTATAAACCTGTGTGGAGTCTTTTGTGATGTATTGATTGTGTTACTGAGTGTGTGGGTTGAACAAATACTTTACACATTGCCTTTGTAGATACGCCTGACTGCTCTGTGTCAAGCTACCAGAGGGTGAGTACGGGTTAGCTTATTGTGTATCCAGCTTACCCTGACTAGAGTGGTGGTTCCTGTCTGGCCTGGGTGCATACCTCAGGCAACCAGGAATCCCATTTCTAACACTTGTATAATGCATTCAGTTGTTACAGGAAACCTCAGGACTACTGAGACATGGAGTCACTTGGTACCCTTATCCCAGTAGCAGGCATCTCTCGAGGTTGGCATATATTTGGTGATCATATATAAGTGCCGCAGTGAGGGTGTTATTGCACTCGTGAGCAGTGGCACTTGTGATCAGTTACGCCTGTTAGTGCTACCTGCAACTGTTTTCCTCTTTTTCAGTCAAACATTTTATTGTATTTTATTGCAACATATTGTGGCGCTTACTACCTGTATGTGGCGCCCCAATGCACTTTCCTACATGGCTATTACGCTGCACCTTTTAGGACATGGTATCTTTGTTTTGATCCTCTGTGGAAAATGTTGTGTATGATGACCACGGAAGTGCGGTTATTGTGTTATTGGACAATTCACTTAGCAGTGTGATAAATGAAGAAGTGTGAAAGAAAGTTTATGGCTTTCAGTGAGATGGGCGCTTTGAGCAGAACTCTTTATGGTATTTCTTATGATCATAATCCACTTCGTTATTTACTGTATTATTGGGGGATCACACTAATAGAGGGAGTAGGACGGCAGGAGGTAACCCTGGCCTTGCGAGGTGCTCCCACATGTTAGCATCCCAGGTGATCCAGGTAAACAAATAAAGAACCTATCAGACAGGAGTTACTGAAACAGAGGAGAACTTACGGTTGCCCCTGTCTTGTGTGCCCCTTCTTGTGTGCCCCTTCTCCTGTGCCCTGCCTCCTGTGCCCTCCTTCCTTACCCTCACCCTGTGTCCTCCTCTCTTGCTTCTGTGCCCCTGACTCTAGTGGTCCAGCCCTGTGCCCCTGCCTCTTGTATCCCTTCTAGTGCACCCTGTCTCCTATGCTCTCTTCTCCTGTGCCCCTCCACACTGTGCCCTGACTCCTGTGTACTGCTCCTGTGTTTTCTTCTCCTGTATCCCATGCCTTTCCCTCTGTGCCTCTGCCTTCTGTGCTCCTCCCAGCTGTGTCTCCTCCAGAGCCCTTTGTCTCGTGTGCCCTTCCCAGTTGTGTCATCTTCTCCTGCTCCCCCTTCCTTCTGTCCTTGTGTATGGCACACAGGACAGCAGCACATGTGCAGTTCAGAGACGCACACTCAATGCACAGTGTCTTCCAGCATGTCATACTCCTGTGCCTTCCAATCTAATGCCCCTCCCTTCTGTGCCCTCTTTTTCTGTGTCCTCCTCTCCTGCCCCCTTCCTTCTGTCCTCGTGTACAGTGCTGCACACTCAATGGAAAGTGTATTACTGCATGTCAGGCTCCTGAGCCTCTCCCCTCCCTGTTGTGCCTCTGTCTCCAGGGTCATGGGTTTTGCAAGTAGTTGTTGTACCAAAGAAAAGACAGTAATGGAGAGGTGCGCATTTGTGTTGACAAGCCCCAGGCAAACAAAGCAATTGAGAGGGAAAGACACCCTGGTCCCCATATAGCAGACATGATCATTCAATTGAATGGAGCCAAAATCTTTTCCTGTCTTGATCTAAATAAAGGATACCATCAACTTGAGCTTGAAGAGAACTGCTGTTACATTACTACTTTTTTGACACATGTTGGTTTGTTCAGATATAAGAGACTAAAGGCCTCATTTACAAGAAACTGACGCAATGTCATTGATGCATCAGATTTCTTGCGCCTTCCACAAATCCCCTAACAGCGCCATAAATGCACTGTATTTACAATACAAAGCTCCATGGGGCACGTTTTCACAGATGCATCAGAAATTCTGATGCATCTGTTGACGCTAAAGTGATGCATTGCTGATGTTGCGTTGTTAAACTGATGCAACTCCAGCAATGCGAGGAGAGTCCCATTGGAAAAAGCCCTGCATCTATACGCCTGGACTGAGCAGGCAGTAACATTTTGACAGAGTAAAGTCGTAGAGTGATGCAGTGAAAAGTTGTAAACTTCACTGCATCAGTTCTACATGGCTTTTTCCATGGGAATGCCTAACCTGCATACATTATACCTGGCTCAGTTATAATGTGATGCAGCGTTTTACAAAGTGACGCATTGGGCCCAATGCGTCACTATGTAGATTTGGAGCAGTGCAGTGCACTGCTAACGCCACCGCTGAGTAAAAAAAACATTGCAGCAGCAGTGCAAGGGGCTTTGTTTTTTGGGAGAACATAGAAAGAACATGACAAGGCCATTACCCAAGTGTGCCAGTTACTTGCTGACACAGGTCTCACTCTGAATGCAGCAAAGTGTGAGTGTCATAAAAACAAATTTGAGTTTTTTGGGCATATATTCTCTTATGGGGGAATGACTCCAGACCCAGACAAGGTGCAAACACTGTCATCTACTTGCCCCCACTCCCCAGATGCTACCATGCCTCGATCCTTCTTAGGCATGGCCAGTTATTGCTCAAGATACATTTGTGACTTTGCTACAGTGAGTGCCCCATTGAGAAACTTGACCAAGTGACATGTGTCATTCCAGTGGTCTCCTGAATGGCCTACGTTGACCCCAGTGGGGCTGGGACCAATCCTTGATCAATATAACGGCCACCCAAATGCACAGAGACACATTGTGGCCTATGCCAGTCGAAGCCTATCCGACACAGAACATGCCTACTCTTAGCCAGAGAAGGAGAACCTGGCTGTGGTATGTATGAAGAAAAGGCCAGGGCACACCGAGGAACGGTCTGTGTGGTTGATCTAAGTGGTCCTTCAATCAGAGTCGGAGTCCAAAGAACAAATGAAACTGCACATTTATTAACAGATGAGAAGATGTGGTCCATATTCAGGTCAAAGACCACAAGTCACAAATAATCCAAAATACAGCCAACAGCCGACACATGTTTCGTCTCCTAGACTTTGTCAAGGCTTAAAATATACGAAGATGAGAACGTAGGAAAAAGTAGAGTAACGAGAAAGGCGTGCCTGATTTTCAGTCTTCAAAATGCTCAAGTGACATCCAGACATCGAAGTAATGACTGGCCCTGATAAGCCAGCAACCGGGAAGTGAAGCCGTGCCACAGGCGTCGGTAAACAGCAGAAAACTTGTGTTGATGTGCGAGCGCTGTGGCGTTTTCCACCTTCTTCCTCCTGGCTTTGGTATGTGCCTGTGCACATTTTCATGTATTTCTCTATGGGAATAGTTGCTCATTATTTTTGGTAACCTGAAGGTCAAGGTGCCCCCTCAAATTGAGAGGTGGGGGTTTAAGGTTGCAAGATTACAACTATGAGATTGTACACAAACTGGGGAAAGATCAAAATCCAGCAGATTTGTTTTCAGGAGAACCGCTACATCGTCACAGATAGACAACCAAGACAGCTTAAGAATATCTAAATTTTATTGAGGTCTAGCACACCAGCGGCTCTGTCTGTGGAAGAAATCATTGCTGCCACCAATATGGACAAAGACATGAGTATCATCAAAGACCTCATTGCAATGCAGTCAGAAAAGGTACCCAACCTGCTTGTCCCCCAAGGAGGCGCAGCACCGAGTAACAGTGTCTGATCTTTCTCTAGATGTCTGGGAGAGAGTTGCTGTTGATTTCTTTGAGGCTCTAAGTAATGGACATCATCTCATGATAGTCATTGACAAATAATAGTGTTTTCTCTGGTGGAAGAGATATTATTGACAACCCATGACAAAGTCATAGAAGGGCTTGACAACACCTTGGCAGCTTGGGGCATCCCGAGGTCCTCAAATCCGATAATAGCCCACCCTTCAATAGCAAAGAGTTCAAAGAATTTCTTGTTCGACTCAATGTCAAACACCAAAAGAGTACACCCCTCTGGCCCCAAGCCAATGGTGTAGTTGAACGATTTATGGGCACCCTCAAGAGGACGATTCAGCGAACGTCAATTTGAGGAATTGGTCTGAACCAAGCATTGTGTCAGGCCCTCTGGGCCTATCTATCAGCTGCTCACTCCACAACTGAGAATCCAGCCACCTTGCTAGATGGGAGATCCATAGGCACAATACTGAGAGCCATCATAACAAAACTACCTCATTGGACATCGGATCACTTAGCAAATGCTGGTAAAATTTGTAACATTGACATTACTCAGAAATGCAAAATGAAAACGTATGCAGATCAGGGCTGACTTGCCAAGGAAATAGACTTTGACAAAGGAGACTGCGTACTGGTTTAACAGAGACAAAAACGGAAAATGGACACTCCTTTTGCCGCTGACCCGTTGTGGGTTGTGGCGTGCAAAGGACACATGGTGACAGCACACCATCTTGGAAAGTCCATCACTCTGGACACATCACACTTCAAACACCTACCTCAACATTTGTCAAGTCCTGAAAGCACGTGCGAGGAGACCCTGCCTGCAGGTCCGGCTAAAGCCCTTCAGCTTGTACTGCCATTGCCTGATCAGGGTGGACCCTGATCACATCAGATCACCGGTGCCGACTGACAAGTGGGAGCTCCCCGCTGAGTAACTGAGTAGATGTGATTCTTGTCTGCCATCTTTTCATTTAACAAAGGGGGAGATGTAGTGTACGCACTAGGATCCATGTGGTTCATGGCGGATTATCTTCAGGAACTAAATAACATGCTGGGAGATGTTAGGTCGTGGCTATGGGAATAATGATCTAAGTGTGCAGTATGTGATTGAATGTTGGAGAATAAAGAGTGTGAAGCGTAGCTCCGTGTGTGGCGTAATTGATTTGCATGCCCCAGGGCTGGGGAAGATGCTACACGCATCTTGAGTCAGCCTTACGCTGCCCGTAGGTCTTCAAAAATACATGTACAACATTGTATGATTTATAATGCCCCCTTTATATTGAAAGTTGCATGCTGGGACTTGTAGTTTTATATACCATTTGTCTATTTGATTAAAAAACGGAATAAACCCACCGGATTTGCTTTGGAAAGTATTGAAGGATCTAGTACATGAACCCGCCAAATCCTACGAATGATAATTTCAATTTTAAATGACATTGTTCGAGTGGAGCTAATACAGCCCCACCTGTGAATGGGACTGCATTTCACCCTGTCCATGGCACATGACCAGCAGCCCCACCCGTGACTGGGATTGCATTTCACCCTCTCCGTGGCACCCCAGCAGCAGCCCCACCTGTGACTGGGACTGCATTTCACCCTGTCCGTGGCACCCCAGCAGCAGCCCCACCCGTGACTGGGACTGCATTTCACCCTGTCCGTGGCACCCCAGCAGCAGCCCCACCTGTGACTGGGACTGCATTTCACCCTGTCCATGGCACATGAGCAGCAGCCCCACCTGTGAATGGGACTGCATTTCACCCTCTCCATGGCACCCCAGCAGCAGCCCCACCTGTGCCTGGGACTGCATTTCACCCTGTCCGTGGCACCCCAGCAGCAGCCCCACCCGTGACTGGGATTGCATTTCACCCTCTCCATGGCACCCCAGCAGCAGCCCCACCTGTGACTGGGACTGCATTTCACCCTGTCCGTGGCACCCCAGCAGCAGCCCCACCCGTGACTGGGACTGCATTTCACCCTGTCCGTGGCACCCCAGCAGCAGCCCCACCTGTGACTGGGACTGCATTTCACCCTGTCCATGGCACATGAGCAGCAGCCCCACCTGTGAATGGGACTGCATTTCACCCTCTCCATGGCACCCCAGCAGCAGCCCCACCTGTGACTGGGACTGCATTTCACCCTGTCCGTGGCACCCCAGCAGCAGCCCCACCCGTGACTGGGATTGCATTTCACCCTCTCCGTGGCACCCCAGCAGCAGCCCCACCTGTGACTGGGACTGCATTTCACCCTGTCCGTGGCACCCCAGCAGCAGCCCCACCCATGACTGGGAATGCATTTCACCCTGTCCGTGGCACCCCAGGAGCAGCCCCACCTGTGACTGGGACTGCATTTCACCCTGTCCATGGCACCCCAGCAACAGCCCCACCCGTGACTGGGACTGCATTTCACCCTGTCCATGGCACCCCAGCAGCAGCCCCACTTGTGACTGGGACTGCATTTCACCCTGTCCGGGGCCCACCAGCAGCATCCCCACCTGTGACTGGGACTGCATATCACCCTGTCCATGGCCCACCAACAGCAGCCCCACCCGTGACTGGGATTGCATTTCACCCTGTCCATGGCACCCCAGCAGCAGCCCCACCCGTGACTGGGACTGCATTTCACCCTGTCTATGGCACCCCAGCAGCAGCCCCACCTGTGACTGGGACTGCATATCACCCTGTCCGTGGCCCACAAGCAGCAGCCCCACCATTCTCTGGGACTGCATTTCACTCTCTCCGTGGCACCCCAACAGCAGCCCCACCCGTGACTGGGATTGCATTTCACCCTCTCCATGGCATCCCAGCAGCAGCCCCACCTGTGACTGGGACTGCATTTCACCCTCTCCGTGGCACCCCAGCAGCAGCCCCACCCGTGACTGGGACTGCATTTCACCCTGTCCATGGCACCCCAGCAGCAGCCCCACTTGTGACTGGGACTGCATTTCACCCTGTCAGTGGCCCACAAGCAGCAGCCCCACCTGTGACTGGGACTGCATTTCACCCTCTCCGTGGCACACCAGCAGCCCCACCTGTCTCTGGGACTGCATTTCACCCTCTCTATGGCACACCAGCAGCAGCCCCACATGTGACTGCATTTCACCCTCTCCGTGGCACACCAGCCCCACCTGTGACTGGGACTGCATTTCACCCTCTCCGTGGCACCCCAGCAGCAGCCCCACCCGTGACTGGGACTGCATTTCACCCTCTCCATGGCACCCCAGCAGCAGCCCCACCTGTGCCTGGGACTGCATTTCACCCTGTCCGTGGCACCCCAGCAGCAGCCCCACCCGTGACTGGGATTGCATTTCACCCTCTCCATGGCACCCCAGCAGCAGCCCCACCTGTGACTGGGACTGCATTTCACCCTGTCCGTGGCACCCCAGCAGCAGCCCCACCCGTGACTGGGACTGCATTTCACCCTGTCCGTGGCACCCCAGCAGCAGCCCCACCTGTGACTGGGACTGCATTTCACCCTGTCCATGGCACATGAGCAGCAGCCCCACCTGTGAATGGGACTGCATTTCACCCTCTCCATGGCACCCCAGCAGCAGCCCCACCTGTGACTGGGACTGCATTTCACCCTGTCCGTGGCACCCCAGCAGCAGCCCCACCCGTGACTGGGATTGCATTTCACCCTCTCCGTGGCACCCCAGCAGCAGCCCCACCTGTGACTGGGACTGCATTTCACCCTGTCCGTGGCACCCCAGCAGCAGCCCCACCCATGACTGGGAATGCATTTCACCCTGTCCGTGGCACCCCAGGAGCAGCCCCACCTGTGACTGGGACTGCATTTCACCCTGTCCATGGCACCCCAGCAACAGCCCCACCCGTGACTGGGACTGCATTTCACCCTGTCCATGGCACCCCAGCAGCAGCCCCACTTGTGACTGGGACTGCATTTCACCCTGTCCGGGGCCCACCAGCAGCATCCCCACCTGTGACTGGGACTGCATATCACCCTGTCCATGGCCCACCAACAGCAGCCCCACCCGTGACTGGGATTGCATTTCACCCTGTCCATGGCACCCCAGCAGCAGCCCCACCCGTGACTGGGACTGCATTTCACCCTGTCTATGGCACCCCAGCAGCAGCCCCACCTGTGACTGGGACTGCATATCACCCTGTCCGTGGCCCACAAGCAGCAGCCCCACCATTCTCTGGGACTGCATTTCACTCTCTCCGTGGCACCCCAACAGCAGCCCCACCCGTGACTGGGATTGCATTTCACCCTCTCCATGGCATCCCAGCAGCAGCCCCACCTGTGACTGGGACTGCATTTCACCCTCTCCGTGGCACCCCAGCAGCAGCCCCACCCGTGACTGGGACTGCATTTCACCCTGTCCATGGCACCCCAGCAGCAGCCCCACTTGTGACTGGGACTGCATTTCACCCTGTCAGTGGCCCACAAGCAGCAGCCCCACCTGTGACTGGGACTGCATTTCACCCTCTCCGTGGCACACCAGCAGCCCCACCTGTCTCTGGGACTGCATTTCACCCTCTCTATGGCACACCAGCAGCAGCCCCACATGTGACTGCATTTCACCCTCTCCGTGGCACACCAGCCCCACCTGTGACTGGGACTGCATTTCACCCTCTCCGTGGCACCCCAGCAGCAGCCCCACCCGTGACTGGGACTGCATTTCACCCTATCCATGGCACCCCAGCAGCAGCCCCACTTGTGACTGGGACTGCATTTCACCCTGTCCGCGGCCCACAAGCAGCAGCCCCACCATTCTCTGGGACTGCATTTCACTCTCTCCGTGGCACCCCAGCAGCAGCCCCACCCGTGACTGGGACTGCATTTCACCCTCTCCGTGGCACCCCAGCAGCAGCCCCACCTGTGACTGGGACTGCATTTCACTCTCTCCGTGGCACCCCAACAACAGCCCCACCCGTGACTGGGATTGCATTTCACCCTCTCCATGGCATCCCAGCAGCAGCCCCACCTGTGACTGGGACTGCATTTCACCCTCTCCGTGGCACCCCAGCAGCAGCCCCACCCGTGACTGGGACTGCATTTCACCCTGTCCATGGCACCCCAGCTGCAGCCCCACTTGTGACTGGGACTGCATTTCTCCCTGTCCATGGCCCACAAGCAGCAGCCCCACCATTCTCTGGGACTGCATTTCACTCTCTCCGTGGCACCCCAGCAGCAGCCCCACCCGTAACTGGGACTGCATTTCACCCTGTCCATGGCACCCCAGCAGCAGCCCAACCTGTGACTGGGACTGCATTTCACCCTCTCCATGACACACAAGCAGCAGCCCCACTTGTGACTGGGACTGCATATCACCCTGTCCGTGGCCCACAAGCAGCAGCCCCACCATTCTCTGGGACTGCATTTCACTCTCTCCGTGGCACCCCAACAGCAGCCCCACCCGTGACTGGGATTGCATTTCACCCTCTCCGTGGCATCCCAGCAGCAGCCCCACCTGTGACTGGGACTGCATTTCACCCTCTCCGTGGCACCCCAGCAGCAGCCCCACCCGTGACTGGGACTGCATTTCACCCTGTCCATGGCACCCCAGCAGCAGCCCCACTTGTGACTGGGACTGCATTTCACCCTGTCAGTGGCCCACAAGCAGCAGCCCCACCTGTGACTGGGACTGCATTTCACCCTCTCCGTGGCACACCAACAGCCCCACCTGTCTCTGGGACTGCATTTCACCCTCTCTATGGCACACCAGCAGCAGCCCCACATGTGACTGCATTTCACCCTCTCCGTGGCACACCAGCCCCACCTGTGACTGGGACTGCATTTCACCCTCTCCGTGGCACCCCAGCAGCAGCCCCACCCGTGACTGGGACTGCATTTCACCCTATCCATGGCACCCCAGCAGCAGCCCCACTTGTGACTGGGACTGCATTTCACCCTCTCCGTGGCACCCCAGCAGCAGCCCCACCTGTGACTGGGACTGCATTTCACTCTCTCCGTGGCACCCCAACAGCAGCCCCACCCGTGACTGGGATTGCATTTCACCCTCTCCATGGCATCCCAGCAGCAGCCCCACCTGTGACTGGGACTGCATTTCACCCTCTCCGTGGCACCCCAGCAGCAGCCCCACTTGTGACTGGGACAGCATTTCACCCTGTCCGTGGCCCACAAGCAGCAGCCCCACCATTCTCTGGGACTGCATTTCACTCTCTCCGTGGCACCCCAACAGCAGCCCCACCCGTGACTGGGACTGCATTTCACCCTGTCCATGGCACCCCAGCAGCAGCCCAACCTGTGACTGGGACTGCATTTCACCCTCTCCATGACACACAAGCAGCAGCCCCATCTGTGACTGGGACTGCATTTCACCCTGTCCGTGGCCCACCAGCAACAGCCCCACTTGTGACTGGGACTGCATTTCTCCCTGTCCGTGGCCCACCAGCAGCAGCCCCACCTGTGACTGGGACTGCATTTCACCCTGTCCATGGTACCCCAGCAGCAGCCCCACCTGTGACTGGGACTGCATTTCACCCTGTCCGTGGCCCACCAGCAACAGCCCCACTTGTGACTGGGACTGCATTTCTCCCTGTCCGTGGCCCACCAGCAGCAGCCCCACCTGTGACTGGGACTGCATTTCACCCTGTCCATGGTACCCCAGCAGCAGCCCCATCTGTGACTGGGACTGCATTTCACCCTGTCCATGGTACCCCAGCAGCAGCCCCATCTGTGACTGGGACTGCATTTCACCCTGTCCGTGGTACCCCACCAGCAACAGCCCCACTTGTGACTGGGACTGCATTTCACCCTGTCCATGGTACCCCAGCAGCAGCCCCACCTGTGACTGGGACTGCATTTCACCCTGTCCGTGGCCCACCAGCAACAGCCCCACTTGTGACTGGGACTGCATTTCACCCTGTCCATGGTACACCAGCAGCAGCCCCACCTGTGACTGGGACTGCATTTCACCATGTTCGTGGCAATCAGATCAGCCAATGTCTGCTTGCGCCTTTAATAACAATGAAACATATTTGTATGTGCATTCAGGTACGACTGGTCCAAGGGCCATGGACTTTGTAAACCTCAGAAGAAAAATTCATATTCCTGCAGCAGAAGAGTTAAAGCCTTGAAATAGGAAGTAGGTGACTCCGACGTGCAGGAGGCTTTTGGAGTGACTTTTTTTCTATGGAAATCTGCTTCGGACCAGAAACATGTAGTAGGTCTTGTAACTAAAGCCCACTGAGAATTATATATGAACCCCCATGTAAAGCACTGCAGGGGTCTGTCATGGATATGTAAGTATATGGAAAGCATTGTAGGTGTCTGATGTAGATATATAAGTATATCAGAACCTATAGACAGCACTGCAGATATCTGACATAGGTTTGTAGGTATATCAAAACCCTATGGAAAGCACTGCAGGTGTCTGACGTAGGTATTTCAGTATATCAGAACCCTGTGGAAAGCACTGCAGGGGTCTGACGTAGATATGTCAGTATACCAGAAACCTGTGGAAAGCACTGTAGGTGTCTGATGTAGATGTGTAAGTATATCAGAACACTATATACAGCACTGTCGAAGTCTGACGTAGATTTGTAAGTATATCTGAAGCCTATGGAAAGCACTGCAAGTGCCTGACGTACAATTGTCAGTATATCAAAACCCTATGAAAAGCACTGCAGCTGTCTGAAAAAGATAAGTAAGTTGATCTGAACCCTATGGAAAGCACTGCAGGTGTCTGACATAGATATCTAGGTTTATCAGAACCCCATGGAAAGCACTGCAGGTGTCTGATGTAGATCTTTCAGTATATCAGTACCCTATGGAAAGCAATGCAGGTGCCTGACATACTTATGTTAGGATATCAGAACCCTATGGAAAGCGCTGCAGGTGTCTGACATAGATATGTCAGTATATGAGAACCCTATAGAAAGCACTGCAGGTGCCTGACCTATTTATGTAGGTATATCAGAACCCTATGGAAATCACAGCAGGTCTTGACGTAGACATGTCAGTATATCAGAACCCTATATAAAGCACTGCAGGTGCTGACATAGATATATAAGTATATCAGAACCCTATGGACAGCAGTGCAGATGTCTGACGTAGATATTTCAGTATATCATAACCCTGTGGAAAGCACTGCAGGGGTCTGACGTAGATATGTCAGTATCCCAGAAACCTGTGGAAAGCACTGTAGGTGTCCGACGTAGATATGTAAGTATATCAGAACCCTATGGACAGCAGTGCAGATGTCTGACATAGGTTTGTAGGTATATCAAAACCCTATGGAAAGCACTGCAGGTGTCTGACGTAGATATTTCAGTATATCAGAACCCTGTGGAAAGCACTGCAGGGGTCTGACGTAGATATGTCAGTATACCTGAAACCTGTGGAAAGCACTGTAGGTGTCTGACGTAAATATGTAAGTATATCAGAACCTTATGGACAGCAGTGCAGATGTCTGACATAGGTTTGTAGGTATATTAAAACCCTATGGAAAGCACTGCAGGTGTCTGACCTAGATATTTCAGTATATCAGAACACTATGGACAGCACTGTAGAAGTCTGACGTAGATTTGTAAATACATCAGAACCCCATGGAAAGCACTGCAGATGTCTGATGTAGATATGCAAGTATATCAGAAACCTATGGAAAGCAGTGCAGATGTCTGACATAGGTTTGTAGGTATATCAAAACCCTAGGGAAAGCACTGCAGGTGTCTGACGTAGATATTTCAGTATATCAGAACACTGAGGACAGCACTGTAGAAGTCTGACGTAGATTTGTAAGTACATCAGAACCCTATGGAAAGCACTGCAGATGTCTGATATAGATATGCAAGTATATCAGAAGCCTATGGAAAGCAGTGCAGATGTCTGACATAGGTTTGTAGGTATATCAAAACCGTATGGAAAGCACTGCAGGTGCCTGACGTACAATTGTCAGTATATCAAAACCCTATGAAAACCACTGCAGGTGTCTGAAAAAGATAAGTAAGTTGATCTGAACCCTATGGAAAGCACTGCAGGTGTCTGACGTAGATATCTAGGTTTATCAGAACCCTATGGAAAGCAATGCAGGTGTCACCTGATGTAGATATGTAAGTATATCAGAAGCCTATGGGGAGCACTGCAGGTGTCTGATGTAGATCTTTCAGTATATCAGAACCCTATGGAAAGCAATGCAGGTGCCTGACCTATTTATGTAGGTATATCAGAACCCTATGAAAAGCACTGCAGGTCTCTGACGTAGACATGTCAGTATATCAGAACCCTATATAAAGCACTGCAGGTGCTGACATAGATATGTAAGTATATCAGAACCCTTTGGACAGCAGTGCATATGTCTGACGTAGAGTTATAAGTATATCAGAACCCGATGGAAAGCACTGCAGGTGTCTGACATAGATATGTAAGTATATCATAACCCTATGGAAAGCACTGTAGATGTCTGACGTAGATATGCAAGTATAACAGAACCCTATGGACAGCACTTCAAGTGTCTGACATAGATATGTAACTATATCAGAACCTTATGGACAGCTCTGCGGATGTCTGACGTAGATATGTAAGTATACCAGAGCCTTATGGAAGGCACTGCAGGTGTCTGAAGTACATATGTCAGTATATCAGAACCCTATGGAAAGCACTGTAGGTGTCTGACATAGATATGTAAGTTTATATAAACCGTATGGAAAGCACTGCAGGTGTCTGATGTAGATATTTCAGTATATTAGAACCCTATGGAAAGCACTGCAGACGTCTGACGTAGATTTGCTAGCATATCAGAACACTATGGAAAGCACTGCAGGTGTCTGACGTAGATATGTCAGTGTGAGAAAGTAGCCTCTTTCTAGCATGGTTACCGCCATTTATGGCCTGTTTGTCAGTGTGTTTTGGCTGTGCCACTGAGATCCTGCTAGTCAGGACCCCAGTGCTTATGGTTTGTGCCCTACATGTCAGTCTGTTTCACTGTTTTCGTCAGTATGCATGACTGTGTCACTGGAGTCCTGCTAATCAGAACTCCAGTGCTTATGCTCTCTCTGGTTCCAAATTTGTACTTAAATACTGGTAACCCAGTGTTCCACTCCAAACTGGCATACTGGACCCCCCTTATAAGCCCCTAGTATATGGTACCTAGGTACCCAGCATTTCTTTTGCCACCCATAGGAGCTCATACAAACATTTCTTCAGGACTGCCACTGCAGCCTGAGTGAAATAGTGTAAGCACTACTTCATTGCTATTTTCACTGCACCAGGTCATTTATAAGTCGCCTATATGTCTAACCTTCAGACCCTGAAGGCTAGGTACATAGTACCTGTGTGTGAGGGCACCCCTGCACTAGCAGAGGTGCCCCCACATCGTCCAGGCCCATTTTCCCAGACTTCATGAGTGCGGGGACGCCATTATAAGTTTGCAATATATATAGGTCAGTACCTATATGTAGCTTCACAGTGGTAACTTCGAATATGGCCATGTGAGGTGCCTAACAACTGGGAATTGTACCCCAATGCTGATTCATTCCAGTATTGGTTGCACAATCCCATGCACTCTGGGGGCTCCACCATGCCCCCCTCCCCAGTGCTGCCATACCAGCCTTCTGAGGTTTTCACTGCAGCTCCAGCTGCTGCCACCTCACAGACAGGCTTCTGCCCTCCTGGGGCTCAATCCCAGGAAGGCAGAACAATGCATTTCCTTTAGGAGAGGGGTGTTACACTCTCTCCCTTCGGAAATAGGTGTTACAGGCAAGGGAGGGGTATCCTCCCAGAACCTCTGGACATGCTTTGAAGGGCTCAGATGGTGCCCGCCTTGCATAATCCAGGCTACACCGGTCAGGGACCCCCAGTCCCTGCTCTGGTGCGAAACTGGACAAAGGAAAGGAGTGTGACCACTCTCCTGTCTATCACCACCCCAGAGCACCTCCAGAGTGTCCCTGGGTTCTGCCATCTTGTTTTCAGGATGGTCAGGGAACTATGGGAGCATCTGAGTGACCAGTGCCAGCAGGTGACGTCAGAGACCCTCCTGATATGTGCTTACCTGGTTAGGTGACCAATCCCCCTCTCAGGGCTATATACAGTCTCTCCTCTGGGTGCTTCTTCAGATTCAGATTGCAAGACTCCAGCCTGAATCCTCTGCATCCTTTACTGCGTCTTCTACTGACTAATCAACCTCTGACTGCTCCAGGAACTCTACAAAACTGCAATAAAGAAGCAAAGACAACTTCTGCAACCTTGTAACTTCAGCTCTTGCCAGCAACTGCAACAGTTTCCAGGTTGTTCACGGTCCAACTGCCTTTCTTCATCCTGCACCAGAAGAACCGAAGGAATCTCCGGTGGAGTGAGAGTCACTTCCCTGCTTCAGCAGGCACCTCTCTGTAGCGACGACTTGTACTCTGGGTCCCCTCTCCTGATGACGAGCATGGTCCTGGAACACAGGTAGTGGACTAAAGTGAACCTGACGGTCCAAAAGTCCAGCTGTCCAAATTTGGTGGAGGTAAGACCTTGCCTCCTCGTGCCAGACAGTACCCCTGTGCACCGCGTGTTTTGCAGCTCCTAGGGCTTCTGTGAGCTTTTCCAAGATTTCCTTTGTACACAGCCTAGCCCAGGTCCCCAGCACTCTAACCTGCGATGCTCAGCTCCCTGAGTTGTTCTCCGGCGGTGTGGCATCCCTTTGTGTAGTGCTGCGATAACCGCCATTTGCAACTCCTTTGTCCCCATGCTTTGGGACCCCTGTGTATGCTGCCTGGTCTTCTGGGGGCTCTCTGAGTTGCTGAGAGCCCCCTCTGCCTCCCCCTCCTGGGTAGAGTCAACCTGGTCCTTTCTGGGCTCGGGCAGCGCCATTTTTCACAAACCCCAAGCTTTGCATTTACCAAGGCTTGTTTGTGGAATCTAGCGATGCAAACCAGACTGCAATCATCCATCCAGCGTGGGACATCTTCTGCACAAACTAAGAACCTGCATCCATCTTCTTTGGTGCAAAACTGAATTTGTCTTCTCTCCGGTGGATCATCTTTTACACCTTCATCCGGGTTAGCAGGGGCTCCGGTTCTCCCTGGACTCTTCAGTGCTTCTTGGACCTAGTACCCTTCTTCCACAGGTCTTCCGGTCCAGGAATCCATTGTTGGTGTCTTGCAGTCTATTCTGGTTCTTGCATTGTCTTCTATCACGACTTCTAGTGTGTTTTAGGAAACTTGCTGTGTTTTACTCCTGCTTTCCTGGGCTCTGGGGTAGGGTATTTTACTTACCTTTGATGTTTTCTTACACTCCCAGCGCCCCTCTACACATTACCCTTGCCTAGGTGGGAAACTGACTTTCCCATTCCACTATTGTAGTATTGTTTGTGTTCACCCTAGGCCAATTGCAACCTATTGTGATTTTCACTATTTGCACTATTTTCTAACTGTTTACTTACCTGTTTTTAGTTATTAGTGTATATATTGTGTAATTTACTTACCTCCTAAGGGAGTGTTGGCCCTCATTATGACCCTGGCGGTCAGCGGTAATTTGGGGAAAGGTACTGCCAACAGGCTGGCGGTACCTTTTTCCTAATTATGACATTGGTGGTTTGGCTCAAGCCAAACCGCCAATGTACCACTCCGTCCGCCAGGGTGGTAACGGCTGCTGGGCTGGACACTTCAACTATGACCCCGCCTACCACCATGATTTTCGTGGCAAGCGTACTGCCACGAAAACCATGGCAGTAGGCACTATTAGTGCCAGGGAATCCCTTCCCTGGCACTGATAGGGGTTTCCCCTGCCACCCTCCCCCTCTCCAGAGTCCTCACCCCCTCCCCCTTGAATTCCTCCCTCTCCTACCCCCGCACATTTCCACACCCACACGCGCACACAGAGACACATACCCACATGCATACCCATATCCACCCATGCATGCACACATACATACCCACACACTGCAACACACACCAACATACTTTACAGCACACATGCATTCACAACATACAACATACACGTACACTCACAGGCATTCACGCACTCATTCAACGTGACTCACACCTGCATGCACGCAGTCATATACAGACACCCCCCACACACACAACACCCCCACACACTCACACAACACCCCCCACCCCCTCTCCTGTCAGAGAACCTGACTTACCTGCTTGCAGGGGTTCCTCCGGCTGGAGACGGGACGCAGTGCTGCTGTCAGCAGCAGCGTCCGCCAGCAAAACAATGCCAGGCCGTATCATTGCTCATGATACGGTAGGCGGTGTTTTGCTGGCATGGCGCTGCTGCTGACAGAAGCGCCACCTTACCGCCGTCCGCCGCCATGTCCCTCGGTGGTATTCTGCCAGCATTCTGGCAGAATTTTGTTGAAGGTCATAATGCAGATGGGTGGCTGGTAGCCACGGCGACGGTATGTTGGCCGCCGTTACCGCCAATGTCTTAATGAGGGCCATAGTCTCCAAAGTATTTTTGGCCTTGTGTCACTAAAATAAAGTACCTTTATTTTTGGTAACACTTAGGCCCTCATTTGGACCTCTGCGGTCTTTTTCAAAGACCGCTGAGGTACCGCCGTGCTGAAGACCGCCAGTGCAGGCGGTTTTCCGCACAGCGTATCATGACTGCTGGCAGCCCTCCGCCCTTTTCCGGATGGAAAGCTGCCAGCAGCCATACTGGCGGTCGGTGGTGAACTGGAGGCTGCTCCACCTCCTCCGCCGCATCATCAGAACACCGCCCACCGAATCACGTCCCAGGATTCGGTGTGGTGGTGTTCTGGTGACAGGGAGCTGGTGGCGGAGCAGCCCCCATGGATCCCATTCCCTCCCGGAGGATCACCAGACCAGGTAAGGTGATCGTCCATTAGGGGAGGGGGCTGGGGGGGTGTTGTGTGCGTGCATGGGGGTGTGCGTGTGAGTGTGTAGAGGGGGTGTGTGAGTGCATGTATGCGTGCGGGGGGGTGTTGTGTGTATGGGAAATGTGTGCGTTTATGTCTGTGCATGTGTGCGTGTATGTGTAGTAGTTGTGTGAGTGTGCATGTAGGGGGTGGGGGGTGTCACTGTTTTTGGGGGGGTGCGAAGAGAGGTCCTGCTACCTTGGGGGGTGGTAGGGGGATTGTGGGTTTGGGGGAGGACTCTGGGGAGGGGGAGAGGGGTGGAGGAGACCCTTATCAGTGCCAGGGAACGAATTCCCTGGCACTGATAGTGCCTACCGCCATGGATTTCGTGGTGGTACAGGACCTCACGAAATCCATGGCGGAATGCAGGGTTGTGATACCTCCAGCGGTCGTTACTACCCTGGCGGTCGGAGTGGAGAAGTGGCGGTTTGGCATGGCGGTAACCGCCATGCTTGTAATTTCACTTTTTTTTACCGCCGGACTGTTTGCGGTATTACTGCCACTTCTGCACCGACCGCCAGGGTTGTAATGAGGGCCTTAGTATTTTCTTTCATGTGTGTGAGTACTGTGTGACTTCAGTGGTATTGCATGAGCTTTGCATGTCTCCTAGATAAGCCTTGGCTACTCAGCTACAGCTACCCCTAGACAGCCTGGCTTCAAGACACTGACTACACTTCACTAATAAGGGATAACTGGACCTGGTATAGAGACCCACTTCAAACAAGGCCAGCCTCCTACAGTCAGTCTATCCGAGCCCTGTGGAAAGCACTGCAGGGGTCTGGCATAGATATGTAAGTATATCAGAACTCTATGGAAAGCACTGCAGGTCCTTGATGTACAGATGTCAGTAAATCAGTACCCTATGAAAAGCACCGCAGCTGTCTTAAAAAGAAATGTAAGTTTATCTGAACCCTGCAGAAAACACTGCAGGTGTCATCTGATGTAGATTTGTAAGTATATCAGAACCCTATGGAAAGCACTGCAGGTGCCTGACATAGATATGTCAGTGTATCAGAACCCTATGGAAAGCAATGCAGGTGTCTGGTGTAGATATTTCAATTTATCCAAACCCTATGGAAAGCACTGCAGGTGTCTGGTGTAGATATGTCAATATATCCAAACCCTATGGAAAGCACTGCAGGTGCCTGACATAGATATGTAAGTATATTCGAACCCTATGGAAAGCACTGTAGGTATTTGACATGGATATGTTAGTATATCAGAGCCCTATGGAAAGCACTGCAGGTGTCTGACGTATATATGTAAGTATATCAGAACTTTATGAAAAGCACTGCAGATGTCTGAGGTAGATATGTCAGTATATCAGAACCCTATGGAAAGTCTGTAGGTGTCTGAAATACACATGTAAGCATATCAGAACCCTATCACTGTAGGACTCTGATATAGACATGTAAGTATACCATATGGAAGGCACTGTAGGTGTATGATATCGCTATGTTGGTGTATCAGAACTCTATGGAAAGCACTGCAGATGCCTAGCATAGATATGTCAGTGTATCAGAAACCTATGGAAAGTACTGCAGATGTCTGACATAGATATATCAGTATACAAGAACCATAAGGAAAGTACTGTAGGTGTCTGTCGTAGATATGTAGGTATATCAGAACCCTATGGAAAGCACTGTAGGTGTCTGACGTAGATATATAAGTTTAACAGAGCCACATGGAAAGCACTGCAGGTGTCTGATGTTGATATGTCAGTATATCAGAACTCTATGGATTGCACTGCAGGTGTCTGACATAGATATGTAAGTATATCAGACTCCTATGGAAAGCACTGCAGGTGTCTGATGTAGATATATCAATACATCAGACTCCTATGGAAAGCACTGCAGGTGTCTGACGTAGATATGTAAGTATATCAGAACCCTATGGAAAGCACTGTAGTTGTCTGACGTAGATATGTAAGTTTATCAGAGCCATATGGAAAGCACTGCAGGTGTCTGATGTGGATATGTCAGTATATCAGAACTCTTGGGAATGGACTGCAGGTGTCTGACATAGATATGTCAGTATATCAGAACCCTATGAAAAGCACTGCAGGTGTCTGACATAGATATGTAAGTATATCAGACTCCTATGGAAAGCACTGCAGGTGTCTGACGTAGATATGTCGGTTACTGTAATCACAGAACGTCCTGCTTGTTCAGACTCTGCATTAATTGTGGGTGATCCACCCTTCAGACTCCAGTTACAGTTTATATTTGTACAGGTCTTTAATGTGAAAGCTCCATATTTGCAGATTGTAACTGGATGTAACTTGATTCCTTCGGTCCCCCTTGGAGTGCTGGGCAGTCAGTCACCCATGTAACTGAGGTCACTATGTATTCCAACTCAGCAGGAGATCCATGGAATAAACTGGCCATCATCTAATGCAGATTTATTGTCTGGCACTGAATGAATGCACAGTCCTGCGGGGCTCAGTCCTGTTCGTACAGCGCCTTTTTAATCACAGCTCCAGGGCTTGAAAGACTCGTTTTTTACTCTTTTCTCACAGCCAGGAGTATTGCACCGCTGCGGCTCTGAGATGCTAAAATAACTGGCGACGAAAAACCGTCTTTATTGTCTATTTTCAGCTTTTCTTGTTTCTGTTCTCGCCGAACTGCAGCTGAACACATCTGTGTTTTCACTCCTGTCAGTCAGTGTTTGTGGAAGAGTCTGGGGTCAGCATGTTAAAAGATCTCCCTTAATGTAGAAAATGTGTCTATAATGACGTCTGAACGCTTATTCCTGGATTTTTTAAAAAGACAAGCATTTATTTTTGTAGGCTCCGCCCCCTTAGCCCTCCCTCCTCATCCTTTCGCCATCCACTGGATGGATTACTTCCGAGGTCACTGGTAATGGCAGGGATGGGGGCCACTACTCAAGCCCTGGATGGACTCAGACAGTGAATTATTATCACCCAGAAGTGCTGTGTGAAGGGAGCTATTGCAGGTGAGTGAGTTGTCGCCGTGTGATCTGCTGCAGGTGAGTGAGTTGTCGCCGTGTGACCTGCTGCAGGTGAGTTGTCACCGTGTGATCTGCTGCAGGTGAGTTGTCACCGTGTGATCTGCTGCAGGTGAGTGGTCGCCGTGTGATCTGCTGCAGGTGAGTGGTCGCCGTGTGATCTGCTGCATGTGTGTTCTGCCGTGTGTACTGCTGCAGGTGAGTGGTCGCCGTGTGATCTGCTGCATGTGTGTTCTGCCGTGTGATCTGCTGCATGTGTATTCTGTCGTGTGAACTGTGAGTTGTCTCCGTGTGATCTGCTGCAGGTGACTGACTTGTCGCCGTGTGATCTGCTGCAGTTGAGTTGTCGCTGTGTGATCTGCTGCAGGTGAGTGAGTTGTCGGGGTGGGAGGGTGAGTGAGGGGGTTTGTTTCCTCCTGTTTGGATGTAATTGTGGTGTAAGGGCCTGAGCTGCCGACCTTGAAACGGGGGAGCCAGGCTCGAGTCTCGGCGTCTGTTCCACACCCTGTGATTCTGGGCAAATCACGTATCCTACCAACCCTGAATGCATCTTTGTGTAATGGAACTGCTGCTCATGTGAAGCGCTCCGATACCTTGTAAAACTACAAAAAATAATAGTGCACGACTGTAGTGGTATAAATTGCCCTCCCCTTTGTTCCCTCTCTTCCCGTCACTTCCCCTCCCTCCCACACATGTCCTCTTTCTCTCCCTCCTTCTTTAACGCTCTCGCTCTTTGTCTCCTTTCACCTCACCCTCTTCCCTCTGCCCCCCGTCCCTCTTCCCCACACACACTTCATTTTTCTCTCCTTCCCTCCACCTCCCTCTTTCCCCTCTCGCCTCCTCTTTCTCCCCCTCCATCTCCCCCCCTCTGTTCCTCTTTCTCTCCCTCCCTCCTCCCCTTCGCATGTTCCATCTTTATCTTTCACCTCTACATATACTTCGGTCCCTGGTTTTATCCGGTACAATAACTATTGCACCTAAAAGGGGCCACTCGTGATCAGATCCTCAGCCTTTGACACCAGCAGGGCTGTCTCAGCCTCTCATCCTTGTGAGGTGGATATTAGTAGCTGCCATGATGAGGTATTGGGTGTGATGTCATCTTACAGTGGCTTTGAAGGAATGTGATGTTTGTTTAACACACATTTACCACTTTATGTGTTGTGTTCGTGCTCTGGTGTTAGCTTGTCTGTGGGTTCACCCACGTGACAGGGGTCTTGTGGGTGGGGGTCACTGCATGTGCTCTCGTCTGGTGAGTAAATGTGATGTAAGTGTAATGTGTCCGTGTGGGTGGGACCCAGGCATTGATGGGGGGGGAGGGGTATAGGAGGTTCAGTTGTCAGTGTTTATTGTTTGTGATTGAGGTGGTGAGTATCCAGAGTTCTATAACTCTTGAATATCCTTTTTTTCTCATTATTTAAATAGCTGCGTCTGTAACAAGACGCACAACACTGTAGTTCAGTGTTTACTTTGCATGTTTTCATTGCAGGAAAACCGTCTTTGAAAAGGTACATTTTTTTCTCCCCCTGGTTATTCTGTATACAAAAGCATTTTTACTTTCAGTTTAGACACAGGAGTTCTATTGTGTTTAATAATGTTATATTGGGGAGTCAATTCTTGCTGGTCTGTAAATCTCCTCTCCCCTCCTTTTGTGTTTTGAGTCAAGCAGAACAGTGCAGCAAACTGTCCAAGCAAGTTGAAACAGCCTTTCTGCTGCTCGTTTGTCAGGATGGAAGAGAGAACTACTCCCTCCTCTGAACCATCTTCATTATTGGTTGACATCAGGACAGGGAGAGGTTCACTTTCTTCCGTTTCTCCACCATCCGTCACCATGAACATTGCGGTATCTGCTCTATCACCATGTAACTAGATCCTGCTCACATGTATCACCTTATGAGGGCTCTTTGGGGTACCTAAGTCCATCAAGTATGTGACTTCCTGTAGGAGGCTGGCCTGGCTTGTAGTGGGTACCAAGGGGTACTTACACTCTGTACCAGGTCCAGTGATCCCTTATTAGTGTAGAAGAGGTGTTTCTAGCAGCTTAGGCTGATAGAAGGTAGCTATGGCAAAGCAGCTTAGGCTGAACCAGGAGACATGTAAAGCTCCTACTATACCACTGGTGTCATATGCACAATATCATAAGAAAACACAATACACAGTTATACTAAAAATAAAGGTACTTTATTTTTATGACAACATGCCAAAAGTATTTCAGTGAGTACCCTCAGTATGAGGATGCCAAATATACACAAGATATATGTACACAATACCAAAAATATGCAGTAATAGCAAAAGGAAGTAATGCAAGCAATGTAAAGTTACAGTAGATTGCAATAGGAGCACATAGGTATAGGGGCAGCACAAACCATATACTCCAAAAGTGGAATGCGAACCACGAATGGATCCCAAACCTATGTGAGCTTGTAGAGGGTCTCTGGGACTGTAAGAAAACAGTGAGGGTTAGAAAAATAGCCCACCCCAAGACCCTGAAAAGTAGGTGTAAAGTGCACCTATATTCCCCAGAGAGCACAGAAGTCGTGATAGGGGGTTTCTGCAAGGAAGACCAACACCAGCAAAGCAACAACAGTGGATTTCCGGACCTGAGTACCTGTGAAACAAGGGGACCAAATCCAACAGTCGCGACAATGTCGAGAGTGGGCAGATGCCCAGGAAATGCCAGCTGAGGGTGCAAAGAAGCTGCCACCAGATGGTAGAAGCTGTGGATTCTGCAAGAACGAAGAGGGCTAGAAACTTCCCGTTTGGAGGATGGATGTCCCACGTCGTGAAGAAACTTGCAGAGGTGTTCCCACGCAGAAAGACCGCAAACAAGCCTTGCTAGCTGCAAGGGTCGTGGTTAGGGTTTTGGATGCTGCTGTGGCCCAGGAAGGACCAGGATGTCGCCACTTGGATGAGGAGACAGATGGGGCACCCAGCAAGTCAGGGAGCCCTCACAGAAGCAGGCAGCACCCGCAGAAGTACCAGAACAGGCACTTGGAAGAGGAGTGAACCGGAGTCCACCTGAAGACACAAAAGGGAGTCCCACGACGCCGGAGGACAACTCAGAAGGTTGTGCACTGCAGGTTAGAGTGTCGGGACCCAGGCTTGGCTGTGCACGAAGGAAATCCTGGAAGAGTGCACAGGAGCCGGAGCAGCTGCAAATCACGCGGTACCCAGCAATGCAGTCTAGCGTGGGGAGGCAAGGACTTACCTCCACCAAACTTGGACTGAAGAGTCACTGGACTGTGGGAGTCACTTGGACAGAGTTGCTGAGTTCCAGGGACCACGCTCATCGTGCTGAGAGGAGACCCAGAGGACTGGTAATGCAGTCTTTTGTTGCCTGCGGTTGCAGGGGGAAGATTCCGTCGACCCACGGGAGATTTCTTCAGAGCTCCTGGTGCAGAAAGGAGGCAGGCTACCCCCAGAGCATGCACCACCAGGAAACAGTTGAGAATGCGGCAGAATAAGCGATACAGGGTTGCAGTAGTCGTCTTTGCTACTTTGTTGCAGTTTTGCAGGCGTCCTGAGCAGTCAGCGGTCGATGATTTGGCAGAAGGTGAAGAGAGAGATGCAGAGGAACTCTGGTGAGCTCTTGCATTCGGTATCTGAAGAATTCCCCAAAGCAGAGACCCTAAATAGCCAGAAAAGGAGGTTTGGCTACCTAGGAAGGAGGATAGGCTAGTAAGAAAGGTAAGAGCCTATCAGAAGGAGTCTCTGACGTCCCCTGATGGCACTGGCCACTCAGAGCAGTCCATTGTGCCAGCAACACCTCTGTTTCCAAGATGGCAGAGGTCTGGAGCACACTGGAGGAGCTCTGGGCACCTCCCCTGGGAGGTGCAGGTCAGGGGAGTGGTCACTCCCCTTTCCTTTGTCCAGTTTCGCGCCAGAGCAGGGCTGGGGGATCCCTGAACCGGTGTAGACTGGCTTATGCAGAGATGGGCACCATCTGTGCCCATCAAAGCATTTCCAGAGGCTGGGGGAGGCTACTCCTCCCCAGCCCTGACACCTTTTTCCAAAGGGAGAGGGTGTAACACTCTCTCTCTGAGGAAGTCCTTTGTTCTGCCTTCCTGGGCCAAGCCTGGCTGGACCCCAGGAGGGCAGAAACCTGTCTGAGGGGTTGGCAGTAGCAGCAGCTGCAGTGAAACCCCGGGAAAGGCAGTTTGGCAGTACTCAGGTCTGTGCTAGAGCCTCGGGGGATCATGGAATTGTCTCCCCAATGCCAGAATGGCATTGGGGTGACAATTCCATGATCTTAGACATGTTACATGGCCATGTTCGGAGTCACCATTGTGACGCCATACATAGGTAGTGACCTATGTATAGTGCACGTGTGAAATGGTGTCCCCGCACTCACAAACTCCGGGGAATTTGCCCTGAACGATGTGGGGGCACCTTGGCTAGTGCCAGGGTGCCCACACACTAAGTAACTTTGCACCTAACCTTCACCAGGTGAAGGTTAGACATATAGGTGACTTATAAGTTACTTATGTGCAGTGAAAAATGGCTGTGAAATAATGTGGGCATTATTTCACTCAGGCTGCAGTGGCAGGCCTGTGTAAGAATTGTCAGAGCTCCCTATGGGTGGCAAAAGAAATGCTGCAGCCCATAGGGATCTCCTGGAACCCCAATACCCTGGGTACCTCAGTACCATATACTAGGGAATTATAAGGGTGTTCCAGTATGCCAATGTGAATTGGTGAAATTGGTCATTCGCCTGTTAGTGACAATTTGTAAAGCAGAGAGAGCATAACCACTAAGGTTCTGGTTAGCAGAGGCTCAGTGAGACAGTTAGGCATCACACAGGGAACACATACATATAGGCCACAAACATATGAGCACTGGGGTCCTGGCTAGCAGGGTCCCAGTGACACATAACAAACATACTGAAAACATAGGGTTTTCACTATGAGCACTGGGCCCTTGCTAGCAGGATCCCAGTGAGACAGTGAAAACACCCTGACATATACTCACAAACAGGCCAAAAGTGGGGGTAACAAGGCTAGAAAGAGGCTACTTTCTCACAATTCCCCCTTCTTCTTCAGGATGGGGTCCGGCCCAATCCATTTGTCTTGGAGGGCCCTGGGTGCCACACCCTCTAACACCCACACCAGTTATCCAGGTTGGTATTCAACTGTAGCAGCCTTTTGGTCATACCAGTGCTTGACAAGCTCGTGCCTGGCCTCCAAGCTTCTGTGTGCCTTCTTCATGTATTCTGCCATACTGAAACAAAGGCCTAATACGTAATCGAGGATGTTCTGTTTGGGCTCCTTGAGATGTCTCTCCCAATCTTCTCTGACCAAACTTAAGTGACCCCCTGAGAGGATGTCCTAAGAGTAGCTCAAAGGGACTGAAACCTACTCCTTCTGAGGAACCTCCCTGTAGGAAAACAGTAGGCATGGGAGAAAAACATCCCATCTTCTCCGGAGGTATTCAGGTAAACCCATAATCATGTCATTCATGGTCTTGTTAAATCTTTCAACAAGCCCATTGCCTTGTGGATGGTAAGGTGTGGTAAACTTATAAGTCACACCACACTCATTCCACATAGCTTTCAGATAGGTAGACATGACGTTTGTGGCTCTATCTGAAATAACCTCCTAAGAAAACCCCACTCTGGTAAAAATACCAAGTAAGGCTCTAGCTACTGTCCTAAGGGGAATTGCTTCAGGCTATCTGGCGGCATGGTCCACAACCACCAGAATAAACCTCTGCACAGAGGTGGCAGGTGGGTCTAGGAGACCAACATTTTCAATCCTCACCCTCTCAAAGGGAGTCCCCACCACAGGATGTGGTATCATGGGAGTCTTTGGCTTTCCACCAGCCTTGCCACTGGCTTGGCAGATGACACAGGAGCGACAGAACTCCTTCACCTTCTAAGACATTTGGGGTCAATAAAAATGGTTGACCAACCTGCCCCATGTTTTGATCCATCCCAAATGTCCATCTTGGGGCATGTCATGGGCCATGTTAAGAAGGAACTCTCTGTACTGTTGGGGGACCACCACTCTCCTGGCTGCTCCTGGTTTGGGGCCCCATGCCCTTGCCTCATTGTACAGGATCCCTTATTCCAGTATTCCTTATGGGTACTACTGATATCTCCTTCTACCTGTTTGACAGTCCAGTGTCTCAGCCCTTCAAGAGTGGGGCAAATCTTCTCTCCCTGGTTCAAGTCCTCTCTGGAGGGACTTCCTGCTCCTTGGTGTTCTTATAAGTCTCTCAAAACAGCAACCTCCTCTTCAGAGACCAGGCCCTCCTCCCGAGGGTTAGGATTCTGCTGCCTCTGTGGACTTTTTGAAGAATTCTTGCCAAGCTTCCGGCCTTTCCTCTTGGGACCACGGATAGGGTCCACAGTTTCAGGATCCATGAGCCCTTGCCTTCTGTGCTCTAGTGGAGACACAAGCCCACGCAGGGAGACCCAGCATTGCTGCTTCTGTCCTTCTCTCCACCTTTGCCCAGGGAGAAGTTTCAAGGTTGTTGCCCAATTGACACTCCACTTCGATGACAGGGGATACAGCTACTTTCTTTGGGCCAGTAACTCCTCCCCACTCAAACTTTACCTAGGCTACGGGATGGGACAGTGTTACAAGCTTTCAACAGACAAGGCTGGCTATCAAGGCAAGTAAGTGCCAGATAAGGGAAGGGTCTGTAGTGTACTTGGGCCACCAAGTAGGTGGAGGCCATGTACAACCTTTCCAGCCTAAGATCCAGACAATTCTGACCTGGGAAGCTCCAAAGACTCAGACCCAAGTCAGAGCCTTCCTCGGCTTGACTGGGTACTATAGAAGGTTTGTAAAAATATGTGGTACCATAATAGCGCCGAATAGTGTGTGTCCGTGTGGTCAGTTTAAAAAAAAAAAAATTTACATGGAGAATGTGGCAAGTGGAAGCTCATTGTAATGAGATGACGCAGAAGCATTTAGAGACGTTACACGCTGAGCGCTTGGCTCATGGGAGTTGAAGTCTTCCTAGTCGTTGGATGTGCTTCTGGTAGTCCACTGATTGAATGTCGCGATTATCCTATATTTGGAGATGTGTGTCATATGTTGTGTGTGCATTTATAAAAATAGTATTTTGCCTTGGAATTTGGTTCATTTTGGACTCCTTATTCAAACAGCCCCCCTTAATGATAACTAATCATTATTTTTCCCCGCTATTCCCTTATCTGTGTGGAGCTAATTCCATTTTTTGGGCAAGGCTTGTGGGGAATTGAGTTTATTCTTACACAGGTCGCACTAACTATGTAATGCCTAACTACTTATTGATATTCCTGCATTACTTTGAGATGTGTGTCCCATAATATGTTTGATAATTTCTGAGGGTCCACTCAATGAGTGCACTGTACATGTGCAGTTAATGGTTATTGGTGCTGCCGTGCACAGTGGGTATTGTGTGCGGGCTTGGTTGTACATGCACACTATCTGGGTTCAATATGGGGTTTTATAGCAAAACAGGAAACACATTTTTCTGAACCCGATAGAGACTGGATATCCCAGGTTCTCTTTGTGTATCATTCGCATGTGCGGACTTCTTTGTGTGTGATTATCTGTGTCTTCCTAGGATTTGGGACCATTGGACATCATCGTTCAGAACTCTTGAGCTGAGATTCAGCATTGCTCAAAATAGAACAGAGTATTTTCTGGTGTATAGGCTGATAATTTATCAATCACAGTAAAAGTGAAGTATTAGGTTTTTATTTTCACATGAAGGGACTTCTCTGCTCGTTGATTTGGTTACGAATCTTCCTTATTGTCATGCCAACATATTTCAATCCACAAGGGCAGACCCGCATCTAGACCACATTAATCGAATCACGATTGGTATGTTGCTTCGGTGTCCAGTGTGTTTTTAATCCAGATCTAAGTCTTTCACCTGTTTTCGCCTCCTTACTGTGGGAGCAGATGTTGCAGTGGCCACACGAGTAATGTCCTAAACCTGGGGGCAGATTCTATATAGACTGTGTGGTGGTTTTTTGGTTTGGGATGGTTTTGGTTTTGTGTACACAAGTGAATCCCTCAATTGCCAACCATGCTTAAAGGAAAATATTGGTTTCTGAAAATTGAGGGAACCAGACGTGAGGATTGTCAAGTGTTTAGTCCTTATTTTTTCATCTGGGTGAAATGTGTGCCATCAGTGGTAAAATCAATGAGGCGTTCATTCTTTGGTTTCTCAGGTTTGTAGGAGCGATTGTCTGGCAATAATACCAGCTCTTTTTCTGGCCGCCTTTATAAGGTTCAAAGGATAGTTTTTTGCCTTTAGTTTGCCGGTGAATAATCTTGCATGCTGTTCATGGTCATTGTTCTTGGTGCAGTTCCTCCTTAATCTTAGGAACTGGCCCACTGGTGAATTATCCCCCAGAGATTTGTGGTGGAAACTATTGTATCTTAGAAAGTTGTTACAGTCTGTCTGTTTATTATACACCTTGGTTTTTAGGCTGGTGTATTGTGCTTCTATGCGGAAATCGAGGAAAGAAAGACTTCTCCAGTGTTATATTGAATGTTAAGAATTCATCTCTTGCGTTAATCCATCTGGTGAATTCTGAGGCTTCTTGCTTCATTCCCCTTCTAGGTGACAAAAATGTCATCAATACATTGTTTCCAGATTTTTGTGTTCATATTGAACGCGTTGTCACTATTAAGGATGTGTATGATTTCCAAATTGTGTAGATAGAAACGTGCTAGGGTTGAGGTGTACTTGCTGCCCATTGATGTCTAGTGTGTCTGTAGGTAGAATTGTTCCTCAAATTTAAAGTAGTTTCGGCTAAGGGCCATATGTGCATCATCGAGGTCAAAGTCTATGGGTGTGATGGAGTCCCATGCTACCTTATTCAGTAAAGTCTCTAATACTTTTAGGGACGCCTCCTGAGGGATGCTTGTGTACAAGGCCTCAAAGTCCAGAGTCATGAGTAAATCTGTATTTGGATCAAAATCAATCTCTTGAATAATGTTTAATATGTCCATAATGTGTCCTTTACATATGTTTCTTGATCTCACTGAGGCATCCACACTCAGGGTCCACCTCTGGGTCAGAGTGGGTGCTGCTCTATTCCTCATGCCCACTCTTAGGGGTTATTCCTTCCTCCAGTTGAGCCTGGTTCCTTCCGGCTTCTTCTGAGGCTCTCTGGGCTTTCTCCAGCCCCTCCTTCTTGCAGAAAGACCTGGAAAAACTTTCCTTTCCTTGCACAGTGCTCTTTCTTCATTCATCCTCAATGTGAACAAGGTGGCCAAGTCGACTCCCTGCCTCCCCATCTTTGCAGATTTTTGGCAAAATAATGTTCTTATTGGAGCCCAGGCACCTTGAAACAGAACTTGGCAGTCTCAGAAAAAACTTTCTCTCAATGTTGACTTGGTTATTTTTTTCAGTGGTCACTGACTTATTTGATTTGATTTGATATTGTAAAGCATGATGAATGCCTGAGGGCATCATGGCATTAGCGTCCACAAGAGCTATACTGCTGGCGGCACATAATCCAAGGTAACTATAGAGGGAGAGAAAAAAGCCAGGTTTTTAGATGCTTTCTAAAGATCAGCAGGTTTGGTTGGCCTCTCAGGTTGGCTTCTTATTAATTGCAAGGTACAGCTAAACCCGAGTTATGGATCCCACTGCTGCCACCAGTGTGAGGATCTGGATGTACTATATGATATGGGTGCGGGCCTTATCTTGCAGTGCACTCACAAATACCGTCTTGAATCCAGTCAGAATTGTTTACTTAAACTCAAGCCTAACACTGGGTAGCTGTGGCTAAAAGCAGTCAGACTTAGCAGAGGAACTATGTGTAAAGCATTTAACACCACAACAAAATAAGAAAGAAATAACACACGAAAGACAGAAGACACCAATTTATAAAAATAGATTATATTTTAATGAATTTTTAGATACCAGTTTCAAAACAGCACTCAGCCAGTACCTGATAGTAACAAAGAATAAAGCTCTAGCAGACCGCATAGAAGCCAGCACAAACCACAGCAAGGAGTTCTTCACCATCGTAAAGGAGTTCTCCAACCCTGCAGCCACCGGGAACATCACCACCCTCTCCCATGAGCTGTATGACATCCTGGCACACTTCTTCCATGACAAGATCTCAACCATTGACAAGAACTTCAAACCCCCTGGCGCTGACAGCATCAGCCTACTCACAAACAGCAACACAAACCCACAACAGTTGCTCACCGGTTGAGACCCTCTCACAACTCAAGCCACAATCTCCATCATGAACTCCGCATACTCAGGAGCACCCACGGATCCATGTCTCCACCACATCTTCAGCCTCGGTAGCAAGACGAGCGCAAGCTCTAGAAAGTCCTGAACGCCTCCATCGCCACAGCCTACATCCCTGAAGACTGGATACACGCTGAAGTGGCGCTCCTCCTGAAGAAACCATTTGCTGACCCAGCAGATTTCAAGAGCTACTGGCTCATCTCTCTGTTCCCCTTTCCGGCAAAGGTTCTAGAAAAGGCAATCAACCAGCAATTTACCAAACACTTGGAAAACTACAACCTCCTGGATCCCTCTCAATTCGGATTCTGAGCCATCCACAGCACTGAGACAGCCCTGATCGCAGCTACCAACAACATCAGGGCCCTCCTAGACCACAACGAAACAGCAGCCCTCATCCACCTGGACCTGTCAGCAACCTACTATAACTTGATCAACAGACTTCACTTAATCGGAATCCAGGGAGATGCCCTCAAATGGTTCGCCTCATACCTCACTGGAAGAACCCGGAGAATCCATCTCCCACCATTTACCATTTACCTCAGAAACCAAGGAGATCATCTGCAATATCTCACAAGCATTGTCCATCAGCCCCACTCTCTTGAACATTTATATGACCCCCCTGGCCAACAACGGCAGGCTGGATTACGGTAACACTCCTTACGTCGGAACCACTGCACACCTCCTGAAGACACTACAGATAATACAAAACTTAGCGGCAGGACTCATTCTTGCTATCCCCTGACGGACTTGCATCACTCCGCATCTCAAGAAGCTACACTGGCTCCCGAGCGAGAAGAGATGCCAGTTCAAGATGTTCACGGACTCATACAAAGCCCTGCACAACAAAGGTGCACCATACATCTACAAATGATTGACCTTCCACCAACCAACCTGACACCTGCGGTCCATCTCCCTTTTCCTCGCTGACACCTTCCGGATCCGCCAATCCTACAGCGGAGACACCACTTCTCTCACTTGGCAGCCAAAGCCTGGAACGACCTTTCTCTGCACCTCAGGAATGCTACACCGCTCCAGTAATTTAGAAAGGGGCTCAAGACATGCCTGTTTGAATGAACAGAGCACCTTGAAGAAGCTAGCAACTCCAGCGCCTTGAGACCCTCATGGGAGATTTGCTGCACTTTGTAAATCCTGATTGATGGAACAAGGTCCATCTGAGGGTTCTGGAGATACAGATTTTAGAAGATATCATCACTTTTAGAAGCAAGCATTGATCAACAAAAACTCTGAAAACTTTTGAAAAGTTTGGAACAGTTATTAAGGATACTCCGGCCCAGGTTGGGTGGCTGGTTCTGGCAGGTCAGAGGTCCAGAAGGCCAAAGTGGACACTTTGGACAGTTACCTGGCCACCATAGCATTTTTGAAGCACAATCCAAACTTTTCAGGACAACCAACATAGACATTAGGGGAAAAGTCCTGATGCTGAGGGATGCAGGCAAAAGATATTTAAACTATTCTCTGGTTGTGGTGTGGTCAACGGTCGAGTGCTACTTCTGACTGTCTCGGATTTGTCCTATTGTGTGCCCGGTCACTGGTAGCGGCAAAACTTCTGCAGTGGCTACCAACTTGTCGGTTTGGGCCAAATCAGCTCTTCTGTCCCTGGAGCTGGTTCTAGAAGGTCAGCCCGACTGATTCTTGGAGTAACTTGTAGGTTGGGGCTGGGAATCAACTTTTCCCTGAGCCAGGAACCTCAGACGCAGTCCAGTCTTTGTTAGCTCAAAGTGCAACAGGTGCAGTCCTTCAGACGGTGCAGACTCTCTTTGTACAGTTCCAAGGGCAGCCAGACAGTCCTTCTGTCCTTTCTCCAATTTCAGTGTGATCTCAGGTTCAGAGTGACAGGAGTGCCTTATTTATCCCAGGGTATTGTCCTGAGGGGACTACTTGGTCACTAAGCAATGGGCTATTAGGTGCCCCCATACCTAGTGACGAAGGTCCTGTGATATGTGACAACTGGTTATTTCAGAGCGCCACATTCCTGCTCCTTTCAAGATGGCATGTCCCTTCCTCGGTTGTTAGGAGCTTAGTAGACGACCGTAGAGGTGTCGCTACCAGAGGGCTAGTGGCCCATGGTGGAACCTGATGGAGGGCGAGTTGTCCCTCCTTGACCCTGTCTCCACTTTGTCTGCAGGAACAAAAGGCATCCTCCATAAGGGCGTTGGTGCTTTTTCCTTCACAAAGGTGGCTTCACCTTTGAAGCTTGCCTTCTGGGCTAACAGCCTAAGCATCAGGTTCGGTTTAATGCCGAGGGTAATTTGATACCTTAAATGAGCCAGTTAGGTAGTTCCATTCAGGAGTTAGACGAGCTGGGGTAGATACCACTAGCCCTGTGTTAACCGATAGGGCTAATAACTTTAGCCACAGTAAAACAACATATGGGTGTAAGAGATAGGGACACAAGAGTTGTGGGTGGAAGAGATGGACACGAGAGAGGTGTAGGTGCAAGAAATGGACACGACACGTTTGTGGTGTAAGGAATGTGGACACAAGAGAGGTGTGGGTGTAAGAAATGCAGATGTGAGAGAGTTGTGGGTGCAAGAGATGCAGACATGAGAGAGGTGTGGGTGGAAGAGACTGGGAACAAGACAGGTATGGGTGTAAAAGATGGGGACATGAGCGAGGTGTGAGTACAAGAGTTGGGGACACAAGTGAGGTGTGGGTGCAAGAGATGGGTAATACGAGAGAGGTGCAGGAGTAAGATGTGGACATAAGAGAGGTGTGGGTGCAAGAGATCTGAGGTGTGGGTATAAGAGATGGGGACAGGAGAAGTGTGGTGCAAGAGATGGGGGCACGAGAGGTATGGGTGCAAGAGATGGGGACATGAGAGAGGTGTGGGTGCAAGAGATGGGGATAAGAGAGAGGTGTGGGTGCAATAGATGGGGACACAAGGGAGGTGTGGGTGCAAGAGATAGGGACACAAGAGAAGTGTGGGTGCAAGAGATGGGGGCACGAGAGGTATGGGTGGAAGAGATGGGGACATGAGAGAGGTGTGGGTGCAAGAGATGGGGACATGAGAGAGGTGTGGGTGCATTAGATGGGGACACAAGAGAAGTGTGGGTGCAAGAGATGCGGACATAAGAGAGGTGCGGATGTAAGAGATAAGGACATGAGAGAGATGTGGGTGCAAGAGTTGGGGACACGTGAGGTGTGGGTGTAAGCGATGGGGACACGAGAGGTGTGGGTGCAAGAGATTAAGACACAATAGAGGCGCTAGACAGAATTCACAGGCACATCTGAGGGTCCCTTGTACTCTGCTGTGACTCAGATGGGACACACGTATTATACACTGCATTTAAGGAGAAGCTCTCTGCTGTGAGGCCAGGACTATAAACAGAGCAGTTCTCACAGTTAATTGTGTCAAGTAGAAAAATACAATAGGCGGCATCATAGCAAATGATATCACGTGGCACCTCACCCATAGTGTTATAAAATAAAAGCACAACACAGCCCCTCAATCTGTCATCCCTGAAATGCCAAAATAAGGCCTATAATTTGCAGGTAATGTAGTTGATTTTACTTGGTGACTCAGAGGTTTGGATACAGCGTCCCTCAGCGTAAGGCCACTCAACGTATTCCTCAGGCACACTTTACTTATCCATTACAAATAATGCTTAGTTCTTGAATCAATGCCTTGATAAATCTTATTCCTGATGACATTTAAGGTACTCAGTTCATGTGAACACTCAGTCTGTATATTATTGATAGCTCCTAGCCACTGCCACAGCTCTTCTTCTAATAACAGCAGCTTATAACAGCCTTACAGTCCACACACTGTCTCATTAATAGCACTGACACTCGTCTCTGTTATGAATTCTTCCTAAACTCACTCTGCTGTAGGTAGCGCTTAGACCCACAGTGCTCTTCATAGCCCCTGCATTTGCTCTGCCATAGGTAGCACCACCATGCTGTGCATAGCACTTACACTTGCTGTGCTGTGGATTAGCACCCAGACCCGCTGCACTGGATAGCATCTACCTCTGCTCTGGGTCCTACCTTATTGTTCCCTTAATATTCCTGTTCTCTGACTGCTGTCGATAGCGCCTAGATCAGTTAGCTCTTGATAGCACCCTTGCCCGCTCTGCTCAGGGCCATAGCTTGCTGTGCTGTGGATATTACTGTTGGGAGAATGCCCAGACCCACTGTGCTTGAGATGATATCTACAGAACCCTGCTCTGGTTATCCCTGATGTCACTCTCTCTCTATAGCGCCTAGACCACTGTAAATATAGCTCAGATTTATAACCCGTTCAATCAAGTGTCAGTCACGATGTCTGACTTTAGAAAGGGGTCTCCAAACTTTTCTGTAATAAAGCTAGTTCTGTGCAATGGAATCATCCGGAGCTAGTAATAATTTGAATGTGGGTGGAGACCCTGTAGACAAGATTACAGGAGACGCTGGTGCGGTGTGTGATCTCTGCTGTGGACGTGAGAGGGGGAGTCACCCTTCTCTACCCCCGGACCGGGCCCGCCGAGCCAACCCGGGGCACCGAGCCAGCGGGAGAGAGGGGCAGAGGCTCCAGTCGGGCACTGATGGGGCAAGTGACACCGCAGCACTCTGGACGGACTAGAGAGCCGGGCAGAGGTCAGCAGGACGCGGCAGGGAGCCGTGCGAGTAGGGGAGACTCTGATCAAGGTACCGAGGTGTGCACCTTCTCTTCTTCATTCCTCCCCTCCTCCCTGCCTTGCTTTGCTGTGATGTGGACTGCATGTACTGGTGTACTGCTGGAGGCTCGAGGCTCGTGGCTCGTGGAGGCCGGGGCGCAACTGCATTCTAGCGTGCACCAGCAATGTGCACCAAGAGAAAGATGCTCTCGAGGACTGAATTTAGTTGAGTTGGTGTGGGCACGGGAGGCGTGCTAGAAAGGATCCTTTCAGTAGCCAGTACCAGTAACCAGTACCAGGACTTCGTGGAGCCCTAAAAGTTTTAAACTTCCAAAAGCATTCATAGGTCTGTTTGGAGCATGGAGTAGCGAGCAAAGTGGTAAAAAAACGAAAAGAAAAAAAACAAAATAGAAAAGGGTCAGTACTTAAAAACGATGACCTCTAAATGCATGAGAAGGAGCCAGGCCTGTAAAAAAAACAAATCCACTCCCTCAAGAAATAAGGGTATTCTCCACCTGAATATAAAAAGCTTGAATACTATCCTTCCATTTGTCCAAAGAGATCCACGTGAGGAATCGGATGGTAAGGGAGGAAATCATGACGGCACCAACAACAATATTCCCCAAGGAATAGATGAGGGTAAGGATCTAAGTCCCATGATGGATCAGTGCGCTCCCAATGGGTGGTGTTCAGTGGATGTCTCCTACCCACTTCTCGTAAGTGGGGTCCATCAAACTGAAATACAGGAATTTACCCTCCCCGACATTGACCGGGATGAGGTGCACGGTTCAAGAATCTTTCCCTCCTCCTTTCCATTGACGCCCACATTAGTTAAATCTAAATCTTGCTCCCCTGTGCTAAAACGTTTTAGTAGTACTCCTTCGGACCATTTCCTGTTAGATTTAAGGACCTCAGAAACTCCGGATCGTGCCTGCACTGGGAACTTTACTAATTGCCCTCCGGATCAACATATAGGCCCTCATTACAACATTGACGGGCGGCGGAGGCCGCCCGCCAATGTTGTGCCGCAGGAATACCGCTCCGCGGTCCAAAGACCGCGGAGGGTTTTCGGAGTTTTCCCCTGGGCTGGCGGGCGGCCGCCAAAAGGCCGCCCGCCAGCCCAGGGGAAAACTACCTTCCCACGAGGACGCCGGCTCGTAATCGAGCCGGCGGAGTGGGAAGGTGCGACGGGTGCAGTGGCACCCGTCGCGTATTTCACTGTCTGCTAAGCAGACAGTGAAATACAAAGTGGGGCCCTCTTACGGGGGCCCCTGCAGTGCCCATGCCATTGGCATGGGCACTGCAGGGGCCCCCAGGGGCCCTGCGACACCCCCTACCGCCATCCTGTTCCTGGCGGGCGAAACGCCAGGAACAGGATGGCGGTAGGGGGTGTCAGAATCCCCTCGGCGGCGCAGCGAGCTGCGCCGCCTTGGAGGATTCAAGGGGGCAGCGGGAAACTGGCGGGAGACCGCCAGTTTCCCCTTTCTGACCGCGGCCAAACCGCCGCGGTCAGAATGCCCTGCGGGGCACTGCCGGCCTGTCAGCGGTGCCTCCGCGTCCAGCGGCCCTGGCGGTTGAAAACCGCCAGGGTCGTAATTAGGGCCATAGTCCTTTCTGAATCATTTAGGTGCGTTGAAAGAATCCTTTTGTCGATCTTGGAACTCCTTGAAAAATCAGTAAAAAACTCTGATCACACCGAAGACATTTTAGCATCCATACTGAAGGTTCTTTTAATTAAAAAAAAATATGATTCATTCTGTAGATGAGTTTGCTATGAAGACTGTAAAGGGTGCATGTCAAACACTGGGACTAAATATGAATAGGTCAATTCTGCACTCCCTGGTTGATGGGGACCCAGCGAACATAGGTGACGTGTCCACTCTTTCCGAAAAAGGAACCCAGGCGGGAAACCCACAGTTGGACAAAGTAGTTTCAACGCTATTGAATCCTGCTACACAAGAGAGTATTGTGCATTCTCTGGGCAACCTGTTTTCCAGCCCAGCTACAGCGAGTAATCCTCCCTCGGTGATCCATGACTCTCTGAATTGGGACTTTGCCCTAAATCCTCGGGCGGTCCCATTTCAAGTTTTTCTTCCCAATGATCACTCTACCTGATTGAGGTGAACAGGAACCCGACAGAAAAGGCCATTAAAATGAGAAAAATGAGTAAGATAAGTGGAAAAAAGGCGGGAGAAAAAAGGAATCGGTGAATCACTAAAAAGATGGCTAGGAAGGTCAAGTTTGAGGAGGGGGGAGTACGTGGGCTCTCCGGGTGTGTGAGAATGGGGCCCTATAAGATCAGGAATGCAGATGTCCTACCTGTTACACAGCTAGTGCCAGACATGGACTCGTCTCAAGGTCACCAACAAGATATATCACCCGGTGTTGCCATGTGGTGTGTCTGGTCTAAATGATGCTTATTTGCCATGTAAAGTGTTTTTAAAAGCTCCTGTTTCCAGCTCCACATTTGATTTTCAGAATGTTGGATAAATATCCAGAAGGGAGAATGATTTTAATAGGTTTAAGGTGTCACCTGATAGTCTTGAGTTCTTGACCATATTTGATACTCACTTAATCTTAAACCGATTGTATTTACTGTCATGTTTTTCGGAAATAGAAGAACTCAAATTGATCGAGAGTAGTGATATTGTGCGGGTTTTTCTTGATCAAAGTATAGGTGGGTGTAAGGCAAAAGTTTGGTTTTCTTCTAAAACTGTTTTAAATCTAATTGGGAACAATTACAGCGTAGAGGCATTGATGTGACCCCAGTTTGGGATAAGATAATGCATCTTGGTGGGCAGCACTCTTTTCATGACTCAGGTCCCACGGACAATAATCCGGACTGTTGGGGGAAATGTCCTTCATCCTCTGAAATTGTGCAAGTGTCCCTGTTCCAGGGTGTAAGGGTGGTGAAGGTTACGAGCCCTGAACATGAAAATTGGAATTGGTTGGCAGGGCATTAAACAGTACCCAGGCGAAGGGTAAGTTAACTCAGTCTAATCACCAACCCTGATATCTCTATGGTCTCTTGGAATGCTGCAGGAATAGGGAAATATTCAGGAAAATTACATTAAATTTGCTTATTTAAGACTGACTTGATGTGCATTCAAGAGACCTGGTGTTCATCCGAATTTTTTTTTTTTTTTTCCTGCCCTGGCTATACGGTCCTTAGTAAAAAAGTGCAGCCCTCTAAAAAAAAGGGCACGCAAAAGGGGGCATTGCTATGCTATTAAGCAATAGACATAAATGGGAATTTGTTAGACTTCCTGTCACAACAAACCTCTACCAAATAGTGCGAGTCCATCTAAGCGGGGAGAAGGGCAGGAAAACTCCCTTGGTTATTGTAAATGCCTATATTCCTCCCGAAATTATTCTTCTACAGATGTTTAATCAAATTTATGCCCAAGGAAATATTTCTGAGTTAATAATTACAGGGGATTTAAATTGTCAAAATTCAAATTCTTCGCTCTATATCTATTGTGACACAGAAAGGGACAAGGCGTTGAATATCCCGCCCATCCTTTTCCCCCCAGTATTAGGACAGATAAAAGGGGATATAATTTATTGAAAGGCTTGAGGAACCTTAGCGGTATCATACTAAATGGGCGCTTTTGCTCTGATTCTCCCGCATCCTATACTCATAAGACCCCTATGAGTAGTTCTATCATAGACTATATTTGCTTTTGTATAATATCGCTCAAACAGTGAAGGATATGGTAATTATCGATACCTCGCTCAGTGACCATATGACTTACCTTAAAAATTCAGCTAGCCGCGATAGATTCTTGGTCCATAAAAGGCGAAAACCTTGGCATCAATGGGAAAAAATAGGAGAACATACTAGTCTACAGCTAAAAAAACATCTCTGAAACCATTTCTTGAAAACATAGTAGGAAATATTGATATTTGGATCAGGTCCTCCTTAAAATCTTTCCGCAAATTAATGAGACACATTATTGCTGGTAACCAGCCTGAGAGTATTAACCCCCCCAACAAAAAAAGTACAATTTTCCTTCTTAAAACTGAATAGAGAAATTAATAAATTGGTAAGGCGGTAGCTTGATTGGAAGTCCATGGAAAGGAGTAGGAAAATATCTCTCCTTAAGAGAAGAACAGCACAGGTGAAACTGGCCATCCGAAGAGGCTGATCACAGGTGGATCGCATTGAGGGAAGCAGCTGTGATGAGAAATCCTAGCAAATTCTGGGCTGTTATTTCTGATGGATGTGGAAATCACAGAGGACGACTGGAGGGTGTATATTCGGGCCCTCTATGCAGAAAATTGGGACATGGACCCAGGGAAAGTGGTGCCGGCAATAAGCTGGTATAGGGAAATGGTCAATGGTGGTTCGCCCTCGGTGTCTGAGATAGATGGGATCATAAGCTCAATGCGCTCATCTGGTGCCATGGGCCCCGACGAGATCCCGATGTCATTCATCAAACGGGAGCCTCTGCTTTGGGCAAGATTTCTCCACTTGGTATTCCTTGCCTGCTATTCTCAAGGTAGAATCCCAGACTCTTGGACTGGGAGTATTATTCTCCCCCTATATAAAAAGGGAGATAGATTGGCACCCTTAAATTACCGACAAATTGCCCTGTTGGATGCAACAGGCAAGATATTTGTGAAAAGTATTCTATCGCAATTCATTGATTGGGTGGAGGAAAATGCTATTCTCCCAGTGGAACAGGTAGACTTCAGAAAGGCTCATAACACCCTAGATAACATCTTAATAATGCAAACAATAATTGAAAAACTTGTTCAGATCAGGGGTGGAGTGGTCTATGATGCGTTCATTGATTACTCTACCGCATTCGATAAGGTGGATAGGAAGACCTTGTGGTGGAAACTTCACAAGCTGGGTGTCCCGCCTACCCTGAAGCAATTGGTTATAGCCTTGCACTCTTCAACTTGGTGTTAAATCCTAATGGGTAGAGAGCAGGGCTTGTCATCAAAATTTCCTACAAAAAATGGTTTGAAGCAGGGTTGCATATTGGCACCATTGCTATTCTACCTATATATTCATGACCTCCCCAACGTCCTTCGGAATGCTGATGGTTATGCACCTATGGTAGGTGGTCGACCTATCGCCTGCCTACTATATGCGATGACATGGTCGTGTTTGATCTTACTCAGAAGGGCCTAATCTAAATTCCTATTCTATGCAGCACCACTTGAGAATTAATACATCTAAATCTCAAGTGGTATTCTTTACATGGAAAAAAACTGGAAAGAAAATTAATTTCGCCTGGTCTTTTGGGGCAACACAAGCTAGAGTGGGTAAATGCATATCGGATTTTAGGTAAAATCTTTTCGGCTTTGTTAAGCGATCAACATCATATTTACAATAAGATCAGCAAGTCTCTCTCATATGCACAAGGTTTAGCTGCATTTTTTTAATGCAGTTGGTAAACACCATTTCTCACATTTTAGCTTATCAAGTAAAGATCCCAGCTACCCTATTGCGATAAAATGCATAGACTATTGGGTCTTTCTTGATAAGATAGAAGGCCAGAACCTAAGACGCTTGGCCTCTTGTAATAACTTAGCCTCTGTGGCAGCTCTAAGGCTTGAATTTGGCGTTAAGAATATCTTTGTGCAGGGCCTGGCGACGGTGATCCGGAGGGTACATTGCTTCGTACATAGCAAGGAATCTACACTAAGAAACCTGGCTTTCAATGAAATTTGTAATAATCTGAGAAGAAATCCAGGTTTTTTAGAAATTACACTTGCGCAGTATAGCTTCTCGAGCTGGGCCCGGACTTTATTACTTCGATACCTCTTACTATTCTTAAAAAAAAACCTTGAAGGAGGTGACATGGTGTAAAGGCTTTATGATGGATTATGAGTTGTGCCTCCCTAAAAGAGACCTCGATTAATTTAATTAAGTCAGTGACTCCGAAAGTGGCTTAGCCTTACCTGACATGGAATCTCCTTCACTGAGTGAGGCGTCTCTTTATTCTGATTAGACTTGAGGGGGGCGGGGTGCAGAATCTCAAGCATATTCTATTTGTTTGCCTAGTCTTAACTGCTCAGCGGAATTTATGGTTAAAACCCCTCTACTTGTGGTTAAATATTAGATCTGCTGGGGAGGCTTTAGACCTATTCTATAATCCCACTAATGAAAGGTTTTGTTTTAGGATTTTTAGATTCTTTCAAACCTTCCTGAAGTTATATTGATTACTTGTGGTTAGAATACCCCACGGGTCCACGTGTGGAATTTAAAGATCGTAGGAATCACAGGTGTTTTGGAAAGCACCCGTGATAGCATGTCAGAGCCTTGATAAGTAAATTTACAAGGAGACACGCCTAGGTCGATAAACCTTTGGACCACATTCGGGGACTTCCCAGTACCAGATGTCTTTTTGACATCACAAATCAATAGATCAATATCTCAATAACAATCGCAATAACTAATCATCAAGCTAATCAATGACCTTTAATGAGAGTCAATAAGTTGAACACACCATGACCTTTCCGTCATGAATAACCACACCAATTTAGTCAAGTGTTAGGATATTTATTTCCCTATTAGTTACAATCTAATGTCAATTTTGTTAATCTCATTAGCAATTCATTTCATTAGTAATTCTTCAGATTTGCAATTAGAACGCAATTAATCAATGCATAGAGAATATTCATTCAGTATTAACACGTCACCAATAAAAGCAACTTAGCAAAGTCTCAGTAGTGCATGATTCAACAAAGCAAGAACTCAGTCATTTGTCTATTTGCGTAGGATATTTGTGAACGCCGTAACTAACCTCTAATTAGCATCAGCATTTTGGGCTTCATGCAAAACATTTTAGCAAACACAAATTTGGAAAACATCTAACTATGGCCTCTATCAAAAGAGCAGTTGGTACCTAGAAAGAAAAGGCAAACAGTCAATTACAATTTGCATCAGATAGTTACCCATCCAACAGATCAGCAAACAGCGTCAGTCTTCGTCCTCAGGACATCAGTCGTTTTCATCATCAGCAAAGATAGGACAGGGCAAAGTCTCAGTATGGCATAGCTAAGGAATGAGAGCTTCCCTCATTTGGAGGAGAAGTAAGTATCAGGTAAAGGATGATTTAGAGTATCAGGACGAATAAACGGCAAAGTCTCAAAGGAATGGCCCAAAATGGCCCAACCTTTTCCCAAACACCTGGTTCTTTCAATTCCTTCAAGTCCGTACTATCCCTAGTCAAGCTAGTAAGCATACTTCTAATCTCGTTACTATTATCTGGTATGTAAGCCCAACAATGATGCTCATTGAGCATTTTACAGACTCTGCCATTTTTTGCTAAAAGAATGTCTAAAGCATGCCTGTTTTGAAGAGTCATAGCCCTGTCCGCAGCAAGTTCAGTATCCATCAGGAGTATAGCCCCTGAATAGTTTGTCAGCATGTTATCCACAATAGTAGACAACTTTTGAATGTTTATGGAGTTTAAGATAACTCCCACTGAAGGAATTATCGCCCCAAATATGTCTCCTACTACACCAGCAGCAGTCTCTCTCTTTTGTCTAATACGATATAATTCAGACAATTTCGGTAACCTTTTCAAATCGTCAAGTTGATATATCTTTGGGAAAGCTATCCCCAAATAACATGTCCCATACCATCCCTTTGGAAGACGGTAATAAGCATTAAGTCCACATATATAATAGATCTCGGGGATCGCTGGATCCTGTCCATTTAACATGAACGTCCATTTACTCTGAAACAAAAACACATGCTTACATTCACTCATTCCCACAAACACATTGTCATAGTATGACTTCGGCCTAGATATGCAAAGCTTCCCTACATGTAGTGAATCTAAAGCTAGCTTCCCTTGTTCTCTAATTGCACCTTAACCTTCACTACTAGCAAACGCCCGTTGCTGTAATCCTTTCTCTAGTTTACCCTTCAATGGCCTTCTTCTATCTTCCGTGTGCTCTAAAAAGCTTTTCTCTACAGGTCTAAGCAAGCATGTCAAATTATTGCGGTGGGCATAAGATGTACTAATTGTTAATGTCACCTCAAAGAATCCTTTAACTAACTTTATGCTATAGTACCTAGCTACCCCACTCAAATCCTCTATGATAGGCACATAAGAAAACACAAGATCATAATTCGAGTAGAAGTATTGAATCTCTTCCTTATCATAGAATCTTGTTAGTAACAGACTACAACTTATCCCATACGTTAGTGGTAGACTATGATAGGTAACCCCCTCTTGTACCGAAACAGGAATCTGCATACACAAAACAATCTTTCGCATCCATTGTGTCAACATACTCACTCAGCAAGCAATAGAAAACGTTAGTGGATAGTTCCCCTTTTGCGGTAGTTCCCTCATGCAAATATCATGTTTCCAGCTCAAACCTCTCCCAACTGTTAGTGCAGTGGTACTCTCAGGAATTGTAGCATAGTTAGTCCCACTCTAATCCATTAGTGTCATACCCACAACCACGACCATAATGAATATCACACACACACAATGCCCAAACCAACACCCAAATATTTACAACATCTACTCCCTCTATTATCCTCTCTAATGTTAGCCAGAATCAGAAAGTGAAGGATGGTTAATTCAAACAACAACAGAGGATGGTTAGAATTATTTTTTCTCACAGCAAAGTCAAAACAAGCAAATATTTACAGCTCTGTTTCACTCCCAGGATCCTTGTCAATTCAGGTTAGCAGCTTGTCAAAATGGGTTTTCAAAAGTCAATTCAGGTTTTCAAAGTCTCATCCCGTAAATTCTCTGTCTCTTTTCTCAACTTTCTTTTCTTCTTTTTTTTCAATTCTTATGCCAATTCAGTCTCTTCGGCCAGACTCAGGTACCAAAGTACTGACCTGGAATTTCTCGATTAAAGCAAAACGCCAAGAACTCCTGTTGCCATTCAGCTGTTGTTGGATACACCCATTCAGGACCTGCGTACTTTGTTTGCTACTCTCTTTCTCTTCAACTTGCAATCACCTTGCAACTCTCCTTCACTTAGATCTTCTCTCCCTGTTGTATCAACTTCTTCCTCTTTTACATCTTCCACAACCACTTCTCCCGTTTTCACTTGCAATTCTGGCCACTTGTCTTCTTTCAGTGTCTCTCTGGCCTTTGATCTTTCCTGTGGCAACCCTTTGCCCTCCTCTGGCTCTGTGGTGTTTTCTCTTGATGGACCTGCATTTTGCTCAGGAGGAGTTTGGACACTCTGACTCTCTTCCACCTCAACTCCTTCGCCTTCTGGGTCTGACAAATGCTCTAGTTCATTTCCATAATCGTCTGCTTCTGGGAGAACCTCCCTCTGATCAGGCTCTCCTGCTGCCTCAGTTGAGATAGGCTCACCGTCACCCCTCTGGATCTCTTCTCCTTCGTCTCTTACTGGAATGACCAAGCCGACCTCAACGGGCTCTCCTTCTGTCTCAGTTGCCCTTCGATCACTCTCCGGCCCTGAGACTTCCTTCTCTGTTGTTGGTACTTTCAACAACTCAACTTCCTCATCAGTTGGACATGTCACCTTTTTCGTGTGACTGGCATGGATCCAGTTCAGGATTCCCGCACACTTCACAGCAGTAGTAGTCGTTAGTATCACTTGATATGGCCCCTTCCAACATGGCTCCAAACACGACTTTCTTACATGTTTCTTGATGACAACCCAGTCACCAGCTTTTAGGTTGTGTCCTAAATCAGTTATCGGTGGCAGGGTGGTAGCTTCCACCTGGTGAGAAAAAGAGCGGACCACATCAGCCAAACCCTTGCAGTAGTCCAACACCATATAATCCGTGATATTCACAAGAGCATTTGCAGGCAATGTGGGCAGTCTCATAGCTCGGCCCATGAGAATCTCATGAGGGGACAGCCCTGTTTTCTTGTTAGGTGTATTTCTCATTGACATTAACACCAAAGGCAACACATCGGGCCATTTCAAATTCGTGGCTGCACACATTTTTGCCATTCTCGACTTCAGGGTACTATTCATCTGCTGCACTAGTCCTGATGCTTCAGGGCGGTAACTACAATGCAACTTCTGCTCAATGTTCAATGCTGCACACAATAGCTTGTTGTTGAAGTGACTTCCCCTATCTGATTCTAAAGAGATCGGAAACCCAAAACATGGTATCAACTCTCTAAGCAGCAGCTTCGCTACTGTGAGGCTGTCATTCCTGCATGTATGTTATGCTTCAATCCAGTGACTAAAGATACACACAATCACCAATACATATCTCAAACCTCCACACACGGGCATCTCAATAAAATCCAATTGCATTCTGCTAAATGGACCTCCAGCTCTCCCAATGTGGCTCAAATTCACCACTGTCCCTTTCCCCGCATTCATCTGTTGGCAGATGACACACCTATGACAAATCACTTCTGCAGCTTGTCTGAACTTCAGGTTGAACCAGTCAACCTTGAACAACCTGATCATGGCATCCCTCCCAATATGTGCTTGACCATGGTAAAACCTTGCAAATTGTGACAAAAGACTGTTCGGCAAGACCATTTTCCCTTCGTCTGAGACCCATAAATCGTCTGGCCTTTGTATGGATTGCATCCTAATCCAAGAACGCTTCTCATCTTTGCTGGCACGTCCCTGCAACAGTCTCAACTCTTCTAACGTGTCAATCACCGTTAATGCGTAACCTGTGCATGTCTCATTTTCTGTTTCAGGTAACAATTCCCACTGATCCTTAAACGATATACAGTTCAATGCGCAGAACCTTGCGACTTGATCCGCATATTCGTTTCCCATTGAAACAAAATCTTGCGACTTCAGGTGTGCACTGCATTTCACCACGGCAATTCCATGAGGTAACAGAAGAAGTTAATCAGAGGATATTCCTCGTCTGTAGTCTCCGTTTCAGGCTCTGAAACCTGCTACTCTTCCCCTTCATCATCACTGTTTGTCTGAACCTCGATCCCCTCATTTGAACAGGTGATTGAACACCTTGTCTTGCACAGTAAGTCTCTTCCCAGTAGGGACACAGGACTTGAATCACAAACCACAAATCTGTGCAATCCCTGGAAAGTGCCAAGCTCAACCTGAACCGGATCTGTGATAGGGTTTGTCAGGAGTTGATTTGCCACTCCTACTACCTTGACTGTACGTCCCGAAAGGGGCAGTTTCGGAACCTCTGCACTTCTGACCATAGAGCGTGTAGCTCCTGTGTCAACCAAGAACGAAACCTTGTGACCCATTACCTTCCACTGAACATAGGGCCCTTTCTGATCTACCTCTAAGGACGCTGCAAGCCTACACTGTTCGCTATCTGAACTCTCATCCAACCATTCATCGTTCATTCCATTCTCACCATGCAATGGGAACTGTTGCACTGTGTTATTTTGACTCATTCTCTGACCTGTGACCTGTTGAGGAAGCATCACCTGTTGCTGTTCTATTGGCGCTAAAGGCACCTGCATTTGCTGTCTAGGTACCATAGGAACCTGCTGCTGCATTTGTTGCATCTGCATCAGCTGTATACGTGGCATCTGCACCTGCTGCGGGGTTGAAAACCCTGCATCTGATTCACATTATTCTGAAAATTTGGATTAGGACCTCTCAGCCTCGGTCCTTTCACATTTTGAAATGCACTGACATCATTGATTTGTTGAACCACACCCTCCTGCACCATCATCGGTGTGAGAAAGTAGCCTCTTTCTAGCCTTGTTACCCTCACTTTTGGCCTGTTTGTGAGTATATGTCAGGGTGTTTTCACTGTCTCACTGGGATCCTGCTAGCCAGGGCCCGGTGCTCATAGTGAAAACCCTATGTTGTCAGTATGTTTGTTATGTGTCACTGGGACCCTGCTAGTCAGGACCCCAGTGCTCATAAGATTGTGGCCTATATGTATGTGTTCCCTGTGTGATGCCTAACTGTCTCACTGAGGCTCTGCTAACCAGAACCTCAATGGTTATGCTGTCTCTGCTTTCCAAATTTGTCACTAACAGGCTAGTGACTAAATTTACCAATTCACATTGGCATACTGGTACACCCATACAATTCCCTAGTATATGGTACTGAGGTACCCAGGGTATTGTGGTTCCAGGAGATCCCTATGGGCTGCAGCATTTCTTTTGCCACCCATAGGGAGCTCTGACAATTCTTACACAGGCCTGCCAGTGCAGCCTGAGTGAAATAACGTCCACGTTATTTCACAGCCATTTACCACTGCACTTAAGTAACTTATAAGTCACCTATATGTCTAACCTTCACCTGATGAAGGTTGGATGCAAAGTTACTTAGTGTGAGGGCACCCTGGCACTAGCCAAGGTGCCCCCACATCGTTCAGGGCAAATTCCCCGGACTTTGTGAGTGCGGGGACACCATTACACGCGTGCAATGCACACAGGTCACTACCTATGTACAGCGTCACAATGGTAACTCCGAACATGGCCATGTAACATGTCTAAGATCATGGAATTGTCACCCCAATGCCATTCTGGCTTTGGGGGTGACAATTCCATGATCCCCCGGGTCTCTAGCACAGAACCCGGGTACTGCCAAACTGCCTTTCTGGGGTCTCCACTGTAGCTGCTGCTGCCAGCCCCTCAGACAGGTTTCTGCCCTCCTGGGGTCCAGGCCGCCCTGGCCCAGGAAGGCAGAACAAAGGACTTCCTCTGAGAGAGGGTGTAACACCCTCTCCCTTTGGAAATAGGTGTGAAGGCTGGGGAGGAGTAGCCTCCCTCAGCCTCTGGAAATGCTTTGATGGGCACAGATTGTGCCCATCTCTGCATAAGCCAGTCTACACTGGTTCAGGGATCTCCCAGCCCTGCTCTGGTGCGAAACTGGACAAAGGAAAGGGGAGTGACTACTCCCCTGACCTGCACCTCCCAGGGGAGGTGCCCAGAGCTCCTCCAGTGTGTCCCAGACCTCTGCCATCTTGGAAACAGAGGTGTTTGTGGCACACTGGACTGCTCTGAGTGGCCAGTGCCAGCAGGTGACGTCAGAGGCTCCTTCTGATAGGCTCTTACCTCTCTTGGTGGCCAATCCTCCTTCCTAGGTAGCCAGACCTCCTTTTCTGGCTATTTAGGGTCTCTGCTTTGGGGATCTCACCAGATAACAAATGCAAGAGCTCATCAGAGTTCCTCTGCATCTCCCTCTTCACCTTCTGCCAAAGGATCGACCGCTGACTGCTCAGGACGCCTTCAAAACCGCAACAAAGTAGCAAGACGACTACTAGCAACCTTGTATTGCTTCATCCTGCCGGCTTTCTCAACTGTTTCCAGGTGGTGCATGCTCTGGGGGGTAGCCTGCCTCCTCTCTGCACCAGAAGCTCTGAAGAAATCTCCAGTGGGTCGACGGAATCTTCCCCCTGCAACCGCAGGCAACAAAAGACTGCATCACCGATCCTCTGGGTCCCCTCTCAGTAGGACAAGCGTGGTCCCTGGAACTCAGCAACTCTGTCCAAGTGACTCCCACAGTCCAGTGACTCTTCAGTCCAAGTTTGGTGGAGGTAAGTCCTTGCCTCCCCACGCTAGACTGCATTGCTTGGTACCACGTGATTTGCAGCTGCTCCGGCTCCTGTGCACTCTTCCAGGATTTCCTTCGTGCACAGCCAAGCCTGGGTCCCCGACACTCTAACCTGTAGTGCACAACCTTCTGAGTTGTCCTCCGGTGTCATGGGACTCCCTTTTGTGACTTCGGGTGGACTCCGGTTCACTTTACTTCTAAGTGCCTGGTCAGGTACTTCTGCGGGTGCTGCCTGCTTCTGTGAGGGCTCCCTGACTTGCTGGGCGCCCCCTCTATTTCCTCATCCTAGTGGCGACATCCTGGTCCCTCCTGGGCCACAGCAGCATCCACAAACCCTAACCGCGACCCTTGCAGCTAGCAAGGCTTGTTTGCGGTCTTTCTGCTTGGGAACACCTCTGCAAGCTTCTTCACGGCGTGGGACATCCATCCTCCAAAGGGGAAGTTCCTAGTCCTCTTCGTTCTTGCAGAACACCAAGCTTCTTCCACCTGGTGGCAGCTTCCTTGCACCCTCAGCTGACATTTCCAGGGCTCCTGCCAACTCTCGACACTATCAGGACTCTTGGACTTGGTCCCCTTGTCTTACAGGTACTCAGGTCTGGAAATCCACTGTTGTTGCATTGCTGGGTTTGTTCTCCTTGCAGAATCCCCCTATCACGACTTCTGGGCTCTCTGGGGGTAGTAGGTGCACTTTACACCTACCTTTCAGGGTCTTGGGGTGGGCTATTTTTCTAACCCTCACTGTTTTCTTACAGTCCCAGCAACCCTCTACAAGCTCACATAGGTTTGGAGTCCATTTGTGGTTCGCATTCCACTTTTGGAGTATATGGTTTGTGTTGCCCCTATACCTATGTACTCCTCTTGCAATCTACTGTAACTTTACATTGCTTGCATTACTTCCTTTAGTATTACTTGCATAATTTTGGTTTGTGTACATATATCTTGTGTATATAACTTATCCTCATACTGAGGGTACTCACTGAGATACGTTTGGCATATTGTCATAAAAATAAAGTACCTTTATTTTTAGTACTCCTGTGTATTGTGTATTCTTATGATATTGTGCATATGACACCAGTGGTATAGTAGGAGCTTTACATGTCTCCTAGTTCAGCCTAAGCTGCTTTGCCATAGCTACCTTCTATCAGCCTAAGCTGCTAGAAACACCTCTTCTACACTAATAAGGGATAACTGGACCTGGCAGAAGGTTTAAGTACCTCTGGTACCCACTACAAGCCAGTCCAGCCTCCTACAATCGGGCATTCCCGCTTCCAATGTCCACTGACCCCGCAAGCATGACAAGGTAACATCTTCATTCCCTGTACATTGTTTTGAACTACTACAGTGTTCAAATCTGGACTTCGTTCACAAAACCTCCTCGACCTCTGCCTCTTACTTGTGCCTGAAACATCCCGTTTCCTTGCGGCTGTTGCACCATCTGCTGAAGACAACATCCCTGCATTCCTGACTGTGCTGCCTTAAAGTGAATCACCATCGCTTTCTCCTTCAACTTCCTCTGCTTTAACTCAATTTCGTCACTACAGTACTTTGCATACTGCAACACCTAGTCAATCGGCTTTGCTTGCCAACAAATCAAGTGACTCTTAACCATCTGGCTAATCTCAGGTCTCAACCCTTCAACAAACCTAAACACAAGGTGATTCATGTCCTTCGCCTCAACAACCTCTGTACAACTGTAGTGCTTAAACGCCTTCAACAACCTCTCATAATAGGCATGTATCGACTCTTTGGCTTCCTGAGCCGTCCGATCAATCTTTTGCCAATCAATATTCTTCTGCGAAACTCTCAATTTCAAAAACTCTATCACATTATAGTAATACTTGATCACCTCGGGAGACGGTGCTCCTGTGATTCTGTCCCTTGCTGGTTCCTCGGTCGGCCAATCCACACCCCTCTTGCACTCAAGCCACAGATCAGCTGGAACTATTATCTCAAAGAGAGTATTCAGGTCTTCCCAGAGACATTTCGCAAGCTTCACAAACCTGTCCGTCTGCTGATACCACTCTATTGGCTTCTCCCTCAGTCTGGGAAAGTTATTCGTCTCTCTCATTGGTAACATCTTTACCGTATCGGCATCCGGTAACGTCTTTGTTGGCTGCTCTAAGCAGTCACTTTTCCTCTTGTGTCTTTACGCCGCCCATCTGCCTTCACACTTTTCTAAGGCTCCACAAATGTGTGCTCTCTGCAGTATTTCCTAGAGGTGTGCCTTCATCCCAGTAGACCTCATGTGCTCAAAGTCCTTAGGCTCAAAGTCTAACCTGTAACTCCTCTTCAGATGGATGGTATTTTCTAAGTCTATTCCATATTTTTCTGCCAAATTTGCCAACCTCTGGTGCTCTCTGCTCACTTCTTTAGTTATCTTTGGACACAAATATCTCAACTCTGCTTCCGTGTATGACTCTAACCTGTTCACTCCCATGCTCCCTTCAACGAGTTCATTTGCCTCCATGCCCAACCTCACAAAATTCAGGTATTCATCTCCTTCCATTCTCCCTGCTGCTGCAGGAGTCATCTGTTGAGTATTAAGCTTGTCTAACCAGTCGTTCAGCTGTTGCGCTGTTAAACCTTGTAATGAGATATTCCCAGCCTGCGCTAAAGGTGTCTGAGGTATATTCGCACTCGAGATTTGCGGAGTTAACAGCCTCAAACCTGTCTGTCTCATTGCTTTTGGAGGAGCCCCAATCGGACTGAAGTCTACCAAAGACCTAGATCCTTCGAATGTCGGTTCCATTGGAGTCATCCCTTGAGAGCTCCCTACGAACCCTCCTCCTGTCATCTCTTGATTCATTATCCCTTGATCGCACCCACTAGGTTTCGCCTGCGCATACAATGGTACTGGTGGACCAACTGTAATGGGCAAAGATATGGCGGCTGGCGGCTGCCTGCTTCCCAAAACCTGTGGAGTATTAACTCCCATATTCTGGTTCATTACTGGTTCCATGGTTGCCTGCGGTCCTGTGACCGAAGTATAGTTCGGAATCATTTGTTGCTGTACCTGAGGCAGTAAAGGTGGAGTGGGATCAGTCTGAATCAACTTTGGTCTTTGGTATGCCGGCTCTGTCTGCACCATCAGATTCGTGGTAGTCTCTAAGATTGGGACATCAGGGTAAAGTCGCTGAACCTGCGGTGGTTGCAGCTGAGATTGCATACTTTGGGCAGTGGACACGCTAAAACTACTCTGCACCGGAACTGGTGTCGAGAGAGGACTAACCTGTACCGGATTCGTTGTCACCTTTTCTTGGGTCAAACCTGCAGGACATGTACTAATACTTGGTCTATTGTCATCTATTGCATATGGCGGTGGTCGGTCATTCAGTAACTGATTAAGAAACTCATCATCGTCTGAGTCATCTACCTCTGACCAGGGCTTCCTAGCCTCCTTGTCTTTAGGAGGACTTTTGTCAGTCTTACAAGTAGCTTTTCCCCCTTTGTCTTCACCTTCTTGAGCTATTGCTGGAAACAGCCTGACCTCCTCTATCACGTCTCTCCTCTAAACTCCCTGTGCACTATCACACCTAGCCTCCGCTAGTGTCTTTTCTGCTTTCCTCATTCTCCTCTCAAATTTCTGTTGCTGTTGTCATATTGTCAGGTCCCAAATTGCTAACGCCTCAAACTGTGCTGGCCTCTGAGGTGGCTTTACCTCATTTAGCACCCTCTGCAAATTTTCCAAAAACCTTAAATTGAACGTTCTGTGCTCCGGAAACGCCAAACACCCTTCTTTCTCTGTCGCTTTGCACCACTGCTTTAGCCAAAGACATGGCGCGACACCCTTTTCCTCTATTACAGCATAAGCCGGTGTATCCTCCGTCGGTGTAACTTCTCCTACACTCGCGGTAATATATATGTCTCCCCTCAAAGTACTCTTTAAAGCCTTGAAAATTTTCATTTTTGAGTCTTTTACTTTAGTCACTATCGAATCAGGATGTGACTTTAATTCCCAGAACTCTCTTCGCCTACCTTCTCAACCAATTGCCTCTCACGGACGGCTGCCAATCCATGCGTGACCCTTCTCACTAACCAACCTATCCCAGCACGGCTCCAATGAAGTCACACTCACACACTCTACGGCTGACAAAGTCTTGCGGCTTGCCTTCCCACTCTCAAATTAACACTAAAAACTAATGCAATATATTGCGAGCACCAAAAAAAAACAACTCAAATTTGCCGGTTTACTACAGGAAAGGGTAGCACAATTGCTTCAGAACTTTACAGAGATTTCGCTTACCCTCGGCCCCTACTCACTCCTTCTCAGATCCCACACTCGCAAGCAAAATTTGACCCGCAAATTTTACTCTTGACTTGTCAATGGGTTGTTCTAGTGCACTTTAGAACACACCAACTCTCCACTGAAGTTTCATTCACTCACTTTGACTCAAACTCGACTTGTCGATTTCACCATCGACCTATTAAACCATGCAAATTACAACATAAACCAAGTGTGTCATACACTTATCAATATACTCCGGAGTCTTAGACCACGCAGGGTCCGTACTTCATCGACAACCACGTGTACAATTTTTTAGCACAAAGCGCCACACTCACATGAAGTTCGCCGACTTCCCTACTCTCATACTGCGGAGTACGCACACTCTTACTAAAACATCATCATCTGGCCTAAAATCCTCACAAACTTCTAAATTCACCTGCAGTATGCGTAAGCTGTGCAAGTGCAAACCCTACTTCACCCACACTCTCACTTTAATGCCAAGAACATACTCAAACTCCCTTCAGCAAGCTCCGAGATTCCGGGAAAGTCATTTGGGACTTAGGGGCACATCATTTCTCCAATTATCATCATTGAAAAAGAACAATTTTCCCAAAACCCAATTTTCTGATGCACCTTGCTTACTTTCAAACCACACTCATCGATTCATCAATTTCTACCAGACCTTTTGAACCGTCAACTGTATCAAACCGTAGTCCCTCATCCTGGGGCCCCCAAGGGCCAAACCGTCTGCACTGCTACCAAAACTGTTATCAACCGTGAACTTTCGTACTGGGGCCCCAAAGGGCCAAACCGTCCTCTGCTACCAGAAACTGATAGCGCGTCAGAGCCTTGATAAGTAAACTACAAGGAGACACGCCTAGGTCGATAAACCTTTGGACCACGTTCGGGGACTTAGTACCAGATGTCTTTTTGACATCACAAATCAATAGATCAATATCTCAATAACAATAGCAATAACTAATCATCAAGCTAATCAATGACCTTTAATGAGAGTCAGTAAGTTGAACACACCATGATCTTTCCGTCATGAAAAACCACACCAATTTAGTTAAGTGTTAGGATATTTATTTCCCTATTAGTTACAATCTAATGTCAATTTTGTTAATCTCATTAGCAATTCATCTCATTAGTAATTCTTCAGATTTGAAATTAGAACGCATTTATTCAATGCATAGAGAATATTCATTCAGTATTAACATGTCATCAATAAAAGCAACTTAGCAAAGTCTCATTAGTGCATGATTCAACAAAGAAAGAACTCAGTCTATTTGCGTAGGATATTTGTGAACACCTTAACTGACCTCTAATTAGCATCAGCATGTTGGGCTTCATGCAAAACATTTTAGCAAACCTCTAACTATGGCCTCTATCAAAAGAGCAGTTGGTACCTAGAAAGAAAAGGCAAACAGACAATTACAATTTTGAATCAGATAGTTACCCATCAAACAGATCAGCAAACAGCATCAGTCTTCGTCCTCAGGACATCAGTCGTTTTCATCATCAGCAAAGATAGGACAGGGCAAAGTCTCAGTATGGCATAGCTAAGGAACGAGAGCTTCCCTCATATGGAGGAGAAGTAAGTATCTGGTAAAGGAATAAGTAGAGGATGATTTAGAGCATCAGGACGAATAAACGGCAAAGTCTCAAAGGGATGGCCCAAAATGCCTCAGTAGAATGGCAAAAGATGGCTTTGAGTGGAATGTCTGATTTCTCCTCAGATCATGCGGTTAAATCAAAACTGCCTAATTTACTCCTAATGCCTCATTGGATAATAATTGGTGCATCGTTATCTCTGTCCAATAATTCTCCACGCACTTCACTAGAATTTTCCACAAAACACAGTTCTCATGTCGTTGATTGGCCCATGCTATTGACGTCTTCATCGGTTGGAATGTCAGGTAAGAAAAGTTACACTTTACGCTCCAGTCAGTGGCTCTGTTGTTTTCTGCTACTCCAGGCAACCTTGCACCTGTTACGAATTACACTGTTGCATTCAGCAAGAATGGCTCCTTGAGCAAGTCGAGTCTCATGAGTACTGCTTCGTGTCCTTCAGGAAAACAGCACATTGCACGTTAGAAAAATACAGTTTAACATGAATACGATTGCATTGTGTAAAACCCAGTGCGATCGCACTGTGTAGGAAATAAAAAGAGAAAGTAGTCCAGAAACCATGCTGAAAACATGGAGCGTCGTATGTTTTCAGTAGTTGGTCGGTGCAACCAAAAGGCAAGCCCACGAACCAACCAAACTGATGAGCATGACATGGCCGTGGTTAAAAGCCCACAGAGAGATTACAACAAGGAGAGAGTGCTTGTGCGCTGGACCCTAAAGAAGAAATGGCATACTAATGGAGGGTAATTAAACGCTGACCCCCAGGCCATGTTGGGGGCCCAAAGGATTCCCCTTCAAAGAACAAACTTTTTAAAAGATATATTTTGTTATGGAATTTGCAGACCCCACTGCAGAAATAGCACATTTCATTATGACTCCTGAGGCACGCAAACATGCAGCAAGAGGCCATGGTCCGATTTAGGGCCTCCTGCAGTTTTGTGAACCCCATGGAAGGTTGGACAAGGGGCCAGGACCCTGCAAGAGTTTGCAAATGCTTGTCTAGACTCCACAAACCTCAGAAACATTTTTAAAGAATCCCAGAAATTCACTGAAAAACTAAGTTTGAAGCAAAGTTATTATTTGAGTTTGGTTATAAAATCTCAATATATCTTAAAATAATTAGAAGTTTAATAATAGACCATGGAGGACAGAATACCTTTTGTCACAGTGGTACATTGACAGTAGTTGTGCTATATAGAGATGACAGCTGACCAGGGTCAACTCTGTATGTTAAAAGGAATCAACATCACAGCAGTTCCCTTCACTATACAAAAAGTTTCTTCTGCAGCTGTTGTTGGTTTTGACGGTCATCCACCAAACAAATAATATTGTTTCTTTTTCAAAAACAAACTCCAGATGTAGTTATTAAAAAATGACCCCCTTCCTCACTCCCTGGGATTTCTGTTCTGGTTGAGGGGCTCCATATGTGTTTTTTTTTTTTTCCTTTTTCTTTTCTATAGTCCCTCCCTACCAGGTTACACAGGCAGACTTGAGGCAATGTTTTGCTGTTACTCTAGTGGATGGCAATATAAATGCTGCAGTCCAGCCGTGACGCCACATTTTTTTGTCAATGTAGCGGATTTCACTATAAATGCTGAAGTCCAGGCCTGGAGGCCATGTTTCGTTGTCACTCTAGTGGATTTCTCTATCAATGGCGCAGTCCAGGTCTGAAGCCATGTTTCGTTGTCACTCTAGTGGATTTCTCTATAAATGGTGCAGTCCAGGTCTGAAGCCACGTTTCGTTGTCACTCTTGTGAATGGCACTATAAATGCTGCAGGCTAGGCCTGAAACCACGTTTCGTTGTCACTCTTGTGGATGGCACCATAAATGCTGCAGTCTAGGCCTGAGGCCACGTTTCGTGTCACTCTAGTGGATGGCACTATAAATGCTGCAGTCCAGGCCTGAGGTCCACGTTTCGTTGTCACTCTTGTGGATAGCACTATAAATGCTGCAGTCTAGGCCTGAGGCCACGTTTCGGGCCCCCTAGTGGATGGCACTATAAATGCTGCAGTCCTGACCTGAAGCCATGTTTTGTTGTCACTCTAGCGGATGGCACAATACATGCTGCAGTCTAAGCCTACAGATGTGGCACTGGCAACCAGCCTTTTCACTTTGGCAATTTTTGATTTGTTCTGTCATGGTTTTTGCAAAATGTTATTGTTGGGGAAGCAGATGAGTCCTCATCAATTAAAAGCACACTGAGTAAATGAAAAAATACTAAAATCTGAATGACACAACAGACTTATGGCTGACGTCTGACTGAAAGCCTCTCTAATGAACTATGCTTTACACATAAACTTAGGATAATCAAAAGGTGAAACTAACACTCAACCTTAAAAAGCCAATTGGTCTGTTGTTGGCTGCTAGCCTCTTTCTTCCCTTTTTTAATATTTTTTTGTAATATTTTTTGTAAATCTATATTACACCGAGAGAGAGAAGATTGAAAAGATAGCTATATGGAGAGGCTTGCAAAATAGATAGAGCAGCTTGCAAAGACAGGCGGACAGGTTGGACAGATTAATAGAGATGATCCTGCAGATAGATGGATAGATTGATTTGCGAGGATAGACCTTGCATAAATAGATGAGCAGACAGGTAGGAAGAGGTACAGTAGATAGGTTTGTAGACTGGTAGATCCATATAGACGAACATGTAGATGGGTAAATTGACACAAAGCAGCGCAGATTCAATTAGTAATATAATATTTAAATTTCTGTATAAGCACAACACACAAAATCACTGAAAGCAAACTAGAAATACATACAAGCAGGACATGCAGACAAAGTTGGTTTATAACCATAGCTGTAGACCTCAATTAAAATACATACAGGAGTGCAGGTACAAATGTATTTCATTATGTGCATTTTAAAAAGTGAATGATATTATAAAGAATAGATTCAAATGGGCACCATCTGGTATACTCTGATATAGCAGCAATCCGAAAACAAAGGCAGCTCCAAAAGGAGTTTACAACATCATTATCAGGAGGCAGGAACTGATAAAGCTGGAATGTGTCCTTTGACGAGCTGGTAGAAAGAGTCCTGCTATCACATGAGGCTCTAAACACACAGGCAACCGTAACGTAATTATTAAGTACAACAAAAATACTGGCACTGAAGGGAGCTACCTCCATGTGAAAGAGTAAAATGAAATCACTCAAACTGAAGTTTGCCAGTGGCTGAAGTAGGCAGACCCACTGCCTTGTGCAGTATTCTGTAGTGGGCGGAAACAAAATGTGAATGGCACAATGACTGACCAATGGATGTAGAGATGAAAACCCCTTTAAGTAAGTATATTATACATGTAATTTCTGTAAAATAAAAGATCTTGGTTAACACCAGACCAAAATCGGAAAATGGTGCATGTGTCAATCTGTAGGTGTGCACATTTGTGGAGAAATGTCTGTATGCCTGCAGAATGATGCAACAGTAGCCACATCATGGCGCCGTTTTGTTTTTTTCTGATGTGCAGCATTGGGAACGCTTATACATCTAAAAGGTGAGACTTACTGACTTTACCAACGTGTGTTTAAAATGGTTGTAAACCTATGGCCAGAGCCTCAGATCTCTGGAGTAACACTATGTGGAACATACTCAGATTACCTATCATGGTCCTGTCTCAGGCTCTCTGATAGTATAAAGGACTCTCTTGCAGCAGTTGCTTTTGTTTCCCGACGTTATTGTGATGCTGTGTGTTGCTTGGTCCATTCATTGGACAAAGCTCCATCTTGTATTATTTGCTAGGTTTTGTGATAATAGGAAGCATTCCCTGGATAAGAAGGGAGGCGTCTTGTCGCTATGGATTTAACATTGTATTGTGTTGTGGGGAGAGGGTCTCACTCACTGAACAAGGAACCTTCTCTGGTGTCTTGGTTACTCCTTGAGTCAACACTCCTCGATAGAAGGGGATCACGGAAGGATCGTATGCCCTTACTCTGCCTACTGCATCTTTATATTGAAAGTGTAACCTAGAACTTCTTCAGCGCATTTGTCTACAGGGATAATTAAATGTCTCATTGAATGCCAGTAGATTTTTGTGATGCACTGTGCATTTCAGCTTATTCAATCTATCTTTTTCTTAATCTAACAGGTGAAATAAATGCAGTGAGAAATGAAAAAGGTAAAGGCATTAAACATCACTCGTGTAGGAAGTGATGTAAATACAGTATACCTCGATATACCTTGAAATCTATTCCCTTGAAGGCTAATGCCTCGCCAAAGTCGTCTTCTACAGTAGAAAACCCAACCTGCCCAATGAGGCCTGTACTTGGCTCTTAGGCATCAGATGATATAACACACGGACATACTGAAGCAAGGCTGATGAGGTGCTCATTACGAAGGAAGAGCTAACCTGGTATCAGAAAGAACACACAGGAGAGAAACCGTGTGAATATTTAGAATGTGGCAACACATTTATTAGACAGAGAAAGAGCAAGTGCGACATCAGAAACTTCATACTGGAGAAAAAAAACATATAGATGGACTGACTGTGGAAAGGTGTTATTTGCAATGAATGACCTAATGCAGCATCAGAGTGTCCACATAGAGGAGAAACCATATCAAAGTACAGAATGTACTAAAGTGTTCGGATGGGAGACTAATCTAAAGCAGCATCAAAAGATTCACACCGGAGAGAAACCCTATGAATGTACCGATTGCGACAAAACATTTATTACCAATGGACACCTAACGCAACATCGGAAAGTACACACTGGGGAGAAACCTTATGAGTGTACCGAATGCAACAAGGCATTTATTACTAGTGGACAACTAATGCAACATCAGAAAGTCCACACTGGGGAGAAACCTTATGAGTGTACCGAATGCAACAAGGCATTTATTACTAGTGGACAACTAATGCAACATCAGAAAGTCCACACTGGGGAGAAACCGTATAAAGGCAATGAATGCGTTAAAGCATTTAAAACAAATAGAGAGCTAAAACGAGATCAGAAAATCAACACTGGGGAGAAACCATATCAGTGTACAGTGTGTGACAAAGCACAGATAACAAATGAAGAGCTGACGCAACATCAGAAAGTCTACACTGGGGAGAAACCGTATCAGTGTTCAGAATCTAATGAAGTGTTCACATGGAAGAAGAATCTAAATCTACATAGGAAAGTCCACACTGGGGAGAAGCTGTTCCAAAGCAAGACAAACCTAAAGCAGCATCAACAAACCAACACTGGGGAGAAACTGCATAAATGTACAGAATTGGACAAAGTATTGATTGAAAAGCAAAAATTAATACACCACCTGAAAGTTCACACACAAGAGAACCCGTATGAATGTACTGAATGTGACAAGGCATTTATTAAAAATGGAGATCTGAAGCGACATCAAAAAGTCCACAGTGGAGAGAGACCATTCAACTGCAATGAATGTGACAAGGCATTTATTAGAAAGTCGCATCTAATAAAACATCAGAAAGTCCACACAAGAGAGAAACCCTACAGATGTACTCAATGTAATGAAGTGTTCAGATGGAAGAAGAATCTAAAGCTACATAGGAAAGTCCACACTGGGGAGAACCCGTATGAATATTCAGAATGTAATAAAGTGTTCCAAAGCAACACAAACCTAACGCAGCATCAACAAATCCACAATGGGGAGAAACCGTATAAATGCACAGAATGTGCCAAAGCATTTATAACAAACGGAGAGCTAAAACGACATCAAAAAGTCCATACTGGCGAGAGACCATTCATTTGTACAGAATGTGACAAGGCATTTATTACAAATGGAGAGCTGAGGCAACATCAAAAAGTCCACACTGGGGAGAGACCATTCATTTGTACTGAATGTGACAAGGCATTTTGTAGAAAGGCATATCTAATGCAACATCAGAAAGTGCACTCCGGAGAGAAACCCTATGAATGTACAGGATGTAAAAAAGTGTTCAGAACGCAGAAGATTCTAAAACAGCATCAAAAAATCCACGCTGGTGAGAAACCCTATAAATGTACTGAATGCGACAAGGCATATATTGCTAATGCACACCTAATGCAACATCAGAAAGTCCACACCGGAGAGAAACCATATCGATGTGCTGAATGTGACAAGGCATTTATAACAAATGGAGAGCTGAAGCAACATCAAAAAGTCCACAATGGAGAGAGACTATTCAACTGCAATGAATGTGACAAAGCATTTACAAGAAATTCCCATCTAATCCAACATCAGAAAGTTCACATAGGAGAGAAACCCCATGAATGTACAGAATGTGAGAAGGCATTTATTAGAAAGTCACACCTAGTGCGACATCAGAATGTCCACACCGGGGAGAAACCATATGAATGCACTGAGTGCGACAAGGCATTTATTACCCATGTACACCTAACGCAACATCTGAAAATACACACTGGGGAGAAACCTTATAAATGCACTGAGTGTGACAAGGGATTTACTGCAAAGCAAACATTAATGCACCACGTGAAAGTTCACACAGGAGAGAAACCGTATGAATGTACTGAATGTGACAAGGCATTTATTACAAGGCAAAGGTTAATAGTACATCAGAGAGTCCACACAGGGGAGAAACCGTATGAATGTACAGAATGTGACAAGGCATTTATTACAAGGCAAAGGTTAATAGTACATCAGAGAGTCCACACAGGAGAGAAACCGTATGAATGTACAGAATGTGACAAGACATTTATTACAAGGCATAGGTTAATAGTACATCAGATAGTCCACACTGGGGAAAAAACATGTATGTACAGAATGTGACAAAACATTTATTGCAAAACAAACTTTAACACACCATCGGAAAATCCACACTGGGAGAGCACATTAAACTGCACTGAATTTAAGAAGGCACTTATTAGAAAGTCACTATTAATGCAACAACAGAGTGTCTGCACTGGGGAGAAACTGTATAAATGCACAGACTGTGACAAAGCATTTATTAAAAAGCAAAATGTAATACACCACCTGAAAGTTCACATAGGAGAGCAGCCATATCAATGTACACAGTGTAATAAAGTGTTCTGAATGAAGACCAACCTAAAGCAGCATCAACAAATCTACCCTGGGGGCAAGCTGTATAAATGCACTGAATGTGACAGTTCATTTAGTAGCAGAGCCCAGATGATACAAGAACAGTAAGTCAATACAGAGGAGAAAGTAATGACGATTAAGAATGCATATCACTGCACTCAGTGTGTCAAGGCATCCTTTACAAGACAAAGCTAATACATCACCAGAAAGTCATTACTAGTGGGACACCAGTTCTCCACACAGTGGTGACACCAGAGCAGGCCTTGCAAAATCTATTCACCCACTCGCTATGGCCAGTCAGACTTTAATTGGTCGGGCTCTGTCAGATTTTATCAATTAGCGCTATTTTTAGGACCTGCTAGTCTGTTCTGGCGAGTGAACTTAAGCTGTAAAGGAACTGGTGTTCTGTTCATTCAGAAAATGAATGAGCTATAAAGATGCCTTTAAATCTTGTTTTTATCTTGACACATTGACTGTTCAAGGTCAGATGCCAACTGTCAGTTTGCCGTTTTAATAATTGTTGCTTATCTTGGAAAATGGTGTTTACTTTTGTTTCTCTTGCTACAGCTAGAGTTTTTTTGTTATGTGAGCTGTCGAACAATCGTTGTGAAAGAAAAGGCTGTACGATGTTAGTTTCTTTCTAACAACATTTAAATAGCTTACAAATGAATAGTACAAATATTAGAAATGTCAGGAATTATTAAATCAATTTTTTTTTAAATTCAGAAGTGTGATGCAAACAAAGATTTAAATAAGAGAAAAATAACGCATAACAATCTACTTGGTGATGTGCAAATGACAAATATTTGCAGAAACTCAAGTTCCAAATACACTCTATAGTTTTATCAGTAAAACCGCATGTCAGTGTGAAATCTACTGACTTCAAAAGGCAGCGTGCTACCACTTCATGCTTTAGTTATGTATTTAGCAAAAGTGAAGGTTTTTTAGTATGATTTGAGAAACATTCTTGTCCCTGCCATGAAGACAACATTGTTAATGAACAAATTGGTAAGTTGGGGTCGTGTGTATATGGGGCTATATGGAGTAAAATTAATCCAAAAAATAGTTTTTTATACAGCAAGTATGCTTAACTCACGTATTTGAAGGTGCTCTCAAATGTGACAATAAAGAAAACGGCGGCTCAGTGAATTAAAATACTTGCCACATAATTTGAAAACAGTTTATGGATCAAGAGCATTACAATTAGGTAGAGTAGATTATTTAAGTCAACAGACCTGCAGGTCTAATAGCATTTCTATGATTTTTAGAGGCCTCCATAGGAATATACTGAATTTGACAAGCCATCATTACAAAGGGACTATTCGTGCAGCATCTGAAAATCCACACTGTGAATTAATAGAATCAACAAATGTGACCAGGAGCTGATCAGATAGTCCATATTGGCAGAAAATACTTTTTCTTGTAAAGTGTTTTTTCACAGGAGGAACCTAATGTGTCAACAAGCATTCCAGGGAGAAACTATATCTCTCGTCAGTGTGACAAGACATTCATTACAAAGGAGTAGCTAACGCTTGATCAGAAATTATACACTGTGGAGATGCTATTTGAATATGATAAACATGAAGGAGCATTTCCTGCCTGATGAGGCATAAAAAAGGCCACGTGGGTTTAAAATGTACTGATTGTGAAGTCTTTCATTTGAAGCAGTCATCAGTTGCTACGTCAAAAACACCCACACCTGCTCACAGAGATAAGGAGATGAAATACCTGAGCAAAATGTGGAACAGAAATAGTGTCAGTCATTGTAAGTGTTGCAGGATTAGTCAAGAAAAGGCTCCTGTACAACTTTTCCCTTCCCCCTAGAGCTGACAATGTGCAAACTCAAGATAGCATCAAACTTTGGCAGAATACAAATGTTACACAAAGCAACAGCCATATGTCTTCCCCTGTTCCCAGCCTAATGTGGTATAAGGACTATTTTGACCACCTCATGATTAGATCTTGCTCTGCCTATTTACTCTATGTGACATTTGTTCTGTAAGGACTTCCAGGGCTCGTATCTACAGTTTTGAGGACATTTGTGATAGTAAAATTCAGAGTTTATCTGGGATGTTATGTTCAGTTTCTTTCTTTCATCAACAATACTGCCCGGGAGAGGACAAGTGGAGTTTCGGGTGTTGTTTGGAAGTCAGATGCCACTGGCCTTAGAAGTTTGCAGTCCCCGAAGTATGTGTGCATTAGGTTTATGGTTTCATGCAGGACATGAGCTGCGACCATTTGTACAGACATTGCAGGACAGTTTGCTGGACAACCTGTGAATAAAAGGCATCTAAGAGTAGTGACTATATCACATGTGGGCAACACTTGTATTCTTTCTACTTCTGTACAGTGAATTTCGATTAACATGTTGATCTGTAATAAAAAAATGAACATCTGCTGAAAGTACCAACTGCAATCCTAGATGTTTGAACACTGTAAACTTTATTATATTGTACATTAAGTATTGTTGTTTACTTATCTAAAGTGCTCAAATCTCCATTCAAGCTATGCCCGCATATTAGCAAAAAACACATAAATAAGTCTGTTTGCCTGAATAGGGAAAGACAAAGCAACAGTCTTATCTCTCCTTGGGCCTTGTTCCAAAAAGATAAACTCTGTGGCGATCATTGGAAAAATTGGAGGAGGTTAATGAGGAGACTCAAACGGAGGATTTATGTTTAGAGGCCATGGAGAGGAACTAGAAATGTCAGCAATGTGTACCCCACCCCTTGGTGTCATAACATGTGAGAACCTGGTCGATGGACCTCCTTAGTATTGTCCAATGTGAGTAAATGGTCTAGTGCCCCTCTTGGTGTCTTGCAGTGTTGCGGATGAGGCAGCAATTAATTCAATCCATATCTTTTATATAATTCTTTGTTTATTTTTATGTAGAGGGTTTTATAAAGTGCAAACTTGTCCCAAAAGAATTAGACATCTCTACATAAAAGATTGTGGGGGTCATTACAACATTGTCGGTAAAAGCCGCTTACCACCGTGCAGAAGACCGCCAACACACCACCGCCGCCGTGGAATTCCGCCACGTTTATTATGACCCAAACGCCGGAATCTGCCAAAATCCAGACACCCACACAAGTCCGCCACACCAAAGGTCAGTGATAAACTGGAGATAACAAAACCTCCACACTCACGCCAACAGGAATATGCCCACAATATCACGACCCATGAATCCACGCGGCGGTCTTTCAACCACTGTATTCCATTGGCAGTGCACAGCACCGCGCTCAGAATACACACACTTCTACAAAACACATCCACATTGGGCAATTCAAAATACACACACCTGATACACATGCACACACCACTCCCACACACCCAATACAATATAAAACACACACCCACATCACCCACAAACCCCTACGACCACAATTGCGACTGAAGGCAACAGAGAGACACCACCATCTACAAACGAGCATCCACAGGCACTCAACACCATCACCCACATAACATCCAAGCACCTCACACAACACACCACTAAATATCACCCCACACATCACAACACACACCACCCCACACATCACCCACACCACCCCATGGCACGGCAAAGACACCCCAGGTTCTCTGAGGAGGAGCTCAGGGTCATGGTGGAGGAAATCATCCGGGTAGAGCCACAGCTATTCGGATCACAGGTGCAGCACACCTTCATAGCTAGGAAGATGGAGCTATGGCGAAGAATCATTGGCAGGGTCAACGCAGTGGGACAGCACCCTAAGAAATAGGGATGACATCAGGAAGAGGTGGAACAACCTACGGGGGAAGGTGCCTTCCGTGGTCTCAAGACACCAAATCGCGGTACAGAGGACTGGGAGCGGACCCCACCTCCTCCCCCACAACTAACAACATGGGAGGAGCAGGTCTTGGCTATTCTGCATCCTGAGGGCCTCGCAGGAGTAGCTGGAGGAATGGACTCTGGTAAGTCAAATCTTTACTACTATATCCCCCACCCTACCTGGATGCCATCAAATAACCCCACCCTCACCCCCATCACTCCTACTCCTCACACATGTCCCAATATCACCAACCACCCATCCCAACACCAAGCCCTGCATACAACACCAAAGCATGGACACCCATCACCAAAGCATGGCCACTGCACATACCCATACACCCCCCTAACCCATCAGCACACAAGGTCCTACACAGGAATGCAAGCACTGGGGTACACGGTCACCCACCCATTGCACACCATGGCACACACAGATGCAATAATCGTGCTTTTACCCCCCTGCAGTACCCCTACCCAACGTCACCGGACAGGAGGGTCCAGACATGTCCACTCCACCCACAGAAGAGGCCCACAGTGATGACAGCATCTCTGTCCAACTGGATCTAGACGACCAGCCCGGCCCATCTGGGACCTCGGAACAGTCGGTTCCCCTCACACTGGCACAGGCCACTACAGAGCTTCCCCCCTCTGGAAACACCAGCACAGCACCCACCCAGTGGGCCCATCCCTCTGTCCCCAGGACACGTCAATCAGCAGTGTGTCCATCACTAAAGGGAATCCAGGCTAACCCACCACCCCAACAACAATAGGGACCTGGGGGCAGTGGCAGTGGGCACACGGTTCAGGGGACAGAGGCCCAGGAACACAGGGGAACTGGGAGCCTACCACCATTCCCAGGAGATGATGGCAACGGTACTGGCCAAGTTTCAGGAGACCCAGCGGCTACAGGAGGAACAGTATTTGGGCTTCAGGGAGGAACTCATATCCATCAATTGCACCCTGGGCACCATTGTAGGGGTGCTGAAGGAACTCGTCAACACCAGGAGGGACACTGTGGCACAACAAGGGGCCCCTGACACTAGCCTGGACGATGAACTGCCCACCGCCTCCGCTGGTGCTAGTGGACAGGAGGCACCGCCACAGAACCACCACACCAGCACCCCACCCCCTGCAGAGGGAGAACCACCCCGCAAACGGTCCCTGAGATCCAGGACAAAGACAGAGAACGATGCCAAGACCCCGCCAAGAAATTAGACCACCCTGATTGTCATCCTTTTGTCCCACTTTGTCACCCTGTCCATACTTAAACTGCCCCAGCTCCACTTCCTATGCCCCTTTGGACAACGCACCTGTGAGACTAATAGACTGGACTCTGCCATGGACATTCCTCCACCATCACCCCTCACCCTTTCACAACCCCCTCCAATATTGAGCATTTTAATAAACACCCTTAAAGCACAAAAAAATCTGGAGTCTGTCTGTGATTTCGAAATAGTGTATTAGCAATTACAGTGCCAAAATGCTCTTTCAAATGTAATGTCAACATACCTATGTCACACAGCTCTAGTCCATGAGGAAACAAAGCAGATGTCACACAGTGGGACCCACATCTGTGAAATCGTAAGGGAAAGTGACAACTCAGTGACCATACACTGGGTGAAAATGACAGACAGTAGAGAGGTAGTAGATTTAAATTAGATGTAGCAGGCAGGTTTGTCTTCTTACCTGTGTCTCACTGGAAGTATTGCAGGATCACAGTGTTCCTGTTGTCGATGTCCTCTTCTTCTGCTTCCTCGTCTTCACTGTCCACAGGCTCCACAGCTGCCACAAAACCTCCATCTGGACCATCCTCCTGCAGAAAAGGCACCTGTCGTCGCAAAGCCAAGTTGTGAAGCATACAGCAGGCCACGATGATCTGGCACACCTTCTTTGGTGAGTAGAATAGGGAACCACCTGTCATATGTAGGCACCGGAACCTGGCCTTCAGGAGGCCGAAGGTCCGCTCTCTAATTGTAGATGGGTCTCCGTGACCGCGTCCTCTCCCTCCTTGCACCGACACCATTCGACCGGCTCCCTCGATGCGCTTCCGTGTTCCCATAGTAACATGGGAACGCTGCCAAGCATCGTAGACGACGACTTCCTGAGATGGCAGCTACAAGAGAGGAAGGACTACGCCACGGAGGAGGAGAACACCCCGGAAGAAAAGAACACGACGGAAGAGAGGAAGACGTACGGAGCCGGAGACGCGGGGACGATGGTGGAGAAAGACCACGGACCCTCCCGAGGAGCAGAGGAAACCGGAGCCGATTCCAACTGCCGTAGGAGCCGAGGACGCTAGGAACCCGCCACGACCCAGGAGGGTCGTGGCTCTCTAAGGTACGGTCCCTCCTAGGGACTAGGGAACCCAAGAGTGACACGGGCACAGGGGAAGGGAACAGGGGAGGTGGGAGAGGGGAGGTGGTACAGCACTGAACCACTGGGGAGAGAGTACTGAACTCTCTGTTTGCTTGGCACTAGAAAGAGAGAGAGAGAAAAGAGACGGACCGTGGCACCATATTCAGGACCCATCACCTGCACAGTGGGATATCCTCCTCCCTCCCCCCTCTAAAGTCCCTCCCCACATGTATCTCTAAGAAAGAAACCCCACCAGACTACCCCAAAAGGACTCACCTTCGTTTTCTTTGTTTGTTGTTTTCTTTTCCGGTAACACTCGGGAGGCACCACAACCCGACGTCCGCCGAACCTAGAGAAGGGGGAAAAGAAAAGGAAAAGAACAAGACGATTAATAGAGACAAGACAAGAAATCCCACAAAGCTACAAAGAACATAACGGACATTGGATGCTCTCTAAAAATAGAAATAAATAAAAGTTTGTTTTTTCTTTCTAAAAATATACATATCAGACTCCGCCCTTTTTATTTGTCTCTTTGTACCGCCACAGCCTACCACAGTGGTGTCAGAAGTGGGATTTAAGATCCCGGAGGCTACTAGGCGGTATACACCATGGGCGAAAAACCAACCCTCGAGGACATGATTAAACAGCTAGCGGAGGGCCAGCGCCACTTACAACTAGTGTGGGAGGCACATCAACGGGAGGCCATAGAAGACAGAGAAGCCTTACAATCCGCCCTAAAAAGCCAAGCTACGATCTTGGCCAACAACCAGCTTGTACATGAGACTGCGCTGCAAAAATTAACGGACACCATAGCAGCCAGCAAAGTACACCCCAATGTCCCGAGCTCTGTTTTACAAAAATTCCAGGAAGGCGAAGACCCGGATTCCTTTTTTACGAACTTTGAACGGGTGGCCTCCTCCGCCCAGTGGCCGGAGGACTGATGGGGACAATACATTGCGCCATTACTCACCGGAATTCTGCAAACGGCCTACCAAGCTGCCAATCCGGGCGGTACCACTCCATACAAGGACATAAAGCAGAGTATTCTGGAACGAGTTGGTCATGACATAGAATACTATCGATTGAAGTTCCGAAAAGTGAAATGGGGCCAGAATGAGGATCCTCGCACTTTCTACTTTCGGGTTAAAGACTTAGCCTTGAAATGGTTGGGGCCTATAGGGACAACCAGAGAAGATGTGATAAAAACAATTATTCTGGAACAGTATTTGGATTCCTTACCACATAGCACCAAGAATTGGATAAGACAACACCCGAAGGTAGATACAGAGCTCGCAATAGATCTGGCCTTTGCTTACCACCGGTCTACGGATGTCAAACTTCTACAGCCCAGACAAGTCCTAAAACCCACACCAACCCCACCAAAACCAAACCTAAGATATCCACCGGAAGAATCTGGGCCCCACAAACAGGGGGAGAGTCATCCAACGCAATTACCCCAATGTTTTAGTTGTGGAGAGTGGGGTCACATAGCAAGGGTATGTCCCAGGAAGTCAGATGGAGTCGAACCCATGGAAATCGGGGTTACCCGTCGTAGAGTATTATGTACAGGGAAGGGAAACTCGAAGTTTAAACAGGTCATCAAGATAAACGGGTATCCCATCCCTGCCCTAATCGATTCGGGCTGTAGTCAGTCCGTAATTCGGAAAGATTTAGTGGACCTCACAGACCTGGCCTCCAACCAATGGGTCACTATTTGTTGCATACACGGCGATAAGGAAAAATATCCCCTAGCATTGGTCAAGGTGGAATGGGGCCCATATCACGATTTTCTCCCAGTAGGGGTTATGAACCGATTGATTGAAGACTGTATTATAGGGACTGACTATATCCGGTTCTATAATCTCTTAGACCAAACCCGAACCCAGAAGGAAATCCCAGAGTGGTGGACAGAAGCACCGTTTTCTAATAGCTTTATTGAATGCCCTCCGAGCCGTAGAAAACTCACCAGAAATGAGAAAAGGCAGGAGAAAATACGATTTCAGGAGGCCAGAAAAGAGACAGGACACAACAAGGTAGTGGCAGAGATTAGTAACGCACCAGTGACTTTTCGAACCAGCTAGAGAGAAGACCCTACCCTTGCTCATGCCTGGAATACGGCCAAAACAGAAGCCAGAAACGAGGTGGGTCCTTATTTTCTAATACAGAAAAATCTTCTTTATAGAATAACCACGACTACCACAGGAGAAACCAAACAACAACTAGTTGTCCCTGAACCATATCAAACCCAAGTATTGTTTCTAGCTCATAATCAACCAGGAGGGGGTCACTACGGTAGAGAAAAGACGGAGGAATACCTCCTACGGAGGTTCTATTGGCCAGGAGTCTATGCCCACATTAGGAGATATTGCTTACAATGTCCTCGGTGCCAACTTACCGAACCAGGAGTACCCAGGAAAGCACCCTTACATCCTTTACCCATTATTGAAGTTCCGTTTAGCCGGGTGGGTATGGATTTAGTCGGCCCTTTGCTTCCCTCATCCAGAGGACACACTTATATTCTGGTCATAGTAGACTATGCTACGAGATACCCCGAAGCGATTCCCTTATCCAGTATGACTACAAAAACGGTAGCCCAAGCAATGATAAAAAAAAATTCTCGGGCAGGCTTCCCACAAGAGATCCTTACGGACCAAGGCACCCCTTTCATGTCAAACCTTATGAGGCAGATATGTCGATTATTAGGGATTACTCAAATAAAGACCTCGGTATACCACCCCCAAACGGACGGTTTAGTGGAACGCTATAACCGTACCATATAGACACTATTAAGGAAAATAGTAGATGACTCCGGAAGGGATTGGGATCAGAAGTTGCCCCTGGTTCTTTATGCCATCCGGACTCACGAGCAGTCCTCTACGGGTCATAGCCCGTTTGAATTAGTCTTTGGAAGGCAACCTCGTTGTCTTCTGGACATGGCAGCAGAAACATGGGAGGAGGAAGGGGAGGAAAGAAAGCCCTTGCTCGACTATGTTCACAATTTAAAAACCCAGTTACAAAACCTATGGGAAGATGTACATAGACATCTCGAGAAAGCACAAAACAATCAAAAAGCCTATTATGACAAAGGAAGTAAGTTACGATCATTTCTCCCGAACGATCAAGTCCTCATAATGCGACTAACATCTGAGCATAAATTATTAGCCAAATGGCAGGGACCCTATAGAGTTATTAAAGCAGTCTCTCCCGTCACCTACCTCATAGAGTTAAATGCACACCCGAAAAGAACCCAAATCTACCATATAAACTTACTAAAAAAATGGAAACCAGCAGAAGAGGCAGATAATCGGTTAGCTAACGGATGCTTTATCTCGCCGTCCAGAGAACTAGACTTAGAACTATGTCCCCTAGAGGAACAAAACCCGGAGGGAAATCCCTGCATAAATAACTCTCTGACGGAAACTGAGAAGGGACAACTATCCACACTCTTAAAACAATATTCGCACTTCTTTTCAGAAACACCAGGTAGAACCACCTTGATATACCACAAAATAAAAACACCCGAAGGACGGATTATCCACCTCTGACCCTATCGTATACCCGAAGCCCGGAAACACGTTATTGAGGAAGAAATAAAGAAGATGATAACCCTGGGAGTCACTGAACCCTCTGTTAGACCTTGGAATTCCCCGGTAGTTCTCGTCCCGAAACCCGACGGGTCTATCTGGTTTTGCATCGACTTTCGCAAACTCAATGATATATCACTGTTTGATACATATCCCATCCCTCGAGTTGATGACGTCTTAGAGAAATTAGGGAAGGCAAAATATTTGTCAACCCTTGATCTAACAAAGGGGTACTGGCAAATTCCCCTCGCTCAGGACGATAAGGAAAAAACTGCATTTTCAACTCCGTCAGGCCTCTATCAGTTCACGGTTTTACCCTTCGGTCTCCATGGGGCCCCTGCGACTTTCCAATGCTTGATGGACCGATTGCTAAAACCATTTCAAGACTTTACAGCAGCCTATTTAGATGACATTGTCATTTATAGCGACATTTGGCGTAATCACTTACTACATCTCAACAAGGTGTTTACTGCTCTGGCAGAAGCCGGACTAACAGCCAATCCAAAAAAATGTGTGTTGGGAAATACAGAAATATCCTATCTAGGTTATGTGATAGGCAATGGGACCCTCCAACCACAAAAAAATAAAATTGAGGCCATAATGCAAGTTAAAAAAACAAAAAGGACCTACGATCCTTTTTAGAGTTGGTAGGCTATTATCGTAGCTTTATACCCAGATATTCTACTATCGCTGCCCCTTTTACTGATCTGCTGGCCAAGCCACGTCCCACCACATTAGCTCCATTTTCAGAGTCTCAGAATAGTAGCTTTGAGCAGTTAAAGACATCCCTTACCACTGATCCGGTGTTAAAATGTCCTGATTTTTCTAGACCGTTCCACCTTTATACTGACGCTTATAACATCGGTCTCGGGGCTGTCCTCACCCAACCCGACGAGGAGGGGCTTGACCACCCAGTTGTCTTTATCAGTAGGAAACTTCTTCCCCGTGAATGCCACTACCCCACTATTGAAAAAGAGTTTTTAGCCATAAAATGGGCTGTAGAAAACTTGCAATACTACCTTTTGGGCAGGTCGTTTATCCTGTACACTGACCATGCCCCTCTAACTTGGCTCGCCTCCCACAAGGACTCCAATTCCAGAGTTTTGCGGTGGTTCCTAGAACTGCAACCTTTTACTTTCCAGGTCCGCCACGTCCCAGGTTCTCAGCAGGGCCCCGCTGATTACCTGTCTCGATTCCCATCCTCTTCCTCATCGGTCCTCGAACAGTCCCGATCATGGGATAGGGAGTGTAGACGGGTCTCCGTGACCGCGTCCTCTCCCTCCTTGCACCGACACCATTCGACCGGCTCCCTCGATGCGCTTCCGCATTCCCATAGTAACATGGGAACGCTGCCAAGCGTCGTAGACAACGACTTCCTGAGATGGCAGCTACAAGAGAGAAAGGACTACGCCACGGAGGAGGAGAACACCCCGGAAGAAAAGAACACGACGGAAGAGAGGAAGACGTACGGAGCCCGAGACGCGGAGACGACGGTGGAGAAAGACCACGGACCCTCCCGAGGAGCAGAGGAAACCGGAGCCGATTCCAACTGCGGGAAGGAGCCAAGGACGCTAGGAACCCGCCACGACCCAGGAGGGTCGTGGCTCTCTAAGGTACGGTCCCTCCTAGGGACGAGGGAACCCAAGAGTGACACAGGCACAGGGGAAGGGAACAGGGGAGGTGGGAGAGGGGAGGTGGTACGGCACTGAACCACTGGGGAGAGAGTACTGAATTCTCTGTTTGCTTGGCACTAGAGAGAGAGAGAGAGAAAAGAGACGGACCGTGGCACCATATTCAGGACCCATCACCTGCACAGTGGGATATCCTCACACCCCCCCCCTAAAGTCCCTCCCCACATGTATCTCTAAGAAAGAAACCCCACCAGACTACCCCAAAAGGACTCACCTTCGTTTTCTTTGTTTGTTGTTTTCTTTTCCGGTAACACTCGGGAGGCACTACAACCCGACGTCCGCCGAACCTAGAGAAGGGGGAAAAGAAAAGGAAAAGAACAAGACGATTAATAGAGACAAGACAAGAAATCCCACAAAGCTACAAAGAACATAACGGACATTGGATGCTCTCTAAAAATAGAAAAGAAATAAAAGTTTGGTTTTTCTTTCTAAAAATATACATATCAGACTCCGCCCTTTTTATTTGTCTCTTTGTACTGCCACAGCCTACCACAATAATCCTCCTAGTTGGCCCATGGGCTTCATTGTATCGTTCCTCTGCCCTTGTCCTGGGATTCCTCACTGGGGTCAGTAGCCATGACAGGTTGGGGTAACCAGAGTCAGCTGCAAATGGCGAGGGACAACTGTTAGACACACGCTGACTCATAGGGACATCCACAGACCCAGACAACTATTCCCACTGATTTGGGTCCAGGTGCTCACCTAATAGCCACACCCAGTGCCTCTGTAGCTGCCCCATCACATAAGGGATGCTGCTATTCCGCAGGATGTAAGCGTCATGCACTGAGCCAGGGAATTTTGCATTAACGTGGGAGATGTACTGGTCTGCCAAACACACCATCTGCACATTCATGGAATGGTAACTCTTCCGGTTCCTGTACACCTGTCCACTCCTGTGGGGGGGACCAAGGCCACATGTGTCCCATTAATGGCACCTATGATGTTGGGGATATGTCCCAGGGCATAGAAATTACCTTTCACTGTAGGCAAATCCTCCACCTGAGGGAAAACGATGTAGCTCTGCATGTGTTTCAGCAGGGCAGACAACACTCTGGACAACATGTTGGAAAACATAGGCTGGGACTTCCCTGATGCTATGGCCACTGTTGTTTGAAAAGACCCACTTGCTAGGAAATGAAGTACTGACAGCACCTGCACTTGAGGGGGGATTCCTGTGGGATGGCGGATAGCTGACATCAGGTCTGGCTTCAACTGGGCACACAGTTCCTGGATTGTGGCACGATCAAGCCTGTAGGTGATGATCACATGTCTTTCCTCCATGGTCGATAGGTCCACCAGCGGTCTGTACACCGGATGATGCCGCCATCTCCTCACATGCCCCAGCGGACGGTGCCTATGGAGGAGAACAGCGAGCACAGAGTCAACCAACTCTGAGGTACGTAAACACAGCTTACTCTGAAAATATTCATAAATCGAAATTTGCCTGTATGAGTGTTTAGGCAAGGGCTAGGTATGTGTGATGCAGTCAAAAATAAAGCCATGTGGGCCCCTGAAATGGCGGCTGCCTGACCTGTAAGGTGGTACAAGGGGATATGAGGTAACTCCGCTGGCGTACACCGTCATGGTAGGCGGTCGAAGACCGCGGCACAATTCTGCATTGGTTAACATTGGACCCTATGGGTCCGAGGAGCCAATGACGATGTACGCCGCCGGTGACGGTACGTACCGCCGCGGACGTGACCGCCATTTTCTCTCTGTTCAATCACTCGATACCTGATCTTCGACCGGAGAGGACCTACACTGCAAGTGCTGCTGTGACCTCAGTCTGGAAGAGACAATGGCTTGTGTGTCTGGGGAAAGGGCCCCTGCCTTCAGCACGGAGGAGTTGGAGAAACTCGTGGATGGGGTCCTCCCCCAGTACACGCTACTCTACGGTCCAGCAGACAAACAGGTAAGTACACTGTGAGCATGCTGTATGGGCAATGCCTGTGTGGAGTGGGGTGGATGAAAGATAGGGGGGGTGAGAATGAGGTGTGCATGAAACAACGGTGAGTGCATGTGCGTCATGGCAAGGGTAGGGATGCGGGCCAATGACTGTGACGGTGCAGTTGGTAATTATAGGAGGCTGGCCTGGCTTGTAGTGGGTACCAGAGGTACTTACACCTTGTGCCAGGTCCAGTTATCCCTTATTAGTGTAGAAGAGGTGTTTCTAGCAGCTTAGGCTGATAGAAGGTAGCTATGGCAAAGCAGCTTAGGCTGAACTAGGAGACATGTAAAGCTCCTACTATAACACTGGTGTCATATGCACAATATCATAAGAAAACACAATACACAGAAGTACTAAAAATAAAGGTACTTTATTTTTATGACAATATGCCAAAAGTGTCTCAGTGAGTACCCTCAGTATGAGGATAAGATATATACACAAGATATATGTACACAAACCAAAATTAGGTAAGTAATAGCAAGAACAGTAATGCAAGCAGTGTAAAATTACAGTAGATTGCAATAGGAGCACATAGGTATAGGGGCAACACAAACCATAAACCCAGGGGTGTGGAATTTATTAAAATATCTACTTGTCCACAGGACAGGTTGCTTCTCAAATCTACTTGTCCTGTAAAAAGATCTACTTGTCCCTTTGGTGCCATGTAGTGTGGCGCCAAATTATGGCAGCAATCTCATTATGTAAGAGCTCTGATAATAGCCTCTCTGATTATGCCAGGGCTACTACCATAGTAGGGCTTGAATACTTGCAGTTTCAATCCCTACTGTAGCAATTTCCTTATTTTTCCACCTTTCTGCAGATCTGAATAATGGGGCTGGAGGAAGCAGTAAGCAATAGTTCCAGGGCTGGAATGCCTTTGAGTCTGCAAACCTACTAACCTGCATGTTTTAAATATTTTCACCAGCTTCTCTCTAATATTTTCCCATAATAAGAAAGGTTGGACATTTACTCCTGACAATGGCATAATTAGAACTTCTTCCAGGGTTGGGAAGAAAGTGGCTGGAGGGAAAATGAACTTGCAAATGCTCAATAGATTTTCACATGAGCAAATCTACACATGCGTATTTACCCATGCTCAAATACAGTTCACAAATATTTTATAGGGGTACGACATATACCATGGGTGCACTTTTGTGACTTTCTTTAAGAATTTGGGGCCACATGTAGGTAGGTTCAGATTTGCGACCCAAATGTAGGATGGTGTCCCTGACACCATCTGTGATTCGCAAGGGCTTCGCAATTGCACACCTCATGAATAATCATGAGGTGGGTCGCAATTTGCGACCCCCTTGCGAATGACGGCCTCACAGGGATGGTGGCCTGCTGGAGACAGCAGACCACCATGTCTGTGACTGCTTTTCAATAAAGCAGTTTTTGGGTTTTTTTTTGTAATGCAGCCCGTTTTCCTTAAAGGAAAACGAGATGCATTACAAAAACGAAAAATTATACGTTTTCGTTTAATTTTTTCAGAGCAGATAAACCCCAAAAGTGGAATGCGAACCACAAATGGACCCCAAACCTATGTGAGCTTGTAGAGGGTCACTGGGACTGTGAGAAAACAGTGAGGGTTAGAAAAATAGCCCACCCCAAGACCCTGAAAGGTAGGTGTAAAGTGCACCTACTACCCCCAGAGAGCCCAGAAGTCGTGATAGGGGGATTCGCCAGGAAGAACAAACACCAGCAATGCAACAACAGTGGATTTCCAGAACTGAGTACCTGTAAGACAAGGGGACCAAGTCCAATAGTCGCGACAGTGTTGAGAGTGGGCAGGAGCCCAGGAAATGCCAGCTGAGGGTGCAAGGAAGCTGCCACCTGTTGGAAGAAGCTTGGAGTTCTGCAAGAAAGAAGAGAGCTAGGAACTTCTCATTTGGAGGATGGATGTCCCAAGTCGCGATGAAGCTTGCAGAGGTGTTCCCACGCAGAAAGACCGCAAACAAGCCTTGCTAGCTGCAAGGGTTGCGGTAGAGGTTTTTGGGTGCGCTTGTGGCGGTGTCATGGGCAGTGATTCAGCTGGTGGCGGTCTTGTCCTGGCCTGCGGTGCTGCTGGTGGCGGTGTCAGGGTGTTGTAGGGGATACCTAGAATGTAGTGACTGCGACCATCTGAGCTATCGGACCCAGACTTTAAACAGAAAACTGCCAAGTAACGTTATCCCACTTCACGGTAAACCAGGGCTCAGTGAGTACATCAGCCAAAAAACACTAGCTATATTAAACCTAAAAAGGCTGGATTTCTCTGATGCAGTGGACAGTGAAGTTAAATTCCTAGTAAAGCATACTACTGCCTGGTGATATGGCAAGAGTGGATGTCTGGGCTGGTTGTGTTGCTGGTATGTAAATTTACCTTGAAAAAACAAAAGACATGCCGTTTGGCAAAACAGGAACAGTTGGTTTAATTAAACGCTATGGCTGGGAGCACAGTTACAGAAGCAGGACTGAGGACTGACTCAAAATAGATTTGTTTGTAGTGGCATTATAAAGGTCTTTGGAGCCCCGTAAACAATTTAGAGATCTTATTTCAGAAGGAGGAATGTGCCCATAGTCATGGAGCTGTAAATCAAGTCACCTGAAAGCGACTGCAGGTAGGTCTCTACCTTAAGTGAGCACAAGGAAGGCCAGTGCATGAAGTCCAGATGTCCAGCATGAAGAGCATGTGATCACTGCATGTACTGTGTGTGCTGCTTTGAGTGTGTGTTTCTAACTTCATGTGGCATCTGACTTTATGGTGTTTTGGGAATGTGTGCTCCCCTATAGCCGTATGTGCTTTATTGGGCCAATCTCATGGGACCATTGTGGTGTTGCTGCCTATCTGTGGGACTAATTTGTTTTTTTTCTGGTCCTGCTTTTGTCCTTATGGTTATGTGTTGCCCCACCTATGATCTGTCAATCAGTAGTCTCAGATCTAGGTTACTGGGCCTGTCTGACCATGTATTTCTTACTTGGAGTTGAGGGAGAGGGCATCTTGGGAGATTTCGACAGCAGTGATTCGATCTCATTTTTGAACATACACTTATTGTTGAGTATCTTGACCACAGAATGAACAGTCTCTCTAGTTGAATGTTCAACTACATCATTTACACCGCACTTCATGACAGGCACAGTGTTAGGGGCTTATCGTGTCTCTATTTTAACTATTATTACTTCCCTAGTTCCTTGCATTCTACCCAATGTGAGGACTGTGTTTTTACAGCAGGAAACACCCCATTGTAGGAAACCACACGAAAATAGTACAAGAATAAAAGCCAGCCGCATTAATGGACACACTCTCATCAACCGGGGAAGCCAAAGCAGCCTTCATACCATTCCTGCTCTGATGCACAACCCACTTTATGCATGTCAGTTTGTAAATGATGCAGTGCTTGGATGGCAAGGGTGAGCATCCGTTGTCCATGTCCTCACCTGGGATGAATATACAACACAGCGCACTGATCTTGGCACACACCCCTCCCTCCACTGAAGTCATCAAGTCCAATACACATCAAGGTTGCATCACCATGATGCAGAGGGGTCTTAGTTCATCCTTGATTGCATTAAGGCAGAGCTCAGTACTGTTCATCATTTTCACCAGCTCCCTCATGATTATTTGCAACCAGCGGTCATTTGCCTTCGTTTGCACATTGAAAAAGGGTACAGACCCTCCTGCATTTACTTCTCTGTCAGTAAACAGTCTGAATTCTTACGGAATGTCCTTGAATTGAGGTCTACCAAAATAAGTAGCAATTCTTTTTTCTCATGCCTGATGCAATAGAGTTATCTTCTTCTGTAGTAAATGTTGGAACAACTTTGACAGCTCTTCTCCAGGGATTACCATAAATCGTGACAAAAAAGCAAAGGCCATGCCATCTGGACAGAAGCTGAGCGTATGCAAATTCCCTACACTGCCAGTACAGATCCCTCATATTTTGTTTTATTTTTCAGCTGCTGGCTCTAAGCCAGCATGTACAGGGAGGGGCGGGCCATGGGAGGGAGGAGGAGGATGAGGAGGAGGAGGAGGAGTGAGCGCACTTAAGTGCCCATGTCTGTTTGGCCGGCCGTTCTAGACCGGCAAAAGAGATATGCACACTTAGATTTCTCCAGCTGGGTTGGAGAAACGGCACAGACTCCCTGTGCCTGAGCAAGCGGTAAACCAGCCCACTCAGACCAATCCCCATGCTGCTCTAATGCTTTGTAATTGCATGAGAGCAGAAAAGGGACATCAGAGGGAGTCTCTGAAGCTGCTGGGACCAGGAAGAGGAGTGTGAGGCGGTCTGCAGAACCAGGTAAGTATTTTTTTGGTTTTTAATGTTAAACCCTCCCACGCCCCTCCATGTGCTCCCCCTCCCCTGCAGACCCCCCACGCTCTCCCCACCACTTTTAATATGTGTCTGCCACCTGATTATTCCTTTACCTCTGAAACAAAAATATTACAGTGTAAGTTTCCATACAATTAGGGGTTGCCCCTTCTCCTCTATCCATGTGTTATCTATGCTGGTATTTAATTCTTCCCCATGTGACTCATTTCCCTTCGTATCATCAAGGTGGATAGACCTACATTTGAACTCCATGTCTGGCGTCCATTTGTAATTGAAGAAGACTGGACCAGACATGCTAAGGGCCACCCTAGGACCATAGATGGGAGCCGTGGCTTTGCTGCCCCCAAGAATCGCTCTTGTGCAAAGTCTCGGGCCAAACATTATCCCCTATGGTGCTCAGTGAAGAGTTACAGTGCTATGGGATTGGTCTTATATACTACTCTATGGGGTTCTACTCTGTTGGGTTGCATCTTGGCCCTAATCTTACATAGGTACAGGTGGAGGAGATATCTTGCTCTTTCGAGGGCTACCTCTTGAGATAAATAAAGCCTGCCCGCGCCTACTGCGTGTGGTATCATTGAACATATGTAAGTTGACCTGACTTATATCTTGGTACCCACTGCGGTCATGTGCTGATTGATTAAATTTGTTGTGTAGGTGTGCGCTGTGTAGTGCGTTTAGAATACTATAGTTGAGTTCTGTATAACTGTAAGTGATGTGGGAGAGGTCCTTTACAAAACATAACCCTCCCCTCCTCTCCGGCAACCTTTCATTTAGGTGAAGTTCCACTTGGGATTTCCCCATCCTTGCCTGATGCAGTCTTCTGTGACGGCCATGTCCTCTGGTTTGAATGATCGCCCCTCTAGCTAGGGTCTATAGTACTGGCCCTTCCTTTTGGTTTGGTTTGATTCAGCGGACTAAGAGGTGGCAAAATGGTCGCGCAAAGACCTTGCCTTCTTCTCTAGTCACTGTTTCTGTAGGGGTCAGTTTGTCTGACTAGCGTGTTTGGGGTAGCTGGCGGATGTCTTTGTTGCTGCACAAGGAGTCTTGTGGTTTCTCCTACATCTTAAGTGTGTTTGAATACTGTGAATAGCAGATATGGAAATAACACTTCATGGGAATGACAACTTCTTCATGTTCATAAGGTTATTAACAAGGTACAACATTTAACATAAAACACAGTTGCAATAATTTACCAGCACCACAACATCAAGAATGTAACATTAGGTATGGGGCAGCCGGGTGCAGAAAGGTGTTGGGTGCCCAATGATTCTCTATGGAGATCAGTCTTGGCAAACACAGGCTGCAGGCTCTGACTGTGAGGCCAGCAGTGAACAACAAACCGGTGACTAGTAGACTCGGGGTGCTCGGGGTGTAGGTGCACCTTTGGTCTTTGTCTCCAGGGATGACAGATGCAGGGGTGTCTTTAGGCATCGGGTTTTCTCATCCAATAGCACTTGTGGTCAGGGGTTCCTAGCTGTTGAGGCTGCAGGTGTGGTCAAGTCTAGCAGTGGTGAAACCAGGGTGGACTTGAGATCAGCAGTGCTGGGGAAGGTCATTGGCACTGGTGTCCCCTCTCAGAATGTTTCAGAGGCAACAGCTGCAGTGTTTGCTTGAGGTGTTTGGTTTCTCTCCATCACAAGGTTGCAGGAGATGGGGCCTGTGTGCAGAGGCTGCAGGTGACTTGGAGGGGAAACCCACAATGGACTCTAACTGCACAGCTGGGGACCCTTGCTGGCCACGTTGGTTCTCCTCACCACGGATCGTGGACATTGAGTGCAGTGGTAATTTCAGGTGTGTGTTTTTTGCGGGTCCGGGGCTGCAGAGTCATTTCTTGAGGCTTGGTTTTTGAGCAGGGCTGCTGCTCCCGAGAGACCTGATTGTTTGTTGATGCCAGATGGTCCTCTTATATTTGTGGAGGCTCAGCTGCAGGATGAGTCAATTTCCCAGGCGGTGACCAGCGAGGTCAGCCGGCAGTCCGGCATGGTTTTCACCAGGGCAGCAGCTGTTTCTTCTCTTCTTCAGCAGGCTGACTCTTCTTTTTCCTTTTCTTCTTAGGCAGTCAGGTTCTAGTTTCCTGGCAGTATGATCGGAGATGTAGCCAGTTGGCAGAGGCCACCGGCCACACTCATAATGTGGCAGTCTTCACCATCAGCCTGATGGTGGTGAAACCGCCACCTTTCCTGTGGCGCTCTGAGGACCACCAGGGTCATAATGACCCCCAAAGTCCCTACAGAAAGTTAGTCAATGTCACATTTGTACTCATGCAGGGCATTTTGAGCGGGAGTGCAGTTACAATCCAGATCGGGGTGCTACAGAAGGCCATGGAGTGGGTCCCAGATTCCAGGTAGTTTCCCCCCATACCAATACCTCCTACGGCAATCTCAAGGGTTATTGCCAACTTCTTTCAGCTCAACACAGATGCAGGAAGGTGTTCCTCACCCTCAGCCAACCCCCGGGTATCCCAGAACCGATGATTCCTCACGGGGGTCCAGTCCCTATGATGTTTGAGACCTCCACGATCTTAACAAGGACCAATGACGGTGCCTGAGGTGGAGGAGTGCGAACTTGGCACAGTCCTGAAAATGAATCAGAGTGGACTATATGTGAATGGAGAAGGGGTAAAAGCAGCTTTATCAGATCAGGAGTGTCAGTGAATGAAGTGAATATTAGAAAGTTATCCACCTTAGTTGAGAGCCTTGCCACTAACAGTGCAGGTGCTTGAATGTGACAGATAAGTAATTTCTCGCAAAAGGAGCTATCATCATGCAAAACTGACTTACACTGGATTTCCTACTTGTGAAGGAAGGCGGAGTTTGCAAGCTCAATCATACATGTTAATGCCGTGCGTACATTCCATGCGTACATAAGCAGCTTAACAGCTATATTACTAATATTACAAATATAACACATGAATTTATTGAGCTAGAGGATTCAGGTGCTTGGAAAGGACTCGGATCCATATTCGGGGAAAGGAAAGGATTTGCTACAAAAGTGGAATGGCTTGGTAGAGTATGTGGAGACATTTAAAAATTGTTTCTACCCCACTTCTGCTATTATTGCCTAGCATTGCATACATGCTTGTTTCGTTGAAGTTTTGAAAATAAATTTCATCACAGAAGGTTATGATTTGCAGGTATAAACAGCTGTCAGCAACAAGAGATAGATAATACTTGATGTAAAAGTTGAAGAAATGCAAAGTGATCTGTATGACACCTTGAAGGATTCAGAAGATTCCAAGAAGAACTGAGGCTGATGAATTATATCTTGTAATAAAGAAATTAAGTGATGATTTAGAAATCATCAGGGTGAAAGTTGTTTCTTTTCTGCATAATAAATACATTACAATTTGAGCTTACACTAACCTAAGTTGTGCTTATACTTTCTTCCATCTTGCATCAACGTCACAACACACCACGTGATGGCTATTACTCTTTTCTCGTTAACAGAGTTTTAAGAACCACAAGACTAATCAGAGCAAGTTCACAGAGATTTTTCCTCACTGTAATTCATCAAGGACACTTTCAGCTGCCTCAGGCTATCCTCAAACAATCTATCAATTAGACTGCCCCCAGAGAGTGTGAGAGAGTGCTTGCAAACCCAATGTATGACTACTATGAGAGAAACTTTGCATATATTCTGTAACAAACTGTTTCTTCTTTCTCTTTTCTTATTCATCCTGTGAACATTGTATTAATTAAGAATGCATGACTAACCTTGTTTAAAGTCCTATAAAAGGACGCGTGAATTTTGATGTACAGAGAGACCTTATTCTGCATTTTGGAAGGTGAATCTATGCCAGATTTCACTTAGAGCCGTAAACAGTTCTCTGTATGCCTTAATATTAAAATGTATTTACTTATGTGCTGTTATGCCCAATTTACCTTTTACAAGTCATATAAAGCACTGTAACAACTATCCTTGTCTGTCATCTTACAAGAATTTTTATCACCTGCTTCTGAGATTATTCTCTTGTTTTACCAAAGTGATGGCTCCAGTGGGGGGAACACCAAAGCCCATATCAGGACTCCTAATTGTTGGTGAGGACAGCAGCACGTGTGTGGTTCAGTGTTGCATACTAACAGTACTGTCTCTCCTGTGCCCTCCTCCTGCGTAAAGTCGCTCTCTCTTCATGTCCTGCATCACACAGAATTGGAGAGGAAATACATACATGAGGGGGAGGGAGAGGGTTCTGCCACCGTAACAAGAAGGGGTGAGTAAAGAAACCTACAGACAGGAGGAAATCACCTGCTGTGGAAGCGGGGTATATAGCAAACACAACCGACTATGTGCAAGGGAAGTTGGGAAAATGGAAAATACCGAAGGCCACACCACATACTAGGTGGCAATAAGTAACTAAGAAATGATTAATAAACATGATGACTTATCAGCAGGAACCGCTTCTGAGGCGGGGCACTGCCGGCAGCGCCATGACCGGCGCGCTGCGGCAGCTCGTCCCACTCTTGGCCTGCTTTTTGTCGTCTTCGGCTCTCTGGAAATGAGGACAGATAAAAATAACAATGACTCATTTTGTGTTACTTCCCACAAAAGGATTTCTTTTTTTTTTACAGGCATAGCGTTGTACTGTCGGACCAACCAGTCCTGATCCTACCTTTCACCTACCTTTCACCTCCGCCCTGGTATTGCTTCTCTGTCCTATACGCTTGTTTACTTCCTCCCCCGAGTCATACTTATTTGCTATTGATGGGCAAAATCAGTCTCCCTTCGTGTCTTGAACCTCTCTGAGATGGAGACTGTATTAGCAGTGCACCTACGTTAATAAAACCTCTGGCCTGTTTACTGCAAACATAGTGCCATATACAATAAATAAATGTATTTTTGTACCAGTGGATACGTGTGTCCATCCACAATCTTTGTTGCAAAGCAGTGGTCAAATAAATTAATTACAACCTATATATATATTTGAAATGTTAATTATATGTGTTATTATGTATGTTATAATATAAATAATTATACATATACACACATTAAAACTTATAGATGCACACTTTCATATACTAAAGATTTTTGTAAAATAGATAAATATTTTGTATTATTAAATAATAATACTAATTATATCATCGTGTGTATTTATGTATTGTTATGGGTGCACATATATAGAATAATATACATAAATACAATTATATAGACACATTTAATATTATAATATATATAATATATATATGCAAAGGAGTGGTCAAATAAATTAATTATAACTTACATATATATTTGAAATGTTAAGTATATGTGTTATGTATGTTATAAATAATTATACATATACACGCATAAAAACTTATAGATGCACACTTTGATATATTAAAGACTTGTAAAAAAGATACATATTTTGTATTATTAAATAACACTAATTATATCGTTGTGTGTATTTATGTATTGTTATAGGTGTGCATATATAGAATAATATACATAAATACAATTATATAGACACATTTAATATTATAATATATATATATTTTATAAAATAAACACATTCATATTGATCTATAAAATACATTGTATATATAATGTATATATTGTGAATATGCACCATTATTAGATAGAATATATTGATGTACATTCTAAAATATTTACATTTATATTATGTACAAATAATTTTAGGTAATTAAATATACAATCATACATCACATAAGCTTACTTGTGATGTGATGCTGCCTGAAAAGTATTACATAATATTAAAACGAATTTTACAAAATGTCACTCGCCTTGCCTTACCATTTCCATGCCTACCAGGTCCAGCAGGTCCTTTTCCCAGGCAAGGATGGCAGCCCAGTGGCGCAACTTGTTGAGTGCAGGAGACCCCGGTGTCATGGCACATATTGCACCACTCTCTCCATCACCACAGCTGTCGCTCCGCTAGGCCATAGCCTTTGCCGGCCCAGTTGCCACCATGAGGTCAGGTGGTGCTGTGTGAAACAAAAAAAAGAGCATCACAATGTGGCGTCACCCCCTCGCGTTGCCATTGCTCACAGTGGGTGTGGGACTCTACGGAGGTGCTGCCTGCCTTTGCCATAGCCGAGTATGATGGGATTGGAACAGCACATTTTAAAAACACAAAACCATGGAATAAAAACGTAAAATAAACAAGTGGCAGAGAAGAAAACTAATAAAAAGTGAAAGTATTAAAAAAAGGGTGACTGAATAATTTCTAGGTAATTCTGCATAATTATGTGAGTTTCACCCGCCCTCATACCTAATTACCATTGCTTCCAACCCTAAATGTTCTTTCTATGCTTATATTTTAATTAGCATTCCAGGGATATTGTGAATAATGTGTGATTGTAATGTAAAGATGGTTCCAGTTCAACATGAAACAGGTGTTGTTAAATATGAATAATTGAGATACCATAGAATGGACACTCAGCATAATCTTCTTTTTTTTTACTGCAGATTAGAAATGTTCACCAAACCTCTGCGAGTGCATCTTGTACCTTCATGTTTATTATTTAGTTTACCAATATTCAACCAACCTGAATCTGATATAAAAAACAGATTCAGAAAGCCACAGCACAGAGAGGACCTTTGTCTGTGATATCCAGAGGCACAAATGCAGCACCGACCCTTATAGTACGTTACCATGCAATGGGTGGTCTTACAAGGTAACAATGGGTGGCCTTCACATGGTGACAATGGGTGGCCTTCACATGGTGACAATGGGTAGCCTTCACATGGTGACAATGGGTGGCCTTCACATGGTGACAATGGGTGGCCTTCACAAGGTGACAATGGGTGACCTTCGCAAGGTGACAATGGGTGGCCTTTGCAAGGTGACAATGGGTGGCCTTCGCAAGGTGACAATGGGTGGCCTTTGCAAGGTGACAATGGGTGGCCTTCGCAAGGTGACAATGGGTGGCCTTCACAAGGTGACAATGGGTGACCTTCGCAAGGTGACAATGGGTGACCTTGACAAGGTGACAATGGGCGGCCTTCGCAAGTTGACAATGGTGGCCTTTGCAAGGTGACAATGGGCGGCCTTCGCAAGTTGACAATGGTGGCCTTCACAAGGTGACAATGGCTGGCCTTCGCAAGGTGACAATGGGTGGCCTTCACATGGTGACAATGGGTGGCCTTCACAAGGTGACAATGGGTGGCCTTCACATGCTGACAATGGGTGACCTTTGCAAGGTGACAATGGGTGGCCTTTGCAAGGTGACAATGGGTGGCCTTTGCAAGGTGACAATGGGTGGCCTTCACAAGGTGACAATGGGTGGCCTTCACAAGGTGACAATGGGTGGCCTTCACATGGTGACAATGGGTGACCTTCGCAAGGTGACAATGGGTGACCTTCACAAGGTGACAATGGGTGGCCTTTGCAGGGTGACTCGTGGGCTGCGTTTTTCAGTTTTTGAATGAGATAGCAGGCTTGTTATCTAAATGGAAGAATACAATTTTACTGTAAAACGTATTGTTCTGGAAAAGATATGCAAGTGCGAATCCTTGAAAATGAGATTAGGATTAAAGTCAATCTGCTAGAAATAGCATAGCGACTAGAAGTAGCACCAAAAGGGTGTTAAGATTGTGCAATGCAATAACCATAATATAATTTTTCTTTTCATTCTTCGTGAGCTGTTTTACTGCATTGCTGTTTATCTTCTGTGTGGTTACCATTCAGATTTATAGTAAAGAGTTTAAAGTATTTCCTGTTATTTAGTACTCAGTGGGTTGTGGGCTGGATTTCTGATTCCTTAGGGCCTCAAATGCTGCAACTCTAGGAGATCCTGGAGAACATATCACCACCCATCATGTGCAGAGCCAGGGGCTTTCAAGGTTGGTACCGCTGGTCTCCCTTTCTGTGAGTCACTCGCACACACCAAGTATGTGTTACATGGGTACACGCACAACAGTAGACCTCCACCCCTGTGGTCAAGATAAAAAGGGTCTTTACACACTGTGGCTTCCTCGAGAACATGGTCGCTGCTCCACTGCTCTGTGTGCTGAACCCGTGCCACGGACAGAAGGAACTCTCCGTGTGCTGAGGGCACGTGTGGTGCCCCAGCAGCTCACAGGGCAGGATCGAGGAGGTTCTCTCATCAAAGGACAGGCCTGGGCTTCTGCACACAGAATAGATTAGTGTGAGTTTAGGGCCAAAATAAAAAATACCAGGTACCTGAAGTCTGGCCTTCGGGGCAGGGGAATACGTCCATTTTCACATTCTCATCTCAAAAGTATGTCAGGGAATTCTGGAATATCAGGACCTTTCAAATAACCCAGTTGGGGATGGATGAGGCTTCTATTCCTAACATTTATTCAAAGAGTAAATAAGACTACCAGTAAGTAATAGAGGAAAATACTGACGGCTGTCTCTCCACTTCACGGCACCTGCCTGGTGACTTCCCAACTCTCTACCTCGAATATTGTCTAACTTGTGGTCTGTAGAGAAAGAGCTCCTACATACACAGCATAGCTCCACTATGCAGAGCACTGCGCCTCAAAGCACAGCATAGTGTACCTCCTGCAAGTGCAGCATAGCTCCTCTAGGCACAGCATAGCTCCACCCTGCACAGCATAGCACCTCTATGCATAGTATAGCTCATGCAAGTGCAGCATGGCTCCTTTATGTACAGCATAGCCCCTTCCTGCATAACATAGCTCCTGAAAGAGCACCATAGCTCCTCTATGTACAGCAGAGCTCCTGCCTGCATAGTGTAGCTTCTGCAAGTGCAGCATAGTTTCTCAATGCACAGCATAGCTTTACCCTGCACAGCATAGCACCTCTATGCATAGTATAGCTCCTGCAAGTGCAGCATGGCTCCTCTATACACAGCATAGCTCCACTATGCAGAGCACTGCGCCTGAAAGCACAGCATAGTATAGCTCCTGCAAGTGCAGCATAGTTTCTTAATGCACAGCATAGCACCTCTATGCATAGTATAGCTCATGCAAGTGCAGCATAGCTCCTCTATGCACAGCATAGCTCCACTATACAGAGCACTGCGCCTCAGAAGCACAGCATAGTATACCTCCTGCAAGTGCAGCATAGTTTCTCAATGCACAGCATAGTTCTGCCTCGCACAGCACAGCACCTACCTGCATAGTATAGGTCCTGTAAGAGCACCATTGCTCCTCTATGTACTGCAGAGCTCCTGCCTGCATAGTGTAGCTTTTGCAAGTGCAGCATAGCTTCTCTAGGCACAGCATAGCTCCTCCATGTACAGCATAGCTACTCCCTGCATTGTATGGTTCCTACAAGTGCAGCATAGCTTCTCAATGCACAGCATAGTTCCTCTCTGCACAGCATAGCGCCTTCCTTCTTAGTATAGCTCCTGCAAGTGCAGCATAGCTTCTCAATGCAGAGCATAGCTCCTTCCTGCGTAGTATAATCCCTGCATATGCAGCATAGCTCCTTTATGCACATCATAGACCCTTGCTGCATAACATAGCTCCTGTAAATGCAGCATAGCTCCTCTATGTACAGCATAGCTACTCCCTGCATAGTATGGTTCCTGCAAGTGCAGCATAGCTTCTCAATGCACAGCATAGTTCCTCTCTGCACAGCATAGCGCCTTCCTTCTTAGTATAGCTCCTGCAAGTGCAGCATAGCTTCTCAATGCAGAGCATAGCTCCTTCCTGCGTAGTATAATCCCTGCATATGCAGCATAGCTCCTTTATGCACATCATAGACCCTTGCTGCATAACATAGCTCCTGTAAATGCAGCATAGCTCCTCTATGTACAGCATAGCTACTCCCTGCATAGTATGGTTCCTGCAAGTGCAGCATAGCTTCTCAATGCACAGCATAGTTCCTCTCTGCACAGCATAGCGCCTTCCTTCTTAGTATAGCTCCTGCAAGTGCAGCATAGCTTCTCAATGCAGAGCATAGCTCCTTCCTGCGTAGTATAATCCCTGCATATGCAGCATAGCTCCTTTATGCACATCATAGACCCTTGCTGCATAACATAGCTCCTGCAAGTGCAGCATAGCTCCTCCTCTCTGCATAATTTAGCTCCTGCAAGTGCAGCATATCTCCTATATGCTCAGCATAGCTCCTCCCTGCATAGTATAATCCCTGCCCGTGCAGCATAGCTCCTCTATGCACTTCATAACCCCTACTTGCATAACGTAGCTCCTGCAAGTGCAGCATAGCTGCTCTAGGCACACCATAGCTCCCTCATACAGAGAGCGTATGGAAATAGGTTCATGGGATTAATAAATGGGATACAGGAGATTAGATATTGTTAGGTTGCAGGGGTGTGGGCAATTTGTGACACCTCCCCAACACATCCCCACTTCTGCATCCCAGCTAATCCTCACAGGCTCACGCAAGAGTGTAGGACCAAGGCATGACCTCCCCCCACCTTTCTGGTCTCCAGAGCTGCCACCCATCATTGTCCCTACACTGAACGCACCCAGGATAAGGTTACCAAGAGACTCAGTCACTAAAGAGGCAGTTCTCCAATCCTGGGCTTTTTTGTTTACAAATGGTTGTTTTCAGGTGTTTGTTTAAATTAGTGAGGACTTTAACTTGTTATTAGGCCTTGCATCCTTTGAGGCTTTTTGCAGTTTACCCTCTGTTTTGCTGATTCTCTTTTTGTTGGCATTAGGACCCTGAGCACTTTACCACTGCTAACTAGTGCTAAAGGGCATGTACTTACCCTTAAATATGATGACATTGGTGTATACCTGATTGGCATATTTGATTTACTGGTAAGTCCCTTGTAAAGTGATATACCATATACACAGGGCTTGTATTTCAAATGCTACTAGTGGGTGTGCTGCACTGATTGTGCCACCCACAGGAGTAGCCTTTGAAACCTGTCTCAGGGCTTCCATTGCAAGGCCTGTGTGTGCAGTTTACTGCCACTCCAACTTGGCATTTAAAACTACTTGCCAAGCCTTCAACTCCCCTTTTATTACATGTGTTACCCCTAAGGTAGGCCCTAAGCGACCGTAAGGGCAGATGCCTTGTAAGTAAAAGATAGGAAATGTATCTGTGTGTTTTACATGTCCGGGTCGTGAAAAACACCCAAATTGTGTTTTCACAAGTGTGAGGCCTGCTTCTTTCATATATTAACACTGGGAATTGCTTAGTACACTTTTAAGATGTAATTCCTGGTTGCAGAGGAGTTGCTGTTTTATGATTTATACCTTTGGACTGGTGATGACAAATTCCTTTAATGGTAAAGTTGGATTTGACATTACTAGTTTAGGAGTGCCACTTTTAGAAAGTTGGCATTTCTCTGCTCTTAGCTCTTTGTGTGCCTTACAGCCTGTCTCCAAAACATGTCTAGGGCTTGGTGACAGCTACACCTTGTGCAGTCCCTTTAGACAGCCACAAACACAGGACACTTAACTGCATCTGCTTTCATCTGCATACTGATGGGTCTTTCTGGGCAGGAGGCAAGGTAGGAGCTGACACTTACACTTCAAAAGGTAGGGTCCTGTCCTCATTGTCCTCACACAAAGCACTGATTTACGCCCCACAGATCGGATGGCAGACAGGGCTTAGCTGAAAAGGGATCTGCACACTTCAAATACTTTGCTCCACCTCCACTCCAAAGGCACTATTGGGTATAAGTACCGGGTCTCTGATTCCTTCAAATCAGACACTTTTTGGACTTGTAACCAGACATAGCTGGAACTACATCTACACATTGCCAGAAGAACTGCTGTGCTACCTAAACGACTCGTTGTTGGACTGCTAAACTGGAAGGTCAGCCTTTATCAGTTGTTGCCCTGCTGCTCTCTGCCTGTGCTGAAGGAGAGCTGGACTCTGCCTTTTCTTCCAGGTGAGCTCTAAGGGCTTGTTAGCTTGCCTCCTATTGCTTGACACTCAGGGAAACCAAAGTCTCTACCCCTGCTCCTGTGCCTGGTTCACTGGAAGTGGACCCAGATACTTGCAACAAGGATTTTGACTTATCGTCTGTCTGCCTGTAGCAGAACCAGCACATCGACCTGATTGCGGGAGCCAAATTGGTGCATCACTCTTGGAACCAACGCAACATGTTGAGAAAGCAATGCATCAGAATCTTGCATCGCTGCTGCAGCAGCGCCGAGAGATCAACGCATCCCTCGACTGCGTGAATAAACCCAGTGCATCACTTCATGAACGCGTTACAGCTCCAGCTTCTTATCTGCGGAACAGATTCATCGCCTCCCCTGCGGGCCAGAAATTGATGCATCGCTCGACTGCGCCCGCATCTCACGACACATCTCGCACTTGCAACCAGGAAAGGTACTTTGTTCACCGGGTCCTACGTGGGTGCTGTAGCTAACCTGCACTTCATCGCAGTTAGCTTAAACTTTGAATTTGTCCCGGTCCAGCTTGACCTAAAGTAACCCTTTTTAGTGCTACTGGCTTCTTCTAAGCACTTTACAGCATTTTATTAATTTTAAGTTCTACTCATTGGATTTTTGTCGTTTTGGTCTTGTTTTGTTTATATTATAATAACCTATTTTTATAAACATGTGTGGAGTCTTTTGTGGTGTATTAATTGTGTTACTGAGTCTGTGGGTTGCACAAATACTTTACACATTGCCTTTGTAGATAAGCCTGACTCTTTGGTGCCAAGCCAAGCTATCAGAGGGTGAGTACTGGTTATCCAATTGTGTATCTATCTTACCCTGACTAGAGTGGTGGTTCCTGGCTTGCCTGGGTGCATACCTGAGGCAACCAAGAATCCCATTTTCTAACACTTGTATAATGCATTCAGTTGTTAAAGGAAACCTCAGGACTACTGAGCCATGGAGTCACTTGGTACCCTTATCAGAGTAGCAGGCATCTCTGGGGAAGATGCTGCCTGTAGGTCTTCAAAAAGGTGTGTGCCTTGAAGTGTATATGTATGTTCGTCAATATTCGGATTACAATTAGGGGAGTTGGGTGTATCTTTCCGTTCAAGGGCACCACTGTTTGAGATATCATTCTTTTGGATTGGCCCCATCATAAATTAGCTTATGTAATGTTCAATGAAGGTGATACCGTCCCTATTGCATAAAAATCACATTTGTACTCCACAGCTGAACAACGCTTTCCTCTCACAGAAACAATTCTGACTGCTGATCAGACGGCTGTCATTAAAGAGAGATCTCTGGCCCAGAGGAAACGCATTATTGCTGTATCTCCAATCCCAGCCCTTGAGGCTGTCACAAAACCCAGCGTTCCTAACGCCAAGGCACTACATCCACGTTGGATTCAATTTCTGATGGCCACTGATGTTGATTATGCTTTTGACCCTAAATTACAAACTCAAGAATTTCTCCAATATGAACTAGAAGGCCCAGTTCCAGCAAACACTTTGCCTATTGAACAATATCATGTAATTATGTGAACTGATGCCTCAGCCCAACGAGCAGTAGGCTCCAAACGTCAATACTATACCGCTTGTGCAGTTGTGAGTGGCTATATGCAAGATGCTGAATTCCATCTACAACACACCTACATGCAGACCTGAGGGGACTGCACTGCACAGTTAGCAGAGCTCAAGGCTCTGGTGATGGCACTAGAACACGTGGATCTAGGACAGTTAACATTAATCATCTGTGATTCGTACTATTGTGTCCAGTCCTTCAATGAACACCTGCATTACTGGCACCAGAATGGGTTCAGAGATTCAAAAGGCAACACCATCAACACACAAACTTCTGTGGGGGATGTAGGAGGCTGGACTGGCTTGTAGTGAGTACCAAGGGGTACTTACACCTTGCACCAGGCCCAGGTATCCCTTATTAGTGTATAGGGTGTCTAGCAGCTTAGGCTGATAGATAATGGTAGCTTAGCAGAGCAGCTTAGGCTGAACTAGGAGACGAGTGAAGCTCCTACAGTACCACTAGTGTCACTTGCACAATATTATAAGAAAACACAATACACAGATATACTAAAAATAAAGGTACTTTATTTTTATGACAATATGCCAAAGTATCTGAGAGTGTACCCTCAGTATGAGGATAGCAAATATACACAAGATATATGTACACAATACCATAAATATGCAGTATAGTCTTAGAAAACAGTGCAAACAATGTATAGTTACAATAGGATGCAATGGGGACACATAGGGATAGGGGCAACACAAACCATATACTCCAAAAGTGGAATGCGAACCACGAATGGACCCCAAACCTATGTGACCTTGTAGAGGGTCGCTGGGACTATTAGAAAATAGTAAGTGTTAGAAAAATACCCCACATCAAGACCCTGAAAAGTGAGTGCAAAGTGCACTAAAGTTCCCCAAAGGACATAGAAGTCGTGATAGGGGAATTCTGCAGGAAAGACACAAACCAGCAATGCAACAACGATGGATTTCCAGTCGAGGGTACCTGTGGAACAAGGGGACCAAGTCCAAAAGTCACAAGCAAGTCGGAGATGGGCAGATGCCCAGGAAATGCCAGCTGTGGGTGCAAAGAAGCTGCTACTGGACAGTAGAAGCTGAGGATTCTGCAGGAACGACAAGGGTTAGAGACTTCCCCTTTGGAGGATGGATCCCCTGCGCCGTGGAAAGTCGTGCAGAAGTGTTTTCCCGCCGAAAGACCGCCAACAAGCCTTGCTAGCTGCAAATCGTGCGGTTAGAGTTTTTGGATGCTGCTGTGGCCCAGCAGGGACCAGGATGTCGCCAATTGCGTCAGGGGACAGAGGGGGCATCGAGTAAGACAAGGAGCCCTCTCAGAAGCAGGCAGCACCCGCAGAAGTGCTGGAACAGGCACTACAAAGAAGAGTGAAACAGTGCTCACCCGAAGTTGCACAAAGGAGTCCCACGTCGCCGGAGACCAACTTAGAAAGTCGTGCAATGCAGGTTAGAGTGCCGTGGACCCAGGCTTGGCTGTGCACAAAGGATTTCCGCCGGAAGTGCACAGAGGCCGGAGTTGCTGCAAAAGTCACGGTTCTCAGCAATGCAGTCTGGCGTGGGGAGGCAAGGACTTACCTCCACCAAACTTGGACTGAAGAGTCACTGGACTGTGGGAGTCACTTGGACAGAGTTGCTGGATTCAAGGGACCTCGCTCGTCGTGCTGAGAGGAGACCCAAGGGACCGGTAATGCAGTTCTTTGGTGCCTGCGGTTGCAGGGGGAAGATTCCATCGACCCACAGGAGATTTCTTCGGAGCTTCTAGTGCAGAGAGGAGGCAGACTACCCCCACAGCATGCACCACCAGGAAAACAGTCGAGAAGGCGGCAGGATCAGATTTACAGAGTTGCAGTAGTCGTCTTAGCTACTTTGTTGCAGTTTTGCAGGCTTCCAGCGCGGTCAGCAGTCGATTCCTTGGCAGAAGGTGAAGAGAGAGATGCAGAGGAACTCTGATGAGCTCTTGCATTTGTTATCTGAGGAATTCCCCAAAGCAGAGACCCTAAATAGCCAGAAAAGAGGGTTTGGCTACTTAGGAGAGAGGATAGGCTAGCAACACCTGAAGGAGCCTATCAGAAGGAGTCTCTGACGTCACCTGCTGGCCCTGGCCACTCAGAGCAGTCCAGTGTGCCAGCAGCACCTCTGTTTCCAAGATGGCAGAGGTCTGGAGCACACTGGAGGAGCTCTGGGCACCTCCCAGGGGAGGTGCAGGTCAGGGGAGTGGTCACTCCCCTTTCCTTTGTCCAGTTTCGCGCCAGAGCAGGGCTGAGGGGTCCCTGAACCGGTGTAGACTGGCTTATGCAGAAATGGGCACCATCTGTGCCCATGAAAGCATTTCCAGAGGCTGGGGGAGGCTACTCCTCCCCTGCCTTCACACCATTTTCCAAAGGGAGAGGGTGTAACACCCTCTCTCTGAGGAAGTCCTTTGTTCTGCCTTCCTGGGCCAAGCCTGGCTGGACCCCAGGAGGGCAGAAACCTGTCTGAGGGGTTGGCAGCAGCAGCAGCTGCAGTGAAACCCCTGAAAAGGCAGTTTGGCAGTACCAGGGTCTGTGCTAGAGACCCGTGGGATCATGGGATTGTGCCAACAATGCCAGGATGGCATAGAGGGGGCAATTCCATGACCTTAGACATGTTACATGGCCATATTCGGAGTTACCATTGTGAAGCTACACATAGGTAGTGACCTATGATCAGTGCACGCGTGTAATGGTGTCCCCGCACTCACAAAGTCCGGGGAATTTGCCCTGAACAATGTGGGGGCACCTTGGCTAGTGCCAGGGTGCCCACACACTTAGTAACTTAGCACCCAGCCTTTACTAGGTAAAGGTTAGACATATAGGTGACTTATAAGTTACTTAAGTGCAGTGAAAATGGCTGTGAAATAATGTGTGCATTATTTCACTCAGGCTGCAGTGGCAGGCCTGTGTAAGAATTGTCAGAGCTCCCTATGGGTGGCAAAAGAAATGCTGCAGCCCATAGGGATCTCCTGGAACCCCAATACCCTGGGTACCTCAGTACCATATACAAGGGAATTATAAGGGTGTTCCAGTATGCCAATATGAATTGGTGAAATTGGTCACTAGCCTGTTAGTGACAATTTGGAAAGAAATGAGAGAGCATAACCACTGAGGTTCTGGATAGCAGAGCCTCAGTGAGACAGTTAGGCATCACACAGGGAACACATACATATAGGCCACAAACATATGAGCACTGGGGTCCTGGCTAGCAGGGTCCCAGTGACACATAACAAACATACTGAAAACATAGGGTTTTCACTATGAGCACTGGGCCCTGGCTAGCAGGATCCCAGTGAGACAGTGAAAATACCCTGACATACACTCACAAACAGGCCAAAAGTGGGGGTAACAAGGCTAGAAAGAGGCTACTTTCTCACACAACCCCCCCCAAACGAAGGACAATAAGGCTAACCTTGGCCAGTTGAGACTTTATTGTCTAAGTGGTGATAAGTAGAGAGTAGCTCTGCAATAGACTGGTTACTCCCTTTATCATCCACTATATGGTTACTTCCCTGTGGGGATGTAAACCACCCTGTTTGAAGTTTTTTAGCTAAGCAACAATGTGAAGATGTATTTTCAGAGTTTCTATCAGTAAGGTTTAGTTTAGAGCAGTGGGAATTATCCACTGAACCTATTTGTAGTGATGAAAATGCCAGACAGGGATGCTGTCTCAGTAAAGCCATAGCTGGGCAAAAACTTTGTCCATATGGCTGGAAGAGAGAACAGGGATGCTGTTTCTCTTGATTTGGAGCAGGGCAGGGATGATGTCTTATGAGCTCCACACTAGGGCAGGGATGCTGTCCTAAGTGTTGTGAGGCAGTGCAGGGTTTCTGCACTAAAGTTTCTCTGGGAGGGTTGGAGGGCTGCTCCATGTTAACTAAAATGGTGCTCTTTTTCTCACCAGTGTTAGTTATCCCACAGAGAGGTACTTCTACCTCAGGGAGTCCAGCTTTGCCAGCTGATGATTCCCTTGGAACAGGTGCCACCCTAGGAGAGGTTTCTCCCACCACAGGAATGATATCCTGATTGGCAGGGTGGTTAGGGGATACTGTGATACCCTTTTTACCTGTTGATGGAGAGGGATCCTGAGTTTTCAGGCCTTCTCTCCTTTGCTTTTTCATTTCAGTAGAAATGAGAAGGAACAATTCCTCTGGGATGCCCAGCATGGCTGCATGGGCATAAAACTCTACATCAGCCCAACCTGAGGCCTCTAGGTCATTACCTAAGAGACAGTCTACAGGTAAGCTAGGTGATACCACCACCTGCTTAGGGCCAGTAACTCCACCCCAACTAAACTGAATTATAGCTAAGGGAAGAAACTTAGTGGAGTTATGGACATCAATAATCTTATACTGTTGTCCAATGATGTGTTGTTCAGGATGCACTAGGTTTTCAGTCACCAAAGTGATACTGGCACCTGTGTCCCTGTAGGCCAAGGCCTCAACACCATTTATTGAAACTGTCTGCCTGTACTTATCCATTGTAAGGGGACAAGCAGCCAGTGTGGCAAGGCCAATGCCACTAGGTGTGACAGAAACTGTCTTGGGACTGACTACCCCAGTTTCTATGATGGACCCATAAGTGAACCCAACTACACCCTTTGCTTGACTGTTGCCAGCAGTCCCACCACTAGTACCACTACTGCTAGGGGCACTAGAGCTTGATGTATTAGTGGTGGTAGGCTCAGGGAGTTTACCTGGACAGGACTTATCCCCTGGCCTATGGCCTCTGTTTTTACACACAAAGCACCAAGGCTTTTTAATGTGTGTGGGTTGAGAAGAAGAGGAAGAATTTGTTTTATCCCCACCCTCTGAAGAGTGTTTAAGATTTGAAGAAGGATCTTTGGTTTTACCCTTATCCCCATGCTTATCTTGAGATTTCTCACCATCTTTCTTCTTGCCATCTTTGTCACCCCCTGCATGAACTTTTCTGTTCACCCTTGTTCTGACCCGTTTGTCTGCCTTCTTTCCCAATTCTTGGGGAGAGGTCAGATCAGAGTCTACTAGGTACTGGTGCAACAAATCAGACACACAATTATTAAGTATATGCTCTCTCAGGATTATGTTATATAGGCTTTCATAGTCAGTCACTTTACTGCCATGTAACCACCCCTCCAAGGCCTTCACTGAATGCTCAACAAAGTCTACCCAGTCTTGTGAAGACTCCTTTTTGGTCTCTCTGAACTTCATCCTGTACTGTTCAGTGGTTAAGCCATAACCATCCAGGAGTGCATTCTTAAGAACTGTAAAATTATTGGCATCACTTTCTTTCACAGTAAGGAGCCTATCCCTACCCTTTCCACTAAATGATAGCCATAGGATAGCAGCCCACTGCCTTTGAGGGACATCCTGTACAACACAGGCCCTCTCAAGTGCAGCAAACCACTTGTTAATGTCATCCCCCTCCTTATAAGGGGGAACTATCTTGTGCAGATTCCTAGAATCATGCTCTTTTGCAGGATGACTATTGGGAATACTGCTGCTGCCACCATGGGTTTCTAAACCCAATTTCTGTCTCTCCTTCTCTACTTCTAAGGACTGTCTATCCAAATCCAGCTGTTGCTTCTTGAGCTTCAGTCTGGCTTGTTCCACTCTCAATCTATTGAGCTCCCTTTCTAACAATCTGTCATCAGGGTGGGTGGGTGGGACATGCCTTGAAACAGAAGTATGGTGAGAATGGACAGAAGGAGACCTATCCCTTACAGAAGGCACCCTAACAGCTTGGTTAACAGAAACATCACTTCTACTGTGGTGAGAAGGAATACTCTTGCTATGATGTGAGACAACACTATCTGTATGGTGTGACTCTACATCAGTACCAACTATGCTAGATTGTCTAGTAATGGGCAGGCTAGGAAGTTTCTTTCCTAAATCCTTTTCTAGGGGAGTACCTGGATCAGATTGGGAACCATTAGCTACTTTTTCAACAGATGGGGCCCTTCTGGCCTTATCTTGTTCTCTAAGCATGTTAAGCAACAATTCCAAAGAAGGATTCTTCCCTACACTCAAACCTCTTTCTATGCAGAGACTCCTTGCTCCTTTCCAGCTAAGGTGATCATAAGCAAGTTTGGACAGATCAACAGTTTGGCCTGTGCCAGACATTTTAGAAGAGTTTGAGTGATAGAAAAAGTGAGAAAAAGTTTTTCAGAACTTTTAGAAAGACAGAAAAAAAACTTTTTAAACTTTTTAAGACTTTTAGAAAGTTTAGAAGTACTTTTCAGCACTTAGAAAAGAGTGAAAAGAGGAAATGCTAAACTTTTTAGTTATGTGTACACACACTGAACTTGTTTTGTATATTTTTCTCTTATGAAAAGTACAATGACAAGAGTGGTAAGTAGTCTCAAAGCACTTATCCCACCGCTGCACAACCAATGTAGGAGGCTGGACTGGCTTGTAGTGAGTACCAAGGGGTACTTACACCTTGCACCAGGCCCAGGTATCCCTTATTAGTGTATAGGGTGTCTAGCAGCTTAGGCTGATAGATAATGGTAGCTTAGCAGAGCAGCTTAGGCTGAACTAGGAGGCGAGTGAAGCTCCTACAGTACCACTAGTGTCACTTGCACAATATCATAAGAAAACACAATACACAGATATACTAAAAATAAAGGTACTTTATTTTTATGACAATATGCCAAAGTATCTCAGAGTGTACCCTCAGTATGAGGATAGCAAATATACACAAGATATATGTACACAATAACAAAAATATGCAGTATAGTCTTAGAAAACAGTGCAAACAATGTATAGTTACAATAGGATGCAATGGGGACACATAGGGATAGGGGCAACACAAACCATATACTCCAAAAGTGGAATGCGAACTACGAATGGACCCCAAACCTATGTGACCTTGTAGAGGGTCGCTGGGACTATTAGAAAATAGTAAGAGTTAGAAAAATACCCCACCCCAAGACCCTGAAAAGTGAGTGCAAAGTGCACTAAAGTTCCCCAAAGGACATAGAAGTCGTGATAGGGGAATTCTGCAGGAAAGACACAAACCAGCAATGCAACAACGATGGATTTCCAGTCGAGGGTACCTGTGGAACAAGGGGACCAAGTCCAAAAGTCACAAGCAAGTCGGAGATGGGCAGATGCCTAGGAAATGCCAGCTGTGGGTGCAAAGAAGCTGCTACTGGACAGTAGAAGCTGAGGATTCTGCAGGAACGACAAGGGTTAGAGACTTCCCCTTTGGAATATGGATCCCCCGCGCCATGGAGAGTCGTGCAGAAGTGTTTTCCCGCCGAAAGACCGCCAACAAGCCTTGCTAGCTGCAAATCATGCGGTTAGGGTTTTTGGATGCTGCTGTGGCCCAGGAGGGACCAGGATGTCGCCAATTGCGTCTGGGGACAGAGGGGGCGTCGAGCAAGACAAGGAGCCCTCTCAGAAGCAGGCAGCACCCGCAGAAGTGCCGGAACAGGCACTACGAAGAAAAGTGAAATGGTGCTCATCCGAAGTTGCACAAAGGAGTCCCACGTCGCCGGAGACCAACTTAGAAAGTCGTGCAATGCAGGTTAGAGTGCCGTGGACCCAGGCTTGGCTGTGCACAAAGGATTTCCGCCGGAAGTGCACAGAGGCCGGAGTTGCTGCAAAAGTCGTGGTTCCCAGCAATGCAGTCTGGCGTGGGGAGGCAAGGACTTACCTCCACCAAACTTGGACTGAAGAGTCACTGGACTGTGGGAGTCACTTGGACAGAGTTGCTGGATTCAAGGGACCTTGCTCGTCGTGCTGAGAGGAGACCCAAGGGACCGGTAATGCAGTTCTTTGGTGCCTGCGGTTGCAGGGGGAAGATTCCGTCGACCCACGGGAGATTTCTTCGGAACTTCTAGTGCAGAGAGCAGGCAGACTACCCCCACAGCATGCACCACCAGGAAAACAGTCGAGAAGGTGGCAGGATCAGCGTTACAGAGTTGCAGTAGTCGTCTTAGCTACTTTGTTGCAGTTTTGCAGGCTTCCAGCGCAGTCAGCAGTCGATTCCTTGGCAGAAAGTGAAGAGAGAGATGCAGAGGAACTCTGATGAGCTCTTGCATTCGTTATCTGAGGAATTCCCCAAAGCAGAGACCCTAAATAGCCAGAAAAGAGGGTTTGGCTACTTAGGAGAGAGGATAGGCTAGCAACACCTGAAGGAGCCTATCAGAAGGAGTCTCTGACGTCACCTGCTGGCCCTCGCCACTCAGAGCAGTCCAGTGTGCCAGCAGCACCTCTGTTTCCAAGATGGCAGAGGTCTGGAGCACACTGGAGGAGCTCTGGGCACCTCCCAGGGGAGGTGCAGGTCAGGGGAGTGGTCACTCCCCTTTCCTTTGTCCAGTTTCGCGCCAGAGCAGGGCTGAGGGGTCCCTGAAACGGTGTAGACTGGCTTATGCAGAAATGGGCACCATCTGTGCCCATGAAAGCATTTCCAGAGGCTGGGGGAGGCTACTCCTCCCCTGCCTTCACACCATGTTCCAAAGAGGAAGTCCTTTGTTCTGCCTTCCTGGGCCAAGCCTGGCTGGACCCCAGGAGGGCAGAAACCTGTCTGAGGGGTTGGCAGCAGCAGCAGCTGCAGTGAAACCCCTGAAAAGGCAGTTTGGCAGTACCAGGGTCTGTGCTAGAGACCCGTGGTATCATGGGATTGTGCCAACAATGCCAGGATGGCATAGAGGGGGCAATTCCATGACCTTAGACATGTTACATGGCCATATTCGGAGTTACCATTGTGAAGCTACACATAGGTAGTGACCTATGTGTAGTGCACGCGTGTAATGGTGTCCCCGCACTCACAAAGTCCGGGGAATTTGCCCTGAACAATGTGGGGGCACCTTGGCTAGTGCCAGGGTGCCCACACACTAAGTAACTTAGCACCCAGCCTTTACTAGGTAAAGGTTAGACATATAGGTGACTTATAAGTTACTTAAGTGCAGTGAAAATGGCTGTGAAATAATGTGTGCATTATTTCACTCAGGCTGCAGTGGCAGGCCTGTGTAAGAATTGTCAGAGCTCCCTATGGGTGGCAAAAGAAATGCTGCAGCCCATAGGGATCTCCTGGAACCCCAATACCCTGGGTACCTCAGTACCATATACTAGGGAATTATAAGGGTGTTCCAGTATGCCATTATGAATTGGTGAAATTGGTCACTAGCCTGTTAGTGACAATTTGGAAAGAAATGAGAGAGCATAACCACTGAGGTTCTGGATAGCAGAGCCTCAGTGAGACAGTTAGGCATCACACAGGGAACACATACATATAGGCCACAAACTTATGAGCACTGGGGTCCTGGGTAGCAGGGTCCCAGTGACACATAACAAACATACTGAAAACATAGGGTTTTCACTATGAGCACTGGGCCCTGGCTAGCAGGATCCCAGTGAGACAGTGAAAATACCCTGACATACACTCACAAACAGGCCAAAAGTGGGGGTAACAAGGCTAGAAAGAGGCTACTTTCTCACAGGGGAAAGTAACGGATCTGAAAGAAACGCTACCCAATGTACATGTAGTTCATACATTGGGACACCAATGTGTTGGAATACACGTTACAGGCAACGCCTTGGCTGATGGAGAAGCCAAGTCAGCAGTAGCTACGGCTTCTGTTGCTGCAATATCTTGTTCACGGACGATGTTGGATGATGAAACACTGACTGGTTGAAAGCAAGCCCATGCCAAATGCATATTCTGTCAAGAATTCCTACTGCCTATGTAGCCTAAATACTGCCCTAGTAACGATACCAGGAGTGGTGATCATGTGATTCCCCCACCAAGATCAGAGACCTGAGTTGATGACAGGGTTGCTTCTGCCCATGCTGGTGTGGCGGCTACTGTTTCACTATTACAAGTGCGTTACTGGTGGCCAGGTCTATACAGACAGGACAAAGCAGTATGTCTGTTTTTGTGACATCTGTCAGCAAATAAAAGGATCCACCGTCAAACGCCCACCGCAGACACCCCTCCTAATTTCGACCAAAACCACTACAATGTGTGTACTTGGACCATTGCAGTCCCCTAACACCGGACAGTGCATACAAAAACATCTTATTCGCTGTCGACTCATTCTCCAGATTCCTATGGGTATGGCAACAATGCTCGGTGACACTTGAATTGTTATTAAAGATTTGCAAACCTTTATCGGCACATATGCAGTTGTGGCTTTCCCCTCAGACCAGGGCCCTGCTTTCGCCTCAAGGGCATTCAGGGACACCATTGTTAGGGGTCCAACTGTATTATTCATCTCCATATCATCCTGAGGGAAACAGTATTGTGGAGCTGGGACTTAAAGCAATCCTTAACAGCTAGAGTATCAGGCACGGGTCGTAGTTGGCTTAATCACCTGTATGGAGTCCAGAGGGTACTTAATAATCTGCCCAGAAGGTCCCCTGGGGGGCAAACCCCATAAGAATGCCTGTTTGGAACTCAAATGCATGTTCCAGATCTTGATGGTCCTGGCGCCGAGGTGGTAGATACACGTTTTGACATAAATGAGCATGTCACTGTCTTGCAGGACTTACAAGAGTTCCGTGATGACAACGCATCTGCCAGTGCCACCTCCTTGGGAATAAGGGATGCACCAATAACATCTACCGTTGAAATCCAAAAGTTGGGGTCTGGTGCATGAAAAGATTGCTGTGAAAAAGGAGTTCAATTCTTCTTATTATGCACTGGTTCCAGTCCTGGGAATTCACGGTACCAGAACTGTTATTCTACCACCGCTGCCTGGTTCTAAAGAAAACCACTTCGTCTCCTTCAGCAATTTCAACCTACACCATATGGCCGATCCTGTACAGCAGACATAAAGGATCCTGGGTAGTTCCTGAATCCCTCTTACTACAGGCCAGGATGTTCCTCTACAGGTTTTGAGCAGCAACACTGACACCTCTCAGAGCTTGGGAAGGGTAGAATATTATTTTTCATTAGCCCCACTAACTTCTTCTGCGACAAGCAATGCCAACAATATTGAGCTATTTTATTCAAATTCAACTCAAATGGATGGGCTTGTTTACTATGAACCATCAAGGGAGATTACTGCCAGTTCTCTTCCAAACACTGCTCTAATTTTTGTATGAACTGCTTCTGGATATTTTGCAGACCTCAATGACACTTTCACCGACTCATCTGCCTCTTCTGCAACAAAACTGTCAAGATTACGTATGCTGATAAATTGGCTCAAAATTAACCATTTCATTCTTCCATAGAACTATCTGTGGCTCTTATTAACTGTGCTTGCCTTCCTTCTTTGGATTGGGTTTGTCATCGTCTTTTTCTCATAAATACATGGCCATTACCTTCCTGAACGCTCTACAGTTGAAATGGTGGATGACGTCCTAAAATCTTATTTTCCCCTCCCATAAGGTCCACAGAGACTTGTTCCTACTGAACATTTCAGCTATACCAATTCCTGATGGGATTGTTTGGGATAAAGTATCTTTTGAGCATTGAGTAAATTGTCGATTCAGGATGTTTATGATACTGTAACATTAATGACAATCACAGACTATGAGGGAGATCCAGTAACCACATCATCAATCTTACAAGACTTGAGTATCTCTCCGGATAAACATATTGCGAGTGGTCTGAAACGAAGATCAACCTGGGTACCCAAATCAACTATGGACAGTAATATAGAAACATTTTTTAGATTAGTTTGGAATGATTTGGATAAAGAAGAAACGAAGAAGATACAATGGAGAAGATCAAATTTGAGACAAGAGGAATACAAGGCACTAAAGACTTTGAAATTAGATGTGGACTTAACCATTAAAAAAGCGGACAAGGGAGGTAATATAGTGGTAATGAATCGCACAGATTATGAGCTGGAAATGAGCACACAATTAAATGATACTGCATGTTATGAGAAGCTTTCGTATAATCCAATGTCCGCCCTGACCGGGAAAATAAATAGAATGTTAAGGAATTGGAGAGATAAGGATTTACTGAATGAAGAAGAATTTCTGTATCTACAAGTATTTCGTCCCAAATACCCGTGTCTGTATACATTACCGAAGATTCATAAACAATCCAAATTTCCACCGGGGAGACCGATAGTTTCAGGGATAGGAGGGCCTACTGAGAGGTTGTCAGAATTTGTCGATATCTTTTTACAACCATTTGTAAATAATTTACCTTCACACATCAATGACACGAAACATGTACTGAGTCTATTGTCAGATATCCAATGGGAACCAGGGATGTTTTTGGTAACTTTAGATGTGACAGCTCTCTATACCAGCATTCAACATAATTGGGGATTGAAAGCAATAGAATACATCCTAAACAAGAGATCGACGAGCCTATTAGAACATACACATATGTTGCTGGATATGATTGATCTTATACTCAATAACAACTACTTTCTGGTCAAACAAAGCTGGTTTAGACAGAAACAGGGTGTAGCGATGGGCTCGAAATTCTCACCATCGTATGCGAATTTGTTTATGGGATGGTTCGAAGAGAATTGGGTTTGGGGTTCTAAAGCGGCGAATTGGCACTCATATATCCTCTATTGGGGGCGATATATTGATGACTGTCTTATGATATGGACAGGAGATGCAGTAGCGTTGGAGACTTTTTGTGATTACCTTAATGGAAATGATGTGAATATCAAATTCACATATAAGTATAGTGAGTTCAAAATAGAATTTTTAGATGTAGAATTATTTGTGGAGAACAATAGGATAGAAAGTAGACTTTTTTGGAAAAGCACCTCCTGCAATACTATATTGCATGCGTCAAGCTCACACCCACTACACCAAATAGAGGCTTTACCGTTGGGTGAGATGATCAGAGCGAGAAGGATTTGTAGTAGGGATTGCGATTTTTATGATACCATTGTGGATATGGAGCATAGATTTAAAGTGAGAGGTTATTCGGATAACAATATAGCTAAATCTCGGAATAAGGCTCTTAAGACCTCCCGTTCACAGACACTGTCACTAACGACTCAAAAAAATGAGGAGGTCAAGAGGAATAGTGCTCGAAGATTGAGGATTGTCTTGGACTACACAGATGTTTCTCAGAAACTATTGAAAATAATGAAAAAACATTGGCCAATATTGACCCAAGATGAGGTGCTCAAGACATACATAGGTATGAGACCGGAGGTGTCATTTAGAAGGGGGAACACCCTCCATAGTATTTTAAGTCCAAGTTATATACCAGAGGAAACTAAGCCAAATTGGCTTAATGTACATAACCGTGTTTTTTTTAAATGCGGTTCATGTGCAATATGTAAATGGGCATGGCAATCTAAGAAAGAGTTTCTTGATAGAAGAGGATGTAAAATCCATATAAAATCACACATAGATTGTAACACAAAATTCGTAGTTTATATGCTTGTTTGCAAATGTGAGAAAATATATGTGGGTAGTACGATACGCCCACTTAAGACGAGAATTTCGGAACACTGGAGGGCAATCAAACAACTAGATGAACGTTACCCGATAGCCTCGCATATGATGACATGTAAAGCACAAGGAGCACACAAAGATTTCAAGTTTTTTGGCTTTGAGCATTGTGAAAAGAACCCACGGGGAGGTAATAGAGAATTGGCCTTAGGAAGAAGGGAATCGCTGTGGATCATGAAGTTAGGAGCAGTTGAACAAGGATTAAATACAGATCATGAGATTGAGTATTTTCTCGGTGAGAAGTAATAAGTAAAGTCTCAGTGAAAGAATCTATATTGAATTTAATAAAATTAAGGATATATAAAACATTATTTTGGAATAAGTGTAGCATATCCTACATATTTATTGTTAATTGGAGGATTAATTTAAGAGAAGATTGACATAAACAGTCTATGTGGTTTCATATCTCTTCACAAGTTCATTTTTGTAAGGTAACCATTTGTAAAAGTAATTAAATAATTTTAACCATATAGAATGAGAGATAGGTGATTGTAAGTATATTGACACAGGGCTTATATAGAACAGAACTGCCTCTAATTATGATATAATGACTGGACTAATATGGCTGCTTTCCTTTTGGACTCATTTGTAGTTAATGTAGTCCGTTTTTGATGTTTAGTATCCGTTTGTCACCAATTAGAAAGGGGAGATCGCAAGATAGTAGTGCATCGTTTATGTTCACAGCAGAGCCGGCTAGGTTCGCGATAGTCCGCTTTCTATTTTGTTGTAGCGTCTGAGGCATTTAAATAGGACGCACGATAGAAACTCGGTTTAACTAATCGGAAGCGTACTCGCTGATATCCAGATACTGCAACAGGTAAATAGAGATGCTGAATTTCTATCTGTAGGGATAGATCGAAACATACTGGACTTGTAACTAATTGGTGCTAATTTTCACAATAGGTGAAATCGCTATAATTAAATGGAGAGAGTTTCTAGAATGAATTCCAGTTAACAAGTGAATTGGTAAGCTTACTTGGGGATTACATGAACATCATAAATATGCTATAAATTGTTGAACAATTGAAATAATTTTATATACTTTTATCGTATCTATACACTACTAGACTGTACTTCGAGAATCAAGAGGCGCATTGGAGCATTAAAAGAAATTAGGTACAACCAAGCTAGTAAGGTAAAATTTAAATAAACTGGGGGGCACACCTCTTTCTGTGGGGGTCATAATGTAGCATAATTGGGTCCTTCTGAGCAAATGAGGAGCACAACACTTATTTATAGTTATATTTATAATTATTTTCAATTCTATTTCGTAAATTTATTTATTTGCAACTTGTACTATCTTTTTGCCACTAAATAGGATCTTAATTTGAATTATAGTGGGGCTGCACTTGTTTTATACATCACTACACAGTCTATAGCATGATAGGACAAAACACTTATGAAATGATGTGTTCACTTATAGACACATTGAAACATTATTTATTTGTGTTGGATATTTGCATGGTTCTCACCTGCTCACATTATTGACTTTCAATTTGAAGTTCACAATTAGGGTATGGATGAATAGGAGAATTAGTAACTGACTTGTGTTATATGGTAATATTGTTTTAGGAAATATTGGATGGATCTTTATTTGATGAGAAAGTCCTGAGGAAATCCTAGGGGTACTCCCCCGGATGAAACACGTGCTGACGACGGACAAACAAATGGGGAGTTTTTCGGTTTAGGCAGTTATGTTAATTAGATCTATCATGGGATTGTGAATATGAACAATGAAGTTGACACTGAAATGTATATTTTTTTCTTTTATTAATTTGTGTACTAATGATTATATATAGGCTTTATAATAGAGTGCCATTTATGGTTGTATACAGAGTATATGTTTTTGTGTATTCCAGAATGTCTAATGAGATCAATAAATTCATATAAGGATAAACTTTTGGTGCCTATCCAGATAGATGCAGTGTGTATAAAATTCTGACTGTTGTAAGTGTATTTTTGGTCTACTTAGAGTTGTTTTATCGCATGTGTGCCATTACTCTGTATTGTATCTTTTGATACATATGGCACGACAGAGGTTATTCAAATTCCATATGTATTTTTAAACTTTCAATGAATGATGTAATAACACCTGGAGTTGTTTCTGATGATTGGGATGTAAAAATTGTTGATTCTGTGTTACCTGAACTACAGTATTTTACTGGAAAGCAAAGATGTTTATCAATCAAAAGAAACTTTAGGAGACATGTTCTGTTACAATTATGGACATCATTACATTCATAGAGCTAGTACCCCAAAAACTGTTTTTGATTACACTCAATGGTAACATTGTTCAACTCCACCAATGGGGAGTTCGAAAACATACTCCGAAAAGTTAGCATGTTTTTCTAGGCACAACATTAAAAATGCTGAGTCGTATTATTTTAAATTGCCAATAATGGAAATGCTCCATATTTTATTGACTGATACAAAATTGTTTTATTATGACTCATTTATTTCCCGGTTGGATATAGAAGGCTATGAATATTGGCTTAAGTCAATTGATTTAAAGAGTGTTTTGGGGAACTAAAAATTGGCAAATAAGGGGAAAGGAAGCTTTATTTAGAGCTTGCCTGATACCTGCTCAAATGATATTTTTAAATGAACTGTACAACAGACAAATTGTTTATGCTCTGCAAAAATTAAGGAATTAAATGCACCCAGTGTCCCTGCTAAATTTTATAAATGGCAAAAATGTATCAATGCAATTGAAGATCAGCTCGATGGGTGGGTCCAAAATGGTATGTTTAGCACATCACTTTCACATCCTGGCGGGTGGTTATTGTGGCCAGAGGAAAATACTGGTCGTCATGCACATTTTGTAATCTCCAAGGGGGGTTTTAGAACAAATCGGCAAGACCCTCACTATGTGTCATCAGATGATTCGGGTATACTAACAACATACAGTGTAGGGAAATTGTGGCAGCAATGGTTATACCGTTCCTCACTATATGCTGTTAAAGAACACCTCAGTCTCCTGTCTAACAACATAGACCTGCAGGATTTCCTGTTAGGCCCCAGAAGACAATGTAAAAAGCACTTATTGTATGCAGTTTATAATTTAAATTTGGAAATTTTCCCAACAAGAAGCTGCTGCCCAGTTAAGGCAAATAGATCAGGAAAATGTATAGATACCATTAACCGTTGTAGATAATGGGATTATCATCTTGTTCGACCACATATACACTTTAAACAGCATTGTTTCACCTGTAATAGACATTGTGCAAAGTGACATGTCATTCTTACAACATAACTTTTCAGTGGGCAGATATGAAAGGCTGAGAGATAGTTACATTAATGAGGTATGGGAGCTTCCCTTTTCACACAAATGTCTCAATGGCATGAAAGAGATCTTTCTTTGTGGAAATGAATGCAAGACATCTGTGGGCCATTCAGTGGTTTGTGGGCAGCTGTCTTTGCACGGGCATGTAACTCTTCAGCAGCAAATTTGGCTTGCTATCTCAAGGGAGTTCCAGTTCCCTTGATTAGACAAGCATTCCAGATGCTCTCTAATGAAAGCTATCTGCTTCTTAACAGTGAGAACTGTTGTGGAATGCGAGCTGGAATTGCTTATGTCAGTTCGGTCTCCCAAATCATCACCTGTTGTGGTAACGTCCTTCTCCCCACTGCACAGCAGACGAAAGTAGCAGATATTTGGCCCCCCATTGCTACTTCAAATGTGAATTTTGTCAAGTTAAGCAGATTAAACGCTTTATTATTTCAAAAACACGTGGCGCTGACATCTGCACACGAGACCTATGCGATCCAAGTGGCGAGGTCATCTGGAGAAATACAGTCCCTTTTAAATACAAATTTTCTGAGACACTGGTGAATTTGTGGGAGACATTTTAACTCGTCTAGTACTGCAGGGATTGTTCATTTCTTTAAGGCTGTTGGTTCTAGTTTCTTAAACACTTTCTCTTCTATATTTGGAATAATACCTTCAGCCATACACTCGATATGTTTGAGTATTTTCGGGGGATTTCTAATTACTTTAGCTATAGTAGGTAGCACCTTACTGTTGCTGTTTTTTATTTGCAATAGCTGTCCCATTGCAACAAGGAGGACAGATGGTGTCGTGAACGCATGATGCAGTATTGTGGAGCACCACTCCTGGAAGAACTGGAGTACAACTGGTTTCTGTCATTCAGACCAGTTTTGGTTTGTGTGCAGCCCATGTTTTGATGCCTCTGGTACCTTTTTGAACATGCAGTAAATGTTTGTCTTTCTACACAGTGCTTACTTTCATTGGACGCTGATCTGTTGATGTTCTCGGTGAGGGCTTATTACCAGACATGCGCACTGAGGGTGCGTTTGCCATGGGAAGCCATCTATGAGTTGCCCTTCGCAGATCATGCAGCTCTTGACTCAACATTGGGCACAACATGCAATGCTGCTGCGTCAGTTGGAGCTCAGGCTTTAGAACATGAGTGCTCTTTGGTTTTCCTTGGCACCGATTTGGTCTCATTACCACCTGCCGAAGTGGAACATTTTGTTGCTTCATTTATCCCAGCTGCAATTGGGGATTTTCAAAATGACACTGACTTTTAAATTTGGTTTGATTGGCCCACTGCTGAGTTTCTAAATTGACCACTTCTTCACATGCTCCAGTGTGCTTTAACTTGTCACAATTGACGTTTATGTATATATGTTTTAAGCATTGCATTTAAGGTGCTTTTAACTTAGGAGCTAGGCTGCTTTATCACATCACTTTAGTGATGCCTGTGGGCACGTTATAATAGCAACTAGGCCTGCTGCCTGTGCCCTTTAGCCTAGTAACGTTTACTTGTGTTTAATTTTATTCTTTTAGGATCAGCCACGTTTGTGGTGGTGTTTTATTTTTCTTTATCTTTTTGTCCTTTCTCCTAGGAAAGCATTACATTTCCTAGCACAACATTCTTTCACTCTGTGCCTTCTTCAAAGCTGCAGCGAGATAGGACTGTCGGCACAAGTGGTACACTGCGTTTCTATCATTCACAGAAACACACATATTTTTACGTGGGACACTTTCTCAGAACATCAGTTGTTTTATTATAAAAAGCATTTCCCTGTCCCATGCATGTTCCACCAGATGACCGTGACTGCATACTGTCTGAATTTTTTACAGCTGCTCGCTGAGACCACCATTCCCCTGGCCCACATGGGGGCGGTGTCTCTATAGATAACAGGCTTCTTCGCTACTGTCATACTCAGGTATGGGGGATGATCTCTTCCCATGGAGAAATCCTGAAGGGTGGATTAGGGCTTATCCTGCTGTGCTCCAAAATAGCTCAGGTAGGAATTACATATATCGTGCATAGTGACAGTATGGTGAGACTTTTCCTGTGTTTTATTTTTCTTGTCACCATTTTGCTTCTAGTATGTTTCATCATTTTAATTATTGCAGTTCATGTTATATTATCTAAGACGCAGTTGAGTCAATAAATGTTATTGAACCATTTCCTGCTTCTGTTTGTCTTTGCATGTGTGAGACTAATGTAACAGAGAAAAGGATGAGATCTGATCTATCACGATTTCCCTGAGAAGTCACAATGTTATGCACCTGGTTGCCACAAATCATCCCTGCTCTTGGGTAGAGATGAGGTGCTTGTAGCTGGCCAGAAATGGATTAGGCTGACAGTTGTCAACAATTGAGGTGATGCTGCCTCTCACACCCAGCAGGCTCATTGGTACAAAGAGAGCCAATGCAACACCCCATGGCTGCTGATGCTGTTTACCCCATGGCTGCTGATGTGGTTTACCCCATGGCTCCTGATGTGGTTACACCATGGCTGTGGATGTGGCTACCCATGGCTACAGATGTGGCTACCCCATGGCTGCTGATGTGGTTACCCCATGACTGCGAATGTGATTTACCCCATGGCTGCAGATGTGGTTACCCCATGGCTACTGATGGGGTTACCCCATGGCTACTGATGTGGTTTGCCGTATGGGCTGATTTGGTTACCCCATGGCTACTGATATGGTTTACCCCATGGCTGCTGATGTGATTTACCACATGGCTTCTGTGGGAAGCTGCCCTGGTGTGTGGAGGGTACCTAAGGTACTTACACCTTGTACCAAGTCCAGGTATCCCCTATTAGTGAAGTGTAGGCAGTGTCTAGAAGCCAGGCTCTCTAGAGTTAGCTGTAGATGAGCAGCCAAGGCTTATCTAGGAGACATGCAAAGCTCATGGAAAACCACTGTAGTCACACAGCACTTGAAAGAAAACACTCAGTTGTACAAAAATAAGGTATTTTATTTTTGGTTACACAATACCACAAAGTACTAGAAGGGAAACCCTCTAATAGGAGGTAAGTAATACACTAGTTATATACAGTAATAGGTATAAAAAAGGTTAGAAAACAGTGCAAATAACAATAACCAATAGTGACCCTAGGCGGAGCCCAACCCATATACTAAAAAAATGGAATGCGAACACAGGACCCCCACCTAGGTAAGTGGAATGTGTAAAGGAGAGCTGAGAGTGCTAGAAAACCACAGAGGTAAGTAACACAGTACTCCCCAGCAACCAGGAACGCAGTAGTAAATAACTGGAATTTCCCCAAACCACCCAAAAGTAAGAAAAATAAGAAAATAAGACATCCAGACAAGACTGCAAGAAACTAGTGGTGGATTCCTGAAGAAGAAGACCTGTGGAGAGAGGGGACCACATCCAGAAGTCACAGTGGAGTCCAGCGGAGTAGGAACTACTACCCACCCAACTGTACTTGCAGGAGTTGGTCGACGGTGAGGAAGAACAAGTCAGCACTGCAGCCCTGGAGCCGGAGAAGAGTTCCTGATGGATGCAGAAGATGTCCCACGCTGGAGTGAAGATTGCAGATGGGTGTCAGTGCAGGAATTCCACCAACAAGCCTTGGCAAAGACAAACTCACGGTTAGTGGAAAAGTGGTGCTGCCGGGGACCAGCAAGGCCCAAGAGGACTTAACCAAGGAGGGAAAGTCACAAGTGACCCTCAGCAATACAGAGGACTCTCAGGAGAAGAGGCAGCACCCACAGGAGTCCCACAGGATGGGGAGACACAAGTTGCAGAAGGAGCCCACAGAGCACTACAGAAAGGGATCCCACGCCGCAGGAGAAGCACGCAGAGGGCTGTGCATTGCAGAAAGGACTGCTGGGGACTGGATCTACATGTTGCCTGAAGATCCCTTGGAGGAGATGCAAACAAGGCTTTGGCAGCTGCAAGAGCTGAGATGCACAGAGGTACTGTTCTGTGTGGGAAGGCAGACTGAAGATACGCTGGGCTCTGTGGATGCACAGCCAGTGGAAATGTTGCAATTGCTAGCAGAAGCCCTGAAAAACAATGTTGCAGAAGAGTCCTTCTTGTTGGAGGCAGCTTGTCGGGTCCTGGAGGTTCCAGTTGCAGTTCTGGAGGCAAGAATTTGAAGTGGAGTTTGCAGAGCAGTCCTGCTGGAATCTTGCAACCAAATCTGAGATCCCACCCAAGAGAGAGACCATAAATAGCCCTGAAAGGGAGATTGGTCACCTTGCTAGGTAAGCACCTATGAGGAGAGGGCTCTGACGTTACCTGCCTGGCCTGGCCACTCAGATGCTCCCAGAGTTCCCTGCCAACCTTGGAAACAAGATGGCAGAACCCAGGGACCCTCTGGAGGAGCTCTGAGCACCACCCCTGGGATGGTGATGGACAAGGGAGTGGCTGCTGATGTGGTTACCCCATGGCTGCAGATGTGTTTTACCCCCTGACTGCGGATGTGGTTACTCCATGGTTGTTGATGTGGTTACCAATGACTACAGATGTGGTTATCTCATGACTGCTGATGTTTTGTATCCCATGGCTGCGGGTGTGGTTACCCCATGACTTCTGATGTGGTTCACCCTGTGGCTGTTGATGTGGTTAACCCATGGCTTCTGATGTAGTTTACCCCATGGCTGCTGATGTGATTTACTCCATGGCTGCTGATGTAGTTACCCCATGCTGCTGACGTGGTTACCCCAGGCTGCTGGCGTGGTTACCCCATGGCTGCTGATGTGGTTTACCCCATGTTTTCTGATGTGGTTACCCCATGGCAGTGGATGTGGTTACCCCATGGCTGCAGATGTGGTTACCCCATGGCTGCTGATGTGGTTACCCCATGGCTGCTGATATGGTTTACCCCATAGCTGTGGATGCGGTTTACCCCACGGCTGCTGATGTGCTTTACCCCATGGCTGTGGATGTGGTGTATCCCATGGCTGAGGATGTGGTTTACAGCATGGCTACTGATGTGGTTACCTCATGGCTACAGATCTGGTTTGCCCTATGGCTGCAGATGTGGTTTACCCTATGGCTGCAGATGTGGTTTACCCCATGGCTGCAGATGTGGTTTACCGCATGACTGCCGCTGTGTTTACCCCATTGTTTTCTGATGTGGTTACCCCATGACTGTGGATGTGGCTATCCCAGGACCAATGATGTGGTTATCCCATGACTGATGATGTTGTTTATCCCATGGCTGCGGATGTGGTTACCCCATGGTTTCTGATGTGGTTTACCCCATGGCTGCTGACCTGGAAATGTCAGTATGTAAGAACCCTCTGGAAAGCACTGTAGATGTCTGACATAGATATGTAAGTATATAAGAACCCTATGAAAAGCACTGCAGTTGTCTGACGTAGTAATGTAAGTATATCAGAACCAATGGACAGCACTGCAGATGTCTGGTGTAGATATGCAAGTATATCCGAACCCTATGGAAAGCTCTGCAGGTGTCACCTGACGTAGATGTGTAAGTACATCAGAACTCTATGGAAATCACTGCAGGTGTCTGATGTAGATATGTAAGTATATCAGAACCCTATGGAAAGCACTGTAGACGTCTGATGTAGATATGTCAGTATATCAGTACCCTATGGACAGCCCAGCAGGTGACTGATGAAGATATGTCAGTATATATGAACCCTATTGAAAACAATGCAGGTGTCTGACATAGCTACGTAAGTATATCAGGAGCCTATGGAAAGCACTGCAGGTGTATGACGTAGCTATGTAAGTGTATCAGAACACTATGAAAAGCACTGCAGGTGTTTGACGTCGATATGTAAGTATCTCAGAACCCTATGGAAAACACTGCAGTTGTCTGACGTAGATATGTTGGTATATCAGAGCACTATGGCAGACACTGCAGGTGTCTGACCTAGATATGTCGGTATATCTGACCCCTATGGAAAGCACTAGAGGTATCTGACATAGATATATAAGTACCTCGGAACCCTATGGACAGTGTGATGTCTGACGTACCTATGTAAGTGTATCAGAATACTATGGAAAGCACTGCAGGTGTGTGACGTAGATGTGTCAGTATATCAATACCCTATGGACAGCCCTGCAGGTGTCTGACATAGATATGTCAGTATTTCTGAACTCTATGGAAACCACTGCAGGTGGAAGTAGATATGTTAGTATATCAGAACCCTATGGAAAGCACTGCAGGTGTCTGTCGTAGATATGTCAGTATCTCAGAACCCTATGGACAGCACTGCAGGTGTTTGACGTATCTATGTAAGTGTATCAGAACACTATGAAAAGCACTGCAGGTGTTTGACGTCGATATGTAAGTATCTCAGAACCCTATGGAAAGCACTGCAGGTGTCTGATGTGGATATGTCAGTGTATCAGAACCCTATGGAAAGCACTGCAGGTGTCTGATGTAGATATATCAATACATCAGACTCCTATGGAAAGCACTGCAGGTGTCTGACGTAGATATGTTGGTTACTGTAATCACAGAACGTCCTGCTTGTTCAGACTCTGCATTAATTGTGGGTGATCCACCCCTTCAGACTCCAGATACAGTTTATATTTGTACAGGTCTTTAATGTGAAAGCTCCGTATTTGCAGATTGTACCTGGATGTAACTTGATTCCTTCGGTCCCCCTTGGAGTGCTGGGCAGTCACTCATGTAACTGAGGTCACTATGTATTCCAACTCAGCAGGAGATCCATGGAATAAACTGACTATAATCTAATGCAGATTTATTGTCTGGCACTGAATGAATGCACAGTCCTGCGGGGCTCAGTCCTGTTTGTACAGCGCCTTTTTAATCACAGCGCCAGGGCCTGAAAGACTCGTTTTTAGGGTCGAGCCTGCGTTGCATGCGCTCGCGCATGCGTATCGCAGCGAGACTCTTTTGTATTTATAAAAGGGCTCGGAGCCCTGTCAACTTCACGTCAGTGTTTTTCATTGGTTCGTGGGCTTGCCTAATTAAATCTGCTTGCTTTCATTAGTCGAAGGCACGCATACGTCATGCCTTTTCTGGGGGCTAGCCCTCCTCGAGCGCTGCGACCAAGTACAGAAAACATGCAAGGCTCGCTGTTTTCCATTGGGCTTGTGGACTTTTTTTTCTCTAATTTACGAGCGCGATCTCGCTTGGCAGAAGTCGAGCGCTTTACGTACTTGATTTCACTTTTTCGGGTTACGTACATCAATGCACTTTTGCCCGATAGGTGAAAAGTCGGGTTAGGAGTTTACAACGCGATCAGCTCTAACATGAGTAAACGCGAGACCCGTTGCATTGCAAATGCTTGTTTACTCTTGTCTCACAGCCAGGAGTATTGCACCGCTGCGGCTCTGAGATGCTAAAATAACTGGCGACGAAAAACCGTCTTTATTGTCTATTTTCAGCTTTTCTTGTTTCTATTCCCACCGAACCGCAGCCGAACACATCTGTGTTTTCTCTTTCAGAAATAAACAGCGCTCACTCCTGTTATTCAGTGTTTGTGGAAGAGTCTGGAGCAGCATGTTAAAAGATCTCCCTTAACGTAAAAAAATGTGTCTATAATGACGTCTGAACGCTTATTCCTGGATTGTTTTTAAGAAAGACAAGCATTTCTCTTTGTAGGCTCCGCCCCTAGCCCTTCCTCCTCATCCTTTCACCATCCCTCGGGTGGGGGTGACTGGGGGGTGCTGACCACCCCCACTGGATGAAGCACTTCCGAGGTCACTGGTAATTGCAGGGGTGGGAGGGAGCACACAAGCCCTGGATGCAAGGCACAGACAGTGAATTATTATCACCCAGAAGTGCCGTGTGAAGGGAGCGCACCGTGTGATCTGCTGCAGGTGAGTTGGGGCCGTGTGATCTGCTGCAGGTGAGTGAGTTGTGGCCGTGTGATCTGCTGCTGGTGACGTGTGGCCGTGTGATCTGCTGCAGGTGAGGTCTCGCCCTGTGACCTGCTGCAGGTGAGTTGTCGCTGTGTGATCTGCTGCAGGTGAGTTGTCGCTGTGTGATCTTCTGCAGGTGAGTGAGTTGTCGGGGTGGGAGGGTGAGTGAGGGGGTTTGTTCCCTTATGTTTGGATGTAATTGTGGATTAAGGGCCTGAGCTAGTTAGTGACCTTGGAGCGGGGTAACCAGGCTCGAGTCTCGGCGCCTGTTCCACACCCTGTGATTCTGTGCAAATCACTTAATCTACAAAACCTAAATGTAGCTTTGTGTAATATACTTATATACCTTGTAAAACTACAGAAAATATCGAGACTCCCCTCTGCCCTGACTCTCCCTCTTCCCTCTTTCCTCTACCCCGTCCTTCACCTCACCCACACACTTTCTCTTGCTCTCCTTCCCTCTGGTCCCCCGCCCCTCCCACTCTCTCCCACACACTTCCTCTTTCTCTCCCTTCCCCCTCTCTCTTCCTCTTTCTCTCCCTCCCTCCTCCCCTTCGTATGTTCCATCTTTATCTTTCATTTCTACATACACCTATGACCCGGATTTCATCAGGTACAATAACTATTGCACCTAAAAGAGGCCACTCGTGATCAGGTCCTCAGCCTTTGACACCAGCAGGGCTGTCTCAGCCTCTCATCCTTGTGAAGTGGATATTAGTAGCTGCCATGATGAGATATTGGGTGTGATGTCATCTTACAGTGGATTTGGAGGAATGTGATGGTTGTTTAACACACATTTACCACTTTATGTGTTGTCTTCGTGCTCTGGTGTTAGCTTGTCTGTGGTTGTGGGTTCTCCAACGTGACAGGGGTATTGTGGGTGGGGGTCAATGCATGTGTTCTCGTCTGGTGAGTAAATCTGGTGTAATTGTAATGTGTCCCTTTGGGTGGGATTCAAGCATTGATGGGGGTAGGGATCCAGTTGTCCGTGTTTATTGTTTGTGATTGAGGTGGTGAGTATCCAGAGTTCTATAACCCTTGAATATCAGTTTCCGCATTGTTTAAATTGCTGCGTCTGTAACAAGACATATAACACTGTATTTCATTGTTTACTTTGCATGTTTTCATTGCATGTGCAGCACCAAACACCCAAGAATGGGAGAAACAAAGCAGATGGAGCTGAGGGTGAGTTGTGGGGATCAGACAAGTGTCAGGGTGGACTGTAGTGGAAAAGGTAGAATCATTCTTCAAACCTCTCCCAGTGTTGAGGTCTGTGAGTTGTACACAAAGAGCCTGAGAAGCTGTCAATGAACAGGTGAGTGGAGCCCTTGCCATGAACTGTCACCTGCAGGTTCCACAGTCCAGTGCCCCTCAGAGGTAGGAAGTCCAGTGCCTGCTGGGTGGTCTGTAGATAACAAGCAGGTCATTTACAGGCCAGTAATATAGCTTGGTTGGTTTATGCACCTGCTGAACATGTGTATGGCAGATTCTGGTTGAAATCACAATATGCTCTACATGAGGTGTTGTGGCATTCATCAGGACCTATATAGATAGTGCTTCTGCTCAGAAATTCTGCTCAGAACAATGTGTAAGTTATTAAAATAATCATATGAACCCGTCCAGTGGTCCTCTTGAAATTCAAGGGAGGATTCCACTGGCAGACCCCCGCAGTTGTCCTTATACCTGGCAGTGGGGGCCGCTGGACTCGGGCGATTGAAAGGATAGAGAGTACCCTGAGCTCCTCGCCAGGGCCTGAGTTGAGGCACCACACCGACAACGTTTCTGATAGGCAAAAACATGTTGACCTACTTTGTAGAACACATTTCAGCAGGTTTAATCTTTCTGACAGCGCCCTGCTTTTTAATCCTGACCTGGGGAAGCACAAATAAAGCTTTGTTTGTGTTTTCTGGAGCCCGTTTTAACAACTACACTTTTTCTTTACATGCTCTGCTTACCCTTTTACCCGCAGCGCTTGGAAGGGTACTTCTCATACCTCTAAAAACACCCGTTGTGCTCCTCCCTCATAGTGAGGGGGTTTTAACTCTCACCGTGACTAGGATTCGCGGTGCGAGGAGGTTCCCTATGATGAAGCATGCCCCTATGGTGGGTGAGGGAAACCGTCCTTGAAAAGGTACGGTTATTCTGTATCCAAAAACATTTTTGCTTTTGGTTTAGACCCAGGAGTTCTATTGTGTTTAATTGTATTATATCGGGCGTTAATTCTTGCTGGTCTGTAAATCTCATCTATCCCTCCATTTGTGTTTTGAGTCAAGCAGAACAGTGCAGCAAACTGTCCCAACACGTTGAAACAGCCTTTCTGCTGCTGGCTTGTCAGGATGGAAGAGAGAACTACTCCCTCCTCTGAACCATCTTCATTATGGGTTGACATCAGGTCTGGGAGAGGTTTACGTTCTTTCTCTTCTCCACCATCCGTCACCATGAACATTGTGATATCTGCTCTGTCATGTTGTAACTTGATTATATTCACATGTATCACCTTATGAGGGTTACTTGGGATACCTAAGTCCACCAAGTATGTGACTTCCCCCTTCTTATTGAAGATGGGGTAAGGCCCAGACCATTTGTCTTAGAAGGCTCTGGGTGACACAGCCTCTAACACCCACACCAGTTATCCAGGTTGGTGCTCAACCGTAGCAGCCTTTTGGTCATACCAGTGTTTGACAAGCTCCTGACTGGCCTCCAAGCTTCTCTGTGCCTTCTTCATCTATTCTGTTATACTGGAATGAAGGTCTAAAACATAATCTAGGATGCCCTGTTTGGGCTCCTTGAGAGGTCTCTCCCAATCTTCTCTGACCAAATTTTAGTGCACCCTGAGAGGATGTCCAAAGAGTAGCTCAAAAGGACTGAAACCTATTCCCTTATGAGGAACCTCCCTCTAGGAAAACAGTAGGCATGGGAGGAAAACATCCCATCTTCTCCGGAGTTATTCAGGTAAACTCATAAACTCATAATCATGTCATTCATGGTCTTGTTAAATCTTTCAACAAGGCCATTGCCTTGTGGATGGTAAGGTGTGATGAACTTATAAGTCACACCACACTCATTCCATACTGCTTTCAGATAGGCAGACATGAAGTTTGTGGCTCTATCTGAAATAACCTCCTAAGAAAAACCCACTCTGGTAAAAATACTGAGTAAGGCTGTAGCTATTGTAGGGGTTGTAACTTTCCTAAGGCGAATTGCTACAGGCTATCTGGTGGCATGGTCCACAACCACCAGAATAAACCTATGCACAGAGGTGGCAGGTGGGTCGAGGGGACCAACAATGTCAATCCTCATCCTCTCAAAGGGAGTCCCCACCACAGGAAGTGATTGTAGGGGAGCCTTTGGCTTGCCACCAGCCTTGCCACTGGCTTGGCAGGTGACACACTTCACTTTCTAAGAAATTTGGGGTCAATAAAAATGGTTGACCAACCTGTCCCATGTTTTGGTCCATCCCAAATGTCCAGCTAAGGGCATGTCACGGGCCACGTTAAGGAGGAACTCTCTGTAGTGTTGGAGGATCACCACTCTTCTGGATGCCCTTGGTTTGGGGCCCCTTGCCTAATTGTACAGGATCCCTCCTCCCAGTATTCCTTATGGGTAGTACTGACATCTCCTTCCTTCTGTTTGACAGCCAACTGTCTCAGCCCTTCAAGAGTGGGACACGTCTCCTGTCCCTGGTTCAAGTCCTCTCTGGAGGGACTACCTGCTCCTTGGTGTTCTGACAAGGCTCTCAAGGCAGCAACCTCCCCTTCAGAGACCAGGCCTCCTCCCGAGGGTTAGGCTTCTTATGGCTCAGTGGAATTTTACTTTTCTCTTGGTACCACTGACAGGATCCACTGTTTCAGGATCCACGATCCCCTGCCTTTCCAGTAAGGCCTTCTGTGCTCTAGTGGAGACAGAAACCCACTCAGGGAGACCCAGCATTGCTGCATGAGTCTTTTTCTCCACTTCTGCCCAGGCACATGTTTCAAGGTTGTTGCCCATCCACTGGAATGGCAGGGGACACAGCTACTTTCTCAGGCCCAATAACCCCTCCCCACTCAAACTTTACCAAAGCTACAGGATGGGACGTTGTCACATTGTCAGAATTGTCTATCTCATGCACCTCATCTGGTAAGAACTGGCTGAGGAAAACCCGCTTTGCCATCTCCATGGTTGTGCTTTCACCTGTATCCCTCAAAGGCCTGAACTCCCCACCCTCCCCCACTGATGTATGGCCACTGTTTGTATTTTACCATACTGGTAGGACAGTGGGTCAGAGGTTTAACTTCCTCAGCGTGCAGGGAAAATAATGTGGCTTCAAAGTAACCTTTGCAATCCCCATGGGCAACTTCCACCCCAATCCCTACACTGACTATCCCTTTGGGAATGCCCCCAGTGTGTGACTTTTTGGTGCATGCACAATCACCCCTCTTGTGCCCTGGCAACCTACAGGCAAAGTATACCCCAGCCGTGAATGGTCAAGTTTCTTTTCCGGATAACGCTGCCTTTTGATTGGAATGTGGCTCTGGGCTCCCACCCCAACCTCCCCATGGGCTTTGTTTGGGGACTCTTTGGGTTTCTCTGACTTTTTAAACTTGCCCCTCATCTTTCACCTGAAGTGGGGCCTGTCCTCCCATTTTGTGTTCACCACCTGATGACCTTTTGGGTACACTAGTGCATACCCACTCATCATATCTCTCCCCCAGCTCTCTAGGGCTAAATAATTTGGAATCTACCAGATGCTGGTGTAACCTCCCTGAGGAATAGTTGGTAACTATGTGTTCTTTAAGCATTAAATTGTACAAACCCTCACTGGTATCTACCTGGTTACCTTTAAACCAGCCATCCAGTGACTTCACAGAGGCATCCACAGAATCTACCCATGTCTGCATTGCTCCCTTCTGTGTGCTCCAGAGTGTCTGTACTCGTCTGGGGTGAGACCAAATAGCTCAATGAGTGCATCTTTCATGAATATAATACTCTGCACCTCATCCTCAAGCATCAGTAGCCTCTCTCTCTCTCCCTACATTTGGAATGAGTTCCCTCAGTAAGGACCCCAATTAGTGTGCTCTCACCGTTCTCACCCTAAGAACTCTCTCAGAGGATGTCAGCCACTTATCAATGTCATCCCCCTCTACATATTTAGGCACAATTCCTTTACGCAACCTGCAGGTTTCTTTGTCTCTTCACCACTGTGAAGCCCCTTTCACTACAAGACAGGAAGTGATTTCTTGATTCTAAACACACACATGCAACCAGGTATCAACTGGTGGACATTCCCTTAAACAAATACAAAAAAGATTTTGGAACGGACTCTTCACCCACAACTTATCTTGTCTTGCCTCATCATGGGTGTCTATCCACACCATGGTAGGTAGATACCATCATGGCGTACACAACCTTGCGTGGGACTTCTTAGATAAATCACTACTGGATTTGTAGCAGGAATCGAGAAAGTTAAAAATGTCTTATAGTATACTCAGGAAATTTCCATTCATTTTTTGGATACCATTGACATGATTAAAAATGTATTGTATAGGGTGTATCAGAGGAGCAGTGGCTCAGCCAACCTGATCCAATTGCCAACATGTTTCAGCCTTCATCTAAAGTCTATTTGGGTTTGAGGCCTTAGTCTGGGCTAAATAGATCCCTGCCTGATAACTCATTCATACCATGCATGAAAATGAGGCCTAAGGCTCTCACCTAATGTGCTTCCTCTTGGAGGGAACCCCATAGCGAAGTTAAGATACATACGGAGACATCGTTAGAAACTAATATGAACACACATAATTGTCATTGAATAATTTATTTTAGATTTTTATCTCTTTGGGTTGGAAAATTCCAGCTACCCTTAAATAGCATCTCTGTTATGTCAGTCTCGACATCTAACAATAAATGAAATAAAATGCTTGAATGTGACAGACTTATACTGCACACGTGGGCATGCATACTTGTGTGTATTCATGCAAGATATCCAATCATACTTACCCATACCTAGGAGTGATTCAGGAGTCATGCGACCATGTAGTCACGCACTTTACACAAGATAAAGGAATGCAGTTATCTTGAACGATCCCCACATACGGCTACTTGTATTCTTTGGGAGAGAGCTGTTAGTTGTATTATAGCCATTGGTACTATGACAAGGAAGTACGCTGACAGTAGAGGAGGGCTTTCTGCGTGGTGTCGTAACTGGGCGAAATTGATGCACTGCTTATGATAACAAGGGCCACGTAAACAGAGACCATGGCTTTTGAGTGGTTTAAGTGAGCCAGCCCCCACAGGTGGTTGTACCTGCCTTCAGGCCTGAATGCTCCCCCCATACCCACCGCCGAATAGTTCACGTGGCCATGTGTTTTTTAACGGGGAGAATGTGGCAGGTGGCAGCTCGTAGTAACAAGATGATGAGGAAGTGTGTAGTCACATCACATGCTGAGCTCTTGGCTCATGGGAGTTGTAGTCTTCCCAGTCATTCCGTGCTCTTCTGGTAGTGCACTGATCCACTCTCGCAATTTGCCTATATTGTGTCATATGTTGTGTGTGGATTTCTAGAATAGGATTTTGCCTTGGAATGTGGTTCATTTTTGACTCATTGTTCAAACAGCCCCCCTAATGATAGCTAATCATTATTTTTCCTCGCTATTCCCACATCCGTGTGGGGCTGATTCGATTTTTTTGCGGGCCTTGTTGGGAATTGAGTTTTATTGTTAGACGGGTTTCACTAATGATGTAATGTCTAACTACTTATTGATATTCCTGTGTAATTTTGAGAAGTGTGTCCCATAATATGTTTGATAATTTCTGAGGGTCCACTCAGTTAGTGCACTGTATATCTGCAGTTAATGGTTATGGGTGCTGCCGTGCACAGTGGGTATTGTCTGCGGGCTTGGTTGTACATCCACACTGTCTGGGTTTAATATGGGGTTTTATAGCAAAAAGTGCAACATATTTTTCTGAACCCGATAGAGACTCGATTGCCCAGGTTCTTTAGTATATTTTATATATCATTCAGATGTATGGACCTGTATGTTTGTGATTATCTATTTCTTCTGGGGATTTGGGACCAGTGGACATCATCGTTCAGGTCCCTTCTCAGAACTCCTGAGCTGATAGATCCAGCGTTGTTCAAAACAGAACATTGCTTTTTCTGGCCCATGGGCTGATAATTTATCAATCGCAGTCCATGTGAAATCATTTTCGGAGTGTCTCATTTCAACAAGTGACGTATTAGGTTTTTTTTGCACCTGAATGTGCTTCTCTGCTCATTGATTCGAGTACAAATCTTCCTTATGGTCATGCCCACTTACTGCAATCCACAAGGGCAGACCCGCATCTAGACTACATTAATCGAATGACAATTGGTGTGTTGCTTCGGTGTCCAGTGTGTTTTTAATCCTAGATCTAAGGCCCTCATTCCAATTCTGGCGGGTGGCGGAGGCCGCCCGCCAGAATTGCACACTCCAAAATACCGCGCCGCGGTCAAAAGACCGCGGCGGGTATTACAAGTTTTCCCCTGGGCTGGCGGGCGGCCGCCAAAAGGCCGCCCGCCAGCCCAGGGGAAAACGACCTTCCCACGAGGATGCCGGCTCGTAATCGAGCCGGCGGAGTGGGAAGGTGCGACGGGTGCAGTTGCACCCGTCGCGTATTTCACTGTCTGCCAAGCAGACAGTGAAATACTTGTAGGGGCCCTCTTACGGGGGCCCCTGCAGTGCCCATGCCAGTGGCATGGGCACTGCAGGGGCCCCCAGGGGCCCCGCGACCCCCCCTACCGCCATCCGGTTCCCGGCGGGCGAACCGCCGGGAACTGGATGGCGGTAGGGGGGGTCGGAATCCCCTCGGCGGCGCAGCTAGCTGCGCCGCCTTGGAGGATTCCAAAGGGCGGCGGTACACTGGCGGGAGACCGCCAGTGTTGCCGGTCCGACCGCAGCTTTACCGCCGCGGTCGGAATGCCCTTGGGAGCACCGCCGGCCTGTCGGCGGTGCTTCCGCAGTCCTCCAACCCGGCGGTCATTGACCGCCAGGGTTGGAATGACCGCCTAAGTCTTTTACCTGCTTTCACCTGCTTAGTGTGGGGGCAGATGTTGCAGTGGCCACACGAGTAATGGTGGGGTCAGATTCCCTATAGACTGTTTAGTGTTTTTTTGGTTTGGGACAATTTTGGTCTTGAATCCTTTAATGATCAACCATGCTTAAAGGAAAATACCGGTTTTGAAAAATTAAGGGAACCAGACGTGAGGATTCTCAAGTGTATATTCATTTTTTTTTTTCATTTATGTGAAATGTGTGCCTAAGTGGTGATACCAATGAGGCATTCTTTTTTTTTGGTTTTCTGAAGTTTTGTAGGAGAGATTGTCTGACAATAATACCAGCTCTTTTTTTCTGCCCTTATTTATAAGGTTCAAGGATAGTTTTTTGCCTTTAGTTTGCTGGTCAATAATCTTGCGTGCTGTTCATAGTCGTTCTTCTTGGTGCAGTTTCTCCTTAATCTTAGGAACTGGCCTACTGGTGAATTATCCCTTAGTGATTTGGGGTGGAAACTATCATATCTTAGGGCCAGATGCAGGAAAATGCCAATTTGCGACTTGCAAATTGCGAGTCCCTGCGACTCGCAATTTGCAAATCGCAAATTGGTATGCAGAACGGTGTCTCAGACACCGTCTGCGACTCGCTATGGGGTCGCAATGACCCACCTCATTAATATTCATGAGCTGGGTCGCAAATTGCGGCCCCATAGCGAGTCTAGGCACTCGCAAACATGGAGGCCTGCTGTCATCAGCAGACCTCCATGTTCGTGACTGCTTTCTCAATAAAGCAGTTTTTTTTTTTGTTTTTTTTTTAAGTGTAGCTCGTTTTCCTTAAAGGAAAACGAGCTGCACTTAAAAAAAAAAACGAAACCTTTAGTTTCGGTATTTTTTCAGGGCAGGCAGTGGTCCCTTGGACCACTACCTGCCCTGAAAAAAATGTTTTGGGTCCATTCACAAACTGGAAGGGGTCCCATGGGGGCCCCTTCCAATTTGCGAGTGGGTTACCATCCACTTGAAGTGGATGGTAACTGCGATACCCTTTGCGGCCGCATATGCGGTCGCAAATGGTATTGCATTCCACTCCGAATCGCAAATAGGAAGGGAACACCCCTTCCTATTTGCGATTCTGAAATGCATATTGCGAGTCGGTCCCGACTCGCAATATGCATTTCTGCATAGCAAAGAGGCATTTGCGCCTCGCAAATGGCGATTTTCGCCGTTTGCGACGCGCAAATCATTTGCTACATCTGGCCCTTAGAAGGTTGTTACAGTCTCTGGGTTTATAATACACCTTGGTTTTTAGGCTGGTGTCTTTTGCTTCTATGCGGAAATCAAGGAAAGGAAAACTTCTTGTCCAGTGTTATAGTGAATCTTAAGAATTTATCTCTTGCGTTAATCTATCTTGTGAATTCTGAGGCTTCTGCTTCATTCCCCTTCCAAGTGACAAAAATATCATCGTATATCATTTCCAGATTTTTGTGTTCAGATTGAATGGGTTGCCACTATTAGGGATATGTATGGCTTCCAAATTGTGTAGATCGAGACATGCTGTGGTTGGGGTGAAGGTGCTGCCCATTGATGTCCTGTGTGTCTGTAGGTAGAATTGTTCTGCAAATTGAAAGTAGTTTTGGGTAAGGGCCATATGTGCACAATCCAGTACAAAGTCTATGGGTGTGATGGAGTCCCATGCTACCTTATTCAGTAAAGTGTCTAATACTTTTAGGGACGCCTCCTGAGGGATGCTTGTGTACAAGGCCTCAAAGTCTAGAGTCATGAGTAAATCTGTATTTGGATCAATATCAATCTCTTGAATAATGTTTTAATATGTCCATAATGTGTCCTTTACATATGTTTCTTGATCTCACGGAGGCAACCACACTCAGGGTCCACCTCTGGGTCAGAGTGGGTGCTGCTCTATTCCTCATGCCCACTCTTAGGGGTTATTCCTTCCTCCAGTTGAGCCTGGTTCCTTCCGGCTTCTTCTGAGGCTCTCTGGGCTTTCTCCAGCCCCGCCTTGGCAGAAAGACTTGGAAAAACGTTCCTGTCCTTGCATAGTGCTCTTTCTTCATTCATTCTCAATGTGAACAAGATGGCCAAGTCGACTCCCTGCCTCCCCATCTTTGCAGATTTTTGGCACAATAATTTTGTTATTGGAGACCAGGCACCTTGAAACAGAACTTGTCAATCTCAGAAACAAACTTTCTCTCAATGTTGACTTGGATATTTTTTTCAATGGTCACTGACTTATTTGATTTGATTTGACTTTGTAAAGCGCGATGAATGCCCGAGGGCATCGTGGCACTAGCGTCCACAAGAGCAATTCTGCTGAGGGCACATAATCCAAGGTAACTGTAGGGGGAGGGGGAAAAGCCAGGTTTTTAGATGCTTTCTAAAGATCAGCTGGTTTGGTTGGCCTCTCAGGTTGGCTTCTTATTAATTGCAAGGTACAGCTAAACCCGAGTTATGGATCCCACTGCTGCCACCAATGTGAGGATCTGGATGTACTATATGATATGGGTGCGGGGCCTTATCTTGCAGTGCCCTCACAAATACCGTCTTGAATCCAGTCAGAATTGTTTACTTAAACTCAAGCCTAACACTGGGTAGCTGTGGCTAAAAGCAGTAAGGCTTAGCAAAGGAACTAGACAGAAGACACCAATTTATAAAAATAGATTATATTTTTATGAATTTTTAGACACCACTTTCAAAACAGCACTCAACCAATACCGCAACCACCTGAGAGTAACGAAGAATAAAGCTCTAGCAGACCGCATAGAAGCCAGCACAAACCACAGAAAGGACTTCTTCACCATCGTAAAGGAGTTCTCCAACCCTGCAGCCACCGGGAACAACATCACCCTCTCCCAAGAACTGTATGACATCCTGGCACACTTCTTCCATGACAAGATCTCAACCATTGACAAGAACTTCAAACCCCCTGGCACTGACAGCATCAGCCTATTCACAAACAGGAACACAAACCCCTAACATTTGTTACCCGTTAAGCCACAGTCTCCATAATGAACTCCACATACTCGGGAGCACCCACGGATCCATGCTTCCACCACATCTTCAACCTCGGTAGCAAGACAAGCGACAAGCTCAAGAAAGTCCTGAACGCCTCCATCACCACGGCCTACTTCCCTGAGGACTGGATACACACTGAAGTGAGGCTCCTCCTGACGAAACCATTTGTTGACCCAGCAGATTTGAATAACTACTGGCTTATCTCCCTGCTCTCCTTTCCGGCAAAGATTCTCGAAAAGGCAATCAACCAGCAATTCACCAAACACTTGGAAAACTACAATGTCCTGGATCCCTCTCAATTCAGATTCTGAGCCAACCACAGCACCGAGACAGCCCTGATCGCAGCCACCAACAACATCAGGGCCCTCTTAGACCACGACGAAACAACAGCCCTTATCCTCTTGGACGTGTCAGCTGCCTTTGAAACTGTCTCCCATTACTTTGTGATCAACTGACTTGACCAAATCGGAATCCAGGGAGACGCCCTCAAATGGGTTACCGCATACCTCACTGGAAGAAACCAGAGAATCTGTCTCCCACCATTCACCTCGTAAACCAAGGAGATCATCTACGACATCTCACATGAATCGACCATCACCCCCACTCTCTTCAACCCCTGTTGAACACTGTCAGATCCTACGGACTCAGCCTCATCTCCTATGTAACAACACTGAGATCATCCCCTTGCAGGCAAAAGACCCCTCGACCACCAGAACTAACTTCCACAGATGTATGATGAACATGGCCGAGTGGATGAAGGACAATAGTCTCAAGTTCAACATGGACAAGACAAAGTCCTCAACTTTGGGAACAACACCTCTCCATGGAAAGACACTTGGTGGCCTGTTGAACTCGGCCCTTCCTCCACCCTGACAGACCAAGCTCGCAACCTCGGCACCATCTTGGACCACAAGTTCTCTATGGAGAAACTGGCAAACACAGTCGCATCTGCTTGCTTCTACACCCTATGCGTGCTCCATAAGATCTTCTGCTGGCTCCCAATAGACACCAGAAGGAACATCACTCAAGCCCTCGTCACCAGCAGGCTGGATTACGGTTACACTCTTTATGTCAGAACTATTGCACACTTCTTAATGTCACCTGACGGACTCGCATTTCCCCACCTCTCAAGAAACTACACTCGCTCCTGAGCGAGAAGAGATGCCAGTTCAAGATGCTGACCCACTCATACAAAGCTATGCACAACAAAGGAGCACCATATATCTACAAATGAATGACCTTCCACCAACTGACCTGACACCTGCAGTCCATCCCCCTTTTCCTCGCTGACACCTCCTGGATCCGCCAATCCAACAGCGGAGATGCTCCTTCTCTCACTTGGAGGCCACAGCCTGGAACGACCTTCCCCCACACTTCGGGAATGCCACATCGCTCCAGGAATTTAGAAAAGGGCTCAAGACATGGCTGTTTGAATGAACAGAGCACCTCGAAGAAACTAGCATCTCCAGCGCCTTGAGACCCTCGTGAGTGATTTGCTGCACTTTATAAATCCTGATTGATGGAACAAAGTTCACCTGAGGGTTTTGGAGATACAAGTTTTAGAAGATACCATCACTTTTAGAAGTAAGCATTGATCTACAAAGACTCTGAAAACTTTTGAAAAGTTTGGAACAGTTATTAAGGCTACTCTGGCCCAGGTTGGGTGGCCGGTTTTTGCAGGACAGAGGTCTAGGAGTCCTGAGTGGGCACTTTGGACCTGGCCACTAGAGCATTTTTGAAGCACAATCCAAACTTTTCAAGACAACCACCATAGACATCAGGGGGAAAGTCTTGATGCTGACGGATGCAGGCAAACGATATTCAAAGGATACTCTGGTTGTGGTGCAGTCAAAGGTGGAGTACAACTTCTGGCTATCTTGGATTTGTCCTCTTGACTGCTTGGTGACTGGTAGCGGCACAATTCTGCGGTAGCTACCAACTTGTCGGTTTGGGCTAAATCAGCTCTTGTGTCCTTAGAGCTGGTTCCAGGAGATCAGCCGACTGATCCCTGGAGTCACTTGTGGGTTGGGAATCAATTTTTCCCTGAGCCAGGATCATCAGACACAGTCCAGTCTTTGTTAGCTCAAAGTGCAGCAGGTGCAGTCCTTCCGATGGTGAAGCCTCTCTTTGTGTGGTTACAAGGACAGCTGGGAAGTCCTTCTTCTGTCCTTTCTCCAATTCCAGTGTGATCTGAGGGTCAGGGTGTTGGGAGTGTCATAGTAATCCCAGGATATTGCCCCTGAGGGGACCATGCAGTCTCTAGCCAATGGACTATTGGGTGCCCCCCTACCTAATTGCTAAGTTCCTGTGATGTGTGGCATCTGGCTATCTCAAACAGCCACATTCTTGCCGCTATAACGTTGGCACGTCCCTTCCTCGGTCGTTAGGAGATTGGTAGATCACCTTAGAAGTGTCGCTAGCAGAGGGCTAGAGGCCCATCATAGGATCTGTTTGTGGGCGAGTTTTCCCTCTACGACCCTGTCTCCACTTTGTCTGCAGGAACAAAAGGCACCCTGCTTAAGGGTGTTCACAAAGGCGGCTTCACCTTTGAAGCTCGCCTTTTGGGCTAACACCCTAAGCATCAGATTTTTTTAATGCCAAGGTTAATTTGATAGCTTAACCAACACAGTTAGGTAGTTCCATTTAGGAGTTAGCCGAGTTGGGGTGCCAACTACTAGCCCCGTGTTAACCAAAGGGCTACTAATTGTATCCATAGAAAGTGTTGCTGTTAAAACATTAAAAATATGTCTTTCTTAACAAAATGCAGCTCACTGCCATAGGGTCCTACAGGCCTTCCTTAGAGGAGACCTATATACACTGTTAAGGGCTTTGGCATTGGTGTGAATGGCAAAGTCGAACGGGCAGTGAAACACTGCCCTTCCAGTCTGCAGTGGCAGACTGGGAGCCATTGTGTGCCTTGCCACACACAGGGTGGTACACACAATGCTGCAGCCCTGGGTGGACACTCTGTGCACTCTCAGAGTTGAATAACCAGTAGCATCAGTCCAAAAATGTGCAGTGAACATGCAGATACTGTATGTAATTTGCCTCTGTCATAAGCAGACACGTTCATAAGATGCGTACACACACATGCCACACATTCAAAATAAGACTACAGTATCTTAGCTGCAACCGTGAAAAAAGTGGCTAATTTTACACGTATCTGGTTATGCTTACTTGCTAAAAAGCAGAAGTGCATTTCATCTCACAACCTGCCCTCCTCACACTGTGCAACATATGTTTTAAAAAAAAGGATAAATACAATATATTTTGCATAGGCAAAACCTCTTGGCTTTGCCAGTGCTTGTTCCAATTGTATTACTTTAAACCTAAGCAGGACAATGTGACTGAAAGTCAAAGGGATAGATCACAAGTAAAGTAGGGACGTAGATACTGACTATAAGTGACAGGCAGTGAATAGGCCCCCTGGGTACAAGAGATGGGGACACGAGAGAGGTGTAAGTGAACGAGATGGGGACAATAGACTGATGGGTGTAAGAAATGGGGACACAAGAGGTGTGGGTGCCAGAAATGGACACAAGAGGTGTGGGTGCAAGAAGTGGACACGAGGTGTGTGGGTGTAAGAGATGCGGACACGAGAGAGGTGGGTGAAAGATGGGGACACAGTAAAGGTGCAGGTGTAAGATGTGGACATGAGGTAGGAGTGGATGCAAGAGATGAGAGGTGCAGGTGTAAGAGATGGGGACACGAGAGGTGTGGGTGCAAGACATGGACACGAGAGAGGTGTGGGTACAAGAGATGGGGACATGAGAGAAGTGTGCGTGCAAGAGATGTGGCATTAGAGAGGTGTGGGTGCAAGTGATGGGGACACGAGAGAAGTGTTGGTGCAAGAGATGGACATGAGAGGTGTGGGTGTAAGAGATGGGGACATGAGAGATGTGTGGGTGCAAGGGAAGAGGACATGAGAGAGGCGCTAGAGAGAGTTAATGGGCACCTCTGAGTCCCTTGTACTCTGCTGTGACTCACCTCTAACAGACCGGAGGTTACTTGGCCCCCAGAAGCATATGTGACACACGTATTATACACTGCATTTAAGAAGAAGCTCTCTGCTGTGAAGTTACAGCTATAAAGAAAAAGGGCTTTATCAATTTGGAATACCTCTAGTTGGATAATTCATATCACATATAGCTGCAATGCCCCTGACACTTAGGCAGTAATAATAATAGGTCTCCTCAAATCCTCATAATTTATCACTCAGATATCAGCTTTAAATATATTTGGAATCCCCAACCATTTTTCTTGAAACACCAGGTAATGAGTTCTGAAAATAAGCACATTTTCGTCACACTTTTCAGTTTTGGGGGTATATATTACTCAACCTAGCAAAAGCTTCTAATTTAGTATGCTGTAAACAAGAGAGCTGCTTACAGCCAACTGGAGACCTACAAGTATCTCACAAGCTACTAATTGAAGATGCCTGTTTTAGAAAGATTATAAATTAACTGTCCCAGTAATATTGGAGTAGTTTACTCATCAAGGTAGTAGCTGTCGTAAAACTGTAATGATAATTTACACCACATTGTAGGCCATTCTGATCTGCAGGAGCACATTTAATAAAAAAATAATACTCATCTAAAGCCAAACTAAAAAAATAAGATGCCACACTTGTTTCCCTTGAGGCCTGCTGTTTGGTGTTAACTATAGGGGGCTGTTATTAGGGTCTGGGACACTCCACTTTTCCTTAATGAAGAGCAGCCTTGAGAGATACTTGTGTTTTCTTGCCATGATTTTGAGAACAGTCAGGACTTTATTGCTTTTCTGAATTCTAGATCAGTATCTATAGTCTGTATTCTCTTTAGGAGTTTGCTCCCTGGGGTTTCTGTTCGGAGAAAGACCTCCCACGAATGCATGTTTGTACCAAGGGAAGGCCCATTCTTGAAATGAGGATCTTCCTTTGAGTGCACAGGTTGAGTTTAGATTGTGAGAAGGTTGGTCCATCCCATGAAAGGCTCATCTTCATCTACTGGATACAAGTGTAGAGCCCCCAAGTGCAGGGGTAATTTCGTCAACCAATCTGCACAAAACTTTAATGTAGAATTTAATCCAGATTGGGTTCTGCATTGTGCAGAACCTCCAAGCGGAAAACGCATATGGTCTTTCCCTTTGAAAGAAAAAACATTTTAAAAAGTATATTCTATTGTGGAATTTGCAGACACCACTGCAGGAATAGCACACTTCAGCACAACTCCAAGGTATACCAAAGAGCAGCAAGAGGACATAGGCCCTCATTTTGACTTTGGCAGTCTTTTTCCAAGACCGCCAAAGCTGCTGGCGCCAGAAGGCCCACCAGATCATGAGTGCTGAAGGATTTTTGCCACATTTTGGGTGGAAATCCTCTAATAGTAGTGCTTGTGGTCAGAGTCACATGGGCGGTTCCACCACCGGCCCGCCCCACCAAAAGGACTCCACCAGCCGTATTACAAGCAGTGAAAAGGCCTGTAGGTGTCCTGATGGCGGGGTGCTGCCGGCGGTGGAAGCGCCTATTCCCTGCCAGACGACCTCCTCACCAGACAAGGTAAGTCGGCCATCCGACAGGGGAGTGAGGTGGGAGGGTGGGGGGTATTGTGTGTTCATGTGTCAGTGTATGTGTGTATGCGTGTGTGTACGTGTGTGTGCATGGGTGTGTGTGTATGCGTGTGTGTATGCGTGTGTGCATGCGTGTGTGTATGCGTATGGGTGTGTGTATGAATGTATGTGTGTATGCGTGGTTGAATGCGTGTATGAATGTTGAAGTGAGTGCATGCATGAATGTTGAGGTGAGTGCATATATGGATGCTTCTCAGTGTATGCGTGTATGGATCCTAATGAGTGTATGCGTGTATGGATGCTTATGAGTGAATGCATGTATGTCAGTGTTGGTGTATGAGTGTATGCAGGGTGCGTGAATGAGTGTATGCGGAGTGTGTGTGGGTGTTTGTGCATATATGAGGGGAGTGTGGGGGGCGCTGAACTAGAAGGGAGGTAGGGGGAGGGGGATGCTGTTTTGGTGGGGGTTTCTGGTATGGAGAGGGGTGCGGGGGTATTGGGCTTGCAGGGGGGTGAGTTGTCTGCAGGTGCCAGGAAAGAAATTTCCTGTCACCGGTAGCCTTTCCACCAGGTTTTTTGTGGCGGTCCTGGTGGAAAGCCGGCTCCAAATACCTTCATTGGACTGCCGGGTGGGAGATGCTCATCTCGGGGCTGGTGGATCCAACAGCCCTACTGTACAGGCAGGATGTGGAAGGTTGGCAGAGGTCAACCTGCCAGACTCATTATGTGGTGGTCTTCATCGCCAGCCCGTCAGCGGTGAAACCGCCACTGTGACCCTGGCAGTCAGAAGACCACCAGGGTCATAATGAGGGCAGTAGTCCTTTGGTGGACCTCCTGCAGTTTTGCGAACCCCATGGAAGGTTGGACAAGGGACCAAGACCCCGCAAGAGTTTGCAAATGCTTGACTATAGTCCACAATCCTCAAACATTTTTAAAGAATCCCAGATATTCACTGAAAAGCAAAGTTTGAAGCGAAGTTATGATTCATGTTTGGTAATAAGATCTCAATATATCTTAAAATAATTAGAGGTTTACTGATAGACCACGGAGGACAGACTACCTTCTGTCACGGTGGTAGAGGACATCCTATATAGAGATGATTGCTGACCAGTTGTCAACTCTGTATGTTGAAAAGGAACTACCATCACAGAAGATCCGTTCACTATACAAAAAGTTTCATACCCAGCTGTCTTTGGTTTTGACGGCCATCCAACAAACATATATTATTGTTTTTTTTTTTTTTTTAAAACCTGCACGGGTAGTTATTGAAAAACACATGACCCCTCCCCCTCTGTCACAGCCTGGGATTTCTATTCCTGGGGAAGGGCTCCATATGTGTTTTTTTTTCTTTTCCAGTATCCCTCCCAACCAGGCTACACAGGCAGGCCTGAAGCCACGTTTCATTGTCACTCTAGTGGATGGCACTATAAGTGCTGCTGTCCAAACCAACAGATGTCGCGTTGGCCGCCAGCCTTTTGACTTTGGCACATTTTGATTTGTTCATCCATGGTTTCTGCAACACATTATTGTTGGGGAAGCTACCGGGCCCTCATCAATCTAAAAACACATTGAGTAAAAGAAAAAAATGCTAAAATGTGAATGACACAACAGACTTATGGATGATGCCTGACTGAAAGCCACTATAAGTAACTATGTTTTACACACAAATTTGGTAAAATCAAAAGGTAAAACTAACACCCAACCTAAGCAAGCCAATTGATCTGATGTTGGCTGCCAGCCTCCTGCCTTTGTTAATGTTATTTTGGAATATTTTTGTAAATCTTTATTACAGATAGAGAGAGAAGATTGAAAAGATAGATAGATAAATGGAGAGGCTTGCAGAATAGAGCGGCTCATAAAGGCAGGCGTACAGGTTGGATAAATAGATTGATTGAGATTACCCTGCAGATAGAGATAGATATATAGATTTGCAGGGATAGATAGATCGAGTTGCAAAGATAGACGTTGCATAAACAAAGGGTAGATGTAGTAGAAAGCGTCCTGCTGTCACGTGAGGCTCTAAACACACAGGCAACGCCAACGTCACTATTAAGTACAAAAAACACTGGCACTGAGGGGCACTACCTCCTTGTGAAAGAGTAAAATGCAGTCACTCAAAGTGAAGTCAGCCTATGGCTGAAGTAGGCAGACCCACCACTGCGTGCTGTATTCTGTAGTGGGCAGAAGCAAAATGTGAATGACATAATGACTGACTAAAGGATGGAGAGCTGAAAGCCTCTTTAAGTAAGTATATTATGCAGGTATTTTTTGAAAGATAAAAGATCTTGGTTAACACCAGACCAAAAACGGGAAATAGTGGAGAAACGTCTGCAGCCTACAGAATGACGCAACAGTAGCGACATCAATGCACCTTTTGTTTTTTCCTGATATTGTGCAGCATTGGAAACGCCTATACATCTAAAAGGTGCAACTTATTGACTTTATCAATGTGTGTTTAAAATGGGTGTAAACCTATTCTTTGTGTAGATCTGGTCAGAGCCTCAGATCTCTGGATTACCTATCCAGGCTCTCTGATAGTATAGAGGACTCTCTTGCAGCAGTTGCTTATGTTTCCCGACATTATGGTGATGCTATATGTTGCGTGGTCCATTCACTGGACAAAGCTCCATCTTGTATTATTTGTTAGGTTTTGTGATAATAGGAAGCATTCCCTTGACAAGAAGGGAGGCATCTTGTCGCTATGGATTTAACATTGTAGTTTGGTGGGGAGTGGGTCTCACACACTGAACAAGGAACCTTCTCTGGTGTCTTGGTTACTCCTTGAGTCCACACTCCTCGATAGAAGGGGATCACGGAAGGATTGTATGCCCTCACTCTGCCTGTTGTATCTTTACATTGAAAGTGTAATCTAGAATTTCTTCAGCACACTTGTCTACAGGGATAATTAAATGCCAGTAGATTTTTGTGATACACTGTGCATTTCAGCTTATTCAATGTATCTTTTTCTTAATCTTATAGGTGAAATAAATGCAGTGAGAAATGAAGAAGGTAAAGACATTAAATGTCACTGGTTTAGGAAGTGATGTAAAAATAATATACCTCCAAATCTCTTCCCTTGAAGGCCAGTGCCTCGCCAAGCCTTTTTCTACAGCTGAAAACCCAAACTGCCCAATGAGGTCTGTACTTGGCTCTTGGGCAACATGTGATATACATAGAAGACATGATACACTGACATACTGAAGCAAGTCTGATGAGGTGCTCATTACGAAGGAAGAGCTAATCTGGTATCAGAAAGAACACACAGGAGAGAAACCGTATGAATATCTAGAATGTGGCAACACATTTATTAGAGAAAGAGCAAATGCGACATCAGAAACTTCATACTGGATAAAAACTGTTTTGATCTACTGACTGTGGAAAAGTGTTCTTTGCAATGAAAGACCTAATGCAGCATCCGAGTGTCCACGTAGAGGAGAAACCATTCAAATGTGCAGAATGTGATAAAGTGTTCGGATGGGAGAAGAATCTGAAGCAGCATAAAAAAATCCACACTAGTGAGAAACCATATGAATGTGCAGAATGTAATAAAGTGTTCGGTTGGAAGAACAATCTAAAGCAGCATCAAAAAATCCATGCTGGTGAGAAACTGCATGAGTGTACAGATTGTAACAAGGCATTTATTACCAGTGGACAACTAATGCAACATCAGAAAGTCCACACTGGGGAGAAACCGTATAAATGCAATGAATGTGTTAAAGCGTTTAAAACAAATAGAGAGCTAAAACGACATCAGAAAATCCACACTGGGGAGAAACCATATCAATGTACATTGTGTGCCAAAGCATTTATAACAAATGAAGAGCTGAAGCAACATCAGAAAGTCCACACTTGGGAGAAACCATATAAATGTACAGAATGCAATAAAGTGTTTAGAAGGAAGACTAATTTAAGGCAGCATCAAAAAATCCACGCTGGTGAGAAACCATATAAATGTGCAGAATGTGACAAGGCATTTATTACTAATGGACACCTAACACAACATCAGAAAGTCCATACTGGGGAGAAACCGTATAAATGCAATGAATGTGACAAAGCATTTAAAACAAATAGACAGCTAAAACGACATCAGAAAATCCACACTGGGGAGAAATCATATCAATGTACTGTGTGTGACAAGGCATTTATAACAAATGGAGAGCTGAAGCAACATCAGAAAGTCCACAATGGGGAGAAACCATATAAATGTACAGAATGTAATGAAGTGTTCAGATGGAAGAAGAATCTAAAGCTACATAGGCAAGTCCACACTGGGGAGAACCCGTATGAATATTCAGAATGTAATAAAGGGTTCCAAAGCAAGACAAACCTAAAGCAGCATCAACCGATCCACATTGGGGAGAAACCGTATAAATGCACAGAATGTGACAAAGCGTTTATAACAAATGGAGAGCTAAAACGACATCAAAAAGTTCACACTGGGGAGAGACCATTCATTTGTACTGAATGTGACAAGGCATTTATTACAAATGGAGAGCTGAGGCAACATCAAAAAGTCCACACTGGGGAGAGACCATTCATTTGTACCGAATGTGACAAGGCATTTATTAGGAAGTCCGATCTAATGCAACACCAGAAACTCCACTCCGAGGAGAAACCCTATAAATGTACAGAATGTAATAAAGTGTTCCGAAGAAAAAAGAACCTAAAACAGCATAAAAAAATCTGTGCTGGCGAGAAACCCTATAAATGTACTGAATGCGACAAGGCATATATCACTAATGCACACCTAACACAACATCAGAAAGTCCATATAGGAGAGAAACCATATCGATGTGCTGAATGTGACAAGGCATTTATAACAAATGGAGAGCTGAAGCGACATCAAAACGTCCACACTGGTGAGAGACTATTCAACTGCACTGAATGTGACAAGGCATTTATAAGAAAGTCACATCTAACAGAACATCTGAAAGTCCACCTAGGAGAGAAACCCCATGAATGTACAGAATGTGAGAAGGCATTTATTAGAAAGACACATCTAATGCGACATCAGAAAGTCCACACCGGGGAGAAACCATATGAATGCAGTGAATGTGAGAAGGCATTTATTACCCATGGACACCTAACACAACATCAGAAAATCCACACTGGGGAAAAACCGTATAAATGCACTGAATGCGACAAGGGATTTACTGCAAAGCAAACATTAATGCACCACGTGAAAGTTCACACAGGAGAGAAACCATATGAGTGTACGGAATGTGACAAGGCATTTATTACAAGGCAAAGGTTAATAGTACATCAGAGAGTCCACACAGGAGAGAAACCGTATGAATGTACAGAATGTGACAAGGCATTTATTACAAGGCAAAGGTTAATAGTGCATCAGATAGTCCACACTGGGAAAAAACATGTATGTACAGAATGTGACAAAACATTTAATGCAAAGCAAAGTGCAATACATCATCTGAAAGTTCACACTGGGGAGAAACCATATAAATGTACTGAATGTGGCAAGGGATTTACTGCAAAACGAACATTAACACACCACCTGAAAGTTCACACAGGAGAGAAATGATATTAATGTACAGAATGCATCAAGGCATTTCTTACAAGGCATAGGTTAATAGGACATCAGCTAGTCCACATAGGGAAAAACCATCTGAATGTACAGAATGCGACAAAACATTTATTGCAAAGCACAATTCAACACACCATCGGAAATATTGACACTTGAGGAGAGGCCGTTATACTGCACTGAATTTGAAATGACATTTATTAGAAAGTCACAATGCAGCATCGGAGTGTCTGCACTGGGGAGAACCTCTACGAGTGCACAGAATGTGACAAGGGATTTATTACAAGGCAAAGGTTAGTCCTACATCAGAGTGTCCACACTGAGGAGAAACTCTATAAATGCCCAGAATGTGACAAAGCTTTTATTGAAAAGCACCAACTAAAAGTTCACAATAGAGATAAACCATATCAATGTACAGAGAGTACAGAGTGTAATAAAGTGTTCCGAAGGAAGACCAACCTAAAGCAGCATCAACAAATCCACCCTGGGGGCAAGCTGTATAAATGCACTGAATGTGACAGTTCACTTAGTGGCAGGGCCCAGATGACACAAGAACAGTAAGTCAACACAGAGGAGGAAGTCATGATGGTGGAGAATGCATATCACTGCACTCAGTGTGGCAAGGCATCCTTTACAAAGCTAATGCAACATCAGAAAGTCATTACTAGTTGGACACCTGTCCTCCACACAGGAGCAACACCATATCAGGCCTCGAAAAATGTGTTCACCCACTCGCTATCAGTAGTCTGGTTTTATCAGGTTGGGCTATTTTTAGGACCTACTGGTCTATTCAGGGGAGTGAACTTAAGCTGGTAAGGAACAGGTGTTCTGATCATTCAGAAAGTGAATGAGCTATAAAGATGCTTTTAAATCTTGTTTTTATTATGACACATTGACTGTTCAAGGTCAGAGGTCAAACGTCAGGTTGTCTTTTTACTAACTGATGCTTGTCCTGATGCTTGTCTTGGGAAATGGTGTTTACTTTTCTTTCTCTTGCTACAGTTAATTTTTGGTCAAGTGAGCTGTCTGACAATCATTGTGAAACAAATGCTGTAGGATGTCGGATTTTTTTCTAACAGCATTTCAATTGCTTACAAATGAATAGTACAAATATTTTTTTCTTATTGGTTTTTGCTGGTTTATTGTCTCTGCGCACTTTACCACTGCTGATCAGTGCTAAATCGCAAGTGCTCCCTATATACATTTTATTGGTGATTGGTTTATCCATGATTGGCATATTCGATTTACTGGTAAGTCCCTAGTTAAGTGCACTAGAGGTGCCCAGGGCCAGTAAATAAAATGCTACTAGTGGGTCTGCAGCACTGATTGTGCCACCCACATGAGTAGCCCTGTGAACATCTGTCTGTGTGTGCAGTTTTAAACTGCCAATTCGACTTGACAAGTTTACCTACTAGCCAGACCTAAACCTTCCCTTTTGCTACATGTAAGGCACCCCTAAGGTAGGCCCTAGGTAGACCCATGGGCAGGGTGCAGTGTATTTAGAAGTTAGGACATGTACTGATGTGTTTTACATGTCCTGATAGTGAAATACTGCCAGATTTGGTTTTCACTGTTGCAAGGCCTATCTCTCGCATAGGTTAACATGGGGACTGCCTTTAAATATTATTAAAGTGCAGGTTCCATTTGCGAGCACATTGAAATGTGTAGTTTGGGGTCTGGGAATTCACAACTTAAAAATGCATCTTTTAGTAAAATTGGTTTTTAGATTGTTAGGTTGAAAAAGCCACTTTTAGAAAGTAGGCATTTTCTTGTTTAAACCATTCTGTGACTCTGCCTGTTTGTGGATTCCCCGTCTGGGTCAGTTTGACAGTTGGGGCTGTAGTGAATTCCTTCTACACAGTGACACAAAGGGGTCTAAGGTGTAGCCTGCATATCCTGATGAGCCATCTGAGCTAGAGAGGAGGAAGGAGTGGTCACTCACACCTGAAAGGGCTGTGCCTGCCCTCGCAGAATGCAGACTGCAACCCCCTGGTGTGTGTCTAAGGCCTGGCCTTGACAAGGAATGATCGTCAAAACACTTGAGGCTTTGCTTTGAAGTGTTGCCAACTTCAAAGGCAGAACTGGGTATCAATCAATCAATCAATCAATCAGTGCTTGTAAAACGCAACTACTCACCCATTAGGGTATCAAGGCACTGGGGGGGCGGGGAAGTGTAGCATTCACCGGTGGTTCTTAAAAAAGCCATGTCTTCAGTTCCTTCGTGAAGTTGAGGAGGGAGGTGGTTTGTCTGATATGGAGGGAAAGGGCATTCCAGGCGGTGTCTGCGAGGTAGGAAAAGGAGCATCCTCCTGTTCTGGTTTTCCTGATGCAATGTACTTCTGTGAGAGAGAGCTGGGCTGAGCATAAGGGAGCTCTCCCACTAGACACCAGGGATGAGGCGCTGGCAGAAGTCTGCGGGTGGAGGAGGGCCTTGAACTTCTGACCAAGATCAGAGTTCGAGTCAGATGGGCTTCACTTGCAGGTGGAGCTATGTAGTGGCAGAGCAGTTCACTGACTAGATCAGTAAGGTTGCTCTTCCTCCTGTGCAGCGGCTGCCTTTAAGTAGGAGGGGGGAGAGGAAAGCTTGGAGGTGAGAGCGGGAAATGGCGTGAAAAAGGGGGGTGGGGCTGTGGGGGCAGCGGTGGCGGGGAGAGTAGGAGATAGAGAGAAGCAACTGATGAGAGAAACGAGGAAAAGATAGAGGAAAGCAGAAAACGAAAGGCACAAAAACAGAACACAAAGGAAAAATAAGAAAGAGAAAAGAGGCACTGTGACGCTGTCAATGACACCGCTGGCCTGCACTGTGACCTGCTTTCGCCGCACAGAGGTGCATTGCCCTGCTTCGCACTGTGACCCTGGTCTCACTGACACCGTCATTGGATGACTTTGGGCCCCGCACTCCGACATCGCCTGCTCAAACCACAGCCTGGGCATCCCCGACAATACCGCTCCTGCTGACACAGGCACCACTGTCTGCACCTTGGCCTGTGGACACCGCTCGTGAGGTACATAAAGCAGCGTCCCATCCCGCACCGCAGCCCCTGTCCACCGACGCCAGCACCATCGACTTCAGTGTCATCACCAGGCATCCCTGCCTGCACCGTGGCCTGTGGACACCACTCGTAAGTGTCACGAAGCACTGTCCCATCCGCACCGCTGGCTTGGGCCTACCACCGTCAGCGCTTCAGCAGCGATGACCCCGCTGCCTGCACCGTGACCTGGTGACACTGCACGTCACACCGCCCCACTTCACACTGCAGCCCTGGTCTCACTGACGCCACTGGATGCCGTCACTGAGCCTCTGCCTGCACTGTGACCTGTGGGCACCGCACATCGCATCATCCGGCTTCACACCGCATCCCCGACGCCATGCATGTCAGCGCTCCTGACTTCATCAGCTTGGAGTTTGATCTGCAACACGTGTGACTTCAAGAACCTGACGATCCCCGCACCGACTCCTCGACGCCAGCGATGCCGCTCTCCAGAGCTCACTGAGAGGATCACGACGCCCTGCAATTCCAAAGATACTGTTTGCGGGTCTCCCTGACACCATAGGAGGCTTGTGACGCCACGGCAGGCCTGAACTGTTGGTTTTGTTGATCACAACGCCGTGATAGCCCCACGTGGAGCTATCGACTTCAAGGAACTGTATGTTTGAGTACATCTTGCAAAAGTCATATCTTTACCCTGGATTTTTATCGTTTTGGTCTTGTTTTACACAGATAAATATTAGCTATTTTTCTAAAACTGGTGTGGCGTCCTTTTGTAGTGTTTTCACTTATTACTGTGTGTTAGGTGCAAATGCTTTACACATTCCTTCTGATATAAGCCTTACTGCTTGTGCCAAGCTACCAAGGGTGTGAGCAGGGGTTATCTGAGCAGATATCTCCCAAATCCTGACTAGAGTGAGTCCCTACTTGGACAGGGTGCAAACCCACTGCCAACTTGAGACCCCATTTCTAACAGTCAGGAATTACGAAAGCACATTTTTTTAAAATTCAGAAGTGTGATGCAAACAAGGATTTAAATAAGAGCAAAATAACGCGGGACACTTTTCTTGGTGATGTGCAAATGACACATATTTGCAGAATCTCAAGTTCCAAACATTATTGTATGTACACTCTGTAGTTTTATCAGTAAAACCGCATGTCCGTGGGAAATGTGGTCATTTCAGTGAAAAATCTGCTGACTGCAAAGGACAGCGTGTTATCACTTCATGCTTTAGTTATGTATTTAGCAAAAGTGATGTTATTTTAATATGATTTGAGAAACATTCTTGTCCTGCACCTGAAGACAATGCTGTTAATGAACAAATAGACAAGTCGGGATCAGGTGTATCCTATATATTTGGCTAGATTTGTATTGAATATGGAGTAAAGGTTTAGTCTATTAAATTTAAAAAAAATGAAAAAAAGTTTTTTTTATACAGCAAGCATGCTGAACTCACATATTTGGAGGTGCTCTCACATATGACAATGAAGAAAACGGCAGCTCAGTGAATTAAAATATTTGCCTAGGATCACATAATTTGAAAGCAATTTACGGGTCAAGAGCATTACAATTAGGTTGAGTAGATTTTTTAAGTCAACAGACCTGCAGGTTTAGTAATATTTCTATGATTTTTTGAGGCCTCCATAGGAATATACTGAATGCGACAAGCCATCATTACAAAGGGACTATTCGTGCAGCATCTGAAAATCGACGCTGTGAATTAATAGAATCAACAAATGTGACCAGGAGCTGATCAGAGAGTCCATATTGGCAGAAACAACTTTTTCTTGTAAAGTGTTTTTTCCCAGGAGGAACCCAATGTGTCAACTAGCATTCCAGGGAGAAACTGTATCTCTCTTCAGTGCCACAAGACATTCATTACAAAGGAGTAGCTAACGCTTGATCAGAAATTATACACTGTGGAGACGCCATTTGAATATGATAAACATGAAGGAGCATTTCCTGCCTGATGAGGCATAAAAAAGGCCACATGGGTTTAAAATGTACTGATTCTGAAGTCTTTTATTTGAAACAGTCATCAGTTGCTACGTCACAAAACACCCACACCTGCTCACAGAGATAAGGGGATGAAATACCTGAGCAAAATGTGGAACAGAAATAGTGTCAGTAATCGCAAGTATTGCAGAATTAGTCAAAAAAAGGTTCCTGTACAACTTTCCCCTTCCCCTTAGAGCTGACAATGTGCAAACTCAAGAGAGCATCAAACTTTGACAGAATACAAATGTTACACAAAGTAACAGCCATATGTCTTTCCCTGTTCCCAGCCTAATGTGGTGTAAGGACTATTTTGACCTATTTACTCAGTTATGTAAGATTGTTCTATATATGTGATAATAATATTCAGAGTTTTTTTTATCTGGGATGTTCTGTTCATGCTGTTTATCGTTGACAGTTTCTTTCTTTGATTAACAACACTGCCTGGGAGAGGACAAGTGGAGTTTTGGGGTCTGTTAGAAGTCAGATGCCACTGGCCTTAGAGGTTTTCAGCCTCTGAAGTTTGTGTGCATCAGGTTTATGGTTTCATGCGGGACAGGAGCTGCCACCATTTGTACAGACCTTGCAGGATAGTTTGCTGGACAACCTGTGAATAAAAGGCATCTAAGAGTAGTGATTAAAATCTCCTATATTCACATGTAGGCAACAATTGTATTCTTTCTACTTCTGTACAGTGATTTGTTTTAACACGTTGATCTGTAATAAAAAAAGAAAATATCTGCTACAAGTTTCTTCTGCAATCCTAGATGTTTGAACACTGTAAATTGTCTTATGCCGTACAATATATATTGTTATTTACTTATCTGAAGTGCTCAAATGTCCATTCAAGCTATGCCCGCACATTAGAGAAAAACAGATAAATAAATCTGTTTGCCTGAATAGGGAAAGACAAAGCAACAGTCTTATCTCTCCATGGGCCTTGTTCCAAAAAGATAAATCCTGTGGCCATCATTGGGGGAAAATGGTAGTTGTTTAATGAGGAGACTCAAACTGAGGTTTTATGTTAAGGGGCCATGGAGAGGAACTAGAAATGTCAGCCAACCCACCCCTTAGCCTCAAAAAATGTGAGCAACTGGTTGATGGACCCCCCATAGTTTCTTCCAATGTGAGTAAATAGTCTAGTACACCTCTTCGTGTCTTGCAGTGTTGCGGATGTGACAGAAATTCATTCAATCCAGATCTTTTCTATATTTCTTTATTTATTTTTATTTAGTTGGTCTTATAAAGTGCAAACGTGTCCCAAAAAAATCAGACCTCTACATAAAAGATTGTGTTTGTTACATATATAAGCAGAATACAAATTTTAAACCATCGACACGATGCGCAAGAGACATACCATTTTTATTAATTCTGTGCCCCCCACATTGATGGAGGTGGTCTACGATGTCACTGCTTGTTGTGGTGACAAGATAACACAGCCAGTTATGTGTCATGTTCACAAAGCCGACTCATAGTCACTAAGCAGCTTGACAAAAGCCCTTTTCCTGTTTCCTATTCCAGGGCCTACTATAACAAACTGTCATGACAAATGCGACAGCGCTGTACCACACTCCTGTCCAACCTGGTCTCCGACTGGGCTCCCGCCTAGTAACAATAATAAAAAACATATTACTGAACTGACATTTTGATCTATTCGTCTTCCACTGAGGAACATATAGGGCATGTAAGAGCGGTTTTACAACAGCTTTGTGAGCATCATCTCTTTGCCAAGCTGGAAAAATTTGTTTTTCACGCTACAACTGTAGAATTCCTGGGATATGTTAGCACTCCCGATGGAATTTCCATGGATAGGTCCAAAGTACAGTCCATCCTGGATTGAGTAGCCAAAAGATCCATCAAGGAAGTGCAACAGTTTTTGGGCTTCACAAATTTTTATTGGAGATTTATACCCCACTTTTCTACCATGGTATCTCCCATAGCTCGTTTCCTACGAAAGGATGTTAAGTTCCTCTGGGATGCAGAAGCTGAGAAAGCCTTCCAACATCTTAAAACCACATTCACTGAAGCACCCACTCTCCATCATCCCGACCCGGCTCAGCAATTTTTCGCGGAAGGAGACGCTTTCCGAGTGGCAGTGGGTGGTGTCTTGCCCCAACGAGATCCTGAGTCTTGGCATTTCCATCCAGTAGCTTACTTCTCAAAGAAATTGCTGCCCGCAGAGCAAAATTACATGGTGGCGGAGTGGGAACTTCTGGCTATCAAGCTTGCCTTCCAGGAATGGTGTCACCACCTACTAGGAGCTAGACACACTGTAACTATTTACACAGATCACCGTAATTTACGTTTTTTTCAAGTGACCAAGGTCCTGACACTTCGTCAATTACCCTGGCTTCTATTCTTTAACAAGTTTGACTTCGTAATCACCTTTAGGGCTGGTACTACACAACAAAAGGCAGACATGTTGTCTAGGATGGGTTTCTCCTCTGATGTTGCGCTAGAACAAGTCAGAAGCATTATACCCTCAAAAACAAACGTGGCTGTGTGCACTTCCCAAGAGTTCCTTGAGAAAATACGGGTAGCCCAACACAAGGTTCCCTATTCAACTAATGTGTATGAAAAAGAGGGTTTACTATACCATGCTGATCAGTTGTACGTCCCTAACAAAGAATTACGGTATACAGTGTTACATTGGGGACATGATTCTGTCCTTGCAGGTCATCCGGGTGAGAAAAAGATGTTAGATCTCTGTTAAAGATGGTTTTGGTGGCCCACACTTGTGCAGGATGTCAGAAGCTACGTCCAGACTTGTTCCACCTGTGTTCAGTGCTAAAACCCCACATACTCTAGCCACAGGATTGTTACTTCCCATGCCAATTCTGGTGGCCGCATGGCATATCATAAGTAGGGATTTTATTTCTGATCTCCCAGCTTCCAATGGACACACTGTCATATGGGTGGTTGTCAATTACCTAACTAAAATGGCTCATTTTCGACCATTAAAATGCCTCCCTACGGCTTCCAAGCTCTCTGATTTGTTTGTCCAACACATTGTACGGCTTCATGGGTTGCACACCACAATTGTTTCCAGTCGTGGCCCCCAATTTATATCACGGTTTTGGCGTAGCTTCTGTTCCTCTGTCGGTACGGACGTCCGCTTGTCCTCTGCATATCATCCACAAATGGATGGGCCGACGGAACGTGTCAACGAATCGCTTGAGCAAATCCTGAGATGTTACATTGACACATGGTTTACTGAGTGGGATAATGCTTTACCTCTTGTAGAATTTGTATATAACAACAGTGTCCACGTGGCTACAGGAGTATCCCCATTTTACTGTTTGTCTGGTCTGCACCCAAGAATGCTACCTATAACTGGGTCCCAAACATCCACAAGAGTCCCATCAGTACAGAAACACCATAAAGAGTTACAGGAGATTCAAATACAAGTACAACACCATTTAAAACTCTACCAAGCTCAAGTAAAAAACAAGCAGACAAAAGAAGGAGACCTGCTCCCTCTTATCAGATAGGAGATCAGGTGTGGCTCTGATCAAAAAATCTCCATCTTGCAGGATCCAGAAAGTTAAACCCCTGATTTCTAGGCCCCTTTCCTAATGCCAAAATCATCAATCCTGTGGTAGTAGAACTGACATTGCCAGATGATTTCCAGGTACACCCCCATGTTTCGTGTGTCGTTACTCCGTCCCTATTCCCCTGATACCTGCGATGCCCCACCACCTCCCCCAGTAAAAGTACATAGGCAATGAGAATTTGAAGTGGGCAAAATTCTTTGCTCCAGGTGCATCCATGGTGTTCTACACTATTTATTGGCTTGCAAAGGCTATGGGCCTGAGGACAATTCCTGGGAACCCGCGTCCACAGTTCATGCTCCACGTCTTACAAAAAAATTCCATCTCCGGCACCCTTCCAAGCCCCGCCCTTTGAGAGGGTCCTTGGTGGGGAGGACTGTCAGGAATCCCCAAGGTGCCTCCTGCATTATCTGTAAGCATCCCCAGGGATTAGGGTTAAATCATATTTCTGTTCTTGGTTAAACCTTCATGTTTCTAAGTAAACATAATGTGCTGTGTTACACAATTGGTTTTTATCAGTGCTTGTTTGCTAATGTGAGCAGGTGTAGACATGTGCTTCTAATCGGGTGTGGTGTAGACATGTGCTTCTTATTGGGTGAGGTGACTCATCCACATGTGGAAACTCAACAGCTTTCCTGATTGGCTATAAATAGCAGAGTGAAGCATGCCTTCCTGCTTAGCTTTATTTTGCTTCCTGATCTCAGCATCTGATTTGGCAGTCCAGCCCCTGCTGTCATCCTCGTATTCAGGACTTTTGAGGCAATTCTTTTCTTTGTTCTTGTACCAGCTGACTCCGGGCATTCCTCCAGCACTCTGGAAAAGACTGCAGCTAAGTGACTAGTATTCTCCAGGGAGTTTGTTCTTTGAGCGCTGCGCTTTCCTAGAACAGCTGGTGTATTTCAGACCCCGTATTTTGGCAGAGTGGTTATCTTGAAGAGACAAATGCATTTCTGAACATTCTACATTATTATTGTAGTTACTTGCCTAAATGTGCATCAGGAAATCTACTTGAGCTCAAGTACTACAAAAAGTGACAGTGCAATTTTAAAAGAACATTTACGTGACTTTTCTTTCTCTAATAGCATAACTCTTGGATTTAAATTGTCATTCATGTCTGTGTTTCAGGTTTGAGGAATTTGCTTTTGAAGGGTTTTTCACACACACAGTGAAACCAAGCCAAACTGTGCCACCCTAACTGTTTAAACCCAGAGTGGACATTTGTATTTCTTGGATTGTTTTTGTTCCTTTTAGTTTAACCCTATGCATGCAAGAAAGTTATACGTGATATAATTAATGCCCTTGTTTGTCTTTCTTGTGCATGATAAGTGCAACCACAGTTCTAATTGTAGTGTGAAACAGTGAATCTCTGTGAAGCCAGCCCTAGTGTCGCATTACTTATTGTTATGGTACTCAGTTTGGGTTTTTGGTAATGCAGTGTTAGTAATTGTGCCAAAAGTTATTATTATCCAAGAAAAGTGCTAGAGCATCCCGTGTTCTTCTACCGCTCCCGTGCCCATATCAGAAAGAGAGATTCAGTTAAAAGGAAGTTGAGTGCACTAACTCTACTATTACACTGTCAACAACGACCTGCCCCCCCCGAAGATACAAGGTGCCTGGCTGGAGCGGCAAGGCGTGGCAGTGTTTTGTCTCTTTCTCTTCCAATTACCCTTTCCTTTTGGGACACCTGCTGGGGTTTTTGAGTCCACCAGGAAGTGACGAGGTGTTCCAGGAGGTCAGGGGGCATACCATCGCCCCTGCAGACATCCTGCTTTTCAGGTGAGTGGCCCCGTCTCAACACACTCCCTCTACCTCCACTCCCATTGTTCCTCCCACACCCGCCACACTGGTCCTAAGAAGCTTTTCCTTTCCTGCCTTTATCTCTTCCCTGTCCCCCCCATCCTGTCCATAATAGAAAGTTCCGCCCCCCCAGCCCAATACCTCCACCTCCAGTTCCACTCCTGTTACCCCCCAAGACTGAAACTGCCACTAAAGGCCCAAGAGTGGCACTCCGGCCTCCTGACTCAAGCCCACTCCTCTGCCCCCTAAATGGAAGGGTCAAGTCCCACCCCCTTCCAAACCCAAGCCAAAGGACACCCCTACCAAAATAAAATCACCCCACCACGTCCACCACCCCCTGCCCCTTGAGGTCCTGCCTATTCCACACTTGATGCCCCTGCCCAGAGGAGTGCCCAGGTTGTCAGGAGTCAAGTTGGACTTTGGACGTTGTCCTGTGGTTTTGAACTGAACATTGGAGTGGCCAATGGCCCTTTGTGCATATGGTTATTTTAATATGGTTGTTATTCCCACCGGAATACAGTGGTTGGACCAAAGGTATGTGTCCTGGCTTTCTTTACTTCTGGGTTATGTTGCTCTTGATTTACTCTGCTGATTGTCCTGGGTGTGTAACAAGTGTGTTGTGCGTGTGTGTGTGTCACTCTCCCCTCCCTCCATTGTGTGCTAGGCAGCTGTACTCAACGTCATCGTCGGTGTTGGTGCTCCTTGTAGGAAAGTCCCATCTTGCCTGGCATGTTACCCCCATTTTTACTGTATGTATGTTTGTTTTTGCCTATGTGTCACTGGAATCCTGCTAGCCAGGACCCCAGTGCTCATAAAGTATGCCCTGTATGTGTTCCCTGTGTTGTGCCTAACTGTATCACTGAGGCTCTGCTAACCAGAACCTCAGTGTTTATGCTCGCTCTGCTTTTAAAATTGTCAATGCAGGCTAGTGACTAATTTTACCAATTCTGAGTGGCACACTGGAACACCCTTATAATTCCCTAGTATATGGTACCTAGGTACCCAGCGTATTGGGGTTCCAGGAGATCCCTATGGGCTGCAGCATTTCTTTTGCCACCCATAGGCAGCTCAGACAATTCTTATACAGGACTGCCACTGCAGCCTGAGTGAAAAAACGTCCACGTTATTTCACAGCCATTTTACACTGCACTTAAGTAACTTATAAGTCACCTATATCTCTAACCCTCACTTAGTGAAGGTTAGTTGCAAAGTTACTTAGTGTGTGGGCACCCTGGCACTAGCCAAGATGCCCCCACATTGTTCAGGGTGAATTCCCCGGACTTTGTGAGTGCGGGGACACCATTACAAGCGTGCACTACATATAGGTCAATACCTATGTAGCTTCACAATGGTAACTCCGAACATGGCCATGTAACATGTCTAGGATCATGGAATTGTCACCCCAATACCATTCTGGTATTGGGGGGACAATTCCATGCATCCCCGGGTCTCCAGCATAGAGCCTGGGTACTGCCAAACTAACTTTCCGGGGTCTCCTCTGCAGCTACCGCTGCTGACAACCCCTCAGACAGGTTTCTGCCCCCCCCCGCCACCCCCCGTGGCCTGGGCAGCCTGGTCCCAGAAAGGCAGAACAAAGGAATTCCTCTGAGAGAGGGTGTTCTACCCTCTCCCTTTGGAAATAGGTGTGAAGGGTCTGGGAGGAGTAGCCCCTCCTGGCCTCTGGAAATGCTTTGAAGGGCACAGATGGTGCCCTCCTTGCATAAGCCCGTCTACACCGGTTCAGGGATTCCCCCCAGCCCTGCTCTGGCGCGAAACTGGACAAAGGAAAGGGGAGTGACCACTCCCCTGACCAGCACCTCCCAGGGGAGGTGCTCAGAGCTCCTCCAGTGTGTCCTAGACCTCTGCCATCTTGGATGCAAAGGTGTGAGGGCACAATGGACAGCTCTGAGTGGCCAGTGCCAGCAGGTGATGTCAGAGACACCTCCTGATAGGTGCTTACCTTTTTCTGTAGCCAATCCTCCTCTGTAGGCTATTTAGGGTCTCTCCTGTGGGTATCTCACCAGATAACGAATGCAAGAGCTCACCAGAATTCCTCTGCACTTCCCTGTTCGACTTCTGCCAAGGATCGACCGCTGACTGCTCCAGGTCGTCTGCATAACCGCAACAAAGTAGCAAGAAGACTACCAGCAACATTGTAGCGCCTCATCCTGCCGGCTTTCTCGACTGTTTCCTGGTGATGCATGCTCTTAGGGCTGTCTGCCTTCACCCTGCACTGGAAGCCAAGAAGAAATCTCCTGTGGGTTGACGGAATCTTCCCCCTGCTAACGCAGGCACCAAACGTCTGCATCACCGGTCCTCTGGGTCCCCTCTCATCTCAACGAGCGTGATCCCTGGAACACAGGACCTGGGTCCAATTGTCTTTGACAGTCCAGTGGTCCTTCTGCCCAAATTTGGTGGAGGTAAGTCCTTGCCTCCCCACGCATTCCAGGGAGGAACTGTATTTGTCTTCAGTGTGACAAGGCATTTGTTACAAAGGAATTGCTAACTCTAGATCAGAAATCATACACTGGGGAGAAGACATTTGAATATTATAAACATGAAAGGGCATTTCCTGCCAAATGCTCTCTGATGAGGCATCAAAAAGTCAGATGCGATGTCAAAAAATTCACACCTGCACAAAATACCTGAACAAATTGGAACAAAGGAACAGAAATAATGGTAGTCAGCATATAGGCAAAAGGATTAGTCAAGAAAATGTCCCAGGACAACTTAGATCTTTCCCTCAGAGGTATAGTGTACAAACTCCAGAGAGCAGCAAACTTCATCAGAATGCAGATTTTACAGAAAACAACAGCCAGATTTATTTCCCTGTTCCCAGCCTGCTGTGGTATAAGGACTATTTTGCCTTCCTAGTGATAAGACCTGGCTCTGCCTGTTTACTCAGTTATGTGAGATTTGTTCTGGAAGGTCTTTTAGGACTCAAGTTTGTTATCTAGGATGTTATGTTCATGTGGGTATTTGGAGGCATTTTGTTCATTTCATTATCAATACTGCCTGAGAGAGCACAAGTGGAGTTTTGGGGTCGGTTGGAAGTCAGATGCCACTGGCCTTAGTGGTTTGCAGCCCCCAAAGTATGTGTGCATCAGGTTTATGGTTTCATGCAGGACAGGAGCTGCCACAATTTGTACAGACATTTCCAGGCCAGTTTGCTGGACAACCTGTGAATAAGGGACTTATACCTACAGCAGTGATTACAATGTCCTATCTCATGTGTAGGAAATAATTGTATTCTTTCTACTTCTGTACAATGTATATTTTTAACATGCTGATCTGTAATAAAATGAACATCTGCTGAAAGTACCAACTGCAATCCTGGACATTTGAATTTGAACACTATAAACTTTCTTATGCTGTATAGTGTACATAGTTCTTTATCTAATGTGCTGTAATGTCCATTCTGGCTATGCCCGCACAGTAGAAACAAAGCATAAATAAATCTGTTTGTCTAAATAGGGAAAGACAAAGCAAAGGTTTTATCTCCCCACAAGCCTTGTTCAAAAAAGTTAAACTCTGTGGTCACCATTGGGGAACAAGTATTTGCAATCCAATATGTCACATTTTCTTGAGTTAGAGCTATTGGCATTGTAAATGCATAACTATACTTTGGTTATCTCTGCCACATAATTCCAATGGCCCTGCATATAACTACAGCCCTTCCATTTGCCTTCTTGTTCTATCTACAGCAAAAAATGAAAACATTGCCTTAATTTATTACATGTATTTATAATATTAATTTATCCCCTACCAACCTAGTATGGGGACCCAGAGATGACCTAGACAGAAAGAGCACGTCGTGCTAAAGAGCACATGCCCTCAAACATAGCTAGAACTAAATATTAAACCACAACAGCCAACACACAAAGCACACAAAGTAAGGAACAATGGTGAAGAAAGCATAGCTGACACGATTGTGTCATTGCTCTGTATTAAAACAGGGAGTGTGCAAAGTTTAACCCTTATTTATCCTGGTCTCTCATTATGTTGTTGACTGGTTCTTGACATTCCTTCAACTTTATAAATCAAAATACCTGCCATTAAGAAAATATACTCCTTTCAATGATTAGTCAAGTGCAAATTATCAACTACGGGAACACAGCTGAGTGTCCTTGCCTAAATTTATACAGAGAACTAAGGTTCCGGGATGGCTCCAAGTCAGCAGGATACCTTGGCCCTCATTATGACTTTGGCGGTCAGCTGACACCATGCCGGTGATGGCAGTATTACTGTTGCCAGGCTGGGGGTGATGACCGCCCTATTAAGACCACGGTGGTGATTCCTCCCACATACAGCCAATGCACTGCCTGAACCACCAGTGCAGTCCGGCCACCAACCACGTCGGTTGCCATCTTTAGCCCAGCGGAACACCATTCACCCCCACCATATTACGACAGTAGACTGCTAGGATTTCCAGAGCGGGAGGAATCCGCAACCGTCGTGGAACCCAAGCTGGAAGTCCTGCTGATGCTGTACCACACAATGGAAGTCCAGGAGCAGCGACGTCGACAAAGACGACAACCGTGAGTACAGCTGCCTAGCACACAAGGGAGGGAGGATAGACTGACACACCCATACGCATAACACACCATACACACATACCTCACACATGGAGAACAATCTGCTAAAAAATACAACAGTTACATAAGCCATGAGAAAAGAAAGGCAGGACAAAAACCTGTGAGTCAACCACTGTATTCTGGTGGGAATAGCGCCCACAGCAAAACGTAACCTTCAAAGGGCCATTGGCCAGTCAAAGTGTTGATGCCAATATACAGGGCAATGTTACTGGCCCAGCTTGACTCCTGACAGCCCAAGTGACTCCACTGGGCAGGGACATCAAAGTGGAAGGCAGGCACCTCAGGGGGTGGGGGGGTTCTTCTTGGAAGGAGGTTTTGGACTTTGGTTTGGGAGGGGGTTGGCTCTTGCTCTTCTGTTTAGGGGTGGGGAGTGGGTCTGGAGCGGGGGTGGGAGTGACTGCCTTGTGCTCCATAGTGAAGGTTTCTTAGTGGGGGAGGGGCATTTGAAACACTATGGGGGCAATGGGAGGACTGGGAGCTGTAGGGACTGGGATGGAGGAGTGGGACCTTAAGTTTAGGGACAACACAGGTAGGGTCAGGAGGAGGGAAGAGGTCAAGGCGGGAAAGGAAAAGTTTTTAGGTACAGTGGGGCAGAGTGTGGGAGCAGGTTTGGGAGTGGAAGTAGAGTGGTTGTAGGAGGTGTAGCTGTGCTGGAGTGGGTTGTAGGTGCATACAAAATGTGCATGTGTGAGGTGGATGACTTGAGTGACTGAGTGGGAGCATTTATGTGTTTTGAGAGGAGAGGGAAAAGAGAGGGAGGGAGAGAACAAACAGGTCATGTACATGTATGTTGGGTTGGTGTCTGCAAGTGAGGTGTGCTGCATGTGGTTGTGATGGTGGTGGTGACTGCACATGTAGTGAATGGAGTGGTAGGCTGCGTGTCTGCTGTTGTGACTGGGGCAAGGCTGAAAAGGTTGCAGGATCTGGGACTGAGGATACAGTGCTTGCAGGTGTGACTGCTGATGTGACTGTGAGGGAGGGGGTGGGGAAGACAGTGGAGGCAGTGGCTATTGTGTGTGCTGCTGTGTGTATGCTTGTGGTGTGATCTGTGGTTCTTGTGCTTATCTTTGCAAGTCCTCTCTGTTGTCTTGGGTGCATGCTCTTCTGATTGTGTGCTTGGGATGGGTGGGTGGAGAGGGCTCTGGGACTGAGTACAAGAATTTGGAGGGGGATGGAAGAACTAGGGGCACTGGCTACCGTCAAAAATGGAGGCCAGAGCCTGAAACAATCTCTGTAGGCCAGCAAAGCCAACGTGAATGCCCTCCAGTAGGCATTGCAAAGCTGCATCTGGGATGCCAGCCCTTGGATGGCATTCACTATGGTTGACTGCCCTACAGAGATGGACCTCAGGAGGTCAATAGCCTCCACAATGAGGGCAGCAGGGCTGACTGGGGCAGGGCCTGAGGTGCCTACTGCGAAGAAGACGGCCACCCTCCTGGGTTAGCGGGCATGGGCAACTGGGTGGGGGGCTACTGGGAAGGCGGTGCTGGAACAGGGGTGGCGGAAGATGATGTTGCCGGGGTGGTCCCAGATGGGTCCGCCACTACCAGGGAGCTCCCACCGGAGGAGGAATCAGAGTAAGTAGCATCAGCTCCTGTCTCCTCTGTGGTACTCCCCTCGCCCTCTAACCCACTGGTCTCCTCGGCGTCAGTGGACACTGCCTCCTGGGTCCCGTGGGCTGCAGCTCCCCCACTTGCAGGTGCCCCGGCTCCTTCGCTAGATGATGCTAATGCACACAAGGACAGAAGAAGAAAAGGAGGGAGGGTGAGGGAGAAAGAAAGGGAACACGCTCAATAACAGCACATTTGTCAAACACATCACAATGACTCACTGGTAATTTACACTATGCATTGACAACCACAATACCACACCATTGCCTGGGAATAACAGCTGAAATGAACTCTGAAGAAACTACCATCTGCACACTTACTGAGACGCACTAATCCATGTCTGCCTGTTTTCAAAGGCACAGCTACAGTTACTCTGTTACAGTGTCTGCACAACTTGCAATTGCCAGGTCACACCACCTAGTCAGTGGACATCAGAGCATCACTCCAGCACTAGTGAGTCAGGTGTAGACCCTTACTGAAGCAGAAATCCCAGCAAATGACTAATACCAATTGTACATACCACTCACCATAGCAATGCAGAGCTATACAACATTACCTACAAGGGCATCCTGAGGCATACACTGACTATTACCTTGGCATCCAAAGACGATGCTAGGCATTAGGAAACAAATGTACACGATGAGTACTCAACCCCTTGTGGTTTTCTGTGCTGCTCTCAAGCACCCATCCAATTCTGGGTAGGCCACCGCCAGTATCGGGCCTTTAGGGGGGGGTCAGGGTCCAACGGGCACCCCTCCCTCATTGGGAAAACCTCTCCAGCTGGGCCTCTGCGGTCTTCCAGGCCCAGTGTCTCAGTTCCTCCCACCTCTTTCTGCAGTGGATGCTCCGCCAGCTATGGACCCCCAGGGTCTGCACGTCCTTGGTGATTGCACGCCATAACCTTTCTTCTGATGGGCGCTGACCTGCATAGGAAACACAGACAGAAGGATACCATTAACTACACACTACAGTCAGTTACAGTAATGGACTACATACTTCATAGATCCCACAATCATCATACACATCACTTGTACCTCTTTGTACATATTGCATGCAGCAGACAATACTCCCTTAAGGACACACTACATGCACACACATTCATCAACTTACAGCCATGTCACATCCAAAATACCTAAAAGGTAATCACCTGTTGATCTGGAGGCCCATGCATCTCTGCATACAAGGGTAGGACCCCATCCACAAGCTTCTCCAGGTTTACGGATGTGAAGGCTGGGGCCCTATCTGCTGTAACATGGGCCATTGTGGCTTCCAGTCACAGGACACAGCCGCTCACGCAGTGGAGGAGTTGATTGGGTGAAAGTCAGGAGTCAAGTACAATGGGCTTCTGAAAATGGAAGTCACGTCTGCGCCGGTAATCACAGTCACCGTCGGTGGTGATCATCATTGGCCCCTGTTCTCCATAGACTTCAGTGTTAACCAATGAAGAGTTGCACGGCAGTTCAGACCGCCCTCTGCCATGACGGCAAATGCCAGCGGAGTGAGGTCACTTCTACCTGTCCTCTGCATGCAGGACAGGCTCATGTCATTTTCTGATGATTGTTATCATGGTAGTCAATGATATGTCCGTCATTGGTACTTATGGAACACACCAAGGAAATTCCTACACATCTACATTATGCATTTGGTGGCAGAATCTGGCTCATAAATTAGAGCTCATACCAGTGCACTGCTTGCAGAAGTGTAGTTGACAAAAATGTTAAATGTAATGGTACAAATCACGTCTCACAACGTAGACTACATCTGTGAAGCAGTATGAGCATTTAATTAAATTGTATTATATCAGAAGTTTGTTTGCATGTAGAGGTCAGCAGAGCAGATTCCAAGCATTGGTTGCTTGAAATGTATGAGACAGCTCTATGTACTGTGGTTTTGTGTGTTTCTTTCCTTCCTGCTATCACACACTTGTGATGTTTGGTTTGTTCAGATACCAACCACTGCGGAGGAGGAGGAATGCACCCGTGTACAGACCCCTAGTTGACTTGGCTACAATGGAGGAACACCATATAATTCTCACCTATCGTCCAGACAGGGCCACAATCACTGAACTGTGTGCAGAATTGGAGCCAAATCTCATTTCTGCTATTTGTAGTCCTACTGTAATACTTCCTACAGTACAGGTGCGGTCAGTGCTCCACTTCCTGGCCAGTGGATCATTTCAGGTGACAGTGGGCTTGGCTGCAGGTATGTATCAGCCAATGTTTACTAAAGTGCTGAAAAGAGTTCTAAATGCCTTGCTGAAACACATGAGCAGCTATATCACATTCCCCAAAAGTAATGAATTGCCCACATTCAAGGCTGCTTTCTATACAATGGAACATATTCCACATGTGATTGGGGCCATTGAGGGGACCAATATTGCTTTGGTCCCTCCCAGGATAAATGAGCAGGTGTTCAGAAATAGGAAGAGTTACCATTCTATAAATACGCAGTTGGTGTGCCTTGCTGATCAGTATATTTTTCACATTACTGCCAAGTTTCCAGGATCTGTGCATGATGCCTACGTAATGAGGAACTGCAGTATCCCACAGATGATGGCACAACTAAAGAGAGAGAGAGAGTCTGGCTCATTGGTGAGCATGATGTTTCACACAATATATGTCGCAGTATGTTACCTGGAGTTGTACTATGTGGTATTGTGCACACTTAATGTGCTTTTTTCACTATTTCCAGGTGACTCCAATTACCCTAACCTATCCTGGCTGTTGACACCAGTGAGGAATCCGAGGACAGAGGCTGAGAATCGATACAATGAGGCACATGGATGGACCAGAAGAGTAATTGTAAGAACATTTGGGCTACTGAAAGCCAGGTTCAGGTGCCTACATATTTTCGGTGGTTCCCTACTCTACTCCCTACTCTACTGTCTGCAAGATAGTCGTGCCCTGCTGCATGCTTTACCATTTGGCCCTCACAAGGCATGTGCCAATACTGCAAGAGGAGGGGGTGGACAAAGCACCTGTGCCAGCAGAGAAACCTGAGGACAGCGATGAAGATGGGGAGGAGGAAAATGTGGACAACAGGACAAATCTGATACACCAGAACTTCCAATGACATTCAGTTAAGACTGTAGTTCTGTGCATACCACCAGTTCAATGAAGAGCTGTGTGGCAGCAATGATGTGCCAAGCTCTAATATGTGCATGATGAGACCTGTTCCATTTGTGGTTAGTGTTGCCAGTGGTATGATTGGTTAAAAAGCTAATTCTGCCTATGCAATCTATCAGCTGTTTTACAGTTTCACATAGATGCCCACATCCAACTGTGTCCTCAGTCCATGCAGTACTTAGCATTTGTTGCTGGAAATGTAGTGTGAGTTTGAAGTGCTTACACAACCTCTCTGTGATTTCATTGTCCCTGACAGTTTGGCCTGGACTAGGTGTTATAGAGGAGGGATTGGCTTACTGAGAACATGGTCTCTTGTCTAAGGCCCTTACAAGAGTTGTGTATTGCTCACAAGTAGTATCTGGGGTTCATTGCAGTGCAAAATTTTAACTTGATGTGACCAGGTGAATGCAGGCGGTCATGTTACAGGGGCTCATGTTGCTTTACTTCCCTTTACTTCTAATTTGAATGTCACTGAAGGTGTCCCTTTTTTCATGTGTTGGTGTGGTCACTACTGTACCTACAGACTGCTTTCACACAGTTTGGTGGATGGTGACTTGTGGCAAGCACTTACACTGGTAATGTGTACCCCAAGCTGTCTGTACATTGGATGGAGTCATACTTCACATGATATTTGCACATGGAATAAAGGTCAAGACACCACATATACATGCAAGAAATGCACAAATCCTTCTGTTGTGTTTAAGTGTGTTTATTGAAATTACAAAAAGGAAGGGATAGTGCAACTGAGTGGGGCAGTGGAGGATGAAATCTTCAGTGTAGTGGGTCAGTTAGTTTGTAGCACAGGTCAGGTATCCATGGGGCCACAGGACAAAGGAGCTGTGGCAGTCCAAAGTGAACAAGGTGTCTCATAGGCACACAAGGGAGACGTTGGTGAGGCTCACTTCCTGGCAGTGGTTTTGGTCTTGGCTACAGTCACTGTAGGATGTCTGGCTCGCAGGGAACGTTTGCGGGGTGGTCCCGCTGCTACAGAGGGAGGGGCGCTGGTGGGCTGTGAGTCCTGTGGCAGGTCCTCTAGTCCACTAGCTGCAGCAGATGTAGAGGGCTGGTCAGTACTCTGGCTAGTGGAAGGGGCCCGCTGGTGTGTTGTGGACTCATACATGATGGTGACAATTTCACTGAGCACCCCTGCAATGGAGGCCATGTTGGCATTGTGGGCCTGCAACTGCTGCATGACCTCCTGGTGGTGTTCCCTCTGCAGCCTCTGGTTCTCCTGCAAGGTGGTAAGTACCTGGCCCATCCTGTCCTGGGATTTCTGGTATGCTCCCAGGATTTGTGACAGTGCCTCCTAGGCAGTCGGTTCCCTGGGTTGGGCCACCCCTTGGTGCACAGATATCCTCCCACTGGCGCTTGCCCCCTGTGCCTGTGTCCCCTGAACTGTGTGCCCACTCCCACTGACACCAGGCCCTTCTTCGTCTTGCCTGAAAGGTGTTGACTCTGGTCCCTGTACAGGTGGGCACACTGTTGATTGACGTGTCCTGGGGACAGAGGTTTGGGGACATTGGGTGGCTGCTGTTGTTGTGGAGTTCGATGTGATGTAGTCTGGGGTGGACTGGGTGTTGCTTGTGGTATCTGACTGTAGGAGGAAGCCTAGCTTATAGTGGGTACCTGATGGTACTTACACCATGTGCCAGGTCCAGTTATCCCTTATTAGTAGATTAGTAGTGTTATAGCAGCTTAGGCTGATAGAGGAGGTTATAGCAGAGCAGCTTAGGCTGAACTAGGAGACATGCAAAGCTCCTACCATACCACTTATATCGTATAGCACTATATCATAAGAAACACAATACTCAGAGTTACTAAAAATAAAGGTACTTTATTTTAGTGACAATGTGTCAGAAATATCTCAGAGGATATACTCCCTTAGGAGATAAGTAAAATACACAAAATACACACACAAACCAAAATCAGGTAAGTAAACAGTTAGAAAAGTAGTACAAACACTGTGGAATACAATAGGATGCAATAGGCCTAGGGGCAATACAATCCATATACTCTAAAAGTGGAATGCGAATCACGAATGGACGCCAGGCCTAGTGTAGTGTGTAGAGGGTCACTGGGAGTGTAAGAAAACACTAAGGGTTTCCAAGATACCCCACCCCAAGACCCTGAAAAGTAGGAGTAAAGTTACCCTACTTCCCAGAAACACACTAAAGTCGTGATAGGAGATTCTGCAAAGACAACAACTGACTGCAAAGCACTGAAGACAGATTTCTGGTCCTGAGGACCTGTAAAGGAAGGGGACCAAGTCCAAGAGTCATGCAAGTGTCCAGGGGGGGCAGGAGCCCACTAAACCCCAGATGAAGATGCAAAAGGGGTGCCTCCGGGTGGAAGAAGCTGAAGATTCTGCAACAATGGAAGGTGCCAGGAACTTCTCCTTTGCACAGATGATGTCCCACGGCGTGCTTGAGGACGCAGAGTTGTTTCCACGCAGAAAGACCACAAACAAGTCTTGCTAGCTGCAAGAGTCGAGGCTGAAGAAAATGGGTGCTGCCCGGGCCCAGGAAGGACCAGGAGGTGGCCCCTTGGAGGAGGAGACAGAGGGGGTGGTCAGCAGTACAGAGAGCCCACGCAGAAGCAGGCAGCACCCGCAGAAGCACTTGAACAGGCGTTCAAGAAATCTGAGCATGGCGGTCATCTCAACACTACAAAAGAGGGTCCCACGAAGCCGGTGGTCAACTCAGCGAGTTGAGCAATGCAGGACGGAGTGCTGGGGACCTGGGCTGTGCTGTGCACAAAAGATTCCTTGCAAAAGTGCACAGAAGCCCTAGCAGCTGCAGTTCACGCAGTACTTAGGATTAGGTTGCTCCTGTGAAAAACACTTTGCAAGAAAATGTTTTGTTCTCCAATATGGACTATCTGATCTGCCTGTGGTCACATGTTTTGCTTCAGTTACTTCCCAGTGTGGATTTTTAGATGCTACATTAATAGTTCCTTTGTAATGATAGTTTTGTCACAGGCCTCAAAGAATCATAAAATGTTACTAGACCTGCAGGTCTGTTGTCTTAAATAATCAACTCAAACTAATTGTAATGCTCTTCACCCATAAACTGCTTTTAAATTATGTGATCCTAGACAAATATTTGATTCACTGAGCTGCAATTTTCTTCACTGTTAAATATGAGAGCACCTTCAAATATGTGGGTTCAGCATATCTGTTGTACAAACAACTATTTTGTTTGATTTAATAGACTAAACATTTGCTCCATCTACAATCCAAATCTAGTCACATACAGTATACCCCTGACTTGCCTCTTTGTTCATTAACAGCACTGTCATCAGGGTGGGGATAGTAATGTTTCTCAAATTATATTTAAAAACTATCACTTTTAATAAATACATAACTAAAGCATGAAGTGGTAGCACACAGTCATTTGCAATTAGCGGATTTTCCATTGACATGGTCACACAATTTCCCACAGACATGCAGTTTTACTGATAAAACTATATAATGTACAGATGATAGTGTTTGGAAATAGATTTTCTGCACATAGTTGTCATTTTCACATCACCAAGTAAAATGTTCTGATTTATTTTGCTTCTATATGAATCTTTGCATCACACTTTTTAATTTAAATAAAATGTGATTTCATAATTCCTGACATATTTTGAATATTTGTACTATTCATTTACAAGCTGTTTAAATGTTGTTAGAAAAAAACTGACATCGTACAGCCTTTTGTTTCACAACGATTGTTCGACAGCTCACTTGACAAAAAACTGTAACTGTAGTAAGAGAAAGAAAAGTAAACACAATTTACCAAGACGGGCAGCAGTTAGTAAAAAGACAAACTGACATTTGACCCCTGACCTTGAACGGACAACAAATGTGTCAAAATAAATACAAGATTTAAAGGCATCTTTATAGCTCCTTCAATTTCTGAATGAACAGAACACCTGCTCCTTTCCAGCTTTGGTTCACTCCTCAGAACGGACCCGTAGGTCCTAAAAATAGCCAGACCTGGTAAAATCTGGCTCACCATAGTGAGTGGGCGAGTAGATTTATGTAGTGGCTCCTGTGTGGAGGACAGGTGTCCCACTCGTAATGACGTCCTGATGTTGCATTATCTTTGTCTTTGTAAAGGATGCCTTGCCACACTGAGTGCAGTGATATGCATTCTGCACTATGACTTTCTCTTCTGTGTTGACTTACTGTTATTGTATCAGCTGGGCCCTGCCAGTAAATGAACTGCCACATTCATTACATTTATTCGGCTTCTCCCCAGGGTGGATTTGTTGATGCTACTTTAGGTTGGTCTTCCTTCAGAACACTTTACTACACTCTGTACATTAATATGGTTTCTCTCCAGTGTGAACTTTCTGATGTTGCATTAAACTGTGTTTTACAATAAATGCCTTGTCACATTAAGGACATTCATATGGTCTCTTTCCCATGTGAACGTTTAGGTGTGTATTAATTTTTGCAAATCTGTTAGATTAAGAAAAATAAAAAATGAATAAACTGGAATGCACTGCCCATCACAAAACCTATTAGCATTTAATGAAACATTTAATTGTCCATATAGACAAGTGTACTAAAGAAATTATAGATTACACTTTCAATGTAAAGATGCAGTAAGGGCATACGATCCCGTGATCCCCTTCTATTGAGAAGTGTGGACTCAAGGAGTAACCAAGACACCAGAGAAGGCTTCTTGTTTAGTGAGTGAGACCCTCTTCCCACGACACACTTCAATGTTAAATCCATAGCGACAAGATGCCTCCCTTCTTATCCAGGGAATGCTTCCTATTATCACAGGGCCTAACAAATAATACAAGATGGAGCCCTTTTCAGTGAATGGACCATGCAGCACAGAGCATCACAATAGTGGCAGGAAACATAAACAACAGCTGCAAGGGAGTACTTTATACTAGTAGAGATCCTATCAGAGAGCCTGGGATAGGACTCGGACAGGTAATTTGAGCATCTTCTATATAGTGCAACTACAGAGATCCGAGGCTCTGAGCAGAGCTATACAGGGAACAGGAGGTTTACAACTATTTTAAACACACTTTGGCAAAGTCAAGAAGTCTCACATTTTAGTTGTATAGGCGTTCCCAATGATGTACAACATCAGAAAAAAGGAAGAAAAACAAAAAGGTCGCAACTGTTGCATCATTCTGCAGGCATGCAGATGTCGCTCCACAAATGTGCACACCTGCAGAATGACGCATGCGCCATTTTCTGTTTTTGGTCTGGTGTTAACCAAGATCTTTTATTTTACTAAATGAAATATACAATATACCCACTTAAAAGGGCTTTCACCTCTTCATCCATTGGTCGGTTGTTGTGCCATTCACATTTTGCTTCCGCCCACTACAGAATACAGCATGGGGCAGTGTTGTCTGCCTACTTCAGCCACTGGCTATCTTCACTTTGAGTGACTGCATGTTACTCGTTCACAAGGAGGTAGTTTCCTTCAGTGCCAGTTTGTTTTTTGCACTTAATAATTATGTTAGCATTGCCTATGTGTTTAGAGCCTTATGTGATAGCAGGATGCTTTCTACCAGCTCCTCACAGCACAGGGCACATTCCAGCTTTATCAGTTCCTGCCTCTTGCTAATAATGTTGTAAATTCCTTCTTGAGCTGCCTTTGTTCAGATGCTATATCAGAGTATACCGGGAGGTATACATTTGAATCTATGCTTTGTAAAGTAATTGACTTTTTAGAATCCACCCAGTGTAATCTCAATCTGCAGGGTTATCTCTATCAATCTATCTATTCAACCTGTCCGTCTGTCTTTCTGAGCAGCTCTATCTATTTCGGAAGCCTCTCCATTTATCGATCTTTTCAACCTTCTCTATTTTTAATAAACATTTACAAAAAAAAATACAAAAAAAAATTAGCAAAAGCACAAGACTGGCAGCCAAAACCAGATCAATTGGCTTTTTAGGTTGGATGTTATTTTGACCTTTTGATTTTACCACATTTATGTGTAAAACAAAGCTATTTATAGTGGCTTTCAGTCAGACTTCATACATAAGTCTGTTGTGTCACTCACATTTTAGTATTTTTTCCTTTACTCAATGTCTTTTAGATTGATGAGGGCCCAGCAGCTTTCCCAACAATAACATTTTGCAAAAACAATGGATGAACAAATCAAGAAGTCAAAAGGCTTGCAGCCAACGCCAGATCTGTTGGCTTGGGCTGCTGCATTTATGGTGCACTCCAGTAGAGAGACACAAAACGTAGCCTCAGGCCTGGACTGCAGCATTTATAGTGCCATCCACTAGAGTGACAACGAAACATGGCCTCAGACCTGGACTGCAGCATTGATAGTGCCATCCACTAGATTGACAACGAAACGTGGCTTCAGGACTAGACTGCAGCATTTATAGTGCCATCCACCAGAGTCAAAACGAAATGTAGCTTTAAGCCTGGACTGCAGCATTTAGAGTGCCATCCACTAGAGTGACAACGAAACGTGGCCTCAGGCCTCGACTGCAGCATTTATAGTGCCATCACCTAGAGTGGCAACAGAACACGGCTTCAGGCCTGGGCTGCAGCATTTATATTGCCATCCACTAGAGCAACAACAAAACATGGCTTCAGGCCTGGATTTCAGCATTTATAGTGCCATCCAGTACAGTGGCAATGAAACGTGGCTTTAGGCCTCAACTGCAGCATTTATAGTGCCATCCATTAGAGTGACAACGAAACGTGGCTTCAGGCCTGGACTGCAGCATTTATAGTGTAATCCAATAGAGTGGCAATGAAGCATGGCTTCAAGCCTGCCTGTGTAGTCTGGTTGGAAGGGACAATGGAAAAGTTTAAAAAAACACATATGGAGCCCCTCAGCCAGGAACAGAAATCCCAGACTGTGAGGGATGGTGTCATTAGTTTTCTTTTCTCAATTACATACATCTGGAGTTCGTTTTTGAAAAACAAAAAATATTATGGGGGTCATTACAACATTGGCGGTAAAAGCCGCTTACCGCTGTGCAGAAGACCGCCAATACACCGCGGCGGCGGCGGTAGTCCGCCACAGCTATTATGGCCCACATCTCGGAATCCGCCGAAATTCAGACACCCACACAAGACCGCCACACCAAAGGTCATTGATAAAATGGCAAAAACAAAACCTCCACCTCCACGCCAACAGAAACACGCCCATGCTATTACGACCCACGAATCCACGCGGCGGTCTTTCAACCGCGGTATTCCATTGGCGGTATACACCGCAGCGCTCAAAATACACACACATCTCCAAAACACCGCCACATTGGACAATTCCAAATACACACACCTGATACACATACACACACCACTCCCACACAATCAATACTATATAAAACACACACCCACATCACCCACAAACCCCTACGACCACAATTTCGAGAGAAGGCCAGAGAGACAGCACAGCCAAGACAACACCACCATACAGAGGCACGCAACACCATCACCCACACAACTTCCACGCACCTCACACAACACGCTACTACATATCACCACACTTATCACCACACAATCCACCCCACACATCACACACACCACCCCATGTCACACCAAAGACACCCCCGCTTCTCCGAGGAGGAGCTCAGGGTCATGGTGGAGGAAATCATCCGGACAGAGCCACAGCTATTTGGCTCACAGGTACAGCACACCTCCATAGCCAGGAAGATGGAGCTATGGCAAAGAATCGTGGACAGGGTCAACGCCGTGGGACAGCACCCAAGAAATAGGGAGGACATCAGGAAGAGGTGGAACGACCTACGGGGGAAGGTGCGTTCAACGGTCTCCAGGCACAACATCGCAGTTCAGCGGACTGGCGGCGGACCCCCACCTCCTCCACCACAACTAACAACATGGGAGGAGCAAGTCTTGACCATCATGCATCCTGAGGGCCTCGGAGGAGTCAGTGGAGGATGGGACACTGGTAAGTCAAATCTTAACTATCATAATCCCTACCCTACCTGCATGCTATCACACACCCCCACCCTCACCCCCTCCCCTATCACTACAACTTCTCACTAATGTACTCATAACACAAACCACACATCCCAACACCAAGCCCTGCATGACACAACTAAGCATGGACACCCAGCACTAAAGCATGCCCACTGCACATACCCATAACACCCCCCTCAACCATCATCACACAAGCCCCCACACAGGAATGCTTGCACTGGGGTACACGCACACCCACCCACTGCACACCATTACACACACACATGCAATAATCATGCTCTTATGCCCCTGCAGGAACCCGAAGGACCGTCAAAACACCAGAGGATCCAGACAACACCACTCCACCCCCAGAAGAGGCCCACAGTGACAATAGCAGCTCTGCCCTACTGGATCCTGATGACCAGCCCGGACCATCGTGGGCCTCGGGACAGTCGGTTCCCCTTGCACAGGCACAGCCCAACACCGACCTTCCACCCTCTGGTAACACCAGCAGAGCACCCACCCAGCGGGCCCAAACCTCCGTACCCAGGACACGTCAATCAGCAGTGTGTCCACCACTACAGGGAACCCAGGATAACCCACCACCCCAACAACAACAGGGACCTGGGGGCAGTGGTAGTGGGCACACGGTCCAGGGGACGGAGGCACAGGAACACAGGGGAACTGGGAGGGCTGCTGTGCGACAGGGGGCGGACAGGCCAAGGGAACACACTCTCCACGAGGCCCTATCCTCCATCATGGGAGCATACCACCACTCCCAGGAGACGATGGCGACGGTCCTGGACAAGTTGCAGGAGACCCTGCGCCTGCAGGAGGAACAGTATGTGGGGTTCAGGGAGGAGCTCAGGACCATCAGCTCCGCCCTGGGCACCATCGTAAGGGTGCTGAAGGACATACAGCACACCTTGAGGGACACCGTGGCACTCCAAGGGGCCCCTGACTCTAGCCAGGACGATGAAATGCCCACCACCTCCGCCGGCGCTAGTGGACAGGACGCCCCGCCACAGGACCACCACACCAGCACCCCACCCCCTGCAGACGGACAACCACCACGCAAGCGGTCCCTGAGATCCAGGAACAGGACAGAGCAAGATGGCAAGACCCCCGCCAGGAAATGAGACCACCCTCTTTGTCCTCCCAATGTCCCACTTTGTTGCCCTGTCCATACTTAAACTGCCCCAGCTCCACTTCCTATGCCCAGATGGGCAGTGCACCTGTGAGACTAATAGACTGGACTCTGCCATGGACATTCCTCTGCCATCACCCATCCTCAATTTACAACCCCCTCTCATTTCTGAGCACTTCAATAAACACCCTTGAAACACAAAACAATCTGGAGTCAGTCTGTGATTTAGTAAATATGTATTATCAATGACAGTGTCATAATGCGTTTCCTATTGTAAAGCTAACATACCTATGTCACACATCACAAGTCCTTGAAGGATGCAAGCAGATGACACGTTGGTAACCACACCTGTGAAACCGTAATGGAAAGGTACAACTCAGTTACCAAATACTGGTTGAAATCGACAGACAGGATTGAGGTAGACGTGTGAAAGTTAATGTAATGGTAAAATGAAAATTTTCTCACCTGTGTGTCACTGGAAATATTGCTGTATGACTGACTCCCTGTTGTCGTTGTCTTTTTCCTCAGCCTCCTCCTCATCACTCTCCACAGGCTCCACAGCTGCTACAACACCGTCATCTGGATCATCCTCCTGCAGAAAAGGCACCTGGCGTCGCAAAGCCAAATTATGAAGCATCGAGCAGGCGATGATGATCTGGCACACCTTCTTCGGTGAGTAGAATAGGGATCCACCTGTCATATGGAGGCACCTGAACCTGGCCTTCAGGAGGCCAAAGGTGCGTTCGATCTCCCTCCTAGTACGCCCATGGGCCTCATTGTAGCGTTCCTCTGCCCTGGTCCTGGGATTCCTCACTGGGGTCATTAGCCAGGAAAGGTTGGGGTAACCAGAGTCCCCCAATAGCCATACACGGTGCCTCTGGAGTTCACCCATCATATCAGGGATGCTGCTATTCCGCAGGATGTAGGCGTCATGCACTGAGCCAGGGAACATAGCATTTACATGCGAGATGTACTGGTCTGCCAAACAGACCATCTGAACATTCATAGAATGATAACTCTTCCTGTTCCTGTACACCTGTTCACTCCTGTGGGGGGGGGGGACCAGAGCTACATGGGTCCCATCAATGGCACCTATGACGTTGGGGATATGTCCAAGGGCATAGAAGTCACCTTTCACTGTAGGCAAATCTGCCAACTCAGGGAAAATGATGTATCTCCTTACGTGTTTCAGCAGGGCAGACAACAGTCTGGACAGCACGTTGGAAAACATAGACTGGGACATCCCTGATGCCATGGCCACTGTTGTCTGAAAAGACCCACTAGCAAGGAAATGGAGCACTGACAGCACCTGCACGTCAGGGGGGATCCCAGTCGGATGGCGGATTGGTGACATCAGGTCTGGCTCCAACTGGGTACATAGTTCCTGAATTGTGGCACGGTCAAACCGGTAGGTGACAATGACATGTCGCTCTTCCATTGTCAACAGGTCCACCATCGGTCGGTACACCGGAGGATTCCGCCATCTTCTCACATGTCCCAGCTGACGGTGCCTACGAAGGACAACAGCAACGAATCAGTCATTATTCCTCCAGGTATGTACCCACAGTTACACACAAGACTACACCACTCACAAAACCCTTCCTGTATGTGTGTTGCGTGTAGGCCTAGCTATGTGTGACGCAGAGGTAAGTTAAGCCATGTGGGCCCCTGAAATGGCGGCTGCCTGACCTCTAAACTGGGACAATGGGATTGTGGGGTAACTGCGCTGGTGTTGCACACCGTCGCGGTAGGCCGTCGTAGACCGCGGCGCAATGCAGCATTGGTTGACATAGGACCCTATGGGTCCCAGGAGCCAATGAACAGGTGCGCCGGCAGTGATGATGCGCACCGCCGCGGACGTCACCGCCGCGGACGTGACCGCCATTTTCTATCTGTTCAATCACTAGATACCTGACCTTCGACAGGAGAGGACCTACACTGCAAGTGCTGCTGTGACCTCGGTCTGGAAGCGACGATGGCTGCTGCATCTGGGGAAAGGGCCCCTGCCTTCATTGCACAGGAGTTGGAAAGACTGGTAGACGGGATCCTCCCCCAGTACACGCTACTCTACGGTCCTCCAGACCAACAGGTTAGTACACAGGGAGCACGTTGTATGGGCTAGGCCTGGGTGGAGAGGGCTGTTGGGAAGAGGGAAGGGGGCAGAGTTCAGGGAACATGAATGCATGTGAATGAATGTGCCACATGGCTAGGGTAGGCAGAGGGGCCACGCACATTGACGGTGCAGTTGGTAATGACTATTCCTCTTTCCTTGTGCATGTCATGTAGGTCAGTGCCCACCAGAAGAGGGACATATGGCGTGCCATCGCCAAGGAGGTCCGGACCCTGGGGGCCCACCAGAGACGGGGCACCCACTGCCGGAAAAGATGGGAGGACATTCGCCGCTGCAGCAAGAAGACGGCGGAGGCTCAGCTGCGGATGGCCTTCCAACGTGGGAGGGGTGCCCGTCGCACCATGACCCCCCTGATGTTCCGGATCCTGGCGGTGGCCTACCCGGAGTTGGATGGGTGCTTGAGGGCATCACAGCAGACACATGGGGGTGAGTACAACCTCATTCTGCTGACTTTGCGTGCAGTGGAGGTGTCTGGGTGGGGGAGGTGGGCTGTGGGTGTACCTAGGCCAGGGCGAGTTACGTAGGCTAGGCCCCTCCGTAATGCAGGCCATGTGGCACTCTACCCCATCTCAGCAGAGTGCCAAGTACAGGTATAGTTGCCCCGTGTGGCATCCATGTGCGCAGATGTCCACCATTGCCATGTAGGCCATATCCCAGAAATTGCATATGCAGAGGGCAGGAGCGCGGCGTAATGCAGGGGGCTGCTGTGTCAGTATTGTCCGGCAACGGTAGCGGCATGCCATGCACTCAACCTGCCTTTCTTCTGTCTCCCCCCCCCCCTTTTCTGCTCTCCCTGTCCTTTTGTACATCAGCATCATCAGGCGGAGGTACAGAGGCACCGGAGCACGAGGGAGCTGCATCCCACATGGCCATGGAGGGCCACACCACGGACTCAGAATGCACCAGTGGGACGGAGGGCGAGGGGAGCTTCACGTCAGCCACCGGATCACCAAGCAGCGACACGGACTCGTTCGCCGATGGGGGCTCCCTTGTGGTGGCGGCACCATCTGTGCGCCCCACTTCTACAGGTACAGCCGCCAACTCCCCTATCAGCACTGCCCTCCCAGCAGCCCCTCAGCGTTCGCCCCGTGCCCGCTCACCCAGGAGGGTGGGCATCACCTTTGCCCCAAGCACCTCAGGCCCTGCCCCAGTCACCCCTGCTGCCCTCAGTGAGGAGGCCATTGACCTCCTCAGGTCACTCACTGTTGGGCAGTCTACCATTGTGAATGCCATCCAGGGTGTAGAACGTGAGTTGCAACACTGTAATGCATTCCTGGAGGGCATTCATTCTGGTCAAGCTGTCCTTCAGCGAACCCTGCAATCTCTGGCCTCAGCACTGATGGCAGCCATTGTCCCTGTGTCCAGCCTCCCCCCTCCACCCAGACCCAATCTCCTGTACCCCAGCCCATCCCAAGCACACCTACAGACCAGCATGCACACAAGTCAGCACACACAAGTAGCTCAAGCAAACATAGGCACCACACAAACCGCAGGCACTCACGCAAGCCTCACCCACATACAGACACAGCAACATCCACTGCCTCCACTGTGTCCCCCTCCTCCTCTTCTCCCTCCCAGTCTTGTCTACACACACACCTGCATGCACCACATCTACAGGCACCATGAATCGCACAAGGAGACCCAGCACCCCAAGCCGCTCACCTGCACTCACCACCTCCACTGCCATTTACACGTCCCCTGTGTCCTCTCCCAGTGTGTCTGTGACGCCCCCTCCCAAAGTACACAAACGCCGGCAACCACACACCCAACATCCATCCACCTCACGACAGCCTCCAGTACCTGCACCTGCACCCAAAACACCTAGGGCCAGATGTAGCAAAACTGCAAATTGCGACTTGCAATTTGCGAGTCCTTCCGACTCGCAAATTGCAAGTCGCAATTTGCAATGCAGAACGGTGTCTCAGATACCGTCTGCGAGTCGGTATGGGGTCGCAAAGACCCACCTCATTAATATTAATGAGGTGGTTCGCAAATTGCAGCCCCATACCGACTATGGGCACTCGCAAACATGGAGGCCTGCTGTAGTCAGCAGACCTCCATGTTCGTGACTGCTTTTAAATAAAGCAGTTTTTTTTTTTTTAAGTGTAGCCCGTTTTCCTTAAAGGAAAACGAGCTGCACTTTAAAAAAAAATCCGAAACCTTTAGTTCCATGGAGTCCTCGTTCCTCGTGTGATGTGTTCAGGTGAGCGTTTTCCCATTGCAAAAACTGTTTCTGCCGTGTTTTTATCCACGGTGAATCCGCTCCGGAAAAGGTGGCGGATTGGCGGGTTGTAATACTATGGGCGGTACATTGTCTTCCGCCTGTATGTGGGCGGTGACCGCCGCGCTGCTTGTCTGTACCGCCGTGGCGGGCGGTGTGTTAAAGTGGCTGTCTTTGTTGGCGGATCCCGCCACAGTCAGAATTCCCTTTTTTTATCCGCCGCCCTGTTTGCGGTATTACCGCAGCTTTAACGCCGTCCGCCAGGGTTGTAATGACCCCCTATATGTTTGGGGGATGGCCTTCAAAACCAACGACAGCTGGGTATGAAACTTTTTGTGTAGGGAATGGAACTGCTGTGATGTAGCTCCTTTCAACAAACAGAGCTGACTGCTGGTCAGGTGCCATCTCTATATAGGATGAACTACTGTCTGTCAGGGTGGTGGACGTTAAGTCCCCCACCACCGTGACAGAAGATAGTCTGTCCTCCATTGTCTATCAGTAAACTTCTAATTTTTTAACATATATTAAGATCTTATACCCAAATGCAAATCATAACTTAATTTTAAACTTTTTTCTTTTTCAGTGAATTTCTGGGTTTCTTTAAAAATGTTTCTAATGTTCGTGGACTCTAGTCAAGCATTTGCAAGGTCTTGCAGGGTCCTGGTCCCTTGTCCAACCTTCCATGGGGTTCACAAATCTGCAGGAGGTCCAAAAAAGGACCATGATCTCTTGTTGCTCATTTGCATACCTTGGGAGTCGTGCTGAAGCGTGCTATTTCTGCAGTGGGGTCTGCAAATTCCACAACAAAATATACCTTTTAAAACGTTTGTTCTTTGAAGGGGAATCCTTTGAGGCCCCCCACATGGCCTAGGGGTTAGAGTTTACTTATTCTCTGTTAGTATGCCATTTCTTTCTTTTTAGGATGCAGTAGTGAGTGGCTGATTCCTAAAATGACAGCTGCAACATTTTTCTCATGTTAAAGCCGGTCAAACAGATTCAGAGACGATTTATGGAACCAGATATGGACGACACAAAAAATAGCTCCCTCATCCAATAGGATTGAGTTATTTTTTTAAACTTTGGGTCCACGGAAGTCCGCTAACAGATTTGCGAATCTCAGTGTATTAACAGTTTAAAAAATCCAATATGTTAACCATTTCAAACCCAACAAAAATGTTTTTAAACACAAATTTCTCACAAACTACTGAATCGATTTAAACCAATTAAATTAAAAACAGTTCCTTGGGTAAAATTCTACATTCATATTGCGTGTTGTGTAAATCCTTTAGAGTTTTGTTTTTGTATAGAGATCAAAGGTTACCCTGAGAATAGTAATGGGAAAGACCACTTGTGACCACCGCTTGGAGGGTCTGCACAATGCAGAACCCAGACTGGATTAAACTCTACAGGAACATTTTGTGCAGATTCATTGAAGGAATTACCCCTGCACTTGGGGCTCTACACTGGCATTCAATAGGAAGATGTATGTGATTCAAAGCATATCAAACTAAGGCCCTCATTACAACCCTGGCTGCAGAAGACTGCCAACACACCGCTGCGGTGGCGGAATTCCGCTACAGCTATTGCGACCCACAGCTCGGAATCCGCCATAATTCAGACACCCATACAAGTCCGCCACACCAAAGGTCAGTGATAAACTGGCGATAACAAAACCGACACCGTCATGGTAACAGGAATACGCCCACACTATCACGACCCACAAATCCACGCGGCGGTCTTTCAACCTCGGTATTCCATTGGCGGTACACACCGCTGCGCTCAAAATACACACACATTTACAAAACACAACCACATTGGACAATTCGAAATACACACACATCACCCACAAACCCTTACTACCAGAAATTGAAAGCAGGCCAGAGAAATACACTACCTTAAACAACAGCAGCATCCACAGACACACATCATCACTCACACAACATCCACGCACCTCAAACAACACACACCAACACATCCCCTCACACATCACAACACACACCACCTCACACATCACCCACACCACATCATGGCACCTCAACGACACCCCAGGTTCTCTGAGGAGGAGCTCAGGGTCATGGTGGAGGAAATCGTGAGCCACAGCTATTCAGTGCAGCACACCTCCATTGTTAGGAAGATGGAGCTATGGCGCAGAATCATCGACAGGGTCAACGCAGTGGGACAGCATCCAAGAACTAGGGATGACATCCGGAAGAGGTGGAACGACCTATGGGGGAAGGTGCGTTCCGAGGTCTCCAGACACCAGATTGCTTTACAGACGACTGGCGGTGGATCCCCACCTCCTCCCCCACAACTAACAACATGGGAGGAGCAAGTCTTGGCAATACTGCATCCCGAGGGCCTCGCAGGAGTAGCAGGACGACTGGACTCTGGTAAGGCAAATCTTTACTACCCTATCCCCCCCACCCCACCTGCATGCCATCACATAATCCCACCCTTACCCTCACACCCATCACCCCAACAACCCACAGATTCCCCACCAACATAACCACATAACCCACACATCCCAAAACCAAGCCCTGCATGTAACACCAATGCATGGATACCCATCACCCAAGCATGTCCAGTACAGAGACTCACTCATGCCCCAAAATCACCAATCACACAAGGACCAAGCCAATAATGCAAGCACTGGAGTACAGGGTCACTCACCCATTGCACACAATGGCACACACAGATGCAATAATCATGCCTTTACACCCCTGCAGGACCCCTACCCAACGTCACCGGACAGGAGGTACCAGACATATCCAGTCCGCCCACAGAAGAGACCCACAGTGATGATAGCAGCTCTGCACGACTGGATTAAGATGACCAGCCCGGCCCATTAGGGACCTCGGGACAGTCGGTTCCCCTGACACTGTCACAAGCCACCAGAGCCTCCCCCCTCAGGAAACACCAGCACAGCACTCACCCAGCGGGCCCATCCCTCTGTCCCCAGGACACGTCAGTCAGCAGTGTGTCCAACACTACAGGGAACCCAGGCAAACCCACCAACCCAAGACAATCAGGGACCTGGGGGCAGTGTCAGTGGGCACATGGTTCAGGGGACAGAGGAACTGGAAAACAGCGGAACTGGGATTACTGCTGTGCGACAGGGGGAGGACAGGCCCAGGCAACCCACTCTCCACGAGGCCGTCTCCAACATCATGGGAGCGTACCATCATTCCCAGGAGACGATGGCAACGGTACTGGCCAAGTTTCAGGAGACCCAGCGGCTGCAGGGGGAACACTATCTGGGGATCGGGGAGGAACTGAAGTCCATTAACACCACCCTGGTCACCATTGCAGGGGTGCTGCAAGACCTTGTCAACACCAGGAGGGACACTGTGGCATAACAAGGGGCCCCTGACACCAGCCTGGATGATGAACAGCCCTCCACCTCCGCCGGCGCTAGTGGACAAGAGGCACCACCACTGGAACACAACACCAGCACCCCACCCCCTGCAGATGGAGAGCCACCCTGCAAACAGTCCCTGAGATCCAGGAACAAGACAGAGAACATTGCCAAGACCCCGCCAGGAAATGAGACCCGCCTGAATGTCACCCTTCTGTCCCACTTTGTCACCCTGTCCATCCATCAACTGCCCTTGCTCCACTTCCTATGCCCTTTGGACAATGCACCTGTGAAACAAATAGACTGGACTCTGCCATGGACATTCCTCCACCATCACCCCTGCCCATTTTACAACCCCCTCCACTTATTTGCACAGAAATAAACACACTTCAATCACAAAACAATCTGGAGTCAGTCTGTGCTTTCACAAATGTGTAATTGCAATAACTATTGAATATAGCAATGTCAATTTAATTGTTCACATACCGATGAAACACAGCTGTAGGGCTGGAGGAAATAAAGCAGAGGGCACAAAGTGGGATCCACATCTGTTAAATGGAAAGGCAAAGTGACAAGTCAGTGAAAATGACAGACTTATGCTAGCTCCAACAATAGTATGAGATGCGTGAGGCACTGACATCTTCTTACCTGTGTCTCACTGGAAGTATTGCTGGATAATGTTGTTTCTGTTGTCGATATCCTCTTCTTCTGCCTCCTCTTCTTCACTGTCCATAGGCTCCACAGCAGCCACAAGAACACCAGCTGGACCATCCTCCTGCAGAAAAGGAACCTGCCATCGCAAAGCCAGGTTGTGCAGCATACAGCAGGCCACGATGATCTGGCACACCTTTTTTGGTGAGTAGTAGAGAGAACCACCTGTCATTTGGAGGCACCGGAACCTGGCCTTCAGGAGGCCGAAGGTCCGTTCAATCACCCTCCTAGTTTGCCCATGTGCCTCATTGTAGCGTTACTCTGCCCTTGTCCTGGGATTTCTCAGTGGGGTCAGTAGCCATGACAGGTTGGGGTAACCAGAGTCACCTGCAAATGTCGAGGGATAACTTTTAGACACACACTAACCTGTAGGGACAACCCCAGACCCAGACAACTATTCACACTGTATAGGGTCCTTGTCCTCACCTATTAGCCACACACGGTGCCTCTGGAGTTGCCCCATCACATAAGGGATGCTGCTATTTCTCAGAATGTAATCGTCATGCACTGAGCCAGGACATTTGGCATTCACATGGGAGATGTACTGGTCGGCCAAACACACAATCTGCACATTCATCGAATGGTAGCTCTTCCGGTTTCTGTACACCTGTTCACTCAAACGTGCGGGTAACAAGGCCACATGTGTACCATCAATGGCACCTATGATGTTAGGGATATGTCCCAGGGCATAGAAGTCACCTTTCACTGTGGGCAAATCCTCCACCTGAGGGAAAACGATGTAGCTGCGCATGTGTTTCAGCAGGGTAGACAACACTCTGGACAACATGTTAGAGAACATTGGCTGGGACATCCCTGATGCAATGGCCACTGTTGTTTGAAAGGAACCACTTGCCAGGAAATGGAGTACTGACAGGACCTGCACCAGAGGGGGTATCCCTGTGGGATGGCGGATAGCTGACATCAGGACTGGCTCCAACTGGGCACACAGTTCATGGATTTTTGCACAATCAAGTCTGTAGGTGACTATTACGTGTCTCTCTTCCATTGTTGACAGGTCCACCAGCGGTCTGTACACCGGAGGATGCCGCCATCTCATCACCTGCCTCAGCGGATGTGCCCTATGGACGAGAACAGCGAGCAGAGAGTCAGCCAACACTGAAGTATCACAAAATGTAATTTGCACACATTTATTAATCCGCCATGTGGCTGTTACTGTGTGTATGCAAGGCCTACATTGGTGTGACGCAGTAAAAATTAATGCCATGTGGCCCCCTGAAATGGCGGCTGCCTGACCTGTAATGTGGGACAAGGGGATATGAGGTAACTGTGCTGGCATTGTACACCGTCGCAGTAGGCGGTCGAAGACTGCGGCGCAATCCTGCATTGGTTAGCATTGGACCCTATGGGTCCCAGGAGCCAATGACGATGTACGCCGGCGGTGACGGTACGCACCGCTGCGGCCTGACCGCTATTTTCACTCTGTTCACTCACTTGATACCTGACCTTCAACAAGAGAGGACCTACAGTGCAAGTGCTGCTGTGACCTCAGTCTGGAAGCGACTATGGCTCATGTGTCTGGGGAAAGGGCCCCTGCCTTCACTTCAGAGGAGTTGGAGAAACTAGTGGATGAGGTCCTCCCCCAGTACACACAACTGTACAGTCCTCCAGACAAACAGGTGAGTACACAGTGAGAATGCTGCATGGGCAATACCTGTTTGGAGTGGTGTGGATGGAAGAAAAAGGGGGGGGGGCTGAGGTCTGCATGTGCGGATGGTGAGTGTATGTGCGTCAGGGCAAGGGTGGGAACGTGGGCCAAAAAGGATGACGGTCCGGACGGGTAAAGATTTTCCTTTTCCCCTGTACTATTCCTCTAGGTCAGCATCCACCAGAAGAAGGATATTTGGCATGCCAAGGACGTTTGGACCCTGGGGGTTCACCACAGACGGAGCACCCACTGCCAGAAAAGATGGGAGGACCTTCGCCGCTGGAGAAAGACGGTGGAGGCCCAGCTGGGGATGGCCTCCCAACGTGGGAGGGGTGCCCGTCGCACCATGACCCCCCTGATGTTCCGGATCCTGGCGTTGGCGTATCAGGAGTTGGATGGGTGCTTGAGGGCATCACAGCAGCCACAAGGGGGTGAGTACACTATCATTCTGCTGACTTTAGGCGCATTACAAGGTGTCTGGGCGGGGGAGGTGGGCAGTGGGTTCCCCTAGGCCAGGGCGAGCTTTGTAGGCAAGGTCCCTTGTGAGACAGGCTCTGTGGCACCCCAACCCCACTAGTGGTTAGTGCCATCTACACATAGTCCGGCTCCTGTGACTTCTAGGTGTGCAGCAATCGGGCTTAGGCCTTGTACCCCATGGGCATGTGAGCATGTGATAAATCTAGGAACTATAAGTGCATGGCGTAGTGCAGAGGGCTGCTGTGTCTACCAACGGTAGTGGTGTTGCATGCACTGAACATGTCTTTCTTCTGTCTTTCCCCCCACTTTTTGTGGTCTCCGTGTTCTTGTGTGCAATAGCATCATCAGGCGGAGGAGCAGTGTCACCGGAGCAGGAGGGAGCTGCATCCCACTTGGCCCTGGAGGGTGAAACAACAGAGTCTGAAGCCACCAGTGGGACAGAGGGCGAGGGGAGCTCCACGGCTGGGACAGGAGCAGACTGCAGTGACAGCGACTCCTCCTCTGATGGGAGCTCCCTTGCGGTGGCGGGCCCCTCTGTGCCCCCCACATCAACAGGTACAGCCGCCACCACCCCTACCAGCACCGCCCTCCCAGCAGCCCCTCAGCGTGTTGCGTGACCGCTCACCCAGGAGGGTGGGTATCTCCTTCGCCCCAGGCACCTCAGGCCCTGCCCCAGTCAGCCCTGCTGCCCTCAGTGAGGAGGCTATTGACCTCCTGAGATCCCTCACTGTGGGGCAGTCTACCATTCTGAATGCCATCCAGGGTGTTGAGAGGCAACAAACAAATGCATACCTGGAGGTCATTCATTCTGGCCCGGCAGCCCAACAGAGAGCATTTCAGGCTCTGGTCTCAGCACTGATGGCAGCCATTGTCCCTGTGTCCAGCCTCCCCTTCCAATTTCCTCACCCACACCCAATCCCCTGTACCTCAGCCTATCCCAAACACACCATCAGACCAGCATGCACACACCTCAACACACAAGGGTGGCTCAGGCAAACATAAGCACCACACATCCCACAGGCACTCACACAAGCATCATACCCATGCACACATACCAACATCCACTGCCTCCACTGTGTCCCCCTCCTCCACGTCTCCCTCCTCCCTCCCTGTCTCATCTCCACTCACACCTGTATACACTCCATCCTGAGCCACTACCTCCATCACCAGCACTCCCATCACCACACACCGCTCACGTGCACTCACCACCCCCACTACCATTCACACATCCCCAGTGTCCTCTCCCAGTGTGTCTGTGAGCCCTCCTCCCAAAGTACACAAACGCAGGCACACACCCACCCAACAGCCATCCACCTCACAACAGCCTCCAGCCCATGCACCTTCACCCAAATTCAGCAGACGTACACCTCCTACAACCACTACCTCTACCTCCACTCCCAAACCCCCTCCATCTACCTGTCCCAGTGTGTCTAAAAAACTTTTCCTGGCTAATATTGACCTCTTCCCTACACCTCCCCCCGTCCTTCCCCTAGGGCCAGGCTTTCTAGGTGCCAGCCCAGCACCTCAGCCACCACATCTCCAGGCACAGTGGTGCTAGCATCTGCGGGGTCATGGAGTGCGCCAACCATCAGGGCTGCCAGTGTGCCACGGAGCGAGGGCAAGGACATTCCGCCTCCTGCCAAGGTGAAAAAGGTGCCCACATCCCAGAGGGAGAAGCCGAAAACACCTGCCACCAAGGGGTCAGGGAAAACGAAAGGGGATAGTGGCAAGACAGCTGCGCCACCATCAAAGGTGGGGAAGGGCCAGAAACTGAAGGGCAGGTCAGGAGAGGGCATGGTGGCACCGACTGAGGGACCAGTGTCACACCTTCTGTCCACGTCGACGCCAACATGTACGGCAGAGAAGACCGCCACCTGCACCGCCACAGAGCCCGCCGCCAGCACCGCTGCCACAGACCCCGCAGCCAGCACCGCCGCCACAGACCCCGATGAAAGCACTGCACGCACTGCCGCCACAGAGCCCACTGCCAGCACCGCTGCCACAGACCCCGCAGCCAGCACTGCCGCCACAGACCCCGCCGCCAGCACCGCTGCCACAGACCCCGCAGCCAGAACCGTCGCCACAGAGCCCGCCGCAAGCACCGCTGCCACAGAGCCCGCTGCAAGCACCGCTGCCACAGAGCCCACCGCAAGCACCGCCGCGACTGACACCGCTGCAAGCACCGCCAGCGGCCCCGCGACATCCTAAGCCAGTGGCACCACCGCAGACATGGCTGCCATCCCCAGTGGTTAGTCGTCCGAGGCTGGTGGTGAGTTCCAGGACCCTGGGCAGCTTCCATGAAGCATCACTGTCATCACAGTTGTCACCTGCATATGGAATGCAAAGCCGCAGCACTGTGGGGTATGTCTCTTGCCTCCATGGTGTATCAACCTACCTGTACCTCGACAATCTCATGGCACACACACCCAGGCGAGTGTATTGTTGCGGCCACAATGCACGTGGAGCACTCTGGGCACAAAGCTCCCTCCAGAACCAGTGGAGTATCACATCCACTACCTCAGTCCTTGGCAGGATGAAGCACTCTGGGCACAAAGCCCCCTCCAGAACCAGTAGAGTATCACATCCACTACCTCATTCTCTTGCAGGATGAAGCACTCTGGGCACAAAGCCCCCTCCAGAACCAGTGGAGTATCACGTCCACTACCTCAGTCCTTGGCAGGATGAAGCATTCTGGACAGAAAGCCCCCTCCAGAACCAGTGGAGATTCACATCCACTTCCTCAGTCCTTGGCAGGATGAAGCACTCAGGAACCACCCAAGAGAAACCAACATCAGGAAATCTGCGTGGTTCACTGAAGCCCTCAAGGAATCCAAGAAATCCTGACGCTCCCTCGAAAAAACCTGGCGCAAAGAACACACCGCAGAAAACATGTCAGCCCTCAAGGCCGCCACCCGCACACACCACCAGCTGATCCGCTCCACCAAAAGGTCATCTTTCAAAGAGAGACTTGACAACAACACCCACAACAGCAAGGAACTCTTCAACATTGTCAGAGAGCTGTCCAACCCCAACGCCAGCTCAAACACCATCAAGCCCTCACAGGAACTCTGCAACTCCCTCGCCACTTTCTTCCATCAAAAGATCTCCGACCTACACGACAGCTTCGGACCCCAATCCCCGCCACCCACCACTGAACCAACAGCTCCAGCCACTACCCTCAACGCCTGGACCCCCGTCAGCACCGAAGAGACTAAAATCACCATGAACACTATCCACTCCGGCTCCCCATCGGACCCTTGCCCCCATCACATCTTCAACAAAGTCGACGCCATCATCGCCCCCTATCTCCAAAGCATCATCAACAGCTCGTTTGCTTCTGCAACCTTCCCCGAGAACTGGAAACACACGGAAGTCAACGCTCTCCTGAAAAAACCCACGGCTGACCCAAACGACCTGAAGAACTTCCGCCCCATCTCTCTTCTCCCCTTCCCAGCCAAGGTCATCGAGAAGGCCGTCAACAAGCAACTGACCAACTTCCTTGAAGACAACAACCTGCTCGACCCCTCCTAATCGGGCTTTCGCACCAACCACAGCACGGAAAACGCCCTCATAGCGGCCACCGACGACATCAGAACCCTGATGGACAATGGAGAAACTACCGCCCTCATCCTACTGGACCTCTCGGCTGCATTTGACACCGTATGCCATTGCACCCTAATAACCCGCCTCTGCTCCACTGGAATCCAAGGTCAGGCCCTGAACTGGATCATCTCGTTCCTTTCTGACCGTACCCAAAGAGTCTACCTCCCGCCCTTCCGCTCAGAATCCACCAAGATCATCTGCGGCGTTCCACAAGGCTCTTTGCTCAGCCCTACTCTCTTCAATATATACATGAGCCCCCTTGCGAACATCGCTCGCAAATACAACATCAACATCATCTCCTACGCCGACGACACACAGCTGATACTCTCCCTCACCAAAGACCCAGCTACCGCTAATGCCAACCTCCATGATGGAATGAAAGACGTCGCAGAATGGATGAAGCTCAGCCCCCTGAAGCTGAACTCTGACAAAACGGAGATCCTCATCCTCGGACACTCCCCGTCTGCCTGGAACGACTCTTGGTGGCCCACGGCTCTGGGCACCGCACCAACCCCCTCTGACCACGCTCGCAACCTCGGATTCATCCTGGAGCCCCTCCTCACCATGTCAAAGCAAGTCAACGCCGTCTCGTCTGCCTGCTTCTACACCCTCTGCATGCTCCGAAAGATCTTCCGCTAGATACCCACCGACACTAGGAAAACCGTTACCCACGCCCTCGTCACAAGCCGACTGGATTACGGAAACACCCTATATGCAGGAACCACCACCAAGCTACAGAATCATCTCCAGCGAATACAAAACGCCTCCACACGCCTCATCCTTGACATACCGCGCCACAGCCACATATCCACCCACCTGAAGCACCTGCACTGGCTACCCGTCAACAAGAGGATCACCTTCAGGCTCCTCACCCTCGCACACAAAGCCCTCCACAATAAGGGCCCCGAATACCTCAACAGACGCCTCTCGTTATACACGCCCACCCGCCAGCTCCGCTCCGCCAGCCTCGCTCTCGCCACCGTCCCTCGCATCCGCAGAACCACCGCTGGAGGCAAATACTTCTCCTATCTGGCAGCCAAGACTTGGAACTCCCTCCCCGTTCACCTGAGAACCACCCAGGACCACCTCGCATTCAGGAAACGCCTAAAGACGTGGCTCTTTGAGCTGCAGTAAAAATTCCCCCCCAGCACCTTGAGACCCCCACGGGTGAGTAGCGCGCTCTATAAATGGATTGATTGATTGATATAAAAAAGTGACTGTTTGACATTCCTTTACATCATTTTCACGAACAAGAGACGGTGAACAATTCCTATATATATATATATATATATATATATATATATATATATATATATATATATATACAAATAAAGGAGGAAAAAGCAATTAAAAGCTGAATAAAAAAATATAAGGAGAGTAAAGAGATAAAAATCTCATATTGTTCATCACTCAATGACCAAAGAAAAATCTCCTAAGCAAATATTTTTACCAACTACTATTTTGTGACATTCTACTCTTTAGAGAGAAGCAGATCTCAGGTAAGGGTTTCTTGATAAAAATAAAAGTAAGCATAGTAGCTATTAGTTGAATGTTAGCAGGAATTAAGAAAACTGTGCGTAACACCTTTTAGGTACACTCGAGAGGTAACGTGGGAAGGGCCAGACGGGCAGAACCGAAGAATAATCAGACATCTGAGGCAGTCTCTCTTTTCCCTTTCGATGGTGCTCGAAACGGAAGGCTTCATCTGTTGCGAGTAGCTTTGGTGGGGACTGAGGACTATCATCTGCTCCTGAGGAAATCGGATCAAGGTAACCCTGACAACACCTGGCCACCTGGACCACCTGAGAATGGGACTTCCAGTTGGTATTTATTGCCCCTTCTATCAAAGTGGGATCAAGCATCTAAACACTCAATTTATGACCCGCTGTGCCAGTATTTCTTGCCCAAAGGCAGACCAGTACTCAACTGTAAAAGATGTGGCTGCGATTCCCAGCTGTTATTGTTTAATTGAAATTGATTGCCAAGCCTCGCTGTTCTCCTTTTTGATAATCAGAACCTGCTACAACATTGGTGAGACAGCGTAGGAGCTTATTGCGGCGGATATCCAGACTGCTGCCTGGGGACAGGAGGATCTATCCACCGAGCCCAATCCATCTGCATTTCGGAAAAAAGAGGTGAGGGAGGCACCTCCGCAGGCCCCTCACTTTACTGCCAGCCTGCTGACCCGCGGCGGGCTTGATCAGTCCACTGGTGGCTGGCAAAAGGGTAAGACACCGCAATTAACGTTTCTTTTTTAAACAATACGAACAGCATAGTGTGGCACACAGAAGCTGTAAGTGTACAAACAGATCCACCTAACACTCATAGATACAAGTGCCATGTTTTTTTGTAAAAACTTGTCCTGCAAATATTACACTGATATTATCAATGATGTGATCAAAGATGTCATAAGTGCAATAATTTGTAGGTAATTGCCAGTGCATTGCGAGGATGGAAGTTATACTTACCTTAGGGCACAAGTTATAGTTAGTTGAGATAACTCTAACTGGTGAATTTCCAAGGTTTTGTATGTTTACAATGTGAGACTGAAACATCCCTATAACATTTGTTTTTTTCGTGAAATTCTATGTTTTTTTAGTTCTATTTCCTGACTATAACGATTCTCATTACTATATGTTAATCAAACTACCGCCGCGCACAGCCGGTAGCCAGGACTTGAGGCCAACCCCCTACAGGCACCCAACCTTGCACCATGCACAGCCTCGCCAGTCACTGTAGCCAACCCTCCTAACCACCCAATCCACATGCTGGGGATGGGAGTGTCTTGACAGTGTCTGTCTCGGTATGAGAGAGCGTACATCAGTGTTTAAGTGGGTGTGTCAGTGTGTGTGCGAGTCTGTGAGTGGGTGTATGAGGGTGTCAGTGGGTCTGTGAGTGGGTGTGCGAGTCTGAGTGGGTCTGTGAGTAGGTGGATGAATGTCTGAGTCGGTCTGTGAGTGTGTGCATGAGGGTCTGACTGGGGCTGTGAGTGGGGACATGGGTGTCTGAGTGGGTCTGTCAGTGGGTGAGTGTCTGAGTGGGTTTGTGAGTGGGTGCGTAATTGTCTCAGAGGGTGTGTGTGGGAGAAAGAGATTGAAAGAGAGAGAGACAGAGAAAGAGAGAGAGAGAGAGGGAGAGTGATAGAGGCTTTTTTAGGCTTTGATGTATGATATACTTAGAATTACATATTTCTATTTGATTTAAAAATGAAAATGTATTTCTTATTTAAAAAAATAAAAATCACCTTTTACTTTATATTTAAACATTTATAGTGTAAAAAAAGTTTAAAAAAAGAGGGAAACGAGTCCAGTTGTACTCGACTTGTCAGTGCTCAGTGACCTATTGTTTTCTTTTTGTTTTGGCCCCTTTTTAGACCTTTATGGGCTACCTGAGACTTTGGGGGGCCCTCAAAGGCTCCCCCGCAGTTCCTACATGTATTTGTATTATTCATTAATTTTTTATTTAAAAAAAAAAAAACCTTTATGGGCTATCTGGGACTGCAGGGGAAGCCTCAAGGCCTCACCCCATGGTCCCATTGCTTCAGTAAACAAAGAGCTGCTTTAAGCAGCAGCTCCGCGGTTGCTGAAGCAAATCTTTCATCTCTGTCCCCTGTATGCATTTCTGCAGCTATGTCCCGGGGGTGGGCATCCCGGGACATAGCAGGAGCTGACCCTGGGGTTCGTATTCCCCAGGGCCATTAGTGGCTCCATGAGCGAGGCCGTGCAGCCCCCTTCAATGTATGCATAGCCCATGGAAGTTTCATGAAGATTTGTCAAGCGGCGCCAAAGATATAGGCAAGTAAGAACCGTTTTTGATATAGAAACCAGGTCCTAACTATATCTACCTAGTGGAGACTGCCACTAAGTTTTATATATCTATATATATATATATATATATATATATATATATATATATATATATATATATATATCTATCTATCTATCTATCTATAGATATATAAATAACCTAGTGGCAGTCCCCCACAGCCCCGGGGACCGCCATCTCCCCGGGGCTTTAATCAACATTAATGCGAGTTGGGGGGCTATATTTAAATTGTGTGCGGGGGCCGAACCCCCCCACCACCACAGCCCTAGAGACCACCAGCTCCCCGGGGATTCAAACAATTAAAATGAAGGGGTGCAACTGGCCCCCCCACCCCAGACCCGGGGACCACCACCTTCCCGGGGCTATAATAGAACTAATGATAGGGGGTCCATTTGGGACCCCGGGGACGACCACCTCCCAGGGGCATTGTTTGTTTGTAGAAGGGGGGCCATGCGCCCCCCCTCGATAAGCCATTGATGGCCCTGGGGACCGCCACCCCCCAGGGCCAGCACCTCCTATGTCCTGGGGTGCGCACCCCTGGGACATAGCTGTTTGCTTTTGCTTGATGAGAGCTGACCGTTTTCAGTAAGCAAAAGCAATCATAATTCTGCTTTTTGACAGTGGAACCTGCAAACAGGTCCTACTGTCAGAAAGTGGAGTTTTTATCTGTCATCCCTGCATGCAGATATGCGTTCATGGAAGGCAGATGAAAACACTGCTCCAGCAAGCAGGGAGTTACTATTAAAGGCAGCTCTTTGCTTGCTGGAGCAATCCTGGCTCACGCAGGAGATGGGAGCTGGCTGGGAACGTGGGGGCCTTGAGGCTCACCCTGTGGTCCCAGATAGCCCATAAAGGGAAACAACATTTTTAAAAAAAATAAAACAATTGGTGAGACCGCAAGGAAGGCCTTGAGGCTCCCACCCCGGTCCCAGATAGCCCGTAAAAGGCAAGAAAAGCACAAAAGAAAAAAAAAAAGAACTAACGCAATGGTGAAGGTCACAGACCTTAACACTGACAGTTGAGGGTTTGAGTCCAGGTGTAGCTGGAGACATTTCCCTCTTTTAATTTCTTTTCAACTGGAAATGTTTAAGGTTCATACTGAAAGGTGATCTTACTCTTTCTGATTGACAAATACATTTTTCTTTTCAATTTGTGCAAAAATATCTCAATTTAAGTATATCACACATCAAAGCCAAAAAAACTCTCTCTCACTCTCTTTCTTTCACTCACTCTCTCTTTCAACTTGTTTCTCCCACTCACACACCCACTCAGACCCCTACGCAGTCACTCACAGACCTACTCACTCTCACACACCCACTCACAGACCCACTCAGACCCTCGTCCACCTACTAGCAGCCCCAATAAGACCCTCATGGACCACTCACAGACCCACTCAGACACTCACACACCCACTGACACCCTCAAGCACCCAATAACTGTGGCCAACTGCCGCAACCCATACTGCGCACATGTGATTCCTGTGCAGGGTGAAAGGTTGGGTGCTTATAGGGGGTCGGCCTCAGGGCCTGGTTACAGGCCAGGTCCTGTGGCCAACCGCCACCACCATGTGTGGCGGTAGATGGATTAACGTATAATAATGAAAATTACTACACCTTAAAAAAACAAAGAAATTCACTGAAAAAAACAAAGGTTACAGGGATGTTATAGTTAGGAAATAGAATTAAAAAACCATAGAAATTTACTTAAAAAAACAAACGTTAAAGGGACGTTACAGTTAGGTTCACATTTTAAACGTATAAAACCATAGAAATTCACCAGTTACAGTTAGTTATCTCAAGTAACTATAACTCATGCCCTAAGGTAACTATAACTCACGTCCCCGCAATGCACTGCACTGCTAATTACCCCACAAATTACGGCACTCATGACATCTTTGATAACATCATTGATAATATCAATGTAATATTTGCAGTAAAATGTTTGACGAAAAAACTGCATGGCTGGGGCACAAGTTATATTTACTTGAGATAAGTCTACCTATAACTGGTGAATTTCTATGGTTTTGTATGTTTAAAATGTGAGCCTAACTATAACGTCCCTGCGACCGTTGTTTTTTTTAAGTGAATATATATTACCTGCTGGCGGTCGCCAGTAGGTAGTTATAGTTAGGACCATGTTTCCATAGGAAAAGCGTTTTTTGACTTGCCTATATCTTTGGCACCGTTTGACAGATCTTCACACAATTTTCCAAACAAGTGTGCTGTTAATTCTTGTTGCGCATGGAAAGTTTGGAGGTGATCTGTCAAGTGGGGGCTAAGAAAAGGGAGGAGGGCAAAAAAGAATGTTTCCCATGTTAATTACCTTAGGAGTTTTGAACATGACTACAACCCGAACCTCTGGCCAAATTATACCAAATTTGGCAGAAAGGTAGATTTTGTTCCGCAGATTGTGCTTTTTGTTATTTGGTCTAAATACGTTCAGTAGTTGTTGAGAAATTTAAGGAAATCTTAATTGGTATATCCAGGGCTGCGGTTCCACTGCAACAACTTTGAGCTTGTGCAGGGAAATGCAGAGCTCTAACTGCCAACACTTTAACCAGGAAGTGTTGGCAGCAATCTTGGGACTCAGTTTCAGCCGTCCCCACCCAAAAAAAAGTGCAGAAAAAAAGAATACAGGGCTAGGTACGAATACTCTAACCCTCTATCCTCAGTCTAGGGGTACCAGAGGGACCCCGCCAGGGCAAAAAAGCATTTTTTTTAAAAAGTCTTGCCTCAAATTTGCTGCAAAAATTGGGGAAAAAAACAAGCACTGTCTACTGCGCTTGTTTTTAATCAATCCCTGGGTGGAACAGATCCCACGGGCATGCAGTGCTTTAAAATAAAATGGGGGGAGGGGTGCATGGGGCCCACCCCTGAGGGCTTATTTGTGCCCCTGGGGCCGCCACCTCATGGGGGTTTAAAGTAAATAGAAAGCAGGGAGCTGTGCGGCCCCTGAATCCTGGGGACCACCACCTCCTCAGGGCAAAATACGATAATTATAATAAGGGGTGGGGGTCCTGTGGACTCCCCATGCCCCTGGGTCCGCCATCTCACCAGAGTTTACAGATAATAGTATGTGGGGGGGAAAGCACCCCCCCCACAGCAAAATATTATAATTATAAAGGTGGGTCCTGTGGAGCCTCCGGACCTCAGTGACTGCCACCTCCCAGGGAGTTATAAAATAAAAATAAGGAGGAGCTCCGGTGACATCTCATCTTCCAAAGAAGCACTCACACAACCCCTCACACCCCCATACAACCTCTCATACACCCACTCATGTATCCACATAATCACTCACATTCACAGACCAAGAGAAGTACTCACACAACCACTTATTCATCCATAGGACCAATTACACACCCACTCACTCACACAGGCACTCGCACAACCACTCACTCACCCATACAGCTACTCATACAACCAGTCACTTACTCATACAGCCACTCACACATTCACCCATACAGGTACTTACACATCCACTTGCTGACCTATGCAGCCACTCACGCACCCACTCACTCACCCATACAGCCCCTCAACACAGCCCTTCTCTCACTCATACAAGCACTCACACATCCACTCACTTACCCATATATCCATTCACACAGATACAATACAGCCACTCAACACCAACTCCCTTAATCAAACAGCCACTCAAACAGGCAGTCACTCACCCATACAACCATTTACACAGCCAGTCATTCACTCATACAGCCATTCAGACAACCATTCACTCACCCATACAGTCATTCACACACCACTCACTCTCCCATACAAAACCCGACACACCCACTCTAACCAATATAGATACCCACACAGCTACTCACATACCTATTTATACACCCATATGGCACTTACAAACCCATGCAGGCACTCAGACACCCACTCACACACGGACACACACAGTCACATAGCTACTCACATAATATATGGTAGAAATAGTATCACTCATTAGTAGTACAGAAAGTATACTATTTTAACTTTTGTAGTACCTTGGTATATATGCCTAACACTCATAAACTTTTAAAAAACACTCACTGGATGGTGTCATCAGTGAGGTCAACAGTGATGTCATCAGTGATGTCACTGACCATGTCATGAGTGATGTAATATGTTAGGTCATAAGCAGTGCATTGCAGGGGTGTAAGTTATAATTAGGTCAGGTAACTATAATTTCTGAATTTCACTGGTTTTGTTTGAGTGAAATCTGAGCCTAACTATAACATCCCTGCAACGTTTGTTTTTTTCTGTGTACTTAGCTTTGTCATTAGTAAGTGTGTTGAAAATGCTGCAGTGATATCAATGATGTCACAGAAGGTGTCACAAGTAATGTAATACGTGGGGTAAATAGCAGTGCACGGTGGGGGGCACGAGCCACAGTTGCTTCAGATAAATACAACTGGTGACGTTCAGTAGTTTTGTACGTTTAAAAGCATTCTAGGGTTTTTATTTAAACTAAAGTCATAATTTATCACCACACGTAAAGCCGGCCTACCCCCTGCTGTGCACAGACGGTGTCCAACACACCCGCAGTCACTCCTCACCCCGACCTCATTGTTTACTGAACACAGAGTGCGACAACTTATAGTAATAACAATGACAGAAGATGTGCCTCTCGAATCTTTAATGCAGAGATGAGCAGAACAACTTGTGCACCTTCAATTGTGATAGGTGTCAAGGAGGAAACCAAGACCAGTATAGCGTTTTCCACAAATGTTCTGCATTACTGGATATTCGAAGATGGCATCTTATAATATTTAAGTACAAAACACTTAAAATCAAAGCATTAATTTAATGCTGAACTCTCCGAATGGGCACGAATGCTACAGCTCATTCAATTTTTTAATTGTTTTTAAAATTACTTAGCAAACACATTTTTCTATAAGGACTTTATATAAGGTTTTATTGATTTATCATGCATTACTGTATTGCTGACTATAGTTGAGGTCAAAAATCAATTAATAAATCGGAAACTTTTCCACCCATACTCAATCTCTTTCACCACAGTGTGCCCGAGAAAACCTTTGGTGAGTTCCAGTTTATTGAAATTGAAACTTGTGGCAACAATAATAAAACATTTCCAGCCTGTGCTGCACTTGTCTGATGCAGGATGCACACAGCGTGTTGTGAGCGAACGTGCCACATAAATCGCACTAATAACCCGGGATGGGCTGGAGAAGAGAGGGTGAAAGGCCATTATTTTTCTTATTTATTTTTCTTAGTTTTTTAGTTTTATTTTATTTCTGGTAAGTAGGCCCTTTTATCATGTTGGAATTCTAAGGAGAGTTAATGTTGCTCCATTACCACTGACATGCCATATTTGCACCTGAAAGGCTATCTCTGACTTTGCACCCTTTGGGCTGTTCAACCTTTTATTGGTGACAAGAAAAAAGGTACAAAGCTAGTAACTAAGCTTTATTTTGCATTTCACAACTCTGTGCTTTGGCTCTCTAAGATAGCATACTATCATTCATTTTTTGGCAGCCAACATGTTGCAGTGTGCGACTTGGAGTTTTGCTTTTAACAGTTACAGGATAGGACTACAACCCCAGAATTAGCTTGAGATCTTATGCATGACATCAAGCCACTTGTTAGAATCTTAAAATCTTGCAAAGTCACCCAAAACCAAATGCAACCCTTATCACATATTTTCACTCACAAAATGCCCCTTTCTCTCACATAATGCATTAAAACAGGCATTGAAATGTGGAAAACAAATTCTTAGGTACAAAGGAAAATGTTATACCAAGCTTCACCACACTATAAAGGTATAACTTGGACAACCTTCCCCACCACAAATAACAAGTGAAGGACAGGTGGCAGCGGCAGAAAAAACATCTGAGGATTCTCTCACACATGCTGGGCAGGTACGAGAGGTAACCAACACACTAGAGCAGTGGTTCCCAACCTTTTGACTTCTGTGGACCCCCACTTTATCATTCATGGAAGCATGAGACCTAATTTGTCAATATTTGTTAATATTTTTTAATTTTCTAAGCAGTCGCGGACCCCCAGGGGTCCCCGGACGACAGGTTGGGAACCACTGCACTAGAGTGTGTGAGAGGTTTTGAAGGACTGTTGTAATATTTTCATAAACCAATTTAAGCATGCAGAAAGTACCAAACTCTTGTAGGAAATAGCCAAACCTGTAAATGACCATATTTTTATGTACTCCTAAAGAATGATGAATGTTCACCCATCTAATGTGGTATGCTTTATCGGTGAGTGACTTATCTTGCACTGGGAAGCATTCTACTAAACCATTTTCTCATTATATGTTCCCCAGTTTTTGTTGTATGTACCCTCTTTATCAAACTGTCAGACCTATATTAAAATTTCATGTGGGTGAGCTAATAAAGTTCTTACTAAGGTCTCGCTAAGGGCTGTGCAAATGGCCCTACTTCTCTTTTCAAGCATCATACTGTTGTGCTTGAATATTGGCTCTTTGGGCTCAGGTGTCTTCCCCAGAAACATTGGCACTTCAAATCAAATATTGTCAAACAAACCCTGTGTCATGTGCAGTGCTTTAAAAAGGCAGGTACTGTCCAGTACAGAGTACTGGCATTTAATTATTTTGAAAAGAACAGTACCTGCTGTTTTGCTTTCACTAATGACCGAGCTGAAAACAATCTCTGGAATGCACTTCTTAGTTTAAAGAAGACATTTATTATTATTTCACCACGAGGTTCCTGAGAGAGGAGATTAGTAGGTTAGAGGCACACGTTTAAAAGTAGTCACAGCAATTAAAGGAAAATATACCACAGTGATTCGCAATTGGAATGTACACAGCAAATATAGGTGATTATGTTATAGCATAACTTCAAAGCAAAGAATAAAAGTCAAAATTCATCACTGTAGTAGGGCCCACCAAATGCTTCATCTTTCTCATGCCAGCAAGAAGAACGACTCCTGGTCAACTGCGAGAAAGAGATTTTCCACCCCCACAGGACAACGTCAGGCAGCTGGGCCCGCTCCTGACTGAAGTCTTGGAATTCCATGCTACTGAACAGTCATCTGTTTTATATCTTTGAATAGAGAACTTTCTAGAAAGCCCTCCCCCTTAGCAGAGAATTATTTTAAAAATGCTGGCTACTGTAGGTCAGAGTTGGAAAAAAACAAGCCGTTGACGGTCTGCCAGGTCTCCAAGGCCCGTTCTTTTCCCTAGATGGGAAAACAAAACACAAAATATGCGCTTTCTTATCATGCTAGGGTTCGGTGAGAACAAAATACGAAAAACACAGACCATATGGAAAAACACAGCTCATCTGCAATGTCTCAACTTCAATGTCTAACGCCACAATAAAGCCAATAGACAGCTAAACTGAATGTCTAATGCCATGTTAAAGCCAATAGGCAGCTAAACTGAATACAAAATGTAATGTGCTACTGGTGAACATTGAACAACTAATATGCGCAGTGGTGAAACACAAAGTCAGTGGTCAAACGTACTTAATGTTCATACCGTATGTTCGGGAACGCGACCCCCGGGTAGGTGCTGCAGCAAAAACCGGTAACCTCGCAAATTTACGATGTACCGGGTGATGGGTCAGCGATATCCCATGAAGCCTATTCTCTAAATTGAGATGGGCGACTGATATGAAAGGAAACCCAGTCTGCTTTAGTCCTGTTAAGCGACTGATGACGTCTTGACTGTGAACGTTAGTCAAACAGAAGTATAAGTATTTTGTTTTGTTTTTTTCTTGTGGAGAAAATCTATGATTAATTAGGTCCTGAAGAAGCGTCACGGGATCCTGTTGGACCAGTAACGACGCGAAACATGTCGACCGCATATTAAGGAGTGTCGGACCTTTTCCGTCATCCTTAATTACTTTGATTGATCTTGTGTGAGTGTTCAAGCATTGTCTCTAGTTTCACTCCCTTGATTTCTTTTTAATCTTGACCACTTCCCAACAGCAAATAATAAACTATTAGGTGAGGGATCTGAGCCAATTTTATTATTCTTTTTCTGTACATTTTCTCCTCTCTCTGACCCATATTTTGCTCCGCTGCATCATCGAGTATATTCAAAAAGATCTCCGGCAAAGAGCCCCCCTCGGGGGGTGCCCGTCAGACATTGCAGCGCCGGTCTGACGAGGAGCTGTCCGATGATGAAGCATGACACCAAATATGGTGTGTGAGGACCATTGCTCCTGATTAACAGGACTCTTTCTCTTTTTCCTCTCCTTTCAATTTCGGAACAGTGTACCATATCATATTACAAACGTACTTAATGGCATAACACCTGCACTTCTCAGTATTGCTACAGTACATTTTATGGGGCGTACAAGTACTTTTAAGGAGCAAATAAGTGCTCCGGATAGTGAGTACCAGTACTTCTTTCCATTCAAAGCTGTGTTCAGAGAGAACGCTCACCAGCCTCAGAAGGGGGAGAGGAGGTGCGCGGGCACCGCAACAGGCTATTTACGAGGTTGTCAGAATGCAGCACACAGGGCAAGTCACTTTAATCACAGCGTGCACTACGAAACAGATCATGCCCATGCTGCTAAGTTCAACTTGCAAATGAATGGGTGTGGGCATCAGGAGAGAATAGTCCTTTAGAACACAAACTATAGGCCCAATACCAAAGTATCTGCATTGCTACAAGCACCAATAGGGGAGTGGTATTGAGGTGGTAACCACAGACTCCCATAATTCTCCACAGCCCAATCCGTGTTGCATCCTGTAGGAAAAAGCAGTGCCATGGTGGCTTAAGGCAACAGCTCTTGGCTCAGCCTGGACCTCCAGCTCTTCTGCAGATGTTGGTGACTTTCACTTTATTTGTAGCTGAGATATGAACTTTAACAACAAAAAAATTATATTTTGTATTGTTTTACTTTAGCATCATAGATTGTATCACTGCTCCCGACGGCCTTTGTTAAAATTAGTGAATCACACCCTTTCTACTGTGACAATTGTATTACTGACTCAAGAGGCAAATCAGATGTCTTGTTTAGCTCAATGAGGGGAATGGATAGGTGGCTGAGTGAGTGAAAATGTGATGCATAAGTGGATGAGTGAGTGTGAAGGAAGGTCAGTACACTGTGCAGAGAGACTAGTGGATCACCAATTGGTTTGCAGAGGCAAAAGTAGATAGGTCTAGTGCTCTTTTTGTGGTCGTGTGGATGAGCAATTAGGCTTATCAAGGAGTCGTGTTAAGCACTTGTTGTACTCATAGAGCCAATAAATGAGACACTCAAAAAATAAATCCAAGACCAATTTAGAAAAGCAATACTTGCTTTTATATATACTTTGAACCTAAGAACTTCATTTTAAGGCAAGTACATGTTTCAGTAAAAAATGCTTTATAGTTTCAAAAATTGACAATTTTCAGAGTTCTCAATGTTAACCAGAGTTCAGCAAAAACACAGTTATCAACGACTTATGAGGCCAATCTGAGGGAGTAACGGTAAGTACTGAGCACTGACCTGAACCACACCAAGAGGTCACCCCGGGCAGCATTGGTGGCGGCCCGGTGCAGTAGGGCATCGAGTGCCCAATGGTTGTCTATAGGAGTTGGACCTTGTGACAAAGAGGCTGCAGGCTGTAGCTAGGAAGCAAGTTGGGGACAACAAGCGGGTAGGTAGTAGACTTATGGTGTTCAGGGACATAGGTGCATGTTTAGCCCTCTTCTCCCATGCACAGGGGTGACGAATGCATGGGTGTCTTTAGGCGTCGGGTTTTCTCTAACGGTAGCACTCGTGGTCAGAGGGTGCTCTCTGGTGAGGCTGCAGTTGTCGTCACGGAGTCCAGCAGTGGTGCACTCAGGGTGGACCCGAGCTCTTAGGTGCTGGGGTCGTTGCTGGCATGGATGACACACCTCAGAGGGGGCCAGGGGTCACGCGTGCAGTAGTTGCTGGAGTGGTCGGATTCTCCCCCTTCACAAGCAAGCCTGGGAGAGACAGAGCCTGCATGCAGAGGCTGCAGGTGTATCGTGAGAGTCTAAGATTGGTGACATCATGCTGTTCTCGGACTCTGGGAAGCTGGGGACCCGTTGGCACCATTGGTTGGCTTCATCGCGGGTCGTGAATGCCGGGTGCAGTTGTCACTTCTGGTGTCAGGTTTCTGGGGTTCCAACAGCTGAAAGTCCTTTCTTTGGAGTTTCTTCTCGTAGGGCAAATCTGCTGCCCACAGGAGATGTGAGTCTTTAATGAAGGCTGGACAAGATGGCTTCTTGTGCAGGATCTTCGAGGTCAGCAGACAGGCCGGAGGTGCTTGTTCAAGGTCAGCTGGTTCTTCTTTTCCTCTTTAGCGGGTGCAACTCTTCTTTGTCCGGGTCTTCTTAGATTGTAGAAATCTGAGTTCTCGCGTTCAGCAGTACCGTCTAAATACTCGATTTAGAGGCATTACGGGTGTGCCAGACAGGGAGTGCCTTTAGAGTGACAACACCCTTTGTATGACCACTTCCTCAGGGTAATGGGCACAACCCCAACCCTTGTGGCCAAATTCCTTTCCAAACAAGATGGACGAATTAGAAAAGTAGTGTCCTCTTCAGCTCATCCTCCTTAAGGGGGACTGGCATGAAAAGGGCACACCTCCTAATTTTCCTGCCTGTGCTGCCACCAAAAGTGGGGTCAAGATGGGGGGGGTTGGTCATTTCCACCATCTGAAGCGGGCCTTTGAAGTTCCCTGCCCTCGAATTTCGGGAGCACCTTGTCACGCAGCCTGCAATGGCAGTCTGCATAAGGTGGTGCTGGGTCCCTCAGAGTGGCATAAGTTGTTCTGCAGCTCTGAGGGGCTCTCTTCAGTACCCATGCCTTAAGCACTAGGGGTACCATTTACTAGGGACTTACAGAGATGCTAAAGGGCCTGGTCACTTTTTGGGAAGTAACACTGGCACTGGAGAACTGGTTAGCAGGAACCCAGTGCACTTCAGCCAAAGTTGCTTCTAAAAACACAGCCAAAAATGTGTGTGGGCAGGGGGGGCTACAACCAGAACCCAGCTTGCTAAAGAGTGAATATGTAATGTACAGATGAGTGAGTGTTAGAAATGGGGTCTTTGGTTGGCAGTCAGGTTACCCCCTGTCCAAGCAAGGGCCCACACTCTAGTCAGGGTAAAGAAAAATCACCCTCAGTTAACCCCCGCACACCCCCTTGGTGGCTTGGCATGAGCAGGCGGGCTTAACTTCAGAAGCAATGTGTAAAATATTTGTACCAACACACAGTAACTCAGTGAAAATACTACAAAATGACACAACACAGGTTTAGAAAAATAAGTAATATTTATCTAAACAAAACAAGACCAAAATGACAAACATCCAACATGCACAAGTCAAGATATGAATTGTAAAAAGAATAAGTCTTAATCCTTTAGAAAACAGTGATAACATTGTTAGTGCACAAAAGTACCTGGGTAGCATCAAAATAAAGGCGCACAGCCGTGAGTGTGCGTTGAAAAAGGCCAGCAATGCGCCGATTTCTCATCCGCACGTGAGAACATGCGTCGTTCCTCTTCCGGTCGAGTCAGCGTGCAGCGTTTCTTCTCTCCCGCAGGAGAGCGATGCGATGATCCGGATGGGCACCTCGGGTCCGGTCAGGCTTTGCTTGATTTTCCGTGCCTAGCGATGTTGCGTTGAAAATCCGCTCACACTGTATCACAAAACCGCACTGCATGGGGTTTGCGTCATTATCAGCCTCCGTTAGCGTGTGTTGTGCATTGTTTCTCCAGCCGCGTTGCGTTGATCTCCCAGCCGCGATGCAGTTGGAGCGTTGATTTCAGCCGTGAATTTGGCGGCGCGCCATTTATCAGCCGCGTCACAGAAGGTGTGTTGAAAATTTCCCCGCACAGCAGTCTGTGAGTGGATTTTTAGTTCTTGTCTGCCAACTTCACCTTTTAAGGGCCCACGAACTGGATAGGGCACCACTTGGCAGGGCAGGAGTCTCAGCAGAGAGTCCAGGTGCTGGCAGGGGAAGTCTTTGATGGTCTTGAGACTTCAAAAACAGGAGGCAAGCTCAGTTCAAGCCCTTGGAGATTCTCAAGCAGGAATGCACAACAAAGTCCAGTCTTTGTCCCCTTTCACAGGCAGAAACAGCAACTGCAGGATAGCCCAACAAAGCACAGTCACAGTCAGGGGCAGCACTTCTCCTCAGCTCTTCTCCTTGGCAGAAGTTCCTCTTGATTCCAGAAGTGATCTGATTTTCAGGGGTTTTGGGTCCTCTTCTTATACTTCTTTCTGCCTTTGAAGTAGGCCTACTTCAAAGAGAAATCTCTGTTGTTTTCAAGATCCTGCCTGGCCCCAGACATACACCAGGGGGTTGAAGACTGCATTGTGTGAGGGAAGGCACAGCCCTTTCAGGAATAAGTGACCACTCCTCCCCTCCCTCCTAGCACAGATGGCTCACCAGGATATGCAGGCTACACCCCAGCTCCCTTTGTGTCAATGTCTAGAGAGAAATGCAAACAGCCCCACTGTCAAACTGACCCAGACAGGGAATCCACAAACAGGCAGAGTCATAGAATTGTTTAAGCAAGAAAATGCCTACTTTCTAAAAGTTGCATTTTCAAACACACAATCTAAATACCAACTTCACTAAAAGATGTATTTTTAAATTGCGAGTTCAGAGACCCCAAACTCCAGATGTCTATCTGCTCCCAAAGGGAATCTACACTTTAATCATATTTAAAGCCAGCTCCCATGTTAACCTATGAGAGGGATAAGCCTTGCAAAAGTGAAAACCAAATTTGGCAGTATTTCACTGTTAAGACATGAAAAACACATCAGTCAATGTCCCACCTTTAACATACACTGCACCCTGCCCATGGGGCTACCGAGGGCCAACCTTAGGGGTGCCTTACAATTATAAAAAGGGAAGTGGGTACACTTGCCAAAACTGCACACACAGCCACTGCAGTGGCAGGTCTGAGCCATATTTATAGGGCTACTTATGTGGGTGGCACTAATAGTGCTGCAGGTCCACTAGTAGCATTTGATTTACAAGCCCTGGGCACCTCTACTGCACTGTACTATGGACTTACTAGTAAATCCAATATGCCAATCATGGAAAGCCAATTACACATACATTTTACATAGCAAAAACAGAGCCCAGCATACATCAACAACCTGGGAAACAGAGGCAAAAAGTTAGGGGAGACCACATCAAGGATGCCAAGTCTCTAACACGTGTCCCCCGCAGCTGAAAGTGGGGAGCAACTACCCAGCCTCCTGGGAGTTCTCATCACTAAGGCTAAAAAATAATCTGGACAGACCATCAGCATTGGCATGTTCTGTGCCAGGGCAGTATTTCACTGTAAAGTCTATCCACTGTAGGGAAATGGACCACCTCAACAGTTTTGGATTCTCACCCCTCATCTGCATTAACCATCTGGTCGGTTTGAACCCAGAAGTGAGTCCCAAATAAGTAGGGTCTTAGCTTCTTCAGCGCCTAGACCACAGCAAAAGCTTCACGCTCTATTGGACTCCACTTACGTTTCCTGGGAAGTAACCTCCTGCTAATGAAGGGTACAGGTTGATCTAGACCCTCTTCATTAAGCTGTGAGAGTACTGCTCCTATACCATGCTCTGAGGCGTCTGCACAACAAACTCCTTGGAATAGTCAGGTGCCTTCAGCACAGGTGCTGTGCACACGGCAACCCTCAGGGCATGAAAAGCGGTCTGGCAAGCCCCTGTCCAGATCACCTTTTTGAGTTGCTTCTCAGAAGTCAACTCATTCAAGGGGGCAACAATGGTGCCATATCTCTTGACAAACCTCCTGTAACCCGGTGAGGCCTAAAAAGGCCCTCATCTCAGTCTAGGTCTTGGGGGACTCCCAAGCCAGAATGGTGTCAATTTTTGGTTGTAGGAGTGACACCTGGCCACTCCCAACCTGGTATCCCAAATACACCACTGAACCCTGCCCTATTTGGCACTTGCTTGCCTTAATAGTGAGGCCTGCCTTTTGCAGGGCCTCCAACACTCTGCAGAGGAGCTGCAAGTGTTCCTCCCAGGTGGAACTGAACACTGCAGTGTCATCCAGGTATGCGGTGCTGAAGTCATCCAGTCTTGTCAACACCTGATTGACGAACCTTTGGAATGTGGCCAAATCGAATTGGCAGTTTAAAACTGCACACACAGACAGGGCTAGTTATGTGGGTGGCACAATCAGTGCTGCAGGCCCACCAGTAGCATTTGATTTACAGGCCCTGGGCACCGCTAGTGCACTGTACTATGGACTTACTAGTAAATACAATATGCCAATCATGGAAAGCCAATTACACATACATTTTACATAGGAGCACTTGCACTTTAGCACTGGATAGCGGTGGTAAAGTGCCCAGAGTAACAAAAACAGCAAAAACAGAGTCCAGCACACATCAACAACCTGGGAAACAGAGGCAAAAAGTTAGGGGATACCACGCCAAGGATGCCAAGTCTAACAGTGAGTGTGAGTGAATATGCAATGCATGGGTGGATGAGTGAGTGAATATGTAAGCGTAGACATCATTCTCACCTGGGTGACACGCCACATCATACAATGGTATCCTGCTGCTGTCACTGAGGTTTTTATTGATTCTTTGTTTTTCTACCTATTGAGAAGTGAGTAACCCAGCAGGTTAGTGATATTTGGGAGAGCTTCACCATAGCATAAGTAACCCTCCCCCCCCCCAGAACATATGAGATGCCCCCGCCCCCTTCGCACCCCAACTACCCTTCTCTGCCCCCACCTTCCACTTATACAAACGTCATCAGCCGCTTCCAGGCAGAGCCGTCTCGCTCTTGGCACCCGGAAACCAGCTACTTATCGTTGCTTTCTTTTGATGAAACACCCAATATCCATCTGTGCGTTTGTTATCAACAACTCAGCAGCGCCTCTCCGCGTTTTACAGCCTTCTAAACATTAAGCCGTCTAAGAGCGCACTATCCCCTCTACGCATGCGCTGACGGGCCGAAACTCACTGAGTATGCGCAGATCTGAGCCCACCCCTCCCCCCCATGACGCTAGGCAAGCACAACTAGTTCCCGGTCAAAAACTCACTGAGCATGTGCATGTTGGAGCCCGGGTATCTAGTCACTGAGCGTGCGCACTTGAGGGTTCACGGTGACCTACTCGCTGAGCGTGCGCACCTGGGGCGGAGCGACTGCTGTCTCTGACCATGCGCAGTTGTGAGTGGATAGTAAGAAAGTCGCGGAACACGTGCAGCTCTGAGTGTAGAGTGAACTGTTCACTGAGCATGCGCTACTGGGTAGTAAACACCGAGTCTGTGAGCATGCGCAGTTTAGAGCCCTCGGTATCTACTCACTGAGCGTGCGCACTTGAGGTTTTACCGTGACATACTAGCTGGGCGTGCGCAGCTGGGGCGAAGCGACGGCTCTCTCTGACCATGCGCAGTTTTGAGTGGACAGTAAGAACCTCACTGAACATGTGCAGCTCTGAGTGTAGATGTTCACTGAGCATGCGCTACTGGGCAGTAGGCACCGAGTCTGTGAGCATGCGCAGTTTATCTGGAAAAGGGAATGGCTTCAGGGATGAAGGGAAGAGTTGTTCTGTAGTCTAAGGGGTGCAGCCAGGAGAGGGGTGCAAGCACCAGGTGTGTAGGGGTACAGCCAGGAGAGGGGTGCAAGCACCAGGTGTGTAGGGGTACAGCCAGGAGAGGGGTGCAAGCACCAGGTGTGTAGGGGTACAGCCAGGAGAGGGGTGAAAGCACCAGGTGTGTAGGGGTACAGCCAGGAGAGGGGTGAAGGCACCCGGTGTGTAGGGGTACAGCCAGGAGAGGGGTGAAGGCACCAGGTGTGTAGGGGTACAGCCAGGAGAGGGGTGCAAGCACCAGGTGTGTAGGGGTACAGCCAGGAGAGGGGTGCAAGCACCAGGTGTGTAGGGGTACAGCCAGGAGAGGGGTGCAAGCACCAGGTGTGTAGGGGTACAGCCAGGAGAGGGGTGAAAGCACCAGGTGTGTAGGGGTACAGCCAGGAGAGGGGTGAAGGCACCAGGTGTGTAGGGGTACAGCCAGGAGAGGGGTGAAGGCACCGGGTGTGTAGGGGTACAGCCAGGAGAGGGGTGCAAGCACCAGGTGTGTAGGGGTACAGCCAGGAGAGGGGTGCAAGCACCAGGTGTGTAGGGGTACAGCCAGGAGAGGGGTGCAAGCACCAGGTGTGTAGGGGTACAGCCAGGAGAGGGGTGCAAGCACCAGGTGTGTAGGGGTACAGCCAGGAGAGGGGTGAAGGCACCAGGTGTGTAGGGGTACAGCCAGGAGAGGGGTGAAGGCACCAGGTGTGTAGGGGTACAGCCAGGAGAGGGGTGAAGGCACCAGGTGTGTAGGGGTACAGCCAGGAGAGGGGTGCAAGCACCAGGTGTGTAGGGGTACAGCCAGGAGAGGGGTGCAAGCACCAGGTGTGTAGGGGTACAGCCAGGAGAGGGGTGCAAGCACCAGGTGTGTAGGGGTACAGCCAGGAGAGGGGTGCAAGCACCAGGTGTGTAGGGGTACAGCCAGGAGAGGGGTGAAAGCACCAGGTGTGTAGGGGTACAGCCAGGAGAGGGGTGCAAGCACCAGGTGTGTAGGGGTACAGCCAGGAGAGGGGTGCAAGCACCAGGTGTGTAGGGGTACAGCCAGGAGAGGGGTGAAAGCACCAGGTGTGTAGGGGTACAGCCAGGAGAGGGGTGAAGGCACCAGGTGTGTAGGGGTACAGCCAGGAGAGGGGTGAAGGCACCAGGTGTGTAGGGGTACAGCCAGGAGAGGGGTGCAAGCACCAGGTGTGTAGGGGTACAGCCAGGAGAGGGGTGCAAGCACCAGGTGTGTAGGGGTACAGCCAGGAGAGGGGTGAAAGCACCAGGTGTGTAGGGGTACAGCCAGGAGAGGGGTGCAAGCACCAGGTGTGTAGGGGTACAGCCAGGAGAGGGGTGCAAGCACCAGGTGTGTAGGGGTACAGCCAGGAGAGGGGTGAAAGCACCAGGTGTGTAGGGGTACAGCCAGGAGAGGGGTGAAGGCACCAGGTGTGTAGGGGTACAGCCAGGAGAGGGGTGCAAGCACCAGGTGTGTAGGGGTACAGCCAGGAGAGGGGTGCAAGCACCAGGTGTGTAGGGGTACAGCCAGGAGAGGGGTGCAAGCACCAGGTGTGTAGGGGTACAGCCAGGAGAGGGGTGCAAGCACCAGGTGTGTAGGGGTACAGCCAGGAGAGGGGTGAAAGCACCAGGTGTGTGGGGGTGCAGCCAAGCACCAGGTTTGGGGGGGGGGTGGAGTTGGGCAGGGGTGCAAGCACCTGGTGTGGGGAGGTACTTCACACATCCCTACAGGAGGCTACACTACAGATCACAGAGGGGTGGAGGCACATTTATTGTGTAAAGAGAGAGAGAGAGAGAATGAATAAATATGAATATCGACCCAGAGTAGGAGAGATTGGGGGGTGCTGACCACCCCCACTGGACCAAGCACTTCCGAGGTCACTGGTAATTGCAGGGGTGGGAGCCGCACACAAAGCGCTGGATGGACACAGACAGTGAATTATTATCTCCTAGAAGTGCTGTGTGAAGGGAGCACGGCGTGTGATCTGCTGCGGGTGAGTTGTCGCCGTGTGATCAGGTGAGTTCTGGCCGTGTGATCTGCTGCGGGTGAGTGAGTTGTGGCCGTGTGATCTGCTGTGGGTGAGTGAGTTGTCGCCGTGTGATCTACTGCAGGTGGGTTGTCGCCATGTGATCAGGTGAGTTGTGGCCGTGTGATCTGCTGTGGGTGAGTGAGTTTTTGCTGTGTGATCCGCTGCGGGTGAGTGAGTTGTCGCCGTGTGATCTACTGCAGGTGGGTTGTCGCCGTGTGATCTGCTGCAGGTGAGTGAGTTGTCGCCGTGTGATCTACTGCAGGTGAGTGAGTTGTCGCCGTGTGATCTGCTGCGGGTGAGTGAATTGTGGCCGTGTGATCTGCTGCAGGTGAGTGAGTTGTCGCCGTGTGATCTGCTGCAGGTGAGTGAGTTGTGGCCGTGTGATCTGCTGCAGGTGAGTGAGTTGTCGCCGTGTGATCTGCTGCGGGTGAGTGAGTTGTCGCCGTGTGATCTACTGCAGGTGAGTGAGTTGTCGCCGTGTGATCTGCTGCAGGTGAGTGAGTTGTGGCCGTGTGATCTGCTGCTGGTGAGTGAGTTGTCGCCGTGTGATCTGCTGCGGGTGAGTTATCGGGGTGGGAGGGTCGGAGCCGGGAAGTCACTGAGTGAGGGGGTTTGCTCCCTCCTCCTGTTTACAGTGTAATTAGTGGAATAAAAACGGTGAATTGTATCCTTCTCCACGACCCCTCCCGCTCGGGGGGGTCTCAGGCCTGTGACCCCTGACACTGGTCTATATTGGTATAAAAGTGACCTCTGTCCTGGTCAGTGTGGCCAGGTTAGTCCAGATCACGCACAATTGGGCTACAGTTTCCCAGGTTGTGCGGATTACACCAAATGTGGCAGAAAGCTAGATCTTGGTTCTGAATGCATGTTTTTTGTGATTTGGCATAAATCCGTTCAGTAGTTTCTGAGATATATGAGTTAAAAAATATAGATAAATAGTTAGTCGTGCCCTAAGGAAACTATAACTCACGCCCCCACCATGCAGTTATATGATCAATAATTTTACTGCAGATGTTACTGTGATATTATTAATGATGTTATCAAAGATGTCATGAGTGCTGTAATTTGTCGAGTAATTAGCAGTGCATGGCGGGGGTGCAAGTTATAGTTACTTGAGGTAACTCTACCTCTAACAGGTCAGTGCCTATGGTTTTTTACATTTAAAATGTGAGCCTAACTATAACGTTTCTGTAACCTTTGGTTTAGTTTAAATGTGTGTGTGTTTGTATGTATATATATATTTATATATATATATGTGTCATTTGGCAGAGTTGCTGGTCTGAAGTGTACCGGGCTCTCTGCAGCACTGCAGATGAATTAACAAATGTTTCTTTTCCACGTCTGCATTCTGTCCCATTTGTGAGCAGTGACATTAGTTTTACTCTATCAAGCAGCACACTTGCAATCATGCACACATACACTCACACACAAACACACTCACACACAAACACATACACACATTCTTTCACACACTCTCAGACTCATCCCACTATATCTCTTATACTCTTTCGTACATTTGTGCTGTGTGTCACACACACACTGCCACTCTCTCCCTTAGTCACTCTGCTTTTATTGTGTTAGAAAAGCTTGCCCTGCTGCTTCTGCTAGACCTGTCTTGCCTTTTAGTGAAGCCTAATAAAAACATTCTATATACACTATTAAAAAATAATACCATATTGCCTTGTCACTGTTTGTTACAAGTGTGATGTGAATGAAAAGTGCTCTTCCTTAAAATAGCGATAGAGGGCTAACATTTGGTTTCATGTGTGGGTCGAGCAGTTACAGTATTGGAAATTAACTAATCCACTTTCTAACATGTAATATCATAGCATCCAATTGATCTTATGAAATGCTTGACCTCTTTGATAACCTTGGATTGTATCCAGTAACATTTTGCATTTTACAATTTTTAGACCCAACCTAAAATGAAAAAAAAAATATATGTCCTAGAATGAAGCATTGTGGTGAATGGAATGCCAGGATTGGCTGAAGGTGTCACATGATCCTCAATCCAACACAATACCCCAAAGCCTCAGCCCTAATCTCCCTCCTCGCGGCATCCCACATCCTCAGTCCACTCCCCCCTCTTGCACAAGCCCCGTTGCTGCAGATGGAATTAAGTAGGCATCTTGTACAACGGAAAGTGCAGGTATTCTGTGGGTGCCATTGTAGAAATATGTGTATATTCATGAGAGTTGTGCAGTTTTTATGTGTGCAACATGAGATGCTCATGTAAGTGCTGGTTGATGGTGAATAGTGTGAGTGAGTGCAGCATGAGTGGTGCGAGTGTGAGATGAAAAATGTGCAGATAAAAGTGTAGGGGCAGCTGCATGAGTGCCATGTGAGTGTCGGGTGAGAAGAATGCATGCAGATTGAGAGGAGTGAGTGCAGGGTAGTATGAACAGTGTAAAGCGTTTCAATACCTTCGGGTTGGGTTCTCCTTAGATAAAATTATTTTTAAAAAACAAGCATTGGCAAAGCCATTAGGTCTCGCCTATACAAGAGCTATTGGCTTTGGCAGTGTGATTTGTCATGCTTACACCTGTGTGATTGCTGCTCAGCATGATTAAACGTTGGTGGTGCGGAGTGTCGTGGAGTGGAAAAGACTTCAATGGTTAAGTGGCAGAGAGTATCGTGGCAGGTGGTGGAATAAGGTGGGTTGGAGTAGAGTGGGGTGGATTTCATCTTTATCTATGACCCCTCCCCCGCTCCTGGAAGGTCTCAGGGTTGTGGCAGGTGAAACTGGGCTATATTGGTATAAATGCGACAGCTGTTCTTCTGGTGCCACTGCCCTGTCCCTGTGTCCCCCTCTCTCCTCTGCCTCCCTCTCTCCCTTCTGCCTCCCTCTCTCCTTTCTGCCCCCCTCTCCTCTCTGCCCTCTGCTCCCCTCTCCTCTCTGCCTCCCCCTCTCTCCCTTCTGCCTCCCTCTCTCCCTTCTGCCCCCCTCTCTGCTCCCTCTCCCCCTGCTCCCCTCTCCCCCTGCTCCCCTCTCCCCCTGCTCCCCTCTCCCCGCCTCCCTCTCTCCCCCGCCTCCCTCTCTCCCACACACTTCCTCTTTCTCTCCCTTTCCTCCACCTCCCCCCCTTGTATGTTCCGTCTTTATCTTTCATCTCTACGTATCCCTCGCTTCCTGATATTATCAGGGGCCTCATCCTTGTGAAGTGGACATCAGTAGTTGCCATGATGAGGTATTGAGTGTGATGTCATCTTTCAGAGGATTTGGTGTAACGTGATGTTAGTTTAACCCACATTTACCACTTACGTGTTGTCTTCGTGCTCTGTTAGCTTGTCTGCGGTTGTGTGTTCACCCACATGACATGCGTGTTCTGGGTGAGAGCCCATGCATGTGCTCTTGTCCATTGAGCAAATGTGGTGTAAGTGTAATGTTTCCCTCCGGATGGGGCCCAGGCATTGAGGAGGGGTGTGGGGGTACACAGGTTCCAGTTGTCCATGATTATTTTTTGATGGCTTTGGTGTATTTCTGTTTTCATAATTATTTTAATCAGTTTTCCCCTCATTGTTTAAATTGCTGCATCTGTAAGAAGACCAACATTGTTTACTCTGCATGTTTTATTGCATGTCCAGCACCAAAGACACAAGAGTGGGAGAAGCAAAAGCAGATGAAGCTGAGGCTCAGTTGTGGTCTGTAGATAACAAGCAGGTCACTTGTTCCAGCGCTAGTAAGATAGCTTGGTTGGTGTATGCACCAGCTGAACATGTACATGGGGGAGTCTGGTTGAAATCCCATTATGAAATGTATTTTACCTTACAATTTCAGGTACATGGAAATGAAGCAATTGACCACAATCAATGAGGCTACCGCCACTATTTTCAGCACAGGGAGTGAGAGAAGCAAACCTTTGAAATGTGAAGGGTTCTGGACATCAGTGAGTTACAGAGCCATCAGGTCTTAATCACTGCTGGGGCTTCAGTTCTTATAGTGGGGTGGAGCCCAATGGTGCCAACGCACTGCACCCCTAGGTGTTCTGAGCACCCCATAATCATTGCAACAGAATTGCTGTTGTGAATAATCCAACATTCACAGCCCCTTCTATTTCTTTATTCAAAGCGTTGAGGTGCAATGAATCAGTTTAAAAACTCATTTTTAGGTTGAACATAGGAGAGCATGTGCTAGCGCATGCGTCTCACTTAACATAGGAGAGCATGTGCTAGCGCATGCGTCTCACCTGTGAGACACTTATGTTAACAAAAAAGGGCTTTGAGCCCGCCCATTGCTTACCATTTGTTTGCTTTCATGGCACTCTTCTTCATAACCTTGTAATTGGTCCACTGCAGGCCCGGCACCATTTTACGTTTCTGTCTATGGAGCAGGGACCAAGCACTGATTTATTCAACTTAATCAGTGCCCGTTCGTTGCTCCAGACATGACTGAGATACTATTTTCTTCTTTTAACTTCTAGCGCCCTGCAAATAAAAGGCCCATGACTGGAAAAAACATGCCCACCTAGACAAATAAAATTGCAAAGTGTTATTTATAGTGAGCTTTCTTTTATTTTGTTTTGTTTTTGCTTGTGGGTACTTGTTCTAAAAATTGCAAAGCAACATTATTTGTTATGTGTAATTTCTGAAACTGCTTTAACACATAATCATACAGTACACCCTAATCCACCCCACACCACTCTAATCCAATCCACCCCACTCCAAACAACGCCAATCCACCCTACCTCATTGTACACCAATTCAGCCTGCCCAAACCCAGAACAATCCAATCTAAACCACTCACCACAACAATTCCCTCCAATCCACCTAACTCCAATCCTCCCATCCCACTCTAGTCTATCCCACTCTGATCCAAAACAATCTGCCCTACTCCAATCCAAAATAACCTGCCCCACTCCAATCCAGAACAGTCTGCCCCACTCCAATCCAGAACAGTCTGCCCACTCCAAACCAGAAGAGTCTGCCCCACTCCAGTCCAATACAGTCTGCCTGCTCCAATCCAAAACAGTGTGCTCTGCTCCAATCCAAAACAGTGTGCTCTGCTCCAATCCAAAACAGGTTGCCCTGCTTCAGTCCATAACAGTTTGTCCCACTCCATTGCAAAACAGTCTCCAATCTGAAACTGTCTGTCCCGCTCCAAACCGAAACAGTCTGCCCTGCTCCAATCCAAAACAGTCTGTTCCGCTGCAATCCAAAACAGTTTGCTCCGCTCCAATCCAAAACAGTCTGCCCCACCCTGCTTCAATCCATAACAATTTGTCCCACTCCAATGCAAAACAGTCTGCCCGTTGCAATCTACTCCAATCTGTCCCACTCCGGTTTTCCCCACTCCAATCTAAAATAATCTGTCTCACTCCAATTTGCCCCACTCCAATCCAAAATATTGTGCCCCACTCCTTCCCCACTCCAGTCCAAAACAATCTTACCAGCTCCAATCCAAAACAATCCACTTCACTCCAATCCAAAACAATCCACCCTACTTCAGTCCAATCCAACACAATCCATCCACTCAAATCTATTCTACCACACTCCAGTCTAATCCACTGCAGCCCAATCTACCCCATTCCAGTCCAATCCACCCACTCCAATCCAGTCTATCTCAATCCATCCCTCTCCAATCCAGTCCACCTTAATCCATCTCACCCCACTCCAAGCCATCTTAATCCACCCACCCAAATCTAATCCACCCAGTACAGTCCAATCCACCCCAACCCAACTCATTCCACCCCAATCCAGTCTACCCCACTCAAAAAAAATCCACTCCAATCAACCCACTCCAATCCACCTCAGTCCGATCCACCCAATCTAATCCATCTGTGGCCACTGGATCACTCCCCACGCGTACAGCGACACCCAGCTCTCCCCGTGTCCTCCCCCCTCGCCCTCGCTGCTCCCTACTGGCCATCCCTGGTGTCTAGTGGTAAGTGCCTTCCTGCAATCACTGTGTGTGTTTACCTTTTCTCTCTTCTCCGTGTGTTTGCCTTTTCTTAGCCTGTTTGTTCTCCGTGTTTTTGCCTCGTCTTAGCTCCGTGTGTTTTGCCTTGTCTTAGCCTGTTTGTTCTAAGTGTTTTTGCCTCGTCTTAGCTCCGTGTGTTTTTTCCGTGTCTTAGCCTGTTTGTTCTCCGTGTTTTTGCCTCGTCTTAGCTCCGTGTGTTTTGCCTTATCTTAGCGCTTTGTGTTTTGCCTTGTCTTAGCGCTTTGTGCTTTGCCTTGGCTTAACCTGTCTGTTTTTACTTTTTTACCGCCCCGTGTGAGCCCCTGCCCGCCCCCAGCGCCTCGGCTCCCCCGAGCCGTCTCCTTTTCCCGCCGCTGCGTCCCTGCGGCCCGCCCCCCTCGAGCCCCCATTCGTCCACGCCTCCCAGCTGCTCCTCCCTCCCTCCTCCCCTTCTTAATGGCGGTTGCTGCTTCCCGCGGAGAGTGACCTTTGACCTCTGGCCACTGGATCACTCCCCACGCGTACAGCGACACCCAGCTGTCCCCGTGTCCTCCCCCCCGCCCTCGCTGCTCCCTACTGGCCATCCCTGGTGTCTAGTGGTAAGTGCCTTCCTGCAATCACTGTGTGTGTTTACCTTGTCTCTCTTCTCCGTGTGTTTGCCTTATCTTAGCCTGTTTGTTCTCCGTGTTTTTGCCTCGTGTGTTTTCCTTGTCTTAGCCTGTTTGTTCTCCGTGTTTTTGCCTCGTCTTAGCTCCATGTGTTTTGCCTTGTCTTAGCCTGTTTGTTCTCCGTGTTTTTGCCGCGTCTTAGCTCCGTGTGTTTTTTCCTTGTCTTAGCCTGTTTGTTCTCCGTGTTTTTGCCTCGTCTTCGCTCCGTGTGTTTTGCCTTATCTTATCGCTTTGTGTTTTGCCTTGTCTTAGCGCTTTGTGCTTTGCCTTGGATAGCCTGTCTGTTTTTACTTTTTTACCGCCCCGTGTGACCCCCTGCCCTCCCAAAGCGCCTCGGCTCCCCCGAGCCGTCTCCTTTTCCCGCCACTGCGTCCCTGCGGCCCCGCCCACCATGAGCCCCCATTCGTCCACGCCTCCCGCCTCCCAGCTGCTCCTCCCTCCCTCCTCCCCTTCTTAACGGCGGTCGCTGCGCAACTGCGCAGCGGGTGCGCCAGAGGCAAGCCCGTCTGTGCCCGTCCGCGCCTGGACCGCACCCAGCGCCACCCCCCCTGGTCCACGGAATCCCCACACCCCCAGACGCCACTACACTGCCAGTGACCTCAACGCCCTTGTAGTGTGGTTAGTTTTACGTATTCATTACGCTTTAGCTTCAGGCTTTAGGCCTTTGTGCACTTTGCCCTGAATATATTTTATTCATTTGCTGACAGCTTAGAGCCTCTGTGCACTTTGCTCTACATACTTTTTATTAGGCTTCGTACTGTTATTTTTCGAATAGCCAGTTCTACGGTGTTGTTTTTTATTTCATATCACACTGTTTTGCCTACTTCAGCACTGGAGTTCTCCATAACATATTTACTCTGTGCTTCAGTCAAGGATACAGTCTGGTACATTGCCGATAGACGTGGTAGGAGTTTAGACTTGGCATTCCTGTGTAGGGACATTTTGTGATCACGATGACATGCTAGTTATAAAATCACTTCCTTGTCCCAATACATGCAAGAGGGAGATTCCGACCAGGGAACCACAACTTGACGCTGACTGCCTCGTTGCAGATGCTGAACCAAGATCACAGGTCTTTGCTCAGGTATGAGGGCTGATGTCTCCACAGTGATTCTAATAGGCAAGCTAGAAGCTTAACATGCTGTGCTCTAGATAGAACAAGCAGAGGGAGAGTAGAAACTGTTTGACAATATGATAGCTTTGTTTTTATGTTTTACTCTCCTGGTAACTATTACAATCCTACTGTGTTGTATCGTTCTGGTTATTGCGGCTCACGCCTTAATATCTAAAATACAGTCGTTTTATTAAAACATTATATAAAACTTATACTGTCTTTGTCATTTTTATATGAGATCATATTGGAAATAAGAGAGTTGGTTTGGATCTGAGTAACCACGACTTCCCTGAGAAGTTCCAAAGATGTCATGCGCTCGGCTGCCAAATCATTCCTTCCACATGGGAGAAATGAGGCACTGCTAGTTAGCCGGAGCAAAAACCGGATTTAGGGTGACAGAGTTCTTTACACGTGGGTCAGACTCAGTCCCCCACACCATTATAGATCCTGCTACCTAGAAATCCAGTAGTCTCATTTAGAATAATGAGAGCCCACGCGACACCCTCAACCCTGGCCGCTCCACAACATGCTTCCTGTCCTCTCCAAGAAACACCCACGGACACTTCTCCTACCACAACTGCAGATTTACCTGCGACAGAACCACCAAACCACCAAAAACCAGAACCAACCACCTCCACTGCATACTCCTTAACACCCGCTCGGCACGCAAGCACGCCATCGAGCTTTGGGACCTACTCGACACCTCAGCCCCGGACGTGGCCTTCCTTACCGAAACCTAGTGGAACGACTCCTCAGCGCCCGACATCGCCATAGCCATCCCGGAGGGCTACAAGATCACCCGCAGGGATCGCACAAACGGAATCGGAGGAGGAATAGCCATCGCCCACAAGGCCACCCTCAAGGTCCACACCCACTCGGACGACACCCTCAAGACCGCCGAACATCTGCACTTCTAAATACACACTGACCCCAACACCACCCTCAGAGGAACGCTCGTCTACAGACCCACCGGACCACGGGCACCCTTCAGCGACTCCATCTCTGACCTCGCCAGCGCCCACGCACTCGCCTCTACAGACTACATCCTCCTAGGGGACCTTAACTTCCACCTCGAGAACCACAACGACGTCAACACCACCACCCTGATCGACAACCTCGCCAACCTCGGCCTCAGACAACTCGTCACCGCACCCACCCACGCAGCCGGCCACATGCATGACCCCATCTTCTCCACAAGCGCCCACATCACCTTCAACCACACCACCGAACTCCACTGGACCGACCACCACTGCATCCACTTCACCTTCCAGAAACAGGTCAAGCACCCCCGTACCCTACAGCCACCCCGCCGCCACTGGAGCAAAATCACCCAAGACCAGCGCCCTCGCCCAGAACCCGCCTAACGACCCCACCGACCCAGACACCGCCGCCCACAACTTCAGACAGTGGATCAACGACTGCACCAACTCCCTCGCTCCACTCAAGAAGACCTCCAATAACCAAGCCACCAAGAAAGCCACCTGGTTCACCGAAGAGCTCCAGACCTCCAAGCGCATTTGCCGGAAACTTAAGAATAAATGGCTCACCGAACACACACCCGACAGCCTCACGGCCCACAAAGACGCCACCTGCAGACACCACCAACTAATCAGACTAGCCAAAAGATCCTCCTTCAAAGACCGCCTAGATAACAACGCACACAACAGCAAAGAGCTCTTCAGCATTGTGAAAGAACTCTCCAACCCCAGCGCCAACATCAACGACATTCCACCCTCACAAGAGCTCTGCGACCCTTTGGCCACATGCTTCCACCAAAAGATCACCGACATCCACCCCCACCACGCCAGACACCACCACCGCTAACACCACCCGCTCCGATTGCCTAACCTCTTGGACCAACGTCAGCGACACCGAGACACGAAAAATCATGAACTCCATCCACTCCGGATCACCGTCAGACCCATGCCCCCACCACGTGTACAACAAAGCAAATGCAACCATCGCTCCCCAACTACGGAAGGTCATCAACATCTCCTTCGAAACTGCAACATTCCCGGAAAGCTGGAAACACGCCAAAATCAACGCCCTCCTTAAGAAGCCTGAAGCAGACCCCCAAAGACCTTAAGAACTTCTGACCCATCTCCCTACTCCCTTTCCCTGCGAAGGTCATCGAGAAAATCGTCAACGCACAACTGACTCGCCACCTCGAAAACAACGACATCATGGACCCCTCCCAGTCCGGCTTCCGACAAAACCACAGCACCGAGACGAGCCGCCACAGACGACATCAGACGCCAAATGGACAACGGCGAAACATCAGCCCTCATCCTCCTGGACCTATCAGCTGCCTTCGATACGGTATGCCATCACACTCTGAGAACCCGCCTCTTCGAAGCCGGAATACAAGAGAAAGCCCTCGAGTGGACTACTTCCTCCCTCTCCAACAGAACCCAGAGAGTCCGCCTCCCTCCCTTCCGCTCCAAAGCTCCCTTAATCATCTGCGGCGTACCCCAGGGCTCATCCCTCAGCCCAACATTATTCCACATCTACATGGCACCCCTCGCTCAAGTAGGCCGACAATACAACCTCAACATCATCTCCTACGCCGACGACACCCAGCTGATCCTCTCCCTCACCAAGGACCCGCACACCGCCAAGTCCAACCTCCACAAGGGAAAGCAGGCCGTTGCCGAATGGATGAGAAACAGCTGCCTGAACTCGGACAAGACGGAGGTCCTCATCCTCGGACCCAACCCCTCCGCCTGGGACGAATCCTGGTGGCCAACATCTCTAGGAACCCCACCAACACCGACCGACCACGCACGCAATCTGGGCTTCATCCTCGACTCCTCCCTCTCCATGTCAAAACAGGTAAAAACAGTCTCCTCCTCCTGCTACAACACTCTCCGCTTGCTCCGCAGGATCTACAAGTGGATCCCAACAGACACAAGAAAAACAGTGACACAGGCCCTCGTCAGCAGCAGGCTAGACTACAGCAACGCACTCTACACAGGCATCCCGACAAAACACCTGCAGCGCCTCCAACGCATCCAAAACGCCTCCGCCCGACTGATCCTCAACGTACCCCGCCGCAACCACATCACACCCCTCCTGAGAGATCTCCACTGGCTCCCCGTTGACAAGAGGATCACATTCAATCTCCTCACCCACGCACACAAAGCACTCCACAACACCAGACCTGCTTACCTCAACAACAGACTCAGCTTCTACACCCCCACCCGACAACTCCGCTCCGCAGACCTCGCACTCACCACCGTCCCCCGCATCCACCGAAAGACATCCGGCGGCAGATCCTTCTCCTATCTCGCCGCCAAGACATGGAACACTCTACCAAACCAACCTGCAACGGACCCAGGACCTACTCGCCTTCAGAAGACTCCTCAAGACCTGTCTCTTCGACCAGTAGCAGCGTATCCCCCCACCGCCCCTCAGTGCCTTGAAACCCTTACGGGTATGTAGTGCGCTTGTAGACGGGTCTCTGAGACCGCGTCTCCTCCTTCGGGGCACAGGAACCTTTCGGCCAATCGCGATACGTCATTTCCGCGTTCCCATGGTAACATGGGAACGCTACTGGATTCGTCAGACACAGACTTCCGGCAGCAGGACGGTGAAAAGACGACGGACTCACAGGAGAGGGAGAACGCCACGGAGCGGAGACAGGAGAACAGAGACCAGAACCCGGGCGAGGAAGACGAGGGAAGACTCTTCGAAGGAAGCGAGAAGGCCGGCACCAGTTCCAGTGCGATACCGGAACCCAACAGCCGAGGATCCCGCCACGACCCAGGAGGGTCGTGGCTTTCTAAGGTACGGTCCCTCTTGGGGACGAGGGAGAGTACAATTAAAGGGGCACCGGGGAAAGGACCAGGGGAGGTGGGAGTGGGGAAAAGGGGCGCGACACACACCAACTAGAGAAAGCAGTTTTCTTTTACTTTCCCCTCTAACCGGGAGCACGAAGATCTAATATTGGCACAATAGACATTATCTTGTTCGTATATTCACCGTGGGATACCCTCACTCTCTCCCCCTCTTGGATACCCTTTCCCCTCCAGTTCCCTTAAAATAACCCCAGAACCAGCACACCGACTCATCTTTGTATTTTCCTGTTTTTCCTTTCCGGTAAAACGTGCTGAAGCCCCAGAATCCATCAATCATCGACCTAGAAGAGAGAAAGGAGCAAGAAAGCACAACAAGTCATGGAGAACTGAACATTATCCCAAGAAATATAGAACGTATACTGGACTGTATTTCCCATTTGTTTAAAAGAAAAGTAAAAATAGTATCTTACTTACCTTATTACTCTGTCTCAGCCTTTTCTGTACTGCCAAAGCCTGCCACAGTGGTGTCAGAAGTGGGATCATCCTATCCCAAAGGCTAGTTGGCGGTACACAATGAGTGACAAACCCAGCCTAGAAGACATGATCAAACAGCTGGCAGAAGGCCAGCGTCATTTACAACTAGTATGGGAAGCACACCAACGGGAGGCTAAGGAAGATAGAGAGGCCCTACAATCAGCCCTAAAAAGTCAAGCCACTATCTTGGCAAACAACCAGCTTGTACATGAGACTGCGCTGCAGAAATTAACAGACACTATAGCCGCCAGTAAAGTACAACCCAATGTCCCAAGTTCCGTTTTGCAAAAATTCCAGGAAGGGGAAGACCCGGACTCCTTCTTTACCAACTTTGAACAGGTGGCTTCCTCCGCTCAATGGCCTGAGGAACGATGGGGACAGTACGTTGCGCCATTACTCACGGGAAATCTACAGACAGCCTACCAAGCTGCTAATCCTGGAGGTACCACCCCATACAAGGACATAAAAAGGAGTATCCTGGAAAGGGTTGGCCATGATGTAGAGTATTATAGACTAAAATTCCGGAATGTAAAATGGGGCCAAAACGAAGACCCTCGTACCTTCTACTTCCGGGTTAAAGATTTAGCACTAAAGTGGTTGGGCCCTATAGGAACCACCAGGGAGGATGTCATAAAAACAATTATCCTTGAACAGTATTTGGATTCCTTACCCTCCAGTACTAAAAATTGGATAAGACAACATCCCAAGGTGGATACAGAGCTTGCTATAGATCTAGCTTGTGCTTACCACAGGTCCACAGATGTGAAACTCCTACAGGCCAGGCCAGCTCTAAAACCTATACCACCACCACCAAAACCAACCCCGCGGTACCCACTGGAAGATGCTGGGACACATAAACAGGGAGAGGGTCATCCAATGCATCTACCACAAAGTTTTAGTTGTGGAGAATAGGGCCATATAGCAAGGGTATGCCCCAGGAAAGCTGAAGCGGCTGAACCCATGGAGATAGGGGTTACCCGACGCAGGGTACTATGTACGGGAGAGGAGAATCCGAAATTCAGACAAATCATAAAAATAAACGGGCGCCTCCTCTCTGCTCTCATTGATTCAGGGTGTAGTCAATCCGTAATCCGAAAAACTTTAATAGACCCCATAAACGTGACCTCAAGTCAATGGGTCACTATTTGTATGTTGTATACATGGCGATAAAGAGCGGTATCCCATGGCAATAGTAGAGCTGGAATGGGGGGAATATCACAACTTCCTCCCCGTAGGGGTTATGGACCAGCTAATTGAAGACTGTATTATTGGGACTGATTATATCCGGTTCCAGCAACTGCTAGACCGAACCCAAACCCAGAAAGAGAACCCGGAGTGGTGGATGGAAGCTCCGCTTTCCAATAGCTTTATTGAATGTCCCCCAAGTCGCAGGAAAGTCACCCAAAGTCAGAAAAGACACGAGAAATTGAAATTTCAGGAAACCCAAGAGGATACAAAACCCAACAGGGTGATAGCAGACACTAGTATCGCTCCAGTAAGCTTCCGCATGCGAGAGAGGTGTGGGTGGAAGAGATGAGGACGCAAGAGAGGTGTGGGTGTGAGAGATGGGGACACGCAAAAGGTGTGGGTGTGAGATGGGGACACAGTCTGGGTGTGAGATGGGGACACGAGAATTGTGGGTCTGTCAAATGGGGACACAAGAGGTGTGTGAGATGCAGACACTGGAGGTGTGGGTGTGTGAGATGCAGACACTAGAGAGGTGTAGGTTTAACAGATAGGGACACGAGAGGCACTAGACAGACTTCACGGACAGCTCTGAGGACCCCTTGCACTGTGCTGTGACTCACCACTAATGGATCTGGGGTTACTCCATCTTCAGAAGCATATAGGGCACAGGTATTATTGCTGCATTTATGAAGAAGCTCTTTGCTGTGAAGCTACGGCTCTGTAGAGTCCAGTTCTCACACTTAATTGTAGCAAATTCTTATTAGAAAAATACCACAAATGGATGGCATCATAGCAAATTATATTGCAGGAACCTTTGCTCTCCTATACAGAAACAAAACTCTGAAGGATTTACACAACACACGGCGTGACAATGTAATTTTACTCTAGGAACTGATTTTTCTTGGATTGGTTTATATTGATTCAGGAGCTTTGGTAAATTAGTGTTTAAAAACAATTTTGTTGGGTTTGAAACGGTTTACAAATTGAATTATTTGAACTGTTAATACACTGAGATTCACAAATCTGTGTTAGTGGATTTTCATGGACCCACAGTTTAAAGAATAACTCAATCCTATTGGATGAGGGAGCTATTTTTTGTGTTGTCCATATCTAGTTCCGGAAATCATCTGTGAATCTGATTGACTGACTGCAAATTGAGAAAAATGTTGCAGCTGTCATTATAGAAATCATCCACTCTCGCTCCCCACGTCCTGGAAAAAAAAGATATGGCATACTAGCAGACATTAAGTAAACCCTGACCCCCAGGCCATGTTAGGAGCCCAAAGGGTTCCCATACAAAGAAAAAACTGTTTAAAAGGTTTATTTTGTTGTGGAATTTGCAGACTCCACTGCAGGAATAGCGCGCTTCAGCACACTCCGAGGTACGCAAATGTGCAGCAAGAAGTCATGGTCCTTTGTTGTACCTCCTGCAATTTTGTGAACTCCATGTAAGCTTGGACAAGGGACCAAGACCCTGCAAAATTTAGCAAATGCTTGACAAGAGTCCATGAACCTCAGAAACATTTTTAAAGAACCCCAGAAATTCACTGAAAAAGAAAAAAAGTTTAAAGTGAAATTATGATTTGTGTTTGGTGATAAGATCTTAATAAATGTTAAAAAAATAGATAGAAGTTTACTCTTAGACCATGGACTTCGGGCTACCTTCTGTCATGGTGGTGGAGGACTTAACGCCCGCCGCCCTGGCAGACACTGGTTCATCTTATATAGAGATGACAGCTGACCAGCGGTCAGATCTTTATGTTAAAAGGAACCACCATTACAGTGGGTCCCTTCACTATACAAAAAGTGTCATAGCCAGCTGTTGTTAGTTTTGATGTAGTTATTGAAAAAACTAATGACCCTCTGTTCCCTGCCCACAAACACCCTGGAATTTCTTTTTTTTTTTCTTTTTCTTTTCCATTGTCCCTCCCAACCATGCTATACAGGCAGGCCTGAAGCCACGTTTCATTGCCACTCTAGTGGATGGCATTATTAATGCTGTGGTCAAGGTTTGAAGCCACGTTCCACTGTCACTCTAGTGGATGGCACTAGAAATGCTGCAGTCCAAGCCACAGATGTGGTGTGACTGTCAGACTTTTGACTTTAGCAATTTTTGATTTCTTCTGTCATGTTTTTTTTCAAAATCTTATTGTTGGGGAAGCTGCTGGGCCTTCATCAGCCTAACAAAAATAGTAAATTAAAAATACTAAAATGTGAATGACACGACAGACATATGGATTAAGTCTGACTGAAAGACACTATAAGTAACTATGTTTTATGCATAGATTTGGTAAAGTTGAAAGGTCAAACTAACACCCAAGCTAAAAAAGGCATTTGATCTGGTGTTGGCTCCAAGCCCCTTGCCTTTGCTAATGCTTCTTTTGTAATATTTTTTGTAAATCTTTATTACAAATAGATGGAGATGGTTGAAAAGATAGATAATTAGAGAGGCTTGCAGAATAGATAGAGTGACTCACAAAGACAGTTGGGTAGGGTTGGATAGATTGATAAGAGATAACCCTTCAGTTAGAGATAGATAGATGCACTTCAAAATATAGATACATTGATCGATAGAATGATAGATTTGCAAAGATAGATAGATTTGCAAAGATTGATTTGCCAAGATAGCAGTCAAAAAGATTGATAGAGTTGAAAAGACAGAAGTTGCATAAATAGAGGGACACAGGGGTAGATAGAGGGGAAGGCGATAAATAGGTTGACATATAGGTAGATATTTACATATACGAACAGGTAGACAGGTAGATCAATACACAGAGGTAAATAGGATTGCAAAGATAGATGGCACAGCGCAGATTCAATTAATAATATAGTTAAACATCTATATAAGCACGACAAACAAGAGATCTAAAAGCAAACTAAAAATTCCTACAAGCAGGACATACAGATTTAGTTGGTTTACAACCATAGCTGCAGTTCTAAATTAAAATACATACAGGAGTTCAAGCATAATTGTGTTTCATTGGGTGCATTCTAAAAAGTAGATGACTTTATAAAGAGTAGATTCAAATGGACACCATTTGGTATATTCTGATATAGCAGCAGTCAGATAAACAAAGGCAACCTCAAAAGGAATTTACAACATCATTAGCAGGAAGCAGGAACTGTCAAAGCTGGAATGCGTCCTGTGCTGTAAGGAGCTGGTAGAAATCGTCCTGCTATCACATGAGGCTTTAAACACACAGGCAAAGCTAACATATTTATTAAGTACAAACAAAAACAATAGCACTAAAGGGAACTGCCTCCTTATGAAAGAGTAAAATGCAGTCACCCAGAGTGAAGTTAGCCAGTGGCTGAAATAGGCAGACCCATTGCCCCATGATGTATTCTGTAGTGGACAGAAACAAAATGAGAATGGCATAATAAAAGACTAATGGATGGAGACCTGAAAGCCCTTAAGTATATTATATATGTATTTTTTTTTTTAAATAAAAGTTCTTGGCTAACACCAGACTAAAATCGTGCATGTGTCATTCTGCAGGCATGTACATTTGTGGAGAAACATCTGCATGCCTTCAGAATGATGCAACAGTAGCCACATCATTGCACCCTTTTTTTCTGATGTTGTGCAGCGTTGGGAAAGCCTATACATATAAAAGGCGAGACATATTGACTTTGCCAGTGTGTGTATAAACTGGTTCTAAGCCTCCAGTTCTTTGTGTGGATATGGTTAGAGCCTCACATCTCAGGAGTTAAACTATGTGGAAGAAGCTCAGATTACCTGTTCGGGTCCTATCCCAGGCTCCCTGATAGTATAAAGGACTCTATTGCAACAATTGTTTCCCACCATTATTGTGATGCTATGTGTTCAATGGTGCAATCACTGGAAAAGGCTCTGTTAGACCTGACAGCCTTAGGGTGGTCATCCCCCAACTTTTTGCCTCCTCTCTCCATTTTTGTCTGACCCTGTTTTTGCTGGTTATAGGACTCTGCACACTTTACAACTGCTGACTAGTGCTAAAGTGTGTGTGCTCTCTCACCTAAACATGGTAACATTGGTTCCTACCCAATTGGGATATTTAATTTACCTGTAAGTTCCTAGTTAAGTGCACTGCATGCGCCCAGGGCCTGTAAGTTAAATACTACTAGTGGGCCTGCAGCACTAGTCTTGACTATGTCTCAGGCTTGCCATTGCAAGGCCGATGTGTGAAGTTTCACTGCCACTTCGACTTGACATTTAAAATTACTTGCCAAGCCGTAAACTCCCCTTTTCTGCATATAAGTCACCCCTAAGGTAGGCCCTAGGTAACCCATAAGACAGGGTGCTATATAAGTAAAAGGCAGGACATGTAGAGATGTGTTTTATATGTCCTGGTAGTGAAAGCTCACAAATTCGATTTCCACTACTGTGAGGCCTGCTTTTCTCATAGACTGTCTTTAAAACTGCCCTCATATACATTTAAGTGGTAGAATCTGATCTGGAAGGAGTGGCCGTGTCGTGTTTAGTATGGCCATTATGGTAATTCCTGCTTCCTGGTGAAGTTGGATTTAATGTTACTATTTTAGAACTGCCACTTTTAGAAAGTGCCATTTCTCTGAACTTACTGCCATCTATGCCTTACAATCCACGTCTGGTCTGTGCTGCTTGACAGCTCCCCTTGTGCATTCCACCCAGACAGCCTCAAACACAGGACACTTAGTCACATCTGCATACTGAATGGGTCTCCCTGGGCAGGAAGGGTGGAGGGGCTCTCTCATATACGTCAAAGGCCAGTGGCCTGCCCTCACACAAAGGACTGATAACCCTCAATAAAGATCCTGACAGACAGGACAGGGCTGAAAGGGGAACTTGTCCACTTTAAAATCACTCTTTGAAGTTTCCTCCACTTCAAAGGCACTTTTGGGTGTATATATACTGGGTCTCTGACCCCACCAAATCAGATACTTCTGGATCTACACCTGGACTCTGTCAGAGGGACTGCCTGGCTGCCCAAAGGACTCATATGGACTGCTTTACTGAGAAGGACTGCTGTCCTTCTTGCTGCCCTGCTGGCCTCTGACTCTGCTGGAAGGTCTCTGCCTTCCCCACAAGGGCTCTCCAAGGGGTTGAATTGAGCTTGCCTCCTGTACTGAAGTCTCACAGCCACAAAGACTTCGCCCCAGAGAAGAAAATCCCAGTGCGTCGGCAGATCAATGGAACGCCTGCAGAAATCGATGCAGCACCAGCCTCGCGGTTGGAAAACCACCACATTTTCTACCGGATCAATGTGCCTGCTCCTTCTACCAGTGCGTCAAGGATTTTCAACACATTGTCCCTGGGCATCAAAATATCCCCACATCGCCGTGAGGAACCAAGGGTGCGCTCCTGGAAATCGATGCATCACCTTGCAGCTTGTAAAGAAATGATACATCGTCTGTGCCGCGCCAGACAATCCAACGCTTTGCCTTATTTTTCAATGCATCTCCTCCTCTGTTGCCCCAGTGCATTCATTTTTACGCATCCCAGGTACTGTGTTACAAGGATATAACCACTTAGGATTGAGACTCGTTTAAACAGTTAAAAAGTGATATCTCGACTTGTGCATATTAAATTGTTGTCGTTTTGATCTTATTTTATTCAGATAAATATTATCTATTTTTCTAAACTGGTGTGGAGTATGTTTTGTGTTGCACAAATACTTTACACATTGCTTTCTAAGTTAAGCCTGCCTGCTCTGTGCCAAGCTATCAGAGGGTGAGCACAGGATAATATGGATTGTGTTGTGACTTACCCTGACCAAGATTGTTGTCCCTCCTTGGACAGGGTACATAACTCTGCCAGTTAGAGACTTCAATTTCTGAAAGGCTCCATCTATTATTATTTGTTGGGCCGTGTGATAATAGGAAGCATTCTCTGGATAAGAAGGGAGGCATCTTGTTGCTACGTATTTAACAATGTGGCGTGTCATGGGGAGTGGGTCTCACTCACTGAACAAGGAACCTTCTCTGGTGTCTTGGTTACTCCTTGAGTCCACACTCCTCGATAGAAGGGATCACAGAAGGATTGTATGCTCTTACTCCGCCTATTGCATTTTCACATTGAAATAGCAATTGTTAGAAATGGGGTCTTAGGTTGGCTGTCAGGTTACCCCTGTCCAAGCAAGGTCCCTCACTCTACTCAGGCTAAAAGAGAATCACACTCAGTCAACCCCGCTCACCCCCTTGGTAGCTTGGCACAAGCAGACAGCCTTAACTTCAGAAGCAATGTGTAAAGTACTTGTACCAATACACACAGTAATACAGTGAAAACACTACAAAATGGCCATCACACTAGTTTGAAAAATAGGTAATATTTACCTAAATCAAACAAGACCAAAATGACAAAAATCTAACATACACAAGTCAAGATATGAATTTTCAAAAGAACAAGACTCTTAATTCTTAGAAAACAGTGAGAATGCTGTTGTTACACAAAGTACCTGGTTAGCGTAAAGAATAAAGCTGCACGTGCGAGCGTGCATCGGAAAAGGGTAGCAATGCGTCAATTCCTTACTCGCAAGTGAGGCTGTGTGTTGTTTCCTTCTCTGGATGGGTCAGCGATGCGTCATTTTTCTCCCTCGCAAGAGAGCGAGGCGTCGATTTCCAGACAGGGCACCTCAGATCCGCACAGAGTCGGGTTGACTTGGACACCCAGGAACGATGCGTGGAAAATCCGGCCGCACAGTGTTAGAATAACGCCCTGCGTGGGGTTTGCATCGTTATCAGCCTCCGTTAGCGGGTGTTGCGCATCGTTTCTCCAGCCGCGATGCAGTTGGAGCGTCAACTTCAGCCGCGAAGCCGGTGGCGCACTGTTTATCAGCCACGTTCTGGAAGGTGCATCGTAAATTTACCTGCACTGCGTTCTGTGTGTGGATTTTCAGTTCTTGTCTGCCAGCTTCACCTTTCAAGGGCCCAGGGACTGGATAGGGCACCACTTGGCAGGGCAGGAGTCTCAGCAGAGAGACCAGGTGTTGGCAGGGGGAAGTCTTCGATGACCCTGAGACTTCAACAAGAAGAGGCAAGCTCAATTCAAGCCCTTGGAGATTCTTTTCAAGCAGGAATGCACAACAAAGTCCAGTCTTTGTCCTCTTTCACAGGCAGAAGCAGCAACTGCAGGATAGCCCAACAAAGTACAGTTACAGGCAGGGGCAGCACTTGTCCTCAGCTCTTGAGCTCTTCTCCTTGGCAGAGGTTCCTCTTGATTCCAGAAGTGATCTAATTTTCAGGGGTTTTGGTCCACTACTTATACCCCTTTCTGCCTTTGAAGTAGGCAAACTTCAAAGGAAAGTCTCTCCTGTTTGTAAGATCCTGCCTTTCCCAGGCCAGGCCCCAGACACACACCAGTAGGTTGGAGACTGCATTGTGTGAGGGGAGGCACAACCCTTTCATGTGTGAGTGACCACCCCACCCCTCCTTCCCAGCAAAGATGTCTCATCAGGATATGCAGGCTACACCCCAGCTCCCTTCGTGGTACTGTCTAGAGGAAAGGTGAAAACAGCCCAACTGTCAAACCGATCCAGACAGGGAATCCACAAACAGGCAGAGTCACAGAATGGTTTAAGCAAGAAAATGCCTACTTTCTAAAAGTGACATTTTCAAACTCACAATCCAAAAACAAACTTTACTAAAATATATATTTTTAAATTGTGAGTTCAGAGACCTTAAACTCACCAAAGGGAATCAGCACTTTAATAATATTTAAAGGCAGCCCCCACATTAACCTGTGAGAGAGATAGGCCTTGCATTTTGAAAACCGAATTTGCAGTATTTCACTGTCAGGACATATAAAACACATTTGTATATGTCCTGCCTTAAACATACACTGCACCCTGCCCATGGGGCTACCTAGGGCCTACCTTAGGGGTGCCTTACATGTAAGAAAAGGGAAGGTTTAGGCTTGGCAAGTGGGTATACTTGCCAAGTCGAATTGACAGTGCAAGACTGCACACACAGACAGTGGCAGGTCTGAGACATGTTTACAGGGCTACGTATGTGGGTGGCACAATCAGTGCTGCAGGCCCACTAGTAGCATTTGATTTACGGGCCCTGGGCAACTCTAGTGCACTGTACTAGGGACTTACTAGTAAATCAAGTATGCCAATCATGGAAAGCCACTTACACGTACAATTTACATAGGAGCACTTGCACTTTAGCATTGGATAGTAGTGGTAAAATGCCCAGAGTATCAAAAACAGAGTCCATCACATATCAAAAACCTGGGGAACAGAGGCAAAAAGTGAAGGGGGACAACGTCAAGGATGCCAAGTCTAACAGTAATCTAGAATTTCTTTAGCACACTTGTCTTTATTGACAATTAAATGTCTTGTTAAATGCCAATATATTTTTGTGATGGATTCTGCATTTAAGCTTATTCAGTGTTTCTTTTTTCTTATTCTAACAGGTGAAATAAATGCTATAGTAAACGAAAAGGTTAAAGGCATTAAACATCACTTGTGTAGTAAGTGATGTAAAAACAGTATGCCTCAAACTCTCTTCTCTTGAAGGCTAATGCCTCCCCAAAGTCTTCTTCTGCAGCAGAAAACCCAAACTGCCCAATGAGGTCTGTACTTGGCTCTTGGGCAACATGTGATATACATAGAAGACATGATACACTGACATACTGAAGCAAGGCCGATGAGGTGCTCATTACGAAGGAAGAGCTAACCTGGTATCAGAAAGAACACACAGGAGTGAAACCGTATGAATATCTAGAATGTGACAACACATTTATTAGGCAGAGAAACAGCAAGTGTGACATCATAATCTTGATGCTGGAGAAAAATCACATTGATGGACTAACACTGGAAAAGTGTTCTTTGCAATGAAAGACGTAATGCAGTATCAGAGTGTCCACGTAGAAGAGAAACCACATAAATGTACAGACTGTCATAAAGTGTTCGGAAGGAAGAAGAATCTGAAGCAGCATCAGCAAATCCACACTGGGGAGAAACCATATGAATGCATAGTATGTAATAAAGTGTTCAGATGGAAGATTAATCTGAAGCAGCATCAGAAAATCCACACCGGGGAGAAACCATATAAATGTACTGAATGTGACAAGGCATTTTTTAGAAACACAAATTTAATACGACATCAGAAAGTTCACACAGGAGAGAAACCATATCAATGTACAGAATGTGACAAAGCATTTATTACAAATCAACAACTATCGCAACATCAGAAACTTCATACCGGGGAGAAACCCTATGAATGTACAGAATGTGACAAAGCATTTATTACCAATCAACAACTATCGCGGCATCAGAAAATCCACACTGGGGGGAAATCATATAAATGTACAGAATGCAACAAAGTGTTCAGAAGGAAGCAGAACCTAAAGGAGCATCAACACATCCACACTGGGGAGAAACCCTTTGAATGCACGGAATGCAACAAGGCATTTATTACCAATGGACAACTAATGCATCATCAGAAAGTCCACACTGGGGAGAAACCGTATGACTGTACAGAATGCGACAAGGCATTTATTACCAATGGACAACTGATGCAACATCAGAAACTCCACACTGGGGAGAAACCATATGAATGCACTGGATGTGATAAAGCATTTATAACAAATAGACAGCTAAAACAACATCAGAAAATCCACACTGGGGAGAAACCACATCAATGTACAGAATGTGACAAGGCATTTATAACAATTGGAGAGCTGAAGCAACATCATAAAGTCCACACTGGAGAGAAACCATTCAACTGCACTGAATGTGACAAGTCATTTATTACAAAGTCATATCTAATGCAACATCAGAAAGTCCACACCGGGGAGAAACCGTATGAATGTACAGAATGCAACAAGACATTTATAACAAATGGAGAGCTAAAACGACATCATAAAATTCACACTGGGGAGAAACCATATCAATGTACAGAGTGTGACAAATCATTTATAACAAATGGAGAGCTAAAACGACATCAGAAAATCCACACTGGGGAGAAACAATATCAATGTACAGAGTGTGACAAAGCATTTATAACAAATGAAGAGCTAAAACGACATCTGAAAATCCACACTGGGGAGAAACCATATAAATGTACAGAGTGTTGTAAAGCATATATGACAAATGGAGAGTTAAAACGACATCAGAAAATCCACACTGGGGAAAAACCATATCAATGTACAGAGTGTGATAAAGCATTTAGAACAAATGGAGAGCTAAAGCAACATCAGAAAGTCCACGCTGGGGAGAAAGTGTATGAATATAGAGAATGTGACAAGGGATTGTTTTAGAAAGCAACATTTAATTTGACATTGGAAAGTTCACACATAAGAGAAATCATATCAATGTATTTAATGCCACAAAGCATTCATAACAAATGGAGATCTAAAACAACATCAGAAAATCCACATGGAGAGAAATCCTATGTATGTATAGAATATAATAAAGTCTTCTGCAGAAAAAATAAGCTAATGCAGCATCAACAAATCCACACTAGGGAGAAACTATATTAATGACAGAATGTGACAAGGGATTTATTACAAAACAAAATTTAATATCAGAATGCTCTCACAGGAGAGATACTATATAAATGTACTGAATGTGAGAATGCTTTCATAAGAAATGGAGAGCTAAAGCAACATTAAAATTCTACACTGAAGAGTGCCCTGAATATGGAAAGGCATTTATAAGTGAGGGAGAGGTAAAACAACATCAGAAAGTCCCTACTGGGTAAACTCTGTTTGAATGTACAGAATGTGACAAAGTGTTCTGTTGGACCTGTCAGTCTAAGGTGGTGTTCCCCCAAGCTTTTTGCCTGCTTACCTCCTCTTTTTGCTGATTCTTTTTGTTGCTTTAGGACTCTGAGCACTTTACCTCTGTTGACCAATGCTAAAGTGCAAATGCTTTTCCCCTAAACATGACAACATTAGGTATATCCACAATTGGGTGCCTAATGTATCTGTAAGACCCTAGTATAGTGCACTACCTGTGCCCAGGGCCTGTAAATTCAATGCAACTAGTGGGCCTGCAGCACTGATTGTGCTACCTACACAAGTAGCTCTTTAAACATGTCTCAGATCTGCCACTGCAGGTCCTGTATGCAGTTTTACTGCCAATTTGACTTCACATTTAAAACCCTTGCCAAACCTTAAACTCCCCCTTTATTACATACAAGTCACCCCTAAGGTAGGCCCTAGGTAGCCCATAGGGCAGGGCAATGAATAAGTAAAAGGTAGGGCATACACTTTTAAGTTTTGCATGTCCTGGTAGTGAAAAATACCTACATTTGTTTTTCACTAGTGTGAGGCGTGCTACTCTCCTAGTTGAACATTGGGAATTCCTTATTATACTGTTAAACCATAATTCCTGATTAGAAAGGGGTATCCCTATCATGTTTTATATCTTATGAATGGTAATGAAAAATCCTCTTTACTGTTAAAGTTGGATTTAACATTACTATTTTAGAAATGCCACTTATAGACAGTGGACATTTCTCTGCTCTTGCAGGTCTGTGTGCCTGTAGCATGTCTCTAATACATGTCTGGGGTGGGCGACAGCTTGACTTTGTGCATTCCCTCTAGACAGCCACACAAAGGGAGGGTAGGTGTGTCTGAGTGCCCATCTGCATCCTGATGGCTCATCCTAGGCAGGATGGGAGGGAGGAGCTGACACAACTGGATAGGCAATGTCCTGTCCCCACACAAAGGGCTGATTACCCCACACAGATAGTATGGAGCCAGGGGTGGGAAGAAAGGACTTCTGTGCACTTCAAATACGCTTCTTTGAAGTCATCACCACTTCAGAGGCTCAACTGGGTATAAGTACTGGGTCTCTGACTCCACCAAGTCAGACACTTCTGGACCTGTAACCAATTTCTGTCAGAAGAACGGCTGTGCTGCTACAAGGACCAACATTATGCTAGACTGCTCCTCTGGAAGAACTGTGCTGCCCTGCTGCTCTCTGACCCAGCTGACGGAGAGCGTGACTTTGCCTTGCAACCAAAGTTATTTCCAAGGGCTTGTTGGTTTTCGTCCTGTTGTTTGAGACTCTGGACTATCAGAGTCTCTACCCCTGCTCCTGTCCAGGTCCACTGGAAGTGGACCCAGATACTTGCTTCAGTGAAATCAGCATATCTCCAGTCTGTGTGTAGCAGAACTGGTGCATCGAACCTCTTGTGGATGTAGAATCTGCGCATCGCATCTCAGCTTTGGTGCTTCGTCTTCGGAACCAACGCATTGCCACCACTGCAAGGAGGAAATCAACCCATCACCTCAACTGTGGGACCAACATTGCTGCATCACTCCTCTGCACCCTAGCATCTTGCTGTTGCTATCCGGATCAAGGTGCTTTGTTCACCAGGTCTGTGTGTTTCCTATACCCAGCCTGCATTCCGTTGCAGTCAGCCTGAGCATTTGACTTTGCTTGGTTCAGCTCGACCAGATAACCCTGGTCTTCCTGCTTATTGCTTCTAAGTGCTACAAACACTTTTATTCTTTAAAAACTCTTATCTCAATTTCTACTCATTGGGTTTTTGTCATTTTGATCTTGATTTATTTATAGAAGTGTCTATTTTTCTAATCTTGTGTGGACTTATGTGGTGTTTTCATTGTGTTGCTGTGTGTTGTGTTGCACAGATACTTTACAAATGTCCTCTTTAGATTATCCTAACTGCTCTGTGCCAGGCTACTAGAGGGTGAGCACAGGTTATCTTTGAATGTGCTTCTGGCTTACCCTAACTAGCCTTCTGGTTCCTGCTTGGGCAGGGTGCATACCTGTGGCCAATAAGAAACCCAATTTCTAACATGTTCTTGAAGAAGTAACTGATTGAATATATAGAAAGTGACAAGGCATTTAGTAGAAGGACATAGCACAGCCAATGTACTATCAGAAAGTCCACACAGGGGCGAAATCATATCTGTGCACTCTGGTGACAAGGCCTTTGTTAAAAAAGCAACCTAACATGACTTCAGAAAGCTCACAGGGGAGAAAAATGATATGAATGTACTGAATGCAACTAAACATTAGAAAGACACAGCAAATATTCCATCAAAGTCCACACAGGGAAGAAAATCATGACACAGGGAACACATATCACAGCAAATGTGTCCAGGCATTTGTCAAAAAAGAAAGACCTAACACATTATCAAAAAGTCCACCCTGAGAAGAAACCATATAAATGTGCTGAATGTGACAATTCATTTACTGTTAGCGCACAACTGATATAATACCACTAGGTCAACACAGAGGAGAAAGTCATGAGGGTGGAGAATTCATATCAGTGTACTCAATGTGGCAAGGCATCCTTTACAAAGGAAAAGCAAATGCAATATCAGAAAATCATTACTAGTGGGACACCTGTCCTCCACACAGGAACGGCACCATAGGAATATACTGAATGTGACAAGGTAATCATTACAAAAGGACTATTCATGCAACATCTGTAAATCCACGCTGGGAGGTAACTGAAGCAATAAATGTGAGCAGGTGCTGGTCAGATAGTCCATATTGGCAGATACAACTTTTTTTTGCAATGCGTTTTTTCGTAGGAGAAACCTAATGTGTGAACATGAATTCCGGGGAGAAACCGTGTCTATCGTCGGTGTGACAAGGCATTCATTATGAAGGAATACCTGAGGCTTGATCAGAAATAATACACTGGGGAGAAGCCATTTGAACATTAAGGAGCATTTCCTGAGCTCTCTGATGAAGTATGAAAAAGGCCTCTCGGGTGTAAAATGTATTGATTGTGAAGTCTCTCATTTGAAACAGTCATCAGTTGCTACGTCAGAAAACACCCACATCTGCTTACAGATTTAGGGGGACGAAGTACCTGAACAAAATGTGGAACAAAGAAATAGAAATAGTGTCAGTCATCGTAGGTGTCGAAGGATTAGTCAAGAAAAGGTCCCAGTACAATTAAGATCTTTCCCACAGAGGTGACAATGTACAGACTCCAGAGAGCATCAAACTTAAACAGCATGCAAATGTCACAGAAAGCAACAGCTAGATTTCTTTCCCTTTTCCCAGTCTACTGTGGTATAAGGACTAGTTTGGCTTCCTAGTGATTAGACCTTGCTCTGCCTATTTACTCAGTTATGTGAGATTGGGTCTGCAAGGCCATGGGTTCATAGTCACAGTTTTGGGAACATTTGTGATAGTAAAATTAAGGGTTTGTTATCTAGGATCTTATGTTCATGCTATTTATCGTTGACATTTTGTACTGCCCAGGAGAGGAAAAGTGGAGTTTTCAGGTCTGTTAGAAGTCAGATGCCACTGGCCTCAGAGTTTTTCAGCCTCTGAAGTTTGTGTGCATCAGGTTTATGGTTTCATGCGGGACAGGAGCTGCCACCATTTGTACAGACACTGCAGGACAGTTTGCTGGACAACCTGTAAATAAGAGGGCTCTCTACTTACAGCAGTGGTTACCATGTCCTACCTCACGTGTAGGCAACAGTTGTATTCCCTCTACTTCTGTACAGTGTATTTTTTTGACATACTGATCTGTAATAAAATGAACATCTGCTGAAAGTACAGACTGCTTTCCTAGATAACTAAACACTGTATCCTTTCTTATACCTTACAATGTATAGAGTTATATACTTTTCTAAAGTGTTCTAATGTCCATTCAGGCTATGGCCGTGCAATAGAAAAAAAAACAAAAATAAATCTGTTTGGCTGAATGGGCAAAAACAAAGCAAATGTCTTATCTCTTAGCTCTTAGTTAAATCTGTTTGTTTCTGATTCATGATCCATAAAACCTACAACAGCATGAAACATAATATCTTAAAAACAGTAAAATTCCAAATGTAAAAACCAATAAAAGTCAGATATAAGAGTGGTAGTTGACTTCGTAATACTGTGTAAAATGGGCAGCTATGATGATTCATTATGGTATAATAGAAAACAATTTCTTAAAAGGTTGAGTAAGGTACATGTTATGTGAAATCCCAATCGAAGGGGCATTAAGAAGTTCTAAAATAAAATATATCAAGCTATAACTTAATAACAAATACAGGTCAATATGAGACTCAGCGGAGCCTTTGGCAAATGGGGCTAAGCTTGTCTCTAGTGATGTGCCTATGATGATTGTGCATGTGAGGCGAGCTCCTAGTCAGGTGCAGTGAGTGCAAAGGTACCAACGTTCTAAAGGATGCAGCTGACGGATCTACCAAAAGTGCCCTCGAGACATCTCTTCTGTGTGAGCAATGCGGCGTGTAGGAATGACAACCACTTCTCTAGTATCAAAGCTCAGAATTCTAGAGCAGCATCATATTGTCTGAAGCCTAACAGTCGACACCGGTTTAATCAAGTTCTTGCGACAAGATGTGTATGCATTGTAAAATAAAAAGAAGTGATGCAAGGTTTCAGGCTCCAGCTTGCATGCTGGGCATCCCGTGCTCAAGCCAAAGTTGTTTCCCTAAGAAGTAGTAAAACTGAGGAAGGGAGAGAATCGTATCCAAATTTTACATACAGCTGCTTGGGAAGAAGGCCTGAAATATAGTCAAAGGAAGCTTTATATACTGCAATATTGTAGTGTAAGAATCCATCGGTCAAGATGCCTTTCTTACAGTTCTTGAGCTCCTCCCGCTGTAGGTGTTCTTTTCACATGTTCTTAAGCATTTGCTTGGCTATTGCAGAAGCTTCAATCAGGGAATCCCAGAGTGAATGAAGATCTGTGCTGTAAAGCACGTTTTTGATGTATACCAGTCAAGGGATTCTTGAATCGCCCTGTGTGCTTAGTAATTCCCTGAGTGGTAACCTATAGGGTTCCAATTCTACAGCAAACCAAACCCTAAGCCAAAACAGCAAGGATCTTAGTTTCTCAGAAAAGAGATATTTTACAATTCCAGATCCAAGAGCAGTGGAAGCTGAGGGGTGCTTTGTAGAAGATTACCTAAATACCTACGAAACTTGATTTCCACCATAGTGACTTGTTTGCCACTAACGTGGGCCCACTGTTTTGCATCATGCAAGGATGAACCTGTTGCTTTGGCATTGTAGATTTTGTCAGCTGGGGAGATGGTTCCCGATTTCATTCTCTGCCATTTTTAGAACCACTTGTGATTCCTGCTTCGGTTTTGATACACTCTTATGTGTGCCCGCCAACTAAGGTTATGTGTTGGATTCACTCCTAGATCAATAAATTCTTGGACTTGCTTGAGTGGTGTACATTGTACTAAAATACTAGTTCTCACAGCCTTGTACAAGTTTAGCACCATGAACTTTGTTTTACCTATATTTAACTCAAGCCCTCTATCAGTGCAAAAGACTGAAAAACAATAAAGTATGGCCTGGGGACCTACAGGGGTTTTGGATATAAAGATAGCGTCATCTGCAAATAGGAGCATAGGAATTTTGGGGCATTGTTTCCAGGGATGTTGAGAAACTGGACTAAATCATTGATATTTAAAGAGAGAGTTGGGGGCCAAAACACAGCCCTGCCGAACTCCTTTCTAAGTTTTAAAGGAATCAGTCAGCTCTCCATTATTCCCGAACCTGACGTGCATGATTGTCTGCATGTAATCTAATAAGTACACCTAGGATTTTTTCCGGGACCCCCATACTGTCCAGTGCTTACCAGAGTTTGTGGCGTGGAATTAGATCGAGTGCTGACTTCAGGTCAACAGAGGCCACATACAGATGGCCCTTCCCTAGTACAACTGTTTTCCAATAGATGGTACAGAAGTGAAACTGTTGATGGTTATTATTCTGAAGCCCGCCTGCAGGTCTGAAAGAATGTGAATCTCTGTAGCCCAGTCAATGAGTTTCCCCAGGAGTTGGCAGCAGAATAACTTCTGTAGGCCATCAATTAAGCTGACCCTTCCTATTTATATGGACAATCTCAGTTCTCTGCCATGATTTTGGAAGGTAATATCCTGACTGCGGCCTCCTGTGCAGTGTATCCGAAGAGGGCTCCAGCATGGTCGGCCTCAACTTCTGACTTCGTCCCAGTTGGAAGAACATTTTCAAGATTTTTTTTAAGTGTGAAGGTAAAACGTTAACCGGGGCTTCCTGCTCAGTGTAGTTCAGCAGGGTTCTATTGCGGTTAGCCTCCAATTTTCACTTTGCCTCTGTCAAGAACGACCAGATGTCCCAAGTATCGCTTTTGATTTCTAGGTGTTATAAAACATTTAGGCCCTCATTATGACATTGGCGGTAAGTACTGCTTACCGCCATGCTGACTGCCGCCAACATACCGCTGCTGCAGCGGATTACCACCACCCATATTATGACCACCCACACATGGCAGTCCGTCACTATACAGCCAAACACACAAGTCCACCAGCCCAAAGGTCAGTGATAAACTGGTGGTACCAAAACCGTCACCATTACGCCAACAGAACTACGCCCACAGCATTATGACCCACGAATCACCACGGCGGACATTCAGTGGCGCTAAACCATTGGCGGTACATACCGCTGCGCTCAAAATACACACAACACCACATTGGACAATTCAAACTATACACACCTGACACACACACACACACACACCACTATAAAACACACACCCACATTACCCACAACCCTTTACCAATACAAACAAGTGCCACAAGAGAGAAAGCAAGACCACAGACAAGACGACAGACACACACCATCACCTATACAGCATCCACACACCCTACATCACACACCCCAACACAGCACCCCACCCACCCTCACCCACACCACTCAATACACCCATGGCACCGCAACAACACCCCAGGTTCTCTGAGTAAATCATCCGGGTAGAGCCACAGCTATTCGGATCACAGGCGCCGCAGACGTCCATTGCTAGGAAGATGGAGCTATGGCGGAGAATCGTGGACAGGGTCAACGCCGTCGGACAGCACCCCAGAACAAGGGATGATATCAGGAATAGGTGGAAGACCTACGGGGGAAGGTACGTTCCACAGCAGCAAGACACTAAATAGCTGCACAGAGGACTGGCGGTGGACCCCCACGTCCCCCCCACAACTAACAACATGGGAGGAGCAAGTCTTGGCAATCATACATCCTGAGGGCCTGGCAGGAGTAGGAGGAGGACTGGACTCTGGTATGTCAAATCTCTATTACTATCACCCCCCTACCTGCATGCCATCACAAACCGCCACCTTTACCCTCACACCCATCACTTCACCACCTCCCACATACCCCACCATCACAACCCACTCATCCCAATACCAAGCCCTGCATGCAACACTAATGCATGGACACCCCTCACAGACCTGCATGGACACCCATCACTAAAGCATGCACATTAGAGAGAATCACCTAGCCCACAAAATCACTATTCACACAAGGCAAAGCTGCCAGGGCAATAACAACCATACAGGACAAAACACCCATGCACAAGATGACACACACAGAAACAATAACACTGCATTTACATCCCCACAGTTCCCTCACCCAACGTCCCCGGAGAGGATGTGCCAGCAACTTCCAGTCCACCCCCAGAAGAGGCCCACAGTCATGACAGCAGCTCTGGATGCCTGGATCTGGATGACCAACCTGGCCCATCAGGGACCTCCAGACAGTTGGTAACCCAGGCACAGTCCCATACCACCACAGAGCCTCCCCCTTAGGAAACACCAGCACAGAACCCACCCAGCGGGCCCATACCTCTGTTCCCAGGACACGTCAATCAGCAGTGTGCCCAGCACTACAGGGACCCCAGGCCACCCCACAAACACAGGACGATCAGGGACCTGGAGTCAGTGGCAGAGGGCACACGGTTCAGGGGACAAAGGCACAGGACAACAGGGAAGCTGGGAGGACTGCTGTGCGACAGGGGGAGGACAGGCCCAGGGAACTGACTCTCCTGGAGGCACTCACCAACATCCTGGAAGCGTACCACCATTCCCAGGAGACGATGGGCCAGATACTGGACAAGTTGTAGGAGACCCAGCGGCTGCAGGAGGGACAGTACCTGGGGATCAGGGAGGACTTGAAGAACTTCCACACCACCCTGGTCACCATTGCAGGGGTGCTGGCAGACATGGCCAACACCATGAAGGAGGCAGTGGCACAACAGCGGACCCCTGACACTAGCCAAACCGATGAACAGTATTCCACCTCAACTGCCACTAGTGGACAGGAGGTCCCCCCACAAGAACAACAGGCCACCTTCACCCCACCCCCTGGAGAAGGAAAACCATCCTGCAAACGGTCCCTGCGATCCAGGCAGAAGCCAGAGACTATTGCCAAGACCCCCGCCAGGAAATAGGACTCTCCTGATTGTCACCCTTGTGTCCCACTCTGTCACCATGTCCACCTTGAACTGGCATTGCTCCACTTCCTATGCCCTGTTGGACAATGCACCTGTGATACAAATAGACTGGACTCTAACCTGAACTTTCCTCCACCATCACCCCAACCCATTGCACATCCCCCTCTACTTATTAGCACTTAAATAAACACCAATATGGAGTCTGTCAAATGATTGAACTACGTATTCGTTTAACATGCTTTAAACACTGCAATACAACTGTACAGTAATGCATACATAGCAATGACCTCTTGTTGGCTGCAGTCACCTCACCAGGAGCTATAGTGGGACACAATTATATGCAAATAGAGATGCCAAAGGGTACAGTAAGTGGCCATAGAGGTGGGAAATCAGCCTTCCAGTGACAATGTCAAAAACAAAACTGTCAATGTAAAGTGAAATTACAGTAATTGTAACATTCCTCTGCTCTTGTCCTGGGATTCCTCACAGGGGTCAGTAGCCATGAGAGGTTGTGGTAACCAGAGTCACCTGAAAATATTGAAGGACAACTGTCAGACACACTCTTACCCTTAGGGCCCACACCATACCCATACGCCAACAACCCCTGGGTGGGAACCAGGGCTCACCTATTAGCTACACCTGGTGCCTCTGGAGTTGAGCCATCACATATGGGATGCTGCTATTCCTCAGGATAAAGACATCATGCACAGACCCAGGATACTTTGCATTGACATGGGAGATGTACTGGTCCGCCAGGCACACTATCTGCACATTCATGGAGTGAAAGCTCTTTCGATTTCTGAACACCTTTTCATTTCTCTAGGGGGCGTGGGGGTGGGGAATGCAATGTGCACCATCAATAGCCCTAATAATGTTGGGGATATGTCCCATTGCATAGAAATCAGCTTTCACTGTGGGAAAACGATGTAGCTGCGCATGTGTTATCAGGGCAGACAATACTCTGGTCAGCACTATTGAGAACATTGGCTGAGACATTCCTGGTGCCAAGCCCACTGTCACTTGGAAGGAGCCACTTGCCCTGAAATGGAGCACAGATAGGACTTGCACAAGAGGGGGGATCCCGGTGGGCTGATGGATAGCAGATATCAGGTCAGGTTCCAATTGGGCACAAAGCTCTGTGATTGTGGCTGCAGGAGGCTGGCCTGGTTTGTAGTGGGTACCTTGGGTACTTACAACTTACACCAGGTCCAGTTATCCCTTGTTAGGGAATGTAGTAGTGTTCTAGCAGCTTAGGTTGATAGAGGTAACTATAGCAGAGCAGCTTACGCTGAACTAGGAGACATGCAAAGCTCATGCAATACCACTTATAGTTACACAGTACTTATACACAAGTAAATACAATACTCAGTGTTAACAAAAATAAAGGTATTTATTTGGGTGACACAGTACTAAAAGTATCCTAGAGACAATACTCCTTCTGGAGGTAAGTATTATACACAATATATACACTACATATCAAAATTAGACAAGTAAATAGTCATAGAACAATGCAAACAGTAGGAAATCCTATAGAATGCAATGGGAGAAAATAGGTCTAGGGGCAACACAATCTATATACTAAAAAAGTGGAATGTGAATCACAAATTCCCCCGTAGACAAGTGTAGTGTGTGCAGAATCGCTGGGAGAGTAGGAATACAGTAAAGGTAAGTAAATTACCCCACCCCAGAGCCCAGAAAAGCAGGAGTAAAGTACTGCAAGTTTCCTTAGGACATACTACACCTCGTTATTGGGATTTTGCAGCAGCCAACCAAGTCTGCAAAGAACAACTGCTGGATTATTGGACCTGAAGACCTGCAAAGGAAGGGGACCAAGTCCAGAAGTCGAAAGAAGTTCCAGGAAGGACAGGAGCCTCTGCTAACCCAGAAGACAGTGCAAAAGAAGAGTCCCCGGTTAGTTGAAGTCTGCAGAAATGCAACCTAGGAAGATGCTAGCGGGTTCCTGCATGATGCAAAAGATGTCCCACAGCGTGAAGATCGTTGCAGATGAGATTCCGTGTTGGAAGACACCAACAAGCCTTGGCTACGGCAAAAGTGCCTTTTTCATCAAAATGGCGCTCGATTGCCCCAGGAGGGATCTGGGGGCCTCCACTCTGTGTGAGGAGGAAGAGGGGGCTCTCAGCACTTCAGAGAGCCTTCAGGATGCCAGCCAGCACCCCTAGATGCCGCAGGATCCCGGTTCAAAGGAGGTGCAAAACGTGGTTGATGCAGCACAACAAAAGAAGGTCCCACACCGCCGGAGAACAACTCAGCGAGTTGAGCATCACAGGATGGAGTGCTGGGGACCTGGGCCAGGCTGTGCACAAAGGAATTTTGCAAAGAGTGCACAGAGCCTCAGGAGGCAAAGAAGACACAAAACACAGGGGTACCGTCGTTCTCGGGGAAGGCAAGGTCCTGCTTCCTCCAAATTACGTCAGCAGGACCTCAGAACAGTCTATGTCGATGATGTCCACCCTCTGTGTCCTTAGGAGCATGGTCGTTGTCGTGCGAGGAGTCCGAGGGTACCGGTCGTCGCCTTGGAAGGTGCCTGCTTGGAGCAGGGGAGTGACTCCGTCACTCCACTGGAGATTTCTTCGGTCCTTCTGGTGCAGGATGAAGACAGGTAGTCCCCAGAGCATGCACACCGTGGAAACTGTTGCAGTTGCTGACTTGGAGCTGAGGTTGCTGAAGAAAAGGGTCTCTTGTAGACACTTTGTTGCAGTTACAGTGTTTCTTGGAGCAGGCTGCGGTTGATCCGAGGTCTGAGGATGCTGAAGTTGTGTAGAGGATTCCCGAAGAAAACTTGCAAGCAGAATCTGAAGAAACCCACAGAGGAAATGCTTTGTTCTGCCTTCCTGGGACTGAGCTGCCCAGACCCCAGGGGGGCAGAACCCTGTCTGTGAGGTGGCAGCAGCTGTAGCTGCAATGCAAGCCTGAGAGAGCTGGTTTGGCATTACTGGGGGTCCATGATGGAGCCCCCAGGATGCATGGAATTGGCTACCCAATTCCTAAATTTGGAATGGGGGGACAATTCCATGATCTTAGGTTACATAGCCATGTTTGGAGTTACCGTTGTGAAGCTACATATATGTATTGACCTATATGTAGTGCACGCGTGTAATGGTGTCCCCGCACTCACAAAGCCCAGGGAAATGGCCCTGAACTATGTGGGGTACCTTGGCTAGTGCCAGGGTGCCCTCACACTTATTAAATTTGCACCTAACCTTCAGCAAGTGAAGGTTAGACATATAGGTGACTTATAAGTTACTTAAGTGCAGTGGAAATGGCTGTGAAATAGTGTGTGCACTATTTCACACAGGCTGCAATGGCAGTCATGTATAAGGGTTTGCCTGAGCTCCCTATGGGTGGCAAAAGAAATGCTGCAGCCCATATGGATCTCCTGGCGCCCCAATGCCCTGGGTACCTAGGTACCATATACTTGGGACTTATAAGGGGGGGTCCAGTGTGCCAATTGAAATTAGTAAATGAAGTCACTGGCCTACAGTGACAAATTTAAAAGCAGAGAGAGCATAAGCACTGAGGTTCTGATTAGCAGAGCCTCAGTGACACAGTTAGGCACTACACAGACATACACAGGCACAAACTATGAGCACTGGGGTCCTGGCTAGCAGGATCCCTGTGAGACAGGCAAAACACACTAACATATAGGTTTTTATCTATGAGCACTGGGGTCCTGGCTAGCAGGATACCAGTGACACAGTAAAAACACACTTGACATACACTCACAAACAGGCCAAAAGTGGGGGTAACCATTCTAGAAAGAGACTACTTTCTCACACAACCCCCCCAAACAAAGGACAACAAGGCTAACCTTGGCCAGTTGTGACTTTTTTGTCTAAGTGGTGATAAGTGGAGAGTAGATCTGCAATAGAGTGGTTACTCCCTTTATCATCCACTATATGGTTACTTCCCTGTGGGGATGTAAACCACCCTGTTTGGAGATTTTTGTGTGAGTGCAAATTCTCAGAGTTCCTATGAGTATGTTTTAAAGTTGGGCAGGGGGATTGGTCCACTGGGCCTATGTCAAATGCAGGAAATGCTAGACAGGGATGCTGTCTCAATAAAGCCATAGCTGGGCAAAAACTTTGTTCTCATGGCTGTAAGAGAGAACATGGTTGCTGTTTCTCTTGAGTTGGAGCAGGGCAGGGCTGCTGTCCTATAAGCTCCACACCACGACAGGGCTGCTGTCCTAAGTGTTTAGAGGCAGTGCAAGGCTGCTGCACTAAAGTTTCTCTGGGAGGGTTGGAGCGATGCTCCATATTTACTAAAATGGTGCAGTTTTGCACATCTGGATTAGTAGTTCCACAGCGAGGTACTTTTACCTCTGGGAGTCCAGCTGTGGTAGCTGATGGCTCCTTTGGTACAGGTTCCACCCCAGGAGAGGTTTCTCTCCTCTCACCACAGGAATGGTATCCTTAGTGGCAGGGTGGGGAAGGGATACTTTGAAACCCTTGGCTGTTGGTGGAGAGGGATCCTGAGATTTCAGGTCTTTTTCTCTCCTTTGCTTTTTCATTTCACCAGAAATGAGAGGAAGCAATTCCTCAGGGATACCCAGCATGGATGCATGGGTACTAAACTCTACCTCAGCCCATCCTGAGGCCACTAGGTCATTCCCTAAGAGACAACCTACAGGTAAGCTAGGTGATACCACCACCTGCTTAGGGCCAGTCACTCCACCCCAACTAAGTTGAACTACAGCTTAGGGGAGAGACTGAGTGGAGTTATTGACATCAGTAACTTGGTACTTCTGTCCAAGGAGGTGTTGTGCAGGTGACACTAGGTTTTCAGTCACCAAAGTGATACTGGCACCTGTGTCACTGTAGGCCAAGGCCTCAACACCCTTTATTAAGATTGACTGCCTGTAGTTATCCATGTTAAGGGGACAAACAGCCAAGGTGGCGAGGCCAATGCCACCAGGAGTGACAGAAACTGTCTTGGGACTGTCTAGCCCAGTTTCTATTATGGTCCCAAAAGTGAACCCAACTACACCTTTAGTTTGACTATTGCCAGTAGTCCCACCACTATTACCACTACTGCTGGGGCACTAGAGTTTGATGTCCTAGTGGTGGAAGGCTCAGGGGCTTTACCTGTGCAGGACTTATCCCCTTGCCAATGGCCTTTATTTCTACACACATAACACCAAGGCTTTTTCTGATTGTGTGAAGAGTTTGAAGAAGATGAAGAAGTTTTATCCCCACCCCCAGAGGATTGTTTTGGACCTGAAGAAGGATATTTGTGTTTACTTTTATCCCCATGCTTCTCCTGAGATTGTTCACCATCTTTCTTCTTGCCATCCTTGTCACCCCCTGTATGAACTTTTCTGCTCACCCTTGTTCTGACCCATTTGTCTGCCTTCTTTCCCAATTTTTGGGGAGAGGTCAGATCTGAGTCCACAAGATATTGATGCAACAAGTCAGACATACAATTATTAAAGATATGCCTTCTCAGAATCAAGTTATATAGGCTTTCATAATCAGTCACTTTACTGCCATGTAACCAGCCTTCTAGGGCCTTCACAGAACAGTCCACAAAGTCTGTCCAGTCCTGTGATGACTCCTTTCTGGTCTCTCTGAACTTAAGTCTATACTTTTCAGTGGTTAAGCCCAGACCATCCAAGAGTGCATTTTTAAGAACCTGGGGCCAGATGTAGGAAGAAAGCAAATTGCGACTTGCAATTTGCGAGTCCGTGCGACTCGCAAATTGCAAGTCGCAATTTGCTATGCAGAAAGGTGTCTCAGACACCTTCTGCAACTCGCAATGGGGTCGCAAAGACCCACCTCATAAATATTTATGAGGTGGGTCGCAGTTTGCGACCCCATTGCGAGTATGGGCACTCACGGGGATGGTGGCCTGCTGGAGACAGCAGACCACCATGTCCGTGACTGCTTTTTAATAAAGCAGTTTTTTTTTTTTCTATCTGCAGCCCGTTTTCCTTAAAGGAAAACGAGCTGCACTTAGAAAAAAAAACGAAACCTTTTGTTTCGGTATTTTTCAGAGCAGGCAGTGGTCCATAGGACCACTACCTGCTCTGAAAAATTGTTTTTGTGATCATTCACAAAGGGGAAGGGGTCCCATGGGGACCCCTTCCCGTTTGCGAATGTGTTACCATCCACTTCAAGTGGATGGTAACAGCGATTTCATTTGCGACCGCTTTCGCGGGCGGAAATGAAATTGCATAGCATTGTGAGTCGCAAATAGGAAGGGAACACCCCTTCCTATTTGCGAGTCGGAAATGCATTTTGCGAGTCGGATCCGACTCGCAAAATGCATTTCTGCATAGCAGAGAGGCTTTTGCGCCTCGCAAACGGCGTTTTTCGCCGTTTGCGAGGCGCAAACCCTTTGCTACATCTGGCCCCTGGTAATTATCTGCATCATCCTCTCTGACAATAAGAAGTCTGTCTCTACCTTTGCCAGAGAAGGATAACCAAAGGATAGCAGCTCATTGTATATGAGGGACCCTCTGAACTTTACAGGGCCTCTCAAGTTCAGCAAACCACTTGTTGATGTCATCACCATCCTTGTAAGGAGGGACAACTTTGTGCAGATTTCTAGAATCAAATGAAGGTTCCCTAACATTTGTATTTCTAAAACTGCTGATGCCACCATGGGGAACTAACCCCAACCCCTGCCTCTCTTTCTCCACAGCCAAGGACTCCCTGTCTTAGGCCAACTGCTGCTGCATTAGCTTCAGTCTGGCCTCCTCTAGCCCCAGCTTTCTGAGTTCCCTATCTATGGACTGGTCCTCTGGGTTAGAATTATGTGAAGCCTCTGAAACAGATGTAAGATCAGAGTGTGCAGAGGCAGACCTATCTCTTACAGGGGCCACTCCAGTGACCTGGCCTCTAGGGGTGAAGGGAGCCCTACTTCTGTGTGAACCTTACCACTACCAGTTATACTAGGGGGCTTGTTGACAGATAGGTCTGTGGAAGGACCCTCCCCAGGATTGTCATCTGAGCCTTCCTGGTTGGAGTTATCCTCTACCTCTTCCCCTGTCTGATCTGGACCAGTGCTGAGTCCCTGGTCATCTTGGAGGAGAAGATTTAAGAGGAACTCCTTATTGGGGTTCTTCCCAATCCATAAACTTCTTTCGATACAGAGACCCCTCAAACTTTTAAAGTTAAGAGTCTCATATGTTGCTTTCACAACTCTAGGGGTAGCTTCTTCAGAAGACATATTGAAAGAGAAATAGTTTAGGAAAGTGAGTAAAAGGTTAGTAGAATAACAGAGCTAACTTTTTAGAGAAAAGAAGTAAACTTTTCAGAACTTTGTAAAAACGTTTGCAAAGTTTAAAGAACTTTTAAGAAAGTTAGAAAAATGTTTCTAGGTGTATATTATATAAGCTCTAAGTATTGGAGCAAGCTTTTCTTCTGAAAAGCACAGGTAACAAAGTGGTAAAGCAATTGCAAGTACTTATCCCATCGCTGCACCACCAATGTAGGAGGCTGGCCTGGTTTGTAGTGGGTACCTTGGGTACTTACACCTTACACCAGGTCCAGTTATCCCTTGTTAGTGAATGTAGTAGTGTTCTAGCAGCTTAGGCTGATAGAGATAGCTATAGCAGAGCAGCTTAGGCTGAACTAGGAGACGTGCAAAGCTGAATCAATACCACGTATAGTTACATAGTACTTATACACAAGTAAACACAATACTCAGTGTTACCAAAAATAAAGGTATTTATTTGGGTGACACAGTACCAAAAATATCTTAGAGACAATACTTCTTCTGGAGGTAAGTATTATACACAATATATACACTAGACACCAAAATTAAACAATTAAATAGTCAAAGAACAATGCAAACAGTAGGAAATCCTATAGAATGCAATGGGAGAAAATAGGTCTAGGGGCAACACAATCTATATACTAAAAAAGTGGAATGTGAATCACAAATTCCCCCCTAGACAAGTGTAGTGTGTGCAGAATCACTGGGAGAGTAGGAATACAGTAAAGGTAAGTAAATTACGCCAACCCAGAGCCCAGAAAAGCAGGAGTAAAGTACTGCAAGTTTACTTAGGACACACTACACCTCGTTTTTGGGATTTTGCAGCAGCCAACCAAGTCTGCAAAGAATAACTGCTGGATTATTGGACCTGAAGACCTGCAAAGGAAGGGGACCAAGTCCAGAAGTTGAAAGAAGTTCCAGGAAGGACAGGAGCCCCTGCCAACCCAGAAGAGGGTGCAAAAGAAGAGTCCCTCATTAGTTGAACACTGCAGAAATGCACCCTAGGAAGATGCCAGCGGCTTCCTGCATGATGCAAAAGATGTTCCACGGTGTGAAGATCATTGTAGGTGAGATTTCGTGTTGGAAGGCGCCAACAAGCCTTGCCTACGGCAAAAGTGTGTTTTTCATCAAAATGCCGCTGGATGAACCCAGGAGGGATCTGGTGGCCTCAACTCTGTATGAGGAGGAAGAGGGGGCTCTCAGCACTTCAGAGAGCCCTCGGGATGTCAGCCAGCACCCCCAGAAACCACAGGATCCGGGTTCAAATGAGGTGCAAAACATGGTTGATGCAGCACAACAAAAGAAGGTCCCACGCCGCCGGAGAACAACTCAACGAGTTGAGCGTCACAGGGTGGAGTGCTGGGGACCTGGGCCAGGCTGTGCACGAAGGAATTTTGCAAAGAGTGCATGGAGGCCTCAGGAGGCGAAGAAGACACAAAATACAGGGGTACCGTCGTTCTCGGGGAAGGCAAGGTCCTACCTCCTCCAAATTGCGTCAGCAGGACCTCAGGACAGCCTATGTCGATGATGTCCCCTCTCTGTGTCCTTAGGAGCACGCTCGTTGCCGTGAGAGGAGTCCCAGGGTACTGGTCATCACCTTGGAAGGTGCCTGCTTGGAGCAGGGGAGTGACTCCATCACTCCATGGGAGATTTCTTCAGTTCTTCTGGTACAGGATGAAGACAGGGAGTCCCCAGAGCATGTACACTGTGGAAACTGTTGCAGTCGCTGACTTGGAGCTGAGGTTGCTGAAGAAAAGGGTCTCTTGTAGACACTTTGTTGCAGTTACAGCATTTCTTGGAACAGGCTGCGGTTGATCCGAGGTCAGAGGATGCTGAAGTTGTTATAGAGGATTCCTGAAGGAAACTTGCAAGCAGAATCTGAAGAGAACCCATAGGAGAGACCCTAATTAGCCCTGAGAGGGGGATTGGCTACCTTTCAGGTATGGACCTATCAGGAGGGGTCTCTGACATCACCTGCTGGCACTGGCCACTCAGAGCCCTCCAGAGTGCCCCCACACCTTGCAAAGCAAGATGGCTGAAGTCTGGGACACACTGGAGGAGCTCTGGGCACCACCCCTGGGGTGGTGATGGACAGGGAAGTGGTCACTCCTCTTTCCTTTGTCCAGTTTCCTGCCAGAGCAGGGGAGAAGGGGTCCCTGAACCGGTGTAGACTGGTTTATGCAAGGAGGGCACCATCTGTGCCCTTCAAAGCATTTCCAGAGGCTGGGGGAGGCTACCCCTCCCAGCCTGTAACACCTATTTCCAAAGGGAGAGGGTGTAACACCCTGCTCTCAGAGGAAATGCTTTGTTTTGCCTTCCTGGGACTGGGCTGCCCAGACTCAAGGGGGGCAGAACCCTGTCTGTGAGGTGGCAGCAGCTGTAGCTGCAGTGCAAGCCTCAGAGAGCTGGTTTGACAGTACTGGGGGTCCATGGTGGAGCCCCCAGGATGCATGGAATTGGCTCACCAATACCAGATTTGGAATGGAGGGACAATTCCATGATCTTAGACAGGTTACATGGCCATATTTGGAGTTACCATTGTGAAGCTACATATAGGTATTGACCTATATGTAGTGCACGCGTGTAGTGGCGTCCCCGCACTCACAAAGTCCATTGAAATGGCCCTGAACTATGTGGGGGCACCTTTGCTAGTGCAAGGGTGCCCTCACACTTAGTAACTTTTCACCTAACCTTCAGCAAGTGAAGGTTAGATGTATAGGTGACTTATAAGTTACTTAAGTGCAATGAAAATGGCTGTGAAATAGTGTGTGCACTATTTCACGCAGGCTGCAATGTCAGTCCTTTGTAAGGGTTTGTCTGAGCTCCCTATGGGTGGCAAAAGAAATGCTGCAGCCCATATGGATCTCCTGGAACCCCAATGCCCTGGGTACCTAGGTACCATATACTTGGGACTTATAAGGGGGGGTCCAGTGTGCCAATTGAAACTAGTAAATGAAGTCACTGGTCTACAGTGACAAATTTAAAAGCAGAGAGAGCATAAGCACTGAGGTTCTGATTAGCAGAGCCTCAGTGACACAGTTAGGCACTACACAGGCATACATATTAGGCCACAAACTATGAGCACTGGGGTCCTGGCTAGCAGGATCCCAGTGACACAGTAAAAACACACTGACATACACTCACAAACAGGACAAACGTAGGGGTAACTATGCTAGAAAGAGGATACTTTCTGACAGTGGCCCTGTCCAGTCTATAGGTGAGGATAATGTGCCTGTCCTCCATTGTTGCCAAGTCCACCAGGGGCCTGTACACGGGGGGATGTCTCCATCTACTATTCATCTGCAGCGGTTGCAATCTAGAGGGCAAACAGTGAGTAGCTGGTCAATATTCCATATTTCCAAACACTACACTGCATTGCATGTTGTGACTGTAACTATATATTATTGGATAGACCCAAATGGTGCCTATGTATACTGTGACGCAGTTAGGTGCCATGGCCTTCCCCCGCCCCCGGAAATGGCGTCCCCCTGTCCTGTATGGAGGGACAGGTGGAAATGAGGTAATACCGTTGACGTTGTGCGTCGTTACGGGAGGCAGTAGAAAACCGGCGTGCATATCCTCATTGGGACCTATGGGTTACAGTGGCCAATGGTAATGTACGCCGCTTGGGGCGGTACACATCCCCGCGGACGTGACCGCCATTTTCTATCAGTTCACCCACTTACTACCTGACCTTCAACAGGAGAGGACCTACAATGCAAGTGCTGCTGTGACCTGTGTCTGGAACCGACCATGGCTCGTGTCACTGGGGAAAGGGCCCCTGCCTTCACCGCTGCGGAGTTAGAGAGACTGGTGGATGGGGTCCTACCCCAGTACCAAATGCTGTATGGGCCTCGAGACCAACAGGTGAGTACACGGTGAGCACGATGAATGGGGTATATTTTCATGGAGTGCTGTGTGTGAGGGCCTCGTGTGGTGGGGTTGGGGTAAGGGCCCTGGGCAGCGTGCTGCATGTATGGCGGGCAATGTCTGTGCGTAAGGGGATGTGAGGGCTATGGTGGGGCATGAATGTAACAGGCAGGACGGTCTGACTGATACCTTTTCCTGTGTGTATTTCTCTAAAGGTCAGCGCCCATCAAAAAATGGGTATATGGTGTGCCATCGCCAAGGACGTGCGGACCCTGGGGGTCTATGGCAGATGGAGCACCCACTGTCGGAAACAGTGGGAGGACCTGAGACGCTGGGCACGGAAGACAGCGGAGGCCCAGCTGGGGATGGCCTCCCAACGAAGAAGGGGTGTCCGTCGAACCCTGACCCCCCCGATGGCCTGCATACTGGCGATGGCCTATCCGGAGCTGGATGGGCGCTTGGGGTCATCACAGCAGCCACAAGGAGGGGAGTACAGTGCCCCAATATACTACTTGCGCATGGTGGGGTGGCGTCTGGGTAGGGGATGTGGGCCTGTGGGTGCCCCTAGGCAAGGACGGCCAGTGCAGGGTAGGGCCCATGTTGGGCTGGGTCTGATATCAATCTCCTCCAAACAAGCTAGTAGGCCTCCACTACTGGGCAGGGGTCTGTGGGTATCAGGTATGCTGCAATTAGAGTTAGGTATCCCTATACATGGGCTGGTGACTAGCATTGGGACTGGTAGTGCATTGCCTAGTGCGTAGGGCTGTTCCCTATGTGTGAGTGTGTTGTGTACGCCAGCGGTGGTGTTGTTGCCGCCATTGACCCAGGGTATTCTTTGTCTTGTCCCCCCCTTTTTGTTATGTCACCCTGTCCTTATGTGCATTAGCATCATCTGGCGGAGGAGCAGAGGCACTGGCGACGGGGAGAGCGGCATCCCACAGAGCCCAGGAGGCCGAATCCACCAATGGGGAGGGCACCAGTGGGACGGAGGGTGAGGGGAGCCCCACATCGGAGACTGGAGGGTACCGTTCTGTTTTTTTCTTTTTTTCCTTGGGAAGGAATCATACAACAAATATACTCTTACATCACTTTACATTGAGTAAAAAACAAGTTCAAACCAATAAAAAAAAAAATATTTGGGAGAAAGATGCCCCCTAAATAAATAATGGCAAACAGATCAACCCGACTAGTCCAGACGGGGAGAAATTCCCCCCAAAGTTTTTTTTAAAATTAAATTAAATTAGGGGGTGAAATAGTCTGATTTTAATTTGAACATTAATCATTATGAGCCAAAATCCAGTCCTGGAATGACCCCCATATTGCCTTCCCTTTCCTCCTAGCATGTTTCCCCTTGCGTTCATACAATGCCTTCTCCAAATAATATACAGACAGCAATCTAGCCAACCATTGCTGCCAGGACGGAGGTTGTACATTCAACCACGCAGATGATATACATATTCGATACACTGCCATGGCTACAAAAATAAATGCTCTATGTAGGCCGCCCACTTCTCCAGCGACCCCTAGGACCATGATCTCAGGGGTAAGAACTAGATCATATCCCAAAACCTCTTTCAAGACAGCTTGAATACCCTCCCTCAAAACCATTAATTCCCCACATGTAGCCATCATGTGTACAATATCTGTTCCATACATCCCACATCTTGGACAGTTTGTTCCTGATAAACTGCCCCATTCGACGAGATGGGCTGGGGTATGATACAGGTCAAACATGGTCTTATAGTGTTGCGCTTGCAGGGAAGAGGAGAGTAGGATAGTGTGTCCCAGCTCTAGTGACCTTAAAAAGTTATTACTCCCATCTACTAGCTTCTCCCTCCACCTTTCCTTATTCTTCTCTAGATCGTCAGGCTGTTCTGCCAGCAGTAATGGGTAAATTGACCTGATTGATATATTGGGATTAGCCAAGATGTCATTCAACAGTTGATCACTTCTAAATCCCTGCACACCCCCTGTTTTCCTTGTAAGAAAATCTCGTATCTGTAAGTATTTAAAGAAGTCCCTTCGCTCTAAACCATACTGCTCCTGTAAATCACCAAACGCCTTGACCCCAGAATTATCGAAAAAATTCCCTAACCTCACTATACCTAAAGAGGCCCAACTTGCCATACATCCATCCTTAAATATTTCGGGGAGCGATGGATTCTTCTCAATCATGGTATAAAAATTATATCTACCAAATCCTTTCTTTTTATACCATGACCGCCAACACCTATTGGCTGCTTCCAATACCTTATATCGAGTTTTTTTATAGTATCCGGGCTCATGAAATGTTACCAAGCACCCATTGGCTGCTGCTCCTATCTGCAGCTCATATGTATTAGGGCAGTTCTCTTCCATAGTCCCTTCTTCCTTAGGACCCCATAATGGGTGCATATACTGAAAGGCTGCTGCCATTTGGTATAATTTTATATTCAGGTAAAGACCACCCCCCCCTTTCTCGAGGGAGAGATATGAATTTACTTGCTCTTCTACACTTACCATATGCCCAGATAAATCTCATAACCACTCTTTCTATCTCCTTGAATCTAGGGTTAGTAAAGCTCAGCGGTACAGCACGAAACAAATATAGCAACTTAGGGAGGAAATTAATTTTTACCATATTACACCTCCCCATAATAGTCAAATGTAGGTTATTCCATCTGCACATATCTTTTCTGGCTTTCGCAAGTATGGGATCCAGATTTAAATTAACAATTTCTCCTACTTTTGGTGTAATATTTATACCCAAATATACTGCATGATCCACCCTTCGGGTATCCCGGGTGCTTGTATATTGATTAGTCAGTAGCTGCGTTTTAGCTCTGTTTAGGAGATATCCGGAAAATCTTCCGAATTTCATTGACACCTCTTCAACCTCTCTCAATGCCGAGTCAGGGGTGGGAGTTAATATAGCTATGTCGTCTGCGTATGCCAACACTTTTGTATCCCATCCCTGCCTATGAATCGGTGGGATCTTGTTATTTTCTTCCAACTGTCTAAGCAAGGGAGCTATATATAAAGCAAACAGGAGCGGAGAGCATGGACATCCCTGTCTAGTGCCTCTCCTGACCGGAACACTCTCAGATTGTCCCCCCATTAGTTGTATTTTCACTGCCGGTAGTCTAAATAGAGCCCTTACTGCTACAATAAATTTCTTCCCTAACCCATAATACTCCATTACATACCACAGGTAATTCCAGTTCACCCGGTCAAACGCCTTTTCTGCATCTAATAATGCGACTGCCATAGGTTCCTCTGCTACTTCCGTAGCATCAAAGAGTGCGAGAACTCTCCGAATATGATCAGTAGTATCCCTTCCCGGGACAAACCCGTGCTGTCTAGGGGAAACTAACTTCCTAATCACCAAGGATAATCGAACGGCCAGTATCTTTGAATATATTTTTGCATCGCTGTTGATTAATGTAATCGGCCGGTATGATGCCGGGTTTAATGGGGGTTTCCCTTTCTTCAAAAACATTACTATGTTGACCATATCCCATGATGGAGGGGTTACCCCTCCATTCTGTACCTGAATAAATAGCTCTATCATTACCGGGAGCAATACTACTTTAAAAGTTTTGTAAAACTCTAAGGGAATCGAGTCAGGGCCTGTAGCTTTTCCGGTGGCAAGATCGCTCAATGACTTATCAATTTCTGAAATATCTATCTGTTCTCCCATGTATAGAACATCACTCTCAGATAACTTATTGACCTTAATGGGGCTTAGAAATTCCAGCATATCTTCCTCAGGATACACAGATGTATCATCATATAGTTCAGTATAGTATCTATGAAACACCTTCCTAATTCCATCGGCTTCTGATACCGTCTGTCCTTGCCAGTCTTTAATCTCTCTAATGACCCCAGATGCTATTTTCTGACTTGCCCGTACTGCTAGTAAGCGCCCGGATTTTTCTCCATACTCGTACCCTTGTGAGCGTTGCGCTAAATATTTCTCTGCTATTCTTTGAGCCATAGTCTCATTAATTGCTGCTTTGGCTATAACGACTTCCTCCTGAGCCCTCTTTATATCAACCCCAGTTTCTATCGCAATAACTAACTGTCTTTCTAATGCCCTTAGCTTCGTTTGGAAATCTTTTATTCTGCCTTGGGCATTTTTCTGCTTTTTAATACTGAAACTCAATGTTTCACCTCGTATTCCTGCTTTTAAGGTATCCCAGACTATCTCTACTGGAGCTGACCCTTGGTTGAACCCCAAGAATTCAGCTAACCAATTGCTCATATACTCACAATATTCCGGGTCCTTAAGGAGCCCTCTTTCAAATGTCCATCTCCTAGCCTTTGGTTCTAGCCCATCCAATTCCACATCTTATACTAGGGGGTTATGATCTGATACAACCCGTGGATATGACTCCATCCTACCCTGATTTAATAATACAGGAGAAATCAAAAAATAATCGAGTCGTGCTAATTTCGCATGAGGGGCCGAATAATAAGTATATCCAGGGTCTGGCTTACATAGTCTCACCCAAGCATCCACTAGTCCTAATTCTTGGCGACCATTGCCTTATATACCCAAGGTTTACACCCCTGATACTTCTTGGTTGTGGGTGCTAATACATCCTGTAATCCCTCCCAAGAACCATTAAAATTGAAATCGCCACATAGAATATAGGGAGGGGCCCATCCTGTTAACTCAATAGCGAGGGTATCTAACACTACTGGGTCGTCCGTAACTACCCCATATAAAGAGCATAGTGTAAAACTACTATGCCCATAGCTGCACTCTACAATTACCCATCTCCCTCCCCTGTCCGCCTTCTGCCTGATGAAATTTTAATTTAGTCGTCCGATCTAATATTGCCACCCCTTTAGTTCTAGCCTCTTGTTCTGATCGAGTAATCACTTTCATACCAAGTGAACCAAGAATTCCGAGATTTTTATATTCCACATGTGTCTCCTGTAGGCAATAGATATCTGCCTTAAAGGTTTTTAATTCGTCAACCACTCTCCTTCTTTTACGAGGGTCATTGAGTCCGCATATATTTATTGAAGCAATTCGAAGTCTAGCCATTTACTATTTTTTGTTTCATTTCTTTTCTCTTTCTGCCCCCCCAGATCTTTGTATCTAACTGCTCTTTCTCTTGAATTTTCTTCTCCCTTTGTTCCCCTCTTTCTATTTTTTCGATTTCTGTTACTTCCCTTAGTCCAGTGGTTCCCAAACTTTTCCGATCCCCGGCTCCTTTGACCTATTGGCCGTGTTGGCCACGGCTCCCCATTATGTTAATTTTTTTTGGCGGGTGGGGGAACGTATTTACAGTTTGTCTTCTTTATTCTCTCCTTCAGGTTGCTGAAAACCATTTATTGGAAACTATTTTTGTTTTTTGTTATAGGGATATTATTAATGGTACTTTGGCGCCCTCCGCTGGTCACAATAATTAATGCAGGGTGTTTTGTTTCCAATACCACGATGAAAAGCTACCGATTCAAAGCACCTCCGAGTGGTTTCCAGACTGTGTGCGGCGCCCCTGGCTAGTTTTGACGGCGCACCAGGGAGCCGCGGCGCACAGTTTGGGAACCACTGCCTTAGTCCATTCCTTTCCATTTTACTCTCACGTTTTTCTGTCCCTTCCCCCTTCCCCTCTCCTCCCTCTCCTCCTCCCCATTCCCTCCCCCATTCCCCTCCCCCCCTCCTCCTAACCCCCAGACCAGTCCCCTCCATCCCCCTTCCAAGCTCCCATCCCCCCTCCCCGGGACTGGCCCCCCATCCTGTTGAGCAATCAGACCAGCAGTGGCCTGAATATTGGTGTTGTGTAGGGGCTCACCCACCCTCCAGTCTCCCAAGCCCCTCTATCTTCCATATGTCTCTATGCTCTATTGCTGAATCCCCATGAGATATTCTTTTGCTTTAATTTCTGAAGTAAATACTTTTACTTTTCCATTCATGACTGTTTTAAGTCGAGCAGGGGCCAACAGGTATGCCTCCCCTCCTTTATCTAAGAATGGTTTGATGAGCTGTCGAAGCCGCCATCTCGGCTCAACAGTGGCATGACAGAAATCAGGGCAAGTAAAGAAGGTAACCCCATCCACCGTACATGGAGTATTAGGACGAGCTTTGACAGATATCTCCTGTCGTAGTAGATAATTTCCAAAATAAACTAAGATAGCTCTGGGGTATTTAGAATCTGCCCCGTTGGCCCCCCTCCCGCCGATTTAACGGAAACCTATGGACCCGCTGCAGCTCGTTCTCCCAATCCCAATTCCCCAGTTCCGGGAAGGCCCCATTTAAGAGATTGACCATATAAGTCCGTATATTACTTCCTTCTAGCCCTTCCGGTATATCCAGGAATCGAAGATTGTTCCTTCTCTGTCTATTCTCGAAATCCTCCATTTTCCACATTACATCCGTCAATTATTCGTTTCTCATAGCACTCTGTTCTTTGAGAGTATCGACCTCATCCTCGACTGCCACTATCCTTTCTTCCATTGAGCATAGCTTAGCTTCGATTTCTGTACATGATTTTACAACCTTGCGAACCGACCCCTGCAACCTCTTTGTAGCAATCCTTGCACACCGGCTTTCGATCCTAGTCTCTGTTTGCAGCTCTTTAATTGAACTATATATTGACTGCAGCATCCCTGCCTCAGTGCCCATCGTGGACAAATTGCCAGCAGGAGCTCCTGTATCTCTTTCCATTTTACCATTAACTGAGCCCTGGTTAGTTATGGTGGGAGTATCTGCTAGTCCAATACCGGAGTAGTCCCATTTTAAGGTCCTGCCACCCATAGATGTCGAGTTCTCAAAACCCCCCTGAGAGCAGGACTGTGTTTTCACGGATTACCGCTGTCAGCGCGGCTGCCGCACTGTAGGCTCATTGCTTGAAGATTTATTTCCAGCCGCCGATGTCTCACTATCTTCAGACTCGCTCAAACTGTAATCAACACTGCTGGGATCAGACTCTTCTGTCAGAGAGTAAAATTTATCACTACTATCAATCCCATTCCCCTCAACCACAACCTATCCCAAGCACACAGGCAGATCAGCATGCACCCAGGACAACACACAGGAGTGGTTCAGGCAAACACAAACACCACACATCATCACACAGGCACTCACACAAGCACCATCCAGATGCAGACATACCAACATCCACTGCCTCCACTGTGTCCCCCACCTCCACGTCATCCACCTCCCTCCCAGTAGCGTCTACACTCACACCTGCATGCACTACATCCTCATCCACTACCACCATCACACCTATCACTACACGCACCTCACTGGCAGTCACCACCCCCACTTCCATGCACACATCCCCAATGTCCTCTCCCACTGTGTCTGTGCCCCCTCCTCCCAAGGTACCTAAACGCAAGCACTCCGACACCCAACAGCCATCCACCTCACAACAGCATCCAGCCCATGCACCTGCACCCAAACACAGCAGACACCTCCTACTACCACTTCCTCTTCCTCCACTCCCAAACCTTCACCCTCTTCCCACCCCAATGTCCCTAAGAAGCTTTTCCTCTCCACCATTGACCTCTTCCCTACCCCTCCTCCCCCCGTCCTTCACGACAGACCAGGGTGAAGAAAACCCAGGCAAGCACCTCAGCCACCCAGTCCAGGGGCACAGTAGTATAGACAGCTACTGCAGGTGGGAGAGGATCCCGGGCACCAGGCAGCAACACTGATATGGTGCCTGCACCAGGTGCATCAAGGAACGGCAAGGAGGGACCACCAGCTGTGACTAGGAAGTTGCAGGAGGCTCCACCAGCTGCAGATGTGAAGGGCAAGGGGTAATCCCCGGCTGCTGACAGGAAGGTCAAGGGGCCTGCACCAGCAGGCCAGAAAGGACAGGAGACCTGGTGCTGGGACTTTGGATACTCCCCCCACCACTGCCAGCACCGCCACCATCACCACCGCCAGCAGCACCGCCACTAGCACCACTGCCAGCAGCAGCAGCCCCAGTGGGCAGCCATCCGAGGCTGCAGGGGATGGGCTGGAGCCTCCCGCCACCACTGCCAGCACCACCACCAGCACCGCCACCAGCACCACTGCCAGCAGCAGCAGCCCCAGTGGGCAGCCATCCGAGGCTGCAGGGGATGGGCTGGAGCCTCCCCCCACCACTGCCAGCACCGCCACCAGGACCACCACCAGCACCACTTCCAGCAGTAGCAGCTCCAGTGGGCAGCCATCTGAGGCTGCAAGGGATGGGCTGGAGCCTCCCCCCACCACTGCCAGCACCGACACCATCCCCGCCACTGCCACCACTGAGCAGTCGTCACCGCCGGCGGACAGTGTGTAGTCCTGCCTCCTTGGGCTGTTATGCGTCATGGCCCCTGCAAATCCAGTGGGTCTGACACCCAGGTGAGAGACTGTGACCTTGCACTCCCCAAGATCTGCATCACAGGGCACAATGCCCCCTCCAGATCCAGTGGAAGAAGCCATCCACTCATCGCATCCTTCGCAGGATGAAGCACACTGGGCACAGTGCCTCCTCCAGAACCAGTGGAGAAGCCATCCACTCAACCCATCCTTCCCTGGATGAAGCACACTGGGCACAATGCCCCCTCCAGAACCAGTAGAGAAGCCATCCACTCACCCTATCCTTCCCGAGATGAAGCACACTGGGCACAATGCCCCCTCCAGAACCAGTGGATGAAGCCATCCACTCACCACATCCTTCCCAGGATGAAGCACACGGGGCACAATGCCCCCTGCAGAACCAGTGGAGAAGCCATCCACTCACCCCATCCTTCCCAGGATGAAGCATACTGGGCACAATGCCCCCTCCAGAACCAGTGGAGAAACCATCCGCTAGAGAGACTGTGGCTTTGCACTCCCCAGGACCAATTAGTGGGCAAACCACACACTTGAGAGACTGTGACTTTGCACTTCCTATGACCAGGCAGTGGGCAAACCACCCACTAGAGAGACTGTGGCTTTGCGCTCCCCAGGACCAAGCAGTGGGCAAACCACCCACTAGAGAGACTGTGGCCTTGCACTCCCCAGGACTAAGCAGTGGGCAAACCACCCACTGGAGAGACTGTGGCCTTGCACTCCCCAGGACCAAGCAGTGGGCAAACCACCCACTAGAGAGACTGTGGCTTTGTACTCCCCAGGACCAAGCAGTGGGCAAACCACCCACTAGAGAGACTGTGGCCTTGTACTCCCCAGGACCAAGCAGTGGGCAAACCACTCACTTGAGAGATTGTGGCCTTGCACTCCCCAGGACACCGCACAGGGCTCGTAGCCCCCTCCAGGACCAGTGGTGTTGTACCATCATCTGGCTGAAGTGCCCCCCCATTACCCGTCCCCCTGAGGCGCCTGTGTATTTTCGACCTGATGCTCCTGCAGTGTTCTCTCTGTGTTGTTGCAGGAGTGAGGTGGGGCCTTGGCCTATGTGCTGTGGCCCTGTGGCCCACGGACATTGAGGACTGGGCAGTGTCCCTCCATTTGTAAATATGTATATACGTTTGTAATTTAATGCACTTATTCATGTTCTTTAATCGTATTACACTTACTTTCTTCCAATCATTTTGTCGTTGCATTATTCCTGAGGGGTACAGGGTGGATATGTAATGTTACTGCATCTGGTTGTCTGTATGGTGTTGGGGGCGGGGTGTTGTGAGTTGCGTGTGTGTGTCACTCTCTCTTTCCTCCCCCCTCCCTTGTGTGCTAGGCGGCAGTACTCACGTGGTCGTCTTCGCCGGCGTTGGTGTTCGTAATGCAGGAAAAGGTAGATAAGCATGGAAAATATGTGCAACTCGGGGCTCCATGGCGTCGTGGTTGTTCCCTGTGTTTCCAGAGGTGAGTCCTTTGACTTCTGTGTTCTATTTTCGCTGTGCTTTTGATGCCGTTGGTACTGCCCACGGAAAAGCTGGCGGATAGGCTGGTCATAATGCAGTGGGCGGTACATTGTCTTCGCCTGGCTGTTGGTGGTTACCGCCATGGTGCTTGTTGCTACCGCCGTGCTGATCGGTGTGTTAAAGTGGCTGTCTGTCTGAGCGGTTTCCACCGTGGTCATAATTCCACTTTTGTTACCGCTGGCCTGTTGGTGGTATTACCGCCACTTTATCACTGACCGCCAGGGTTGTAATGAGGGACTTAATCTTTAAAAATTCATATCTCCGGTTCCCTGCATTGGATTTTTGTTGCTTTGGTGTCATTTTAAAGACCATTTTCTTTTCTATTTTTATAAATTGGTGTTGGATTTTCATTGTGTTTTGTGTTTTACTTATTTATTATTTTGTTAATAATAAATGATTTACACACCTGTCTCTTAAGTTAAGTCTAACTGCTAAGGGCCAAGCTACCACAGGTTGAGCAAGGGTTAATTTATTGAGACCTTGACTGGGCCTAGTGGGGCTTTGTAGCCTATTGCTAAGTGTAGGTACCTGCCTGGCCTTACCAGCAATCTACTTTCCAACAGCCTGCATTATAGTTGCCATTTGCATCTGAACCCCAAAAGGTCTTGGACTCACACAATTTGGCTGAATGCAGCAGGTCCCTCCACACCTTGTTCTCCCGGCTTGAATTGGCCCGGGTCACCATCCCCTTCTACTTTCTCAGTACCATGGGGATATATTAGAAATGGGGTTCCTGGTTGGTTAGGTTAGGCACCTCAGCCAGGCAGGGTCCACCACTCTAGTCAGAGCAATGGAGTTACACACCTAAGATAACCCCTGCTCACCCTATTGGTAGCTTGGCACAACAAGTCAGGCCTATCCCTGAGGCAATGTGTAAAGAGTTTGCTCAACACACACAACACATGTGACACAACAAATACATCACAAAGAAAACTCCACAACAAGTCATATAAAAATAAACTGTAATGCATAAAACATCTTTAGACCAAACACAACATGTATCAGTAATGCCCTGCTACACAAGCAGTTGTCACCACATCACGCAAGTTACTAGTACTCTGCGAAAGCAAGCAGTAGTCAGGTAAACACATAGGTTACTACCATTATGCAACACAAACAGTAATCAGGTCATCATTATCACCAAAAATGTACATCATAATAAGCACATTATCATGAATGCCAAGATGTCATCATGAATGCCCAACAAGAAACCTTTCCATAGGATTACATCATAAGCATACCCTCTAACTGCACTCTAGGAACTCCCTTTAAAAATAAATAAATATATATATATATATATATATATATATATATATATATATATATATATATGTTCGATGGCATGTGTAGCTGCAGATACACATGCTGTGCATTATCCTGCCATCTAGTGTTGGGCTCGGAGTGTTACAAGTTGTTTTTCTTCGAAGAAGTCTTTTCGAGTCACGAGACTGAGGGACTCCTTCCTTTCGGCTCCATTGCGCATGGGCGTATACTCCATCTTAGATTGTTTTCTTTCCACCATCGGGTTCGGACGTGTTCCTCTTCGCTCCGTATTTCTAATCGGGAAAGTTAGCTATTTATTGGAAAATTAGACGGTATTGTTCGCGCTCGGTACTGGTCTAGTGTTAGTACATCGACACCGAAAGAAGAAGCGCTCCGGTGGCCCTTTGGGGCTTCCACTCTTCAGCGGGGCCTGGTCGGCCCGACCGCACCCATCGTCGAAACTCATGGACCGGACCCCCTTCCGCTTCTGCCCGAATTGCTACGCAAAGTATCCTTATACAGACCAACACTTGGTCTGTAATCTGTGTCTATCACCAGAACACAGGGAGGATACTTGCGAGGCCTGCCGGGCATTTCGATCGAAGAAGACCCTACGCGATCGAAGAGCCAGAAGACTTCAGATGGCGTCGACACCAGCCGAACAGATCGATGTCGAGGAAGAGGAGAGATTCTCCATTCACGAATCGGACGACTCCGAAACTGAGCAGCCGAAGGCGCAGCCAAAAACTGTGAGTAAATCTGCCCCGGCCAAGACTCACTCCAAAATTATAAAGGCCAAGGTGATGCCACCGCCAACAGGCCATGGCTTAACCCGAAAACACAGTGACCAAACATCGGCACCGAAAAAGGCCTCCCAAGAGCCGAAGACATCCGACTCCGGTCGAGATACCGGCTCCGAAACAACTCGGCGCCGAGAGTTTGACACCCCCAAAGTTAAAAAGGTTTCCTCTGAGACAAAAAAGAGCATACCAAAACCTTCGGTGTCGAAACATGCAGCCTCGGAGCCGAAAACAGGCTCCTACTTAGAAGAGCACGGACTTTCCAGCCAAATACAAGGGCACAGATTTGAGAAGGAATTAGGTATGGGAGAGCCAGACCATACTCAAAGGAGGCTGCACATCCAGAAAGAGACTGGTAAAATTCAAACTCTTCCACCAATAAAAATAAAAAGAAAGCTAGCATTCCAGGAGGCGGAAATGCAGCCAAAAGCACAATTGGCAAGAGACAAAACACCACCAAGGTTTTCACCACAGCCTTCACCACTGCACTCACCACATCTGTCCCCAGTAGCAACACCCCCAATGCAGTCGCCAACACACACGGGAATGACACAAGTTGACCCGGATGCATGGGACTTATATGATGCACCGGTCTGAGACAACAGTCCCGATTGCTACCCAGCAAGGCCGTCACCACCAGAGGACAGCACTGCATATATGCAGGTGGTATCAAGGGCAGCTACTTTCCATAATGTAGCAATGCATGCGGAGCCGATAGAAGACGACTTCTTATTTAATACCTTGGCATCCACTCACAGCTCTTACGAAAGTTTGCCAATGCTCCCAGGCATGCTAAAGCACGCCAAACAGGTGTTCCAGGACCCAGTAAAAGGCAGAGCCATCACGCCTAGGGTGGAGAAGAAATATAAACCTCCCCCAACGGACCCTGTGTTTATAACACAGCAACTGACACCAGATTCAGTGGTCGTAGGAGCAGCCAGAAAAAGGGCAAACTCCCAATCGCCAGGAGACGCACCACCGCCCAACAAGGAAAGTCGGAAGTTCGATGCTGCAGGCAAGCGGGTGGCAGCACAGGCAGCCAATCAATGGCGGATTGCCAATTCGCAGGCTCTACTAGCTCGCTACGACAGGGCACACTGGGACGAGATGCAACATATAATACAGCACTTGCCCAAGGAACACCAAAAGCGTGCCCAACAGGTTGTTGAGGAAGGACAAGCGATTTCCAACAACCAAATAAGGTCTGCAATGGACTCGGCAGACACAGCAGCACGGACAGTGAACACTGCGGTAACCATTTGCAGGCACGCATGGTTACGGAGCTCAGGTTTTAAACCGGAAATCCAGCAAGCTGTGCTAAATATGCCGTTCAACCAAGAACAATTGTTTGGGCCGGAGGTGGATACGGCAATCAAAAAGCTCAAAAAGGACACGGACACGGCCAAAGCCATGGGCGCGCTCTACTCCCCACAAAACAGAGGCACTTTTAGAAGACCACAATTTAGAGGGGGGTTTCGTTCCCAAACCACAGAGCCTTCCACCTCACAAGCCAGACCCACATATCAGGGCCAGTACCAAAGAGGTGGTTTTCGAGGATCATACAGGGGTGGACAATTCCCAAAAGCAAGGGGGAAATTCCAAAGCCCAAAAACCCCTCAAGCCAAACAGTGACTTCAATGTCACAAACCCCCACCGCTCAACACCAGTGGGGAGGAGACTTACCGCATACTACCACAACTGGGCAACCATAACTACGGACGCATGGGTCCTAGCCATTATCCAACATGGTTATTGCATAGAATTCATACATTTCCCACCAGATGTGCCCCCAAGAGCACACAATATGTCCAAACAACACTTAGACCTGTGACAGCTAGAAGTTCAAGCATTGTTACAAAAACAAGCAATAGAACTAGTGCCCAAACATCAAAAAGGTACGGGTGTCTACTCCCTGTACTTCCTAATTCCAAAGAAAGACAAAACGTTGAGACCCATATTAGACCTCTGAATCTGTACATCAAATCAGATCACTTCCACATGGTAACACTTCAAGACGTGATTCCCTTACTCAAAAAACAGGATTACATGTCAACGTTAGATCTAAAGGATGCATATTTCCATATACCCATACATCCTTCTCACAGGAAATACTTAAGGTTTGTAATACAGGGAGTGCATTACCAATTCAAGGTGTTACCATTCGGGATAACAACAGCCCCAAGGGTATTCACAAAATGCCTTGCAGTAGTAGCCGCTCATATAAGGAGACAGCACATGCACGTATTCCCCTACTTAGACGACTGGTTAATAAAAACCAGCACTCAACAACAGTGTCTGCTACACACACAATACGTTATAGAAACTCTACACAAACTAGGGTTCTCTATAAATTACCAAAAATCACATCTATAACCGTCCCAAATACAACAATACTTGGGAGCAACACTTGACACACAAAGGACGATTGCCACTCCAAGTCCACAAAGAGTACAAGCCTTCCAAAATATAATATTAAACATGCACCCAAACCAACACTACCAAGTGAGGTTTGTAATGAAACTTCTTGGCATGATGTCTTCATGCATAGCCATTGTCCCAAACGCAAGACTACACATGCGGCCCTTACAACAGTGCCTAGCAACACAATGGACACAAGCACAGGGTCAACTCCAAGATCTAGTGTTGATAGACCGCCAGACACACTTCTCGCTTCAATGGTGGAACCCTATAAATTTAAACCAAGGGCGGCCATTCCAAGACCCAGTGCCTCAATACGTGATCACAACAGATGCTTCCATGATGGGGTGGGGAGCACACCTCAACCAGCACAGTATACAGGGACAATCGGACATTCAACAAAAACAACTGCATATAAATCATTTAGAACTGTTGGCAGTGTTTCTAGCATTGAAAGCATTTCAACCACTGATAGCCCACAAACACATTCTTGTCAAAACAGACAACATGACGACAATGTATTACGTAAACGAGCAAGGAGGGGCTCACTCGTCACAACTGTGTCTCTTAGCACAAAAGATTTGGCATTGGGCAATTCACAATCACATTCGCCTAATAGCACAATACATCCCAGGGATTCAAAACCAGTTAGCCGACAATCTCAGTCGAGATCATCAACAGACACACAAATGGGAGATTCATCCCCAGATCCTACAAGATTACTTTCTACATTGGGGAACACCAAAAATCGACCTATTCGCAACAAAAGAAAACGCAAAATGCTGAAACTTTGCGTCCAGGTACCCACACCCTCTGTCCAAGGGCAATGCGTTATGGATTTGTTGGTCAGGGATATTTGCTTACGCTTTTCCCCCCTCCCACTCATTCCTTATCTGGTAAACAAACTGAGTCAAAACAGACTCAAACTAATACTCATAGCACCAACTTGGGCTCGCCAACCGTGGTACACAACACTGCTGGACCTATCAGTAGTACCTCACGTCAAATAACCAAACAGGCCAGATCTGTTAACTCAACACAAACAACAGATCAGACACCCGAATCCAGCATCGCTCAATCTAGCAATCTGGCTCCTGAAGTCTTAGATTTTGGACACTTAGACCTTACACAAGAATGTATGGAGGTCATTAAACAAGCTAGGAAACCTACTACAAGACATTGTTATGCAAACAAATGGAAAAGATTTGTTTACTACTGCCACAATAATAAGATTCAACCTCTACATGCTTCCGCAAAAAACATTGTAAGTTACTTATTACACTTACAAAAATCTAACCTAGCATTCTCTTCTATTAAAATACATCTCACAGCAATATCTGCCTATCTGCAGATTAAACATTCAACATCGCTCTTTCGAATCCCAGTCATCAAAGCATTTATGGAAGGATTAAAAAGAATCATACCCCCGAAAACACCACCAGTCCCTTCGTGGAACCTCAATATTGTATTAATACGACTCATGGGACCACTGTTTGAACCCATGCACTCTTGTGAAATACAATACTTAACTTGGAAGGTAGCCTTCCTGATAGCTATAACTTCTCTTAGAAGAGTAAGCGAAATACAAGCATTTACTATACAAGAACCCTTTATACAAATACATAAACATAAAGTGGTTCTCCGTACAAATCCAAAATTCTTACCAAAAGTTATATCACCATTCCACTTAAACCAAACAGTGGAACTCCCAGTCTTTTTTCCACAACCAGACTCAGTAGCAGAAAGCGCCTTACATACATTAGACATCAAAAGAGCACTAATGTATTACATTGACAGAACAAAAAAGTTTCGCAAAACAAAACAATTATTTGTAGCCTTCCAAAAACCTCATGCAGGGAATCCTATATCCAAGCAAGGCATTGCTAGATGGATAGTGAAATGTATTCAAACGTGCTATATTAAAGCAAAAAGGGATCTACCTATAACACCAAAGGCGCATTCCACAAGGAAAAAAAGGCGCCACAATGGCTTTTTTAGGGAATATACCTATGAAAGAAATTTGTAAGGCAGCCACATGGTCTACGCCTCATACATTCACAAAACATTACTGTGTAGATGTGTTAACAGCACAACAAGCCACAGTAGGACAGGCTGTATTACGAACATTATTTCAAACAACTTCAACTCCTACAGGCTGAGCCACCGCTTTTGGGGAGATTACTGTTTACTAGTCTATGCACAGCTTGTGTATCTGCAGCTACACATGCCATCGAACGGAAAATGTCACTTACCCAGTGTACATCTGTTCGTGGCATGAGACGCTGCAGATTCACATGCACCCTCCCGCCTCCCCGGGACCCTGTAGCTGTTATAAGTTGAATGAAACTTGTAAATTTGTAAATTTGTAAATAGATACTATTCTTATACACATTATGTACATACATACTTACTCCATTGCATGGGCACTTTTACTATATACACAACTCCTACCTCACCCTCTGCGGGGAAAACAATCTAAGATGGAGTCGACGCCAATGCGCAATGGAGCCGAAAGGGAGGAGTCACTCGGTCTCGTGACTTGAAAAGACTTCTTCGAAGAAAAACAACTTGTAACACTCCGAGCCCAACACTAGATGGCAGGATAATGCACAGCATGTGAATCTGCAGCGTCTCATGCTACGAACAGATGTACACTGGGTAAGTGACATTTTCCATATATATATATATATATATATATATATATATATATATATATATTTATATATATATATATATGTACCTATTTGTCACCCCAACATGGCGATCACGGCATAATACATACATCCAGTTGTTAGACCTGGCATCCTTGGCGTGGTCTCCCCTAACTATTTGACTCTACTTCCCAGGTTGTTGCTGTGTGCTGGACTCTGTTTTTGCTGTTTTTGTTACACTGGGCACTTTACCACTGCTGACCAGTACTAAAGTGCAAGTGCTCTCTATGTGAAATTGTATGTGTAATTGGCTTTTCCCTGATTGGCATATTTTATTTACTAGTAAGTCCCTAGTAAAGTGCACTAGAGGTGCCCAGGGCCTGTAAATCAAATGCTACTAGTGGGCCTGCAGCACTGGTTGTGCCACCCTCATGAGTAGCCCTATAAACCTGGCTCAGACCTGCCACTGTAGCTTCTGTGTGTGCAGTTTTAAACTGACAGTTTGACTTGGCAAGTGTACCCACTTGCCAGGCCCACACCTTCAAATTTATACATGTAAGGCACCCCTACGGTAGGCCCTAGGTGGCCCCATGGGCAGAGTGCAGTGTATGTTAAAGGTAGGACATGTGCTGGCGTGTTTTTACATGTCCTAACAGTGAAATACTGCCAGATTAGGTTTTTACTGTTGGAAGGGCTATCTCTCTCATAGGTTAACATGGGGGTTGCCTTTAAATATCCTTAAAGTGCAGTTTCCCTTTGAAAAAATATGGAGTTTGACGTCTCTGAACTCACAATTTAAAAATACATATTTTAGTGAAGTTGGTTTTTAGATTGTTAGTTTGAAAGTGGTCATTTCCTTGCTTAAACCATTCTGTGGCTCTGCCTGTTTGTGGATTCCCTGCCTGGGTCACACTGCCAGCTGGGCTGTTTGTGAATCTCCTCTAGACAGTGGCACAAAGGGAGGTGGTGTGTAGCCTGCATATACTGATGAGCCATCTAGGCTAGAGTGGAGGGAGGAGTGGTCACTAACACCTCAATGGGCTGTGCCTGCCCCCACACAATGAAGTCTCTAAACTCCTGGTGTGTGTCTGGGGCCTGGCCTGGGCAAGGAAGGATCCTGTAAACAACAGACACTTTTCTTTGAAGTTGGGCAACTTCAGAGACAGAAAGGGGTATAAGTATTGGACTCAAAACTCAGACTCTAGATCACCTCAAGATTGCTTGAAGGATTCAAGAGGAACCTCCGCCAGGAGGAGAGTTTAGGAAAAGTGCTGCCACTGCCTGTGACTGTGCTTTATCAGGCTATCCTGCAGTTGCTGCTTCTGCCTGTGAAAGGGGACAAAGACTGGACTTTGTTGTGCATTCCTGCTTGAGTGGTATCTCCAAGGGCGTGGGCTGAGCTTGCCTCCTGTTTTTGAAGCCTCAGAGCCAGCAAAGGCTTCACCAACCACTCTCTGAGCCTGCATGCTGTGGACTCTAGCTTGTCAGAGGGTGCCATTCCAGTTCCTGGTCCCCTGAAAGTGAATTTCGGGTAAAATCCTGTGAAACGGCGCCGGACGACACCACGCGACTTCGCAAGGACGCCGCTGTACGGAATCCATGACGCCGCCTGCACCTGAAGCCATGGACCTTGCAGAAGCGCGACGACCCCACCAACATCGCAGGCCCCCGCGTCACCGACGCTGCTGACGTCCCAAGAACTCGCAAGATCGGAATGTCGTAGCACCAACGTTCATGACACCCTACTACGTCACAGCACCTGTGACATGACCCAGTGAGGTCGCCCTGCAGCATCGTGACTTCACTGGACTTTGACTTTGCTGGAAGTGCCCAGGGACCGGCTTCTCGCAACCTATGCCACCTCACCTCCACCGCTCCACAGCAAGGACCTGACACCTCTTCATGACGCCACCGATCCTTCGACAACGCCGCATCGGATCCAGCGACGCCTCACTCACTGAATCCGTGCACCGCCCTGCTTTCCACACTTTTGTTAAGCTACTGTACCTAGGGGTCCGTGTGATTCTGTAAACGGCACCAGTGCCATCGCATTGTGGGAAACTATGCCGCTTAACATCAAATTACTGCATTGGTGCTTCTAGGCACTATGTTTGTGTTTTTATATGCTAAAGTCATATTTTTAATTGTGTACTGTGGATTTTTATCGTATTTGGTCTTGTTTATTTAAATAGATATTTACTATTTTTCTAAACCTGTGTTGTGTCCATTTTTGTAGTGTTTCACTATATTACGGTGTGTGTTGGTACAAATACTTTACACATTGTTCTGGGTTAAGAAGCTACTGTCAGGAATCCCCCAGGTGCCTCCTACGTTATCTGTCAGCATCCGCAGGGATTAGGATATCTCTGTTCTTGTGTTCATAATGTGCTGTGTTACACAATTGGTTTTTATCAATGCTTGTTTTACCAATGCTTGTTTGCTAATGAGAGCAGGTGTAGGCATGTGCTTCTAATTGGGTGTGGTGTGGACATGTGCTCCTAATTGGGTGTGGTGACTCATCCAAATGTGGAAACTCAACTGCTTTCCTGATTGGCTTTAAAAAGCAGAGTGAAGCATGCCTCCCTGCTTGGCTTTGTTTTGCTTCCTGATCTCCTCGTATTCAGGACTTTTGAGGCAATTATTTTCTTTGTTCCTGTACCAGCTGACACCAGGCATTCCTCCAGCACTTCCGAAAAGACTGTAGCTAAGTGACTAGTATTCTCCAGGGAATTTGTTTTTTGAGCGCCGCGCTTTCCTAGAACAGCTGGTGTATTTCAGACCTCGTATTTTGGCAGAGTGCTTATCTTGAAGAGACAAATGCCTTTCTGAATATTCTACATTATTATTGTAGTTACTTGCCTAAATGTGCTTCAGGAAATCTGCTCGAGCTCAAGTACTACAAAAAGTGACAGTGCAATTTTAAAAGAGCATTTACTTGACTTTTCTTTCTCTAATAGCATAACTCTTGGATTTAAAATGTGTCATTCATGCCTGTGTTTCAGGTTTGAGGAATTTGCTTTTGAAGGGTTTTTCACACACACAGTGAAACCAAACCAAACTTTGCCACCCTAACTGTTTAAACCCTGAGTGGACATTTGTATTTCTTGGATTGTTTTTGTTCCTTTTAGTTTAACCCTATGCATGCAGGAAAGTTATACGTGATATAATTAATGGCCCTTGTTTGACTTTCTTGTGCATGATAAGTGCAACCACAGTTCAAATTGCGTGTGCAACAGTGAATCTCTGTGAAGCCAGCCCTAGTGTCGCAGTACTTATTGTTATGGTACTCAGTTTGGGTTTTTGGTAATGCAGTGTTATTGCCAACATTTATTATTATCCAACAAAAGTGCTGGAGCATCCCGGTGTTTTTCTACTGCTCCCGTGCCCATATCAGAAAGAGAGATTCAGTTTCAAAGAAGTTGAGTGCACTAACTCTACTATCACTCTGTCAAGAACGACCTGCCCTCCCGAAGATACAGGGTGCCTGGCTGGACCGGCAAGATGTGGCAGTGTTTTGTCTCTTTCTCTTCCACTCCCCCTTTCCTTTTGGGACACCTGCCAGGGTTTCTGTGTCCACCAGGAAGTGCCGAGAGGTGTTTCAAGAGGTCGGGGCATACCATCGCCCCTGCAGACATCCTGCTTTTCAGGTGAGTGGCCTGTCTCGACAGCTACCAAGGGGTTGAGCCAGGTGTGTTTCTCCTTTGCCCTGACTAGAGTGAGATTCCTAACTTGGACAGGGAGCAACCTGACTGCCAACCAAATACCCCATTTCTAACACCGGTCAAAACCCCAAGGTGCAGAACTACATTATCACAAAAGTAAATACACAACATTTGTGCTCAGGGAACATGCGTGTCCCCGCCCCCGAACCTGGTTAGCACAACATCCAGCTATCATCAGGTCAGGATGCGCGAAACAACAGTGTAACACAGAGGGTAGGAATCAAAAAGGTTACAGCGCCTCTTTTATACTGTTTGCGGTAGTTTCCAGGAAGGCTGGGCAGGCAGAGGACATCTGTCGAGGGTTTCCTCCGTGTCCTGTCAACCATAAGAGATTGTTACCAAGAAAACAAATAGAGGGGCTTTGGCGCGGAAGGAGAAAATCAGGCAAGGAACGTGGCTCACCATGGGGGCACCCAACTCCTCACATGGGAGCCACCTCTACCAAAACAAAATCCACCGGGTGGGGGCCTTCATCGACGCTTCCCTCACTTCCGGCGAGGAACCAAGGGACACACGTCTCCATGGCGTACCTGGAGACCACACATCTCAGTTAGCATCTTGGTGGTGGCTGGGCGAGCCTCTAGGCTCAGGACCCCTCCTCCCACAGAATCGAGTCCTCCAGTCCCCTCAGGGCCGGGAAGACCCTCCACCAGCCCGGCCTGCAGGGGACCTTCATTTTCCTAGGCCTCAGGCTGAATCTCTTTTGCGGCTCCGGCTGTGGCATTCATTTAGCCGAGAAAGCTGCCTGCCTCAGGGGTACTTAAGACATTTCACAGCTCTCAACACATGCGTTCCATGTCGGTGCGACGCTCTACAAGCACTGCAGCTCCCAATAAAAATTAGTTGCTTTTCTTTCACCATGCCACTTCCGTGCACCACACAGCAGCGCTCACTATGTGCTGGAGTCAGGCTGAGCTGAAGCACTCTGCACGTGCTACAATCAAATAATAGAGTGCTTCCCTTGTGCTGTAGAAAAGGGGGGGGCACACCACCCTGCCCCTGGAGACAGTGGAGGGAGGCACAAGGCTGCAGAGGCAAGGTCCTGGTAAATGTAAATGGCAGTCCTTCTAGTGACCTAGCAGGTCACAGATCAGCACATCATCAGGGCAGTCCCTAAGGGCGGTTCCTGGCGAGTCCTTCCAGTAGCATCTGGTGTCCAGTCCATACAGTGTCTTTGTCTCTCCACATGGGAAACAACCCCTATAGTTATACTCAGTTGGCTCAGCTTCTAGAAGAGGGGAGAAGGTTCCACCCAGCTTGAACCAGTTCCAGGAATGTCCCCTTCTCCAACACTGGCTCCAGACATAAGAAGGGAGTAAACAAGCCCTTTGTGTGGGCCAGGGCACACATAAGTGCCCTGTATCTACCTATCCCTGCTCAAGAAGACCATTCAGTATGCAGATGTACTCCTGTTACACCTCCACTGACTATCTGAAAAGTATGCACAAAGCCCAGCTGTCACTCTACCCCTGAAGTGGATTGGAGTCAAGTTGCACAGGCACCAGAGTTATAAGCACAGAGAAATTCCCACTTTCTACCATTCCATCCATACAAAACGTGCCTACGTCACCCCTCATAGATCAGACAATACCACTTAACCATATGAAAGGGCATTACCAATGCAATCCTATGAAAGAGGCAACAATCACAGCAGTAAGAAACCAAACAGGCTGTTTTTCACTACTAGGAGAGACCACATAATCAGGCACATGTCCTGCCTTTTACATACATGGCAACCTGCGCATAGGGCTAACTAGGGTCTACCTCAGGGGTGACTTCCATGTAGTAAAAGGGAAGTTCCAGGCTTGGCAAGTAAGTTTAGATGCCAGGTCCCTGTAGCTTTAAACTGTGCATGCAGGCCCTGCGGTGGCAGGCCGGAGATAGGTTTGAAAGGCTACTTCTGTGGGTGGCGCAGGCTGTGCTGCAGGCCCACTAGTAGCATTTAAATTATAGGCCCTGGGTATAGGGATACCATTGTACAAGGTAAATTAAATGTGCCAATCAGGTGTAAGCTAATCATACCACGTTTTAGAAGGGAGAGCACATGCACTTTAGCACTGATCAGCAGTGGTAAAGTGACCAGAGTCATAATGTCAGCAAAAAGGGTCAGAAAAAATAGGAGTAGGAAGGTGAAATGTTTGGAGAATGACCCAGTAAAAAGGGTGTAGGCGGATATTTTTTTTACCATTATTGAAATGCCACTTCTAGAAAGTGAACATTTCTCTGTGCTTATAACTCTGGTGTTTTGCAGCTTGATTCCAAACCACATCTGGGGCAGAGTGACAGCTAGGCTCTGTGCATACTTTTCAGACAGCCTATACACAGGGAGGGTGGAGATGTGACAGAGGTGCATCTGCATATTGAGTGATATTCCTAGGCTGAGAGAAGGGGAGGTGGGGCACACCAGCATTTGTAAAGGCTGTGCCCTGGCCTCACACAAAGGGCTTGTTTACCCCCAACTGATTCTGGAGCCTATGCTGGAGGAGAGAGGGGACACTCAGAACTAGTTAGGACTGATTGGAACCACTTCTTCCCCATTTGTAACAGTTGTGCAAAATGATTATAAGTACAGGGAGTCTTCCTCCACATTTTGAGAGCATTTTTGGAACTGGGACTGAACCTCTGTCAGAAGGACTGCTGGACGGCGCCAAAGGACTTATCTGGACTGCTCTTCTGTTGTTGCCCTGCTGCCTAGTATCTGCAGGGTGGTACAAAGGACTCATCCGGATTGCTTTTCTGCTTGTTGCCCTGCCTGCGTTCCCCTGGGCGCTGCTGGACTGCCAGGAAGAACCGCCCCCACCTGCTTTTACGGTGCTGGCCTCTTCTGCTTGCAACCTGCCGGACCCTGTGTGCCCCAGTGTTCCCCCAGGAAACCCAGTACGTGCAGGGTACTGTTTTGGCTGTACTATTTGTAGCGTGCCAGAGGAGCTTCCTGGAACTAGCACGTGGCTAGCACTGTTCTCATCCCCTCTTGGCGGCTCCAGCTACTTGTGGTGAGCGTGGCGCCTGCTGCTGTTGGAATCACCCCTCAGTGGGCCCCCTTCACCAGGGAGAGACAGAAGTCCGCCTTGTCTTTCCTTTGCTGGCTCGGAGAGACAGAGCGAGACGTGACAGGCTACTTCCAGCCTGAAGTGTGTGCTCTGCGGTTGTAGAGGCCACGTTTATCACCAAGGGCATTGTTGGGGCAATGAGAGAGCCTCCAGCCCTTCAGTTGAAGTGTGCAGAAGGTGCAGAGCGGTGCCGTCCAGTGGCTTCCCTCCCCGGGCTGCAAATGAGCAGCAGCGTTGCCCCATTGAGGAACCCCCTAGTGGAGCCCCACTTCTGCAGCGGGCAGAGGGAAGCTCGTATCTCTTGGCCTGCATCAGCTCGGAGGGACTGAGCACAGTGGGCCAGACAGCTTCTAGCAGTGGTGCACGCATGAGATCTCGCCCCTGGTGGCCACGCTAACCATCCTGAGGGAGTACCCTTATTGCCACAGCTGTAAGGGCTTGCGTCCCCCTGAAGGGCTCTTGTTTCCCACGTGGCGGACAGCTGCCTAGCGCCTTTCTCCTATGACACATACCCTATGGAGAAGTTTCCTTTATGGGCACTCATCAGAATATTTTAGAGTACAGGTATTTATTCCCTTTATGTGCCTGCCTCATAATGCTTTAATTGACTAGTGCCATAAGAGGATGTTTTCATGCTATGTGCATCCATGTTGGTAGTACTGAGTGTAGGAGGCTGGCCTGGCTTGTAGTGGGTATCAATGGTACTTACACGATATGCCAGGCCCAGTTATCCCTTATTAGTAGAGTGTAGTAGTGTTCTAGCAGATTAGGCTGATAGAGGTAGCTATAGCAGAGCAGCCAAGGCTGAACTAGGAGACATGCAAAGCTCATGCAATACCACTTATATCATATAGGTACTATATCATAAGAAAGACAATACTCATAGTTACTAAAAATAAAGGTACTTTATTTTAGTGACAATGTGCCAAAAATATCTCAGAGGATATACTCCCTTAGAAGGTAAGTAACATACACAAAATGTACACAACTAACCAAATCAGGTAAGTAAAACAGTCCGAAAACAGTGCAAACACTGTAAAACACAATAGGATGCTATAGGCCTAGGGGCAACACAAACCATAAACTAAGAAAGTGGAATGCTAACCACGAATGCACCCCTAGGCAAGTGTAGTGTGTACAGGGTCGCTGGGAGTGTGAGAAAACATTAAGGGTGTAAAGGAGACCCCATCCCAAGACCCTGGAAAGTAGGAGTAAAGTACTACTATTTCCCCAAAAACACTTTTTGCAAGGACCACAACAGACTGCAAAGCACTGAAGACAGATTCCTGGACCTGAAGACCTGCAAAGGAAGGGGACAAAGTCCAAGAGTTGCTAAAGTGTCCAGGGGGGCAGGAGCCCACTAAACCCCGGATAAAGGTGCAAAATGGCTGTCTCCGGTTGGAAGAAGCTGCAGGTTTTGCAACAATGAAAGGAGGTAGAAAGTTCTTCTTCGTGCAGAAGATGTCCTACGGCGTGCTGGAGGATGCAGAGTTGTTTCCTTGGCAAAATACCGCAAACAAGCCTTGCTACCTGCAAGAGTCGCGGTTGGAGAAAAGGGGTGCTGCCCAGGATGTCGCCACTTGGGAAAGGAGACAGAGGGGGCCCTCAGCAATGTAGAGAGCCCATGGACAGGAAGAAAGCACCAGCAGAAGTTCTTGAACACAGGTTCAAGAAGACTGAACACAGCGGTCGTCTCAGCACTGCAAAGAGAGGTCCCACGACACCGGAGATCAAATCAGGGAGCTGAGCATCGCAGGACGGAGTGCTGGGGACCTAGGCTCAGCTGTGCATGCAGGATTTCTTGGAAATGTGCACAGAAGCCCTTGTAGCTGCTGATCACATGGTGCACAAGATTACTGTCTGGGGAGGGAAGGCAAGGACTTACCTCCTCCAAATTCGGACAGTTGGACCACTGGACAGTCTGGGTCACTTGGGTCCACCAACTGTGTTCCAGGGGCCACGCTCGTCAGGATGAGAGGGGATCCAGAGTACAGGTGAAGCTGAAATTTGGTGCCTGCTGGAGCAGGGGGAAGAATCTGTCAACCCACTGAAGATTTTTTCATGGCTTCCAGTGCAGGGTGAAGGCAGGCAGGCCCCAGAGCATGCACCACCAGGAAACAGTTGAGAAAGCTGGCAGGATTATGTGCTACAATGTCGCTGGTAGTCTTGTGGCTACTTTGTTGCAGTTTTGCAGGTGTCCTGGAGCAGTCAGCGGTCAATCCTTGGCAGAAGTCGAAGAGAGAAGTGCAGATGAACCCTGATGAATTCTTGCAAGTCGTAATCTGAGGAAAAGCCCACTGGGGACACCCTAAATAGCCCTCAGATGAGGATTGGCTACCTAGTCAGGTATGCACCTATCTGGAGGGGTCTCTGACGTCACTTGCTGGCACTGGCCACTCAGAGGCCTCCAGAGTGCCCCCACACCTCTGGAAACAAGATGGAAGAGGTCTGAGACACACTGGAGGAGCTCTGGGCACCACCCTTGGGGTGGTGATGAACAGGGGAGTGGTCACTCCCCTTTCCTTTGTCCAGTTTCGTGCCAGAGCAGGGACTGGGGGTTCTCTTAACCAGTGTAGACTGGCTTATGCAAGGAGGGCACCATTTGTGCCCTTCAAAGCATTTCCAGAGTCTGGGAGAGGCTACGCCTCCCCAGCCTTCAACACCTATTTCCAAAGAGAGAGGGTTTAACACCCTGCTCTCAGAGGAAATGCTTTGTTCTGCCTTCCTGGAACTGGGCTGCCCAGACCCCAGGAGGGTAGAACCCTTTCTGTGGGGTGGAAGCAACTGTAGCTGCAGAGAAAACCCCAGAGAGCTGGTTTGGCAGTACTGGGGGTCCATAGTGGAGCCCCCAGGATGCATGAAATTGGCTACCCAATACCAGATTTGGAATGGGGGGACAATTCGATGATCTTAGACATGTTACATGGCCATATTCAGAGTTACCATTGTGAAGCTACATATAGGTATTGACCTATATGTAGTGCACACGTGTAATGGTGTCCCCGCACTCACAAAGTCCGGGGAAATGGCCCTGAACTATGTGGGGGCACCTTTGCTAGTGCAAGGGTGCCCTCACACTTAGTAACTTTCAACCTAACCTTCAGCAAGTGAAGGTTAGACATATAGGTGACTTATAAGTTACTTAAGTGCAGTGAAAATGGGTGTGAAATAACTTGTGTGTTATTTCACTCAGGCTGCAAAGGCAGTCCTGTGTAAAGCTTTGTCTGAGCTCCCTATGGGTGGCAAAAGAAATGCTGCAGCCCATATGGATCCCCTGGAACTCCAATTGCCCTGGGTACCTAGGTACTATATACTAGGGACTTATAAGGGGGTCCAGTGTGACAATTGAAATTGGTAATTGTAGTCGCTAGCCTATAGTGACAAATTTAAAGGCAGAGAGAGCATGAGCACTGAGGTTCTGATTAGCAGAGCCTCAGTGACACAGTTAGACACTACACAGGCATACACATTTAGGCCACAAACTATGAGCACTGGGGTCCTGGCTAGCAGGATCCCAGTGAGACAGGCAAAAACATACGGATATACATGTAAAGTTGTGGGGTAACATGCCAAGAAAGATGGTACTTTCCTACACAACCCCCCCACTCCAAACGAGGAAAGATAAGGCTAACCTTGCCCAGATGAGTCTTCATTGTCCAAGTGGAAATATCTGGAGAGTCCATCTGCATTGGAGTGGGTACTTCCAGGTCTATTTTCTACTGTATAGTCCATTCCCTGTAGGGACATGGACCACCTCAACAATTTAGGGTTTTCACCTTTCATTTGTTAAGCCATAATAGAGGTTTGTAGTCTGTTTGAACAATAAAGTGAGTCCCAAAGAGGTATGGTCTCAACTTTTTCAAGGCCCAGACCACAGCAAAGGCCTCCCTCTCTATGGCAGACCAACACTTTTCTCTAGGGGTCAACCTCCTGCTGATAAAAGCAACAGGTTGATCATGGCCCTCTGTGTTTAGTTGTGATAGAACTTCCCCTACCCCTAATTCAGAAGCATCAGTTTGTACAATTGTTTTTTTTTTTTGGAGTAACAAGGGCTTTTGAGGACAGGTGCAGAGCACATGGCCTGTTTGATCTCATCAAAAGCCGTTTGACAGCTAGCTGTCCACAATAACTTTTTAGGCATCTTCTTTGATGTGAGGTCATTAAGAGGGGCAGCTATAGTGCCATAATTCTTGGTGAACCTCCTGTAGTACCCAGTGGAGCCTAGGAAGGTTCTCACTTGGGTTTGAGTTGTAAGGGGAGTCCATTCCATAATGGTTTGGATCTTCCCCTGCAGTGGTGCAATCTGTTCCCCACCTACCAGGTGGCCCAGATAAACCACTTTCCCCTGCCCTATCTGGCACTTTGAGGCCTTGATGGTTAGGTCTGCCTTTTGCAGGGCCTCCAGAACTTTCCACCAGTGGACAGGTGATCATCCCAGGTGGAGCTAAAGACAGCAATATCATCTAGATATGCTGCACTAAAGGCTTCCAATCCTTGGAGGACTGTGTTCACCAACCTCTGAAAAGTGGCAGGTGCATTTTACAATCCAAAGGGCATAACTGTGACTTGATAATGCCCTCAATGATGGAAAATGGTGTCTTTGGTTTTGCATCTTCTGATAACTTAATCTGCCAATACCCTGCAGTTAAATCAAAAGTGCTTCGATACTTGGCAGAAGCCAGTATATCTATCAGCTCATCTGCCCCTGGTATAGGGTGAGCATCAGTTTTTGTTACTTGATTGAGACCCCTATAGTCCACACAAAAACACATTTCTTCTTCTTTCTTTCTTTCTTTCTTTCTTTCTTTCTTTCTTTCTTTCTTTCCTTCGAGATTTGGGGACAAGCACCACTGGGCTGACCCAGGGGCTTTCAGAGGGTTCAATCACTCCAAGGTCCAACATTTTCTTTACCTCTTGTTTGATACAGACTCTGACATGGTCAGGCTGTCAATACATTTTACTTTTGACAGGCAAAGTGCCTCCACTGTCAATTGTGTGCTCACACCAGGTAGTTGTACCTGGAACTAGTGAGAAGAGGTCAGAGAATTGTCCAAGGAGATTTATGCAGTTGTCCTTCTGCTCAGCAGTAAGGCAATCTGCTAGTACAACTCCCTCCACTAAGCCACCAGCTTTAGTGGTGGACAAGAGGTCAGGGAGAGGGTCACTCTCTTCCTCCTGCCCCTCATCTGTGGCCATGAGCAGGGTTAAGTCAGCCCTGTCATAGTAAGGTTTAAGGTGATTGACATGAAGCACCCTAAGGGGGCTTCTGGCAGTGCCCAGGCCCACCAAATAGGTGACCTCACCTTTCTTCTCCACAATGAGATGGGGTCCACTCCATTTGTCCTGGAGTGCTCTTGGAGCCACAGGCTCCAATACCCACACCTTCTGTCCTGGTTGGTACTGAGTCAGGACAGCCTTCTGGTCATGCCATTGCTTTTGGAGCTTTTGGCTGGCCTGAAGGTTTTTAGTGGCCTTTTTCATGTACTCAGCCATCCTTGATCTGAGACCAAGCACATAGTCCACAATGTCTTGTTTGGGAGCTTTTAAAGGTTGTTCCCAAGCCTCCTTCACAAGAGCAAGGGGACCTCTTGCATGGTGTCCAAAGAGGAGTTCAAAGGGGCTGTAGCCCACTCCTTTCTGGGGTACCTCCCTATAAGCAAAAAGGAAGCATGGCAACAGGACATCCCATCTCCTCCTGAGCTTTTCAGGGAGTCCCATGATCATGCCTTTGAGAGTTTTGTTAAATCTCTCAACCAATCCATTTGTCTGTAGATGATAAGGAGTGGTGAACTTGTAGGTAACACCACACTCATTCCACATTGCTTTGAGATATGCAGACATGAAGTTACTACCTCTGTCTGATACCCCTTCCTTAGGGACGCCCACTCTGGAAAAGATTCCCAGGAGGGCTTTTGCTACTGCAGAAGCTGTAGTGGTCCTTAAGGGTGTAGCTTCAGGATACCTAGTGGCATGGTCCACTACTACTAGAATGAATATGTTTCCTGAAGCTGTTGGAAGGTCAAGGGGGGCCAACAATCTCAACCCCTACCCTCTCAAAGGGCACCCCAACCACTGGAAGTGGAATTAAGGGGGGCATTGGTGTGTCACCAGTTTTGCCACTGGCTTGGCAGGTCACACAGGAGCGACAGAACTCCTTTGTGTCTTCTGACATATGAGGCCAGTGAAACAACAGAACAAGTCTGTCCCATGTTTTACTTTGGCCCAAATGCCCAGCCAAAGGAATGTCATGAGCCAAAGTCAGAAGAAACTCTCTATACTGCAAAGGGATGACCAATCTCGTGGCAGCTCCAGGTTTAGGTCCCTTGCCTCAGTATAGAGAAGGTTGTCTTCCCAATAGACTTTCTGGGTATCAGTGACATCCCCATTTTGCTGTTTGACAGCTTGTTGTCTTAGACCCTCTAGTGTGGGACAGGTCTGCTGTGCCATACTCAGCTCTTACCTAGCAGGCCCCCCTGCACCTAAAAGCTCTGCAGTGTCAGGTGCCAGCTCCCCTGGTGTAGGTTCTGCACAGGGAGAGGATTCCTCTTCCTCAAAAGGGGAATCTTCTGGAGAGGGAGGGATAGTGGGGAAGGATTTACCCTTTCCACCCATAGCTTTTGGGAGCACTTGGTCCATTTTTCCAGGATCCAAGTTTCCCTGCCCTCCTTGCTTCTGGGCCCGAGCCCTTGTGAGAGCAAAGATATGCCCTGAAATGCCCAGCATTGCTGCATGAGCCTCCAACTCCACTTCAGCCCAAGCAGATGTTACCAAATCATTTCCTAGTAAGCAGTCTATAGCAGTCTATAGGTCTATAGCAGTCTATAGGTAAATCAGTGGCTACCACAACTTTCTTTGGGCCAGTAACCCCCCCCAGTTGAGATTCACAACAGCCATGGGGTGGCTAACAGTGTTGTTATGAGCATCAATCACTTGGTACTGCTGACCAAGTAGTTGTTGTTCAGGGGCACCCACTTTCTCTATCACTATGGTGACACTGGCTCCTGTGTCCCTGTAGGCCTCAACACCATTTATTAGGGGTAGTTGCCTGTACTTACCCATATTAAGGGGACAAGAAACTAAGGTGGCAAAATCAATACCACCATCAGAAACGAAAACAGCATCTGTGGTTTCCCTAACTAGACCAACCCCCACTACATTACCAATGGTGAGCCCAGCTACACCCTTTGTCTGGCTTTTTGTAGTGTTCTTCCCACCACCACTGCTATTACTAGGGGCACTAGTGGACACAGTTGGGGTTGTGGTGGTGGGAGCCTTGGTGTTTTTCTTTGGGCAAGTGGGATCACTTGCCCAATGGCCTTTACTTTTACATAAATAACACCATCGCTTCTTTTAATTGTGAGAAGAGGATTTGGACCCACCTCCCCCAGAGGATTTCTGTGGGCCTGATGGAGACTCAGAATTATTTTTGTCTTTGTCCCCACCCTTGCCATGAGACCTACCATCCTTCTTCTTGCCAACCTTGTCACCCCCTGTATGAGCTTTTCTGCTCACTCTAGTTCTGACCTATTTGTCTGCCTTCTTTCCCAATTCTTGGGGAGGGGTCAGATCTGAGTCTGCGAAGTACTGATGCAACAAGTCTGATACACAATTATTCAAGATATGCTTTCTCAAAATTAGATTATACAGGCTTTCATAGTCAGTCACCTTACTGCCATGTAACCATCCATCCAAGGCATTCACTGAACAGTCTACAAAGTCTGTCTAGTCTTGAGAGGACTCTTTCCTGGTATCTCTGAACTTTATCCTGTATTGTTCAGTGGTTAAGCCAAATCCATCTAAGAGTGCATCCTTCAAAACTTTGTAATTGTTGGGATCACTCTCCCTGACAGTAAGAAGTCTGTCCCTACCTTTGCCAGTGAAAGATAGCCACAATATAGCAGCCCACTGCCTTTGAGGGACCAAATGTACCATGCAGGCCCTCTCAAGTGCAGAAAATCATGTGTTAATGTCATCCCCCTCCTTGTAAGGGGGGACAATCTTATGCAGGTTTCTTCAATCTGTTTTTCTAACAGGATGACTATCAAGATTGCTGCTGTTGCTGCCACCATGGGGAACTAACCCCAACGTCTGTCTTTCTCTCTCTACATCTAGGAATTCCCTGTCTAAGGCCAACTGTTGCTGCTTTAGCCTCAGCCTGGCCTCTTCCAAACTCAGCTTTCTGAGTTCCCTGTCTAGGGTGTTATCCTCAGGGTGGGAGGTTTGGGAAGTCTCTGATACAGAGGTAATGTGAGAATGTGCAGAAGTGGACCTTTCTCTGACTACCTGAACCCTAGTGACCTGGCCTTTAGGAGTGAAAGGCGTCCTTCTTCTGTGTGACCCCCTCCCACTACCAGCTTCACTAGATGGCCTGTTAAGTGAAAGGTCTTTGGAAGTACCCTCCCCAGAGTTCTCAGGACCCCCCCCCTGAATCTGTCTGGGTACCCCCCTCCTCTACCTCCTGATCCTGGGTTTGACCAGTCTGACTCTGGTCACTTTCAAGGGGAAGGTTAAGAAGGAGATCTTTGGTATGGTTCTTACTAATCCCCAAACCTTTTTCTATACAGAGGCCCCTCAAACTTTAACTGTTTAGATTGTCATAAGTTGTCTTCACAACTTTGGAAGTAGCCTCTACCACAGACATGGTGAAAAGAAAGAGGTTAGGGGTAAAAAAAGGTTTTGAGCTTTCAAGAACAGAGAGAAAAAACTTTTTCAAACTTTTTAGAAACTTTGTAGAGTGAAAGTAAGACTGTTAAGTTTACTTGTGTATATTTTTAAGTTTTAGGAATATGATTTTCTTATGAAAGCACCATTGACAAAGTGGTAAAGCAGTTACAAGTACTTATCACACCGCTGCACCCCCAATGTAGGAGGCTGGCCTGGCATGTAGTGGGTACCAATGGTACTTACACCTTATGCCAGGTCCAGTTATCCCTTATTAGTAGGGTGGAGTAGTGTTCTAGCAGATTAGGCTGATAGAGGTAGCTATAGCAGAGCATCCAAGGCTGAACTAGGAGACATGCAAAGCTCATGCAATATCACTTATATCATATAGGTACTATATCATGAGAAAGACAATACTCATAGTTACTAAAAATAAAGGTACTTTATTTTAGTGACAATGTGCCAAACATATCTCAGAGGATATACTCCCTTAGGAGGTAAGTAACATAGTTAAAATATACACAACTAACCAAATCAGATAAGTAAAACAGTTAGAAAGTGGTGCAAACACTGTAAAACACAATAGGATGGAATAGGCCTTGGGGCAACACAAACCATATACTAAGAAAGTGGAATGCGAACCACAAATGCACCCCTAGGCAAGTGTAGTGTGTAGAGGGCTGCTGGGAGTGTGAGAAAACACTAAGGGCGTAAAGGAAACACCACTCCAAGACCCTGGAAAGTAGGAGTAAAGTACTACTATTTCTCCAAAAATACACTAAAGTCGTGATAAAGGATTTTGCAAGGACCACAACAGACTACAAAGCACTGAAAACGGATTCCTGGACCTGAAGACCTGCAAAGGAAGGGGACCAAGTCCAAGAGTCGCTAAAGTGTCCAGGGGGGGCAGGAGCCCACTAAACCCCGGATGAAGGTGCAAAATGGCTGCCTCCAGTTGGAAGAAGCTGCAGGTTTCACAACAACGAAAGGAGGTAGAAAATTCTTCTTCATGCAGAAGATGTCCCACGGCGTGCTGGAGGGTTCAGAGTTGTTTCTTGTCAAAATACTGCAAACAAGCCTTGCTACCTGCAAGAGGCGCTGTTAGAGAAAAAGGGTGCTACCGGGCCCAGGAAGGACCAGGATGTCGCCACTTGGGAGAAGAGACAGAGGGGGCCCTCAACAACGTAAAGAGCCCATGGACAGGAAGGAAGCACCCGCAGAAGTCCTTGAACATGGGTTCAGGAAGACTGAACACAGCGGTCGTCTCAACACTGCAAAGAGTGGTCCCACAACACCGGAGATCAACTCAGGGAGCAGAGCTGCTGCCAACCCTCAGACAGGTTTCTTCCCCCCTGGGGCCTAGGAAGGCAGAACAAAGGATTTCCTATGAGAGAGGGTGTTACACCCTCTCCATTTGGAAATAGGTGTTAATGGCCTAAGAGGAGTAGCATCTCCTGGCCTCTGGAAATGCTTTGAAGGGCACAGATGGTGCCCGCCTTGCATAAGCCAGTCTACACCGGTTCAGGGATCCTCCCAGCCGTGCTCTGGTGCGAAACTGGACAAAGGAAGGGGGGAGTGACCACTCACCTGACCAGCAACTCCCCAGGGGAGGTGCCCAGAGCTCCTCCAGTGTTTCCCAGACCTCTGCCATCTTGAATGCAGAGGTGTGAGGGCACAATGGAGACCTCTGAGTGGCCAGTGTCAGCAGGTGACGTCAGAGACCCCTCCTGATAGGTGCTTACCTCTCTCTGTAGCCAATCCTGCTCTGAGGACTATTTAGGGTCTCTCCTGTGGGTTTCTCATCAGATAACGAATGCAATAGCTCACCACAGTTCCTCTGCACTTCTCTCTTCGACTTCTGCCAAGGATTGACTGCTGACTGGTCCAGGACACCTGAAAACTGCAACAAAGTAGCAAGAAAACTACCAGCAACATTGTAGCGCTTCATCCTGACGGCTTTCTCGACTGTTTCCTGGTGGTGCATGCTCTGAGGGCTGTCTGCCTTCACCCTGCACTGGAAGCCAAGAAGAAATCTCCCGTGGGTTGACCGAAACTTCCCCCTGCTAACGCAGGCACCAAACTTCTGCATCACCGGTCCTCTGGGTCCCCTCTCATCTTGACAAGCGTGGTCCCTGGAACACAGGAGCTGGATCCAAGTGTCCCCGACAGTCCAGTGGCCCTTCTGTCCAAATTTGGTGGAGGTATGTCTTTTCCTCCCCATGCCAGACAGTAATCCTGTGTACTGTGTGAAGTGCAGCTGCTAGGGCTTCTGTGCACTTTTGCAAGACTTCCTTCATGCACAGCACAGCCCAGGTCCCAGCACTCCGTTCTGCCTTTCCCAACTCACTGAGTTGGAATCTGACTTCGTGGGACCCTCTTTTGTTCTGCTGAGATGACCGCCATGCTCAGATCGTCTGAATGCCTGTTCAGGTGCTTCTGCGGGTGCTGCCTGCTTCTGCATGGGCTCTCTGTGTGGCTGAGTGCCCCCTCTGTCTCATCCTCCAAGGGGCGACCTCCTGGTCCTTCCTGGGCCCTGGCAGCACCCAAAATCCAAAACCACATCTCTTGCAGCTAGCAAGGCTTGTTTGCAGTCTTTCTGCGTGGAAACAACTCTGCATCCTCCAGCACGCCGTGGGACATCTTCTGACCAAAGGAGAAGTTCCTGGTACATTCTATTGTTGCAGAATCTTTGGCTTCTTCCACCCAAGGGCAGCCCTTTTGCACCTTCATCCGGGGTTTAGTGGGCTCCTGCCCCCCCGGACACTTGCCTGACTCTTGGACTTGGTCCCCTTCCTTTGCAGGTCCCCAGGTCCAGGAATCCATCTTCAGTGCTTTGCAGTCAGTTGTTGTCCTTGCAGAATCCCCTATCTCGACTTTACTGTCTTTCTGGGGTAGTAGGGTAACTTTACTCCTACTTTTCAGGGTCTTGGTGTGGGGTATCTTGGACACCCTTAGGGTTTTCTTACACTCCCAGCGACCCTCTACACACTACACTAGGTCTGGGGTCCATTCGTGGTTCGCATTCCACTTTTGGAGTATATGGTTTGTGTTGCCCCTAGGCCTCTTGTCTCCTATTGCATTCTATTGTGTCCTACAGTGTTTGCACTACTTTTCTAACTGTTTACTTACCTGATTTGGTTTGTGTGAATATTTTGTGTATTTTACTTACCTCCTAAAGGAGTATATCCTCTGAGATACTTTTGGCATATTGTCACTAAAATAAAGTACCTTTATTTTTAGTAACTCTGAGTATTATGTTTTCTTGTGATATAGTGCTATATGATATAAGTGGTATAGTAGGAGCTTGCATGTCTCCTAGTTCAGCATAAGCTAATCTGCTATAGCTACCTCTATCAGGCTAAGCTGCTAGAACACTACTAATCTACTTATAAGGGATAACTGGACCTGGCACAAGGTGTAAGTACCATCAGGTATGCACTATAAGCCAGGCCAGCCTCCTACAAGAACCTAGGAGCAAACCAGGAGGACATGAAACAATGGTATGACCAGAATGCCACTTTGGCCGTGTTTCAGCCTGGCCAGAAAGTGTGGGTCATGGCCCAGTGGAGCCTCGTGCTCTCCAGGATAAGTGGACTGGGACCTTTGAGGTGGTAGAGCGCAAGAGTGATATCAGTTATCTGGGGGACTTGCAGACTCCTAGAAACCCTTTGAGGGTCATGCATGTGAACTGCCTCAACCTCACTTTGAGAGGTCTGAGCTAACAATGCTCTTGGAAACAGATTAAGGGCTGGAGGAGGAGAGTGAGCCTCTTTCTGACCTCCTGTCTGCTCTGGAAAAAGATGGGTCTGTGGAGGGTGTGAACCTCTCCCCCACACTGACCCCAGAGCAACAGAGGGACTGTCGCCAGTTGTTGGGACAGTTTGCCTTCTTGTTTTCCTTGACCCCAGGGGTCACTCGTCTATGTACACATGATGTGGGACAGTCCACCAGTAAAACGCAAGATCTACAGGGTGACTGACAAGGTCAGGGCAAGCATCAAGGATGAGGTTTCCAAGTTGTTGGCGTTGGGGGTTATTGAGTTCTCCAGCCGTCCTTGGGTCAGCCCAGTGGTCTGGGTCCCAAAGGCTACTGCCCCCGGTGCCACCCTAGAACCCAGGTTCTGTGTGGACTGCCGTGGACTCAATGCTGTCACTAAGACTGATGCGCACCCCATCCCCAGAGCTGATGCGCTCATAGATTGGTTGGGAGCAGCCAAGTTTCTCAGCACGTTTGACTTAACATCTGGGTTCTGGCAGATTGCCTTAACTGATGGAGCAAAGGAGAGGTCAGCATTTTCCACCCCAGATGGGCACTACAAGTTCTGGGTTATGCCCTTTGCAATGGAATATGCCCCTGCTACCTTTCAGAGGTTGGTCAACCAGGATTTGGCTGCATTAGAGGATTTCAGTGCACCTTCCTGGATGACATTGCAGTGTTCAACTCCAGCTGGGAGGAACACCTACGGCACCTCTGTGAAGTGCTGAAGGCTCTGCAGAAAGCAGGCCTCACTATTAAGGCTAATAAATACCAAATAGGGCAGGGATCTGTAGTTTACCTGGGACATCAAGTGGGGAGTGGCCAGGTGGCACCCCTGCAACCAAAAATGTATACCATTCTGGCTTGGGAGCCTCCCAAGACCCAGACAGACAGAGGTGAGAGCCTTTATGGGTCTCACCAGGTACTACAGGAGATTTGTAAAGGGGTACAGCACAATAGTTGCCCACTTGACAGAGTTGACCTCTAAAAAGCAGCCCAAAAAGGTGATCTGGACTGAAGCTTGCCAGACCACTTTTGATGCCCTGAAGACAGCCATGTGCACGCCACCTGTGCTGAAGGCACCTGACTTCTCCAAGGAATTAGTTGTGAAGACAGAGCATGGTGTGGGGGCAGTGCTTGCACAGCTAAATGAAGAGGGCCTAGACAACCCTGTAGCCTTCATTAGTAGGATGTTACTTCCCTGGGAATGGAGGTGGAGTGCAATTGAGCAGGAAGCTTTTGCTGTGGTCTGGGCACTGAAGAAGCTGAGGCCCTACTTGTTTTGGACTCACTTTTAGTGTTCAGATAGACCAGAGCCCCCTCAGATGGTTAATGCAGATGAGGGAGGAGAAACTGTTGAGGTGGTCCATCTCCCTACATGGAATGGACTTTATGGTGGAACACTGCCCTGGTGCTGAAAACGCCAAGTCTGTCAAGATTCTTCCGCAGTAGTGATGAGGTCTCCCATGAGGTTGGGTAGTTCTCCCCACTTTCAGATGGGGGGAACATGTTAAACCTGGCATTCTTGGCATAGATTCCCTCATCTTTTTGCCTCTGCCTCCTATGTTTTGACTGTGTGTTGGACTTCTATTTTGCTGATTTTGGTACTCTGGGTGCTTTCTAGGTGCAGCAGGAGTAGTTTTGGAGACAGGTTTGGGTGTGGAGGTAGCGGGAGTGGTGGAACGAGGTGTAGGTCTGCTGGACATGGATGCAGGTACCTGTTTAGTATGCTAATGTGTGGTGGATGTATGTGGAGTGGATGAGTTTGAGCGTTTGTGTGTTTTGGAAGGAGGGTGGGTGGACGCAGTGGGGGAGGTGGATATTGGTATGTCTGCTTTGGTAAGTTGGGTGTGTGCCTGCATGTGGTGGGACGTGTGGTGCTTGTGTTTCTCTGTGTGCTTCATGTGTGTTGATTTGGGTGCATGGCTGTCTGTATGTGTGCTTGGGATGGGTGAAGGGAGTGGGGTGCTGGAAGGGGTAGAGGTGGTGGGAGGGGGGACGGAAAGACCAGGGACACTGGGTGCTGCCAAAAAGGAGGCCAGCGCCTGAAAAGATCTCTGTAGGCCAGACATGGCACTGTGAATGCATCTGGGATGCAAGCCCCTGAATGGCATTCACGATGGTTGTGTGTCCTACAGAGATGGTTCTCAGGAGGTCAATAGCCTCCTCAGTGAGGGAAGCAGGGCTGACTGGGGCAGGAGAAGAGGTGCTTGGGGCGAACGAGACGCCCACTCTCCTGAGTGAGCAGGCACGGCCAACTTGGTGGGGAGTTACTGGGAGGATGGTGATGGTATGGAGGTGGCAGAAGATGACAAAGAATGGATGAGCTCAGTAGGGTCCGCCCTGTCAGGGAGCTGCCATCGGAGGAGGTGTTGGAGTCACTACCTTCAGTGGTAGTCGCCTTCCCTGTGGTACTCCCCTCGCCCTCAAACCCACTAGTCTCCTTGGCGTCAGTGGATTCTGCCTCCTGGGTCCTGTGGGCTGCAGCATCTCCATTCGCCGGTGCCTCAGCTCCCTCGCCAGATGATGCTAAAGCACACAAGGACACAAGAGCACTGAGAGGGGGGGACAAAACAAGAAAGAAGTATGTCAATTCCTGGAAAAATATTCATGTTGGAACACATACACTCCCACCCATCTCAGGCACCAACATCAGCAGACACAATATATGAGATGAATGTGCCCCTGACTGGTAGGCATGATCCCACAGTACACAACATTACCATCCTGGCCCTCTAAGCTGCTACACTTTGCAATGGGAAACATTGAGAGACGATGCCAAGACAACAAATCTGCAAATCATTGAGGCCACATTAAACCAATAGCCCAAACAGGGACTCTATCCCACGGATGTAGAGGGGGACAGGACTGCAGGGACACACCTGTCTATGGGCATGGCACCACAATGCATGCACCCCATAGCAACTAACTTCACTCATCATAGTAGCATCACAACAGTGTTGGTACTCACCCCCGTGTGGCTGCTGTGCTGCCTTCAAGCTCCCATCCAAATTCGGATAGGCCACCGCCAGAATGCGGCCCATTAGGGGGGTTAGGGTCCGACGTGCACCCCTTCCTCGTTGGGAGGCTGACCCCAGCTGGGCCTCTCTGGTCTTCCGGGCCTAGCGCCTTAGGTCCTCCCACCGCTTCCTGTAGTGAGTGCTCCGCTGGTTGTAGACCCTGAGGGTCCACACTTCCTTAGCGATGCTTGCCATAATCACAGAGTAAAGAAACAGATGTCAGTGTGGGTGCCCCATACACAAATGCCATGCCAGTACAACGTGACATACATATAGACAATACACAAGCCCAAAACTGCCAGACACACAACAGGTGAGCATTCACACAGCCAACAAAAATGCCTACAAGCATCTGCCACATTCATACACATTCAAGGAGGACAAATAATTACTCTCCTGTTCCTCAGGTCGCCCATACAGCTTTGCATACAGGGGTGGGACCTTTTAGGAAAGTACCATCTTTCTTGGCATGTTACCCCCAATTTTACATGTAGCTCAGTATGTTTTTGCCTGTCTCACTGGAATCCTGCTAGCCAGGACCCCAGTGCTCATAGTTTGTGGCCTAAATGTGTATGCCTGTGTAGTGCCTAATTGTGTCACTGAGACTCTGCTAATCAGAACCTCAGTGCTCATGCTCTCTCTGCCTTTAAATTTGTCACTATAGGCTAGTGACTACAATTACCTATTCCAATTGGCACATTGGAACCCCCTTATAAGTCCCAAGTATATGGTACTCAGGTACCTAGGGCATTGGGGTTCCAAGAGATCCATATGGGCTGCAGCATTACTTTTACCACCCATAAGGAGTTCAGACAAAACCTTCACAGGACTTCCACTGCAGCCTGAGCAAAATAGTGTCCACACTATTTTACAGCCATTTTACACTGCACTTAAGTAACTGATAAGTCACCTATATGTCCAACTCTGGATAGGTGCAAAGTTACTAAGTGTGAGGGCACCATTGCACTAGCAGGGGTGCCCCCACATTGTTCAGGGCCAGACACCATTTTACGCGTGCACGACATATAGGTCACCACCTATATGTAGCTGCATAATGGTAACTCCGAATATGGCCATGTGAGGTGTCTAAGATCAAGGAATTGTCTCCCCATTCCAGATGTGGTTTGGGGGGGCAATCCCATGCATCCTGGGGGCTCCACTATGGACCCTGAGTACTGCCAAACCAGCTCTCTGGGGTTTTCTCTGCAGCTATAGTTGCTGCCACCCCACAGACAGGGTTCTGCCCTCCTGGGATCTGAGCAGCTCAGTCCCAGGAAGGCAGAACAATATATTTCCTTTGGGAGAAGGGTGTTACACCCTCTCCCTTTGGAAATAGGTGTTACAGGCTTGGGAGGGGTAGCCTCCCAGAGCCTCTGGAAAAGCTTTGAATGGCACAGATGGTGCCCTCCTTGCATAAGCCAGTCTACACCGGTTTAGGGAACCCCAGTCCCTGCTCTGGTGCGAAACTGGACTAAGGAAAGGGGAGTGACTACTCCCCTGTCCATCACCACCCCAGGGGTGGTACCCAGAGCTCCTCCAGTGTGCCTCAGACCTCTGCCATCCTGTTTTCAGAGGTGTGGGGACACTCTGGAGGCCTCTGAGTGGCCAGTGCCAGCAGGTGACGTCAGAGACCCCTCCTGATAGATGCATACCTGGGTAGGTGGCCAATTCTCCTCTCAGGGCTATTTAGTGTCTCTCCTGTGGGCTTCTCTTCAGATTTTGACTTGCAAGAATCCACCAGGACTCCTCTGCACTTCTGTCTTCAACTTCTGCCAAGGATCGACCGCTGACTGCTCCAGGACGCCTGCAAAACTGCAAAAAGTAGCCATAAGAATACCAGTGACATTGTAGCACCTAATCCTGCCGGCTTTCTCAACTGTTTCCCGGTGGTGCATGGTCTGAGGGCTGTCCTGCCTTCACCCTGCACTGGAAGCCATAAAGAAATCTCCCGTGGGTTGACAGAGTCTTCCCCCTGCGCCAGCAGGCACCAAACTACAGCCTCACCGGTACTCTGGGTCCCCTCTCATCCTGACGAGCGTGGTCCCTGGAACACAGGTGGTGGGCCCAAGTGACCCCGACTGTCCAGATGTCCAACTGTATGAATTTGGAGGAGGTAAGTCCTTGCCTCCCCTCCCCAGACAGTATCACTGTGCACCGTGTGATCTGCAGCTACAAGGGCTTCTGTGGACATTTCCAAGAAATCCTGCATGCACAGCCGAGCCTAGGTCCCCAGCACTCCGTCCTGCGATGCTCAGCTCCCTGAGTTGACCTCCGGCGTCCTGGGACCCCTTTGTGCAGTGTTGAGACAACCGCCATGTTCAGTGTTCTTGAACCCGTGTTCAAGAACTCATGCGGGTGCTTCCCTCTTTCCAGTGAGCTCTCTACGTTGCTGAGGGCACCCTCTGTCTCCCGGTCCTTCCTTGGCCCGGGCAGCTCCATTTTTCTTGAACCGAAACTCTTGTGTGTAGCAAGGCTTGCTTGCGATACTTTGCTGAGGAAACCACCCTGCATCTGCCAGCACTCCGTGGGACATCTTCTGCACAAAGCAGAACCTCACCTCACTCCGTTGGTGCAGAACCAGCATCTTCTTCCAACCGGAGGCAGCCATTTTGCACCTTCATCAGGGGTTTAGTGGGCCCCTTTTCCCCCTGGACACTTTAGCTACTTTTGGACATGGTCCCCTTCCCCTACAGGTCTTCAGGTCCAGGAATCCGTCTTCGGTGCTTTGCAGTCTTGTGTGGTCCCTGCAAAATCCTTTATCACAACTTTAGTGTGTTTTGGGGGAAATAGTAGTACTTTACTCCTGCTTTCCTGGGTCCTGGGGTGGGGTCCCCTCTATACCCTTGGTGTTTTCCGACACTCCCAGCAACCCTCCACACCCTACACTTGCCCAGGGGTGAATTCGTGGTTTGCATTCCACTTACTTAGTATATGGTTTGTGTTGCCCCCAGCCCTATTGCATTCTATTGTGTTCTACAGTGTTTGCACTACTTTCTGACTGTTTTACTTACCTGATTTGGTTATTTGTGTATATTTTGTGTATGTTACTTACCTCCCAAGGGAGTATATCCACTGACATATTTTTGGCACATTGTCACTGAAATAAAGTACCTTGGTTAGTACCAGGGTGCCCACACACTAAGTAACTTGGCACCTAACCTTCACCAGGTGAGGGTTAGACATATAGGTGACTTATAAGTTACTTATGTGCAGTGAAAAATGGCTGTGAAATAATGTGGACGTTATTTCACTCAGGCTGCAGTGGCAGGCCTGTGTAATAATTGTCTGAGCTCCCTGTGGGTGGCAAAAGAAATGCTGCAGCCATAGGGATCTCCTGGAACCCAATACCCTGGGTACCTAGGTACCATATACAAGGGAATTATAAGGGTGTTCCAATGAGCCAATGAGAATTGGTGAAGATAGTCACTAGCCTGCAGTGACAATTGTGAAAGCAGAGAGAGCATAAACACTGAGGTTCTGGTTAGAAGAGCCTCAGTGATACAGTTAGGCAGTACACAGGGAACACATACAGTGCATTCACTATGAGCACTGAGGTCCTGCCTGGCAGGATCCCAGTGACACATAGGCAAAAACAAACATACATACAGTGAAATTGGGGGTAACATGCCAGGCAAGATGGTACTTTCCTACAATCAGGCCCACAAAAATCCTCTGGGGGTGGTGGGTCCAAATCCTCTTCCAACAATCAAAAGAAGCCATGATTTTATTTATGTAAAAGTAAAGCCCATTGGGCAAATGATTCCACCTGCCCAAAGAAAAACACCAAGGCTCCCACTACCACAACCCCAGCTGCGTCTTCTAGTGCCCCTAGTAATAGCAGTGGTGGTGGGAAGTCTACTACAAATAGCTAATCAAAGGGTGTAGCTGAGCTCACCATTGGTAATGTAGTTGGGCTACTTTAGTCTCTGATGGTGGTATTGACTTTGCCACCTTGATTGCTTGTCCCCTTAATATGGGTAAGTACAAGCAACTTCCCCCAATAAATGGTGTTGAGGTTGAGGCCAACAGGGATACAGGATCCAGTGTCACTATGGTGATTGAGAAACTGGTTCACCCTGATCAACACCTACTTGGTCAGCAGTACCAAGTGACTGATGCTAATAACAACACTCTTAGCCACCCCATGGCTGTTGGGAATCTCAACTGGGGGGGGTTACTGGTCCAAAGAAAGTTGTGGTAGCCACTGATTTACCTGTAGACTGCTTACTAGGCAATGATTTGGAGACATCAACTTGGGCTGAAGTGGAGTTGGAGGCTCATGCAGCAATGTCGGGCATTCCAGGGCATATCTTTGCTCTCACAACGGCTCAGGCCCAGAAGCAAAGAGGGCAGGGAAGCTTGGATCCTGGAACAATGGACCAAGTGCTCCCAAAAGCTAGGTAAGAGCTGAGTGTGGCACAGCGGACCTGTCCCACACTAGAGGGTTTAAGACAACAAGCTGTCAAACAGCAGAATGGAGATATCACTGATAGCCATAAGGTCTATTGGGAAGATAACCTGCTTTATACTGAGTCAAGGGACCCTAAACCTGGAGCTGCCTGGAGATTGGTCATCCCTTTGCAGTATAGGGAGTTTCTTCTGACTTTGGCACATGATATTCCTTTGGCTGGGCATTTGGGCCAGAGCAAAACTTGGGACAGACTTGTTCCATTGTTTTACTGGCCTCACATGTCAGAGGACACTAAGGAGTTTTGTCGCTCCTGTGTGACCTGCCAAACCAGTGGCAAGACTGGTGGCACACCTAAGCCCCCTTAATTCTACTCCCAGTGGTTGGGGTGCCCTTTGAAAGGGTAGGGATTGACATAGTTGGCTCCCTTGACCCTCCAACAGCTTCAGGTAATAGGTTTATCCTTGTGGCAGTGGACCATGCCACTAGGTATCCTGAAGTAATTCCCTTATGGACCCTTGCAGCTCCTGCAGTGGCAAAAGCCCTCCTGGGAATCTTTTCCAGAGTGGGTTTCCCTAAGGAAGTGGTGTCAGACAGAGGTATTAACTTCATGTCTGAATACCTCAAAGCTTTGTGGACGGAGTGTGGTGTAACTTATAAGGTCACTACTCCTTATCACCCACAGACAAATGGTCTCGTTGAGAGGTTTAATTAAACTCTCAAAGGTATGATTATGGGAATCCCTGAAAAACTCAGGAGGAGATGGAATGTCCTGTTGCCATGCCTCCTTTTTGCTTATAGGGAGGTACCCCAAAAAGCAGTGGGCTTTAGCCCCTTTGAGCTTCGCTTTGGACACCCTGTAAGATGTCCCCTTGCACTTGTAAAGGAGGGTTGGGAACAACCTTTAAAAGCTCCAAAACAAGACATTGTGGACTGTGGACTTGGCCTAAGATCCAAAATGGCTGAGTACATGAAAAAGACCAGTAAAAACCTTCAGGCCAGCCAAGAGTTACACATGCAATGGTGTGGGAGGCTGGCCTGGCTTATAGTGGGTACCAGAGGTACTTACACCTTGTGCAAGGTCCAGTTATCCCTCATTAGTGTAGAAGAGGTGTTTCTAGCAGCTTAGGCTGATAGAAGGTAGCTATGGCAAAGCAGCTTAGGCTGAACTAGGGGACATGTAAAGTTCCTACTATACCACTGGTGTCATATGCACAATATCATAAGAAAACACAATACACAAAAGTACTAAAAATAAAGGTACTTTATTTTTATGACAATATGCCAAAAGTATCTCAGTGAGTACCCTCAGTATGAGGATAAGTTATATACACAAGATATATGTACACAAACCAAAATTAGGTAAGTAATAGCAAGAAAAGTAATGCAAACAGTGTAGAATTACAGTAGATTGCAATAGGAGCACATAGGTATAGGGGCAACACAAACCATATACTCCAAAAGTGGAATGTGAACCACGAATGGACCCCAAACCTATGTGAGCTTGTAGAGGGTAGCTGGGACTGTAAGAAAACAGTGAGGGTTAGAAAAATAGCCCACCCCAAGACCCTGAAAGGTAGGTGTAAAGTGCACCTACTACCCCCAGAGAGCACAGAAGTCGTGATAGGGGGATTCTGCAGGAAGAACAAACACCAGCAATGCAACAACAGTGGTTTTCCAGACCTGCGTACCTGTAAGACAAGGGGACCAAGTCCAATAGTCACAACAGTGTCGAGAGCGGGCAGGAGCCCAGGAAATGCCAGCTTAGGTTGCAAGGAAGCTGCCACCGGATGGAAGAAGCTTGGAGTTCTGCAAGAAAGAAGAGAGCTAGGGACTTCTCCTTTGGAAGACTGATGTCCCACGTCGCGATGAAGCTTGTAGAGGTGTTCCTACGCAATAAGACCGCAAACAAACCTTGCTAGCTGCAAGGGTCGCGGTAGAGGTTTTTGGGTGCTGCTGTGGCCCAGGAGGAACCAGGATGTTGCCACTTGGAGGAGGAGACAGAGGAGATGCCCAGCAACTCAGGGAGCCCTCACAGAAGCAGGCAGCACCCGCAGAAGTACCTGAACAGGCACTTGGAAGAAGAGTGAACCAGAGTCCACGCAAAGTCACAAAAGGGAGTCCCACGATACCGGAGGACAACTCAGAAGGTTGTGAACTGCAGGAAGGAGTTTCGGGGACCCAGGCTTGGCTGTGCACGAAGGAAATCCTGGAAGAGTGCACAGGAGCCGGAGCAGCTGCAAATCACGTGGTACCCAGCAATGCAGTCTAGCATGGGGAGGTAAGGACGTACCTCCACCAAACTTGGACTGAAGAGTCACTGGACTGTGGGAGTCACTTGGATAGAGTTGCTGAGTTCCAGGGACCACGCTCGTCGGGATGAGAGGGGACCCAGAGGACCAGTGATGCAGTCTTTTGGTGCCTGCGTTAGCAGGGGGAAGATTCCGTCAACCCACGGGAGATTTCTTCAGAGCTCCTGGTGCAGGGAGGAGGCAGGCTACCCTCAGCAACAAAAGGCAACTCATTACTTGAAATAAATGCACATTCTAAACATGTAAGAATAAGCTTATGAGTGCTCATACACTGACACACATCGTTGCCTTGATGTGGAATTCCGGGTTTACAACAATAGACCCGTTTTAATAATGAACAAACAATTCAGTGGGGCACATCAACAGTCAATGTCTATGCTTATATAATATCATAATAAGATGACATGAGAGAACCTAGTATATTCTAACTAAATTGCTAATTAATATATCTCCTTTTCCTGAATGTGTGGACCAACAATAACTAACCAAATAAGAAAACATGTACCCATGTGAAACTAACCAAACAGACTATGTCCATGCAGATAGAAAATTTATTAATACAAAAGAAGATGTCATATTATACACATAAACATATACACATATAAATACAACATATAGAATAGGAATGAAAAACCATCAGCCGACACGTGTTTCGTCCTGACTGGACTTCTTCAAGGCTTTGTTCATTTCTATGTCTGTATATTCATATCCCATTTATCATCCTCTGTTTTAAATCACAGTCAGTTACTTCCTTGCTGTCTTCGAAATAAATCTAAGTTACGGGCATCGCATACCTCATGCATTGAGGAACCAACTATATGCCTCTCTTTCTGTTCTTAAATTGCATCCCAGTTCTATTTCCCGATATGTCTCGGTAAGAGCATCGAGGGCCCCTGTGTCTCGCCTCACTCTCCCCGACTTTTCACGGTAAGGAGGCAGGCTACCCCCAGAGCATGCACCACCTGGAAACAGTCGAGAAAGCCGGCAGGATGAGGCAATACAAGGTTGCTAGTAGTCATCTTGCTACTTTGTTGCGGTTTTGCAGGCGTCCTGAGCAGTCAGCGGTCGATCCTTTGGCAGAAGGTGAAGAGGGAGATGCAGAGGAACTCTGATGAGCTCTTGTACACCTTATCTAAAGAATTCCCCAAAGCAGAGACCCTAAATAGCCAGAAAAGGAGGTTTGGCTACCAAGGAAGAAGGATTGGCTACCAAGAGAGGTAAGAGCCTATCGGAAGGAGCCTCTGACGTCACCTGATGGCACTGGCCACTCAGAGCAGTCCAGTGTGCCCCCAACACCTCTGTTTCCAAGATGGCAGAGGTCTGGGACACACTGGAGGAGCCCTGAGCACCTTCCCTGGGAGGTGCAGGTCAGGGGAATGGTCACTCCCCTTTCCTTTGTCCAGTTTCGCGCCCGAGCATGGCTGGGGGATCCCTGAACCGGTGTAGACTGGATTATGCAGAGAGGGGCACCATCTGTGCCCATCAAAGCATTTCCAGAGGCTGGGGGAGGCTACTCCTCCCCAGCCCTTCACACCTATTTCCAAAGGGAGAGGGTGTGACACCCTCTCTCAGAGGAAATCCTTTGTTCTGCCTTCCTGGGCCAGGGCTGCCTGGATCCCAGGAGGGCAGGAACCTGTCTGAGGGGTTGGCAGCAGCAGTAGCTGCAGTGGAAACCACGGAAAGGCAGTTTGACAGTACCCGGGTTCTGTGCTAGGGACCCGGGGGAACATGGAATTGTCCCCCCAATACCAGAATGGTATTGGGGGGACAATTCCATGATCTTAGACATGTTACATGGCCATGTTCGGAGTTACCATTGTGATGCTATACATAGGTAGTGACCTATGTATAGTGCACGCGTGTCATGGTGTCCCCGCACTCACAAAGTCCGGGGAATTTGCCCTGAACGATGTGGGGGCACCTTGGCTAGTGCCAGGGTGCCCACACACTAAGTAACTTTGCACCCAACCTACACCAGGTGAAGGTTAGACATATAGGTGACTTATAATTTACTTATGTGCAGTGGAAAATGGCTGTGAAATAACGTGGACGTTATTTCACGCAGGCTGCAGTGGCAGGCCTGTGTAAGAATTGTCTGAGCTCCCTATGGGTGGTAAAAGAAATGCTGCAGCCCATAGGGATCTCCTAGAACCCCAATACCCTGGGTACCTCAGTACCATATACAAGGGAATTATGTGGGTGTACCAGTGTGCCAATGAGAATTGGTAAATTTAGTCACTAGCCTGCAGTGACAAATTTAGAAAGCAGAGAGAGCATAAACACTGAGGTTCTGGTTAGCAGAGCCTCAGTGATACAGTTAGGCACCACACAGGGAACACATACAGGGCACATACTATGAGCACTGAGGCCCTGCCTGGCAGGGTCCCAGTGACACAAGGACTATAACAACATACATACTGTGAAATAAGGGGGTAACATGCCAGGCAAGATGGTACTTTCCTACACCCTGTTCTCTCTTACAGCCATATGGACAAAGGTTTTGCCCAGCTATGGCTTTACTCAGACAGCATCCCTATCTGGCATTCTCATCATTTGATATAGGTCCAGTGGACAATTCCCACTGCTCTAAACTTAAACAGACTAATAGGAACTCTGAGAATATAACTTCACATTGCTGGCTAGCTAAAAAACGTCAAACAAGGTGGTTTACATCCCCACAGGGAAATAACCATATAGTGGATGATAAAGGGAGTAACCAATCTATTGCAGAGCTACTCTCCAATTATCACCACTTAGACAATAAAGACTCAACTGGCCAGGGTTAGCCTTATTGTCCTTCGTTTGTGGGGGGGGGGTTGTGTAGGAAGTTAGCCTCTTTCTAGCCTTGTTAACCCCACTTTTGGCCTGTTTGAGAGTCTATGCCAGGGTGTTTTTACTGTCTCACTGGGATCCTGCTAGCCAGGGCCCAGTGCTCATAGCGAAAACCCTATGTTGTCAGTATGTTTGATATGTGTCACTGGGATCCTGATAGCCAGGAACCCAGCGCTCATAAGTTTGTGGCCTATATGTGTATCCTGTGTGGTGCCTAACTGTATCACAGAGGCTCTGCTAACCAGAACCTCAGTGTTTATGCTCTCTCTGCTTTTAAAATTGTCACTGCAGGCTAGTGACTAATTTTACCAATTCTGATTGGCACACTGGAGCACCCTTATAATTCCCTAGTATATGGTACCCAGGAACCCAGGGTATTGGGGTTCCAGGAGACCTCTATGGGCTGCAGCATTTCTTTTGCCACCCATAGGGAGCACAGACAATTCTTACACAGGACTGCCACGCAGCCTGAGTGAAATAACGTCCACGTTATTTCACAGCCATTTTACACTGCACTTAAGTAACTTATAAGTCACCTATATGTCTAACCCTCACTTAGTGAAGGTTAGGTGCAAAGTTACTTAGTATGTGGGCACCCTGGCACTAGCCAAGGTGTCCCCACATTGTTCAGGGCAAATTCCCCGGACTTTGTGAGTGCGGGGACACCATTAAACGTGTGCACTACATATAGGTCAATACCTATATGTAGCGTCACAATGGTAACTCCGAACATGGCCATGTAACGTGTCTAGGATCATGTCATTGTCATCCCAATACCATTCTGGTATTGGGGGACAATTCCATGCATCCCCGGTCTCCAGCATAGAGCCCGTGTACTGCCAAACTAACTTTCCGGGGTTTTCTCGGCAGCTACCACTGCTGCCAACCCTCAGACAGGTTTCTGCCCCCGTGGGGCCTGGGCAGCCCAGTCCCAGGAAGGCAGAACAAAGGATTTCCTCTGAGAGAGGGTGTTACACCCTCTTCCCTTGGAAATAGGTGTTAAGGGCCTGAGAGGAGTATCCTCTCCTGGCCTCTGGAAATGCTTTGAAGGGCACAGATGGAGCCTTCCTTGCATAAGCCAGTCTACACCTGTTCAGGGATCCCCCCAGCCCTGCTCTGGCGCGAATCTGGACAAAGGAAAGGGGAGTGACCACTCCCCTGACCAGCACATCCCAGGGGAGGTGCCCAGAGCTCCTCCAGTGTGTCCTAGACCTCTGCCATCTTGGATGCAGAGGTGTGAGGGCAAAGTGGACAGCTCTGAGTGGCCAGTGCCAGCAGGTGACATCAGAGACCCCTCCTGATAGGTGCACCTTTCTCTGTAGTCAAACCTCCTTTGAGGACTATTTAGGGTCTCTCCTGTGGGCATCTCACCAGATAACGAATGCAAGAGTTCCTCTGCACTTCTCTCTTTGACTTCTGCCAAGAATCCACCACTGACTGCTCCAGGACGCCTGCATAACTGCAACAAAGTAGCAAGAAGACTACCAGCGACATTGTAGCGACTAATCCTGCCGGCTTTCTCGACTGCTTCCTGGTGGTGCATGCTCTGAGGGCTGTCTGCCTTTACCCTGCACTGGAAATCCCAAAGAAATCTCCCATGGGTTGACGGAGTCTTCCCCCTGCTACCGCAGGCACCAAACTTCTGCTTCACCGGTCCTCTGGGTCCCCTCTCATCTCGACAAGCGTGGTCCCTCGAACACAGGAACTGGATCTAAGTGACCCCCACAGTCCAGTGGTCCTTCTGTCCAAGTTTGGTGGAGGTAAGTCCTTGCCTCCCCACGTCAGACATTAATCCTGTGTACTGCGTGAACTGCAGCTGCTAGGGCTTCTGTGCACTCTTGCAAGGATTACTTCGTGCACAGCCTAGCACAGGTCCCCAGCACTCCGTCCTGCATCGCCCAACTCGCTGAGTTGACCTCCGGCTTCGTGGGACTTTCTTTTGTGTTGCTGAGTCGACCGTTGTATTCAGCTTTCTTGAATGCCTGTTCAAGCACTTCTGCCGGTGCTGCCTGCTTCTGCGTGGGCTCCCCAAGTTGCTGGGCGCTCCCTCTGTCTCCTCTTCCAAGTGGCGACCTCCTGGTCCATCCTGGGCCTGGGCAGCACCATTTATCCTCAACCGCAACTCTTGCAACTAGCAAGGCTTGTTTGCGGTCCTTCTGCATAGAAACAACTCTGCATCCTCCAGCACTTCGTGGGACATCTTCCGACCAAAGGAGAAGTTCCTGGCACCTTCCGTTGTTTCAGAATCTTCGGCTTCTTCCACCCGGAGGCAGCCCTTTTGCACCTTCATCCGGGGTTTAGTGGGCTCCTGCCCCCCCCCCGGACACTTTTGTGACTTTTGGACTTGGTCCCCTTCCTTTACAGGTCCTCAGGTCCAGGAATCTGTCCTCAGTGCGTTGCAGTCAGTTGTTATCTTTTCAGAATCCCCTATCTCGACTTTACTGTCTTTCTGGGGTAGTAGGGTAACTTTACTCCTACGTTTCAGGGTCTTGGGGTGGGGTATCTTGGACACCCTTAGTGTTTTCTTACACTCCCAGCAACCATCTACATACTACACTAGGCCTGAGGTCCATTCGTGGTTCGCATTCCACGTTTGGAGTAGATGGTTTGTATTGCCCCTAGGCCTATTGACTCCTATTGCATTCTATTGTGTTCTACAGTGTTTGCACTACTTTTCTAACTGTTACTTACCTGATTTTGGTTTGTGTGTATATATTTTGTGTATTTTACTTACCTCCTAAGGGAGTATATCCTCTGAGATACTTTTGGCATATTGTCACTAAAATAAAGTACCTTTATTTTTAGTAACTCTGATTATTGTGTTTCTTATGATATAGTACCTATATGATATAAGTGGTATTGCATGGGCTTTGAATGTCTCCTAGTTCAGCCTAAGCTGCTCCGCTATAGGTACCTCTATTAGCCTAAGCTGCTAGAACACGTCTAATCTACTAATAAGGGATAACTGGACCTGGCACAAGGTGTAAGTACCACAAGGTGCTCACTATAAGCCAGGCCAGCCTCTTACACTGGTCAGCAGTGGTAAAGTGCCCAGAGTAACAAAAACAGCAAAAACAGAGTCCAGCACACAGTCAAAACATAGGAAGCAGAGGCAAAAAAGACAGGGAGACCACGCCAAGAATGTGAAGTCTAACAGGGCTGATATAAGTGGCCGGTTAATTGTCTTATGAAGATGGTGCTTCTCCCTAAACAGTTATAACTATTTCATAAAATCCAGATAACACTGGATAAAGCTGGATGTGGATATTCTCAGTTAATAAAAATCGGTACAGGAAGGCGGACAGCCCCATATAGGATGGAGAAAGATGCAACTGCCATACAAGCATGGGGAATTCAAGCTCCTGACATTGAAGTCTATCACCTTACGGCCCAGGCACAGTTTGGGAATCACTGCTTCCACAACACTAGACAACCACCGCACTGTGACACTGAAGTGGAACTAGCGGCCCCGGTTCCACTGCGTACCGTACTGGGGCAGAAGGTGAGGCACCCATGTGGTGAAGCCCACACAGTAAGATGCACCTGCTGGGCATGGGATAGGCTGGCTAAACTGGTGGGAAGGATAGGCCACACTCTCCAAATGTCCCTCTGCTTCATAACCGTAGATGAGAATTAACTAACCCTGGGGTGATTGGACAGCTGCTTAGTATAGAAAGTGATAATATTGGGGCCACCTTTAATAATAACACACTTACTGTCCTTTCAGAATGCTTACAAGGTGATGCTATCACAGCTATAGTTATTCTGACATACCACCAACTTCAATGTAATATGAAGGAGTTATCCCCGGAAATGCCAGATGATCCATTAGACTGGGATCTCCTTAGTTTGGTCATTGTGATCCGTAGCCCTGTGAAGCTGATTATACAAATGTACAGTTGTATTATGGATAAACTGCATGTGGTGATTTACACATGAAGACAAAATGAGGACTAGAATTGGGCCATGAGATTGCATAAGTGAAGTGGATATAATGCTGCCAACAGATTCAAGATATTTCACCCAGAGGGACATTTAGATTAATTCAGCTAAATATATACATAGACCAATTTCCATCCAGCTAGCATGCCAGCAAGCTGTAGACTCCACTTGCTGGAGATGTAGAACAACAAATGCAGATTTCCTCCACATGACCTGGCGGTGTCCACAGATATATGGTTACTGGCGGCAATCAAGACTATGCTCTCTGCCGAGCGCGTCACCTCCACCATGATGGCACGGCTAGGATATGTCAAGGATGTCCCCAAGTCGTCCTGTAAACTTACTGCCACTTCCCTTTCTACTGGCTGAGGGCAGGGTTCCTATGAACTGGAAGAAGAGAGGGGTCCTGAGCTGGCTTAGAGATCCTACCACAGGCTACGAGCAGTCCAAAATCTTTGGCTCCTTTTTTTCTCGCGCTTCCGCCCCGGAGATATTTAGTTACCTGGAAGGCTTGGCTGCGCAGCACTAGATCTGTATATGTAACATCAACCTGAATTGTATCAACATGTGCGCTTCTGTTGTTTGTATATGTAATGTTACTCTGATTATTAGAAGTATGAACCCTCTTGCTGTTAAGCTGACCAATGAACTGTAAATTGTGTGGGCTGAGATCACACGCCCTATGTGTGTTTTTCTCTGCCATTGGAGACCTGTGTTATGTTCCAGATCTCACTGCATAGTGGTGAAGTAGACTCTAACTTGTCACCTTTTTAAATGTATAAAAAAGTATTAAGGACACAATTATCTTGAACATGAAGTACACAACGTCTGTGATTCACTGATCTCCCAAGAGAAGTTGCAGTTACTGATAAACTGGAAGGGGTGCCCTGCTAGTGAACAGTCTTGGGAAGATGCTTCTACTGTTCATGCTCCAGACTTGATCCGTCAGTATCTCAGAGAAACCCAGATACACCAGGAGCATCTGGAGGGGGTGTACTGCCACACGCGCCCCAGTATGGCTCGCGAGGTTATGACCGTGAGTGTGTTAGAGGCTCTTGGGTCCTGTACTTCTTACCCCTCGGTGCTGCTTTTCCATTTGTCAAACGTCACACTCATTTCCAGTGCGTCTTCTGTCGGGATTCCTGTAACATCTGGGGCCTGAATCCTGCCGCTTTTCTGGGTTTACTTGGCGTCCATGTCTTCTTCCAAGCTGGCCTTGCAGGAGGTGATGCAGAGTCTTTTTCTGTGCCCCTGAGATGGCTGGTGTTCTGTGTTTTTCCCTAAGATTAGCCCATTTTAAGATGGCAGTGGAGAGTTTTGTGGTATTGCTTCCTGTCCGGGGAGTATTTAAACAGCCAATGCTTAAAGGAAGGTGGGCCACAACTCTTTCAGATTTCTTTTGTCACAAACATCTCCCCTTTTGTATCTGCCTTGTCTCCTTCCTCCAAATCCTGGTTTATGAGCCTAGTGCTTCTCCTGCTGATGATCAAACTCCTTTCTCCTGGGATTCCTGATTCCTCTGGATTCAGCTCCAGTGACTCCTGAAGGTTTTGTGTCCTTGTGGCTTTTTCCTTCTTGGAGTTTCATTCCGGAAGGCACCAGTGAGACTGCTTCCCTTGAATGGCACTGTGTCTACTGAAAAGAGTCACCCAGATCTCACCGAACCCGGGATGAAGAAGGATTCAAAGATCCAGCGTTATAGACTATGATACTAATTTTCAAGTCGCTGTTTTGTATCTGAGATACTTTCTGCTGTCTTGAGAAGACTAATAACTCCCAGGAAAGGATACAACAGGGACTTGCACTGGAAGGAGGTGTTCTTTCTCTCCTGCAGGAAGTCATACAGGTGTAGGCCCAAAAGGCAAGCTTCAAAGGAGGAGCCGTCTTTGAAGGGCAAATGGCAAACACTTGGGACAGGGGCTACGGTGGTGTCCTGAGCTGAAACACAACAGGGTTGAGCCCATGTACCCCTCTAGGGTCTGGGCTACAAGCAAGAACTGCACAAAAACAAACTAGCTCCAGCAGGATAGATCCAAAAGACATTATTCCTCAGCAAAAACACTTGAATTGTTATTGGCCGGATTATTATCATCTGACTAAAATACTTTTTTTCAATTTTTATAACATGGATATCGCTATTCTGTGCATCTTTTATCTTATAAGAAACAACACATTAATGCCGGATTTTCAAACTCTGAACTGTCAAATGTTAGCCCGCTCAAGTACAGGGCTGGCTAAAAGAGTTATGTGTCCAATGTCTCTGGTCATTTAGAGCAACAGTCCTGAATTCAGTTGTGGATTTTTCGGTCTTGTCCGGTGTGATCCCTGTGGTTTGGCTGAGGCGTTTTGCCTCTTTTACTCCAGGCCTCTTCAGGACGGAGCAAGGGTCTGTACATTCACATATGCCGGCCTGCCTTCATTCTTACAGAGCCGGCCCTTGTGGATATCATTCTTACTATTCCTTGTTCCACTCCACTCCGCTCTACATCAACCTACTCCACTCTACCCCAGTCTACCCCACTCCAATCTACCCCGCCCAATCCCAATGTACCCCACTCAAATGTACCCCAGTCTACCCCACTCTGCCCCACTCCCCTCTTCCCAAATATACCCCAGGCCCATATACTCCATTCCATCCTACCCCAATATACTGCACTTCAATCTACCTCACTCTACCCTACTCCATCCCTCTCCACCCCAATCTACCCCAGCCCCATATACCACAGTGTAGGAAAGTACCATCTTGCCTGGCTTGTTACCCCCATATTTGACTGTATATATGTTGTTTTAGTCTATGTGTCACTGGGACCCTGCCAGGCAGGGCCACAGTGCTCATAAGTGTGCCTGACTGTGTTACCTGTGCAGTGACTAACTGTCTCACTGAGGCTCTGCTAACCAGAACCTCAGTGGTTATGCTCTCTCTGCTTTCCAAATTGTCACTAACAGGCGAGTGACCAATTTCACTAATTCACATTGGCATACTGGAACACCCTTATAATTCCCTAGTATATGGTACTGAGGTACCCAGGGTATTGGGGTTCCAGGAGATCCCTATGGGCTGCAGCATTTCTTTTGCCACCCATAGAGAGATCTGACAATTCTTACACAGGCCTGCCAGTGCAGCCTGAGTGAAATAATGTCCATGTTATTTCACAGCCATTTACCACTGCACTTAAGTAACTTATGAGTCACCTATATGTCTAACCTTCACCTGGTGAAGGTTGGGTGCAAAGTTACTTAGTGTGAGGGCACCCTGGCACTAGCCAAGGTGCCCCCACATCGTTCAGGGCAAATTCCCCGGAACTTGTGAATGCGAGGACACCATTACATGCGTGCACTGTACATAGGTCTCTACCTATGTACAGCGTCACAATGGTAACTCCGAACATGGCCATGTAATATGTCTAGGATCATGGAATTGTCACCCCAATGCCATTCTGGCATTGGGGTGACAATTCCTTGATCCCTTGGGTCTCTAGCACAGAACCCGGGTACTGCCAAACTACCTTTCCGGGGTTTTCACTGCAGCTGCTGCTGCTGCCAACCCCTCAGACAGGTTTCTGCCCTCCTGGGGTCCAGCCAGGCCTGGCCCAGGAAGGCAGAACAAAGGACTTCCTCAGAGAGAGGGTGTTACACCCTCTCCCTTTGGAAATAGGTGTCAGGGCTGGGGAGGAGTAGCCTCCCCCAGCCTCTGGAAATGCTTTGATGGGCACAGATGGTGCCCATCTCTGCATAAGCCAGTCTACACCGGTTCAGGGATCCCCCAGCCCTGCTCTGGCACGAAAATGGACAAAGGAAAGGGGAGTGACCACTCCCCTGACCTTCACCTCCCAGGGGAGGTGCCCAGAGCTCCTCCAGCGTGCCCCAGACCTCTGCCATCTTGGATTCAGAGGTGTGCTGGCACACTGGACTGCTCTGAGTGGCCAGGGCCAGCAGGTGACGTCGGAGACTCCTTCTGATAGGCTCTTACCTTTCTTACTAGCCTATCCTCCTTCCTAGGTAGCCAAACCTCCTTTTCTGGCTATTTAGGGTCTCTGCTTTGGGGAATTCTTCAGATACCGAATGCAAGAGCTCACCAGAGTTCCTCTGCATCTCCCTCTTCACCTTCTGCCAAAGGATCGACCGCTGACTGCTAAGGACGCCTGCAAAACCGCAACAAAGTAGCAAAGACGACTACTGCAACCTTGTATCGATTCATCCTGCCAGCTTTCTCGACTGTTTCCTGGTGGTGCATGCTCTGGGGGTAGCCTGCCTACTTCTTGCACCAGGAGCTCTGAAGAAATCTCCCGTGGGTCGACGGAATCTTCCCCCTGCAACCGCAGGCAACAAAAGACTGCATCACCGGTCCTCTGGGTCCCCTCTCAGCAAGACGAGCGTGGTCCCTGGAACTCAGCAACTCTGTCCAAGTGACTCCCACAGTCCAGTGACTCTTCAGTCCAAGTTTGGTGGAGGTAAGTCCTTGCCTCCCCACGCTAGACTGCATTGCTGGGTACCGCGTGATTTGCAGCTGCTCTGGCTCCTGTGCACTCTCCCAGGATTTCCTTTGTGCACAGCCAAGCCTGGGTCCCCGACACTCCAACCTGCAGTGCACAACCTTCTGAGTTGTCCTCCGGCGTTGTGGGACTCCCTTTTGTGACTTCGGGTGGACTCTGGTTCACTTTTCTTCTAAGTGCCTGTTCAGGTACTTCTGCAGGTGCTGCCTGCTTCTGTGAGGGCTCCCTGACTTGCTGGGCGCCCCCTCTGTCTCCTCATCCAAGTGGCGACATCATGGTCCCTCCTGGGCCACAGCAGCATCTGAAAACCTTAACCGCGGCCCTTGCAGCTAGCAAGGCTTGTTTGCAGTCTTTCTGCGTGGGAACACCTTTGCAAGCTTCTTCTCGACGTGGGGCATCCATCCTCCAAAGGGGAAGTTCCTAGTCCTCTTCGTTCTTGCAGAACACCAAGCTTCTTCCAATAGGTGGCAGCTTCCTTGCACCCTCAGCTGGCATTTCTTGGGCTCCTGCCCACTCTCGACACTGTCGCAACTCTTGGACTTGGTCCCCTTGTCTCACAGGTACTCAGGTCTGGAAATCCACTGTTGTTGCATTCCTGGTGTTTGTTCTTCCTGCAGAATCCCCCTATCACGACTTCTGTGCTCTCTGGGGGTAGTAGGTGCACTTTACACCTACCTTTCAGGGTCTTGGGGTGGGCTATTTTTCTAACCCTCACTGTTTTCTTACAGTCCCAGCGACCCTCTACAAGCTCACATAGGTTTGGGGTCCATTCGTGGTTCGCATTCCGCTTTTGGAGTATATGGTTTGTATTGCCCCATACCTATGTGCTCCTATTGCAATCTACTGTAAGTTTACACTGCTTGCATTACTTTTCTTGCTATTACCTGCATAATTTTGGTTTGTGTACATATATCTTGTGTATATAACTTATCCTCATACTGAGGGTACTCACTGAGATACTTTTGGCATATTGTCATAAAAATAAAGTACCTTTATTTTTAGTACTTCTGTGTATTGTGTTTTCTTATGATATTGTGCATATGGCACCAGTGGTATAGTAGGAGCTTTGCTTGTCTCCTAGTTCAGCCTAAGCTGCTTTGCATAGCTACCTCCTATCAGCCTAAGCTGCTAGAAACACCTCTTCTACACTAATAAGGGATAACTTGACCTGGCACAAGGTGTAAGTGCCTCTGGTACCCACTACAAGCCAAGCCAGCCTCCTACACCCAGTCCATCCTACCCCAATCTACTGCACTTCAGTCTACCTCACTCTACCCTACTCCACCCCACTCCACCCCAATCAAACCCACTCCAATCAATTTATGCCCCTTCAATCTACCCCAATTTACCCCACTCCATACTTCTGCAATCAACCCCATTCCAACCAACTGCAATCTACCCCACTTCAATCTACCGCACTCTACTCCACTACATTCTACACCACTATACCCCTACTCTAGCCCGATCTAACCCACTCCGACCTATCAGACCCCAAACTACTCCACTCCACTCTATTTCAATCTACTCCAACTCAATTTACTCCACTCCAGTCTACCCTAATCTAGCCCACTCTACCCCACAACCACTCCATACCAATCTCCCCCTCCCCATTCCAATCTACCCCAGTCTACCCCACCCCAATCTGCCACACCCCAATCTATCCCAGTCCATCCCATACCACCCCTTTGTACCCAATCTACCCCACTGTATCCTGCTCGACTGTACTCTAATCTACCCCAATCTACACCACTCCAATCTACCTCACTCTATCCCACTCCAGTCTACCCCACCCCACTACACACCACTCTACCCCACCCCAATCTACACCACTCCAATCTACCTCACTCTGTCCCACTTGACTGTATCCTAAAATAACTCACTCTACCCCCTTCAATCTAACCCACTCACTATATCCTTCTCTACCTGACTCCAATCAATACCAAGCTACTCCACTCCAATCTACCCCAATCTACTCCACTTTGATCTACCCCACTCCACTCTACCCCATTCCCCTGCTCCACTCCACTGCACTACTTTTCAGTCATGCTGAAAAGCAGCCACACTGGTTTACAACATGGCTAAAACACAATCCCAAATCCAATAGATCTCACATAGACTTGACCTATTGGCTTTGCTATTGCTTGTTTTAAAATATGACACATACTTGAGGGACCAGCTAACAGTATGGAGAGATTCATTGTTGTAGATTATGCTGTAAAGTATTCCATGCATGTCTTCGTTGTAGCCTTTCTTGCTGACTTCTGATTGGTACCAAAAGAGCTACTCCTTACACAGCATAACTCCACCATACAGAGCATAGCTCCTCCAAGTACTGCATAGCTCCCCTATGCCTTGACAGAGCTCTCTTTGCATAGACCTGAACCCACTTTGAGATGACCTGACTCTCATCCCTAATAATGTCTCACGTAAGGCTGTAGATATATAGCTCGTCCTCCACCCTTCCACCTGCACCTCTCCACGCAGCATCTCTTCATGACTTGTGGTGACATCCTGGAAAATATCAGTAGAGCCCCCTAAAGCATCAGGGCACGTTTAGTCTAGAGTGTTTTGTAATTGCATTTATAAATGACTTACTACTACTGATGAGGCATTGAAGCGTTATATTACGAGTAACACGCTACTCCAGAAGCCACGGATAGTGATTAATCCACTAGCTACTACTGTTGGTGAGTTAGTCTTGTGCTCCTAGTAAACACTTCAGGCAATTACTCCAGTTTCTTTGTGGTAGATTAAATTAAAAGGAGGTAGATGTGATCATTAGACCAACTCTATGACTACAGTATGACTACACAACATGCACTCAGATGGATCTTTTCTTTCCTTACTGGAGGGAGCAAGTCACTCAGTCTGGCACCATACATCTTGGACACCCTTGACCCCATCTGTGGGGTTCTGCACGTATCCTCCATGAGCCAGACTCTCTTCAACGCATACATGATCCCCCTAGCCAGCATCATCCACTCTCACAACATCAACATCCTCTCCTACGCCACTGACATGCAGCTCATTCTCTCCCTTACGGACAAGACGCCCAGTACCCTGATCAAGTTCAGTGCCTGCATGGTTGAAATTGCCCACTGGATGAAGATCATTTCTTTAAAGCTAAACACCCACAAGATTGAAATTGTGAACTTCAGAGTGAGCACTTCACTGTGGGATTCCACCTTCTTGCCAACAGAGCTAGGGCAGACACCCACCCCCACTACCTATGGCAAGCACCTCGGGATCGTCATCAACAGCAAACTTGACAAGACTGCCCACGTCAATGCTTCCATATACCAAAGATGTTGAAGATAAATATGCCCCTAAGTGCCTGAGATGGCCGGCCAAACACACATGCCCACTTAGTGCACAGACTCCACTCCCCTCTTCCCCTCCTGTGACCAGCCACACCCCTCCTTGCACATGCTGCTGGCTGAGCCGGCAGCTGAAAGATAAAACAATACTGGTATATAATTTTATCTTTCAGCTCCTGGCTTACCCAGGGGGGCGTCGCTCCTTCGCCATCGTGAAATAGGTGGCCCTGGTTTGCACGCCCCATAATTTGTATTTTAGAATAAGACTGAGTGTTGACATTGTACAGTGTCTTCCTGCATGTCCGGCTCCTGTGTCCTCTTCTCCTTGGCCCCTCCCTGATGTGCCCTCCTCCTGCCTCCTGTGCCCTCCTCTCCTGCCCGTTTCCTACTGTCCTCGCATACAGCAGATAGGACAGCAGCACGGGTGCAGTTCAGCGCTGCACACTCACTGCACAGTGTGTTACGGCATGTCAGGCCCCTGTGCATTCCTTCTCTGCCCTCTTCTCTTGTGCCCTCTCTCCTGTCCCCTCCCTCCCTTCCTGCCTTCCAGTCCCTGCTGCACCATACCACCTGTGCCCTGTCTCCTGTGCCCTCCTCCCCTGCCCTCCTCCTGTGCCCTGCCTCCCATGCCCTCCTCCCCTGCCCTCCTCCTGTGCCCTGCCTCCTGTGCCCTGCCTCCTGTGCCCTCCTCCTGTCCCCTTCCTTCCCTGCCCTCCTCCCCTGCCCTCCTCCTGTGCCCCGCCTCCTGTGCCCAGCCTCCTGTCCCCTTCCTCCCCTGCCCTCCTCCCCTGCCCTCCTCCTGTGCCCCGCCTCCTGTGCCCAGCCTCCTGTCCCCTTCCTCCCCTGCCCTCCTCCCCTGCCCTCCTCCTGTGCCCTGCCTCCTGTGCCCTCCTCCCCTGCCCTCCTCCTGTGCCCTGCCTCCCATGCCCTCCTCCCCTGCCCTCCTCCTGTGCCCTGCCTCCTGTGCCCTGCCTCCTGTGCCCTCCTCCCCAGCCCTCCTCCTGTCCCCTCCCTCCCTTCCTGTCTTCCAGTCCCTGCTGCACCATACCACCTGTGCCCTGCCTCCTGTGCCCTCCTCCCCTGCCCTCCTCCTGTGCCCTGCCTCCCATGCCCTCCTCCCCTGCCCTCCTCCTGTGCCCTGCCTCCTGTGCCCTGCCTCCTGTGCCCTCCTCCCCAGCCCTCCTCCTGTCCCCTCCCTCCCTTCCTGTCTTCCAGTCCCTGCTGCACCATACGTCCTGTGCCCTCCTTACCTGTGCCATCCCTCGTGTGCCCTCCTCTCCTGTGCCCCTCCCTCCTGTGCCCTCCTCTCCTGTGCTCTGCCCCTCTCCTGTGCCTTTCTACTGTCTCCTCCCTCCTGAGCCCATCCTCCTGTCCCCTCCCTCCCTTCCTGTCTTCCCAGTCCCTGCTGCACCATACCTCCTGTGCCCTACCTCCTGTGCCCTCCTTACCTGTGCCCACCCCGTCCCGCCATTCCTGTGCCCGCCTCTTGTACCATCCCTCGTGTGCCCTCGTATCCTGTGCCCCTCGCTCCTGTGCCTTCCTCTCCTGTGCCCTGCCCCCTCTCTCCTGTGCCCTCTTCTCCTGTGCCTTCCTCCTGTGTCCTCCTCTCCAATGCCCTCCTCCTGTGCCCACCCTCCTGTCCCCTTCTCTCCCCTCCCTTCTTTTCTCGCATGCACCGCATAGGACAGCAGCACGTGTGGGGTTCAGTGCTGAACACTCACTGCACATCAGGCTTCTGTGCCCTTCTCTGTGGTGCCCCCCCTTCTGTGCCCTGCCTCCTGCCCCCTCTCGCCTGTGCCCTCTTCTCCTATGCCCTCCTCCTGTGTCCTCCTCTCCAATGCCCCCCTGTGCCCTCCCTCCTGTGTCCTCCTCCTGTCCCCTCTCTCCTGTGTCCTCTTCTCCTATGCCCTCCTCCTGTGTCCTCCTCTTCAGTGCCCTCCTCCTGTGCCCTCCATCCTGGCCCCTCCTCTCCTGTGCCCACCTCCTGTGCCCTGCGTCCTGTGCCCTCCTCTGTGCCCTCCTTTCCTGTGCCCACCTCCTGTGCCAGCCCTCCTGTGCCCTCTTGTCCTTGGCCCCACCATCCTCCTGTGCCCCCCACCCCCCCTTCCTTCTGTCCCCATGTACAGCACACAGGTCAGCAGCACACATGCGGTTCGGGACTGCACTCACTGTACAGTGTCTGAATGCACATCAGGCCCCTGTGCCCTTCTCTGTACTGCCCCCCCCCCTTGTGTGCCCTGCCTCCTGCCCCCTCTCCTGTGCCCTCTTCTCCTATGCCCTCCTCCTGTGTCCTCCTCTCCAGTGCCCTCCTGTGCCCTCCCTCCTGTGTCCTCCTCCTGTCCTCTCTCTCCTGTGCCCACCTCCTGTGCCCTGCGTCCTGTGCCCTCCTCTGTGCCCTCCTTTCCTGGGCCCGCCTCCTGTGCCATCCCTCCTGTGCCCTCTCGTCCTTGGTCCCACCATCCTCCTGTGCCCTCCTCTCCTCCCCCTTCCTTCTGTCCCCATGTACAGCACACAGGACAGCAGCACACATGCGGTTCGGTGCTGCACTCACTGTACAGTGTCTCACTGCACCTCAGGCTCCTGTGCACGGGCTCCTAGAAGTCACATTAACTGTTCTGCATTAACCAGTGTGATCTGGGGTTGGAGGCCACATACTCCCCTCTGATCCCAGGCTCGTACGTCCAAGGGAGCCCCCACCCACCACTCATCAGCCCCCATCTTGAGTCAGCCTTATGCTGTCCGTAGGTCTTCAAAAATACACACACAACTTCTTATGATTTGTAATGCACTGATTACATTTAAAGTTGCATTCTGGGACTTGTAGTTTCATATGGAGAAGTGTGGCACAATGCTTAGAGCAGCAGACCCTGATGCAGAGATCTGGCCCAGGACCAGGGTTCAATTCCCTTGGACCAGATAATTCTTGCCTCGGTGCCTAATCTAATTAATGGGGCCCACTCTGTAACTCTGGGCAATAGCTTGTAGCTTGCTTAATCTCCATAGTGGCCCTGACAGCGCTTGGATGCCTGGCTCCACCCTGGGGATTGCCCAGGAGTGGGTGCCTCACAGGGAAAACCCAGGAGGGGTTCCACAGTGGTATGCGTACAACACCTTGAGAACCTAACGGGTGAGTAGTGTGTTATACAAGTGCAAAGTTTAGTTTAGTATAACATTCTTCTATGTGCTTACAAATGGCAGCAACAGACCCAAGGACAGTCCCCCGTGAAGATACAGGTAGCCAGGCCTCAGTGGGGGCTCCTGCCGCCTCCCAGGCCCTCTAGATGGCCCCTCCCACAGCAGAGCGCTGCGAAGCACTTCATATGAAGAGAGGAGCCCCTGGGGGCGGGGGAAGATCACTATAGCAGCCCCCACCTCAAGCAGGAGGAGGGTGAGTCTACAGGGGGGCATGAGTGGGGGCTGTCGGTATAGGTGAACAGCCCATATGGCAAGATTTTGTGGGGGGGGAATGTTGAGTCTTCAGGGAGGGGGCAGGAAAGAGGCGTCAGGACAAGGGGATGGTGAGAAGTGCTGTAGTCTGAGGGGTGCAGCCAGGGCCGGTCCTAGGATTTTTGGGGGCCCCGGCGAAAGGGAAGATGTGAGCCCCCTCTAATTTGCATGTGACATCACAAGAAGCGCCACCATCGAAAGTGACATCGATAACAAGATAAATACCCACATGAAATGTCTGTGCATTTGAAGTGGATTACACCAGCCACACGGAGGGGAAGGCAGGCACAGTTCCCACAGAGGTAGATCTCCTCACTCGATGGTGGCCGACTGTGTCCAGATTAAAGGTCCAGCGCACTGCAGGATACTCACTGAATGGCATCACAATGGCAGAGCAACATACATCTGAGTTCAACTACATGCACCTTTCATTGTTATGCGAAAGCTTTATAAACCACAGTGCAGAAGTGAAAGAGCAGCAGAGGTCTGTGGCCACCAAGCAAAGCATGCATTGTAGACAGGCTTCCAAGAAAGGGCCGGAGTCCCCCTGTACTGAAAGGGATGTGCAGATGTGCTCCCACACTTATGTGTCTTTTGACCTATTCCTTTTATATGGATCTTGTACTGCTGCATTTATGATGTAAAAACGAAAAGTCGAGTTACAGAATGCAAGAAAATAACAGCAGAACTTCTTATATGTGGTATAAAGAGGCAGCGGGAGACCTCCTCTGGTGGTGGTGGATGGGGGTGTGTGTTTGTGTTTGTGTGTGTTGTTGCGCCAGGATACCAGTATTGTCTGTTCCTGCTGCTGCTCTGAGATGGGAGTTTAGGCCTTTGTATCATCTGGACAGAGAAACAATATCAGCAATTAGGTGTGGCTTCAGGACTACTGCGGACCCGCTCCATGTCTTAGCTAGAAACTGGAAGCCGACGCCTTCCTCCGCCGCGGAGAGTCGGATTTACACACTCTTGGAGCCATTAAGAAGTTCTTGCGTCGCAGTGCTGAGGGGATGTTACTACAGAGCTCTTGCTGTGGTGGTGAACTAAGGGGGGATCGCTCAGCCACCCACACATCCACTAATACATCTATCCACCCATCCACTTACCATCTCACTCATCCTTTTCACTTACTCATCTATTCATCCATCCTCCTATCATCCATCCACGTTTTCACTCATCCATCTATCCTTTTAATCATCCATCCAATTATCCATAATTTCACCCATCCGTCCATTCACTCTTTCACTCCATTAATCAATCCATCCTGCCTGTCACTTGTTCATCATCCACCGTTTTACTCAGCCATCCACCCAGTCTTCCTCCCATCTATCCACCCTTCTTCCCATCCATTTAGCAGAGGGTTCAGAAGTACAAAAAGGCAGTTTTCTAGTCAGGGGAGATTTAAAGATTTGCCCAGTCACAGGATTTAGAGCGGTCGCCAGGACCTGTAGGTGGCGCCCCACTTCCATTAAACTACTCCATGTGCTGTGGGCCCAGGTGAGGGAGTTTCATCCCCCGGGCTTCACGGCACTGAGGCCTAGGGAAGGGAGGCACCCTGCCCTGGGCCAGCCAGCACTGAATATTGGCGGCCTCATACCTGATGCAGCGCTTCAAGGCCCAGCGAACTGAGCTTTGCTAAATGTCAGTCTTTTCTGGCTGCTCCCTTCTTCAACCCGCCTCTCCTCACCTGATAATGTCCGGCTGGTCCTTGGAACAAAAGCAGCCTTTTGTTGCCTGGCAACGCAAAACAGAAAAGGCATGCAAGGCTTCAAGGCAGGTTTTAAGGGAGGTGGTGCCCCACCCCGGCCCCCCTAGGAATTCCACCACCCCTTGGGTCAGGAAGGTACATTTGTGATGTGATGGGATTGGGGAGGAAGCACTGGAGGAGCAGGCGGGCTGACTGATAGTGTGGCATTTCACTCAGAAGCAGGGCCCCATGTTTTCAGCCGGAGTGGGGGCCCTGCCCAGGGTCTTTCCTCCTCGCGCTGATTCTGCCCCCACATGCAGTGCTCCCCTTCCTGGGTCCTCCAGCCTCTCTGTTGCTGTTCACTGACTCCCTGCTGCTGTCCCCCCACCGCCTCTCATCTCGTACCCCCTTGTTTGCACCGCACCTCCACTCTCTGGGAGTCACCCCTTTCCTGCATCCTAGGTGAATAGCGTCGCCCCTGGACGGGTTCCTGCCGGGATTTTAATGTCCTGGATGGAAAGAAAGCAACTTTTCCTAAAGCCCTATTTGTAACCCTTACCTGTACATACTTCAGACAGCGGTATACATCGAAAGTACTTGTAATGTGTTCTAGAGCTGCAGTAATGATACCCGACTAGTACTGAAGGGAAAGAAAGGCCGGAAAGTCCTATTTAGTATAATGTCTGGGCCTTTGAAGACTCTTCAAAATTAACAAATGACCTGCATTTGTCTCTCTGAAAGCTGATCCCCAGGGTGAGCAATGCTCATTGTGATGCAGTGTGTTTGTGTCTTTAATTGTGAGCCCTGCAGGACCCCCAGGGAGAGGGGCACCTCAGACACCCATCGAATCGCTGTTCTCATGCAGATGCAGCCAATGGCTGCGAGGCCCAGGGGAGAGGCCCCCTCCCCTGGGCCTCACAGCACTGCTCCCCCATTGTGACCAGATCCTTCAAAAGGCCCTGCTGGGAGGCCCCTGGCATGTTAACGGGCACGGGCCCTGGGCAGCCACACATAGCTAGCGCCGGCCTTGGGAGCAGCCAGGACAGGGGGGCACGCAGGGGGTGGGGCATAGGTCGAAAGGATGGGGCAGAGTTTGACAAGAGAAAGCAGGCGCGACCCATACTTTAGGGCGGAGGGGCCACGCCCCCCCACCTTTTGCCCTTCATGAAGAGTGTCTGACAGGCTGAATAAAGGCCAGCCTGACAGACACTCTCTATGTTTAGGTCAGGCTGCCAGGAGCAGACATGCGTGATTTGCGCAGACTCCTGGCTGCCTGAGCTGAACTTTGCGGGGCTGGGGAGGTCACAGCTCCTATGGGCGTGACCTCCTCGGCTCAGCAAAGGTGCCTCGAGGCCCTCCACAGGGTGACAAGGAAAGCGTCACCCATTGACTTCGACCTGGGTGCTTCAGGTTTAAGCCCTGAAGCACCCAGGGTGAGAGTCAATCAGTGACACTTTGTCACAGAGTGGGGTGGGGTCAGCAGTCTCACTGACCCCATCCCACTCTGTGATGAGGCTGGGACTGCTACCTTCCCTCATTGGCTGACCTCAGGTCAGCCAATGAGGGAAGGCAGCAATCCCAACCCTCCTGGGACCTCGAGGCTGAAGGTAAGTGTGTGTGTGTGTGTGATGTTTTAAAATGAATGTTTGGTGTATGCGTGCATGTTTGAATGTTATGAGTGTTAATGGATGTGCGTGCATGTGTGAAAGAATGAGTGTGTGTGTGTGATATTTTAAAATGAATGTTTGGTGCGTGCATGCATGTTTGAATGTTATGAGTGTTGTTAATGGATGTGCGTGCGTGCGTGTCTGTGTGTGAAAGAATGAGTGTGTGTGTGTGTGCTTCCCACCCGCCCCCGTCCCTCCTAAAGCTGCTAGTCGCCACTGAGCATGAGATGTGAGGGTGGGGCAGGGCAGGAAGTTAAGACATTTCTACAGGATGCTGACAGCCCCTTCCTGTCTTGCGAGCAGCTGCAGCACAGAGCAGCAGGGGTGGGGGTGACCGCACAAGCCCTGGATGGACACAGACCCTGAATTATCAGGGCTCCCTGTTTTCCATTTTTACTGATCTTTACAGAAAAATACAGACATAAAACAGTGTGTTTCCTGACTGTATTTAATTTTAAGAGAAGAAAAATACAGATATTTTGGCTTCTTTTGAGTGATTCTCCGTGCTGCCCTTAATGACTATTGACCAGTAGCTGTACTTATTGGCAGCATGGGGAGTTAAAACGAGATCAGATTTGCTTAAATTACTGCATATCTCAACATGCATTTGTGCTATTATTTTCATGTAGATTTATTATTTTATGTTTTTGGCAGTGTAATGTTCTAAAACATGACAGGCATCAAATTATGTGTGCACGTTCATGTGTTAAAGAAATGTGGAAATATACAAGTTATAACCTCATCTGGTCACAAAACACACCCCAAAAAATATATGAATAAATACAGAAGGAAATGTTAAAAAAATAAATACCATAAAACCGGGAGCCCTAATTATTATCCCCCAGAAGTGCTGTGTGAACGGAGCGCGCCGTGTGATCTGCTGCAGGTGAGGTGTCGCTGTGTGCTCTGCTGCAGGTGAGTTGTCACCGTGTGATCTGCTGCAGGTGAGTTGTAGCCGTGTGATCTGCTGCAGGTGAGTTGTGGCCGTGTGATCTGCTGCAGGTGAGTGAGTTGTCGCCGTGTGATCTGCTGCAGGTGAGTGAGTTGTAGCCGTGTGATCTGCTGCAGGTGAGTTGTGGCCGTGTGATCTGCTGCAGGTGAGTTGTGGCCGTGTGATCTGCTGCAGGTGAGTGAGTTGTAGCCGTGTGATCTGCTGCAGGTGAGTTGTGGCCGTGTGATCTGCTGCAGGTGTGTTGTCGCCGTGTGATCTGCTGCAGGTGAGTGAGTTGTAGCCGTGTGATCTGCTGCAGGTGAGTTGTGGCCGTGTGATCTGCTGCAGGTGAGTTGTGGCCGTGTGATCTGCTGCAGGTGTGTTGTCGCCGTGTGATCTGCTGCAGGTGAGTTGTCACCGTGTGATCCGCTGCAGGTGAGTTGTGGCCGTGTGATCTGCTGTTGGTGTGTTGTCGCCGTGTGATCTGCTGTTGGTGTGTGATCTGCTGCAGGTGAGTTGTCGCCGTGTGATCTGCTGTTGGTGTGTTGTCGCCGTGTGATCTGCTGTTGGTGTGTTGTTGCCGTGTGATCTGTGCGTTGTCGCCGTGTGATCTGCTGCAGGCGAGTTTCTGGGTGGCAGGGTTATTGATTGAGGGGTTTTCTTTCCTCCTCGAGTCTCGGCGCCTGTTCCACACCCTGTGATTCTGGGCAAATCACTTATTCTACAAAAAATAAATGTATGTTTGTGTACTGTAACTGGTGCTCATATAAAGCACTCAAATACCTTGTAAAACTACAAAAAATAAAAACAGGATTTGTTGTATCCTTCTCCAGGACCCCTCCCCGCTGCCGGGGTCTCAGGCCTGTGACCAGTGACACTGGGCTATATCGGTGTAAAAGTGACGGCTGTTCTGGTGCCGTTGCCCCCACCCCCTCTGCCTCCTCCCCTCCCCTATACCCTGTCCCTTCCCTCTGCCCCCCTTTCTCTCCCCCCTTTCCCCCTCCCGCCCTGCCTCCCCTTCGCCTCCCTCTCGCCGCCCTTTCTCCTCTCTGCCCCTTTTCTCCCCTCTGCCTACCTCCCCCCCCTCTGCCTCCCTCGATCTCCTCTGCCCCTTCTCCCTCCTCTGCCCCCTCCCTCGCCTCTCTCCTCTGCCCCCTCTCTCCCTTCTGCCTCCCCTTCTCCCCTCTGCCACATTCCTGCCCTCTGCCTCCCTCTCTCTCCCCTCTGCCTCCCTCTCATTTCTTTGCCCCATCTCTCCTCTCTGCCCCTTTTTTCCCCCTCTGCCTTCATGTCTCCCCACTGCCTCCCTCATTCCCCTCTGCCCCATCTATTCTCTCTGTCACCTCTGACCCCTCTGCCCCCTCTCTTCCCTCTTCCCATCCCTTGCCTCCTCCCCCTCTCTCCCCTCTACCTCCCTTTCTCCACACTGCCTCCCTCTCTCCCCACTGCCTCCCTCTCTCCCCACTGCCCCCTCTCCCCCTCCTTCTCTCTCTCCTCTGCTTCCTTCTCTCACCCTCCTCTGCCCCTCTCTCCCCCTCTGCCTCCCTCTCGCCCCTCTACCTCCCTCTCTCCCGTTTGCCCTGTTCCTTTCCTCTGTCTCCCTCTCTCTCCCCCACCTCCCCTCTCTTTCTCCCACACACTTCTTCTTTCTCTCCCTTCCCTCCTCTTCCCCTTTGTATGTTCCATCTTCATCTTTCATCTCTACCCACACTTCGGTCCCTGGTTTTATCCGGTACAATAACTATTGCACCTAAAAGGGGCCACTCGTGATCAGGTCCTCAGCCTTTGACACCAGCAGGGCTGTCTCAGCCTCTCATCCTTGTGAGGTAGATATTAGTAGTTGCCATGATGAGATATTGGGTGTGATATCATCTTACAGTGGATTTGATGCAATGTGATGTTTGTTTAACACACATTTACCACTGATGTGTTGTGTTCGTGCTCCGGTGTTAGCTTGTCTGTGGTTGTGGGTTCACTCACGTCACGGGTATTGTGGGGGGGGGGGGGGGTCACTGCATGTGCTCTCGTCCCGGGGGGCTAAACAAGACCTGAACTTCAGGGGGGTGGGCCAGTGCAAGGGCCACTATGCACAAACTCCAGACACCACTCTCTGGTCTACGGGGCTTTCTTTAATAACCCCCCGAGCAGGATAGGTTTATCAGAGGGGAGTGTTAAGGATGTGTAAATAAATGGTGCTCACACTCAAGAAGGAAATCGAAGACTAATTTCTAATAACAACACACATTTTTATATTATTTTAGACACCAAGATCATTAAAATCAGGTAAGTACTTTCGGAGTTAGCAAAATTAGAAGAAAACGTTAAAATGCCCACTTGTCAGTTCTTGAGGCATGCGCCTCGAACGCAGTAATGGTTTCTTATGGAAGCAAAAACGTTGACTGGATTGGGGTACTTGTAGACAGAGTTCGGGGTGCCCTTTGGGACTTACGGTGCTGGGGGGCCAAGGTCCGAGCCCCAGCAGCAGATTGGGTTCACTGCCCGGGGGTGTCTGGGTGCAGAGGTGCTGGTCGGGTGATAGCCTCGAACGCTACACCGGTCGCAAGCAGGGGGGACCTCTACGTTGGAGACTCTCACATTTCTTGGGTAGACACACAAAGGGGAAAAAAACGACAGAAGGGACACTTTCGATGTAGCCACGTTCGTCCTAAAGTCCCACGTCATGCTGGCCAGTTTTGACAGTGGTAGTGTCTAAATTTGACAATCAAGCGTTGGTTGCTGCAAAAGCTCCGTTACTCAGGGTATTGGTGCAGGGGGGCTCCTGGAGGGTCTAGCGTCTCAAAACTCGGCAGAGAAGCGGGGCTGACCTTTTGAGCCTCAAAAACTCCTCCTGGCTTGATGCTCCTTCAGTGGCCTGATGGCCAGTATAACAGTGTACCGGAGAGCTGTGGTCGGTGACTGCAGATGCGGGGGGGGGGGGGGGGGGGGGGCGGCTCCTCCACTCCAAGGGAGATGCTGACTGGTTGGTGAAGCACTGCATGGCCTTCCAAAGGTTTGAGAGGATGCACAGCTTTTGGATGAGTTCACTTCGCTGGTGTCAGTCGGACCCCTAAATACTCAATCTAGGGGCATTTAGGGGAGTGTAGGGTAGTAGCCAAGGGGCTACTTACCCCTGGGATGACTACAACCCCTGTCAGGATTGGGCATTACCCTGACCCAGAGTTTCTAGTTTCACCAAAAAAAGATGGTGAGACCCTTCCTCAACCGGCCACTTCAGGCAGCCACCCTCAGGGGTGTGCCTAGCCTGTAAGTGTGGCACGCCCTCCTGCATATCTAATTTCTTGCTTGCTCTGGTGCCAACTTTGCCTCAAGGGTCTGGGGGAGGCCAGGGTCACATATCAAAGGGTGGCAGAAGCTTTGAAGCCTTTGGCTATATTAATTTGTTAGCCATCCTGCTAGAGGAGGTGATAACACCTTCCTATGAGCAGCCATTGTTTCTTGCCTCTGAGAGCGCGGGCTCTCCCGTGCAGGGGTCAAAAACTCGTTTGTGGTGGTAGGCTGGAATTTACAAGTTGGCCAGCGCACTACAGGGCTGGTTAGGTTTCAGAATGAATCCATTACAGGCATAAGTACGGATTTACTAAGACGAGGCAATACAATTGGCAATACCTTTAGCTGCCACTATAAGCCACTAGTAAATGGTACCCAGGTATCCAGGGCATGAGTAACTAAGAGTTGGCCCCTGAGGGCCCCTCTAGGGCCCTGCATCCACGTGCACCCAGTCATACCATTGTAGGCTGAGTGCTCTGGTGCAACCCAAAAACATAAACTCGATACGGCCCACTGCCTGTGTGCTCTGTGGAAGGAGGCTGGCCAGGTTTGTAGTGGGTACCTAAGGTACTTACACCTTATACCAGGTCCAGTTATCCCTTATTAGTGAAATGTAGAAGTGTTCTACCAGCTTAGGCTGTCTAGGGGTAGCTGTAGCAGAGCAGCCAAGGCTGAACTATCAGACATGCAAAGCTCCTGCAATCCCACTATAGTTACACAGTACTTACACACAATAAAAGACAATACTCAGTGTTACCAAAAATAAAGGTACTTTATTTTAGTGACACAAGGCCAAAAATATCTTAGAGGCAATACTTCTTCTGGAGGTAAGTATTATACACAATATATACACTAGTAACCAAAATCAGGTAAGTAAACAGTCATAGAATAGTGCAAACAGTAGACAATACAGTAGATTGCAATCGGCCTAGGGGCAACACAAACCATATACTAAAATAATAGTATGTGAATGTTGAATTCCCCCCTAGGCAAATGTAGTGTGTAGAGGGGCGCTGGGAGTGCAAGAAAACACCAAAGGTAAGTAAAGCACCCCACCCCAGAGCCCAGGAAAGCTGGGGTAAAGTACAGCAAGTTTCCTCAGGACACACTACGAGCCATGATAAAGGATTTTGCAAGAACCAAGCAAGACTGCAAGCAACAAACAATGGATTCTTGGACCTGAATACTGGGGGAGAGAGGAGACCAAGTCCAGAAGTCAAAGAAGAGTCCAGAAGGACAGGAGCCTCTGCCAACCTGGAAGAAGGTGCAAAAGTGAATTCTCCGGTTAGAAGAAAAGTACAGAAATGCACCAAAGAAGACAGCTGTGGGTTCCTGCTTGGTGCAAGAGATGTTCCACGTCGAGTTGTTGGATGCAGGCTGTTTGCATCGCTGGATTCCGCCAGCAAGCCTTGGTTCAAGCAAATACACGTTTTGCGTCAAAGAGGAGCTGCCTGGACCCAGGAGGGATCTGGGGGTCTCAATTCGGAATGAGGAGACAGAAGGGACTTTCAGCACTTCAGAGAGCCCTAAGAAGATCAGGCAGCACCCACAGGAGTCCCAGAACACAGGGACAAAGAAGATGCAAAGAGCAGTCATCGCAGCACTACACTGGAGGGTCCCACGCCGCCGGAGAACAACTCAGGGAGCTGTGCGTCGCAGGATGGAGCGTTGGGAATCTGGGCTACCCTGTGCATCAAGAACATTTGGAAGAAGTGCACAGAAGCCCAAGGAGCTGCAGAAGATGCAATGCAGGTACTATTGCAGCACTGGGAGGTAAGCTCTTACCTCCACCAAAATTGGACAGCTGGACCTTTGGTCAGTCTGGGTCACTTCTGTCCACCACCTGTGTTCCAGGGAGCACGCTCATCGTCAGGAGAGGAGTCCCAGAGTACCGGTTGTTATCACAGAACGGTGCCTGGTAAAGCAGGTAAGAGACTCCGTCACTCCACAGGAAATTCCTTTGGTTCTTCTGGTGCAGGGTGAAGACAGGCAGTCCTCAGAGCGTGCACATCTTGGGAACTGTTGCAAATGCTGATTGGAGCTGAAGTTGCAGGTCACAGGAGTCGTCCTGGATACTTTGTTGCAGTTACAGCGATGCCTGGAGCAGTCTGCGGTTGATCCGACGGTCAGAAGCTGAAGCAGAGGATGCAGAGGAGTCCTGGAGGAATCTTGCAAGCTGAATCTGAGGAAACACCCAGAGGAGAGACCCTAAATAGCCCTGAGAGAGGGATTGGCTACCTACCCAGGCATGCTCCTATCAGGAGGGGTCTCTGACGTCACCTGCTGGCACTGACCACTCAGAGGTCTCCAGAGGGTCCCCGCACCATGGAATCCAAGATGGCAAAACCCAGGGACACTCTGGAGGATCTCTGGACACCACCCCTGGGGTGGTGATGGACAGAGGAGTGGTCACTCCCCTTGCCTTTGTCCAGTTTTGCGCCAGAGCAGGGACTGGGGGTCCCTAAATTCTCATTGGCACACTGGAACACCCTTATAATTCCCTAGTATATGGTACCTAGGTACCCAGGTTATTGGGGTTCCAGGAGATCCCTATAGGCTGCAGCAATCGTTTTCCACCCATAGGGAGCTCAGGCAATTCTTACACAGGCCTGCCACTGCAGCCTGCATGAAATAACGTCCACGTTATTTCACAGCCATTTTCACTGCACTTAAGTAACTTATAAGTCACCTATATGTCTAACCTTCACTTAGTGAAGGTTAGGTGCAAAGTTACTTAGTGTGAGGGCACCCTGGCACTAACCAAGGTGCCCCCACATCGTTCAGGACAAATTTCCCGAACTTTGTGAGTGCGGGGACACCATTACACGGGTGCACTACATATAGGTCAATACCTATATGTAGCACCACAATGGTAACTCCGAACATGGCCATGTAACATGTCTAGGATCATGGAATTGTCCCCCCAATACCATTCTGGTATTGGGGGGACAATTCCATGCATCCCCGGGTCTCTAGCACAGAACCCGGGTACTGCCAAACTGCCTTTCAGGGGTCTCCACTGCAGCTGCTGCTGCTGCCAACCCCTCAGTCAGGTTTCTGCCCCCCTGGGGTCTGGGCAGCCCAGTCCTACGAAGGCAAAACAAAGAATTTCCTCTGAGAGAGGGTGTTACACCCTCCCCCTTTGGCAATGGGTGTGAAGGGCTGGGGAGGAGTAGCCTCCCCCAGCCTCTGGAAATGCTTTGATGGGCACAGATGGTGCCCATCTCTGCATAAGCCAGTCTACACCGGTTCAGGGATCCCCCAGCCCTGCTCTGGCTCGAAACTGGACAAAGGAAAGGGGAGTGACCACTCCCCTGACCAGCACCTCCCAGGGGAGGTGCCCAGAGCTCCTCCAGTGTGTCCCAGACCTCTGCCATCTTGGATTCAGAGGTGCTGGGGCACAATGGACAGCTCTGAGTGGCCAGTGCCAGCAGGTGACATCAGAGACCCTCCTGATAGGTGCTTACCTCTTTTAGTAGCCAAGCCTCCTTTCTTAGTAGGCAAATCTCCTTTTTTGGCCTTTTAGGGTCTCTCCTGTGGGTTTCTCCTCAGATTCTGAATGCAAGAGCTCACCAGAGTTCTTCTGCACTTCTACCTTCGACTTCTGCCAAGGATCGACCGATGACTGCTCCAGGACACCTGCAAAACCACAACAAAGTAGCAAGACGACTACCAGCAACATTGTAGCGCCTAATCCTGCCGGCTTTCTCGACTGCTTCCTGGTGGTGCATGCTCTGAGGGCTGTCTGCCTTCACCCTGCACTGGAAATCCCGAAGAACTCTCCCGTGGGCTGACGGAGTCTTCCCCCTGCCAATGCAGGCACCAAACTTCTGCATCACCAGTCCTCTGGGTCTCCTCTCATCTCGACAAGCGTGGTCCCTGGAACACAGAGCTGGATCCAAGTGACCCCCACAGTTCAGTGGTCCTTCAGTCCAAGTTTGGTGGAGGTAGGTCCTTGCCTCCCCACGCCAGATGACAATCCTGTGTACTGCGTGATCTGCAGCTGCTCCGGCTTCTGTGTGTAGGAGGCTGGACTGGCTTGTAGTGAGTACCAAGGGGTACTTACACCTTGCACCAGGCCCAGGTACCCCTTATTAGTGTATAGGGTGTCTAGCAGCTTAGGCTGATAGATAATGGTAGCTTAGCAGAGCAGCTTAGGCTGAACTAGGAGACGTGTGAAGCTACTACAGTACCACAAATGCATATGCACAATATCATAAGAAAACACAATACACAGTTATACTAAAAATAAAGGTACTTTATTTTTATGACAATATGCCAAAAGTATCTCAGTGAGTACCCTCATTATGAGGATAAGAAATATACACAAGATATATGTACACAATACCAAAAATATGCAGTATAGTCTTAGAAAACAGTGCAAACAATGTATAGTTACAATAGGATGCAATGGAAACACATAGGGATAGGGGCAACACAAACCATATACTCCAAAAGTGGAATGCGAACCACAAATGGACCCCAAACCTATGTGACCTTGTAGAGGGTTGCTGGGACTATTAGAAAATAGTAAGGGTTAGAAAAATACCCCACCCCAAGACCCTGAAAAGTGAGTGCAAAGTGCACTAAAGTTCCCCCAAAGACTTAGAAGTCGTGGTAGAGGAATAATGCAGGAAAGACACAAACCAGCAATGCAACAACGATGGATTTCCAGTCGAGGGTACCTGTGGAACAAGGGGACCGAGTCCAAAAGTCACGAGCGAGTCGGAGATGGGCAGATGCCCAAGAAATGCCGGCTGTTGGAGCAAAGAAGCTTCTACTGGACCGAAGAAGCTGTGGTTTCTGCAGGAACGACAAGGGCTAGAGACTTCTTCTTTGGAGGATGGATCCCCCATGCCATGGAGAGTCGTGCAGAAGTTTTTTCCCGCCGGATGGACGCCAACAAGCCTTGCTAGCTGCAAGTCGTGCTGTTAGCGTTTTTGGATGCTGCTGTGGCCCAGGATGGACCAGGATGTCGCCAATTTCGTCTGGGGACAGAGGGGACGCCGAGCAAGCCAAGGAGCCCTCTCAGAAGCAGGCAGCACCCACAGAAGTGCCAGAACAGGCACTACGAAGTAAAGTGAAACGGTGCTTGCCTGAAGTTACACAAAGGAGTCCCACGTCGCCGGGGACAAACTTAGAAAGTCGTGCAATGCAGGTTAGAGTGCCGTGGACCCAGGCTTGGGTGTGCACAAAGGATTTCCGCCGGAAGTGCACGGAAGCCGGAGAAGTTGCAAAAGTCGCGAAAACCAACAATGCAGTCTGGCGTGGGGAGGCAAGGACTTACCTCCACCAAACTTGGACTGAAGAGTCACTGGACCGTGGGGGTCACTTGGACAGTCTTGCTGGATTCAAGGGACCTCGCTCGTCGTCGTGAGAGGAGACCCAAGGGACCGTGATGCAGCTTTTTGGTGCCTGCGTTGGCAGGGGGAAGATTCCGTCGACCCACGGGAGATTTCTTCGCAGCTTCTGATGCAGAGAGGAGGCAGACTACCCCCACAGGATGCACCACCAAGAAAAACAGTCGAGAAGGCAGCAGGAGCGGCGTTACAATGTTGCAGTAGTCATCTTAGCTACTTTGTTGCAGTTTTGCAGGCTTCCAGCGCGGTCAGCAGTCGATTTCTTGGCAGAAGGTGAAGAGGGAGATGCAGAGGAACTCTGGTGAGCTCTTGCATTCGTTATCTGAGGAATCCCCAAAGGAAGAGACCCTAAATAGCCAGAAAAGAGGGTTTGGCTACTTAGGAGAGAGGATAGGCTAGCAACACCTAAAGGAGCCTATCAGAAGGAGTCTCTGACGTCAGCTGTGGGCACTGGCCACTCAGAGCAGTCCAGTGTGCCAGCAGCACCTCTGTTTCCAAGATGGCAGAGGTCTGGAGCACACTGGAGGAGCTCTGGGCACCTCCCAGGGGAGGTGCAGGTCAGGGGAGTGGTCACTCCCTTTTCCTTTGTCCAGTTTCACGCCCAGGCAGGGCTGAGGGGTCCCTGAACCGGTGTAGACTGGCCTATGCAGAATTCAGCACCTCTGTGCCCAACAAAGCATTTCCAGAGGCTGGGGGAGGCTACTCCTCCCCTGCCTTCACACCATTTTCCAAAGGGAGAGGGTGTAACACCCCCTCTCTGAGGAAGTCCTTTGTTTTGCCATCCTGGGCCAGGCCTGGCTGGACCCCAGGAGGGCAGAAGCCTGTCTGTGGGGTTGGCAGCAGCAGCAGCTGCAGTGTAACCCCAGAAAAGGCAGTTTGGCAGTACCAGGGTCTGTGCTACAGACCACTGGGAGCATGGAATTGTGCCAACTATGCCAGGATGGTATAGAGGGGGCAATTCCATGATCTTAGACATGTTACATGGCCATATTCGGAGTTACCATTGTGAAGCTACACATAGGTAGTGACCTATGTGTAGTGCACGCATGTAATGGTGTCCCCGCACTCACAAAGTCAGGGAATTTGCCCTGAACAATGTGGGGGCACCTGGGCTAGTGCCAGGGTGCCCACACACTAAGTAACTTTGCACCTAACCTTTACCAGGTAAAGGATAGACATATAGGTGACTTATAAGTTACTTAAGTGCAGTGAAAATGGCTGTGAAATAATGTGTGCATTATTTCACTCAGGCTGCAGTGGCAGGCCTGTGTAATAATTGTCAGAGCTCCCTATGGGTGGCAAAAGAAATGCTGCAGCCCATAGGGATCTCCTGGAACCCCAATACCCTGGGTACCTCAGTACCATATACTAGGGAATTATAAGGGTGTTCCAGTAAGCCAATCTGAATTGGTAAAATTGGTCACTAGCCTGTTAGTGACAATTTGAAAGTAATGAGAGAGCATAACCACTGAGGTTCTGGTTAGCAGAGCCTCAGTGAGACAGTTAGTCACTACACAGGTAACACAGTCAGGCACACTTATGAGCACTGGGGCCCTGTGTTGCAGGGTCCCAGTGACACATACAACTAAAACAACATATATACAGTGAAAAATGGGGGTAACATGCCAGGCAAGATGGTACTTTCCTACACTGTGCACTCTTCTAAGGATTCCTTTGTGCACAGCCTAGCCTGGGTCCCCAGCACTCCGTCCTGCATTGCCCAACTCGCTGAGTTGGACTCCGACATCGTGGGATCCTCCTTTGTGACTCTGAGTCGACCGCTGTCCTCAGATCTTCTAAGTGCCCGTTCCAGTACTTCTGCGGGTGTTGCCTGCTTCTGCGGGGGCTCTCTGAGTTGCTGAGTGCCCCCTCTGTCTCCTCCTTCAAGGGGCCACAACCCAGTCCTTCCTGGTCCCCAGCAGCACCCAAAATCCTCAACTGCAGCTCTTGCAGCTAGCAAGGCTTGTTTGCGGTATTTTTGCGTGGAAACAACTCTGCATCCTCCAGCCCTTCGTGGGACATCTTCAGACCAAAGGAGAAGTTCCTGCCACCTTCCGTTGTTGCAGAATCTTCGGCTTCTTCCACCCGGAGGCAGCACTTTTGCACCTTCATCCAGGGTTTACTGGGCTCCTGCCCTCCCCCCACCCCCGGACACCTTTGTGACTTTTGGATTTGGTCCCCTTCTTCCACAGGTCCTCAGGTCCAGGAATCCGTCTTCAGTGCGCTGCAGTCAGTTGTTGTCTTTGCAGAATCCCCTATCTCGACTTTACTGTCTTACCTCCTAAGGGAGTATGTCCACTGAGATACTTTTGGCATATTGTCACTAAAATAAAGTACCTTTATTTTTAGTAACACTGAGTATTGTGTTTCTTATTATATAGTACCTATATGATATAGGTGGTATAGTAGGATCTTTGCATGTCTCCTAGTTCAGCCTAAGCTGCTCTGCTATAGCTACCTCTAACAGCCTAAGCTGCTAGAACCCCTCTAATCTACTAATAAGGGATAACTGGACCTGGCACAGGGTGTAAGTACCTCTTGGTACCACTATAAGCCAGGACAGCCTCCTACACCACCCTTAAGGTGTTGCATGTGAGGTGAACTCTCCATTTCATTTCCCTCCATCTTGGATGGAAGGAAAATAGGCAATCATGTGTAAGGATGTGTAGGGACCACCGAAAGTGGTACCTTAGTGGGTGTAGCCACCCTAAGGTTCACGACCCATCGGACGTAACTTGGTTCCCTCTAAAACACCCACTAAATACAGTATTGTGGACCTGCTGCACATAGAAAAGATGCCAAACCCTGCCAGCTCACCCAGGACCCAACAATCGCTGCTGAGGAGCTGCTGGACAACTGGATGACTCTACAAAAATCCCAGAGGATCTCAAGACTTCGCAAATCAACAAAGAACTCCCTCCAGAGTGGAGGTACCACCACTAACTCCTGAACCGGATGCCTCAGCTGGACCAAACTGGGTATTGGCCAGCCCACGTCGGACATCACGAAGGACAGCCTGTCCATGACTGAACTAGGACCAGGAGGAAGACCCAGTCAAAGGGACTTCAGAAACAACCTGGACCTCCCACCAGAGTGCCCACGTTGTCCTGCAAACTACCCTTGAACCACCTTACCTCCTGCCTCTAAAGACGTCCTTGCACACAGCTCCTCGATCACCGATTCGCTCTGCACCAGGCCGCCCTGTGCCCTGTACCGAAGAGGCAGCTGTGCCCTAAGGGTCCCCCACACCTTGCCACCTCAACACTCCAAGGGGACCCCCAGGATTCACCTTAAAATTTACTTGTGCTGTGCTTTTCCTAGTGATCCCTTGCAATGGCCCTACACCAGATCCAGAGACCTCTTCCTGCTGCTCCCACTGGAACCAGGAGCTGCCTGACCTTCTTCAGCTGGCACAGCATGCCCACCAACCACCTTGACCAACCTGCAAAAGAAGAACTTGGAAAACCAACTGTGTGATTTTCTGTGTATTTTTAAAAGTTATCCTCCATTGATTCCTATGGTGCATAATTACTCAGAGAAAGACTTTATTAAACTTCAGAAATTCAAATCTCGAAAAGTACTTAACCATTTCTGATGATCTTGGTTTTTAAATTTATATAAAAATCTGAAGTTCTGAGTTGGTCTTGATTTATTCCTTTGAGTGTGTGAATTGCAAGCTTGATGCATTCAGTATTGCAAATTCTTTGCACTTCCCCAGGATTGGCCGAACTGCTTGAGCAGCCTACCATAAAAATTAGAGCATTAGGTGGTCTAGTTTTTATCCCTGTAAACCAACGTGTGGTTGCCTGGACTCCCTGCACAGCGTGCCTAGCTTTGCACACTACATAGAGAGCCAGCCTCCCACATTTAGTGTATCAGCGTGGGATAAGGACTGTGCATTTGCTGATACGACTTTGTCAACTTTGTGTGCAAATTGCCTTTAGCTTAATTGTTTTGTTTTTCATTTGGTTCATTTTTTTGCAAATTTAAAAAATAATTGTTAGGGCCCTGGTTTGGTCCCTATAGCAATAGCAAAAGTTTAAAAGTCCTTACTTAAGTTGACGTAATCCAAAAAGGGGATTTCAATTTTTTTAAACGGTCCCAACTTTAGTAAAGTAAACATGTCTGATTCAGAGACCCGAAACCAGGATCTCAACCTGGAACCTTATGAGACATGTAGCTGCGACCAATTAAGGAGGATCTGTAGACTATATCAAATTTGTACTGGGAAAAGCCCCATTGCAGAGAAAGTTAGGTTTCTAGCGCCCAGCACGAAAAAGATAATCCCAGAGATGAAGGAGATGATGATAATGCATCTGTGGTGGATGAGGAAGCTGTGGACAATGGAGGGGAGGGTAGGTCCTCTCACTCCAGCACTAGCACACCCACAGAAGCAGACCTGGACATTGCCAGGGTGACCAAAAGTCTGGCATTAGAGAGTCAGCTTTTGAAGACTGAGAAACAAAGAAAAGAGTTGGGTCTAGGACCCATCTCTGGTGGCAGCATACAAGTTTTGAGGGAGAAATCCTTCAACATCAAACTTCCAAAAGGAGTTGTTGTGAGAAAGTAGCCTCTTTCTAGCCTTGTTACCCCCACTTTTGGCCTGTTTGTGAGTGTATGTCAGGGTGTTTGTCACTGTTTTCACTGTCTCACTGGGATCCTGATAGCCAGGCCCCAGTGCTCATAGTGAAAACACTATGGCCCTCATTCTGACCTTGGCGGTCTTTTTGCAAGACCGCCGAGTTACCGCCGCTGTAAATACCGCCGACCGCGGCGGTATGCCGCTGCGCGTATTCCGACCGCTGGGAGCGTCTCGCCGGAAAACCGCCAGCAGCCACACTGGCGGTCGGCGGGAAAGTGAGGACTGGTCAACCTCCACCGCCACGCCAGCAGAACACCGCCCCCAGAATTACGACCCACATTTCTGTGTGGCGGTCTTCTGTTGGCGGTCTTCTGTTGGCGGTCACCTCCCTATGGCTCCCGTCGCCTCCCGGAGGACCAACGCACAAGGTAAGTTGATCGTCCGTGAGGGGAGGGGGTGGGGGGGGGTTGTGTGATGTGTGGGTGCATGGGGGTGTGTAGAGGGGGTGTGTGAGTGCGTGCATGCGGGCGGGGGGTGCTGCTGTGCCTATGGGCAATGTGTGTAGTTCGGGGGGGTGCGCATGTTGGCATGTATGTGTGCGGGTATGTGTCCCCGTTGTGTGTGTGTGTGTGTAGGGGGTGTGCATATGTGCATGTTGGGGGTGCGTGCATGTCGGGGTGCGTGTATGTGCATGTCGGGGTGGGGGGGGCAGGGGGTTCGTACCACCTCTGGGGGGGTGGAGGGTGTGGGGGGAGGACTCGGGGGGGGCAGTGGGGGGTGGGGGAGACCCCTATCAGTGCCAGGGAAGGAGTTCCCTGGCCCCGATAGCGCCTACCGCCATGGTTCGCATGGCGGTTCCCGACCGCCAAAAACCGCGGCGGTAGGCAGGGTCATGATACGGTTGGCGGTCTTGGGTCGACCGCCGGCCCGGAGTGCCCAAACTCCAGCCCGTCGGTCATGACCGCCGTGGCGGTCGGAGTGGGAAAGTGGCGGTCGGTCGCGGCGGTGACCGCCGCGGTCAGAATGCCATTTTTTGGGCCGCCGGTCTGTTCGCGGTCCGACCGCCGACTCTCCGCCGACCGCCAAGGTTGGAATGAGGGCCTATGTTTTCGGTATGTTTGTTATGTGTCACTGGGACCCTGCTGGTCAGGACCCCAGTGCTCATAAGTTTGTGGCCTATATGTATGTGTCACTGGGACCCTGTCACACAGGGCCCCAGTGCTCATAAGGGTGCATGTATGTGTTACCTGTGTAGTGACTAACTGTCTCACTGAGGCTCTGCTAACCAGAACCTCAGTGGTTATGCTCTCTCATTACTTTCAAATTGTCACTATCAGGCTAGTGACCAATTTTACCAATTCACATTGGCTTACTGGAACACCCTTATAATTCCCTAGTATATGGTACTGAGGTACCCACTGCAGCCTAAGTGAAATAATGCCCACATTATTTCACAGCCATTTTCACTGCACTTAAGTAACTTATAAGTCACCTGTATATCTATCCTTTACCTGGTAAAGGTTAGGTGCAAAGTTACTTAGTGTGTGGGCACCCTGGCACTAGCCAAGGTGCCCCCACATTGTTCAGGGCAAATTCCCCGACTTTGTGAGTGCGGGGACACCATTACATGCGTGTACTACACATAGGTCACTACCTATGTGTAGCTTCACAATGGTAACTCCGAATATGGCCATGTAACATGTCTAAGATCATGGAATTGCCCCCTCTATGCCATCCTGGCATAGTTGGCACAATTCCATGCTCCCAGTGGTCTGTAGCACAGACCCTGGTACTGCCAAACTGCCTTTTCTGGGGTTACACTGCAGCTGCTGCTGCTGCCAACCCCACAGACATGCTTCTGCCCTCCTGGGGTCCAGCCAGGCCTGGCCCAGGATGGCAGAACAAAGGACTTCCTCAGAGAGGGGGTGTTACACCCTCTCCCTTTGGAAAATGGTGTGAAGTCAGGGGAGGAGTAGCCTCCCCCAGCCTCTGGAAATGCTTTGTTGGGCACAGAGGTGCCCAATTCTACATAAGCCAGTCTGCACCGGTTCAGGGTCCCCTCAGCCCTGCCTGGGCACGAAACTGGACAAAGGAAAGGGGAGTGACCGCTCCCCTGACCTGCACCTCCCCTGGGAGGTGCCCAGAGCTCCTCCAGTGTGCTCCAGACCTCTGCCATCTTGGAAACAGAGGTGCTGCTGGCACACTGGACTGCTCTGAGTGGCCAGTGCCCACTGCTGACGTCAGAGACTCCTTCTGATAGGCTCCTTCAGGTGTTAGTAGCCTATCCTCTCTCCTAGGTAGCCAAACCCTCTTTTCTGGCTATTTAGGGTCTCTTTCTTTGGGGATTCCTCAGATAACGAATGCAAGAGCTCACCAGAGTTCCCCTGCATCTCCCTCTTCACCTTCTGCCAAGAAATCGACTGCTGACCGCGCTGGAAGCCTGCAAAACTGCAACAAAGTAGCTAAGACGACTACTGCAACATTGTAACACCGCTCCTGCTGCCTTCTCGACTGTTTTTCTTGGTGGTGCATCCTGTGGGGGTAGTCTGCCTCCTCTCTGCATCAGAAGCTGCGAAGAAATCTCCCGTGGGTCGACGGAATCTTCCCCCTGCTAACGCAGGCACCAAAAAGCTGCATCACGGTCCCTTGGGTCTCCTCTCACGACGACGAGCGAGGTCCCTTGAATCCAGCAAGACTGTTCACGTGACCCCCACGGTCCAGTGACTCTTCAGTCCAAGTTTGGTGGAGGTAAGTCCTTGCCTCCCCACGCCAGACTGCATTGTTGGTTTTCGCGACTTTTGCAACTTCTCCGGCTCCCGTGCACTTCCGGCGGAAATCCTTTGTGCACACCCAAGCCTGGGTCCCCGGCACTCTAACCTGCATTGCACGACTTCCTAAGTTGGTCTCCAGCGACGTGGGACTCCTTTGTGTAACTTCAGGCGAGCACCGTTTCACGCATCCTCATAGTGCCTGTTTCTGGCACTTCTCCGGGTGCTACCTGCTGCTGAGAGGGCTCCTTGTCTTGCTCGACGACCCCTCTACCTCCTGGTCCAATTTGCACCATCCTGGTCCATCCTGGTCCACAGCAGCCTCCAAAAACGCTAACCGCACGACTTGCAGCTAGCAAGACTTGTTGGCATCCATCCGGCGGGAAAGCACTTCTGCACAACTCTCCATGGCGTGGGGGATCCATCCTCCAAAGGGGAAGTCTCTAGCCCTTGTCGTTCCTGCAGAATTCCTTGCTTCTTCAGTCCAGTAGAAGCTTCTTTGCACCAACAGCTGGCATTTCTTGGGCATCTGCCCATCTCCGACTTGCTTGTGACTTTTGGACTCGGTCCCCTTGTTCCACAGGTACCCTCGATTGGAAATCCATTGTTGTTGCATTATTGGGTTGTGTTATTCTTGCATTATTCCTCTATCACGACTTCTGTGTCTTTAGGGGAACTTCAGTGCACTTTGCACTCACTTTTCAGGGTCTTGGGGTGGGGTATTTTTCTAACCCTTACTATTTTCTAATAGTCCCAGCGACCCTCTACAAGGTCACATAGGTTTGGGGTCCATTCGTGGTTCGCATTCCACTTTTGGAGTATATGGTTTGTGTTGCCCCTATCCCTATGTGCTTCCATTGCATCCTATTGTAATTTTACACTGTATGCACTGTTTTCTAAGACTATACTGCATATTTTTGGTATTGTGTACATATATCTTGTGTATATTTCTTATCCTCATACTGAGGGTACTCACTGAGATACTTTTGGCATATTGTCATAAAAATAAAGTACCTTTAGTTTTAGTATAACTATGTATTGTGTTTTCTTATGATATTGTGCATAATCATTTGTGGTACTGTAGTAGCTTCACACGTCTCCTAGTTCAGCCTAAGCTGCTCTGCTAAGCTACCATTATCTATCAGCCTAAGCTGCTAGACACCCTATACACTAATAAGGGATACCTGGGCCTGGTGCAAGGTGTAAGTACCCCTTGGTACTCACTACAAGCCAGTCCAGCCTCCAACAGTTGTCCCTCCCTTCTCTGAAGGGGATGATATAGTCAAATGGTTTTCTGCCTTTGATAGAGCTGTATTGGGTGGGAAATTGAGAAAAAGCATTGGGGCACACTGTTGTGGGAGTTATTCTCAGGAAAGTGCAGGACTAGGCTCCTGACACTGAATGAGCCAGATTCTAAATCTTATGGTCTCATGAAGAGTACCCTGATCGAGGGCTTTGGATTTACAACGGAAGAGTACAGAATAAAGTTCAGGGAGGCTCGAAAACCCAGCACCAGACTTTGTGGACTATTCAGTAAATATTCTGGGTGGTTGGTTACCTTGTAACAAGGTACACGATTTTGATGGGCTGTACAACGTATTCATGAAAGAGCATCTGCTCAGTAATTGTTTCAATGATAGTCTACATCAGCGCCTGATAGACCAGCGTCCACTTTCCCCTAGAGAGTTGGGGAGGAAGGCAGACTATTGGGTCAAAACAGAAGTAACCAAAACTACCACTGGTGGGTGTGAGAAGGTAGCCTCTTTCTAGCCTTGTTACCCCCACTTTTGGCCTGTTTGTGAGTGTATGTCAGGGTGTTTGTCACTGTTTTCACTGTCTCACTGGGATCCTGATAGCCAGGCCCCAGTGCTCATAGTGAAAACACTATGTTTTCAGTATGGTTGTTATGTGTCACTGGGATCCTGCTGGTCAGGACCCCAGTGCTCATAGGTTTGTGGCCTATATGTATGTGTCACTGGGACCCTGTCACACAGGGCCCCAGTGCTCATAGGTGTGCATGTACATGTTCCCTGTGTGGTGCCTAACTGTCTCACTGAGGCTCTGCTAACCAGAACCTCAGTGGTTATGCTCTCTCATTACTTTCAAATTGTCACTAACAGGCTAGTGACCAATTTTACCAATTTACATTGGCTTACTGGAACACCCTTATAATTCCCTAGTATATGGTACTGAGGTACCCAGGGTATTGGGGTTCCAGGAGATCCCTATGGGCTGCAGCATTTCTTTTGCCACCCATAGGGAGCTCTGACAATTCTTACACAGGCCTGCCACTGCAGCCTGAGTGAAATAACGTCCACGTTATTTCACAGCCATTTTTCACTGCACTTAAGTAACTTATAAGTCACCTATATGTCTAACCTTTACCTGGTAAAGGTTAGGTGCAAAGTTACTTAGTGTGAGGGCACCCTGGCACTAGCCAAGGTGCCCCCACATTGTTCAGAGCCAATTCACTGAACTTTGTGAGTGCGGGGACACCATTACACGCGTGCACTACATATAGGTCACTACCTATATGTAGCTTCACCATGGTAACTCCAAATATGGCCATGTAACATGTCTATGATCATGGAATTGCCCCCTCTATGCCATCCTGGCATAGTTGGCACAATCCCATGATCCCAGTGGTCTGTAGCACAGACCCTGGTACTGCCAAACTGCCCTTCCTGGGGTTTCACTGCAGCTGCTGCTGCTGCCAACCCCTCAGACAGGCAGCTGCCCTCCTGGAGTCCAGCCAGGCCTGGCCCAGGATGGCAGAACAAAGAACTTCCTCTGAGAGAGGGTGTGACACCCTCTCCCTTTGGAAAATGGTGTGAAGGCAGGGGAGGAGTAGCCTCCCCCAGCCTCTGGAAATGCTTTGTTGGGCACAGATGTGCCCAATTCTGCATAAGCCAGTCTACACCGGTTCAGGGACCCCTTAGCCCCTGCTCTGGCGCGAAACTGGACAAAGGAAAGGGGAGTGACCACTCCCCTGACCTGCACCTCCCCTGGGAGGTGTCCAGAGCTCCTCCAGTGTGCTCCAGACCTCTGCCATCTTGGAAACAGAGGTGCTGCTGGCATACTGGACTGCTCTGAGTGGCCAGTGCCATCAGGTGACGTCAGAGACTCCTTGTGATAGGCTCCTTCAGGTGTTAGTAGCCTTTCCTCTCTCCTAGGTAGCCAAACCCTCTTTTCTGGCTATTTAGGGTCTCTGTCTCTGGGGAAACTTTAGATAACGAATGCATGAGCTCAGCCGAGTTCCTCTGCATCTCCCTCTTCACCTTCTGATAAGGAATCGACCGCTGACCGCGCTGGAAGCCTGCAAACCTGCAACATAGTAGCAAAGACGACTACTGCAACTCTGTAACGCTGATCCTGCCGCCTTCTCGACTGTTTTCCTGCTTGTGCATGCTGTGGGGGTAGTCTGCCTCCTCTCTGCACCAGAAGCTCCGAAGAAATCTCCCGTGGGTCGACGGAATCTTCCCCCTGCAACCGCAGGCACCAAAAAGCTGCATCTCCGGTCCCTTGGGTCTCATCTCAGCACGACGAGCGAGGTCCCTCGAATCCAGCAACACCGTCCAAGTGACCCCCACAGTCCAGTGACTCTTCAGCCCAAGTTTGGTGGAGGTAAGTCCTTGCCTCACCTCGCTGGGCTGCATTGCTGGGAACCGCGACTTTGCAAGCTACTCCGGCCCCTGTGCACTTCCGGCGGAAATCCTTTGTGCACAGCCAAGCCTGGGTCCACGGCACTCTAACCTGCATTGCACGACTTTCTAAGTTGGTCTCCGGCGACGTGGGACTCCTTTGTGCAACTTCGGCGAGCACCGTTTCACGCATCCTCGTAGTGCCTGTTTCTCGCACTTCTCCGGGTGCTACCTGCTTCAGTGAGGGCTCTTTGTCTTGTTCGACGTCCCCTCTCGCTGCAGGTCCAATTTGCGACCTCCTGGTCCCTCCTGGGCCCCAGCAGCGTCCAAAAACGCCAAACGCACGATTTGCGTGTAGCAAGGCTTGTTGGCGTCCGTCCGGCGGTAAAACACTTCTGCACGACTCTCCAAGGCGTGGGGGATCCATCCTCCAAAGGGGAAGTCTCTATCCCTTGTCGTTCCTGCAGTATTCACAGTTCTTCAGCCTAGTAAGAGCTTCTTTGCACCAACCGCTGGCATTTCTTGGGCATCTGCCCATCTCCGAGCTGCTTGTGACTTTTGGACTTGGTCCCCTTGTTCCACAGGTACCCTCAGTCAGGAATCCATCGTTGTTGCATTGCTGATTTGTGTTTTCCTTGCATTCTCCCTCTAACACGACTATTTTGTCCTTAGGGGAACTTTAGTGCACTTTGCACTCACTTTTCAGGGTCTTGGGGAGGGTTATTTTTCTAACTCTCACTATTTTCTGATAGTCCCAGCGACCCTCTACAAGGTCACATAGGTTTGGGGTCCATTCGTGGTTCGCATTCCACTTCTGGAGTATATGGTTTGTGTTGCCCCTATCCCTATGTTTCCCCATTGCATCCTATTGTAACTATACATTGTTTGCACTGTTTTCTAAGACTATACTGCATATTTTTGCTATTGTGTATATATATCTTGTGTATATTTCCTATCCTCTCACTGAGGATACACTCTAAGATACTTTGGCATATTGTCATAAAAATAAAGTACCTTTATTTTTAGTATAACTGTGTATTGTGTTTTCTTATGATATTGTGCATATGACACTAAGTGGTACTGTAGTAGCTTCACACGTCTCCTAGTTCAGCCTAAGCTGCTCTGCTAAGCTACCATTATCTATCAGCCTAAGCTGCTAGACACCCTATACACTAATAAGGGATAACTGGGCCTGGTGCAAGCTGCAAGTACCCCTTGGTACTCACTACAAGCCAGTCCAGCCTCCTACATTGGTTGTGCAGCGGTGGGATAAGTGCTTTGAGACTACTTACCACTCTTGTCATTGTACTTTTCATAAGAGAAAAATATACAAAACAAGGTCAGTGTATATACACATAGCCAAAAAGTTTTGCATTTCCTCTTTTCACTCTTTTCTAAGTGCTGAAAAGTACTTCTAAACTTTCAAAAAGTTCTTAAAAGTTTAAAAAGTTTTTTTCTGTCTTTCCAAAAAGTTCTGAAAACTTTTTTCTCTTTGTCTATCACTTTAACTCTCTCTAAAAATGTCTGGCACAGGCCAAAAAGTTGAACTGTCCAAACTTGCATATGATCACCTTAGCTGGAAAGGAGCAAGGAGTCTCTGCATAGAGAGAGGTTTGAGTGTAGGGAAGAATCCTTCCTTAGAACTGTTAATTAATATGCTTAGAGTACAGGATAAGGCCATAAGTGCCCAATCTGTAGAAAAAGTAGCTAATGGTTCTCAATCTGATCCAGGGACTCCCCCAGGAAAAGGTTCAGGAAAGAAACTTCTCAGCCTGCCCATTACTAGACAGTCTAGCATAGTTGGTACAGAGGTTGAATCACATCATACTGATGATGTGCTCTCACATTATGCTGGTAGCCAAGCTGTTAGGGTGCCCCTTGTAAGGGACAGGTCTCCTTCTGTTCATTCCCATCATACCTCTGTATCTAGAAATGTCCCTCCCACCCACCCTGATGACAGATTGTTAGAAAGGGAGCTCAATAGATTGAGAGTGGAACAAACCAGACTGAAGCTCAAGAAGCAACAGCTGGATTTGGATAGACAGTCTTTAGAAATAGAGAGGGAAAGACAGAAGCTGGGTTTAGATACCCATGGTGGCAGCAGCATTATTCCCCATAGTCATCCTGCAAAAGAGCATGATTCCAGGAATCTGCACAAGATAGTTCCCCCTTATAAGGAGGGGGATGACATTAACAAGTGGTTTGCTGCACTTGAGAGGGCCTGTGCTGTACAGGATGTCCCTCAAAAGCAGTGGGCTGCTATCCTATGGCTATCATTTACTGGAAAAGGTAGGGATAGGCTCCTTACTGTAAAAGAAAATGATGCTAATAATTTCCAAGTTCTTAAGAATGCACTCCTGGATGGTTATGGCTTAACCACTGAACAGTACAGGATAAAGTTCAGAGAGACCAAAAAGGAGTCTTCACAAGACTGGGTTGATTTCATTGACCATTCAGTGAAGGCCTTGGAGGGGTGGTTACATGGCAGTAAAGTTACTGATTATGAAAGCCTGTATAACACAATCCTGAGAGAGCATATACTTAATAATTGTGTGTCTGATTTGTTGCACCAGTACCTGGTAGACTCTGATCTGACCTCTCCCCAAGAATTGGGAAAGAAGGCAGACAAATGGGTCAGAACAAGAGTGAACAGAAAAGTTCATACAGGGGGTGACAAAGATGGCAATAAGAAGAAAGATGGTGAAAAATCTCAAGATAAGCATGGGGATAAGGCTAAAACCAAAGATCCCACTTCAAATCTTAAACACTCTTCAGAGGGTGGGGATAAAACAAATTCTTCCTCTTCTTCCCAACCTGCACACATTAAAAAGCCTTGGTGCTTTGTGTGTAAAAACAGAGGCCATAGGCCAGGGGATAAGTCCTGTCCAGGTAAACCCCCTGAGCCTACCACCACTAATACATCAAGCTCTAGTGCCCCTAGCAGTAGTGGTACTAGTGGTGGGACTGCTGGCAACAGTCAAGCAAAGGGTGTAGTTGGGTTCACTTATGGGTCCATAGTGGAAACTGTTGTAATCAGTCCCAAGACAGTTTCTGTCACACCTAGTGGCATTGGCCTTGCCACACTGGCTGCTTGTCCCCTTACAATGGATAAGTACAGGCAGACAGTTTCAATAAATGGTGTTAAGGACTTGGCCTACAGGGACACAGGTGCCAGTTTCACTTTGGTGACTGAAAACCTAGTGCCTCCTGAACAATACATCATTGGACAACAGTATAAGATTATTGATGTCCATAACTCCACCAAGTTTCTTCCCTTAGCTATAATTCAGTTTAGTTGGGGTGGAGTTACTGGCCCTAAGCAGGTGGTGGTATCACCTAGCTTACCTGTAGACTGTCTCTTAGGTAATGACCTAGAGGCCTCAGGTTGGGCTGATGTAGAGTTTTATGCCCATGCAGCCATGCTGGGCATCCCTGAGGAATTGTTCCCTCTCATTTCAAGTGAAATGAAAAAGCAAAGGAGAGAAGGCCTGAAAACTCAGGATCCCTCTCCATCAACAGGTAAAAAGGGTATCACAGTATCCCCTAACCACCCTACCATTCAGGATACTATTCCTGTGGTGGGAGAAACCTCTCCTGGGGTGGCACCTGTTCCAAGGGAATCATCAGCTGGCAAAGCTGGACTCCCTGAGGTGGAAGTACCTCTCTGTGGGATAACTAACATTGGTGAGAAAAAGAACACCATTTTAGTTAACATGGAGCATCCCTCCAACCCTCCCAGAGAAACTTTAGTGCAGAAACCCTGCACTACCTCACAACACTTAGGACAGCATCCCTGCCCTAGTGTGGAGCTCATAGGACAGCATCCCTGCCCTGCTCCAACTCAAGAGAAACAGCATCCCTGTTCTCTCTTCCAGCCAGATGGACAAAGTTTTTGCCCAGCTATGGCTTTTCTGAGACAGCATCCCTGTCTGGCATTTCCATCACTACAAATAGGTTCAGTGGACAATTCCCACTGCTCTAAACTAAAACTTACTGATAGAAACTCTGAAAATACATCTTCACATTGTTGCTTAGCTAAAAAACTTCAAACAGGGTGGTTTACATCCCCACAGGGAAGTAACCATATAGTGGATGATAAAGGGAGTAACCAGTCTATTGCAGAGCTACTCTCTACTTATCACCACTTAGACAATAAAGTCTCAACTGGCCAAGGTTAGCCTTATTGTCCTTCGTTTGGGGGGGGGTTGTGTGAGAAGGTAGCCTCTTTCTAGCCTTGTTACCCCCACTTTTGGCTTGTTTGTGAGTGTATGTCAGGGTGTTTGTCACTGTTTTCACTGTCTCACTGGGATCCTGATAGCCAGGCCCTAGTGCTCATAGTGAAAACACTATGTTTTCAGTATGGTTGTTATGTGTCACTGGGATCCTGCTGGTCAGGACCCCAGTGCTCATAGGTTTGTGGCCTATATGTATGTGTCACTGGGACCCTGTCACACAGGGCCCCAGTGCTCATAGGTGTGCATGTACATGTTCCCTGTGTGGTGCCTAACTGTCTCACTGAGGCTCTGCTAACCAGAACCTCAGTGGTTATGCTCTCTCATTACTTTCAAATTGTCACTAACAGGCTAGTGACCAATTTTACCAATTTACATTGGCTTACTGGAACACCCTTATAATTCCCTAGTATATGGTACTGAGGTACCCAGGGTATTGGGGTTCCAGGAGATCCCTATGGGCTGCAGCATTTCTTTTGCCACCCATAGGGAGCTCTGACAATTCTTACACAGGCCTGCCACTGCAGCCTGAGTGAAATAACGTCCACGTTATTTCACAGCCATTTTCACTGCACTTAAGTAACTTATAAGTCACCTATATGTCTAACCTTTACCTGGTAAAGGTTAGGTGCAAAGTTACTTAGTGTGAGGGCACCCTGGCACTAGCCAAGGTGCCCCCACATTGTTCAGAGCCAATTCACTGAACTTTGTGAGTGCGGGGACACCATTACACGCGTGCACTACATATAGGTCACTACCTATATGTAGCTTCACCATGGTAACTCCGAATATGGCCATGTAACATGTCTATGATCATGGAATTGCCCCCTCTATGCCATCCTGGCATAGTTGGCACAATCCCATGATCCCAGTGGTCTGTAGCACAGACCCTGGTACTGCCAAACTGCCCTTCCTGGGGTTTCACTGCAGCTGCTGCTGCTGCCAACCCCTCAGACAGGCAGCTGCCCTCCTGGGGTCCAGCCAGGCCTGGCCCAGGATGGCAGAACAAAGAACTTCCTCTGAGAGAGGGTGTGACACCCTCTCCCTTTGGAAAATGGTGTGAAGGCAGGGGAGGAGTAGCCTCCCCCAGCCTCTGGAAATGCTTTGTTGGGCACAGATGTGCCCAATTCTGCATAAGCCAGTCTACACCGGTTCAGGGACCCCTTAGCCCCTGCTCTGGCGCGAAACTGGACAAAGGAAAGGGGAGTGACCACTCCCCTGACCTGCACCTCCCCTGGGAGGTGTCCAGAGCTCCTCCAGTGTGCTCCAGACCTCTGCCATCTTGGAAACAGAGGTGCTGCTGGCACACTGGACTGCTCTGAGTGGCCAGTGCCACCAGGTGACGTCAGAGACTCCTTGTGATAGGCTCCTTCAGGTGTTAGTAGCCTTTCCTCTCTCCTAGGTAGCCAAACCCTCTTTTCTGGCTATTTAGGGTCTCTGTCTCTGGGGAAACTTTAGATAACGAATGCATGAGCTCAGCCGAGTTCCTCTGCATCTCCCTCTTCACCTTCTGATAAGGAATCGACCGCTGACCGCGCTGGAAGCCTGCAAACCTGCAACATAGTAGCAAAGACGACTACTGCAACTCTGTAACGCTGATCCTGCCGCCTTCTCGACTGTTTTCCTGCTTGTGCATGCTGTGGGGGTAGTCTGCCTCCTCTCTGCACCAGAAGCTCCAAAGAAATCTCCCGTGGGTCGACGGAATCTTCCCCCTGCAACCGCAGGCACCAAAAAGCTGCATCTCCGGTCCCTTGGGTCTCCTCTCAGCACGACGAGCGAGGTCCCTCGAATCCAGCGACACCGTCCAAGTGACCCCCACAGTCCAGTGACTCTTCAGCCCAAGTTTGGTGGAGGTAAGTCCTTGCCTCACCTCGCTGGGCTGCATTGCTGGGAACCGCGACTTTGCAAGCTACTCCGGCCCCTGTGCACTTCCGGCGGAAATCCTTTGTGCACAGCCAAGCCTGGGTCCACGGCACTCTAACCTGCATTGCACGACTTTCTAAGTTGGTCTCCGGCGACGTGGGACTCCTTTGTGCAACTTCGGCGAGCACCGTTTCACGCATCCTCGTAGTGCCTGTTTCTGGCACTTCTCCGGGTGCTACCTGCTTCAGTGAGGACTCTTTATCTTGCTCGACGTCCCCTCTCGCTGCAGGTCCAATTTGCGACCTCCTGGTCCCTCCTGGGCCCCAGCAGCGTCCAAAAACGCCAAACGCACGATTTGCGTGTAGCAAGGCTTGTTGGCGTCCGTCCGGCGGGAAAACACTTCTGCACGACTCTCCAAGGCGTGGGGGATCCATCCTCCAAAGGGGAAGTCTCTAGCCCTTGTCGTTCCTGCAGTATTCACAGTTCTTCAGCCTAGTAAGAGCTTCTTTGCACCAACCGCTGGCATTTCTTGGGCATCTGCCCATCTCCGAGCTGCTTGTGACTTTTGGACTTGGTCCGCTTGTTCCACAGGTACCCTCAGTCAGGAATCCATCGTTGTTGCATTGCTGATTTGTGTTTTCCTTGCATTCTCCCTCTAACACGACTATTTTGTCCTTAGGGGAACTTTAGTCCACTTTGCACTCACTTTTCAGGGTCTTGGGGAGGGTTATTTTTCTAACTCTCACTATTTTCTGATAGTCCCAGCGACCCTCTACAAGGTCACATAGGTTTGGGGTCCATTCGTGGTTCGCATTCCACTTCTGGAGTATATGGTTTGTGTTGCCCCTATCCCTATGTTTCCCCATTGCATCCTATTGTAACTATACATTGTTTGCACTGTTTTCTACGACTATACTGCATATTTTTGCTATTGTGTATATATATCTTGTGTATATTTCCTATCCTCTCACTGAGGGTACACTCTAAGATACTTTGGCATATTGTCATAAAAATAAAGTACCTTTATTTTTAGTATAACTGTGTATTGTGTTTTCTTATGATATTGTGCATATGACACTAAGTGGTACTGTAGTAGCTTCACACGTCTCCTAGTTCAGCCTAAGCTGCTCTGCTAAGCTACCATTATCTATCAGCCTAAGCTGCTAGACACCCTATACACTAATAAGGGATAACTGGGCCTGGTGCAAGGTGCAAGTACCCCTTGGTACTCACTACAAGCCAGTCCAGCCTCCTACAGTGGGGGACACCAAAAGAAAGAAGCCAAAAAGCCCTCCAAGGGACAAATGGGAGCCAAAACAAAAGTAACAAAAAGTCTTTTCAAGGCCCCCAAAAACCTGTATAGGAGGGTGGGCCTAGAGACTCCTCACATTCTAGGGGTGGGTACAAAGGAAGGAACTTTGATCCCCACACGTCTTGGTGCCATGACTGAAAACCTAAAGGGCACCAAACTGGAGACTCTAGCTGTAACAAAAGACTGCCTTTAGTCAACCTGCAGTAAATCGAGTAACTAGTCTCCAGATGGGATCAGAGGTGTGGCCTGACCATGTGAGTGATCCCACAGAGGCAACACTGGTCACTGAGGGTGGGGTAGAATTATCCTGTGCTGCCTGGCAAAGTAATATGCAAAAATACAGGCAGCACCCTTTAATTAATGGGGAGAAAGTTGAAGCCTTGAGGGACACAGGAGCTAGTGTTAACATGGTAACTCAGCACGTGGTCCACTCAAATCAGTTCCTGGTAGGGAAGTCTTATCCTGTCACCAATGCTGACAATGAGACAAAGTTCCATCCCATGGCTATGTTAACCTTTGATAAAGGAAACAAAGATTTTTTCATCTCTGGTGGACTGCCAACAAATATCGGAAAATGGTCTTTATCTCTGATATAAAATGTGACCAAGAAACTCTGACTGCAAAGAGCATGGCCTGCTCTTAATGTATGCGCCAGCAGCGTGTTCAAGAGCAACACTAGGGAACACTCTTTTGGCCTCAGAGAGAGTGATGCTGAAAATGCTATGCCGCTCCCGAAACCATCTGCCAGAATAGATCGGACGACCAGATTTGGGAGGATCCAAAGGAATAGTGAGCACCTGAGTACTGGGTGTGGCAGGCTTTTATAGGCCTGGACACGGCCAATATGGCTGCCATGGGAACTTCTGAAAAGGGCAACAACAAGCACAAGCTTATGCAAAAGTAGCATCACAAATACTGCCAGGATTATTTGTACAATACAACCAAGAAGGCACTTTTGGTTCATAAAAATGTACAGGCAAGATTAGATTATTTCCAGCATACAAACATGAAAGCACTTTTGGCTAGTAAAAATGCTGGAAATATCCACAGCATATTAACTCAGATAATGGCAATGCCACCACCAACGTGCTCTGGGTACGGTCCCGTGTGCCCTACTGCAACAATGTGTCAAGCATGTGGGATCAAATAGTCGTAACGCTCCTACAGAATTGGTGGGCCTTAGACAGCGCACCACCGTATTTCTGATGTCATCCATCCCAGTAGACTGCCTGCTTGGAAATGACCTGGAGCATTCCCCCTGGGCTGAAGTAGAACTGAAAACCCAATGTACTGTAGCAATGCTTGGGATCCCAGAATGGGCCTGTTTCAACACTAGGACACAGAGCAAACTTCAGAGAGAAAAAAAGTAGAGCTTGATTCTGAAATAGTGGGCCAGCCTCCCAAGAGAAAAGGCAGGAAGACTGGGGAACGAGCTTCAAAACATATCCCAAATCAGGACCCCTCTTCTCAGGAAGAGGATTCCACCTTCTTGGAGGGAACTGAGCCTGCAGAGTTTGGGCCTTACCACCCAGAATTCTTGAGCCCAAGGGGACCCTCCAGTGAGATCTGTGCCAGGGGCAGATGACCTGTCCCACTCTTGAAGGCCCGAGACAGCAAGCTGCATAGGCAGAGCTAGGAAGTGTCAGTGGCACCCAAAGGGATTATTGGGAGGAGGGGGTCCTGTACACTGAGGCCAGAGACCTCAATCCTGTGCAACCAGAAGGGTGGTAGTGCCCCAGCAGTTCAGAGAACTTCTCACTTTAGCATTTGGGCCAAAATAAAACTTAGAGTAGGTTAGTTAACCACTTTTATTAGCCAGAAATGTTCCAAAAAGTGAAGGACTTTTGCCAGTCCTGCACTACCTGCCAAGCCAGTAGCAAAATAGGTGGACACTTAAAGGCCCCCTTAATGCCACTACCTGTGGTTGGGGTTGACTTTGAAAGGGTAGGGGTCGACATTGTTGCCCCCCTTGACTCTCAAACAGTTTCAGGGCACAGATACATACTAGTGGTAGTGGATCATGTCACTAGATATCCTGTGCTTATACCCCTTAGAACCATTACTGTATCTGTAGTTGCAAAAGCCCTCCTGGGTATTTTCACCAGGGTAGGGTTCCAAAAGGAAGTAGTATCAGACAGGTGTTCAAACTTCATGTCTGCATACTTAAACACATGTGGAAGGAATGTGGTGTGGCCTATAAGTTCACCACCCCATACCATCCTCAAACAAACAAGTTGGTTGAGAGATTTAGCAAGACCCTAAAAGGCATGATTGGAGGGCTCCCTGAAAAGCTCAGAAGGGGGTGGGGTGTCCTCCTTCCTTGCCCGCTGTTTGCCTACAGGGAAGTGCCACAAAAGGGAGTATGTTTCTCTCCATTTGAACCTTTATTTGGGCACCCTGTAAGGGGACTTCTAAGTCTTATTAGGGAAGGCTAGGAGAAGCCTCTCAAAGAGCCCAAGCAAGACATTGTGGACTATGTGCTTGGCCTGTGTTCCAGAATGTCTGAGACATGGAGAAAGCCAGAAAAAATCTCTAGGTCAGCCCGGAGCTGCAAAAGCTCTGGTATGACCAGAAAGCTGCTATGGTGGAGTTCCACCCAGGACAGAAAGTTTGGGTGTTGGAGCCTGTTGCTCTAATGGCTCTCCAAGAGAAGTGGTCTGGGCCCAATCCTATTCTTGAAGAGAAAGGGGAGGTCACTTACTTAGTTGATCTAGGCAGTTGCAAAAACCCCAAAAGAATCATACATGTCAACCTCCTAAAACCCTACAATGACAGAGCTGATGTGACCATGCCCATGGAAGCTCATGGTTACAGATGAGGGACAAGAGGATGAGAGTGAGCCTCTCCCTGATCTTTATTTTTCAGCAACTCACAAGATGGTTCTGTGGATGGTTCGCCTTAACAGACACCCTCACAGAACAACAGCAGGCTGATTGCAGGCAGGCCCTCCACCAGTATGCTGGGTTGCTTTCCCTGACCCCTGGAAAGACAAACTGGTGTACCCATGATGCAGACACTGGAGACAGGTTGCCTGCCAAAAACAAAGTTTACAGACAGTCAGACCATGCCAGGAAGAGTATCCAAACAGAAGTTAAAAAGATGCTGGATTTGGATGTCATTGAATCCTCTGAGAGTCCCTGGGCTAGCCTAGTAGTTTTAGTCCCCAAACCTCACTCCAGAGAAGAAAAAAAGGATGTTAGGACTTGTGTGGATTACAGGGGCCTCAACTCTATTAGTAAAACCGATGCATATCCAATCCCAAGAGCTGATGAGCTCATAGACGGACTAGGGGCAGCCAAATGTCTGAGTACCTTTGATTAAACATCTGGGTACTGGCAGATTGGCCTGACCCCAGGAGTAAAAGTGAGGTCAGGATTTTCTACTCATATTGGACATTATCAGTTCACTGTTGTGCCCTTTGGATTAACAAACAAACAGATGCTTCTGAAATGGGGATAGGAGTGGTCTTTTCCAAAAGAAATGATGATGGACATGACCAGCCAGTTGCTTTTATAAGCAAGATTCTACTCCCAAGGGAACAAAAGTGGAGTGTCATAGACAATGAAGCCTTTGCTGTGGTGTGGGCCCTGAAGAAACTGAGGGCATACCTGTTTGGCTCTCACTTCATAGCTCAGACTGACAACAGGTCTCTCAGATGGCTACAATAGATAAAGGGAGAAAACACTAAACTGCTAAGTTAATCCATTTCCCTACAGGGAATGGACTTTCAAGTGGAACACATACCTGGGACTGCCCATGCCAATGCAGATGGCCTATCTAGGTTGTTCCACTTAGAGGATGAAGATTCATTAGGGAAAGGGCAGTCTCATCCTCTTTCATTTGGGGGAGGGAGTGTGAGTAGAGGCCTCTTTTTGACATGGTTAGCCCACATGTTTTGCCTGATGTATGATGTAGCCTAGACGTTGTAGTGCCCAGGGCCCCTGCTAACAAGGTTCCCGTAGGCCAGAGCTCTTTCCCTAAACTGTTGTCATGCAATGGCACAGTTGGCAATACCTTTTGCTGCCACTATAAACCCCTAGTAAATGGTTCCCTGGGTACCCAGGGCATAAGATACTAAGGGTAGGCCCCTGAGAGCAGCAGCAGTGATTGTGCCACCCTCTTGGGCCATGCATCCAGAAGCACCCAGTCATACCATTGTAGGCTGCGTGCTCTGGTGCAATCCAAAAACATAAACTTTACATTACCCACTGCCTGTGTGCCCTGTCCACAATACACTGCATGTGCTATGGGTAAAACACCCCTCTGGCAGGCCTTCCAGCCCTAAGGCAGGGTGCACCATACTGTATGTGAGGACATAGCTGCATGAGCAATATGCCCCACTGTGTCCTTGCCAAACCTGGGACATAGTGAGAGCAGCCATTTTTACACATGTGCTGGACACTGGTCAATACAAGTCTTACTGCTACATAATGGCCACTCTGAACCCTAGCTTGTTTGGTATCAAATAAGTCAGAGTGATAAATCCACACTGCTACCAGTGTTGGGTTTATTGTAAAATGTACCCAGGGGTTACTTAGAGGTGCCCCCTGCAAAAGTTAACTACCCTGGCATATTTGCTGGCTGGTCCTAGCCAGTCTGCCACTTCCATACACAAGTCTGTACCCTTAGGTTGAGGGCTTCAGCCCTCTGGGATACAAGATAAAGCCTTTCCTGGGTGGAGGTAGTAACATCCCCTCCCTCAGGAATCTTCACTCTCCTGTTGGCGAGCTTCAAAGGGCTTACCACCTTTGAACCTCAACCTCCAGGCCTGCTGCTAGCAGCAGAGTGCCGCCCTGTTGCAAACCCCCACTTTTGCCAGGAGCAACAGCGGGAAGTTCAAACCTGGGACAAGAGGAGTTGCCCTACCTAGCATGCACCACCCCTAAGGTGTTGTAGGTGAGGTGGGCTCTTCATTTCATTTCCCCCCATCTTTGATTGAGGGAAGAAAGCCAATCAGGTGTAGGGATGTGCCCTCTGCCCACTAGAAGTGGTCACTTAGTGGGTGTAGCCACCCTAAGGTACATGACCCATTGGTCACTACCACGTTCCCCCTAAAACATCCACTAAATACAGTATTTAGTGGGCAGCCCGTGACCAAGAACTCACATTCAATGGACAAAAGAAGACCAGCAACAAGAAGAGCCGAAGGCACGAGAACTGTGGGCCTATTGCACAAAGAAAAGGCACCAATCGTACCTGCTGCACCCAGGACCCGACAATCGCTGCTGAGGAGCTGCTGGACAAGCAAACAAAAAAACTAGAGGACCTCCATGCTTTGCAAGCCACCAGAGAACTTCCTCAAGAGTGGAGGTATCACTCTAAAAACCAAAAGGAACCATCAAGCCAGTGAAGGTCACTTGACTGACCAGTCGTTAACTCCCGAACCGGACATCGCAGCTGGACTAACCCGCATTCCAATGATCGCGAGGACAATCCCTGCCAGTGTGCCAAGTTCAGTGGCACTGCGACCTCCAGTGGCCAAACCGTGCCAACACCCGGAGTATTGGTCATCTCACGTTGGACAATAGGAAGGACAGCCCGCCAGGTGCTGAAAAAGGACCAGGAGGAAGCCCCAGTCTAGGGACTAGCTCCTGGATCACTGTTTCACTCTGCACCTGGCCGCCCTGTGCCCTGCACTGAAGAACCAGCTGTGACCTAAGAATCCCCGATCCCTAGCGACCTTGACACTCCAAGGGGACCCCCAGGAGTCGCCTTTAAACTTATCTGTGCAGTGCTTTTCCACGTGGTCCCTTGCAGTGGCCCTGCACCAGCTCCAGTCACCTTTTCCTGCTGCTCCTGCTTGAACCAGGAGCCGCCCGAACTTCTGCAGCTGGCACAACGTGTCCACCGACGACTTCAACCAATCTGCAAAAAAAGAACTTGCTAAACCAATTGTGTGATTTTCTGTGTATTTTTAAAGGTTATCCTCTATTGATTCCTATGGTGCATAATTACGCACAGAAAGGCTATTTTTATTAAACTTTAAAAATTCATATCTCGAAAAGTACTTCACCAATTCACCAACTCTGATGATCTTGGTTTTAAAATTTATATAAAAATCTGAAGTATTGTTTTATAAATTGGTCTCGAGTTATTCCTTTGAGCGTGTGAGTTGCAAGATTGATGCTGTGAGTACTGCAAATGCTTTGCACTTCCCCAGGATTGGCCTAATTGCTCGACCAAGCTACCATAAAAATTAGAGCATTAGGTGGTCTAGTTTTACCCCTGTAAATCAACGTGTGGCTGCCTGGACTCCCTGCACAGTGTGCCTAGCTCTGTCTCCGACAGTCCCTTAGGGTGGCATAATACATGCTGCAACCCTTAAGGACCTTCTTTAGTACCACTGCCCAGGGGTACCATTTGTTAGGGACTTACTGGGGTGCTTAAGTCCTTGCTAATTGGGTTACGATTAAGCATTTACCTTCTTTTTCAGGAAAGAGCACTGATGCTGGGACCTGGTTAGCAGGGACCCAGCACGCTACTAATCAACAACATCACTATCAGTGAGCAGAAAGTGAGGGTGACCACTTCAAAAAGAGGCACTTTCCTACAGATGAGCTAACACTCCCTGCAACAGGACAGGGCAAGCATTTACAGAAATGGGGATGGAGCTAACCTCACGGCCATTATATAGGAAAAAGAAGGGGCAAATCATGCAATTTAAACATATTGGACAAACCTGATATTATAACAAACATATTTTTATAACAACCATATTTTTTGTAGATGTGATACTGTTTCTAGGCTTTAACTGTTTCCAGAACAACCTCCAGCCTTTCACATCAGCATAAGAAAGTGTAATTTCTATGTTTCATTAAGTTCTTATTTATTCTGCGCCAGCCACATTTTATTTATTCTGGTTTGCTAGTTGTTCTATTTCTGAGAAATACTTATCTGATCATATACCGGTAACCACCAAATATTCCTGACACTCGGGAACATCTGAATATTATTATTCTTTCCTGTCTGGTAATAGTTCAAGGTCCACACTTTATAGGAGAGGACGGCTGAAGTCAGCAGGAAATTCTGCTGAGTTATGTGTTTTTACCCTGGAAAGTCTCTGATTAGGCTTTTTCGATTTATGTTAGAAACTAATGAGGAAAAGATAAGAAGTCTAAAATTAAGAAGACCAAAAGTGATAAACCTGTCAGGAACATGTGTAGCCATATCCTTTCAAGGATATTTGCACCCACTGTGATATTTTTGTTCTCTCACTCATCTGTTTCAATTATAACCAGTGATGAATATGTGTATATATATACTAGAAGATGAAGGTTCACAAGAAAACAACAGCCAGGCAGGGCAAAAATTTGGATCCCAAAGGATACAATTAGTCACATGAAAATGTAATATCCAAGAAAGAAGTGACTAAAACAGATGGTATCACCAAAGAACAAAAATATATTTTGTGATAGTTCTTGATACATACATTTTATCCATTAACAAACTCATCAAAGAATCAACACCTAAAAGGATTTTTGATAACATTGCCAGAGAGGAAAGAAAAGCTCTCCTCCACCTTCAACAGAGAACAGATGTCATTACAAAACCGGCAGACAAAGGTGGCACAGTGGTTGCCATGAAAGTAAGTGATTATATTGAGGAGGGAATGGGACAAATCATGGATACCAAAACTTACAAACCTTTAGAAACTGATCCCACAGAAGACTTAAATTAAGAACATTGTTGCAAAGTACAGGAGCTTAAACCTCATTGATGAAACAACAGTAGATATACTTGTTCATTCCAAACTAAGACCTGGGAAATTTTATATGCTTCCCAAAATTCACAGAATTAACAATCCTGGCTGCCCCATCATCTCTGGCAATAATACAGCCACTGAAAGACTATCTGTAGTTGTCGATCTGCACCTCCAGCCCATTGTCCAAGAACTTCCATCATTTGTTTAGTACTCCAGTCACTTCCTTCAGATTATTGAAAAATTAAACCAAACCTACACATTTGATGATGGCACTCTTCTGGCTACATTTGATGTTACATCATTATACACCAATATACCATATGATGATGATCTTGTGACATTATCTGAAGCTCTTCATAAAAGAACTGTAAACAAGTCAACAAATGTGCTTACCAACTTTGCAAGACTTATCCTTAAATCCAACACTTTTACTTTCAATGGTAAGCACTATCTGCAGATACATAGGGACTTCCATGGGCACTCAGATGGATCCTTTCTATGCAAATATCTTCATGGGCAAACTAGAGGACTATATACTTGCGAGTTCTAGCATCAAACCACTGGTATGGCTACAATACATTGATGACATATTTATAATATAAAATGCAGGAAGCAAAACATTGGATCAATTTACAGCTTTTATCAACAGTATCCATCCTACCATCAAATTCACAAGCAGTGATACTAAACAGAAGAGTCATCTACTTTTTCTGCATACGTTACTCACCATTCATGAACAAAAAAATATAACTGATCTGTACCACAAGGCTACAGATGCTCATTTGTATCTAAACTGGATCTCATGTCACCCACGCCACACTAAACTAAGCATCATCTACAGCCAAGCACTCAGAATAAGACGCATCTGCAGCAATGAAGACAACTGTAAAGGCCATCCACAGAAGCTTGTTACATTACTTAAAAAGTGAGGCTATCCTCTGCATATCGTCCTCCAACACATTGACAAGTCTTTGCAGCTACCCAGGGAAGCACTCATCTGGAATCCAATTTGTGGCTGACTATCATCCATCAGCACCCTACTACTGAAATGTAATGCAAACAATGTTTCCCTTACTATCCACTTGTGAAAAATTGCAAAGGCTTTTTCCAAAACTGCCAGTCATTGCTTACTTCAGAGCTCTCAATTTACGATCACTTTTTGTGAGAGCTGAACTGAAGCAAGCTGTAACAAATGCAGGAGTTCATTGCTGTGATTCCAAAAGGTGCATCACATGTGAATACCTTTTACAAACATCATCAGTAACTAGCTCTGTTACAAAAAGGACCTATAGAATAAGACAGCATCTTACATGTCGCTCTAGATGCACTATTTATGTGATTCACTGCCAACGCCAAAGCTGTAAAAAACAATATGTAGGTCAAACAGTGAATGACCTCCGTACACGATTCAGGAACCACAAATCAGCAATAATTAACAAAGAAACTTGACCAGCCTGATTTGAAGATTTTCCCCGTGGACCATATCTTAAAGGAATAACTACTGGACATCAGAGAAAACTTCTGGATAAACCATTTAAAATCACTGCATCCAGATGGACTGAACATCTCTGACAATACCACTGATTTCTGCATATCTGAAGAGTTCTCAGGACTGCATTGATTCCACATTCCAATTGGAATCTTCACTCATGATGCTTTTTGAAAATCCAGCAGTGTCAGCTGTGCAGCCACTGAGCAAACCATCTTGTACTACCTGAGGAAGGCGGAAGCTGAAATGTTGTAGCAGAAATATATTTTTGTTCTTTGGTGAGACCACATGTTTTTATGTATATATCATCAAACCAATTTGGTGTGAACAGCGAAGCGCCAACTGCTGCTGCCATCGTGGGGTCTCAGACCAAACCCCTATTATTGAACAGCCAAAAGACGCAGCACTCCCGGAGGTTATCTTGTTGAAGAATAAACCATTTATTTGCAATTTCTTCAGACATTCATGACTTGTTCCAAATTCCATCTTCATCAAAGTGATTTTGTCTGTTTGAACACCTGTTGATAATGCATGTCCATATAACACATCAGTTGCATGCTGGGATACGTAGTTCAATGCCTCATAAAATTGATCATTAATTCTCTGTTAATTGAATTAATAATCACCACACGATTCTGCCACCTACATCTATATTCCAATTCCAATGGGTGAGTGAACCTTATTTATACAGCATAGTGCCAATTTTTATTGTTGTTCAAAAGGCACCATGGCACTGTTAGGATAGTTCTCATGTTACGCACAATTCCTCAGAGTAAACACTGGCAGTTTGTGTGTCCCAGCCACTACACATTTTTTCACAATCCATGCACAAAAATGTAAAACAGTATATTCATAGCCTCCAAGCTCTTACCACTGAGCAATTTATCAATGAAGGTTCGCATCAATACTTTGGGGGTTTGCTACTCACATTTACAGTTCAGGAGTTTGCACACGGCGTTGTAAAAAAAAAGTCTCCAAACGCAGGGATTAGTATCCTCGCTCCTCCTAAAAAGTTCATTACGTTGTTGCAATCCTTCAAGTATTGGGCACCATCTGTCCACACCGAATTGTAAAATTTCTATCTGGATGGCATCCAGGCTTTGAGGAGGAAGGGTGGGTATGGGGGTTCCAGTTGTCAGTGTATATTTATTGATGGCTTTCATAACTCTTTAAAGTCACTTTTTCTCGTTGTTTAAATATCTGTGTCTGTAACAAGGCGCACAACACTATGTCAGTGTTTACTTTGCACATTTTTATTGCATGTGCAGCACCAAACACACAATAATAGGAGAAACAAAAGGCGATGGAGCTGAGGGTGAATTGTGGGGGAAAATACCAGTGTCAGAGTGGATGTTAGAAATGGGCTTTCTATTTGGCAGAGGTTTGTACCCTGTCCAAATAGGGGCCCTCACTCTAGTCAGGGTAAGGGAGTCATACAACTAAGATAACCCATGCTCACCCCCTTGGTACCTTGGCTCAAGCAGTTAGGCTTATCTCAAATGCAATGTGTAAAGCATTTGTATATACACACACACACACAGTAACATATAAATTTTTCAGCTGCGAGATAGGTGCTGCGTCGATTCTTCTGGTGCGTCACATTGATGGTGGATTTTCTCCTTCAGATCACCAGCTTGTCGTTCCAAGGACCCAGCGACTGGAGTGGGCACCACTTGGCAAGTTAGGACTCACAGCAGAAGAGCCCAGATGGAGTCTTTGATGTCCCTGACCTTCGTAATAGGAGGCAAACTCAGTACAAGCACTTGGAGCACCTTTGGAAGCAGGATGTAGAAAGCCAGGTCCAGTCCTTTCACTCCCAGGACAGAAACCCTGCAAAAAGGGCCAGGTCCAACAGTGACTACAGTGGAAAAGGTAGAATCATTATTCAAACCCTTCAAACCTATACCTTTATTGAGGTCTGTGAGTAGTACAAAAAGAGCATGAGAAAGCTGTCAATAAGCAGGTGCACAGAGCCCTTGCCATAAACTGTCACCTCCAGGTTACACAGTCCAGTCTCACTGAGAGGTCAGGAAATCCAGTGCCTGCTGGGGTAGTCTATAGATAATATGTGGGTCACTTGTTCTAAAGCCAGTAACATAGCTTGGCTGGTTTATGCACTTGCTGAACGGGTGTATTGGGGAGTCTGGTTGAAATCATATTCCAAAATTTGCTTTACGTTACACAAATGTACAATTTCAGGGACATGGAAATGCATTATCTCACCCTCAATCACATGATGAGGTTAGGCTACCGCCATTATTTTCAGCACAGGGAGTGAGAGAAGCAAACCTTTAAAATGTGAAGGGCTTTTGGAATCAGTGGGTCTCAATCGGATCTCAATCACTGGCGGGGTATCAGTTCTTACAGTGGGGTGGTCCAGATGGTGCCAACGCACTGCAACACTAGGTGTTCTGAGCAACCCCTGAATCACTGTGTCAGAACAACTGTATTGAGCAAGCCAACAGTCAGAGCACCCTCTGTTTCCTTATTCAAAACATTAGGGTGCAATGAATCACTTTAAAAATAATTTGGAGGTTTTGCCTGCACAGCACTTATGCTGGGGCGAAATCATTTGTATTTGGAAAAAAAAATCTTAAAAGGTGCTTACAGCCCGCCCACAGCCTTCTCATTACTTACGCTTGGTAGGCTTCTAGGGTCAATCTCCTTTTCTTGCTTCTCATTGGTCAGCAGGAGTCCTTACATCATCAGGTCGTGCACTTCCTCTCTTTTCCTTTGCCACTTGTCTGGAGCTTGGACCAAGTTCTTTTTCCGGTTGGCAATCAGTGGCTGGCAGCCAGTATCCTTCCACTGGCTGCACAATTGTCTGAGGTACTTCTTTTTTAATTTGAGCCTAACATTCCATACATCTGCATGTGTTCTGTCTTACCGCAGTTGTTTTCCACAGTACCTTTCCCTCTGTTCACTGATTTTTCTTTTCCATTCAATTTTGGCAATTTAATATAGCTTAATATAGCTCGAAGTCGACTGATTTGGGTCAGGTTATTATTTATGTTTGTTTCTTTCATAGTTCTCCATTTGTTTGGCATGTGTACTTCACAAAATGCTCTTTAAACTCAGCACAACATTTTGATATTTTTTGCTGCCCGAATGCTTACGCCATATCCTCTCTCCAGCAGTTGGACAAGGATCAGTACAGACCTAGGGACAGCATGCCCTGCTCTTTTTAATAAACTATGCCCTAGCGCTGGGGCCACTCCATGAGCCCCAAGTGGAATTACCACTGCTTGTCCAGGGTGATGGTGAGACTTGTTCCTTGATGATGTGGGCCTTGTGACGCTATGGCAAGAACTTCAGTTTCCTGCTTTTAATGTGGAGCAGAGGACAACGCAGGGGGCTCCCAGTTCTTCACCCTGTGGTTATTGCAGGATCCAAACCAGGGCAGTGCATGCTTACAGAGCAGGAAGCGAAGGGTTTCTGTGGGCACTGTGTCCCATTCCACACACTCCGCCGACCTTTGCAGAAGTTTTCATGAGCGCTCAGACAACACAACGCAATGTAAAAGGTAGTGTGCATGTATGTGTGCTCTGCAGTGAGCCTGCAGTGTATGTGAGCTCTGCATTGTGCATGTATGTGTGCTCTACAGTGAGCCTGCAGTGTACGTGAGCTCTGCAGTGTGCATGTATATGTGCCCTGCAGTAAGCCTGCAGTGTGCTTTGCAGTGAGCCTTCAGTGTGCTTTGCAGTGTGCATGGATGTGTGCTCTAGTGAGTTTGCAGTATATGTGTGCTCTGCATTGTGCATGTATGTGTGCTCTATAGTGTACGTGAGCTCTGCAGTTTGCGTGTATGTGTGCTCTACAGTGAGCCTGCAGTGTACATGTGCTCTGCAGTGTGCATGTATGTGTGCTCTACAGTGAGTCTTCAGTGTATGTGTGCTTTGCAGTGAGCCTGCAGTGTGCATGTATGTGTGGCCTGCAGTGAGCCTGCTGTAGGAAAGTACCATCTTGCCTGGCATGTTACCCCCATATTTCACTGTATATATGTTGTTTTAGTGTATGTGTCACTGGGACCCTGCCAGCCAGGGCCCCAGTGCTCATAAGTGTGCCCTGTATGTGTTCCCTGTGTGATGACTAACTGTCTCACTGAGGCTCTGCTAACCAGAACCTCAGTGGTTATGCTCTCTCTGCTTTCTAAATTGTCACTAACAGGCTAGTGACCAATTTCACCAATTCACATTGGCATACTGGAACACCCTTATAATTCCCTAGTATATGGTACTGAGGTACCCAGGGTATTTGGGGTTCCAGGAGACCCCTATGGGCTGCAGCATTTATTTTGCCACCCATAGCGAGCTCTGACAATTCTTACACAGGCCTGCCACTGCAACCTGAATGAAATAATGCCCACATTATTTCACAGCCATTTTACACTGCACATAAGTAACTTATAAAACTTCGTACTTGTATAGCGCACTACTCACCCGTTAGGGTCTCAAGGCGCTGTACGCATACCGCTGTGGAACCCCTCCTGGCTTTTCCCTGTGAGGTGCCCACTCCTGGGCAACCTCCAAGATGAAGCCAGGCATCCCAGCGCTGTTGGGGCCATTGTGGAGATTAAGCAAGCTATTGCCAAGAGTTACAGAGTGGGACCCATTAATTAGATTAGGCACCGATGCGAGAATTATCAGGTCCGAGGAAATTGAACCCAAGACCCACCGAGGCGGGAATTGAACCCTGGTCCCGGGCCAGATTTCTGCATCAGGGTTTGCCGCTCTAACCATTGAGCCACACTTCTCCACCTATATCACTTATAAGTCACCTATATGTCTAACCTTCACCTGGTGAAGGTTGGGTGCTAAGTTACTTAGGTGGTCATTCTGACCTCGGCGGTAAAAGGCGCTTACCGCCGGTCAGAAATCCTCCAAAATTCCGCCGCGGTCGCGGTAATCCGCCACGGCCATTCTGACCCGCAGCAGCCAAACCGCTGAAAATCCGACAGCCACAACAGACCGCCAGACCAGCGGTCGGTGGAAAAGTGGAGGCGACCAAACCTCCACCGTCACGCCAACAGAAATACGCCCATGCCATTCCGACCCACGAATCCACGCGGCGGTCTTTCAAACGCGGTAATCCATTGGCGGTACACACCGCCGCGGTCAGAATACCCACCAACGAACAAAACACACCAACATTGGACGATTTGAATTCCACACACCTGATACACATACACACACCACTCCCACACACACAATACAATATAAAACACACACCTACATCACCCACAAACCCCTACGACCAAATTCCAAAAAGAAGCACAGAGAGACACAGCACCGAACAGAGAATACCATCACACAGAGGCACACTACACCATCACCCACACAATCACCAAGCACAAAACAACACACACCATCACACTCAACACACTTAACCACCCATACTCCACCCCACACATCATACACACCACTCCATGGCACCCCAAAGACACGCCCGCTTCTCCGACGAAGAACTCAGGGTCATGGTGGAGGAAATCGTTCGGGTAGAGCCCCAGCTCTTCGGCACACAGGTACAACACACCAGCATTGCCCGGAGGACGGAGCTATGGCAAAGGATCGTCGACAGGGTCAACGCAGTGGGACAGCACCCCAGAAACCGTGAAGACATCAGGAAGCGATGGAACGACCTACGGGGGAAGGTGCGTTCCATGGTATCCCGGCACAACATCACCGTGCAGAAGACTGGCGGAGGACCCCCACCTCAACCCCCACAATTTTCAACATGGGAGGAGGAAGTCTTGAACATCCTGCATCCTGACGGCCTCGCAGGAGTCGGCGGAGGAATGGACTCTGGTAAGTTGAAGCTTCAATACTGCTCCCCCCCACCTGCATGCCAACTCATACCCTAACCCTCACCCCCATCCCCACCATCACCCCCACCCCCATCCTCACCCCCATCCTCACCCCCACCACCATCCTCACCCCCACCACCATCCTCACCCCCACCCCCAGCACACCTATTCCCTGCCAATGTCTCACCACCACAACCCACACATCCCAAAACCTAGGCCTGCATGCATCCACTAAGCATGGACACCCATCACCAAAGCATGCCCAATGCAGATACACATCCCCCCCACAAGGCACCCTCACCAAAGCCCCCACACACGAATGCCAGCACTGGGGTACACGGGAACCCACACATTCACCCATATGGCACACATTGAAACTATAACCATACCTCTATACCCCTGCAGGACCCGACCGCCAACACACCGCCACGGAGGGCCCAGAATTCTCTACACCCCCCACCCAAGAGGCCGTCAGCGATGACAGCAGCTCTGTCTCCCTGGACACTGATGACCAGCCCGGACCATCGGGGACCTCTGGACAGTCGGTTCCCCTCAGACAGCCACAGGCCACTACAGACCCAACCCCCTCTGGGAACACCAGCACAGCTCCCACCCAGCGGGCCCATGCCTCTGTCTCCAGGACGCGTCAATCAGCGGTGTGTCTACCACTACAGGGCACCCAGGATAACCCACCACCCCAACAACAACAGGGACCTGGGGGCAGTGGTAGTGGGCACACCGGCCAGGGGACAGAGGCCCAGGGAAACAGGGGAACTGGGAGGGCAGCTGTGCGACAGGGGGGGGAGGGGCCCAGGGAACCCACTCTCCACGAGGCCCTCACCACCATCATGGGAGCATACAACCGCTCCCAGGAGACGATGGCGACGGTACTGGCCAGGTTCCAGGAGATCCAGGTACTGCAGGAGGAACACTATCGGGGGTACAGGGAGGACATCAGAGCCCTCACCTCCACCCTGGTCACCATGGTAGGGCTGCTGCAGCAACTCATCACCGCCAGGACGGACACTCAACAACCACAAAGGGCCCCTGCCACTAGCCTCGAACAAGAACTGCCAACCACCTCCGCCGGCGCTAGTGGACAGGAGGCCCCCGCCCAACAGCAGCCCACCAGACCCCCACCTCCTGCAGGAGAAGAACCACCCCGCAAGAGGGCCCTGAGATCTCGAAAGAAGACAGAGTAAGATGTCAAGACCCCCGCCAGCAAAGGATACCACCTGATGTCATCCCACTGTCCCACATTGTTACCCTGTCCATCCATGAACTGCCCCTGCTCCATCTCTCCACAGGCCTATGGACAATGCACCTGTGTGACTGTAACTCTGGACTCGACCATGGACATTCCTTCACCATAGCCCCCACCCACTTGAAACCACCCATCCCATTATGAGCACTTAAATAAACACCTGTGTTGCACAAAAATATCTGGAGTCTGGCTGTGATTTCTAAATATTGTAATTGACATTACAGTGCAAATATGTCCTTGTACATAGTGAAGACAACAAACCGCTGCCACAAAGCTGTAGTCCATGGACAAACGAAGCACAGGACTCGTAGTGGGGACACCAGATCTGAAATAGGGAGGGAAAAGCCACAACTCAGTCATCATACACTGGGGCAAATAGACAGGCAGCAGAGATGCAGTAGAGTACCATACATTTACTAAATAATGTTTGAATTGTTACCTGTGTCCTATTGGAAGTACTGTTCAATGATTCTGTCCCTGTTGTCTGTTTCAGCCCCGTCGTCTTCCTCCTCGTCACTCTCCACAGGGTCCACAGCTGCCACTACACCACCATCTCGACCATCCTCCTGCAGGAAAGGCACCTGGCGGCGCAAAGCCAGGTTGTGAAGCATGCAGCAGGCCACGACGATGTGACACACCTTCTTGGGTGAGTACATTAGGGATCCACCTGTCATATGCAGGCACCTAAACCTGGCCTTTAGGAGGCCAAAGGTGCGTTCGATCACCCTCCTAGTACGCCCATGGGCCTCATTGTACCGTTCCTCTGCCCTGGTCCTGGGATTCCTTACTGGGGTCAGTAGCCACGACAGGTTGGGGTAACCAGAGTCCCCCAATAGCCATACACGGTGTCTCTCTAGCTGTTCCATCATGTAAGGGATGCTGCTATTCCTTAGGATGTAGGCGTCATGCACTGACCCAGGGAACTTGGCATTTACATGCGAGATGTACTGGTCAGCCAAACACACCACCTGGATGTTCATGGAATGGTAACTTTTTCTGTTCCTGTACACCTGCTCACTGTCTCTTGGGGGAACCAAAGCCACATGGGTCCCATCAATGGCACCAATGACGTTGGGAATATGTCCAAGGGCATAGAAATCACCCTTCACTGTAGCCAATTCAGCCACCTCAGGGAAAAGGATGTAGCTCCTCATGTATTTCATCAGGGCAGACAACACTCTGGACAACACCTTAGAAAACATGGGCTGAGACATCCCAGAAGCAATTCCCACTGTTGTCTGAAATGACCCACTTGCCAAGAAATGGAGTACTGACAGGACCTGCACCAGAGGGGGAATCCCTGTGGGTTGGCGGATGGGGGACATCAGGTCGGGCTCCAGCTTGGCACAAAGTTCATGTATAGTGGCACGGTCAAGCCGGTAGGTCAGGATAATGTGGCGTGCTTCCATTGTCGACAGGTCCACCAGCGGTCTGTACACGGGAGGATTCCTCCTTCTCCTCGCCAAACCCAGCGGACGGTGCCTAGGAAGGACAACATGGAGCACACTGTCAAGCAACCCACAGGTACGTACTCACAGCTTGCACAGTACACGATTCTCCATGCAGTGATTGGCTTGTATGTGTGGCTATGCAAGGCCTAGGCCTGTGTGACGCAGTTGAAATTGAGCCATGTGGGCCCTCGAAATGGCGGCTGCCTGACCTGTGAAGTGTGACAATGGGATGTGAGGTCAATGCGCTGGCGTGGCACACCGTGGCGGTAGGCGGTCGAAGACCGCGGCGCGAAGCCGCATTGGTTAACATTGAAGCCTATGGGTATCAGGAGCCAATGGCGAAGGACGCCGGCGCTGGCGGTACGCACCGCCGCGGTCCGCACCGCCGCGGGCGTGACCGCCATTTTCTATCTACTTATTCACTTGCGACTTGATCTTTCACAGGAGAGGACCTATACTGCAAGTGCTGCTGTGACCTCGGTCTGGAAGGGACAATGGCTGCTGCGACTGGGGAAAGGGCCCCTGCCTTCACCGGAGAAGAGTTGGAGAAACTTGTGGATGGGGTCCTCCCCCAGTATGCGCTACTCTACGGTCCTCCAGACCAACAAGTGAGTTCAATGCATTATGGATTTGGGGCCACTGGCTGGCTTGGGGGCCTGGCGGGGGGCATGTTGGGCCTGGCGGGGTGCATGTTGGGCCTGGCGGGGGGCATGGCGGGGATGGGGGGCATGTTGGGCCTGGCGGGGGGCATGTTGGGCCTGGCGGGGGGCATGGCGGGGATGGGGGGCATGTTGGGCCTGGCGGGGGGCATGTTGGGCCTGGCGGGGGGCATGTTGGGCCTGGCGGGGGGCATGGCGGGGATGGGGGGCATGTTGGGCCTGGCGGGGGGCATGTTGGGCCTGGCGGGGGGCATGTTGGGCCGGGCGGGGGGCATGTTGGGCCGGGCGGGGGGCATGGCGGGGATGGGGGGCATGTTGGGCCTGGCGGGGGCATGTTGGGCCTGGCGGGGGGCATTGCGGGGATGGGGGGCACATGGCGGGGATGGGGGGCATGTTGGGCCTGGCGGGGGGCATGGCGGGGATGGGGGGCATGTTGGGCCTGGCGGGGGGCATGTTGGGCCTGGCGGGGGCATGTTGGGCCTGGCGGGGGGCATTGCGGGGATGGGGGGCACATGGCGGGGATGGGGGGCACATGGCGGGGATGGGGGGCACAAGGCGGGGATGGGGGGCACACAGCGGGGATGGGGGGCACATGGCGGGGATGGGGGGCACATGGCGGGGATGGGGGGCACATGGCGGGGATGGGGGGCGGGGGGCCACTGCCACCGAAAACGCAGACAAACTTGAACTTGGTATTTCTCCCTCCCTGTACGTGTCACATAGGTCCGCGCCCATGAGAAGATCGGGATTTGGCGTGCCATCGCCAAGGAAGTCCGGACCCTGGGGGTCCACCATCGACGGGGCACCCACTGCCGCAAGAGGTGGGAGGACATCCGCCGCGGGACGAAGAAGACCGCCGAGTATCTGCTGGGGATGGCCTCCCAACGCAGGCGGGGTGCCTGCCGTCAACTGACCCCCCTGATGTTCCGGATCCTGGCGGTGGCCTACCCTGATTTGGATGGGTGCGTGAGGGCAGCACAGCAGACACAAGGGGGTGAGTACAAGCACAATCTACTCTGTTGTCGCGCAAGTGGAGGTGTCTGGGTGGGGGAGGAGGGCTGTGGGTCCCCCTAGGCCAGGGCGAAATCTGTAGGCTAGGCACCCCCGTAAACCCCTGTGTCCCCAGCCACCACCCTCAGTAGTGTGCCAGTACAGCCATCCCTGGGCTGTGTCATCCATGGGTGCAGTTGTCAACTCTAGGCGTGTAGGGCATGTTCCATGGAGTGCATAGTGGACCCCAAGTGCGCAACTTAGTGCAGGGGGCATCTGTGTCTGTCATGTCCGCTAACTGTACTGGTGATCCATGTACTCAAAATCTCTTTATTTTTCTCTCTCCCCCCCCCCTTTTTGTTTGTCTTTCTGTGCTTTTGTGCATCAGCATCATCAGGCGGAGGAGAAGTGGCATCGGGGCAGGAGGGAGCTGCATCTCACATGGCCCAGGAGGGCCATGCCACAGAGTCTGACTGGACCAGTGAGACGGAGGGCGAGGGGAGCTCCACAACGGGGACGACTGGAGCCTGCAGCGACACGGACACGTCCTCGGAAGGGAGCTCCCTTGCGGTGGCGGCAACATCCGTGCCCCCCGCTATTACAGGTACAGCTGCCACCCAGCGCACCATCTCCGCCCTCCCAGCAGCCCCTCAGCGTTCGCCCCGTGCCCGCTCTGCCAGGAAGCCGGGCATCTCCTTCGCCCCAGGCACCTCAGGCCCTGCCCCTGTTACCCCTGCTGCCCTCAGTGAGGAGGTCATTGACCTCCTGAGGACGCTCATTGTTGGGCAGTCTACCCTTTTGAATGCCATCCAGGGGGTGGAGAGGGAGGTTCATCGCAGCAATGCGTACCTGGAGGGCATTCATTCGGGTCAGGCTGCCCATCAGCGATCGTTCCAGGCTCTGGCCTCAGCACTGACGGCAGCCATTGTCCCTGTCTCCTGCCTCCCTCCACTAACTCCCTCCTCCCAGTCTCCTGTTCCTCTGCCTGTCCCAGCCACACCATCAGACCAGCCTGCACACACTTCAACACCCAAGAGCAGCTCATCCAAACATAAGCACCACAGATCACGCAGACATTCACACAGGCAACATTCCGATGCAGACATGCCAACAGTCACTACCACCTCTGTGACCCCCACCTCCTCGTCTCCCTCCTCCCTCCCTGTGACGTCTACACTCACACCTTCATTCACCTCACCATCAGCCAGTGTTTCCATCACCAGCACACCCTCCAGTACAGTCCGCACACGTGCAGTCACCACCCCCACTGCCATTTACACGTCCCCTGTGTCCTCTCCCACTGTGTCTGTCACCCCCTCTTCCACACCACACAAACGCAGCCACCCACCCACCCAACAGCCATCCACCTCACGACAGCCTATCCCTCCTGCACCTGCACCCAAAGACAGCAAACGTCACTCACCTACAACCACATCCTCTCCCTCCGCTCCCATTCCCACTGTACCTATCACTCTCCATTGCCCTAAAAAAATCTATCTCTCTACTGCTACCTTCTTTCCTGACCCTGAGCCCCCCCCTCCTTCTCGTCGGGGTAAAAAGAGCACCTCAGCCACCACCAGCCCTGCAGCCCCCTTGACAAGGGTGCAGGGGTATTGGAGCCCACCAGCCCGCATGTCTGGATCGTCGCCCAGCAGCAAGGGGACAGTCAGCCCACCCCCTGGGAAGAGGAGCAGAAGGCGGAAGGGGCGCCGCAGGAGCCCGGGTTCTACATCCCCCCAGGACACCACCCAGCCACCGTCAGCAGCCACAGCTCCAAAGGGAGGAAAGGGCCACAGACTCCCGACTAAGGAGGGCAAGGGCAGCAAGGCGGAGAAGTCAGGCAGCAGGCCTGCTGCCCATGGAGGAGCCGTCACAGCTGCCCAGGAGGAGCCCACCACCCCCATAGCCGCTGCCCAGGGAGGAACCGGCACAGCTGCCCAGGGAGAGCCCACCACCCCCATAGCCGCTGCCCAGGGAGGACCCAGCCCAGCTGGCCAGGAGGGCCCCACCACCCACAGCCCAGGTGGGCATTGAAGGAGCCTCATCCCCGCTGCCCAGGAGGGCACCACCAGGCAATGAGCAGTTGGCCATAGACCGGCCGCCGTCTCAAGCACCGCTGAACTGGGCAAGCAGCGCTGAACTGGGCCCTTCAAGGCAAGCACCGCTGAACTGGGCCCTTCAAGGCAAGCACCGCTGAACTGGGCCCGCCGTCTCAAGCACCGCTGAACTGGGCCCCGCCGTCTCAAGCACCGCTGAACTGGGCCCTTCAAGGCAAGCACCGCTGAACTGGGCCCCGCCGTCTCAAGCACCGCTGAACTGGGCCCTTCAAGGCAAGCACCGCTGAACTGGGCCCCGCCGTCTCAAGCACCGCTGAACTGGGCAAGCACCGCTGAACTGGGCCCCGCCGTCTCAAGCACCGCTGAACTGGGCCCTTCAAGGCAAGAACCGCTGAACTGGGCAAGCACCGCTGAACTGGGCCCTTCAAGGCAAGAACCGCTGAACTGGGCAAGCACCGCTGAACTGGGCAAGCACCGCTGGACTGGGCAAGCACCGCTGAACTGTGCAAGCACCGCTGAACTGGGCCCTTCAAGTCAAGCACCACTGGCCCTTTGGCAGACGTGGCAGGGCAGGATCTGTCTCGGGCAGGGCTGCAGGATGTCCTCTGGGCAACATGCCTCCTCCAGTGGCAGTGGAGTCTGTTATGGACTTTTTGGACTGTGGCTTTGCTCTCCCCAGGATGGCCCAGTGGGCAGGCCACCCACTGTATGGACTGTATGGACTGTGGCTTTGCTCTCCCAGGATGGCCCAGTGGGTAAGGCCACCCACTGTATGGACTGTATGGACTGTGGCTTTGCTCTCCCCAGGATGGCCCGGTGGGCAGGCCACCCACTGTATGGACTGTATGGACTGTGGCTTTGCTCTCCCCAGGATGGCCCGGTGGGCAGGCCACCCACTGTATGGACTGTATGGACTGTGGCTTTGCTCTCCCCAGGATGGCCCAGTGGGCGGGCCACCCACTGTATGGACTGTATGGACTGTGGCTTTGCTCTCCCCAGGATGGGCCAGTGGGCGGGCCACCCACTGTATGGACTGTATGGACTGTGGCTTTGCTCTCCCCAGGATGGCCCAGTGGGCAGGCCACCCACTGTATGGACTGTATGGACTGTGGCTTTGCTCTCCCCAGGATGGCCCAGTGGGCAGGCCACCCACTGTATGGACTGTATGGACTGTGGCTTTGCTCTCCCCAGGATGGGCCAGTGGTGGTGGAGTCCCCTCGTGGATCTGGCGTCGTGTACTCAAGTGGCTGAGGTGCCCCCCCTTCCCTTCCCCCTGAGGTGCCTGTCCTTTTTTCAATCTGATGCCCCTGCAGTGTTCTCTCCGTGGAGTTCTTGTCGTGGGACTGGGCCTTGCCCATTTGCCCTGGACCCCTGTGGTCCACGGACAGTTGTTGGACTACAGTTGGTAGATGTATATAATTTGTACATAGTTTATTTATTTTTTAAATATTTATCGATAACTATTTTCAATATATATGCCTGTTTCAGTACTCTTCCTTTGGTCTTTGCATTATTTCGGAAGGGGGGAGTGTTGGGGGTTGTGACAGTGATCTGTGGGAATGCATTGATGTGTGTGTTGTAGTGGGTGTGGGTGGGTGGGTGTGTGCCGGTAATTTTTTCCCTCCCCTGTGTCGTAGGTGCAGTACTCACCGATGTCTTCCGCGCCGCCGGGCGTGCTCCTGGAAGAGGAGCAGGTATAGGAGTGCGGGGATGACCTGCAACTCTGGTTCCATGCTCTCGGAATTCCGCGTGGAGTATGTTGAGGTGAGCGTTTTCCCGTTTGTAGTCTGTTTCCGCCGTGTTTTTATCAGCGGTGCTCCCGCCCCGGAAAATGTGGCGGATTGGTGGGTCGTGATCGGGTAGGCGGTACATTGTCTCCCGCCGGCCTGTTGGCGGTGACCGCCAGGCTGTTTGTTTGTACCGCCGTGGCGGTCGGATTGTTGAGGCGGCGGTCTCTGTTGGCGGTAACCGCCAGGGTCAGAATTCCATTTTTTGGACCGCCAGCCTGTCGGCGGTATGGCCGCGGCTTTAACACCGACCGCCAAGGTTGGAATGAGGGCCTTAGTGTGTGTGCACCCTGGCACTAGCCAAGGTGCCCCCACATCGTTCAGGGCAAATTCCCCAGACTTTGTGAGTGCGGGGATACCATTACACGCGTGCACTATACATAGGTCACTACCTATGTATAGCGTCACAATGGTAACTCCGAACATGGCCATGTAACATGTCTAAGATCATGGAATTGTCACCCCAATGCCATTCTGGCATTGGGGAGACAATTCCATGATCCCCGAGTCTCTAGCACAGACCCGGGTACTGCCAAACTGCCTTTCCCGGGGTTTCACTGCAGCTGCTGCTGCTGCCAACCCCTCAGACAGGTTTCTGCCCTCCTGGGGTCCAGCCAGGCCTGGCCCAGGAAGGCAGAACAAAGGACTTCCTCAGAGAGAGGGTGTTACACCCTCTCCCTTTGGAAAAAGGTGTCAGGGCTTGGGAGGAGTAGCCTCCCCCAGCCTCTGGAAATGCTTTGATGGGCACAGATGGTGCCCATCTCTGAATAAGCCAGTCTACACTGGTTCAGGGATCCCCCAGCCCTGCTCTGGCGCGAAACTGGACAAAGGAAAGGGGAGTGACCACTCCCCTGACCTGCACCTCCCAGGGGAGGTGCCCAGAGCTCCTCCAGCGTGCCCCAGACCTCTGCCATCTTGGATTCAGAGGTGTGCCGGCACACTGGACTGCTCTGAGTGGCCAGGGCCAGCAGGTGACGTCAGAGACTCCTTCTGATAGGCTCTTACCTGTGTTGCTAGCCTATCCTCCTTCCTAGGTAGCCAAACCTTCTTTTCTGGCTATTTAGGGTCTCTGCTTTGGGGAATTCTTCAGATACCGAATGCAAGAGCTCACCAGAGTTCCTCTGCATCCCTCTCTTCACCTTCTGCCAAAGGTTCGACCGCTGACTGCTCAGGCCGCCTGCAAAACCGCAACAAAGTAGCAAAGACGACTACTGCAACCTTGTATTGCTGATCCTGCCGCCTTCTCGACTGTTTCCTGGTGGTGCATGCTCTGGGGGTAGCCTGTCTCCTTCCTGCACCAGGAGCTCTGAAGAAATCTCCCGTGGGACGATGGAATCCTCCCCCTGCAACCGCAGGCAACAAAAGACTGCATCACCGGTCCTCTGGGTCCCCTCTCAGCACAACGAGCGTGGTCCTTGGAACTCAGCAACTCTGTCCAAGTGACTCCCACAGTCCAGTGACTCTTCAGTCCACGTTTGGTGGAGGTAAGTCCTTGCCTCCCCACGCTAGACTGCATTGCTGGGTACCGCGTGATTTGCAGCTGCTCCGGCTCCTGTGCACTCTTCCAGGATTTCCTTTGTGCACAGCCAACCCTGGGTCCCCGACAATCTAACCTGCAGTGCACAACCTTCTGAGTTGTCCTCCGGCGTCGTGGGACTCCCTTTTCTGACTTCGGGTGGACTCCGGTTCACTCCTCTTCCAAGTGCCTGTTCCAGTACTTCTGCGGGTGCTGCCTGCTTCTATGAGGGCTCCCTGACTTGCTGGGCGCCCCCTCTGTCTCCTCATCCAAGTGGCAACAACCTGGTCCCTCCTGGGCCACAGCAGCATCCAAAAACCCTAACCACGACCCTTGCAGCTAGCAAGGCTTGTTTGCAGTCTTTCTGTGTGGGAACACCTCTGCAAGCTTCTTCACGACGTGGGACATCCATCCTCCAAAGGGGAAGTTTCTAGTCCTTTTCTTTCTTGCAGAATCCACAGCTTCTACCATCCGGTGGCAACTTCTTTGCACCCTCAGCTGGCATTTCCTGGGCATCTGCCCACTCTCGACATTGTCGAGACTCTTGGACTTGGTCCCCTTGTTCCACAGTTGCTCAGGTCCGGAAATCCACTTTGGTTGCTTTGCTGGTGTTGGTCTTCCTTTCAGAAACCCCCTATCACGACTTCTGTGCTCTCTGGGGGTTATAGGTGCACTTTACACCTACTTTTCAGGGTCTTGGGGTGGGCTATTTTTCTAACCCTCACTGTTTTCTTACAGTCCCAGCGACCCTCTACAAGCTCACATAGGTTTGGGGTCCATTCGTGGTTCACATTCCACTTTTGGAGTATATGGTTTGTGTTGCCCCTATACCTATGTGCTCCTATTGCAATCTACTGTAACTTTACATTGCTTGAATCACTTCCTTTTGCCATTACTGCATATCTTTGGTATTGTGTACATATATTTTGTGTATATTTGGCATCCTCATACTGAGGGTACTCACTGAGATACTTTTGGCATATTGTCATAAAAATAAAGTACCTTTAGTTTTAGTATATCTGTGTATTGTGTTTTCTTATGATATTGTGCATATGACACCAGTGGTATAGTAGGAGCTTTGCGTGTCTCCTAGTTCAGCCTAAGCTGCTCTGCTATAGCTTACTACTATCAGCCTAAGCTGCTAGAAACACCTCTTCTACACTAATAATGAATAACTGGACCTGGTACAGAGTGTAAGTACCCCTTGGTACCCACTACAAGCCAGGCCAGCCTCCTACACCTGCAGTGTATGTGAGCTCTACAGTGTGCATGTATGTGTGCTCTACAGTGAGCCTTCAGTGTACATGTGCTTTGCAGTGAGCCTGCAGTGTGCTTTGCAGTGTGCATGTATGTGTGCCCTGCAGTGAGCCTGCAGTGTACGTGAGCTCTGCAGTGTGCATGTGTGTGTGCTCTATAGTGAGCCTCCAGTGTATGTGTGCTTTGTAGTGTGCATGTATGTGTGCTCTACAGTGAGCCTGCAGCGTACGTGAGCTCTGCAGTGTGCATGTATGTGTGCTCTACAGTGAGCCTGCAGTGTGCGTGAGCTCTGCATTGTGCATGTATGGTTGCTCTACAGTGAGCCTGCAGGGTATGTGTGCTTTGCAGTGAGCCTGCAGTGTGCTTTGCAGTGTGCATGTATTTGTACCCTGCAGTGAGCCTGCAGTGTGCGTGTGCTTTGCATTGTGCATGTATGTGTGCTCTACAGTGAGCCTGCAGTGTACATGTGCATTGCAGTGAGCCTGCAGTATGCTTTGCAGTGTGCATGTATGTGTGCTCTACAGTGAGCCGGCAGTGTACGTGTGCTTTGCAGTGAGCCTGCAGTGTGCTCTGCAGTGTGCATGTATGTGTGCCCTGCAGTGAGTCTGCAGTGTGCTTTGCAATGTGCATGTATGTGTACCCTGCAGTGAGCCTGCAGTGTGCGTGTGCTTTGCATTGTGCATGTATGTGTGCCCTGCAGTGAGCATGCAGTGTATGTGTGCTTTGCAGTGAGCATTCAGTGTGCTTTTCAGTGTGCATGTATGTGTGCTCTACAGTGAGCCTGAAGTGTACGTGTGCTCTGCAGTGTGCATGTATGTGTGCTCTACAGTGAGCCTGCAGTGCGCTCTGCAGTGTGCACGTATGTGTGCTCTATAGCTAGCCTGCAGTGTAAGTGTGCTCTGCAGTGTGCATGTATGTGTGCTCTACAGTGAGCTTGCAGTGAGCCTCCTGTGTAAATGTTATGTGGAAGATGATGGATAATGTGGCAAATGCGGCAAATCTATAACTAGGTGAAAATCCCCGCAGCTGCACAATACCAGTGTCCCTGCCTCTAGTTCTGAAGACTGATATCTATCTGACAGAGAAGAGAACTGTTGTGCTCCAAGTATGATGTGAAGCTGCTGCACAATCTATTACATGAAGCTCATTATGGGCCATGTGTACGAACACTTTTCCCCATAGACACAGAATGGGTAAAAACCTTTGCTACATCTGGCCCTATGTGACAGTCAGGGCTCGGCCGAAGCCCTGCTGCCAGACAACGAACAGCTCACACACCAGAGACAGGCTGCAAGTAAGCATGAAAAAGAAACTTTGCAAAGCCAATTGATCTCCCTTATGTGAGGTATCAAATGTGTAAATGTTTTTGCCAAGACATGAATCAGACATTGAAAAAGTCAATACCTCCCGTAGGCGAGAACTGTTGGCTTTTTGTCCACCGTTCCCTTAAGTCACCCTGAGTCACGTATTGTTCACCTCTGTGTTTCTCATATTTCTATGTTTTGCTTAGTTGTCATTTTGAACCTTAAAAAAGACAAATCTGTCGCCTTCACTGTAATTCAACCAAATAGTTTGACTTGACCAATCCCTTACTCCTAGGATTTGTGTCTCCCTGTACCTCTTATTTGCAGTTCAGTGTTGGATGTTTTACCCTACACACGTTTCTTGTTGACATTCGTTCTTATTTAAGACACAACACTGTCACAGTAACATCACTAAAAGGATCAAATACTGCTAAAAGACACTCACATTGACATTGCCTATTGCTCGGAGCTTGGGCATTGCAGAGACCTATTGGCTTTGCCAATGCTTGTTCCTGGTGGAAATACCATGTCCTTCATGCTGTGCAACGCAATTAGCAACAGTGCTGCAAATGGATAAGCCCACTTGTGTGCAGCAGGGCATATTTCATACAATGTGGCCTCATTTCTTGAAACGGGAGGGCTCAGCTTTAGTCTTCCCAGAATAAAGCCATGTTGGCAGTGTGAGCTGCATTAATACAACGATAAACAGATATTGTATGCAATTTGCTTCCGTCATAAGCAGACATGTTCATCAGATACGTACACACATGCCGCACTTCCAAAATAGGACTACAGGATCTTAGCTGCAACCTTGAAAAAAGTGGCTAATTCTTACATATCTGGTTATGCTTACTTGCTAACAAGTGGGAGTGCATTTCATCTCACCACCTGCCCTCCTCACACTGTGCAACATTTCTTAAAAAGACACATTGATAAAGCCAATATATTTTGCATAGGCAAAACCTATTGCCTTTGCCAATGCTTGTTCCAAAAAACTTTAAACCTGAGCAGGACAACGTGGCTGAAAGATAAACGACAGATCACAAGTAATGGACACAGGGCCGTAGATACTGACTGTAAGTGACAGGCAGTGAATAGACCCCCTGGGTACAAGAGATGGGGACATGATAGAGGTGTAAGTGTACGAGATGGGGACACGAGATAGGTGTAAGTGCAAGAGATGGGGACACGAGAGAGGTGTAAGTGCAAGAGATGGGGACACGAGAGAGGTGTAAGTGCAAGAGATGGGGACACAAGAGAGGTGTAAGTGCAGGAGATGGGGACACGAGAGAGGTGTAAGTGCAAGAGATGGGGAACACGAGAGAGCTGTGGCTGTAAGAGATGGGGATAGAAGCGAGATGTGGGTCCAAGAGATGAACACAAGCGTTGTGGGTGTAAGAGATGTGGAGAAAAGAGAGGTGTGGGTGCAAGAGATGGACACAAGAGGTGTGTGGGTGTAAGAGATGTACGGTGTTGGATGCAGGCTGTTTGCGTCGCTGGATTCCTCCAACAAGCCTTGGTTCAAGCAAGTACATGGTTTGTGTCAAAAATGAGCTGCCTGGACCCACGAGGGACCTGGGGGTCTCAACTCATACTGAGGAAACAGAGGGGGCTCTCAGCACTTCAGAGACCCCTTAGAAGACCAGACAGCACCCACGGGAGTCCCAGAACACAGGGACAAAGAAGATGCAAAGTGTGGTCATCGAGGCACTACACTGGAAGGTCCCACGTCGCCGGAGAACAACTCAGGGAGCTGTGTGTCGCAGGATGGAGTGCTGGGGACCTGGGCTTCGCTATTCACAAAGGATTCTTGGAAGAAGTGCACAGAAGCCCAAGGAGCTGCAGAAGGCAAGGTGCACAGGGGTTATGTCACAGCATGGGGAGGCAAGCTCTTACCTCCTCCAAATGTAGACAGCTGGTCCTTTGGACAGTCTGGGTCACATCGGTCCACCACCTGTGTTACAGGGAGCACGCTTATCGTCAGGAAAGGAGTCCCAGAGTACCAGTTGTCATTGCAGAGGAGTGCCTGCAGAAGCAGGGAAGTGACTCCGTCACTCCACTGGAGATTCCTTCGGTTCTTCTAGTGCAGGATGAAGAAAGGCAGTCCTCAGAGCGTGCACACCTTGAAAACTGTTGCAATTGCTGGCTGGAGCTGAAGTTGCAGGTCACAGGAGTTGTCCTGGATACTTTGTTGCAGTTCCAGCGGTTCCTGGAGCAGTCTGCAGTTGATCCGATGGTCAAAAGCTGAAGCAGTGGACGCAGAGGAGTGCTGCAGGAATCTTGCAAACCAATTCTGAGGAATCACCCAGAGGAGAGACCCTGTATAGCCCTCAGAGGGGGATTGGCTACCTACCCAGGTATGCACCTATCAGGAGGGGTCTCTGACGTCACCTGCTGGCACTGGCCACTCAGATGATCCCAGAGGGACCCCACACCTTGGAATTTAAGATGGCTAACCCCAGGGACACTCTGGAGGAGCTCTGGGCACCACCCCTGGGGTCGTGATGGATAGAGGAGTGGTCACTCCCCTTGCCTTTGTCCAGTTTTGCGCCAGAGCAGGGACTGGGGGTCCCTGAACCGGTGTAGACTGGATTATTCAAGGAGGGCACAGTTTGTGCCCTTCAAAGCATTTCCAGAGGCTGGGAGAGGCTACCCCTCCCAAGCCTGTAACACCTATTTCCAAAGGGAGAGGGTGTAACACCCTCCTCCCAAAGGAAATGCATTGTTCTGCCTTCCTGGGACTGAGCTGCTCAGTCCCCAGGAGGGCAGAAACCTGTCTGTGAGGGGGCAGCAGCTGGGGCTATAGTGGAAACCTCAGAGAGCTGGTTTGGCAGTTCTGGGCTCCATGATGGAGCCCCCATGGTGCATGGAATTGCCCCCCCAATACCAGAGTTGGATTGGGGGGACAATTCCATGATCTTAGACACCTCACATCACCATATTCGGAGTTACCATTGTGATGCTACATATATGTATTGGCATATATGTAGTGCACGCTTATAATGGTATCCCCGCACTCACTGAGTCTGGGGAGTTGGCCCTGGACAACGTGGGGGCACCTTTGCTAGTGCAAGGGTGCCCTCAGACACAGTAACTTTGCACCTAGCCTTCAGTAAATTAAGGTTAGACATATAGGTGACTTATAAGTTACCTTAGTGCAGTGAAAATGGCTGTGAAATAATGTGTACACTATTTCACTCAGGCTGCAGTGGCAGTCCTGATGAAAGGTTTGTATAAGCTCCTTATGGGTGGCAAAAGAAATGCTGCAGCCCATAATGATCTCCTGGAACCCCTTTGCCCTGTGTACCTAGGTACTATATACTAGGGACATATAAGGGGAGTCCAGTGTGCTAATTGGAATTGGAATATGGAGTCACTAAAGTGTAGTGACAAATTTGGTAAGTAGAGAGAGCATAAGCACTGGAGTTCTGGTTAGCAGAACTTCAGTGACGCAGTTAAGCATACTGACAACACACATAGGCCACAAACTATGAGCACTGGTGTCCTGTCTAGCAGTATCCCATTGAGACAGGCAAAACACACTGATAAACAGGGTTTTAAACTATGAGCACTGGGGTGCTGGCTAGCAGGATCCCAGTGAGACAGTAAAAACACACTTACAAACACTGACAAACAGGCCAAAAATGGGGGTAACCATGCTAGGAAGAGGCTACTTTCTCACAATGGGGGACACCAGAGAGGTGTGGGTGTAAGAGATGTAGACTCGAGAGATGTGTGGGTGTAAGAGATGGGGACACAAGAGGTGTGGGTGCAAGAGATGGGGACACAAGAAAGGTGTGCGTGCAACAGATGAGGACACTAGAGAGGTGTGGGTGCAAGAGATGGGGGCACGAGAGATGTGTGGGTGTAAGAGATGAGGACACAAGGTGTGGGTGCAAGAGATGGGGACACAAGAAAGGTGTGCGTGCAATAGATGCGGACACTAGAGAGGTGTGGGTGTAAGAGAAGGGGACACAAGAGAGGTATGTGGGTGCAAGACATGATTACACGAGAGAGGCCCTAGACAGAAGCCAAACAACTTATTGCTCAGGCCCACTTTACTCATTCATTACTAATAATGCTGAGGTGACTCTGTGTTGTTAATAATCAGTGTCTTGATTAATCTCATTCCTGATGACATTTAAAGTCATTCAGTTCATGAGAACAACCAGTCCATATAGTATTGATAGCACCTAGATAATGCCACAGCTCTTCTTCTAATTACAACCACGCTGTTATAGCCACACAGGCCACACACCCTCATTAATAACATTGACACTCTCTCAGTTCTGAGTTCTTCCCAGACTCACTCTGCTGTAGGTAGCGCCTAGACCCACTGTGCTCTTCCTAGCCCCTGCAGTGGTTCTGCTAGAGGTTGCGCCTAGAGCTGCTGCTCTAAATAGTGTCTACATCTGTTCTGTTCAGGGTCATACCTTATTGTATCCATGATATTTCTATATCTGCTCTGCTATAGATAGCGCCTAGATCCACTATGTTCTTTATTTATTTATTTATTTGTTTGCGGAGTTTTATATAGTGTGAACGTGACCCTACAGGGTGTTAGAGCACTGTAGATATAGCATAGAAGTCCTATATACAAGGGATATATACAAACATGATCCTTCAGGGTGGCAGAGTATTCCATATTCTCGCGGCTAGACCAGAAAAGGAGCGGTTGTAGGTCTTTTTGTATTGAACTTCTGTGGTTTTAACAGTAATGAGTTAGAGCTTCCACCAGATCATTCAAGTTTTGTGGCCAGGTAGACAGATGCGTTGTGGTGAAGGCCGTGTGTGTCATGCAAACTATCTTCAACTGAGTTCTAGCTTCGAATGGAAGCCATTGCGGATTTGTTTTTCCTTAGATGGTCTAGTTGGTAGTTGGCTCCTCTGGTGGTGGTACGGATATGATCTTGCATATTGAGGTGTTTGTCCAGCGCTATACCTAGTGATCTAGTGGAATCCATCAAATGTGGGGCGCAGTTGAGAGCAGTAAGTTGTTTGAGCCAATCGTCTATGGGGGCAGTGTGGTTGTGAGGGGCGGTCAGGAGGAATTCAGTTTTGAGAGGGTTAACAATGAGGCGATAGCGGGTCAGCCATTGCAGGGTTTTCTGGAGGGTGCAGTTGAGCAGTTTGATGTCCTCTGGTGAGGTGTACAACTAGTAGTAAATGTTAGAGAGATTCAGAGGTTTGGTAAGAGGTTCCATGAAGATGCTGAATAAGGTGGATGAGAGGGTATATCCTTGGATAACTCCAGGTGAATGCTGTGCTGTCTGATGGGTTTGATTGACTTTGAATCTTCGAGCTCTCTTGCGAAGGAAAGAGGCAAACCATTTTTAGACAGGACCAGACAGCCTCATCCCATTCTCACGAAGGTCAGTCACACTATCGTGTTTGACAGTGTCGGGATGCTGGTGACAGGGCGATAGTTGTTGAGGTCAGACCGGTCTGAATTCGGATTTTTTTAATAATAAAAGAGCCAATCTTAAGGCGGTCGTAAAATAAGCCCTGAGGGAGAGATGATTTAACAATGTTGGTCCAAAGGGGGGAGTATGGAAGGGATAAACTGTTTGAAGAGCTTAGCGGTTAGAGGATCATTGAAATGGTTGGAGTGTTTTATTGTTGCTATGCATTAGCGCCTGGGTAGCATCCACACCTGCTCTGGGTCCCTCCTTATTGTTCCATTAACATTCCCGGTCTCTCTCTGCTATAGATAGCGCCTGGATCCACTTTGCTCTGCATAGGACCCTCACCCGCTGTGCTCAGCGTCGTCACTTGCCGTGCTCGGGATATTCCTGTTTCCGCAGTGTGAGAGATTTCGCCCAGACTCACTGCGCTTTGCATAGCACCTACAGCCTCCCTGCTTGGATTTTTCCAGGTGTTGCTCTATTCTCCATTGCGCCTAGACCCATTGTGAATATAGCCCAGGTTAATAAACCATTCAAACACCAACCACTCTCAAGGGTCAGTTGAGATGGGTGACTTTAGAAAGATTGTAAATCAACTGTTCCAATAATACTGGGGCCACGTTTGCTCTGCACCGTGTACTCTTTAAGGTAGTAGCTCTCATTGTAAAATTGTAATGACAATTTAAACAACATTTTAAGCCATTCTGAGCTGCAGGAGCACACATAATAAAAATGTAAAACCCATCTAAAGCCAAATAAAAAATAAATTACTACGCTTGTTTCCCCTGAGGCTTGCTGTTATGTGTGATTCTGCTGAAACTTTACCAAGATATTGACGTACCCGACTAGGACCCCCGAGCCCCACTATTAACTACAGGATGATGTTATTAGGATCTGGGACACCCCACTTTTCCCTACTGTATACGCATTCGTGAGAGAGAATTCTGGTTTCTTGCCATGATTTTGAGAACAGTCAGGTCTTTATTGCTTTTCTGAATCCTAGATCAGTATTTATGGTCCGTATTCTCTTTCGAAGTGTGCTCCTCGCGTTTTCTGTTCGGAGAAAGACCTCCCACCAATGCAAGTTTGTACCAAGGGAAGACCCATTCTTGAAATGACGAGTTTAGGTTGTGAAAAGGTTGGTCCGTCCCATGAAAGGCTCATTTTGAAATACTCCAAATCACATACATCATCTACTGGATGCAAGTGTAGAACCCCTAAGTGCAGGGGTAATTCCGTCAACGAATCTGTACAAAACTTTCATCTAGAGTTTAATCCAGTTTGGGTTCTGCATTGTGCAGACCCTCCAAGTGGGGGACACAAGTGTTTTTTCCCACTATAATTCCCTGGGTAAACTTTGCTCTCCTATACAGAAACAGAAAAGCAGCATGAACGTAGAACTTCACTGAAGGAACTATCTTTTCTTGGAATGGTTGAAATCCATTCAGTAGATTTCGAGGAATTGGTGTTTAAAAAGATTTTTGTTGGGTTTGAAATGGTTAACAAATTGAATTATTTAAACTGCTAATACACTGAGATTAGCACATCTGTGTTAGTGGACTTTTGTAGACCCACAGTTTATAAGAATAACTCATTCCTAGTTCTGTGTCATCCATGTTTGAAATGGTTAACAAATTGAATTATTTAAACTGCTAATACACTGAGATTAGCACATCTGTGTTAGTGGACTTTTGTAGACCCACAGTTTATAAGAATAACTCATTCCTAGTTCTGTGTCATCCATGTTTGAAATGGTTAACAAATTGAATTATTTAAACTGCTAATACACTGAGATTAGCACATCTGTGTTAGTGGACTTTTGTAGACCCACAGTTTATAAGAATAACTCATTCCTAGTTCTGTGTCATCCATGTTTGAAATGGTTAACAAATTGAATTATTTAAACTGCTAATACACTGAGATTAGCACATCTGTGTTAGTGGACTTTTGTAGACCCACAGTTTATAAGAATAACTCATTCCTAGTTCTGTGTCATCCATGTTTGAAATGGTTAACAAATTGAATTATTTAAACTGCTAATACACTGAGATTAGCACATCTGTGTTAGTGGACTTTTGTAGACCCACAGTTTATAAGAATAACTCATTCCTAGTTCTGTGTCATCCATGTTTGAAATGGTTAACAAATTGAATTATTTAAACTGCTAATACACTGAGATTAGCACATCTGTGTTAGTGGACTTTTGTAGACCCACAGTTTAAAAGAATAACTCATTCCTAGTTCTGTGTCATCCATATATGGTTGCGGAAATTGTCTGTGAATTTGAATGACTGGCCGCAACATGAGAAAAATGTTGCTACTCTCATTTTTTAATCAGTTACTCCCTCCTCAACTCTTGAAAAAAAAAAAAGGAAATGGCACACTCACTGAGGGTACGTAACCCCTGACCCCTCTGGCCATGTTAGGAGCCCCAAAGAGTTCCCCATCAAGCAAGAAATGTTTTAAAAGGTATATTTTGTTGTGGAATTTGCAGCAAGAGTAGTTCATGGCCCTTTGTTGGACCTCCTGCAGTTTTGTGAACCCCAAGTAGCTGACTTTATAAAGAATAGATTAAAATGGACCACATCTGGTAAACTCTGATGCAGCAGCAATCAGATACACAAAGGCAGCTCCAAAAGGAATTTACAACATCATTAGCAGGAGTCAGGAACTGATAAAGCTGGAATGTGTCCTGTGCACTGAAGAGTTGCAGTAAGTGTCCTGCTATCACATGAGGCTCTAAACACACAGGCAGCGCTAGAGTAATTATTAAGTACAACCCAAAACACTGGCACTGAGGGGCACTACTTCCTGTGAAAGAGTAAAATGTAGTCTCTCAAAGTGAAGTTAGTCAGTGGCTGAAGTAGGCAGGTCCACTGCCCCGTGCTGTATTCAGTAGTGGGCGGAAGCAAAATGTGAAAGGCAGAAGGACTGACCAATGGATGGAGAACTGAAAGCTCCTTTCTGTAAGTATGTTATATGTGTAATTTTTGAAAAATAAAAGTTCTTGACTAACACCAGACTGAAAATGGTGCATGTGTCATTCTGTTGGTGTGCATATTTATGGAGAAAAATGTGCATACCTACAGAATGATGTAACAGTAGCCACATAATTGCACCTTTTGTTTTTTCTTTCTTTTTTCTGATGTTGTGCAGCACTGGGAAAGCCTATACGTCTAAAAGGTGAGAGGTATTGACTGCCAGCATGTGTGCTTAAAATGGTTGTAAACCTCCTTTTCCATGTGTAGCTCTGCTCCGAGCCTCAGATCTCTGGAGTTACACTATGTGGAAGATGCTCAGATTACCTGCCCGGGTCCTATCCCAGGCTCTCTGATAGTATAAAGGGCTCCCTTGCAGCAGTTGCTTATGTTTCCTGCCATTATTGCTCTCTGTTGCATGGTCCATTCACTGCAAAGGCTCCATCTTGTATTATGTGTTCGGCCGTGTGATAATAGGAAGCATTCCATTGATAAGAAGGGAGACATCTTGTCTCTATGGATTTTACATTGTAGTGTGGTGGGGAGAGGGTCTTACTCACTGAACAAGGAACCTTCTCTGGTGTCTTGGTTTCTCCTTGAGGCCACACTCCTCGCTAGAAGGAGATCACGAAAGGATCGTATGCCCTTACTCTCTGCCTATTGCATCTTTACATTGAAAGTGTAATCTAGAATTTCTTCAGCGTACTTGTCTATATGGACAATTAAATGACTCACTAAATGCCAATGGATTTCTGTGAAGTGCTCTGCATTTCAGCTTACTCAGTGTTTCTTTTTCTTAATTTAACCAGTGAAATAAATGCAATGATAAACGAAAAAGGTAAAGGCATTAAGCATTACTTGCGTGGAAAGTGATGTTAAAACAGTATGCCTCAGAATCTGTTCACTTGAAGGCTAAAGCCTGGCCAAAGTCTACAGCAAAAAACCCAACCTGCCCAATGAGGTCTGTACCTGGCTCTTAGGCATCAGATGATAGTCGTTGAAGACATAACACACTGACATACCGAAGCAAGGCCGATGAGGTGCTTATTACGGAGGAAGAGCTAACCTGGTATCAGAAAGAACACACAGGACAGAAACCGTATGAATATCTAGAATGTGGCAACACATTCATTAGTCAGAGAAAGAGCAAGTGCGACATCAGAAACTTCATACTGGAGAAAAAGCATATTGATGGACTGACTGTTGAAAAGTGTTCTTTGTAATGAACGACCTAATGCAGCATCAGAGTGATCACGTAGAGGGGAAACCATCTAAATGTACAGGCTGTAATAAGGTGTTCCTAAAGAACAAAAATCGAATGTGGTGTTTGACCTGGCCCTTTTTACATTGTAATCCCAAAACATTTTGCCTCCTTCCTCATATTTTTTCTGACCAGTTTTTTGTTGGCTTTAGGACTCTGGGCACTTTACCACTGCTAAAGTGCAAATGCTCTCTGTATAAATTGTATTAGTGGTTGGTTAATCCATGATTGGAATATCTGATTCACTAGTAAGGCCCTAGTAAAGTGCACTATGTGTACCCAGGGCCTGTAAATCAAATGCTACTAGTGGTCCTGCAGCACTGATTGTGCCACCCACATGAGTAGCCCTGTAAACATGGCTCAGACCTGCTACTGCAGTGTCTGTGTGTGCAGTTTTAAACTGCCATTCCAACCTGGCAAGTGTACTCACTTACATACCCACACCTTCCCTTTTTATGCATGTAAAGCGCCCCTAAGGTAGGCCCTAGGTAGCCCCATAGCCAGGGTGCGGTGTATGTTAAAGATGGGCCATGTACTGATGTGTTTTACATGTCGTAACAGTGAAATGGTGCCAAATTAGTTTTTCACTGTTGCAAGGCCTATCTCTCCCATAGGTTAACATAGGGGCTGCCTTTAAATAAGTTTTAAGTGCAGTTTCCCTTTGGGAGCAGGTCGAGATGTGGAGTTTGGGGTCTTTGAACTCACAATTTTAAAACACATCTTTTGGAAAAGTTGGTTTTTAAATTGTCAGTTTTGAAAATGCCACTTTTAGAAAGTAGGCATTTTCTTACTTAAACCATTATGTGACTGTCTGCTTGTGTATTACCTGTCTGGGTCAGACTGACAGTTGGGCTGTTTGTGAATTTCCACTAGACAGTGGCACAAATGGAGCTGGGGTGTGGCCTCCATATCCTGATGGGCCATCTGGGCTAGAGTGGAGGGAAGAGTGGTCACTTACACCTGAAAGTGCTGTGCCTCCCTCATACAATGCAGTCTCCGGCCCCCTGGTGTGAGTCTGGAGCCAGGCCTGTGAAAGGCAGGATCTTGTCAACAACAGAAACTTTCCTTTGAAGTTTGCCAACTTCAAAGGCAGAAAGGGGTATAAGTAGTGCACCCAAAACCCCAGATTTTAGATTACTTCTGTATTCAAGAGGAACCTCTGCCAAGGAGAAGACCTGAAGAGCTGTAGGAGGAGTACTGCCCCTTTGCCTGTGACTGTGCTTTGCTGGGGTGGCCTGCATTTGCTGCTTCTGCCTGAAAGAGGACAAAGACTTGACTTTGTGGTATATTCCTACTTGTGAAGTGTCTCCAAGCGCTTAGACTGAGCTTGCCTCCTGTTTTGAAGTCTCTGGGATAGCGAAGACTTCACCAACCAGCCTCTGAGATTACTTGCTGTGGACTCTTACTTGCCAGGTGTGCCTATTCCAGTTCCTGGGCCCTTGGAAGTGAAAGCTGATAAAAAAACAAGTCCATCAACATTGGACGACATCGTATGCCTGGAGCCCACGATTTCACCTGCAACTGAAGCCATGGTCCTCGCTGAGACGCAACGACCCCACCGACATCGCAGGCCCAACATCGCAGCAGCCGCTGACGTCCCATGATCTTGTGAGATCAGTGTCGTTGTCAGAGGCTGGACCTCTATGTAGTGTGTAAAACTAGGCACACTATGCAGGGGGTCCAGGCAACCACATGATGGTTTCCAGAGGGAAAAATTAGACCACCTAAATGCTCCAATTTCTAAGGTAGCTGGTTGAGCAGTTAGACTAATCCAGGAGATGTGCTAAATATTAGCTGAACTCACAAATCCAATCATGCACCACCCACTCTCAATGAATAACTCAAGACCAGATTTTATAAAAAGACTTCAGACTTTTATATAAATGTTAAGACTTTCTGAGTTATGACTTTTTAAAGTTTTGATAAAGTTAGTCTTTCGGTGTGTAATTACGCACCATTGGAATCAATGCACAGTCCCCTTTAAAAATGCATTAAAAATTGTACGGTTGAGTCTCTTCTTTTGAAGGATGATCGCAGCAGTGTGTGGGCACCTTGTGTCAGTTGGAGATCCTCAGGCGGCTCCTGGTTCTGATGGGAGCAGCGTTGGAAAGTCTCTTGGCACAGGCACAGGGCGACCTGGAGGGGCCACTTGGAAAAGGAGCTTGATTTCAGATTTAAACGTGGTGCCTTGGGGGTCCCATTGGGCTGTTGAGGTCGCAAGGGGTTGGGGACCCATGGAGCACAGCTGGTTCCTCGTTGCAGGGCACAGGGCAGCCGGATACAGGGTGAGTTGGAGAGCCAGGAGCTGTGCCCAACGGAGTCCTTTGGAGCTGGATTTGAGTCTCTTTGAGGGCTGTGTGCAGGACAATGGGGCACTTTGGTCAGAGGTCCAGGGTGTTCCTGAAGTCCCTCGACTGGGGCTTCCTCCTGATCCTTTTCCAACTCCAAAGGTGCTGGTTTTCTGGTTATCCGATGTCAGCTGACCAGTAGCCAATGTATTAGCAAAACTCAGCCACTGGAGGGCACAGTGCCACCAAACTTGGCACACTTGTAGGTCACGTCCGGGCAGTCGTCATTGTGTCCTCAGGTCCAGCTGCAACTTCTGGTTGCGGCGATATCGGTCAATCGGTGAATTGACCCTCACCAGTTTGTTGGTTCTTGCTTGGTTTTTGAGTGGTGCCTCCACTCAGAAGGGAGATCTGGGGTGATTCTTGAAGCCTGGAGGTCCCCTGGGTTTCTTGGGGTCGGTCCAGTGTTCAGCTCCTCCACAGCATCGATGTTTGGGTCCGGGGTGCAGCAGGCAGGGTTTGGCGCCTTTTCTTGTGCAGCCGATCAACAGTTCTCTTGCTTTGGATCTGCTTTGGTGCTGGTCTTCTTTCTCTTTTCAAATCCGATTTCTGAATACTGAATTTAGTGGGCGTTTTAGGGGGTTCGTGGTTAGTGCCCAATGGGACACTTACCCTTGGGTGGCTACACCCACTACAGTGACCACTTCCTGTGGGAGGGATCACTTCCCTAAACCTAATTGGCTATGTTCCTGCCATCCAACAAGGAGGAAAATTAAATTAAGGGTCCACTTCGCCTACAAGCCCCTAGGGGTGGTGCATACTCAGTGAGGCCATTCCTCCTACCCTTTGTGTAGTTTCCCATCAGAAAAGGGGGGTTTGCAAAGGAGAAGGGCCATCTTCTGCTGGCAGCAGGCCTGGGGGCTCGATTTTCAGGGGCAGTAGCCCTTTGAGGCTCACCATCAGGGTGCTGCACATTCCTGAGGGAGGTGGTGTTAGCTCCTCCACACAGGAAGGGCATTGTTTTACAAACCAGAGAGACAGGGCTCTCCCCCAGGTTTGTATATTGGCTGTATGGATGTGGCAGGCTTGCTGGAATCAGTCAGCAACCACGCCAGGATAGTTAGTTTTTGCAGGGGGCACCTCTAAGGTGACCCCTGGGTACATTTTATAATAAATCCAGTACTGGTACCAGTTTGGATTCATCATTCTGAGTTGTTTGATACCAAACAACTCAGGGTTCAGAGTGGCCATCATGTAGCTGGGAAACTCGTATTGACCAGTGTCCAGCACATGTATTAAAATGTCTGCTCTGTTCACTCACTATGTCCCAGGTTTGGCAAGGACACAGTTGGGCCATATTGCTCATGCAATTATGCCCTTGCATATAGTATGGTGCACCCTGCCTTAGGGCTGGAAGGCCTGCTAGAGGAGTGACTTACCTATAACATATGCAGTGTAGGGTGGACAGGGCACACAGAGAGTGTGCCATATTGAGGTTGTACCAGGGCACTCAGCCTGCTATGGCAGTGCTGGCTGCATCTGGATGCATAGCTCTTGAGGGTGGCACGATCAGTGCTGCTGCCCTCAGGGGCTTGCCCATAGTACCCCATGCCCTGGGTACCTAAGTACCTTTTACTAGGGACTTATAGTGGTAACTAAAGGTGTATTCAATCACTTTTACAATGTTTTAGGGAAAGAACATTGGCACTGGCAACCTGGTTAGCAGGATCCCAGTGCACTCCAGTAGAAGTTGCATTCAGAAACCAGGCAAAAAGTGAGGGGTACTGCAACAAGGAGCCAGTCTCTCACAAGGACTCGCATGGTGAGGGGAACATTGTATTATTTATTTTGAAAAGGAAAATCCTATTTAGAAAAATCCTGCTTGCTTCAGAGCTCTGCCTGCCGACGGAGCCTGATAGCAAACAGGAACATGCATTTCCAGGAGCAGCTGGGACGGGAGAACCTGCCAATGCTTTATAAATGAACGGCAGCTTGGCGTCATTCATAAATTAGATAGGTAGAGTAGTCAGCCTGGTGGATGTAAAGTCCTTCACCAGGCCAACAGTGAATACTCCGTCTGTCAATAATTAAATCGGGCCCTAAGTGTCCGTGCTGCCGTACTCATACTCACAGCTACAAGGCAGTTTCTGGGTATTTACATTACCCAAAAGGATTACTTTTTAAATATTGTATTACCAGAACATAACTCTTTTGATATGCTCAACGTGTCACTCACACTGTCACTCATAAGCTTTGGAGTGTCACACATAAGTACACTGAAAGCATGAAAATGTCCCACATATATAAACTGAAACCATGGGAGCTATGTTGTTTCCATCCCTGCTGTGCTCTGCCTCCTGTGCCTCCGTCTCTGATGCCCTCCTCTTGTGCACATGTGTCCTGTGCCCACCTCCTGTGCTTTCTTCTCCTGCATCCTTGTATCCAGTGCCCACCCCTATGCCCTGTCTCATCTGCCCCCACCTCCTCTGCCTCTCCTTCTGTGCCTTGTCTCCAGTGCCTGTCTCTGTGGTGCCCTGCCTCCTGTGCCTTCCTCTGCCGCCTCCTGTATTCCTGCCTCCTGTGCATTCCTCCTGTACCCTCCTGTCCTGTGCCCTGCCTCCTGTGTCCCTGTCTCGCCTGCCCCCGCCTCCTCTGCCTCTTCTCTTGCGTCTTGTCTCCAGCGCCTCCATCTGTGGTGCCCTGCCTCCTGTGCCCTCCTCTGCCACCTCCTGTAATGCTGCCTCCTGGGCATTCCTCCTGTGCCCTCCTGTCCTGTGCCCTGCCTCCTGTGTCCCACTGGGAGAAAGCATGGGAGGGTTCCTCACATCCTTTGTTTATGGGTTAAGGCCAGAGATCAGCAACCAAATCACACAAGGGATCCTTTGTTGGCAGAGCAAATCTATTGACAAGATCTTACACTGCGAAATACTGCAACGACATGCTGGAAGCAAAACGAAAGGGGCTTAAAGAAAAGTATATGGTAGCCCAAAAACAGTTAGCACAGAATGGAAGAACTAGGGCCCAAATTTATAGCAGTGCCACTCTGCGCCACTTTAGAAACACAGAGGTGCGTCGTATTCAAAGAAATACAGTGCACCCCTGCGTTTCCCTCTGTGCTGGCGTTGAATTAAGCTGCCTGGTGCCAAAGCAGGTATCCTTGCTCTATAGTGCAAGGGTGTCTGCGTTGAGGGGATAGATTGTTCATGTTCAGGAAAGTGTCCCTTCCTGCACATTAACAAGCTATAAGGGCGATTTGGCACTTCTATGTGTGCTGCAAAATGCAGCACACATAGAAGTACCAAAGAGTAATTTTGAATGATTGTTTATATGCATGAAGGTGTCCCTTCCTGCATGTAAACAATTGTCCATGGCATTTTGCTTCTTCTATGTGTGCTGCAGAATGCAGCACACATGGACAAGCAAAACACGAGGAGGAATAAAAGCATTCCTCCTCCTTTTGCCATGCTAACGCCATCCCTGGGGTTGGGTTAGTTTTTGGCACTGCCTCAGGTTTACGTCAACCTGTAAACCTGAGGCAGCGTCAAAAGCAATGGGTGTTGCAGTGGAACGCCCCTCGCAACACCCATTTCACGCCCCTCTGATGCAGAAAACTGCATCGGAAGGGCCCATAAAAAAGTGGCATTACACCTCCTTGTAAATATGGAGCCATGCTTAGCGCCACTGGAGCGTCATGAAAAGTGATGCTCTGATGGCGCTAGGGGCCCTTCAGTGTGCCCCTAGGGGACTTAAGATTCTGCACGCAGGTCTCGAATTAGAACCTGGAACGGTAATGCAGAGAGTCTCCTTGAACTGGGAATGTCCCAGGTATGGGGAGAGGTCGAGGTAATGCGGCAGGAACAAACATCCGTGCTCTAAAGAAAGTCACCCAATGTCACATTTGTAACTGTGTAGGGCACTGTAAGCAGGAGTACCGTTACAATTCAGATCAGAATGTGATGAAAGGCCATGGAGTGGAACCCGCAGGCCAGGTAATTTTCCCCAGTACCTAGACCTTCTAAGGCTGCCTCGAGGGTCCCCAACTCTGGGTTATTTCAAACTTCCTTCAGCTACACATAGATGCAGGGAGGTGTTCCTCATCCCCAGCCAAACACCCCAGAACCTGATGATTCCTCATGGATGTACAGTTCCTATGATGTTCAACAGCTCCATGGATCTTAATCAGGACCAATGATGGTGGCTGAGGGGAGAGGAGGAGGGAAAACTGGACGCAGTGCTGGAAGTGGATCAGAGTGGACCATATGTGGATGGAGAGGTTAACGGACATCCCTTATCTTTCTTTATTGAGTTGAGGGCTACTCGCTCAATGGTCAGAACACTTGAGGTCCCCAACCTATCCCTTTCAGGAAAAGAAGACCAAGTTGTAGGTATTTCCAATCAACAGCACACCAACCAAATCACTGCCCCTGTACTAGTCAAGATAGGCGACATCAGAAAGCAACATCAATTTGTTATCTGTGACTCTAGTCCTGTTAACTTGCTAGGACAAGACCTTCTCTGCAAACTCAATTGTGTCATTTATTGTATACATGATGGGGCCGGGATGAGACCCAAACAGCCGATGCCAAGTTTAAATTACAATCTTCAGAACCTGTCATTAGATTACATCTGGTTATTACTACAGAGGGCCTTTCAGTAGATTTGATGCTGTTAAGGAAGAAGTCTGGGGTTTCACAAGGAAAGAGATTGGGTTGATTAAAGATACCAAGCCTTTAAAGATCACCCTTTGACCCAATGCCATGTTTCTGAAGGCCTGACCATTTAAGATTACTCCAGAAGCTATCACAGGGATCACCACTGTCATTGAGAGCATGATCGAGCAAGGGATCTTGAAGGAAGTCATTCGGAATCCATGTAGCACCCCAATAATGACGTTGCAGAAGGCAAACAAAAAGTTGAGGATCGTGTAAGACCTTTGAAAGATTAACGACATTTTTGTTCCATGCTATCCTGTGGTACCAAACACTGCTGTGATCTTGTGTGGTGTTGTGCTGCTTAAGGCTATACAGAAAGTCCATCCTACTTCAATCATATACTCAAAAAGAACCTAGAGACCGTGCAGTTACCATGTAGTTCAATATTGATTCAAAACGTCCATGTTCTCTCGATCACGTCGATGACTAAGGAAGCTTGCAAACCGGACACAGTCTCTCTCCTCAACCATTTGGCTAAGAGTTCTCACCAAAGAAAATGCAATATTGTCAGAGAGTGTCCCATGAATGCATAGAGGCAGTCCTTAGAATGTTCCCAACTACTCAGAGAGAGGTGAGGATGTTTTTGGGTACGGTTGACTACTGCTGACAGTGGATCCCAAACCTTTCCTTTGTGGTGAAGCGTTTAAATCAAGCTGATGAACACTGATGTCAGTGACCCAGTACCAAAGGATGATCGTTGCATGGAAGCCTTCCAGGAGCTCAAAAACGTGCTTTGCGGTCATCCTGTCTTGGAATGCCAGACTATAGGAATGATTTTGTGCTGTTTTTCCAGGAAAGAGATGGTTGTGTTCTGTCTGTACTAACAGAATCTCATGGGGAGCCCAAGCACCCTATCAGCTAATCTTCAGCTACTCTTGATCCAGTGGCATCAGTGTTGCCTGGATGCCTTGAAACAGTTTGCAGCGGTTAGCCTTAGCATTCAGCAGACTGAGGGAATAGTGATGGGTTACCACCTAATTGTCATGATACCGTACTCTATCCAAATTCTCATATCCTGCTTGACAAATAGCGGCCTAACCCTCTATGAGAGAACAATATTAGCAGCAGAAAACGTTTCCATGTAGGGGTGTAACACACTAAACCCTGCTTCTCTGTTGCCCCCCCCAAAGGAGATGATGAGGGCAATTCTGATCACAACTGTATCAGTGTTACTGAGTTGTTCACAGAGACAAGGCCTGATGTACTGGATGTCAGTCTGCCTGAGGATGACCACACCCTTTTTGTCTGGCTACTGATGTTGTATGCACTCTGAGTGGAGTTGTAAAGACATCCTACTTGTGCCATTTAATGTCTGCAAAAGTGCCTGGACTGACTCCCCTCACCTGAGACTGCTGTACTTCGGAAGGCTCACAAGTCACGATTTACACTGACAGCCAGTATGGGTTTGGAGCTGTGCATGATTTCTGTCAGTTGTGGCTACTGCAATGGTTTTTGACATCAGCCATCACTCCCATTTGCAACGAGCTGTATGTTTCAAATCTATTGGAAGCTTTGCAAATGCCATGGGAGATTGCTGTGGTGAAGTGCTGTCCACAAGAGCAGGAATAACCAGAGGCAATCGTTATGCAGATGTGATTGCCTTATAGTGTGCTCTTGAGTTGAACACCTACTTGGATAAACCATGCAACTCAGAAGGAGAGGCTGTTTCCAATATGTTACTCAATACTGTACACATTTTCAATGAGCTGAGGAAATTTTCAGTGTTCTGCCCCTGAACCAGAGCATGCCAAGTGGGAAAGGATGGGATCCCTAAAGGATGCAAGTGACATCAGGGTGTCTAGTAAAGGCAAATCAGTTCTTCTTGATTTCCTCATACCCGCAATGGTGCGCCATATGCACAGTCCAATCAATGAAGGTAGAAACAAAAGGGTATTCACATTCCAATTGTGTTGGTATTGTCCTCATTTTCAGGACAATGGCAGAGAGTTTGTGTCAGTGTTGCATGATCTGCGAATGCACAATGTAGGCAAGAAAGTTGCAGTGGCCATGAGCCACATTGAAAAAGCTGATGGTCCCTTCAATTGTTTCCAAATTGACTTGGTGGAGATGCCCCGATGTAATCAAATGAGGTATACCTCATTGTGTGTCTATCCTCATGATGGGTCGAGGCATATCCCACCAGGAAATGTGACAGACTAATGATTGGCAAACTTTTTTTGCAGGAGTTGATACCACGATTTGGGATGCTAGTTCATCTTGAATCAGATCAAGTAACCCATTTCAAAGCAAAATCATGCAGTTATTGTGCACAGTCCTAAAGATTGAACAAAGATTCCGCTGTAGCTACAAGCCAGAAGCATCAGAGGTTGTAGAGAGACTAGAATGATCAAAGCCAAGCTGGCCAAAGCCTGTGCTTCCATGTCGCTCAAATGGCCTGAAGCCCTTCCTTTGATGCTCATGAGCATTTGAAGTATCCCCCGCAAGAGAACCAGATTGTTGCTGTTAGAGGTGCTAATGGGGAAAGGTATGCAAATTCCTTCTGGTCCGGCAGCCGCCCTTAAGAATATCACAGATGACGTGGTCCTCGGGTACTGCGAGTGTTTATCTGATATAGTGCGTTCTATCTTTCATCAGGTTGACGTTGCAACTCCAGCTGTCTAAGAGAGTCCAGGGCATGACTTGAACCCTGGCAATTTTAGATCCTCATCAAGAAACACGTCTGCAAACACTGTTTGGAGAAGCACTGGATATCCTGATCACAAACTTTGCTGTCAAATGTGCTGGTCTCCCAAACTGGACACACACCTCCCATACCAAGATGGCAAGGCACGAGGAGGAAGAAGCAGAGCCCATATCCACTAATTCCTCAAGTCGCCCCAAGTTTCAGGTGTCTGAAGCATCAGAAGAAGATCAGACCAATGGTCCAGTCTCCACCGAGTGACCATCACTCAGGACAATAGGATGATGAGAGTGCTGTTGTCATTCCATCAACAGCTGTAATACTGACCACTGGGTTGAGAATTCGCATCCACTGGAACAGTGAGAACTCATGGAGGGCTGAAACTGATTTGCCTTAGCAGACCTTGCATGTAACAGAGGTAGGCGCGAGGCAAGGGAGCCCCACCTCAGAGAGCGATTCCGCCGCATCATAGCCAAAGATATCGAGCAATGCCAAGGGTCGAGGTCCAGCCAAAGATGGTTGGCCAAAGACTACAGTCGCCTGGAAAAGACTGTTGACAACAAAGAAGAGACAATTAGGGAAGACAGTTAGAGGAACAAGAGCAGGGCAATCTGGCTGACATTGTAGATGAATGTCTGGACTTAATCAGCACCAAATGGCCCAAGAGGGTGAGAAAGATCAATCAGAAGTATTTAGGTCCAAACTGGCCATACCTTGACAAGATCAGGCTTGACACCGATGAGATGAGCTAAAACCCAGTATAAAGGAATAATTAGCAGGAAAAGTAAAGGAGCAACAGTAAAATGCCGAAGCAAACAAGGCAGAAAAGAACCTTTTATGGGGGCACAGTGTGAAACTGCTGTCACAAGGAGCTGTTCAGCAGCAGCTGGGGGAGTGGTGCTCAGGAGGGGGTCATAGGCTACTCCTCTCCGGGTGCTCATTGGATGGGGTGCGCACCAGCAAGGGGACAGAGACGACGTGTCAGAGGATTTAGGAGTCAGATAGAGAGAAGATTCCTGGAGGAGCCCAGCTAAGAAGGAGGAGGAAGGGTTTGCTAAAAGCCAAGAAACATAGGTCGTCCCAGGAAGCTGGTCTAAGGAGTGGTGGACACCACCAGATGGGACGCATCAGCCCCCCTCAACTCAGGAAAGATGTGGCTGACGCATTTAGTGAGCCGTGACAGAGGTGGGTGGAAGGGATGAGAGGTTCATAAACCAATAGCTCTGGTGAACAGGTATACGCACTTGAAGGGTCTTAGAACTGTTATACTTTCAGGATTGTGATAACGAGTCTGGAAGAGAGATACAGGAGACACCCTGTTACCACACAGATAATCTCTCTTCACCCAAGATTTCTTTGTTCCCTCCACACAGGGCACTTTGATTCTTTATATTCATATTTTCTTGTTTTTCTGATCTATTTGGTTCTTTTTTTCCTTTTGTCATGGTATTGGGCACGGGTGGTAAACCCCTTTGGGAAATTAGCCATAAGACTAACAATAGCAGGGCCTGAAGGATGGGTGACACGAAAGAACCACAACTTCACAAACACCTGGGTGTAAAATAGAAAGCTTAGAAATGAGCATTTACCTTCCACACTGTCTGACTGCCTTTTGAAGGTACTGGTGGTGGAGACCATCTTCCGAGCCCTGGAAGAAAGTATAGAAACACATCACTATGCTGGTCAAGTTACCAAGGATGGGTACCCAGCTGTACCCCTGAATCGCTCAGACATGTCTTTGTGTTGTTTCATAACAAATCACCTTTTATTAACCAGGAATTCAATAACTCAGCCAAAATTTGCAAAATCACAAAGCCTCCAAAGGTGTATTTTGCCCCACCCTCTCACAGTTGATGTCAGAAGTGGAATCCGAGGGAATGGAGGCTATGATGACTAAGATGGCGGAAGCACACCAATGGTTGGAGAGTGCAATGGAACAGTTTTTGTCAGCTGAAACGGAAGACAGGGAGAACTTCCAAAAGACCAGGATGAGTCAGGCAGAAAGAAGTGACAAGGTGGCCCTGTGACAGGATACAGCCATAGGATGACTGGCAGATGTATTAGGCCAGCAACGGGGTCATACAGCCCTTCCCTCCATGATGCTACAAAAATTTGAAAGGGGGAAGACCCCAATATTATTTTCAATATTTTTGAACACCTGGCACAGATGGCGGCGTGGCCTGCAGACGGATGGGGACAATATTTGGGGCCCCTACTTACAGGACATTTTGAAACTGCCTACCCGGCTGCCACCCCTCGAGGGACTACCCTCTATGCTGATATTAAAATAAACATCCTGGAAAGACTGGGGGTAGATAGCGATCAGATTTGACAGAGAAACATTAAGGAGGGTATACAAGAGACCCCTAGAGCCTTGTATTATTGTGTAAGAGATATGACAGCTAAATGTGTTAATATTGGAAAAATCAATGTCAATATGCACCATGATACATTCACACATAAAAACGAAATGGCGTCACTACTGTCGAATTCACCTGTGATGAACTCTCCATCGACCCCGACATAGAAGTACGTCGTCAGGCAGGCTCTGAGACCTAGGCCTGAGGCTACTGATTGACAGGTCTAAGGTGGGGCAGCACATAGCCCGCAGACAAACGTGCGTACAGGAATCTCAGATCAATCCCACAGATAGGCATAGCGACACCACAATAGTCCCAGGAGATTGACCCCAATAAAATACACATGGCCAGAAGGGTGCATGCATTCACAAAAACACCATAAAGTTAGATACCACATGTATTTAGGAACACTTAGCCAATCAGAGCACAGCACACACAGTAACACGCAACGATCATGCGCCCTTCCTGCTGGAGATCTGAAAATGTTATTCACTGGCCTTCTTTGTGTCCATGCAAGGTTGAGACCCACATGCATTAGTTATCAGTGACTTTAGTTATGACTCTAAGACAACTGCTCACATTCTTGACAAAAAAGTGACTGTTTAAATTGTTTATTGGTACTCACAGAAATATATAAAACATTGCACAGATCGATTGTACTGTGAGACAGTCCTCAGATCCATTTCTGTAACTGTTCCCCTGGCTGTAATGTTTAATTAAACAAACTCTTCCTGTTTTGCTAAAGGCCTCTTGTCTTTCTTTTTTTCAAGGTAAATTTACATTCGAGCAACAGATGGCTTAGCCCAGAAACCTCTACTAAGGATGAAATAATATAAAAAATATACTTAAAACAATTCCTGACTTCGCAACATCCTCCTATACAGAAGTGGGTTACGCAACACAGAGGACGAGAGGACAGTGGACTGAGGGTTAAGGGTGTAACTCCTGTGAGACCTATTTGGCCATTGGACCAACAGAAACTAGAGACTGTTAACCTACCACCCAATCCCAGCCCCCCACAACCAGGACCCCAGGGCTTTAACCCGGTATGGGACACAGTGCTTGACAATCTGTGGACAACTTCATTCAGTGGCTCAATGAACGGGTGTAGGAGGCTGGCCTGGCTTGTAGTGGGTACCAGAGGTACTTACACCTTGTGCCAGGTCCAGTTATCCCTTATTAGTGTAGAAGAGGTGTTTCTAGCAGCTTAGACTGATAGAAGGTAGCTATCGCAAAGCAGCTTAGGCTGAACTAGGAGACATGTAAAGCTCCTACTATACCACTGGTGTCATATGCACAATATCATAAGAAAACACAATACACAGATATACTAAAAATAAAGGTACTTTATTTTTATGACAATATGCCACAAGTATCTCAGTGAGTACCCTCAGTAAGAAGATAAGTAATATACACAAGTTATATGTACACAAACCCAAATCAGGAAAGTAAGAGCAAGAAAAGTAATGAAAACAGTGTAGAATTACAATAGGTTGCAATAGGAGCACATAGGTATAGGGGCAACACAAACCATATACTCCAAAAGTGGAATGCGAACCATGAATGGACCCCAGACCTATGTGAGCTTGTAGAGGGTCGCTGGGACTGTAAGAAAACAGTGAGGGTTAGAAAAATACCCCACTCCAAGACCCTGAAAAGTAGGAGTAAAGTGCACCTACTACTCCCAGAGAGCACAGAAGTCGTGATAGGGGGATTCTGCAGGAAGAACAAGCACCAGCAGCACACTGACAACGGATTTCCAGACCTGAGGACCTGCAAGGCAAGTGGACCAAGTCCAATAGTCGCGACAGTGTCCAGGGGGGGCAGGATGAGGGTGCAAGGAAGCTGCCTCTGGTTAGAAGAAGCTTGGAGTTCTGCAAGAAAGAAGTGGACTAGGGACTTCTCCTTTGGAAGATTGATGTCCCACGTCGCGATGAAGCTTGCAGAGGTGTTCCCACACAGAAAGACTGCAAACAAGCCTTGCTAGCTGCAAGGGTCACAGAAGAGGTTTTTGGGTGCTGCTGAGGACTAGGAAGGACCAGGATGTCGCCACTTGGAAGAGGAGACAGAGGGGGTGCTCAGCAACTCAGAGAGCCCTAACAGAAGCAGGCAGCACCCGCAGAAGTACCCCAACAGGCACTTGGAAGAAGAGTGAACTGGAATCCACGCTAAGTTACAAAAGGGAGTCCCACGACGTCGGAGGACAACTCAGAAGGTTGTGCACTGCAGGACGGAGTGCTGGGGACCCAGGCTTGGCTGTGCACGAGGGAAATCCTGGAAGAGTGCACAGGAGCTGGAGCAGCTGCAAATCACGTGGTACACAGCTTTGCTGTCTAGCGTGGGGAGGCAAGGACTTTCCGCCACCAAACTTGGACTGAAGAGTCACTGGACTGGGGGAGTCACTTGGACAGAGTTGCTGTCCATAGCTGTGCATAGCAGACAGTGAAAAGCGCGACGGGTGCAACTGCACCGTCACACGGCCGCAACACCGCCGGCTCCATTAGGAGCCGGCTCCTATGTTGCGGCCTCATCCCCGCCGGCCCAGCGGGAATGTCGTAATGGGGGCCGCGGGAGTGCGGCTGCATAGGCGGCCGCATGGTAGTTACCGCCAATGTCGTAATGACCCCCTAAGTGAGGTTTAGACATATAGGTGACTTATAAGTTACTTAAGTGCAGTGTAAAATGGCTGTGAAACAACGTGGACGTTTTTTCACTCAGGCTGCAGTGGCAGTCCTGTGTAAGAATTGTCTGAGCTCCCTAAGGGTGGCAAAAGAAATGCTGCAGCCCATAGGGATCTCCTGGAACCCCAATACCATGGGTACCTAGGTACCATATACTAGGGAATTATAAGGGTGTTCCAGTGTGCCAATCAGAATTGGTAAAAACGGTCACTAGCCTGCAGTGACAATTTTAAAAGCAGTGAGAGCATAAACACTGAGGTTCTGGTTAGCAGAGCCTCAGTGATACAGTTAGGAACCACACAAGGAACACATATAGGCCACAAACTATGAGCACTGGCGTCCTGGCTAGCAGGATCCCAGTGACACAGGCAAAAACAAACTGACACACTTATAAAAATGGGGGTGACATGCCAGGCAAGATGGTACTTTCCTACAATGGGTCAGAACAAGAGTGAGCAGAAAAACTCATACAGGGGGTGACAAGGATGGCAAGAAGAAAGATGGGGAAAAATCTCAGGATAAGCATGGGTATAAAGGTAAAACCAAAGATCCTTCTTCACATCCTAAACACTCTTTAGGGGGTGGGGATAAATCAACTTCTTCATCTTCTTCACAACCCACACACACTAAAAAGCCTTGGTGCTATGTGTGTAAAATCAAAGGCCATTGGCCAGGGGATAGATCCTGCCCAGGTAAAGCCCCTGAGCCTACCACCACTAATACATCAGACTCTAGTGCCCCTAGCAGTGGTGGTAACAGTGGTGGGACTGCTGGCAACAGTCAAAATAAGGGTGTAGTTGGGTTCACTTTTGGGTCCATCATAGAAACTGGGGTAGTCAGTCCCAAGACAGTTCCTGTCACACCTGGTGGCATTGGCCTTGCCACACTGTCTGCTTGACCCCTTACAATGGATAAGTACAGACAGTCAGTTTCAATAAATGGTGTTGAGGCCCAGGCCTACAGGGACACAGGTGCCAGTATCACTTTGCTGACTGAAAACCTGGTGTCTCCTGCACAACACCTCATTGGACAACAGTACAAGATTATTGATGTCCATAACTCCACTCACTTGCTCCCCTTAGCTATAGTTCAGTTCAGTTGGGATGAAGTTACTGGCCCAAAGCAGGTAGTGGTATCACCTAGCTTACCTGTAGACTGTCTCTTAGGTAATGACCTAGAGGCCTCAGGTTGGGCTGAGGTAGAGTTTAATACCCATGCAGCCATGCTGGGTATCCCTGAGGAATTGCTTCTTTTCATTTCAGCTGAAATGAAAAAGCAAAGGATAGAAAAAGGCCTGAAAACATAGGATCCTTCTCCAACAACAGGTAAAAAGGGCATCAAAGTATCCCCTACCCACCTTGCCATTAAGGATACCATTCCTGCGGTGGGAGAAACCTCTCCTGTGGGGTGGACCTGTACCAAAGGAACCATCAGCTAGCACAGCTGTACTCCCTGAGATAAAAGTACCTCTCTGTGGAATACCTAATTCTGATGTGAAAAATTGCACCATTTTAGTTAACATGGAGCATCCCTCCAACCCTCCCAGAGAAACTTTAGTGCAGCAGCCCTGCACTGCCTCACAACACTTAGAACAGCAACCCTGCCCTAGTGTGGAGCTTATAGGACAGCAGCCCTGCCCTGCTCCAAATCAAGAGAAACAGCAAACCTGTTCTCCCTTGCAGCCATATGGACACACTTTTTGCCCAGCTATGGCTTTATTGAGACAGCATCCCTGTCTGGCATTCTCATCAGTTGATATAGGCCCAGTGGACCAATCCCACTGCTCTAAACTAAAACATACTAATAGGAACTCTGAAAATATAACTTCACATTGTTGACTAGCTAAAAAACTCCAAACAGGGTGGTTCACACCCCCATAGGGAAGTAACCATACAGTGGATGATAAAGGGAGTAACCAATCTATTGCAGAGCTACTCTCCCCCTATCACCACTTAGACAATAAAGACTCAACTGGCCAAGGTGAGCCTTATTGTCCTTCGTTTGGTGGGTGGGGGTTGTGTAGGAAGGTAGCCTCTTTCTAGCATTGTTACCCCTACTTTTGTCCTGTTTGTAAGCATATGTCAGGATGTTTTTACTGTCTCACTGGGATCCTGCTAGCCAGGACCCCAGTGCTCATAGTGAAAACCCTATTTGTCAGTGTGTTGTATATGTCTCACTGGGACCCTGCTAGCCAGGGCCCCAGTGCTCATAGTTTGTGGCCTGTATGTGTATCCCTGTGTAGTGCCTAACTGTGTCACTGAGGCTCTGCTAATCAAAACCTCAGTGCTTATGCTCTCTCTGCCTTTAAAATTGTCACTGTAGCCAAGGTGCCCCCACATCGTTCAGGGCAATTTCCCCGGACTTTGTGAGTGCGGGGACACCATTACACGTGTGCAGTACATGTAGGTGAATACCTATATGCAGCTTCACAATGGTAACTACGAATATGGCCATGTAAAATGTCTAAGATCATGGAATTGTCCCCCCATGCCAAATATGGTATTGGGGTGCCAATCCCATGCATCCCTGGGGCTCCACTATGGACCCCGGGTACTGCCAAACCAGATCTCTGGGGTTTTCTCTGAAGCTACCGCTGCTGTCGCGATGAAGGTTGCAGAAGTGTTCCCATGCAGAAATACCACAAACAAGCCTTGCTAGCTGCAAGGGTTGTGGTAGAGGTTTTTGGGTGCTGCTGAGGACCAGGAAGGACCAGGATGTCGCCCCTTGGAGGAGGAGACAGAGGGGGCACTCAGCAACTCAGAGAGCCCTCACAGAAGCAGGCAGCACCCAAAGAAGTACCTGAACAGGCACTTGGAAGATTTGTGAACTGGAGTCCACGCAGAGTTACAAAAGAGGGTCCCACGACGTCGGAGGCCAACTCAGTGGGTTGAGCACTGCAGGACAGAGTGCTGGGGACCCAGGCTAGGCTGTGCACAAAGGAAATCCTGGAAGAGTGCACAAAAGCCGGAGCAGCTGCAAATCACTCAGAATAAAGGTTTGCAGTCTAGCGTGGGGAAGCAAGGACTTACCTCCACCAAACTTGGACTGAAGGATCACTGGACTGTGGGAGTCACTTGGATTGAGTTCCTGTGTGCCACGGACCAAGCTTGTCAGGAAGAGAGGGGACCCAGAGGACCTGTGATGCAGTCTTTTGGTGCCTGCGTTAGCAGGGAGAAGAATCAGTCGACCCACAAGAGATTTCTTCTTGGCTTCTGGCGCAGGGTGAAGGTAGGCGACCCCCAGAGCATGCACCACCAGGAAACAGCCAAGAAAGCCGGCAGGATGAGGCGATACAATGTTGCTGGTAGACGTCTTGCTACTTTGTTGAGGTTTTGCAGGCGTCCTGGAGCAGTCAGCGGTCGATCCTTGGTAGAAGTCGAAAAGGGAGATGCAGATGAACTCTGGTGAGCATTTGCATTCGTTATCCGAAGAATTCCTTAAAGCAGAGACCCTAAATAGCCAGAAAAGGAGGTTTGGCAACCAAGAAAGGAGAATTGGCTACCAAGAAAGGTAAGAGCCTATCAGAGGGGGTCTCTGACGTCACCTGCTGGCACTGGCCACTCAGAGCAGTCCAGTGTGCCCCCTACACCTCTGTTTCCAAGATGACAGAGGTCTGGGACACACTGGAGGAGCCCTGGGCACCTCCCCTGGGAGGTACTGGTCAGGAGAGTGGTCACTCCCCTTTCCTTTGTCCAGTTTCGCGCCAGACCAGGGCTGGGTGATTGCTGAACCGGTGTAGACTGGCTTATGTAGAAATGGGCACCATCTGTGCCCATCAAAGCATTTCCAGAGGCTGGGGGAGGCTACTCCTCCCCAGCCCTTCACAACTATTTCCAAAGGGAGAGGGTGTAACACCCTTCCTCAGAGGAAATCCTTTGTTCTGCCTTCCTGCGCCAGGGCTGCCTGGACCCCAGGAGGGCAGTAACCTGTCTGAGGAGTTGGCAGCAGCAGCAGCTGCAGTGAAAACCCCAGAAAGGCAGTTTGGCAGTACCCGGGTTCTGTGCTAGAGACCGGGGGGATCATGGAATTGTCACCCCAATACCAGAATGGTACTGGGGTGACAATTCCATGATCCTAGACATGTTACATGGCCATGTTCGGAGTTACCATTGTGACGCTATACATAGGTATAGTGCACATGTGTAATGGTGTCCCCGCACTCACAAAGTCCGGGGAATTTGCCCTGAACGATGTGGGGGCACCTTGGCTAGTGCCAGGGTGCCCACACACTAAGTAACTTGCCACCCAACCTTACCGAAGTGTAGGTTAGACATATAGGTGACTTATAACTTACTTATGTGCAGTGTAAAATGACTGTGAAATAACATGGACGTTATTTCACGCAGGCTGCAGTGGGAGGCCTGTGTAAAAATTGTCTGAGCTCCCTATGGGTGGCAAAAGAACTGCTGCAGCCCATAGGGATCTCCTGGAACCCCAATACCCAGGGTACCTAAGTACCATATACAAGGGAATTATATGGGTGTACCAGTGTGCCAATGAGAATTGGTAAATTTAGTCACTAGCTTGCAGTCACAAATTTGGAAAGCAGAGAGAGCATAAACACTGAGGTTCTGGTTAGCAGAGCCTCAGTGATACAGTTAGGCACCACACAGGGAACACATACAGGGCACATACTATGAGCCCTGTGGTCCTGTCTGGCAGGATCCAGTGACACAAGGGCTAAAACAACATACATACAGTGAAATATTCGCTCTCTGGGGGTTGTAGGTGCACTTTACACCTACCTTACAGGGTCTTGGGGTGGGCTATTTTTCAAACCCTCACTGTTTTCTTACAGTCCCAGCGACCCTCTACAAGCTCACATAGGTTTGGGGTCCATTCGTGGTTCGCATTCCACTGTTGGAGTATATGGTTTGTGTTACCCCTATACCTATGTGCTCCTATTGCAATCTACTGTAACTTTACATTGCTTGCATTACTTCCTTTTGCTATTTACTGCATAATTTTGGTTTGTGTACATATATCTTGTGTATATTTGTCATCCTCATACTGAGGGTACTCACTGAGATACTTTTGGCAAATTGTCATAAAAATAAAGTACCTTTACTTTTAGTATATCTGTGTATTGTGTTTTCTTATGATATTGTGCATATGACACCAGTGGTATAGTAGGAGCTTTACATGTCTCCTAGTTCAGCCTAAGCTGCTTTGCCATAGCTACCTTCTATCAGCCTAAGCTGCTAAAAACTCCTCTTCTACACTAATAAGGGATAACTGGACCTGGCACAAGGTGTAAGTACCTCTGGTACCCACTACAAGCCAGGCCAGCCTCCTACACTTCTGGTCATGCCATTGCTTTTGCAGCTCCTGGCTGGCCTGAGGGTTTTGACTGGCCTTTTTCATGTACTCAGCCATTCTGGATCTTAGGCCAAGTACATAATCCACTATGTCCTGTTTAAGAGCTTTTAAAGATTGTTCCCAACCCTCCTTCCCAAGAGTGAGTGGACCTCTTACAGGGTGCCCAAAGAGGAGTTCAAAGGGGCTGAAGCCCACTCCTTTCTGGGGTACCTCCTTGTAAACAAAAAGGAGGCAAGGTAAAAGGACATTCCATCTCCTCCTGAGTTTTTCAGGGAGTCCCATTATCATTCCTTTGAGATTTTTATTAAACCTCTCAACCAGTCCATTTGTCTGTGGATGGTAAGGGTTGGTGAACTTGTAGGTAACACCACACTCTTTCCACATTGCTTTCAAGTATGCAGACATGAAGTTGCTACCCATGTCTGATACAACCTCTTTAGGAAAACCAACCCTGGAAAAGATTCCCAGGGGGGCCTTTGCCACTGCAGGAGCTATAGTGGTCCTTAAAGGTATGGCTTCAGGATATCTTGTGGCATGGTCCACAACCACCAAGATAAATCTATTGCCTGAAGCAGTAGGAGGGTCAAGGGGGCCATCTATGTCAACCCCTACCCTTTCAAAGGGCACCCCAACCACAGGTAGTGGAATGAGGGGAGCCTTTGGGGTGCTACCAGTCTTAGAACTGGCTTGGCAGGTCACACAAGACTTGCAAAAATCTTTAGTGTCCTCTTACATCCTAGGCCAGTGAAACAGGAGGACAGGCCTTTCCCATGTTTTGATCTGGCCCAAATGCCCAGCCAAAGGAATGTCATGTGCAAGAGTTAGGAGGAACTCTCTGTACTGCAGGGGAATGACCAATCTCCTGGCTGCTCCAGGTTTTGGGTCCCTTGCCTCGGTGTACAAGAGGTTGTCCTCCCAGTAAACTCTATGTGAGTCACTGACATCCCCATTTTGCTGGTTGACAGCTTGCTGTCTGAGACCCTCTAATGTGGGACAGGTTTGCTGTGCCACACTCAGCTCTTCCCTGGCAGGCCCCCCTCCACCCAAAAGCTCAACAGTGTCTGCTGCCAGCTCATCTGGTGAAGGTTCTGCACAGGGAGGAAATTCTTCTTCCTCAGAAGGAGAATCATCTGTGGAAGGAGGGATAGTGGGTAGGGATTTACCCTTGCTATCCCTAGCTTTAGGGAGCACTTGGTCCATTGTTCCAGGATCCAAGTTACCCTGTCCTTTTTGCTTTTTGGCCTGAGCCCTTGTCAAAGCAAAAATATGCCCAGGAATGCCCAGCATTGCTGCATGAGCCTGCAAGTCATCAGCTTGGGCAGAAGTGGAGTTGCAGTTACAGGGACACAGGTGCCAATGTCACAATGGTGATTGAGAAACTGGTGCACCCTGAACAACACATACTTGGACACCAGTACCAAGTAACCGATGCTCACAACATAACACAATGCCACCCCATGGCTGTTGTAAATCTCAACTGGGGGGGGGGGTAACTGGTCCAAAGAAAGTTGTGGTAGCCTCAGAATTACCTGTATACTGTCTACTAGGAAATGATTTGGAGACATCAGCTTGGTCAGATGTGGAGTTGGAGGCCCATGCAGCAATGTTGGGCATTCCAGGGCATATTTTTGCTTTGACAAGGGCTCAGGCCAAAAAGCAAAAAGGACAGGGAAGCTTGGATCCTGGAACAATGGACCAAGTGCTCCCTAAAGCTAGGGCTAGTAGAAGCAAACCACTTCCTACTATCCCTCCCTCTACAGTGGATTCTTCTTCTGAGGAAGAAGAGTTCCCTCCCTGTGCAGAACCTACACCAGAGGAGCTGGAAGCAGACACTGCTGAGCTTTTGGGTGAAGGGGGGCCTGCCAGAGAGGAGCTGAGTGTGGCACAGCAAACCTGTCCCACATTAGAGGGTTTAAGACAGCAAGCTGTCAAACAAGCAAATGGGGATATCAGTGACTCTCACAGGGTTTACTGGGAGGACAACCTCTTATATACTGAGGCAAGGGATCCTAAACCTGGAGCTGCCAGGAGAGTAGTGATCCCTCAGGAATATAGAAAGTTCCTCCTAACTCTGGCACATGATATTCCCCTTGCTGGGCATCTTGGGCAGATGAAAACTTGGGACAGGCTTGTTCCCCTGTTTCATTGGCCTAGGATGTCTGAGGACACAAAAGATTTTTGTAAGTCCTGTGAAACCTGTCAAGCCAGTGGCAAGACAGGTGGCACTCCAAAGGCACCCCTTATCCCACTGCCTGTGGTTGGGGTTCCCTTTGAAAGGGTAGGGGTTGACATAGTTGGCCCCCTTGACCCTCCTACTGCTTCAGGCAATAGGTTTATCTTGGTGGTAGTGGACCATGCCACAAGATATCCTGAGGCAATTCCTCTTAGGACCACTACAGCTCCTGCAGTGGCAAAGGCCCTCCTGGGAATCTTTTCCAGGGTGGGCTTCCCAAAAGAGGTAGTTTCAGACAGAGGAAGCAATTTCATGTCTGCATACTTAAAGGCCATGTGGAAAGAGTGTGGGGTGACTTACAAGTTCACCACACCCTATCATCCACAAACAAATGGACTGGTGGAGAGGTTTAATAAAACTCTCAAAGGCATGATTATGGGACTCCCAGACAAACTCCGCAGGAGATGGGATATCCTTTTACCATGCCTCCTTTTTGCCTACAGGGAGGTACCCCAGAAAGGAGTGGGCTTCAGCCCCTTTGAACTTCTTTTTGGACTCCCTGTTAGGGGTCCACTCACACTTGTGAAGGAGGGTTGGGAACAACCTATAAAAGCTCCTAAACAGGATATTGTGGACTATGTACTTGGCCTCAGATCAAGGATGGCTGAGTATATGAAAAAGGCCAGTAAAAACCTTCAGGCCAGCCAAGAGCTCCAGAAGCAATGGCATGATCAGAAGACTGTTTTGGTTCAGTACCAACCAGGGCAGAAAGTATGGGTCTTGGAGCCTGTGGCCCCAAGAGCACTCCAAGATAAATGGAGTGGACCCCACACAATTGTTGAAAAGAAGGGTGAAGTCACCTACTTGGTTGACTTAGGCACTGCCAGGAGTCCCCTTAGGGTGCTCCATGTCAACCGCCTAAAACCCTACTATGACAGGGCTGATCTCACCCTGCTCATGGCAACAGATGAGGGACAGGAAGAAGACAGTGATCCTCTACCTGATCTCTTCTCTTCCACAGAACAAGATGCTCTTGTGGAAGGTGTCGTTTTGGCTGATTGTCTTACTGCTGAGCAGAAAGACCATTGCATAAATCTCCTAGGACAATTTTCAGAACTCTTCTCTACTGTGCCAGGCACCACTTCTTGGTGTGAGCACACTATAGATACTGGAGACAGTTTACCTGTCAAAAGTAAGATCTATAGGCAGCCTGACCATGTCAGGGACTGCATAAAGCAAGAAGTTCAGAAAATGTTGGAACTAGGAGTGGTTGAGCACTCTGACAGTCCATGGGCTTCTCCTGTGGTACTGGTACCAAAACCCAATTCTAAAGATGGAAAGAAGGAAATGCGGTTTTGTGTCGACTACAGAGGGCTTAACCAGGTAACCAAAACAGATGCTCACCCTATACCCAGGGCAGATGAGCTCATAGATACACTGGCATCTGCCAAGTATCTAAGCACTTTTGATTTGACTGCAGGGTATTGGCAGATCAAATTATCAGAAGATGCTAAAGCAAAAACTGCATTTTCTACCATTGGAGGACATTACCAGTTTACTGTAATGCCTTTTGGTTTGAAAAATGCACCTGCCACTTTTCAGAGGTTGGTGAATACAGTCCTGCAAGGGCTGGAAGCCTTCAGTGCAGCATATCTGGACGATATAGCTGTCTTTAGCTCCAGCTGGGATGATCACCTGGTCCACCTATGGAAAGTTTTGGAGGCCCTGCAGAAGGCAGGCCTCACTATCAAGGCTTCAAAGTGCCAGATAGGGCAGGGGAAGGTGGTTTATCTGGGACACCTGGTTGGTGGAGAACAGATTGCACCACTACAGGGGAAGATCCAGACAATTGTGGATTGGACTCCCCCTACTACACAGACTCAGGTGAGAGCCTTTTTAGGCCTCACTGGCTATTACAGGAGGTTCATCAAGAACTATGGCTCCATTGCAGCCCCTCTTAATGACCTCACTTCCAAAAGAATGCCTAAAAAGGTATTGTGGACAGCAAACTGTCAAAAAGCTTTTGAGGAGCTGAAGCAGGCTATGTGCTCTGCACCTGTCCTGAAAAGCCCTTGTTACTCTAAAAAATTCTATGTCCAAACTGATGCATCTGAATTAGGAGTAGGGGCAGTCCTATCACAACTAAATTCTGAGGGCCAGGATCAACCTGTTGCTTTTATTAGTAGGAGGTTGACCCCTAGAGAAAAGCGTTGGTCTGCCATTGAGAGGGAGGCCTTTGCTGTGGTCTGGGCTTTGAAGAAGTTGAGGCCATACCTGTTTGGCACTCACTTCATTGTTCAAACAGACACAAACCTCTACTTTGGCTATAACAAATGAAAGGTGAAAATCCTAAATTGTTAAGGTGGTCCATATCTCTACAGGGAATGGACTATACAGTGGAACATAGACCTGGGAGTACCCACTCCAATGCAGATGGACTCTCCAGATATTTCCACTTAGACAATGAAGACCCATCAGGAAATGACTAATCTTATTGTCCTTCGTTTGGGGAGGGGTTGTGTAGGAAAGTACCATCTTGCCTGGCATGTTACCCCCATTTTTCACTGTATATATGTTGTTTTAGTTGTATGTGTCACTGGGACCCTGCAACACAGGGCCCCAGTGCTCATAAGTGTGCCTGACTGTGTTACCTGTGTAGTGACTAACTGTCTCACTGAGGCTCTGCTAATCAGAACCTCAGTGGTTATGCTCTCTCATTACTTTTAAATTGTCACTAACAGGCTAGTGACCAATTTTACCAATTCACATTGGCTTACTGGAACACCCTTATAATTCCCTAGTATATGGTACTAAGGTACCCAGGGTATTGGGGTTCCAGGAGATCCATATGGGCTGCAGCATTTCTTTTGCCACCCATAGGGAGCTCTGACAATTCTTACACAGGCCTGCCACTGCAGCCTGAGTGAAATAACGTCCACGTTATTTCACAGCCATTTTCACTGCACTTAAGTAACTTATAAGTCACCTATATGTCTATCCTTTACCTGGTAAAGGTTAGGTGCAAAGTTACTTAGTGTGTGGGCACCCTGGCACTAGCCAAGGTGCCCCCACATTGTTCAGGGCAAATTCCCCGACTTTGTGAGTGCGGGGACACCATTACATGCGTGCACTACACATAGGTCACTACCTATGTGTAGCTTCACAATGGTAACTCCGAATATGGCCATGTAACATGTCTAAGATCATGGAATTGCCCCCTCTATACCATCCTGGCATAGTTGGCACAATTCCATGCTCCCAGTGGTCTGTAGCACAGACCCTGGTACTGCCAAACTGCCTTTTCTGGGGTTACACTGCAGCTGCTACTGCTGCCAACCCCACAGACAGGCTTCTGCCCTCCTGGGGTCCAGCCAGGCCTGGCCCAGGATGGCAGAACAAAGGACTTCCTCAGAGAGGGGGTGTTACACCCTCTCCCTTTGGAAAATGGTGTGAAGGCAGGGGAGGAGTAGCCTCCCCCAGCCTCTGGAAATGCTTTGTTGGGCACAGAGGTGCCCAATTCTGCATAAGCCAGTTTGCACCGGTTCAGGGACCCCTCAGCCTTGCCTGGGCGCGAAACTGGACAAAGGAAAGGGGAGTGACCACTCCCCTGACCTGCACCTCCCCTGGGAGGTGCCCAGAGCTCCTCCAGTGTGCTCCAGACCTCTGCCATCTTGGAAACAGAGGTGCTGCTGGCACACTGGACTGCTCTGAGTGGCCAGTGCCCTCTGCTGACGTCAGAGACTCCTTCTGATAGGCTCCTTCAGGTGTTGCTAGCCTATCCTTTGTCCTAAGTAGCCAAACCCTCTTTTCTGGCTATTTAGGGTCTCTTTCTTTGGGGATTCCTTAGATAACGAATGTAAGAGCTCATCAGAGTTCCTCTGCATCTCTCTCTTCACCTTCTGCCAAGAAATCGACTGCTGACTGCGCTGGAAGCCTGCAAAACTGCAACAAAGTAGCTAAGACGACTACTGCAACATTGTAACACCGCTCCTACTGCCTTCTCAACTGTTTTTCTTGGTGTGCATCCTGTGGGGGTAGTCTGCCTCCTCTCTGCATCAGAAGCTCCGAAGAAATCTCCCGAGGGTCGACGGAATCTTCCCCCTGCTAAAGCAGGCACCTAAAAGCTGCATCACGGTCCCTTGGGTCTCCTCTCACGACGACGAGCGAGGTCCCACGAATCCAGCAAGACTGTCCAAGTGACCCCCACGGTCCAGTGACTCTTCAGTCCAAGTTTGGTGGAGGTAAGTCCTTGCCTCCCCACGCCAGACTGCATTGTTGGTTTTTTGCGACTTTTGCAACTTCTCCAGCTCCCGTGCACTTCCGGCGGAAATCCTTTGTGCACCCGGAAGCTGGGGTCCCCGGCATTCTAACCTGCATTGCACGACTTCCTAAGTTGTTCTCCGGCGACGTGGGACTCCTTTGTGTGACTTCAGGCGAGCACCGTTTCACGCATCCTTGTAGTGCCTGTTTCTTGCACTTCTCCGGGTGCTACCTGCTGCTGTGAGGGCTCCTTGTCTTGCTCGACGTCCCCTCTACCTTCTGGTCCAATTTGCACCGTCCTGGTCCATCCTGGGCCACAGCAGCGTCCAAAAACGCCAACCGCACGATTTGCAGCTAGCAAGGCTTGTTGGCGTCCATCCGGCGGGACAACACTTTTGCACGACTCTCCAAGGCGTGGGGGATCCATCCTCCAAAGGGGAAGTCTCTAGCCCTTGTCGTTTCTGCAGTATTCACAGTTCTTCAGCCTAGTAAGAGCTTCTTTGCACCAACAGTTGGCATTTCTTGGGCATCTGCCCATCTCCGACTTGCTTGTGACTTTTGGACTTGGTCCCCTTGTTCCACAGGTACCCTCAGTCAGGAATCCATCGTTGTTGCACTGCTGATTTGTGTTTTCCTTGCATTTTCCCTCTATCACGACTTCTGTGTCTTTAGGGGAACTTCAGTGCACTTTGCACTCACTTTTCAGGGTCTTGGGGTGGGGTATTTTTCTAACCCTTGCTATTTTCTAATAGTCCCAGCGACCCTCTACAAGGTCACATAGGTTTGGGGTCCATTCGTGATTCACATTCCACTTTTGGAGTATATGGTTTGTGTTGCCCCTATCCCTATGTGCTCCCATTGCATCCTATTGTAATTTTACACTGTATGCACTGTTTTCTAAGACTATACTGCATATTTTTGGTATTGTGTACATATATCTTGTGTATATTTCTTATCCTCATACTGAGGGTACTCACTGAGATACTTTTGGCATCTTGTCATAAAAATAAAGTACCTTTATTTTTAGTATAACTGTGTATTGTGTTTTCTTATGATATTGTGCATAATCATTTGTGGTACTGTAGTAGCTTCACACGTCTCCTAGTTCAGCCTAAGCTGCTCTGCTAAGCTACCATTATCTATCAGCCTAAGCTGCTAGACACCCTATACACTAATAAGGGATACCTGGGCCTGGTGCAAGGTGTAAGTACCCCTTGGTACTCACTACAAGCTATTCTCATTACACTTCTGTTTCTAGGCATGTCCCTCCCACCCACCCTGATGACAGAATGTTAGAAAGGGAGCTCAATAAATTGAGAGTGGAGACCTCCAGACTGAAGCTCAAGAAGCAACAGCTGGATTTAGATAGACAATTTCTAGAGATAGAAAAAGAAAGACAGAAGCTGGGTTTAGATACCCATGGTGGCAGCAGCAGTATTCCCCATAGTCATCCTGTAAAAGAGCATGATTCCAGGAATCTGCACAAGATAGTTCCCCCTTATAAGGAGGGGGATGACATTAACAAGTGGTTTGCTGCACTTGAGAGGGCCTGTAAAGTTCAGGAGGTCCCTCAAAGGCAGTGGGCTGCTATCCTATGGCTATCATTTAGTGGTAAGGGTAGAGATAGACTCCTTACTGTGAAAGAAAGTGATGCCAACAATTTCACTATTCTTAAGAATGCACTCCTTGATGGTTATGGCTTAACCACTGAACAATACAGGATAAAGTTCAGAGAGACCAAAAGGGAGTCTTCACAAGACTGGGTTGATTTCATTGACCATTCAGTGAAGGCTTTGGAGGGGTGGTTACATGGCAGTAAAGTGACTGACTATGAAAGCCTGTACAACTTAATCCTGAGAGAGCATATTCTTAATAATTGTGTGTCACATTTGTTGCACCAGTACTTGGTAGACTCTGATCTGACCTCTCCCCAAGAATTGGGAAAGAAGGCAGACAAATGGGTCAGAACAAGAGTGAACAAAAAAGTTCATATAGGGGGTGACAAAGATGGCAAGAAGAAGGATGGTAAGCCTTCAGAGAAAGATGGTGAAAAATCTCAAGATAAGCAAGGGGATAAGGGTAAAACCAAAGATTCCACTTCAAATCTTTAAACACTCTTCAGGGGGTGGAGATAAAACACATTCTTCCTCTTCTTCTCAACCTACACAATTTAAAAAGCCTTGGTGCTTTGTGTGTAAAAATAGAGGCCATAGGCCAGGGGATAAGTCCTGTCCAGGTAAACCCCCTGAGCCTACCACCACTAATACATCAAGCTCTAGTGCCCCTAGCAGTAGTGGTACTAGTGGTGGGACTGCTGGCAACAGTCAAGCAAAGGGTGTAGTTGGGTTCACTTATGGGTCCATAGTAGAAACTGGGGTAATCAGTCCCAAGACAGTTTCTGTCACACCTAGTGGCATTGGCCTTGCCACACTGGCTGCTTGTCCCCTTACAATGAATAAGTACAGGCAGACAGTTTCAATAAATGGTGTTGAGGCCTTGGCCTACAGGGACACAGGTGCCAGTTTCACTTTGGTGACTGAAAACCTAGTGGCTCCTGAACAACACATCATTGGACAACAGTATAAAATTATTGATGTCCATAACTCCACTAAGTTTCTTCCCTTAGCTATAATTCAGTTTAGTTGGGGTGGAGTTACTGGCCCTAAGCAGGTGGTGGTATCACCTAGCTTACCTGTAGACTGTCTCTTAGGTAATGACCTAGAGGCCTCAGGTTGGGCTGATGTAGAGTTTTATGCCCATGCAGCCATGCTGGGCATCCCTGAGGAATTGTTCCCTCTCATTTCAAGTGAAATGAAAAAGCAAAGGAGAGAAGGCCTGAAAACTCAGGATCCCTCTCCATCAGCAGGTAAAAAGGGTATCACAGTATCCCCTAACCACCCTACCATTCAGGATACCATTCCTGTGGTGGGAGAAACCTCTCCTGGGGTGGCACCTGTTCCAAGGGAATCATCAGCTGGCGAAGCTGGACTCCCTGAGGTAAAAGTACCTCTCTGTGGGATAACTAACATTGGTGAGAAAAAGAGCACCATTTTAGTTAACATGGAGCATCCCTCCAACCCTCCCAGAGAAACTTTAGTGCAGAAACCCTGCACTGCCTCACAACACTTAGGACAGCATCCCTGCCCTAGTGTGGAGCTCATAGGACAGCATTCCTGCCCTGCTCCAACTCAAGAGAAACAGCATCCCTGTTCTCTCTTCCAGCCATATGGACAAAGTTTTTGCCCAGCTATGGCTTTTCTGAGACAGCATCCCTGTGAGAAAGTAGCCTCTTTCTAGCCTTGTTACCCCCACTTTTGGCCTGTTTGTGAGTGTATGTCAGGGTGTTTGTCACTGTTTTCACTGTCTCACTGGGATACTGATGGCTAGGCCCCAGTGCTCATAGTGAAAACACTATGTTTTCAGTATGTTTGTTATGTGTCACTGGGACCCTGCTGGTCAGGACCCCAGTGCTCATAAGTTTGTGGCCTATATGTATGTGTCACTGGGACCCTGTCACACAGGGCCCCAGTGCTCATAGGTGTGCATGTATGTGTTCCCTGTGTAGTGCCTAACTGTCTCACTGAGGCTCTGCTAACCAGAACCTCAGTGGTTATGCTCTCTCATTACTTTCAAATTGTCACTAACAGGCTAGTGACCAATTTTACCAATTTACATTGGCTTACTGGAACACCCTTATAATTCCCTAGTATATGGTACTGAGGTACCCAGGGTATTGAGGTTCCAGGAGATCCCTATGGGCTGCAGCATTTCTTTTGCCACCCATAGGGAGCTCTGACAATTCCTACACAGGCCTGCCACTGCAGCCTGAGTGAAATAATGCACACATTATTTCACAGCCATTTTCACTGCACTTAAGTAACTTATAAGTCACCTATATGTCTAACCTTTACCTGGTAAAGGTTAGGTGCAAAGTTACTTAGTGTGAGGGCACCCTGGCACTAGCCAAGGTGCCCCCACATTGTTCAGGGCAAATTCCCCGACTTTGTGAGTGCTGGAGACACCATTATATGCGTGCACTACACATAGGTCACTACCTATGTGTAGCTTCACAATGGTAACTCCGAATATGGCCATTTAACATGTCTAAGATCATGGAATTGCCCCCTCTATGCCATCCTGGCATAGTTGGCACAATTCCATGCTCCCAGTGGTCTGTAGCACAGACCCTGGTACTGCCAAACTGCCTTTTCTGGGGTTACACTGCAGCTGCTGATGCTGCCAACCCCACAGACAGGCTTCTGCCCTCCTGGGGTCCAGCCAGCCCTGGCCCAGGATGGCAGAACAAAGGACTTCCTCAGAGAGGGGGTGTTACACCCTCTCCCTTTGGAAAATGGTGTGAAGGAAGGGGAGGAGTAGCCTCCCCCAGCCTCTGGAAATGCTTTGTTGAGCACAGAGGTGCCCAATTCTGCATAAGCCAGTTTGCACCGGTTCAGGGACCCCTCAGCCTTGCCTGGGCGTGAAACTGGACAAAGGAAAGGGGAGTGACCACTCCCCTGACCTGCACCTTCCCTGGGAGGTGCCCAGAGCTCCTCCAGTGTGCTCCAGACCTCTGCCATCTTGGAAACAGAGGTGCTGCTGGCACACTGGACTGCTCTGAGTGGCCAGTGCCCTCTGCTGACGTCAGAGACTCCTTCTGATAGGCTCCTTCAGGTGTTGCTAGCCTATCCTTTGTCCTAAGTAGCCAAACCCTCTTTTCTGGCTATTTAGGGTCTCTTTCTTTGGGGATTCCTTAGATAACGAATGTAAGAGCTCATCAGAGTTCCTCTGCATCTCTCTCTTCACCTTCTGCCAAGAAATCGACTGCTGACTGCGCTGGAAGCCTGCAAAACTGCAACAAAGTAGCTAAGACGACTACTGCAACATTGTAACGCCGCTCCTACTGCCTTCTCAACTGTTTTTCTTGGTGTGCATCCTGTGGGGGTAGTCTGCCTCCTCTCTGCATCAGAAGCTCCGAAGAAATCTCCCGAGGGTCGACGGAATCTTCCCCCTGCTAAAGCAGGCACCTAAAAGCTGCATCACGGTCCCTTGGGTCTCCTCTCACGACGACGAGCGAGGTCCCACGAATCCAGCAAGACTGTCCAAGTGACCCCCACGGTCCAGTGACTCTTCAGTCCAAGTTTGGTGGAGGTAAGTCCTTGCCTCCCCACGCCAGACTGCATTGTTGGTTTTTGTGACTTTTGCAACTTCTCCAGCTCCCGTGCACTTCCGGCGGAAATCCTTTGTGCACCCGGAAGCTGGGGTCCCCGGCACTCTAACCTGCATTGCACGACTTCCTAAGTTGTTCTCCGGCGACGTGGGACTCCTTTGTGTGACTTCAGGCGAGCACCGTTTCACGCATCCTTGTAGTGCCTGTTTCTGGCACTTCTCCGGGTGCTACCTGCTGCTGTGAGGGCTCCTTGTCTTGCACGACGTCCCCTCTACCTCCTGGTCCAATTGTCACCGTCCTGGTCCATCCTGGGCCACAGCAGCGTCCAAAAACGCCAACCGCACGATTTGCAGCTAGCAAGGCTTGTTGGCGTCCATCCGGCGGGAAAACACTTCTGCACGACTCTCCAAGGCTTGGGGGATCCATCCTCCAAAGGGGAAGTCTCTAGCCCTTGTCGTTTCTGCAGTATTCACAGTTCTTCAGCCTAGTAAGAGCTTCTTTGCACCAACAGTTGGCATTTCTTGGGCATCTGCCCATCTCCGACTTGCTTGTGACTTTTGGACTTGGTCCCCTTGTTCCACAGGTACCCTCAGTCAGGAATCCATCGTTGTTGCACTGCTGATTTGTGTTTTCCTTGCATTTTCCCTCTATCACGACTTCTGTGTCTTTAGGGGAACTTCAGTGCACTTTGCACTCACTTTTCAGGGTCTTGGGGTGGGGTATTTTTCTAACCCTTGCTATTTTCTAATAGTCCCAGCGACCCTCTACAAGGTCACATAGGTTTGGGGTCCATTCGTGATTCACATTCCACTTTTGGAGTATATGGTTTGTGTTGCCCCTATCCCTATGTGCTCCCATTGCATCCTATTGTAATTTTACACTGTATGCACTGTTTTCTAAGACTATACTGCATATTTTTGGTATTGTGTACATATATCTTGTGTATATTTCTTATCCTCATACTGAGGGTACTCACTGAGATACTTTTGGCATATTGTCATAAAAATAAAGTACCTTTATTTTTAGTATAACTGTGTATTGTGTTTTCTTATGATATTGTGCATAATCATTTGTGGTACTGTAGTAGCTTCACACGTCTCCTAGTTCAGCCTAAGCTGCTCTGCTAAGCTACCATTATCTATCAGCCTAAGCTGCTAGACACCCTATACACTAATAAGGGATACCTGGGCCTGGTGCAAGGTGTAAGTACCCCTTGGTACTCACTACAAGCCATTCTCATTACACTTCTGTTTCTAGGCATGTCCCTCCCACCCACCCTGATGACAGAATGTTAGAAAGGGAGCTCAATAAATTGAGAGTGGAGACCTCCAGACTGAAGCTCAAGAAGCAACAGCTGGATTTAGATAGACAATTTCTAGAGATAGAAAAAGAAAGACAGAAGCTGGGTTTAGATACCCATGGTGGCAGCAGCAGTATTCCCCATAGTCATCCTGTAAAAGAGCATGATTCCAGGAATCTGCACAAGATAGTTCCCCCTTATAAGGAGGGGGGTGACATTAACAAGTGGTTTGCTGCACTTGAGAGGGCCTGTAAAGTTCAGGAGGTCCCTCAAAGGCAGTGGGCTGCTATCCTATGGCTATCATTTAGTGGTAAGGGTAGAGATAGACTCCTTACTGTGAAAGAAAGTGATGCCAACAATTTCACTATTCTTAAGAATGCACTCCTTGATGGTTATGGCTTAACCACTGAACAATACAGGATAAAGTTCAGAGAGACCAAAAGGGAGTCTTCACAAGACTGGGTTGATTTCATTGACCATTCAGTGAAGGCTTTGGAGGGGTGGTTACATGGCAGTAAAGTGACTGACTATGAAAGCCTGTACAACTTAATCCTGAGAGAGCATATTCTTAATAATTGTGTGTCACATTTGTTGCACCAGTACTTGGTAGACTCTGATCTGACCTCTCCCCAAGAATTGGGAAAGAAGGCAGACAAATGGGTCAGAACAAGAGTGAACAAAAAAGTTCATATAGGGGGTGACAAAGATGGCAAGAAGAAGGATGGTAAGCCTTCAGAGAAAGATGGTGAAAAATCTCAAGATAAGCAAGGGGATAAGGGTAAAACCAAAGATTCCACTTCAAATCTTTAAACACTCTTCAGGGGGTGGAGATAAAACACATTCTTCCTCTTCTTCTCAACCTACACAATTTAAAAAGCCTTGGTGCTTTGTGTGTAAAAATAGAGGCCATAGGCCAGGGGATAAGTCCTGTCCAGGTAAACCCCCTGAGCCTACCACCACTAATACATCAAGCTCTAGTGCCCCTAGCAGTAGTGGTACTAGTGGTGGGACTGCTGGCAACAGTCAAGCAAAGGGTGTAGTTGGGTTCACTTATGGGTCCATAGTAGAAACTGGGGTAATCAGTCCCAAGACAGTTTCTGTCACACCTAGTGGCATTGGCCTTGCCACACTGGCTGCTTGTCCCCTTACAATGAATAAGTACAGGCAGACAGTTTCAATAAATGGTGTTGAGGCCTTGGCCTACAGGGACACAGGTGCCAGTTTCACTTTGGTGACTGAAAACCTAGTGGCTCCTGAACAACACATCATTGGACAACAGTATAAAATTATTGATGTCCATAACTCCACTAAGTTTCTTCCCTTAGCTATAATTCAGTTTAGTTGGGGTGGAGTTACTGGCCCTAAGCAGGTGGTGGTATCACCTAGCTTACCTGTAGACTGTCTCTTAGGTAATGACCTAGAGGCCTCAGGTTGGGCTGATGTAGAGTTGTATGCCCATGCAGCCATGCTGGGCATCCCTGAGGAATTGTTCCCTCTCATTTCAAGTGAAATGAAAAAGCAAAGGAGAGAAGGCCTGAAAACTCAGGATCCCTCTCCATCAGCAGGTAAAAAGGGTATCACAGTATCCCCTAACCACCCTACCATTCAGGATACCATTCCTGTGGTGGGAGAAACCTCTCCTGGGGTGGCACCTGTTCCAAGGGAATCATCAGCTGGCGAAGCTGGACTCCCTGAGGTAAAAGTACCTCTCTGTGGGATAACTAACATTGGTGAGAAAAAGAGCACCATTTTAGTTAACATGGAGCATCCCTCCAACCCTCCCAGAGAAACTTTAGTGCAGAAACCCTGCACTGCCTCACAACACTTAGGACAGCATCCCTGCCCTAGTGTGGAGCTCATAGGACAGCATTCCTGCCCTGCTCCAACTCAAGAGAAACAGCATCCCTGTTCTCTCTTCCAGCCATATGGACAAAGTTTTTGCCCAGCTATGGCTTTTCTGAGACAGCATCCCTGTGAGAAAGTAGCCTCTTTCTAGCCTTGTTACCCCCACTTTTGGCCTGTTTGTGAGTGTATGTCAGGGTGTTTGTCACTGTTTTCACTGTCTCACTGGGATACTGATGGCTAGGCCCCAGTGCTCATAGTGAAAACACTATGTTTTCAGTATGTTTGTTATGTGTCACTGGGACCCTGCTGGTCAGGACCCCAGTGCTCATAAGTTTGTGGCCTATATGTATGTGTCACTGGGACCCTGTCACACAGGGCCCCAGTGCTCATAGGTGTGCATGTATGTGTTCCCTGTGTAGTGCCTAACTGTCTCACTGAGGCTCTGCTAACCAGAACCTCAGTGGTTATGCTCTCTCATTACTTTCAAATTGTCACTAACAGGCTAGTGACCAATTTTACCAATTTACATTGGCTTACTGGAACACCCTTATAATTCCCTAGTATATGGTACTGAGGTACCCAGGGTATTGAGGTTCCAGGAGATCCCTATGGGCTGCAGCATTTCTTTTGCCACCCATAGGGAGCTCTGACAATTCCTACACAGGCCTGCCACTGCAGCCTGAGTGAAATAATGCACACATTATTTCACAGCCATTTTCACTGCACTTAAGTAACTTATAAGTCACCTATATGTCTAACCTTTACCTGGTAAAGGTTAGGTGCAAAGTTACTTAGTGTGAGGGCACCCTGGCACTAGCCAAGGTGCCCCCACATTGTTCAGGGCAAATTCCCCGACTTTGTGAGTGCTGGAGACACCATTATATGCGTGCACTACACATAGGTCACTACCTATGTGTAGCTTCACAATGGTAACTCCGAATATGGCCATTTAACATGTCTAAGATCATGGAATTGCCCCCTCTATGCCATCCTGGCATAGTTGGCACAATTCCATGCTCCCAGTGGTCTGTAGCACAGACCCTGGTACTGCCAAACTGCCTTTTCTGGGGTTACACTGCAGCTGCTGCTGCTGCCAACCCCACAGACAGGCTTCTGCCCTCCTGGGGTCCAGCCAGCCCTGGCCCAGGATGGCAGAACAAAGGACTTCCTCAGAGAGGGGGTGTTACACCCTCTCCCTTTGGAAAATGGTGTGAAGGAAGGGGAGGAGTAGCCTCCCCCAGCCTCTGGAAATGCTTTGTTGAGCACAGAGGTGCCCAATTCTGCATAAGCCAGTTTGCACCGGTTCAGGGACCCCTCAGCCTTGCCTGGGCGTGAAACTGGACAAAGGAAAGGGGAGTGACCACTCCCCTGACCTGCACCTTCCCTGGGAGGTGCCCAGAGCTCCTCCAGTGTGCTCCAGACCTCTGCCATCTTGGAAACAGAGGTGCTGCTGGCACACTGGACTGCTCTGAGTGGCCAGTGCCCTCTGCTGACGTCAGAGACTCCTTCTGATAGGCTCCTTCAGGTGTTGCTAGCCTATCCTTTGTCCTAAGTAGCCAAACCCTCTTTTCTGGCTATTTAGGGTCTCTTTCTTTGGGGATTCCTTAGATAACGAATGTAAGAGCTCATCAGAGTTCCTCTGCATCTCTCTCTTCACCTTCTGCCAAGAAATCGACTGCTGACTGCGCTGGAAGCCTGCAAAACTGCAACAAAGTAGCTAAGACGACTACTGCAACATTGTAACGCCGCTCCTACTGCCTTCTCAACTGTTTTTCTTGGTGTGCATCCTGTGGGGGTAGTCTGCCTCCTCTCTGCATCAGAAGCTCCGAAGAAATCTCCCGAGGGTCGACGGAATCTTCCCCCTGCTAAAGCAGGCACCTAAAAGCTGCATCACGGTCCCTTGGGTCTCCTCTCACGATGACGAGCGAGGTCCCACGAATCCAGCAAGACTGTCCAAGTGACCCCCACGGTCCAGTGACTCTTCAGTCCAAGTTTGGTGGAGGTAAGTCCTTGCCTCCCCACGCCAGACTGCATTGTTGGTTTTTGTGACTTTTGCAACTTCTCCAGCTCCCGTGCACTTCCGGCGGAAATCCTTTGTGCACCCGGAAGCTGGGGTCCCCGGCACTCTAACCTGCATTGCACGACTTCCTAAGTTGTTCTCCGGCGACGTGGGACTCCTTTGTGTGACTTCAGGCGTGCACCGTTTCACGCATCCTTGTAGTGCCTGTTTCTGGCACTTCTCAGGATCCTACCTGCTGCTGTGAGGGCTCCTTGTCTTGCTCGACGTCCCCTCTACCTCCTGGTCCAATTTGCACCGTCCTGGTCCATCCTGGGCCACAGCAGCGTCCAAAAACGCCAACCGCACGATTTGCAGCTAGCAAGTCTTGTTGGCGTTCATCCGGCGGGAAAACACTTCTGCACGACTCTACAAGGCGTGGGGGATCCATCCTCCAAAGGGGAAGTCTCTAGCCCTTGTCGTTTTTGCAGTATTCACAGTTCTTCAGCCTAGTAAGAGCTTCTTTGCACCAACAGTTGGCATTTCTTGGGCATCTGCCCATCTCCGACTTGCTTGTGACTTTTGGACTTGGTCCCCTTGTTCCACAGGTACCCTCAGTCAGGAATCCATCGTTGTTGCACTGCTGATTTGTGTTTTCCTTGCATTTTCCCTCTATCACGACTTCTGTGTCTTTAGGGGAACTTCAGTGCACTTTGCACTCACTTTTCAGGGTCTTGGGGTGGGGTATTTTTCTAACCCTTGCTATTTTCTAATAGTCCCAGCGACCCTCTACAAGGTCACATAGGTTTGGGGTCCATTCGTGATTCACATTCCACTTTTGGAGTATATGGTTTGTGTTGCCCCTATCCCTATGTGCTCCCATTGCATCCTATTGTAATTTTACACTGTATGCACTGTTTTCTAAGACTATACTGCATATTTTTGGTATTGTGTACATATATCTTGTGTATATTTCTTATCCTCATACTGAGGGTACTCACTGAGATACTTTTGGCATATTGTCATAAAAATAAAGTACCTTTATTTTTAGTATAACTGTGTATTGTGTTTTCTTATGATATTGTGCATAATCATTTGTGGTACTGTAGTAGCTTCACACGTCTCCTAGTTCAGCCTAAGCTGCTCTGCTAAGCTACCATTATCTATCAGCCTAAGCTGCTAGACACCCTATACACTAATAAGGGATACCTGGGCCTGGTGCAAGGTGTAAGTACCCCTTGGTACTCACTACAAGCCATTCTCATTACACTTCTGTTTCTAGGCATGTCCCTCCCACCCACCCTGATGACAGAATGTTAGAAAGGGAGCTCAATAAATTGAGAGTGGAGACCTCCAGACTGAAGCTCAAGAAGCAACAGCTGGATTTAGATAGACAATTTCTAGAGATAGAAAAAGAAAGACAGAAGCTGGGTTTAGATACCCATGGTGGCAGCAGCAGTATTCCCCATAGTCATCCTGTAAAAGAGCATGATTCCAGGAATCTGCACAAGATAGTTCCCCCTTATAAGGAGGGGGGTGACATTAACAAGTGGTTTGCTGCACTTGAGAGGGCCTGTAAAGTTCAGGAGGTCCCTCAAAGGCAGTGGGCTGCTATCCTATGGCTATCATTTAGTGGTAAGGGTAGAGATAGACTCCTTACTGTGAAAGAAAGTGATGCCAACAATTTCACTATTCTTAAGAATGCACTCCTTGATGGTTATGGCTTAACCACTGAACAATACAGGATAAAGTTCAGAGAGACCAAAAGGGAGTCTTCACAAGACTGGGTTGATTTCATTGACCATTCAGTGAAGGCTTTGGAGGGGTGGTTACATGGCAGTAAAGTGACTGACTATGAAAGCCTGTACAACTTAATCCTGAGAGAGCATATTCTTAATAATTGTGTGTCACATTTGTTGCACCAGTACTTGGTAGACTCTGATCTGACCTCTCCCCAAGAATTGGGAAAGAAGGCAGACAAATGGGTCAGAACAAGAGTGAACAAAAAAGTTCATATAGGGGGTGACAAAGATGGCAAGAAGAAGGATGGTAAGCCTTCAGAGAAAGATGGTGAAAAATCTCAAGATAAGCAAGGGGATAAGGGTAAAACCAAAGATTCCACTTCAAATCTTTAAACACTCTTCAGGGGGTGGAGATAAAACACATTCTTCCTCTTCTTCTCAACCTACACAATTTAAAAAGCCTTGGTGCTTTGTGTGTAAAAATAGAGGCCATAGGCCAGGGGATAAGTCCTGTCCAGGTAAACCCCCTGAGCCTACCACCACTAATACATCAAGCTCTAGTGCCCCTAGCAGTAGTGGTACTAGTGGTGGGACTGCTGGCAACAGTCAAGCAAAGGGTGTAGTTGGGTTCACTTATGGGTCCATAGTAGAAACTGGGGTAATCAGTCCCAAGACAGTTTCTGTCACACCTAGTGGCATTGGCCTTGCCACACTGGCTGCTTGTCCCCTTACAATGAATAAGTACAGGCAGACAGTTTCAATAAATGGTGTTGAGGCCTTGGCCTACAGGGACACAGGTGCCAGTTTCACTTTGGTGACTGAAAACCTAGTGGCTCCTGAACAACACATCATTGGACAACAGTATAAAATTATTGATGTCCATAACTCCACTAAGTTTCTTCCCTTAGCTATAATTCAGTTTAGTTGGGGTGGAGTTACTGGCCCTAAGCAGGTGGTGGTATCACCTAGCTTACCTGTAGACTGTCTCTTAGGTAATGACCTAGAGGCCTCAGGTTGGGCTGATGTAGAGTTGTATGCCCATGCAGCCATGCTGGGCATCCCTGAGGAATTGTTCCCTCTCATTTCAAGTGAAATGAAAAAGCAAAGGAGAGAAGGCCTGAAAACTCAGGATCCCTCTCCATCAGCAGGTAAAAAGGGTATCACAGTATCCCCTAACCACCCTACCATTCAGGATACCATTCCTGTGGTGGGAGAAACCTCTCCTGGGGTGGCACCTGTTCCAAGGGAATCATCAGCTGGCGAAGCTGGACTCCCTGAGGTAAAAGTACCTCTCTGTGGGATAACTAACATTGGTGAGAAAAAGAGCACCATTTTAGTTAACATGGAGCATCCCTCCAACCCTCCCAGAGAAACTTTAGTGCAGAAACCCTGCACTGCCTCACAACACTTAGGACAGCATCCCTGCCCTAGTGTGGAGCTCATAGGACAGCATTCCTGCCCTGCTCCAACTCAAGAGAAACAGCATCCCTGTTCTCTCTTCCAGCCATATGGACAAAGTTTTTGCCCAGCTATGGCTTTTCTGAGACAGCATCCCTGTGAGAAAGTAGCCTCTTTCTAGCCTTGTTACCCCCACTTTTGGCCTGTTTGTGAGTGTATGTCAGGGTGTTTGTCACTGTTTTCACTGTCTCACTGGGATACTGATGGCTAGGCCCCAGTGCTCATAGTGAAAACACTATGTTTTCAGTATGTTTGTTATGTGTCACTGGGACCCTGCTGGTCAGGACCCCAGTGCTCATAAGTTTGTGGCCTATATGTATGTGTCACTGGGACCCTGTCACACAGGGCCCCAGTGCTCATAGGTGTGCATGTATGTGTTCCCTGTGTAGTGCCTAACTGTCTCACTGAGGCTCTGCTAACCAGAACCTCAGTGGTTATGCTCTCTCATTACTTTCAAATTGTCACTAACAGGCTAGTGACCAATTTTACCAATTTACATTGGCTTACTGGAACACCCTTATAATTCCCTAGTATATGGTACTGAGGTACCCAGGGTATTGAGGTTCCAGGAGATCCCTATGGGCTGCAGCATTTCTTTTGCCACCCATAGGGAGCTCTGACAATTCCTACACAGGCCTGCCACTGCAGCCTGAGTGAAATAATGCACACATTATTTCACAGCCATTTTCACTGCACTTAAGTAACTTATAAGTCACCTATATGTCTAACCTTTACCTGGTAAAGGTTAGGTGCAAAGTTACTTAGTGTGAGGGCACCCTGGCACTAGCCAAGGTGCCCCCACATTGTTCAGGGCAAATTCCCCGACTTTGTGAGTGCTGGAGACACCATTATATGCGTGCACTACACATAGGTCACTACCTATGTGTAGCTTCACAATGGTAACTCCGAATATGGCCATTTAACATGTCTAAGATCATGGAATTGCCCCCTCTATGCCATCCTGGCATAGTTGGCACAATTCCATGCTCCCAGTGGTCTGTAGCACAGACCCTGGTACTGCCAAACTGCCTTTTCTGGGGTTACACTGCAGCTGCTGCTGCTGCCAACCCCACAGACAGGCTTCTGCCCTCCTGGGGTCCAGCCAGCCCTGGCCCAGGATGGCAGAACAAAGGACTTCCTCAGAGAGGGGGTGTTACACCCTCTCCCTTTGGAAAATGGTGTGAAGGAAGGGGAGGAGTAGCCTCCCCCAGCCTCTGGAAATGCTTTGTTGAGCACAGAGGTGCCCAATTCTGCATAAGCCAGTTTGCACCGGTTCAGGGACCCCTCAGCCTTGCCTGGGCGTGAAACTGGACAAAGGAAAGGGGAGTGACCACTCCCCTGACCTGCACCTTCCCTGGGAGGTGCCCAGAGCTCCTCCAGTGTGCTCCAGACCTCTGCCATCTTGGAAACAGAGGTGCTGCTGGCACACTGGACTGCTCTGAGTGGCCAGTGCCCTCTGCTGACGTCAGAGACTCCTTCTGATAGGCTCCTTCAGGTGTTGCTAGCCTATCCTTTGTCCTAAGTAGCCAAACCCTCTTTTCTGGCTATTTAGGGTCTCTTTCTTTGGGGATTCCTTAGATAACGAATGTAAGAGCTCATCAGAGTTCCTCTGCATCTCTCTCTTCACCTTCTGCCAAGAAATCGACTGCTGACTGCGCTGGAAGCCTGCAAAACTGCAACAAAGTAGCTAAGACGACTACTGCAACATTGTAACGCCGCTCCTACTGCCTTCTCAACTGTTTTTCTTGGTGTGCATCCTGTGGGGGTAGTCTGCCTCCTCTCTGCATCAGAAGCTCCGAAGAAATCTCCCGAGGGTCGACGGAATCTTCCCCCTGCTAAAGCAGGCACCTAAAAGCTGCATCACGGTCCCTTGGGTCTCCTCTCACGACGACGAGCGAGGTCCCACGAATCCAGCAAGACTGTCCAAGTGACCCCCACGGTCCAGTGACTCTTCAGTCCAAGTTTGGTGGAGGTAAGTCCTTGCCTCCCCACGCCAGACTGCATTGTTGGTTTTTGTGACTTTTGCAACTTCTCCAGCTCCCGTGCACTTCCGGCGGAAATCCTTTGTGCACCCGGAAGCTGGGGTCCCCGGCACTCTAACCTGCATTGCACGACTTCCTAAGTTGTTCTCCGGCGACGTGGGACTCCTTTGTGTGACTTCAGGCGAGCACCGTTTCACGCATCCTTGTAGTGCCTGTTTCTTGCACTTCTCCGGGTGCTACCTGCTGCTGTGAGGGCTCCTTGTCTTGCTCGACGTCCCCTCTACCTTCTGGTCCAATTTGCACCGTCCTGGTCCATCCTGGGCCACAGCAGCGTCCAAAAACGCCAACCGCACGATTTGCAGCTAGCAAGGCTTGTTGGCGTCCATCCGGCGGGAAAACACTTCTGCACGACTCTCCAAGGCGTGGGGGATCCATCCTCCAAAGGGGAAGTCTCTAGCCCTTGTCGTTTCTGCAGTATTCACAGTTCTTCAGCCTAGTAAGAGCTTCTTTGCACCAACAGTTGGCATTTCTTGGGCATCTGCCCATCTCCGACTTGTTTGTGACTTTTGGACTTGGTCCCCTTGTTCCACAGGTACCCTCAGTCAGGAATCCATCGTTGTTGCACTGCTGATTTGTGTTTTCCTTGCATTTTCCCTCTATCACGACTTCTGTGTCTTTAGGGGAACTTCAGTGCACTTTGCACTCACTTTTCAGGGTCTTGGGGTGGGGTATTTTTCTAACCCTTGCTATTTTCTAATAGTCCCAGCGACCCTCTACAAGGTCACATAGGTTTGGGGTCCATTCGTGATTCACATTCCACTTTTGGAGTATATGGTTTGTGTTGCCCCTATCCCTATGTGCTCCCATTGCATCCTATTGTAATTTTACACTGTATGCACTGTTTTCTAAGACTATACTGCATATTTTTGGTATTGTGTACATATATCTTGTGTATATTTCTTATCCTCATACTGAGGGTACTCACTGAGATACTTTTGGCATATTGTCATAAAAATAAAGTACCTTTATTTTTAGTATAACTGTGTATTGTGTTTTCTTATGATATTGTGCATAATCATTTGTGGTACTGTAGTAGCTTCACACGTCTCCTAGTTCAGCCTAAGCTGCTCTGCTAAGCTACCATTATCTATCAGCCTAAGCTGCTAGACACCCTATACACTAATAAGGGATACCTGGGCCTGGTGCAAGGTGTAAGTACCCCTTGGTACTCACTACAAGCCATTCTCATTACACTTCTGTTTCTAGGCATGTCCCTCCCACCCACCCTGATGACAGAATGTTAGAAAGGGAGCTCAATAAATTGAGAGTGGAGACCTCCAGACTGAAGCTCAAGAAGCAACAGCTGGATTTAGATAGACAATTTCTAGAGATAGAAAAAGAAAGACAGAAGCTGGGTTTAGATACCCATGGTGGCAGTAGCAGTATTCCCCATAGTCATCCTGTAAAAGAGCATGATTCCAGGAATCTGCACAAGATAGTTCCCCCTTATAAGGAGGGGGATGACATTAACAAGTGGTTTGCTGCACTTGAGAGGGCCTGTAAAGTTCAGGAGGTCCCTCAAAGGCAGTGGGCTGCTATCCTATGGCTATCATTTAGTGGTAAGGGTAGAGATAGACTCCTTACTGTGAAAGAAAGTGATGCCAACAATTTCACTATTCTTAAGAATGCACTCCTTGATGGTTATGGCTTAACCACTGAACAATACAGGATAAAGTTCAGAGAGACCAAAAGGGAGTCTTCACAAGACTGGGTTGATTTCATTGACCATTCAGTGAAGGCTTTGGAGGGGTGGTTACATGGCAGTAAAGTGACTGACTATGAAAGCCTGTACAACTTAATCCTGAGAGAGCATATTCTTAATAATTGTGTGTCACATTTGTTGCACCAGTACTTGGTAGACTCTGATCTGACCTCTCCCCAAGAATTGGGAAAGAAGGCAGACAAATGGGTCAGAACAAGAGTGAACAAAAAAGTTCATATAGGGGGTGACAAAGATGGCAAGAAGAAGGATGGTAAGCCTTCAGAGAAAGATGGTGAAAAATCTCAAGATAAGCAAGGGGATAAGGGTAAAACCAAAGATTCCACTTCAAATCTTTAAACACTCTTCAGGGGGTGTAGATAAAACACATTCTTCCTCTTCTTCTCAACCTACACAATTTAAAAAGCCTTGGTGCTTTGTGTGTAAAAATAGAGGCCATAGGCCAGGGGATAAGTCCTGTCCAGGTAAACCCCCTGAGCCTACCACCACTAATACATCAAGCTCTAGTGCCCCTAGCAGTAGTGGTACTAGTGGTGGGACTGCTGGCAACAGTCAAGCAAAGGGTGTAGTTGGGTTCACTTATGGGTCCATAGTAGAAACTGGGGTAATCAGTCCCAAGACAGTTTCTGTCACACCTAGTGGCATTGGCCTTGCCACACTGGCTGCTTGTCCCCTTACAATGAATAAGTACAGGCAGACAGTTTCAATAAATGGTGTTGAGGCCTTGGCCTACAGGGACACAGGTGCCAGTTTCACTTTGGTGACTGAAAACCTAGTGGCTCCTGAACAACACATCATTGGACAACAGTATACAATTATTGATGTCCATAACTCCACTAAGTTTCTTCCCTTAGCTATAATTCAGTTTAGTTGGGGTGGAGTTACTGGCCCTAAGCAGGTGGTGGTATCACCTAGCTTACCTGTAGACTGTCTCTTAGGTAATGACCTAGAGGCCTCAGGTTGGGCTGATGTAGAGTTTTATGCCCATGCAGCCATGCTGGGCATCCCTGAGGAATTGTTCCCTCTCATTTCAAGTGAAATGAAAAAGCAAAGGAGAGAAGGCCTGAAAACTCAGGATCCCTCTCCATCAGCATGTAAAAAGGGTATCACAGTATCCCCTAACCACCCTACCATTCAGGATACCATTCCTGTGGTGGGAGAAACCTCTCCTGGGGTGGCACCTGTTCCAAGGGAATCATCAGCTGGCGAAGCTGGACTCCCTGAGGTAAAAGTACCTCTCTGTGGGATAACTAACATTGGTGAGAAAAAGAGCACCATTTTAGTTAACATGGAGCATCCCTCCAACCCTCCCAGAGAAACTTTAGTGCAGAAACCCTGCACTGCCTCACAACACTTAGGACAGCATCCCTGCCCTAGTGTGGAGCTCATAGGACAGCATTCCTGCCCTGCTCCAACTCAAGAGAAACAGCATCCCTGTTCTCTCTTCCAGCCATATGGACAAAGTTTTTGCCCAGCTATGGCTTTTCTGAGACAGCATCCCTGTGAGAAAGTAGCCTCTTTCTAGCCTTGTTACCCCCACTTTTGGCCTGTTTGTGAGTGTATGTCAGGGTGTTTGTCACTGTTTTCACTGTCTCACTGGGATACTGATGGCTAGGCCCCAGTGCTCATAGTGAAAACACTATGTTTTCAGTATGTTTGTTATGTGTCACTGGGACCCTGCTGGTCAGGACCCCAGTGCTCATAAGTTTGTGGCCTATATGTATGTGTCACTGGGACCCTGTCACACAGGGCCCCAGTGCTCATAGGTGTGCATGTATGTGTTCCCTGTGTAGTGCCTAACTGTCTCACTGAGGCTCTGCTAACCAGAACCTCAGTGGTTATGCTCTCTCATTACTTTCAAATTGTCACTAACAGGCTAGTGACCAATTTTACCAATTTACATTGGCTTACTGGAACACCCTTATAATTCCCTAGTATATGGTACTGAGGTACCCAGGGTATTGAGGTTCCAGGAGATCCCTATGGGCTGCAGCATTTCTTTTGCCACCCATAGGGAGCTCTGACAATTCCTACACAGGCCTGCCACTGCAGCCTGAGTGAAATAATGCACACATTATTTCACAGCCATTTTCACTGCACTTAAGTAACTTATAAGTCACCTATATGTCTAACCTTTACCTGGTAAAGGTTAGGTGCAAAGTTACTTAGTGTGAGGGCACCCTGGCACTAGCCAAGGTGCCCCCACATTGTTCAGGGCAAATTCCCCGACTTTGTGAGTGCTGGAGACACCATTATATGCGTGCACTACACATAGGTCACTACCTATGTGTAGCTTCACAATGGTAACTCCGAATATGGCCATTTAACATGTCTAAGATCATGGAATTGCCCCCTCTATGCCATCCTGGCATAGTTGGCACAATTCCATGCTCCCAGTGGTCTGTAGCACAGACCCTGGTACTGCCAAACTGCCTTTTCTGGGGTTACACTGCAGCTGCTGCTGCTGCCAACCCCACAGACAGGCTTCTGCCCTCCTGGGGTCCAGCCAGCCCTGGCCCAGGATGGCAGAACAAAGGACTTCCTCAGAGAGGGGGTGTTACACCCTCTCCCTTTGGAAAATGGTGTGAAGGAAGGGGAGGAGTAGCCTCCCCCAGCCTCTGGAAATGCTTTGTTGAGCACAGAGGTGCCCAATTCTGCATAAGCCAGTTTGCACCGGTTCAGGGACCCCTCAGCCTTGCCTGGGCGTGAAACTGGACAAAGGAAAGGGGAGTGACCACTCCCCTGACCTGCACCTTCCCTGGGAGGTGCCCAGAGCTCCTCCAGTGTGCTCCAGACCTCTGCCATCTTGGAAACAGAGGTGCTGCTGGCACACTGGACTGCTCTGAGTGGCCAGTGCCCTCTGCTGACGTCAGAGACTCCTTCTGATAGGCTCCTTCAGGTGTTGCTAGCCTATCCTTTGTCCTAAGTAGCCAAACCCTCTTTTCTGGCTATTTAGGGTCTCTTTCTTTGGGGATTCCTTAGATAACGAATGTAAGAGCTCATCAGAGTTCCTCTGCATCTCTCTCTTCACCTTCTGCCAAGAAATCGACTGCTGACTGCGCTGGAAGCCTGCAAAACTGCAACAAAGTAGCTAAGACGACTACTGCAACATTGTAACGCCGCTCCTACTGCCTTCTCAACTGTTTTTCTTGGTGTGCATCCTGTGGGGGTAGTCTGCCTCCTCTCTGCATCAGAAGCTCCGAAGAAATCTCCCGAGGGTCGACGGAATCTTCCCCCTGCTAAAGCAGGCACCTAAAAGCTGCATCACGGTCCCTTGGGTCTCCTCTCACGACGACGAGCGAGGTCCCACGAATCCAGCAAGACTGTCCAAGTGACCCCCACGGTCCAGTGACTCTTCAGTCCAAGTTTGGTGGAGGTAAGTCCTTGCCTCCCCACGCCAGACTGCATTGTTGGTTTTTGCGACTTTTGCAACTTCTCCAGCTCCCGTGCACTTCCGGCGGAAATCCTTTGTGCACCCGGAAGCTGGGGTCCCCGGCACTCTAACCTGCATTGCACGACTTCCTAAGTTGTTCTCCGGCGACGTGGGACTCCTTTGTGTGACTTCAGGCGAGCACCGTTTCACGCATCCTTGTAGTGCCTGTTTCTGGCACTTCTCCGGATGCTACCTGCTGCTGTGAGGGCTCCTTGTCTTGCTCGACGTCCCCTCTACCTCCTGGTCCAATTTGCACCGTCCTGGTCCATCCTGGGCCACAGCAGCGTCCAAAAACGCCAACCACACGATTTGCAACTAGCAAGGCTTGTTGGCGTCCATCCGGCGGGAAAACACTTCTGCACGACTCTCCAAGGCGTGGGGGATCCATCCTCCAAAGGGGAAGTCTCTAGCCCTTGTCGTTTCTGCAGTATTCACAGTTCTTCAGCCTAGTAAGAGCTTCTTTGCACCAACAGTTGGCATTTCTTGGGCATCTGCCCATCTCCGACTTGCTTGTGACTTTTGGACTTGGTCCCCTTGTTCCACAGGTACCCTCAGTCAGGAATCCATCGTTGTTGCACTGCTGATTTGTGTTTTCCTTGCATTTTCCCTCTATCACGACTTCTGTGTCTTTAGGGGAACTTCAGTGCACTTTGCACTCACTTTTCAGGGTCTTGGGGTGGGGTATTTTTCTAACCCTTGCTATTTTCTAATAGTCCCAGCGACCCTCTACAAGGTCACATAGGTTTGGGGTCCATTCGTGATTCACATTCCACTTTTGGAGTATATGGTTTGTGTTGCCCCTATCCCTATGTGCTCCCATTGCATCCTATTGTAATTTTACACTGTATGCACTGTTTTCTAAGACTATACTGCATATTTTTGGTATTGTGTACATATATCTTGTGTATATTTCTTATCCTCATACTGAGGGTACTCACTGAGATACTTTTGGCATATTGTCATAAAAATAAAGTACCTTTATTTTTAGTATAACTGTGTATTGTGTTTTCTTATGATATTGTGCATAATCATTTGTGGTACTGTAGTAGCTTCACACGTCTCCTAGTTCAGCCTAAGCTGCTCTGCTAAGCTACCATTATCTATCAGCCTAAGCTGCTAGACACCCTATACACTAATAAGGGATACCTGGGCCTGGTGCAAGGTGTAAGTACCCCTTGGTACTCACTACAAGCCATTCTCATTACACTTCTGTTTCTAGGCATGTCCCTCCCACCCACCCTGATGACAGAATGTTAGAAAGGGAGCTCAATAAATTGAGAGTGGAGACCTCCAGACTGAAGCTCAAGAAGCAACAGCTGGATTTAGATAGACAATTTCTAGAGATAGAAAAAGAAAGACAGAAGCTGGGTTTAGATACCCATGGTGGCAGCAGCAGTATTCCCCATAGTCATCCTGTAAAAGAGCATGATTCCAGGAATCTGCACAAGATAGTTCCCCCTTATAAGGAGGGGGATGACATTAACAAGTGGTTTGCTGCACTTGAGAGGGCCTGTAAAGTTCAGGAGGTCCCTCAAAGGCAGTGGGCTGCTATCCTATGGCTATCATTTAGTGGTAAGGGTAGAGATAGACTCCTTACTGTGAAAGAAAGTGATGCCAACAATTTCACTATTCTTAAGAATGCACTCCTTGATGGTTATGGCTTAACCACTGAACAATACAGGATAAAGTTCAGAGAGACCAAAAGGGAGTCTTCACAAGACTGGGTTGATTTCATTGACCATTCAGTGAAGGCTTTGGAGGGGTGGTTACATGGCAGTAAAGTGACTGACTATGAAAGCCTGTACAACTTAATCCTGAGAGAGCATATTCTTAATAATTGTGTGTCACATTTGTTGCACCAGTACTTGGTAGACTCTGATCTGACCTCTCCCCAAGAATTGGGAAAGAAGGCAGACAAATGGGTCAGAACAAGAGTGAACAAAAAAGTTCATATAGGGGGTGACAAAGATGGCAAGAAGAAGGATGGTAAGCCTTCAGAGAAAGATGGTGAAAAATCTCAAGATAAGCAAGGGGATAAGGGTAAAACCAAAGATTCCACTTCAAATCTTTAAACACTCTTCAGGGGGTGGAGATAAAACACATTCTTCCTCTTCTTCTCAACCTACACAATTTAAAAAGCCTTGGTGCTTTGTGTGTAAAAATAGAGGCCATAGGCCAGGGGATAAGTCCTGTCCAGGTAAACCCCCTGAGCCTACCACCACTAATACATCAAGCTCTAGTGCCCCTAGCAGTAGTGGTACTAGTGGTGGGACTGCTGGCAACAGTCAAGCAAAGGGTGTAGTTGGGTTCACTTATGGGTCCATAGTAGAAACTGGGGTAATCAGTCCCAAGACAGTTTCTGTCACACCTAGTGGCATTGGCCTTGCCACACTGGCTGCTTGTCCCCTTACAATGAATAAGTACAGGCAGACAGTTTCAATAAATGGTGTTGAGGCCTTGGCCTACAGGGACACAGGTGCCAGTTTCACTTTGGTGACTGAAAACCTAGTGGCTCCTGAACAACACATCATTGGACAACAGTATAAAATTATTGATGTCCATAACTCCACTAAGTTTCTTCCCTTAGCTATAATTCAGTTTAGTTGGGGTGGAGTTACTGGCCCTAAGCAGGTGGTGGTATCACCTAGCTTACCTGTAGACTGTCTCTTAGGTAATGACCTAGAGGCCTCAGGTTGGGCTGATGTAGAGTTTTATGCCCATGCAGCCATGCTGGGCATCCCTGAGGAATTGTTCCTTCTCATTTCAAGTGAAATGAAAAAGCAAAGGAGAGAAGGCCTGAAAACTCAGGATCCCTCTCCATCAGCAGGTAAAAAGGGTATCACAGTATCCCCTAACCACCCTACCATTCAGGATACCATTCCTGTGGTGGGAGAAACCTCTCCTGGGGTGGCACCTGTTCCAAGGGAATCATCAGCTGGCGAAGCTGGACTCCCTGAGGTAAAAGTACCTCTCTGTGGGATAACTAACATTGGTGAGAAAAAGAGCACCATTTTAGTTAACATGGAGCATCCCTCCAACCCTCCCAGAGAAACTTTAGTGCAGAAACCCTGCACTGCCTCACAACACTTAGGACAGCATCCCTGCCCTAGTGTGGAGCTCATAGGACAGCATTCCTGCCCTGCTCCAACTCAAGAGAAACAGCATCCCTGTTCTCTCTTCCAGCCATATGGACAAAGTTTTTGCCCAGCTATGGCTTTTCTGAGACAGCATCCCTGTGAGAAAGTAGCCTCTTTCTAGCCTTGTTACCCCCACTTTTGGCCTGTTTGTGAGTGTATGTCAGGGTGTTTGTCACTGTTTTCACTGTCTCACTGGGATACTGATGGCTAGGCCCCAGTGCTCATAGTGAAAACACTATGTTTTCAGTATGTTTGTTATGTGTCACTGGGACCCTGCTGGTCAGGACCCCAGTGCTCATAAGTTTGTGGCCTATATGTATGTGTCACTGGGACCCTGTCACACAGGGCCCCAGTGCTCATAGGTGTGCATGTATGTGTTCCCTGTGTAGTGCCTAACTGTCTCACTGAGGCTCTGCTAACCAGAACCTCAGTGGTTATGCTCTCTCATTACTTTCAAATTGTCACTAACAGGCTAGTGACCAATTTTACCAATTTACATTGGCTTACTGGAACACCCTTATAATTCCCTAGTATATGGTACTGAGGTACCCAGGGTATTGAGGTTCCAGGAGATCCCTATGGGCTGCAGCATTTCTTTTGCCACCCATAGGGAGCTCTGACAATTCCTACACAGGCCTGCCACTGCAGCCTGAGTGAAATAATGCACACATTATTTCACAGCCATTTTCACTGCACTTAAGTAACTTATAAGTCACCTATATGTCTAACCTTTACCTGGTAAAGGTTAGGTGCAAAGTTACTTAGTGTGAGGGCACCCTGGCACTAGCCAAGGTGCCCCCACATTGTTCAGGGCAAATTCCCCGACTTTGTGAGTGCTGGAGACACCATTATATGCGTGCACTACACATAGGTCACTACCTATGTGTAGCTTCACAATGGTAACTCCGAATATGGCCATTTAACATGTCTAAGATCATGGAATTGCCCCCTCTATGCCATCCTGGCATAGTTGGCACAATTCCATGCTCCCAGTGGTCTGTAGCACAGACCCTGGTACTGCCAAACTGCCTTTTCTGGGGTTACACTGCAGCTGCTGCTGCTGCCAACCCCACAGACAGGCTTCTGCCCTCCTGGGGTCCAGCCAGCCCTGGCCCAGGATGGCAGAACAAAGGACTTCCTCAGAGAGGGGGTGTTACACCCTCTCCCTTTGGAAAATGGTGTGAAGGAAGGGGAGGAGTAGCCTCCCCCAGCCTCTGGAAATGCTTTGTTGAGCACAGAGGTGCCCAATTCTGCATAAGCCAGTTTGCACCGGTTCAGGGACCCCTCAGCCTTGCCTGGGCGTGAAACTGGACAAAGGAAAGGGGAGTGACCACTCCCCTGACCTGCACCTTCCCTGGGAGGTGCCCAGAGCTCCTCCAGTGTGCTCCAGACCTCTGCCATCTTGGAAACAGAGGTGCTGCTGGCACACTGGACTGCTCTGAGTGGCCAGTGCCCTCTGCTGACGTCAGAGACTCCTTCTGATAGGCTCCTTCAGGTGTTGCTAGCCTATCCTTTGTCCTAAGTAGCCAAACCCTCTTTTCTGGCTATTTAGGGTCTCTTTCTTTGGGGATTCCTTAGATAACGAATGTAAGAGCTCATCAGAGTTCCTCTGCATCTCTCTCTTCACCTTCTGCCAAGAAATCGACTGCTGACTGCGCTGGAAGCCTGCAAAACTGCAACAAAGTAGCTAAGACGACTACTGCAACATTGTAACGCCGCTCCTACTGCCTTCTCAACTGTTTTTCTTGGTGTGCATCCTGTGGGGGTAGTCTGCCTCCTCTCTGCATCAGAAGCTCCGAAGAAATCTCCCGAGGGTCGACGGAATCTTCCCCCTGCTAAAGCAGGCACCTAAAAGCTGCATCACGGTCCCTTGGGTCTCCTCTCACGACGACGAGCGAGGTCCCACGAATCCAGCAAGACTGTCCAAGTGACCCCCACGGTCCAGTGACTCTTCAGTCCAAGTTTGGTGGAGGTAAGTCCTTGCCTCTCCACGCCAGACTGCATTGTTGGTTTTTGCGACTTTTGCAACTTCTCCAGCTCCCGTGCACTTCCGGCGGAAATCCTTTGTGCACCCGGAAGCTGGGGTCCCCGGCACTCTAACCTGCATTGCACGACTTCCTAAGTTGTTCTCCGGCGACGTGGGACTCCTTTGTGTGACTTCAGGCAAGCACCGTTTCATGCATCCTTGTAGTGCCTGTTTGTGGCACTTCTCCGGATGCTACCTGCTGCTGTGAGGGCTCCTTGTCTTGCTCGACGTCCCCTCTACCTCCTGGTCCAATTTGCACCGTCCTGGTCCATCCTGGGCCACAGCAGCGACCAAAAACGCCAACCGCACGATTTGCAGCTAGCAAGGCTTGTTGGCGTCCATCCGGCGGGAAAACACTTCTGCACGACTCTACAAGGCGTGGGGGATCCATCCTCCAAAGGGGAAGTCTCTAGCCCTTGTCGTTTCTGCAGTATTCACAGTTCTTCAGCCTAGTAAGAGCTTCTTTGCACCAACAGTTGGCATTTCTTGGGCATCTGCCCATCTCCGACTTGCTTGTGACTTTTGGACTTGGTCCCCTTGTTCCACAGGTACCCTCAGTCAGGAATCCATCGTTGTTGCACTGCTGATTTGTGTTTTCCTTGCATTTTCCCTCTATCACGACTTCTGTGTCTTTAGGAGAACTTCAGTGCACTTTGCACTCACTTTTCAGGGTCTTGGGGTGGGGTATTTTTCTAACCCTTGCTATTTTCTAATAGTCCCAGCGACCCTCTACAAGGTCACATAGGTTTGGGGTCCATTCGTGATTCACATTCCACTTTTGGAGTATATGGTTTGTGTTGCCCCTATGTGCTCCCATTGCATCCTATTGTAATTTTACACTGTATGCACTGTTTTCTAAGACTATACTGCATATTTTTGGTATTGTGTACATATATCTTGTGTATATTTCTTATCCTCATAATGAGGGTACTCACTGAGATACTTTTGGCATATTGTCATAAAAATAAAGTACCTTTATTTTTAGTATAACTGTGTATTGTGTTTTCTTATGATATTGTGCATAATCATTTGTGGTACTGTAGTAGCTTCACACGTCTCCTAGTTCAGCCTAAGCTGCTCTGCTAAGCTACCATTATCTATCAGCCTAAGCTGCTAGACACCCTATACACTAATAAGGGATACCTGGGCCTGGTGCAAGGTGTAAGTACCCCTTGGTACTCACTACAAGCCATTCTCATTACACTTCTGTTTCTAGGCATGTCCCTCCCACCCACCCTGATGACAGAATGTTAGAAAGGGAGCTCAATAAATTGAGAGTGGAGACCTCCAGACTGAAGCTCAAGAAGCAACAGCTGGATTTAGATAGACAATTTCTAGAGATAGAAAAAGAAAGACAGAAGCTGGGTTTAGATACCCATGGTGGCAGCAGCAGTATTCCCCATAGTCATCCTGTAAAAGAGCATGATTCCAGGAATCTGCACAAGATAGTTCCCCCTTATAAGGAGGGGGATGACATTAACAAGTGGTTTGCTGCACTTGAGAGGGCCTGTAACGTTCAGGAGGTCCCTCAAAGGCAGTGGGCTGCTATCCTATGGCTATCATTTAGTGGTAAGGGTAGAGATAGACTCCTTACTGTGAAAGAAAGTGATGCCAACAATTTCACTATTCTTAAGAATGCACTCCTTGATGGTTATGGCTTAACCACTGAACAATACAGGATAAAGTTCAGAGAGACCAAAAGGGAGTCTTCACAAGACTGGGTTGATTTCATTGACCATTCAGTGAAGGCTTTGGAGGGGTGGTTACATGGCAGTAAAGTGACTGACTATGAAAGCCTGTACAACTTAATCCTGAGAGAGCATATTCTTAATAATTGTGTGTCACATTTGTTGCACCAGTACTTGGTAGACTCTGATCTGACCTCTCCCCAAGAATTGGGAAAGAAGGCAGACAAATGGGTCAGAACAAGAGTGAACAAAAAAGTTCATATAGGGGGTGACAAAGATGGCAAGAAGAAGGATGGTAAGCCTTCAGAGAAAGATGGTGAAAAATCTCAAGATAAGCAAGGGGATAAGGGTAAAACCAAAGATTCCACTTCAAATCTTTAAACACTCTTCAGGGGGTGGAGATAAAACACATTCTTCCTCTTCTTCTCAACCTACACAATTTAAAAAGCCTTGGTGCTTTGTGTGTAAAAATAGAGGCCATAGGCCAGGGGATAAGTCCTGTCAAGGTAAACCCCCTGAGCCTACCACCACTAATACATCAAGCTCTAGTGCCCCTAGCAGTAGTGGTACTAGTGGTGGGACTGCTGGCAACAGTCAAGCAAAGGGTGTAGTTGGGTTCACTTATGGGTCCATAGTAGAAACTGGGGTAATCAGTCCCAAGACAGTTTCTGTCACACCTAGTGGCATTGGCCTTGCCACACTGGCTGCTTGTCCCCTTACAATGAATAAGTACAGGCAGACAGTTTCAATAAATGGTGTTGAGGCCTTGGCCTACAGGGACACAGGTGCCAGTTTCACTTTGGTGACTGAAAACCTAGTGGCTCCTGAACAACACATCATTGGACAACAGTATAAAATTATTGATGTCCATAACTCCACTAAGTTTCTTCCCTTAGCTATAATTCAGTTTAGTTGGGGTGGAGTTACTGGCCCTAAGCAGGTGGTGGTATCACCTAGCTTACCTGTAGACTGTCTCTTAGGTAATGACCTAGAGGCCTCAGGTTGGGCTGATGTAGAGTTTTATGCCCATGCAGCCATGCTGGGCATCCCTGAGGAATTGTTCCCTCTCATTTCAAGTGAAATGAAAAAGCAAAGGAGAGAAGGCCTGAAAACTCAGGATCCCTCTCCATCAGCAGGTAAAAAGGGTATCACAGTATCCCCTAACCACCCTACCATTCAGGATACCATTCCTGTGGTGGGAGAAACCTCTCCTGGGGTGGCACCTGTTCCAAGGGAATCATCAGCTGGCGAAGCTGGACTCCCTGAGGTAAAAGTACCTCTCTGTGGGATAACTAACATTGGTGAGAAAAAGAGCACCATTTTAGTTAACATGGAGCATCCCTCCAACCCTCCCAGAGAAACTTTAGTGCAGAAACCCTGCACTGCCTCACAACACTTAGGACAGCATCCCTGCCCTAGTGTGGAGCTCATAGGACAGCATTCCTGCCCTGCTCCAACTCAAGAGAAACAGCATCCCTGTTCTCTCTTCCAGCCATATGGACAAAGTTTTTGCCCAGCTATGGCTTTTCTGAGACAGCATCCCTGTGAGAAAGTAGCCTCTTTCTAGCCTTGTTACCCCCACTTTTGGCCTGTTTGTGAGTGTATGTCAGGGTGTTTGTCACTGTTTTCACTGTCTCACTGGGATACTGATGGCTAGGCCCCAGTGCTCATAGTGAAAACACTATGTTTTCAGTATGTTTGTTATGTGTCACTGGGACCCTGCTGGTCAGGACCCCAGTGCTCATAAGTTTGTGGCCTATATGTATGTGTCACTGGGACCCTGTCACACAGGGCCCCAGTGCTCATAGGTGTGCATGTATGTGTTCCCTGTGTAGTGCCTAACTGTCTCACTGAGGCTCTGCTAACCAGAACCTCAGTGGTTATGCTCTCTCATTACTTTCAAATTGTCACTAACAGGCTAGTGACCAATTTTACCAATTTACATTGGCTTACTGGAACACCCTTATAATTCCCTAGTATATGGTACTGAGGTACCCAGGGTATTGAGGTTCCAGGAGATCCCTATGGGCTGCAGCATTTCTTTTGCCACCCATAGGGAGCTCTGACAATTCCTACACAGGCCTGCCACTGCAGCCTGAGTGAAATAATGCACACATTATTTCACAGCCATTTTCACTGCACTTAAGTAACTTATAAGTCACCTATATGTCTAACCTTTACCTGGTAAAGGTTAGGTGCAAAGTTACTTAGTGTGAGGGCACCCTGGCACTAGCCAAGGTGCCCCCACATTGTTCAGGGCAAATTCCCCGACTTTGTGAGTGCTGGAGACACCATTATATGCGTGCACTACACATAGGTCACTACCTATGTGTAGCTTCACAATGGTAACTCCGAATATGGCCATTTAACATGTCTAAGATCATGGAATTGCCCCCTCTATGCCATCCTGGCATAGTTGGCACAATTCCATGCTCCCAGTGGTCTGTAGCACAGACCCTGGTACTGCCAAACTGCCTTTTCTGGGGTTACACTGCAGCTGCTGCTGCTGCCAACCCCACAGACAGGCTTCTGCCCTCCTGGGGTCCAGCCAGCCCTGGCCCAGGATGGCAGAACAAAGGACTTCCTCAGAGAGGGGGTGTTACACCCTCTCCCTTTGGAAAATGGTGTGAAGGAAGGGGAGGAGTAGCCTCCCCCAGCCTCTGGAAATGCTTTGTTGAGCACAGAGGTGCCCAATTCTGCATAAGCCAGTTTGCACCGGTTCAGGGACCCCTCAGCCTTGCCTGGGCGTGAAACTGGACAAAGGAAAGGGGAGTGACCACTCCCCTGACCTGCACCTTCCCTGGGAGGTGCCCAGAGCTCCTCCAGTGTGCTCCAGACCTCTGCCATCTTGGAAACAGAGGTGCTGCTGGCACACTGGACTGCTCTGAGTGGCCAGTGCCCTCTGCTGACGTCAGAGACTCCTTCTGATAGGCTCCTTCAGGTGTTGCTAGCCTATCCTTTGTCCTAAGTAGCCAAACCCTCTTTTCTGGCTATTTAGGGTCTCTTTCTTTGGGGATTCCTTAGATAACGAATGTAAGAGCTCATCAGAGTTCCTCTGCATCTCTCTCTTCACCTTCTGCCAAGAAATCGACTGCTGACTGCGCTGGAAGCCTGCAAAACTGCAACAAAGTAGCTAAGACGACTACTGCAACATTGTAACGCCGCTCCTACTGCCTTCTCAACTGTTTTTCTTGGTGTGCATCCTGTGGGGGTAGTCTGCCTCCTCTCTGCATCAGAAGCTCCGAAGAAATCTCCCGAGGGTCGACGGAATCTTCCCCCTGCTAAAGCAGGCACCTAAAAGCTGCATCACGGTCCCTTGGGTCTCCTCTCACGACGACGAGCGAGGTCCCACGAATCCAGCAAGACTGTCCAAGTGACCCCCACGGTCCAGTGACTCTTCAGTCCAAGTTTGGTGGAGGTAAGTCCTTGCCTCTCCACGCCAGACTGCATTGTTGGTTTTTGCGACTTTTGCAACTTCTCCAGCTCCCGTGCACTTCCGGCGGAAATCCTTTGTGCACCCGGAAGCTGGGGTCCCCGGCACTCTAACCTGCATTGCACGACTTCCTAAGTTGTTCTCCGGCGACGTGGGACTCCTTTGTGTGACTTCAGGCAAGCACCGTTTCATGCATCCTTGTAGTGCCTGTTTCTGGCACTTCTCCGGATGCTACCTGCTGCTGTGAGGGCTCCTTGTCTTGCTCGACGTCCCCTCTACCTCCTGGTCCAATTTGCACCGTCCTGGTCCATCCTGGGCCACAGCAGCGTCCAAAAACGCCAACCGCACGATTTGCAGCTAGCAAGGCTTGTTGGCGTCCATCCGGCGGGAAAACACTTCTGCACGACTCTACAAGGCGTGGGGGATCCATCCTCCAAAGGGGAAGTCTCTAGCCCTTGTCGTTTCTGCAGTATTCACAGTTCTTCAGCCTAGTAAGAGCTTCTTTGCACCAACAGTTGGCATTTCTTGGGCATCTGCCCATCTCCGACTTGCTTGTGACTTTTGGACTTGGTCCCCTTGTTCCACAGGTACCCTCAGTCAGGAATCCATCGTTGTTGCACTGCTGATTTGTGTTTTCCTTGCATTTTCCCTCTATCACGACTTCTGTGTCTTTAGGAGAACTTCAGTGCACTTTGCACTCACTTTTCAGGGTCTTGGGGTGGGGTATTTTTCTAACCCTTGCTATTTTCTAATAGTCCCAGCGACCCTCTACAAGGTCACATAGGTTTGGGGTCCATTCGTGATTCACATTCCACTTTTGGAGTATATGGTTTGTGTTGCCCCTATGTGCTCCCATTGCATCCTATTGTAATTTTACACTGTATGCACTGTTTTCTAAGACTATACTGCATATTTTTGGTATTGTGTACATATATCTTGTGTATATTTCTTATCCTCATACTGAGGGTACTCACTGAGATACTTTTGGCATATTGTCATAAAAATAAAGTACCTTTATTTTTAGTATAACTGTGTATTGTGTTTTCTTATGATATTGTGCATAATCATTTGTGGTACTGTAGTAGCTTCACACGTCTCCTAGTTCAGCCTAAGCTGCTCTGCTAAGCTACCATTATCTATCAGCCTAAGCTGCTAGACACCCTATACACTAATAAGGGATACCTGGGCCTGGTGCAAGGTGTAAGTACCCCTTGGTACTCACTACAAGCCATTCTCATTACACTTCTGTTTCTAGGCATGTCCCTCCCACCCACCCTGATGACAGAATGTTAGAAAGGGAGCTCAATAAATTGAGAGTGGAGACCTCCAGACTGAAGCTCAAGAAGCAACAGCTGGATTTAGATAGACAATTTCTAGAGATAGAAAAAGAAAGACAGAAGCTGGGTTTAGATACCCATGGTGGCAGCAGCAGTATTCCCCATAGTCATCCTGTAAAAGAGCATGATTCCAGGAATCTGCACAAGATAGTTCCCCCTTATAAGGAGGGGGATGACATTAACAAGTGGTTTGCTGCACTTGAGAGGGCCTGTAACGTTCAGGAGGTCCCTCAAAGGCAGTGGGCTGCTATCCTATGGCTATCATTTAGTGGTAAGGGTAGAGATAGACTCCTTACTGTGAAAGAAAGTGATGCCAACAATTTCACTATTCTTAAGAATGCACTCCTTGATGGTTATGGCTTAACCACTGAACAATACAGGATAAAGTTCAGAGAGACCAAAAGGGAGTCTTCACAAGACTGGGTTGATTTCATTGACCATTCAGTGAAGGCTTTGGAGGGGTGGTTACATGGCAGTAAAGTGACTGACTATGAAAGCCTGTACAACTTAATCCTGAGAGAGCATATTCTTAATAATTGTGTGTCACATTTGTTGCACCAGTACTTGGTAGACTCTGATCTGACCTCTCCCCAGGAATTGGGAAAGAAGGCAGACAAATGGGTCAGAACAAGAGTGAACAAAAAAGTTCATATAGGGGGTGACAAAGATGGCAAGAAGAAGGATGGTAAGCCTTCAGAGAAAGATGGTGAAAAATCTCAAGATAAGCAAGGGGATAAGGGTAAAACCAAAGATTCCACTTCAAATCTTTAAACACTCTTCAGGGGGTGGAGATAAAACACATTCTTCCTCTTCTTCTCAACCTACACAATTTAAAAAGCCTTGGTGCTTTGTGTGTAAAAATAGAGGCCATAGGCCAGGGGATAAGTCCTGTCAAGGTAAACCCCCTGAGCCTACCACCACTAATACATCAAGCTCTAGTGCCCCTAGCAGTAGTGGTACTAGTGGTGGGACTGCTGGCAACAGTCAAGCAAAGGGTGTAGTTGGGTTCACTTATGGGTCCATAGTAGAAACTGGGGTAATCAGTCCCAAGACAGTTTCTGTCACACCTAGTGGCATTGGCCTTGCCACACTGGCTGCTTGTCCCCTTACAATGAATAAGTACAGGCAGACAGTTTCAATAAATGGTGTTGAGGCCTTGGCCTACAGGGACACAGGTGCCAGTTTCACTTTGGTGACTGAAAACCTAGTGGCTCCTGAACAACACATCATTGGACAACAGTATAAAATTATTGATGTCCATAACTCCACTAAGTTTCTTCCCTTAGCTATAATTCAGTTTAGTTGGGGTGGAGTTACTGGCCCTAAGCAGGTGGTGGTATCACCTAGCTTACCTGTAGACTGTCTCTTAGGTAATGACCTAGAGGCCTCAGGTTGGGCTGATGTAGAGTTTTATGCCCATGCAGCCATGCTGGGCATCCCTGAGGAATTGTTCCCTCTCATTTCAAGTGAAATGAAAAAGCAAAGGAGAGAAGGCCTGAAAACTCAGGATCCCTCTCCATCAGCAGGTAAAAAGGGTATCACAGTATCCCCTAACCACCCTACCATTCAGGATACCATTCCTGTGGTGGGAGAAACCTCTCCTGGGGTGGCACCTGTTCCAAGGGAATCATCAGCTGGCGAAGCTGGACTCCCTGAGGTAAAAGTACCTCTCTGTGGGATAACTAACATTGGTGAGAAAAAGAGCACCATTTTAGTTAACATGGAGCATCCCTCCAACCCTCCCAGAGAAACTTTAGTGCAGAAACCCTGCACTGCCTCACAACACTTAGGACAGCATCCCTGCCCTAGTGTGGAGCTCATAGGACAGCATTCCTGCCCTGCTCCAACTCAAGAGAAACAGCATCCCTGTTCTCTCTTCCAGCCATATGGACAAAGTTTTTGCCCAGCTATGGCTTTTCTGAGACAGCATCCCTGTGAGAAAGTAGCCTCTTTCTAGCCTTGTTACCCCCACTTTTGGCCTGTTTGTGAGTGTATGTCAGGGTGTTTGTCACTGTTTTCACTGTCTCACTGGGATACTGATGGCTAGGCCCCAGTGCTCATAGTGAAAACACTATGTTTTCAGTATGTTTGTTATGTGTCACTGGGACCCTGCTGGTCAGGACCCCAGTGCTCATAAGTTTGTGGCCTATATGTATGTGTCACTGGGACCCTGTCACACAGGGCCCCAGTGCTCATAGGTGTGCATGTATGTGTTCCCTGTGTAGTGCCTAACTGTCTCACTGAGGCTCTGCTAACCAGAACCTCAGTGGTTATGCTCTCTCATTACTTTCAAATTGTCACTAACAGGCTAGTGACCAATTTTACCAATTTACATTGGCTTACTGGAACACCCTTATAATTCCCTAGTATATGGTACTGAGGTACCCAGGGTATTGAGGTTCCAGGAGATCCCTATGGGCTGCAGCATTTCTTTTGCCACCCATAGGGAGCTCTGACAATTCCTACACAGGCCTGCCACTGCAGCCTGAGTGAAATAATGCACACATTATTTCACAGCCATTTTCACTGCACTTAAGTAACTTATAAGTCACCTATATGTCTAACCTTTACCTGGTAAAGGTTAGGTGCAAAGTTACTTAGTGTGAGGGCACCCTGGCACTAGCCAAGGTGCCCCCACATTGTTCAGGGCAAATTCCCCGACTTTGTGAGTGCTGGAGACACCATTATATGCGTGCACTACACATAGGTCACTACCTATGTGTAGCTTCACAATGGTAACTCCGAATATGGCCATTTAACATGTCTAAGATCATGGAATTGCCCCCTCTATGCCATCCTGGCATAGTTGGCACAATTCCATGCTCCCAGTGGTCTGTAACACAGACCCTGGTACTGCCAAACTGCCTTTTCTGGGGTTACACTGCAGCTGCTGCTGCTGCCAACCCCACAGACAGGCTTCTGCCCTCCTGGGGTCCAGCCAGCCCTGGCCCAGGATGGCAGAACAAAGGACTTCCTCAGAGAGGGGGTGTTACACCCTCTCCCTTTGGAAAATGGTGTGAAGGAAGGGGAGGAGTAGCCTCCCCCAGCCTCTGGAAATGCTTTGTTGAGCACAGAGGTGCCCAATTCTGCATAAGCCAGTTTGCACCGGTTCAGGGACCCCTCAGCCTTGCCTGGGCGTGAAACTGGACAAAGGAAAGGGGAGTGACCACTCCCCTGACCTGCACCTTCCCTGGGAGGTGCCCAGAGCTCCTCCAGTGTGCTCCAGACCTCTGCCATCTTGGAAACAGAGGTGCTGCTGGCACACTGGACTGCTCTGAGTGGCCAGTGCCCTCTGCTGACGTCAGAGACTCCTTCTGATAGGCTCCTTCAGGTGTTGCTAGCCTATCCTTTGTCCTAAGTAGCCAAACCCTCTTTTCTGGCTATTTAGGGTCTCTTTCTTTGGGGATTCCTTAGATAACGAATGTAAGAGCTCATCAGAGTTCCTCTGCATCTCTCTCTTCACCTTCTGCCAAGAAATCGACTGCTGACTGCGCTGGAAGCCTGCAAAACTGCAACAAAGTAGCTAAGACGACTACTGCAACATTGTAACGCCGCTCCTACTGCCTTCTCAACTGTTTTTCTTGGTGTGCATCCTGTGGGGGTAGTCTGCCTCCTCTCTGCATCAGAAGCTCCGAAGAAATCTCCCGAGGGTCGACGGAATCTTCCCCCTGCTAAAGCAGGCACCTAAAAGCTGCATCACGGTCCCTTGGGTCTCCTCTCACGATGACGAGCGAGGTCCCACGAATCCAGCAAGACTGTCCAAGTGACCCCCACGGTCCAGTGACTCTTCAGTCCAAGTTTGGTGGAGGTAAGTCCTTGCCTCCCCACGCCAGACTGCATTGTTGGTTTTTGTGACTTTTGCAACTTCTCCAGCTCCCGTGCACTTCCGGCGGAAATCCTTTGTGCACCCGGAAGCTGGGGTCCCCGGCACTCTAACCTGCATTGCACGACTTCCTAAGTTGTTCTCCGGCGACGTGGGACTCCTTTGTGTGACTTCAGGCGTGCACCGTTTCATGCATCCTTGTAGTGCCTGTTTCTGGCACTTCTCAGGATCCTATCTGCTGCTGTGAGGGCTCCTTGTCTTGCTCGACGTCCCCTCTACCTCCTGGTCCAATTTGCACCGTCCTGGTCCATCCTGGGCCACAGCAGCGTCCAAAAACGCCAACCGCACGATTTGCAGCTAGCAAGGCTTGTTGGCGTTCATCCGGCGGGAAAACACTTCTGCACGACTCTACAAGGCGTGGGGGATCCATCCTCCAAAGGGGAAGTCTCTAGCCCTTGTCGTTTTTGCAGTATTCACAGTTCTTCAGCCTAGTAAGAGCTTCTTTGCACCAACAGTTGGCATTTCTTGGGCATCTGCCCATCTCCGACTTGCTTGTGACTTTTGGACTTGGTCCCCTTGTTCCACAGGTACCCTCAGTCAGGAATCCATCGTTGTTGCACTGCTGATTTGTGTTTTCCTTGCATTTTCCCTCTATCACGACTTCTCTGTCTTTAGGGGAACTTCAGTGCACTTTGCACTCACTTTTCAGGGTCTTGGGGTGGGGTATTTTTCTAACCCTTGCTATTTTCTAATAGTCCCAGCGACCCTCTACAAGGTCACATAGGTTTGGGGTCCATTCGTGATTCACATTCCACTTTTGGAGTATATGGTTTGTGTTGCCCCTATCCCTATGTGCTCCCATTGCATCCTATTGTAATTTTACACTGTATGCACTGTTTTCTAAGACTATACTGCATATTTTTGGTATTGTGTACATATATCTTGTGTATATTTCTTATCCTCATACTGAGGGTACTCACTGAGATACTTTTGGCATATTGTCATAAAAATAAAGTACCTTTATTTTTAGTATAACTGTGTATTGTGTTTTCTTATGATATTGTGCATAATCATTTGTGGTACTGTAGTAGCTTCACACGTCTCCTAGTTCAGCCTAAGCTGCTCTGCTAAGCTACCATTATCTATCAGCCTAAGCTGCTAGACACCCTATACACTAATAAGGGATACCTGGGCCTGGTGCAAGGTGTAAGTACCCCTTGGTACTCACTACAAGCCATTCTCATTACACTTCTGTTTCTAGGCATGTCCCTCCCACCCACCCTGATGACAGAATGTTAGAAAGGGAGCTCAATAAATTGAGAGTGGAGACCTCCAGACTGAAGCTCAAGAAGCAACAGCTGGATTTAGATAGACAATTTCTAGAGATAGAAAAAGAAAGACAGAAGCTGGGTTTAGATACCCATGGTGGCAGTAGCAGTATTCCCCATAGTCATCCTGTAAAAGAGCATGATTCCAGGAATCTGCACAAGATAGTTCCCCCTTATAAGGAGGGGGATGACATTAACAAGTGGTTTGCTGCACTTGAGAGGGCCTGTAAAGTTCAGGAGGTCCCTCAAAGGCAGTGGGCTGCTATCCTATGGCTATCATTTAGTGGTAAGGGTAGAGATAGACTCCTTACTGTGAAAGAAAGTGATGCCAACAATTTCACTATTCTTAAGAATGCACTCCTTGATGGTTATGGCTTAACCACTGAACAATACAGGATAAAGTTCAGAGAGACCAAAAGGGAGTCTTCACAAGACTGGGTTGATTTCATTGACCATTCAGTGAAGGCTTTGGAGGGGTGGTTACATGGCAGTAAAGTGACTGACTATGAAAGCCTGTACAACTTAATCCTGAGAGAGCATATTCTTAATAATTGTGTGTCACATTTGTTGCACCAGTACTTGGTAGACTCTGATCTGACCTCTCCCCAAGAATTGGGAAAGAAGGCAGACAAATGGGTCAGAACAAGAGTGAACAAAAAAGTTCATATAGGGGGTGACAAAGATGGCAAGAAGAAGGATGGTAAGCCTTCAGAGAAAGATGGTGAAAAATCTCAAGATAAGCAAGGGGATAAGGGTAAAACCAAAGATTCCACTTCAAATCTTTAAACACTCTTCAGGGGGTGTAGATAAAACACATTCTTCCTCTTCTTCTCAACCTACACAATTTAAAAAGCCTTGGTGCTTTGTGTGTAAAAATAGAGGCCATAGGCCAGGGGATAAGTCCTGTCCAGGTAAACCCCCTGAGCCTACCACCACTAATACATCAAGCTCTAGTGCCCCTAGCAGTAGTGGTACTAGTGGTGGGACTGCTGGCAACAGTCAAGCAAAGGGTGTAGTTGGGTTCACTTATGGGTCCATAGTAGAAACTGGGGTAATCAGTCCCAAGACAGTTTCTGTCACACCTAGTGGCATTGGCCTTGCCACACTGGCTGCTTGTCCCCTTACAATGAATAAGTACAGGCAGACAGTTTCAATAAATGGTGTTGAGGCCTTGGCCTACAGGGACACAGGTGCCAGTTTCACTTTGGTGACTGAAAACCTAGTGGCTCCTGAACAACACATCATTGGACAACAGTATACAATTATTGATGTCCATAACTCCACTAAGATTCTTCCCTTAGCTATAATTCAGTTTAGTTGGGGTGGAGTTACTGGCCCTAAGCAGGTGGTGGTATCACCTAGCTTACCTGTAGACTGTCTCTTAGGTAATGACCTAGAGGCCTCAGGTTGGGCTGATGTAGAGTTTTATGCCCATGCAGCCATGCTGGGCATCCCTGAGGAATTGTTCCCTCTCATTTCAAGTGAAATGAAAAAGCAAAGGAGAGAAGGCCTGAAAACTCAGGATCCCTCTCCATCAGCAGGTAAAAAGGGTATCACAGTATCCCCTAACCACCCTACCATTCAGGATACCATTCCTGTGGTGGGAGAAACCTCTCCTGGGGTGGCACCTGTTCCAAGGGAATCATCAGCTGGCGAAGCTGGACTCCCTGAGGTAAAAGTACCTCTCTGTGGGATAACTAACATTGGTGAGAAAAACAGCACCATTTTAGTTAACATGGAGCATCCCTCCAACCCTCCCAGAGAAACTTTAGTGCAGAAACCCTGCACTGCCTCACAACACTTAGGACAGCATCCCTGCCCTAGTGTGGAGCTCATAGGACAGCATTCCTGCCCTGCTCCAACTCAAGAGAAACAGCATCCCTGTTCTCTCTTCCAGCCATATGGACAAAGTTTTTGCCCAGCTATGGCTTTTCTGAGACAGCATCCCTGTGAGAAAGTAGCCTCTTTCTAGCCTTGTTACCCCCACTTTTGGCCTGTTTGTGAGTGTATGTCAGGGTGTTTGTCACTGTTTTCACTGTCTCACTGGGATACTGATGGCTAGGCCCCAGTGCTCATAGTGAAAACACTATGTTTTCAGTATGTTTGTTATGTGTCACTGGGACCCTGCTGGTCAGGACCCCAGTGCTCATAAGTTTGTGGCCTATATGTATGTGTCACTGGGACCCCGTCACACAGGGCCCCAGTGCTCATAGGTGTGCATGTATGTGTTCCCTGTGTAGTGCCTAACTGTCTCACTGAGGCTCTGCTAACCAGAACCTCAGTGGTTATGCTCTCTCATTACTTTCAAATTGTCACTAACAGGCTAGTGACCAATTTTACCAATTTACATTGGCTTACTGGAACACCCTTATAATTCCCTAGTATATGGTACTGAGGTACCCAGGGTATTGAGGTTCCAGGAGATCCCTATGGGCTGCAGCATTTCTTTTGCCACCCATAGGGAGCTCTGACAATTCCTACACAGGCCTGCCACTGCAGCCTGAGTGAAATAATGCACACATTATTTCACAGCCATTTTCACTGCACTTAAGTAACTTATAAGTCACCTATATGTCTAACCTTTACCTGGTAAAGGTTAGGTGCAAAGTTACTTAGTGTGAGGGCACCCTGGCACTAGCCAAGGTGCCCCCACATTGTTCAGGGCAAATTCCCCGACTTTGTGAGTGCTGGAGACACCATTATATGCGTGCACTACACATAGGTCACTACCTATGTGTAGCTTCACAATGGTAACTCCGAATATGGCCATTTAACATGTCTAAGATCATGGAATTGCCCCCTCTATGCCATCCTGGCATAGTTGGCACAATTCCATGCTCCCAGTGGTCTGTAGCACAGACCCTGGTACTGCCAAACTGCCTTTTCTGGGGTTACACTGCAGCTGCTGCTGCTGCCAACCCCACAGACAGGCTTCTGCCCTCCTGGGGTCCAGCCAGCCCTGGCCCAGGATGGCAGAACAAAGGACTTCCTCAGAGAGGGGGTGTTACACCCTCTCCCTTTGGAAAATGGTGTGAAGGAAGGGGAGGAGTAGCCTCCCCCAGCCTCTGGAAATGCTTTGTTGAGCACAGAGGTGCCCAATTCTGCATAAGCCAGTTTGCACCGGTTCAGGGACCCCTCAGCCTTGCCTGGGCGTGAAACTGGACAAAGGAAAGGGGAGTGACCACTCCCCTGACCTGCACCTTCCCTGGGAGGTGCCCAGAGCTCCTCCAGTGTGCTCCAGACCTCTGCCATCTTGGAAACAGAGGTGCTGCTGGCACACTGGACTGCTCTGAGTGGCCAGTGCCCTCTGCTGACGTCAGAGACTCCTTCTGATAGGCTCCTTCAGGTGTTGCTAGCCTATCCTTTGTCCTAAGTAGCCAAACCCTCTTTTCTGGCTATTTAGGGTCTCTTTCTTTGGGGATTCCTTAGATAACGAATGTAAGAGCTCATCAGAGTTCCTCTGCATCTCTCTCTTCACCTTCTGCCAAGAAATCGACTGCTGACTGCGCTGGAAGCCTGCAAAACTGCAACAAAGTAGCTAAGACGACTACTGCAACATTGTAACGCCGCTCCTACTGCCTTCTCAACTGTTTTTCTTGGTGTGCATCCTGTGGGGGTAGTCTGCCTCCTCTCTGCATCAGAAGCTCCGAAGAAATCTCCCGAGGGTCGACGGAATCTTCCCCCTGCTAAAGCAGGCACCTAAAAGCTGCATCACGGTCCCTTGGGTCTCCTCTCACGACGACGAGCGAGGTCCCACGAATCCAGCAAGACTGTCCAAGTGACCCCCACGGTCCAGTGACTCTTCAGTCCAAGTTTGGTGGAGGTAAGTCCTTGCCTCCCCACGCCAGACTGCATTGTTGGTTTTTGCGACTTTTGCAACTTCTCCAGCTCCCGTGCACTTCCGGCGGAAATCCTTTGTGCACCCGGAAGCTGGGGTCCCCGGCACTCTAACCTGCATTGCACGACTTCCTAAGTTGTTCTCCGGCGACGTGGGACTCCTTTGTGTGACTTCAGGCGAGCACCGTTTCACGCATCCTTGTAGTGCCTGTTTCTGGCACTTCTCCGGATGCTACCTGCTGCTGTGAGGGCTCCTTGTCTTGCTCGACGTCCCCTCTACCTCCTGGTCCAATTTGCACCGTCCTGGTCCATCCTGGGCCACAGCAGCGTCCAAAAACGCCAACCACACGATTTGCAACTAGCAAGGCTTGTTGGCGTCCATCCGGCGGGAAAACACTTCTGCACGACTCTCCAAGGCGTGGGGGATCCATCCTCCAAAGGGGAAGTCTCTAGCCCTTGTTGTTTCTGCAGTATTCACAGTTCTTCAGCCTAGTAAGAGCTTCTTTGCACCAACAGTTGGCATTTCTTGGGCATCTGCCCATCTCCGACTTGCTTGTGACTTTTGGACTTGGTCCCCTTGTTCCACAGGTACCCTCAGTCAGGAATCCATCGTTGTTGCACTGCTGATTTGTGTTTTCCTTGCATTTTCCCTCTATCACGACTTCTGTGTCTTTAGGGGAACTTCAGTGCACTTTGCACTCACTTTTCAGGGTCTTGGGGTGGGGTATTTTTCTAACCCTTGCTATTTTCTAATAGTCCCAGCGACCCTCTACAAGGTCACATAGGTTTGGGGTCCATTCGTGATTCACATTCCACTTTTGGAGTATATGGTTTGTGTTGCCCCTATCCCTATGTGCTCCCATTGCATCCTATTGTAATTTTACACTGTATGCACTGTTTTCTAAGACTATACTGCTTATTTTTGGTATTGTGTACATATATCTTGTGTATATTTCTTATCCTCATACTGAGGGTACTCACTGAGATACTTTTGGCATATTGTCATAAAAATAAAGTACCTTTATTTTTAGTATAACTGTAAATTGTGTTTTCTTATGATATTGTGCATAATCATTTGTGGTACTGTAGTAGCTTCACACGTCTCCTAGTTCAGCCTAAGCTGCTCTGCTAAGCTACCATTATCTATCAGCCTAAGCTGCTAGACACCCTATACACTAATAAGGGATACCTGGGCCTGGTGCAAGGTGTAAGTACCCCTTGGTACTCACTACAAGCCATTCTCATTACACTTCTGTTTCTAGGCATGTCCCTCCCACCCACCCTGATGACAGAATGTTAGAAAGGGAGCTCAATAAATTGAGAGTGGAGACCTCCAGACTGAAGCTCAAGAAGCAACAGCTGGATTTAGATAGACAATTTCTAGAGATAGAAAAAGAAAGACAGAAGCTGGGTTTAGATACCCATGGTGGCAGCAGCAGTATTCCCCATAGTCATCCTGTAAAAGAGCATGATTCCAGGAATCTGCACAAGATAGTTCCCCCTTATAAGGAGGGGGATGACATTAACAAGTGGTTTGCTGCACTTGAGAGGGCCTGTAAAGTTCAGGAGGTCCCTCAAAGGCAGTGGGCTGCTATCCTATGGCTATCATTTAGTGGTAAGGGTAGAGATAGACTCCTTACTGTGAAAGAAAGTGATGCCAACAATTTCACTATTCTTAAGAATGCACTCCTTGATGGTTATGGCTTAACCACTGAACAATACAGGATAAAGTTCAGAGAGACCAAAAGGGAGTCTTCACAAGACTGGGTTGATTTCATTGACCATTCAGTGAAGGCTTTGGAGGGGTGGTTACATGGCAGTAAAGTGACTGACTATGAAAGCCTGTACAACTTAATCCTGAGAGAGCATATTCTTAATAATTGTGTGTCACATTTGTTGCACCAGTACTTGGTAGACTCTGATCTGACCTCTCCCCAAGAATTGGGAAAGAAGGCAGACAAATGGGTCAGAACAAGAGTGAACAAAAAAGTTCATATAGGGGGTGACAAAGATGGCAAGAAGAAGGATGGTAAGCCTTCAGAGAAAGATGGTGAAAAATCTCAAGATAAGCAAGGGGATAAGGGTAAAACCAAAGATTCCACTTCAAATCTTTAAACACTCTTCAGGGGGTGGAGATAAAACACATTCTTCCTCTTCTTCTCAACCTACACAATTTAAAAAGCCTTGGTGCTTTGTGTGTAAAAATAGAGGCCATAGGCCAGGGGATAAGTCCTGTCCAGGTAAACCCCCTGAGCCTACCACCACTAATACATCAAGCTCTAGTGCCCCTAGCAGTAGTGGTACTAGTGGTGGGACTGCTGGCAACAGTCAAGCAAAGGGTGTAGTTGGGTTCACTTATGGGTCCATAGTAGAAACTGGGGTAATCAGTCCCAAGACAGTTTCTGTCACACCTAGTGGCATTGGCCTTGCCACACTGGCTGCTTGTCCCCTTACAATGAATAAGTACAGGCAGACAGTTTCAATAAATGGTGTTGAGGCCTTGGCCTACAGGGACACAGGTGCCAGTTTCACTTTGGTGACTGAAAACCTAGTGGCTCCTGAACAACACATCATTGGACAACAGTATAAAATTATTGATGTCCATAACTCCACTAAGTTTCTTCCCTTAGCTATAATTCAGTTTAGTTGGGGTGGAGTTACTGGCCCTAAGCAGGTGGTGGTATCACCTAGCTTACCTGTAGACTGTCTCTTAGGTAATGACCTAGAGGCCTCAGGTTGGGCTGATGTAGAGTTTTATGCCCATGCAGCCATGCTGGGCATCCCTGAGGAATTGTTCCCTCTCATTTCAAGTGAAATGAAAAAGCAAAGGAGAGAAGGCCTGAAAACTCAGGATCCCTCTCCATCAGCAGGTAAAAAGGGTATCACAGTATCCCCTAACCACCCTACCATTCAGGATACCATTCCTGTGGTGGGAGAAACCTCTCCTGGGGTGGCACCTGTTCCAAGGGAATCATCAGCTGGCGAAGCTGGACTCCCTGAGGTAAAAGTACCTCTCTGTGGGATAACTAACATTGGTGAGAAAAAGAGCACCATTTTAGTTAACATGGAGCATCCCTCCAACCCTCCCAGAGAAACTTTAGTGCAGAAACCCTGCACTGCCTCACAACACTTAGGACAGCATCCCTGCCCTAGTGTGGAGCTCATAGGACAGCATTCCTGCCCTGCTCCAACTCAAGAGAAACAGCATCCCTGCTCTCTCTTCCAGCCATATGGACAAAGTTTTTGCCCAGCTATGGCTTTTCTGAGACAGCATCCCTGTGAGAAAGTAGCCTCTTTCTAGCCTTGTTACCCCCACTTTTGGCCTGTTTGTGAGTGTATGTCAGGGTGTTTGTCACTGTTTTCACTGTCTCACTGGGATACTGATGGCTAGGCCCCAGTGCTCATAGTGAAAACACTATGTTTTCAGTATGTTTGTTATGTGTCACTGGGACCCTGCTGGTCAGGACCCCAGTGCTCATAAGTTTGTGGCCTATATGTATGTGTCACTGGGACCCTGTCACACAGGGCCCCAGTGCTCATAGGTGTGCATGTATGTGTTCCCTGTGTAGTGCCTAACTGTCTCACTGAGGCTCTGCTAACCAGAACCTCAGTGGTTATGCTCTCTCATTACTTTCAAATTGTCACTAACAGGCTAGTGACCAATTTTACCAATTTACATTGGCTTACTGGAACACCCTTATAATTCCCTAGTATATGGTACTGAGGTACCCAGGGTATTGAGGTTCCAGGAGATCCCTATGGGCTGCAGCATTTCTTTTGCCACCCATAGGGAGCTCTGACAATTCCTACACAGGCCTGCCACTGCAGCCTGAGTGAAATAATGCACACATTATTTCACAGCCATTTTCACTGCACTTAAGTAACTTATAAGTCACCTATATGTCTAACCTTTACCTGGTAAAGGTTAGGTGCAAAGTTACTTAGTGTGAGGGCACCCTGGCACTAGCCAAGGTGCCCCCACATTGTTCAGGGCAAATTCCCCGACTTTGTGAGTGCTGGAGACACCATTATATGCGTGCACTACACATAGGTCACTACCTATGTGTAGCTTCACAATGGTAACTCCGAATATGGCCATTTAACATGTCTAAGATCATGGAATTGCCCCCTCTATGCCATCCTGGCATAGTTGGCACAATTCCATGCTCCCAGTGGTCTGTAGCACAGACCCTGGTACTGCCAAACTGCCTTTTCTGGGGTTACACTGCAGCTGCTGCTGCTGCCAACCCCACAGACAGGCTTCTGCCCTCCTGGGGTCCAGCCAGCCCTGGCCCAGGATGGCAGAACAAAGGACTTCCTCAGAGAGGGGGTGTTACACCCTCTCCCTTTGGAAAATGGTGTGAAGGAAGGGGAGGAGTAGCCTCCCCCAGCCTCTGGAAATGCTTTGTTGAGCACAGAGGTGCCCAATTCTGCATAAGCCAGTTTGCACCGGTTCAGGGACCCCTCAGCCTTGCCTGGGCGTGAAACTGGACAAAGGAAAGGGGAGTGACCACTCCCCTGACCTGCACCTTCCCTGGGAGGTGCCCAGAGCTCCTCCAGTGTGCTCCAGACCTCTGCCATCTTGGAAACAGAGGTGCTGCTGGCACACTGGACTGCTCTGAGTGGCCAGTGCCCTCTGCTGACGTCAGAGACTCCTTCTGATAGGCTCCTTCAGGTGTTGCTAGCCTATCCTTTGTCCTAAGTAGCCAAACCCTCTTTTCTGGCTATTTAGGGTCTCTTTCTTTGGGGATTCCTTAGATAACGAATGTAAGAGCTCATCAGAGTTCCTCTGCATCTCTCTCTTCACCTTCTGCCAAGAAATCGACTGCTGACTGCGCTGGAAGCCTGCAAAACTGCAACAAAGTAGCTAAGACGACTACTGCAACATTGTAACGCCGCTCCTACTGCCTTCTCAACTGTTTTTCTTGGTGTGCATCCTGTGGGGGTAGTCTGCCTCCTCTCTGCATCAGAAGCTCCGAAGAAATCTCCCGAGGGTCGACGGAATCTTCCCCCTGCTAAAGCAGGCACCTAAAAGCTGCATCACGGTCCCTTGGGTCTCCTCTCACGACGACGAGCGAGGTCCCACGAATCCAGCAAGACTGTCCAAGTGACCCCCACGGTCCAGTGACTCTTCAGTCCAAGTTTGGTGGAGGTAAGTCCTTGCCTCTCCACGCCAGACTGCATTGTTGGTTTTTGCGACTTTTGCAACTTCTCCAGCTCCCGTGCACTTCCGGCGGAAATCCTTTGTGCACCCGGAAGCTGGGGTCCCCGGCACTCTAACCTGCATTGCACGACTTCCTAAGTTGTTCTCCGGCGACGTGGGACTCCTTTGTGTGACTTCAGGCAAGCACCGTTTCATGCATCCTTGTAGTGCCTGTTTCTGGCACTTCTCCGGATGCTACCTGCTGCTGTGAGGGCTCCTTGTCTTGCTCGACGTCCCCTCTACCTCCTGGTCCAATTTGCACCGTCCTGGTCCATCCTGGGCCACAGCAGCGTCCAAAAACGCCAACCGCACGATTTGCAGCTAGCAAGGCTTGTTGGCGTCCATCCGGCGGGAAAACACTTCTGCACGACTCTACAAGGCGTGGGGGATCCATCCTCCAAAGGGGAAGTCTCTAGCCCTTGTCGTTTCTGCAGTATTCACAGTTCTTCAGCCTAGTAAGAGCTTCTTTGCACCAACAGTTGGCATTTCTTGGGCATCTGCCCATCTCCGACTTGCTTGTGACTTTTGGACTTGGTCCCCTTGTTCCACAGGTACCCTCAGTCAGGAATCCATCGTTGTTGCACTGCTGATTTGTGTTTTCCTTGCATTTTCCCTCTATCACGACTTCTGTGTCTTTAGGAGAACTTCAGTGCACTTTGCACTCACTTTTCAGGGTCTTGGGGTGGGGTATTTTTCTAACCCTTGCTATTTTCTAATAGTCCCAGCGACCCTCTACAAGGTCACATAGGTTTGGGGTCCATTCGTGATTCACATTCCACTTTTGGAGTATATGGTTTGTGTTGCCCCTATGTGCTCCCATTGCATCCTATTGTAATTTTACACTGTATGCACTGTTTTCTAAGACTATACTGCATATTTTTTGTATTGTGTACATATATCTTGTGTATATTTCTTATCCTCATACTGAGGGTACTCACTGAGATACTTTTGGCATATTGTCATAAAAATAAAGTACCTTTATTTTTAGTATAACTGTGTATTGTGTTTTCTTATGATATTGTGCATAATCATTTGTGGTACTGTAGTAGCTTCACACGTCTCCTAGTTCAGCCTAAGCTGCTCTGCTAAGCTACCATTATCTATCAGCCTAAGCTGCTAGACACCCTATACACTAATAAGGGATACCTGGGCCTGGTGCAAGGTGTAAGTACCCCTTGGTACTCACTACAAGCCATTCTCATTACACTTCTGTTTCTAGGCATGTCCCTCCCACCCACCCTGATGACAGAATGTTAGAAAGGGAGCTCAATAAATTGAGAGTGGAGACCTCCAGACTGAAGCTCAAGAAGCAACAGCTGGATTTAGATAGACAATTTCTAGAGATAGAAAAAGAAAGACAGAAGCTGGGTTTAGATACCCATGGTGGCAGCAGCAGTATTCCCCATAGTCATCCTGTAAAAGAGCATGATTCCAGGAATCTGCACAAGATAGTTCCCCCTTATAAGGAGGGGGATGACATTAACAAGTGGTTTGCTGCACTTGAGAGGGCCTGTAAAGTTCAGGAGGTCCCTCAAAGGCAGTGGGCTGCTATCCTATGGCTATCATTTAGTGGTAAGGGTAGAGATAGACTCCTTACTGTGAAAGAAAGTGATGCCAACAATTTCACTATTCTTAAGAATGCACTCCTTGATGGTTATGGCTTAACCACTGAACAATACAGGATAAAGTTCAGAGAGACCAAAAGGGAGTCTTCACAAGACTGGGTTGATTTCATTGACCATTCAGTGAAGGCTTTGGAGGGGTGGTTACATGGCAGTAAAGTGACTGACTATGAAAGCCTGTACAACTTAATCCTGAGAGAGCATATTCTTAATAATTGTGTGTCACATTTGTTGCACCAGTACTTGGTAGACTCTGATCTGACCTCTCCCCAAGAATTGGGAAAGAAGGCAGACAAATGGGTCAGAACAAGAGTGAACAAAAAAGTTCATATAGGGGGTGACAAAGATGGCAAGAAGAAGGATGGTAAGCCTTCAGAGAAAGATGGTGAAAAATCTCAAGATAAGCAAGGGGATAAGGGTAAAACCAAAGATTCCACTTCAAATCTTTAAACACTCTTCAGGGGGTGGAGATAAAACACATTCTTCCTCTTCTTCTCAACCTACACAATTTAAAAAGCCTTGGTGCTTTGTGTGTAAAAATAGAGGCCATAGGCCAGGGGATAAGTCCTGTCAAGGTAAACCCCCTGAGCCTACCACCACTAATACATCAAGCTCTAGTGCCCCTAGCAGTAGTGGTACTAGTGGTGGGACTGCTGGCAACAGTCAAGCAAAGGGTGTAGTTGGGTTCACTTATGGGTCCATAGTAGAAACTGGGGTAATCAGTCCCAAGACAGTTTCTGTCACACCTAGTGGCATTGGCCTTGCCACACTGGCTGCTTGTCCCCTTACAATGAATAAGTACAGGCAGACAGTTTCAATAAATGGTGTTGAGGCCTTGGCCTACAGGGACACAGGTGCCAGTTTCACTTTGGTGACTGAAAACCTAGTGGCTCCTGAACAACACATCATTGGACAACAGTATAAAATTATTGATGTCCATAACTCCACTAAGTTTCTTCCCTTAGCTATAATTCAGTTTAGTTGGGGTGGAGTTACTGGCCCTAAGCAGGTGGTGGTATCACCTAGCTTACCTGTAGACTGTCTCTTAGGTAATGACCTAGAGGCCTCAGGTTGGGCTGATGTAGAGTTTTATGCCCATGCAGCCATGCTGGGCATCCCTGAGGAATTGTTCCCTCTCATTTCAAGTGAAATGAAAAAGCAAAGGAGAGAAGGCCTGAAAACTCAGGATCCCTCTCCATCAGCAGGTAAAAAGGGTATCACAGTATCCCCTAACCACCCTACCATTCAGGATACCATTCCTGTGGTGGGAGAAACCTCTCCTGGGGTGGCACCTGTTCCAAGGGAATCATCAGCTGGCGAAGCTGGACTCCCTGAGGTAAAAGTACCTCTCTGTGGGATAACTAACATTGGTGAGAAAAAGAGCACCATTTTAGTTAACATGGAGCATCCCTCCAACCCTCCCAGAGAAACTTTAGTGCAGAAACCCTGCACTGCCTCACAACACTTAGGACAGCATCCCTGCCCTAGTGTGGAGCTCATAGGACAGCATTCCTGCCCTGCTCCAACTCAAGAGAAACAGCATCCCTGTTCTCTCTTCCAGCCATATGGACAAAGTTTTTGCCCAGCTATGGCTTTTCTGAGACAGCATCCCTGTGAGAAAGTAGCCTCTTTCTAGCCTTGTTACCCCCACTTTTGGCCTGTTTGTGAGTGTATGTCAGGGTGTTTGTCACTGTTTTCACTGTCTCACTGGGATACTGATGGCTAGGCCCCAGTGCTCATAGTGAAAACACTATGTTTTCAGTATGTTTGTTATGTGTCACTGGGACCCTGCTGGTCAGGACCCCAGTGCTCATAAGTTTGTGGCCTATATGTATGTGTCACTGGGACCCTGTCACACAGGGCCCCAGTGCTCATAGGTGTGCATGTATGTGTTCCCTGTGTAGTGCCTAACTGTCTCACTGAGGCTCTGCTAACCAGAACCTCAGTGGTTATGCTCTCTCATTACTTTCAAATTGTCACTAACAGGCTAGTGACCAATTTTACCAATTTACATTGGCTTACTGGAACACCCTTATAATTCCCTAGTATATGGTACTGAGGTACCCAGGGTATTGAGGTTCCAGGAGATCCCTATGGGCTGCAGCATTTCTTTTGCCACCCATAGGGAGCTCTGACAATTCCTACACAGGCCTGCCACTGCAGCCTGAGTGAAATAATGCACACATTATTTCACAGCCATTTTCACTGCACTTAAGTAACTTATAAGTCACCTATATGTCTAACCTTTACCTGGTAAAGGTTAGGTGCAAAGTTACTTAGTGTGAGGGCACCCTGGCACTAGCCAAGGTGCCCCCACATTGTTCAGGGCAAATTCCCCGACTTTGTGAGTGCTGGAGACACCATTATATGCGTGCACTACACATAGGTCACTACCTATGTGTAGCTTCACAATGGTAACTCCGAATATGGCCATTTAACATGTCTAAGATCATGGAATTGCCCCCTCTATGCCATCCTGGCATAGTTGGCACAATTCCATGCTCCCAGTGGTCTGTAGCACAGACCCTGATACTGCCAAACTGCCTTTTCTGGGGTTACACTGCAGCTGCTGCCAACCCCACAGACAGGCTTCTGCCCTCCTGGGGTCCAGCCAGCCCTGGCCCAGGATGGCAGAACAAAGGACTTCCTCAGAGAGGGGGTGTTACACCCTCTCCCTTTGGAAAATGGTGTGAAGGAAGGGGAGGAGTAGCCTCCCCCAGCCTCTGGAAATGCTTTGTTGAGCACAGAGGTGCCCAATTCTGCATAAGCCAGTTTGCACCGGTTCAGGGACCCCTCAGCCTTGCCTGGGCGTGAAACTGGACAAAGGAAAGGGGAGTGACCACTCCCCTGACCTGCACCTTCCCTGGGAGGTGCCCAGAGCTCCTCCAGTGTGCTCCAGACCTCTGCCATCTTGGAAACAGAGGTGCTGCTGGCACACTGGACTGCTCTGAGTGGCCAGTGCCCTCTGCTGACGTCAGAGACTCCTTCTGATAGGCTCCTTCAGGTGTTGCTAGCCTATCCTTTGTCCTAAGTAGCCAAACCCTCTTTTCTGGCTATTTAGGGTCTCTTTCTTTGGGGATTCCTTAGATAACGAATGTAAGAGCTCATCAGAGTTCCTCTGCATCTCTCTCTTCACCTTCTGCCAAGAAATCGACTGCTGACTGCGCTGGAAGCCTGCAAAACTGCAACAAAGTAGCTAAGACGACTACTGCAACATTGTAACGCCGCTCCTACTGCCTTCTCAACTGTTTTTCTTGGTGTGCATCCTGTGGGGGTAGTCTGCCTCCTCTCTGCATCAGAAGCTCCGAAGAAATCTCCCGAGGGTCGACGGAATCTTCCCCCTGCTAAAGCAGGCACCTAAAAGCTGCATCACGGTCCCTTGGGTCTCCTCTCACGACGACGAGCGAGGTCCCACGAATCCAGCAAGACTGTCCAAGTGACCCCCACGGTCCAGTGACTCTTCAGTCCAAGTTTGGTGGAGGTAAGTCCTTGCCTCTCCACGCCAGACTGCATTGTTGGTTTTTGCGACTTTTGCAACTTCTCCAGCTCCCGTGCACTTCCGGCGGAAATCCTTTGTGCACCCGGAAGCTGGGGTCCCCGGCACTCTAACCTGCATTGCACGACTTCCTAAGTTGTTCTCCGGCGACGTGGGACTCCTTTGTGTGACTTCAGGCAAGCACCGTTTCATGCATCCTTGTAGTGCCTGTTTCTGGCACTTCTCCGGATGCTACCTGCTGCTGTGAGGGCTCCTTGTCTTGCTCGACGTCCCCTCTACCTCCTGGTCCAATTTGCACCGTCCTGGTCCATCCTGGGCCACAGCAGCGTCCAAAAACGCCAACCGCACGATTTGCAGCTAGCAAGGCTTGTTGGCGTCCATCCGGCGGGAAAACACTTCTGCACGACTCTACAAGGCGTGGGGGATCCATCCTCCAAAGGGGAAGTCTCTAGCCCTTGTCGTTTCTGCAGTATTCACAGTTCTTCAGCCTAGTAAGAGCTTCTTTGCACCAACAGTTGGCATTTCTTGGGCATCTGCCCATCTCCGACTTGCTTGTGACTTTTGGACTTGGTCCCCTTGTTCCACAGGTACCCTCAGTCAGGAATCCATCGTTGTTGCACTGCTGATTTGTGTTTTCCTTGCATTTTCCCTCTATCACGACTTCTGTGTCTTTAGGAGAACTTCAGTGCACTTTGCACTCACTTTTCAGGGTCTTGGGGTGGGGTATTTTTCTAACCCTTGCTATTTTCTAATAGTCCCAGCGACCCTCTACAAGGTCACATAGGTTTGGGGTCCATTCGTGATTCACATTCCACTTTTGGAGTATATGGTTTGTGTTGCCCCTATGTGCTCCCATTGCATCCTATTGTAATTTTACACTGTATGCACTGTTTTCTAAGACTATACTGCATATTTTTTGTATTGTGTACATATATCTTGTGTATATTTCTTATCCTCATACTGAGGGTACTCACTGAGATACTTTTGGCATATTGTCATAAAAATAAAGTACCTTTATTTTTAGTATAACTGTGTATTGTGTTTTCTTATGATATTGTGCATAATCATTTGTGGTACTGTAGTAGCTTCACACGTCTCCTAGTTCAGCCTAAGCTGCTCTGCTAAGCTACCATTATCTATCAGCCTAAGCTGCTAGACACCCTATACACTAATAAGGGATACCTGGGCCTGGTGCAAGGTGTAAGTACCCCTTGGTACTCACTACAAGCCATTCTCATTACACTTCTGTTTCTAGGCATGTCCCTCCCACCCACCCTGATGACAGAATGTTAGAAAGGGAGCTCAATAAATTGAGAGTGGAGACCTCCAGACTGAAGCTCAAGAAGCAACAGCTGGATTTAGATAGACAATTTCTAGAGATAGAAAAAGAAAGACAGAAGCTGGGTTTAGATACCCATGGTGGCAGCAGCAGTATTCCCCATAGTCATCCTGTAAAAGAGCATGATTCCAGGAATCTGCACAAGATAGTTCCCCCTTATAAGGAGGGGGATGACATTAACAAGTGGTTTGCTGCACTTGAGAGGGCCTGTAAAGTTCAGGAGGTCCCTCAAAGGCAGTGGGCTGCTATCCTATGGCTATCATTTAGTGGTAAGGGTAGAGATAGACTCCTTACTGTGAAAGAAAGTGATGCCAACAATTTCACTATTCTTAAGAATGCACTCCTTGATGGTTATGGCTTAACCACTGAACAATACAGGATAAAGTTCAGAGAGACCAAAAGGGAGTCTTCACAAGACTGGGTTGATTTCATTGACCATTCAGTGAAGGCTTTGGAGGGGTGGTTACATGGCAGTAAAGTGACTGACTATGAAAGCCTGTACAACTTAATCCTGAGAGAGCATATTCTTAATAATTGTGTGTCACATTTGTTGCACCAGTACTTGGTAGACTCTGATCTGACCTCTCCCCAAGAATTGGGAAAGAAGGCAGACAAATGGGTCAGAACAAGAGTGAACAAAAAAGTTCATATAGGGGGTGACAAAGATGGCAAGAAGAAGGATGGTAAGCCTTCAGAGAAAGATGGTGAAAAATCTCAAGATAAGCAAGGGGATAAGGGTAAAACCAAAGATTCCACTTCAAATCTTTAAACACTCTTCAGGGGGTGGAGATAAAACACATTCTTCCTCTTCTTCTCAACCTACACAATTTAAAAAGCCTTGGTGCTTTGTGTGTAAAAATAGAGGCCATAGGCCAGGGGATAAGTCCTGTCAAGGTAAACCCCCTGAGCCTACCACCACTAATACATCAAGCTCTAGTGCCCCTAGCAGTAGTGGTACTAGTGGTGGGACTGCTGGCAACAGTCAAGCAAAGGGTGTAGTTGGGTTCACTTATGGGTCCATAGTAGAAACTGGGGTAATCAGTCCCAAGACAGTTTCTGTCACACCTAGTGGCATTGGCCTTGCCACACTGGCTGCTTGTCCCCTTACAATGAATAAGTACAGGCAGACAGTTTCAATAAATGGTGTTGAGGCCTTGGCCTACAGGGACACAGGTGCCAGTTTCACTTTGGTGACTGAAAACCTAGTGGCTCCTGAACAACACATCATTGGACAACAGTATAAAATTATTGATGTCCATAACTCCACTAAGTTTCTTCCCTTAGCTATAATTCAGTTTAGTTGGGGTGGAGTTACTGGCCCTAAGCAGGTGGTGGTATCACCTAGCTTACCTGTAGACTGTCTCTTAGGTAATGACCTAGAGGCCTCAGGTTGGGCTGATGTAGAGTTTTATGCCCATGCAGCCATGCTGGGCATCCCTGAGGAATTGTTCCCTCTCATTTCAAGTGAAATGAAAAAGCAAAGGAGAGAAGGCCTGAAAACTCAGGATCCCTCTCCATCAGCAGGTAAAAAGGGTATCACAGTATCCCCTAACCACCCTACCATTCAGGATACCATTCCTGTGGTGGGAGAAACCTCTCCTGGGGTGGCACCTGTTCCAAGGGAATCATCAGCTGGCGAAGCTGGACTCCCTGAGGTAAAAGTACCTCTCTGTGGGATAACTAACATTGGTGAGAAAAAGAGCACCATTTTAGTTAACATGGAGCATCCCTCCAACCCTCCCAGAGAAACTTTAGTGCAGAAACCCTGCACTGCCTCACAACACTTAGGACAGCATCCCTGCCCTAGTGTGGAGCTCATAGGACAGCATTCCTGCCCTGCTCCAACTCAAGAGAAACAGCATCCCTGTTCTCTCTTCCAGCCATATGGACAAAGTTTTTGCCCAGCTATGGCTTTTCTGAGACAGCATCCCTGTGAGAAAGTAGCCTCTTTCTAGCCTTGTTACCCCCACTTTTGGCCTGTTTGTGAGTGTATGTCAGGGTGTTTGTCACTGTTTTCACTGTCTCACTGGGATACTGATGGCTAGGCCCCAGTGCTCATAGTGAAAACACTATGTTTTCAGTATGTTTGTTATGTGTCACTGGGACCCTGCTGGTCAGGACCCCAGTGCTCATAAGTTTGTGGCCTATATGTATGTGTCACTGGGACCCTGTCACACAGGGCCCCAGTGCTCATAGGTGTGCATGTATGTGTTCCCTGTGTAGTGCCTAACTGTCTCACTGAGGCTCTGCTAACCAGAACCTCAGTGGTTATGCTCTCTCATTACTTTCAAATTGTCACTAACAGGCTAGTGACCAATTTTACCAATTTACATTGGCTTACTGGAACACCCTTATAATTCCCTAGTATATGGTACTGAGGTACCCAGGGTATTGAGGTTCCAGGAGATCCCTATGGGCTGCAGCATTTCTTTTGCCACCCATAGGGAGCTCTGACAATTCCTACACAGGCCTGCCACTGCAGCCTGAGTGAAATAATGCACACATTATTTCACAGCCATTTTCACTGCACTTAAGTAACTTATAAGTCACCTATATGTCTAACCTTTACCTGGTAAAGGTTAGGTGCAAAGTTACTTAGTGTGAGGGCACCCTGGCACTAGCCAAGGTGCCCCCACATTGTTCAGGGCAAATTCCCCGACTTTGTGAGTGCTGGAGACACCATTATATGCGTGCACTACACATAGGTCACTACCTATGTGTAGCTTCACAATGGTAACTCCGAATATGGCCATTTAACATGTCTAAGATCATGGAATTGCCCCCTCTATGCCATCCTGGCATAGTTGGCACAATTCCATGCTCCCAGTGGTCTGTAGCACAGACCCTGATACTGCCAAACTGCCTTTTCTGGGGTTACACTGCAGCTGCTTCCAACCCCACAGACAGGCTTCTGCCCTCCTGGGGTCCAGCCAGCCCTGGCCCAGGATGGCAGAACAAAGGACTTCCTCAGAGAGGGGGTGTTACACCCTCTCCCTTTGGAAAATGGTGTGAAGGAAGGGGAGGAGTAGCCTCCCCCAGCCTCTGGAAATGCTTTGTTGAGCACAGAGGTGCCCAATTCTGCATAAGCCAGTTTGCACCGGTTCAGGGACCCCTCAGCCTTGCCTGGGCGTGAAACTGGACAAAGGAAAGGGGAGTGACCACTCCCCTGACCTGCACCTTCCCTGGGAGGTGCCCAGAGCTCCTCCAGTGTGCTCCAGACCTCTGCCATCTTGGAAACAGAGGTGCTGCTGGCACACTGGACTGCTCTGAGTGGCCAGTGCCCTCAGCTGACGTCAGAGACTCCTTCTGATAGGCTCCTTCAGGTGTTGCTAGCCTATCCTTTGTCCTAAGTAGCCAAACCCTCTTTTCTGGCTATTTAGGGTCTCTTTCTTTGGGGATTCCTTAGATAACGAATGTAAGAGCTCATCAGAGTTCCTCTGCATCTCTCTCTTCACCTTCTGCCAAGAAATCGACTGCTGACTGCGCTGGAAGCCTGCAAAACTGCAACAAAGTAGCTAAGACGACTACTGCAACATTGTAACGCCGCTCCTACTGCCTTCTCAACTGTTTTTCTTGGTGTGCATCCTGTGGGGGTAGTCTGCCTCCTCTCTGCATCAGAAGCTCCGAAGAAATCTCCCGAGGGTCGACGGAATCTTCCCCCTGCTAAAGCAGGCACCTAAAAGCTGCATCACGGTCCCTTGGGTCTCCTCTCACGACGACGAGCGAGGTCCCACGAATCCAGCAAGACTGTCCAAGTGACCCCCACGGTCCAGTGACTCTTCAGTCCAAGTTTGGTGGAGGTAAGTCCTTGCCTCTCCACGCCAGACTGCATTGTTGGTTTTTGCGACTTTTGCAACTTCTCCAGCTCCCGTGCACTTCCGGCGGAAATCCTTTGTGCACCCGGAAGCTGGGGTCCCCGGCACTCTAACCTGCATTGCACGACTTCCTAAGTTGTTCTCCGGCGACGTGGGACTCCTTTGTGTGACTTCAGGCAAGCACCGTTTCATGCATCCTTGTAGTGCCTGTTTCTGGCACTTCTCCGGATGCTACCTGCTGCTGTGAGGGCTCCTTGTCTTGCTCGACGTCCCCTCTACCTCCTGGTCCAATTTGCACCGTCCTGGTCCATCCTGGGCCACAGCAGCGTCCAAAAACGCCAACCGCACGATTTGCAGCTAGCAAGGCTTGTTGGCGTCCATCCGGCGGGAAAACACTTCTGCACGACTCTACAAGGCGTGGGGGATCCATCCTCCAAAGGGGAAGTCTCTAGCCCTTGTCGTTTCTGCAGTATTCACGGTTCTTCAGCCTAGTAAGAGCTTCTTTGCACCAACAGTTGGCATTTCTTGGGCATCTGCCCATCTCCGACTTGCTTGTGACTTTTGGACTTGGTCCCCTTGTTCCACAGGTACCCTCAGTCAGGAATCCATCGTTGTTGCACTGCTGATTTGTGTTTTCCTTGCATTTTCCCTCTATCACGACTTCTGTGTCTTTAGGGGAACTTCAGTGCACTTTGCACTCACTTTTCAGGGTCTTGGGGTGGGGTATTTTTCTAACCCTTGCTATTTTCTAATAGTCCCAGCGACCCTCTACAAGGTCACATAGGTTTGGGGTCCATTCGTGATTCACATTCCACTTTTGGAGTATATGGTTTGTGTTGCCCCTATCCCTATGTGCTCCCATTGCATCCTATTGTAATTTTACACTGTATGCACTGTTTTCTAAGACTATACTGCTTATTTTTGGTATTGTGTACATATATCTTGTGTATATTTCTTATCCTCATACTGAGGGTACTCACTGAGATACTTTTGGCATATTGTCATAAAAATAAAGTACCTTTATTTTTAGTATAACTGTGTATTGTGTTTTCTTATGATATTGTGCATAATCATTTGTGGTACTGTAGTAGCTTCACACGTCTCCTAGTTCAGCCTAAGCTGCTCTGCTAAGCTACCATTATCTATCAGCCTAAGCTGCTAGACACCCTATACACTAATAAGGGATACCTGGGCCTGGTGCAAGGTGTAAGTACCCCTTGGTACTCACTACAAGCCATTCTCATTACACTTCTGTTTCTAGGCATGTCCCTCCCACCCACCCTGATGACAGAATGTTAGAAAGGGAGCTCAATAAATTGAGAGTGGAGACCTCCAGACTGAAGCTCAAGAAGCAACAGCTGGATTTAGATAGACAATTTCTAGAGATAGAAAAAGAAAGACAGAAGCTGGGTTTAGATACCCATGGTGGCAGTAGCAGTATTCCCCATAGTCATCCTGTAAAAGAGCATGATTCCAGGAATCTGCACAAGATAGTTCCCCCTTATAAGGAGGGGGATGACATTAACAAGTGGTTTGCTGCACTTGAGAGGGCCTGTAAAGTTCAGGAGGTCCCTCAAAGGCAGTGGGCTGCTATCCTATGGCTATCATTTAGTGGTAAGGGTAGAGATAGACTCCTTACTGTGAAAGAAAGTGATGCCAACAATTTCACTATTCTTAAGAATGCACTCCTTGATGGTTATGGCTTAACCACTGAACAATACAGGATAAAGTTCAGAGAGACCAAAAGGGAGTCTTCACAAGACTGGGTTGATTTCATTGACCATTCAGTGAAGGCTTTGGAGGGGTGGTTACATGGCAGTAAAGTGACTGACTATGAAAGCCTGTACAACTTAATCCTGAGAGAGCATATTCTTAATAATTGTGTGTCACATTTGATGCACCAGTACTTGGTAGACTCTGATCTGACCTCTCCCCAAGAATTGGGAAAGAAGGCAGACAAATGGGTCAGAACAAGAGTGAACAAAAAAGTTCATATAGGGGGTGACAAAGATGGCAAGAAGAAGGATGGTAAGCCTTCAGAGAAAGATGGTGAAAAATCTCAAGATAAGCAAGGGGATAAGGGTAAAACCAAAGATTCCACTTCAAATCTTTAAACACTCTTCAGGGGGTGTAGATAAAAACACATTCTTCCTCTTCTTCTCAACCTACACAATTTAAAAAGCCTTGGTGCTTTGTGTGTAAAAATAGAGGCCATAGGCCAGGGGATAAGTCCTGTCCAGGTAAACCCCCTGAGCCTACCACCACTAATACATCAAGCTCTAGTGCCCCTAGCAGTAGTGGTACTAGTGGTGGGACTGCTGGCAACAGTCAAGCAAAGGGTGTAGTTGGGTTCACTTATGGGTCCATAGTAGAAACTGGGGTAATCAGTCCCAAGACAGTTTCTGTCACACCTAGTGGCATTGGCCTTGCCACACTGGCTGCTTGTCCCCTTACAATGAATAAGTACAGGCAGACAGTTTCAATAAATGGTGTTGAGGCCTTGGCCTACAGGGACACAGGTGCCAGTTTCACTTTGGTGACTGAAAACCTAGTGGCTCCTGAACAACACATCATTGGACAACAGTATAAAATTATTGATGTCCATAACTCCACTAAGTTTCTTCCCTTAGCTATAATTCAGTTTAGTTGGGGTGGAGTTACTGGCCCTAAGCAGGTGGTGGTATCACCTAGCTTACCTGTAGACTGTCTCTTAGGTAATGACCTAGAGGCCTCAGGTTGGGCTGATGTAGAGTTTTATGCCCATGCAGCCATGCTGGGCATCGCTGAGGAATTGTTCCCTCTCATTTCAAGTGAAATGAAAAAGCAAAGGAGAGAAGGCCTGAAAACTCAGGATCCCTCTCCATCAGCAGGTAAAAAGGGTATCACAGTATCCCCTAACCACCCTACCATTCAGGATACCATTCCTGTGGTGGGAGAAACCTCTCCTGGGGTGGCACCTGTTCCAAGGGAATCATCAGCTGGCGAAGCTGGACTCCCTGAGGTAAAAGTACCTCTCTGTGGGATAACTAACATTGGTGAGAAAAAGAGCACCATTTTAGTTAACATGGAGCATCCCTCCAACCCTCCCAGAGAAACTTTAGTGCAGAAACCCTGAACTGCCTCACAACACTTAGGACAGCATCCCTGCCCTAGTGTGGAGCTCATAGGACAGCATTCCTGCCCTGCTCCAACTCAAGAGAAACAGCATCCCTGTTCTCTCTTCCAGCCATATGGACAAAGTTTTTGCCCAGCTATGGCTTTTCTGAGACAGCATCCCTGTGAGAAAGTAGCCTCTTTCTAGCCTTGTTACCCCCACTTTTGGCCTGTTTGTGAGTGTATGTCAGGGTGTTTGTCACTGTTTTCACTGTCTCACTGGGATACTGATGGCTAGGCCCCAGTGCTCATAGTGAAAACACTATGTTTTCAGTATGTTTGTTATGTGTCACTGGGACCCTGCTGGTCAGGACCCCAGTGCTCATAAGTTTGTGGCCTATATGTATGTGTCACTGGGACCCTGTCACACAGGGCCCCAGTGCTCATAGGTGTGCATGTATGTGTTCCCTGTGTAGTGCCTAACTGTCTCACTGAGGCTCTGCTAACCAGAACCTCAGTGGTTATGCTCTCTCATTACTTTCAAATTGTCACTAACAGGCTAGTGACCAATTTTACCAATTTACATTGGCTTACTGGAACACCCTTATAATTCCCTAGTATATGGTACTGAGGTACCCAGGGTATTGAGGTTCCAGGAGATCCCTATGGGCTGCAGCATTTCTTTTGCCACCCATAGGGAGCTCTGACAATTCCTACACAGGCCTGCCACTGCAGCCTGAGTGAAATAATGCACACATTATTTCACAGCCATTTTCACTGCACTTAAGTAACTTATAAGTCACCTATATGTCTAACCTTTACCTGGTAAAGGTTAGGTGCAAAGTTACTTAGTGTGAGGGCACCCTGGCACTAGCCAAGGTGCCCCCACATTGTTCAGGGCAAATTCCCCGACTTTGTGAGTGCTGGAGACACCATTATATGCGTGCACTACACATAGGTCACTACCTATGTGTAGCTTCACAATGGTAACTCCGAATATGGCCATTTAACATGTCTAAGATCATGGAATTGCCCCCTCTATGCCATCCTGGCATAGTTGGCACAATTCCATGCTCCCAGTGGTCTGTAGCACAGACCCTGGTACTGCCAAACTGCCTTTTCTGGGGTTACACTGCAGCTGCTGCTGCTGCCAACCCCACAGACAGGCTTCTGCCCTCCTGGGGTCCAGCCAGCCCTGGCCCAGGATGGCAGAACAAAGGACTTCCTCAGAGAGGGGGTGTTACACCCTCTCCCTTTGGAAAATGGTGTGAAGGCAGGGGAGGAGTAGCCTCCCCCAGCCTCTGGAAATGCTTTGTTGAGCACAGAGGTGCCCAATTCTGCATAAGCCAGTTTGCACCGGTTCAGGGACCCCTCAGCCTTGCCTGGGCGTGAAACTGGACAAAGGAAAGGGGAGTGACCACTCCCCTGACCTGCACCTTCCCTGGGAGGTGCCCAGAGCTCCTCCAGTGTGCTCCAGACCTCTGCCATCTTGGAAACAGAGGTGCTGCTGGCACACTGGACTGCTCTGAGTGGCCAGTGCCCTCAGCTGACGTCAGAGACTCCTTCTGATAGGCTCCTTCAGGTGTTGCTAGCCTATCCTTTGTCCTAAGTAGCCAAACCCTCTTTTCTGGCTATTTAGGGTCTCTTTCTTTGGGGATTCCTCAGATAACGAATGTAAGAGCTCATCAGAGTTCCTCTGCATCTCTCTCTTCACCTTCTGCCAAGGAATCGACTGCTGACCTCGCTGGAAGCCTGCAAAACTGCAACAAAGTAGCTAAGACGACTACTGCAACCTTGTAACGCCGCTCCTGCTGCCTTCTCGACTGTTTTCCTTGGTGTGCATCCTGTGGGGGTAGTCTGCCTCCTCTCTGCATCAGAAGCTGCGAAGAAATCTCCCGTGGGTCGACGGAATCTTCCCCCTGCCAACGCAGGCACCAAAAAGCTGCATCACGGTCCCTTGGGTCTCCTCTCACGACGACGAGCGAGGTCCCACGAATCCAGCAAGACTGTCCAAGAGACCCACACGGTCCAGTGACTCTTCAGTCCAAGTTTGGTGGAGGTAAGTCCTTGCCTCCCCACGCCAGACTGCATTGTTGGTTTTCACGACTTTTGCAACTTCTCCAGCTCCCGTGCACTTCCGGCAGAAATCCTTTGTGCACCCGGAAGCTGGGGTCCCCGGCACTCTAACCTGCATTGCACGACCTCCTAAGTTGTTCTCCGGCGACGTGGGACTCCTTTGTGTGACTTCAGGCGAGCACCGTTTCACGCATCCTTGTAGTGCCTGTTTCTGGCACTTCTCCGGGTGCTATCTGCTGCTGTGAGGGCTCCTTGTCTTGCTCGACATCCCCTCTATCTCCTGGTCCAATTTGCACCGTCCTGGTCTATCCTGTGCCACAGCAGCGTCCAAAAAAACCAACCGCACGATTTCCAGCTAGCAAGGCTTGTTGGTGTCCATCCGGCGAGAAAACACTTCTGTACGACTCTCCAAGGCGTGGGGGTTCCATCCTCCAAAGGGGAAGTCTCTAGCCCTTGTCGTTCCTGCAGTATTTAGAGTTCTTCAGCCTAGTAAGAGCTTCTTTGCACCAACAGCTGGCATTTCTTGGGCATCTGCCCATCTCCGACTTGCTTGTGACTTTTGGACTTGGTCCCCTTGTTCCACAGGTACCCTCAGTCAGGAATCCATCGTTGTTGCACTGCTGATTTGTGTTTTCCTTGCATTTTCCCTCTATCACGACTTCTGTGTCTTTAGGGGAACTTCAGTGCACTTTGCACTCACTTTTCAGGGTCTTGGGGTGGGGTATTTTTCTAACCCTTGCTATTTTCTAATAGTCCCAGCGACCCTCTACAAGGTCACATAGGTTTGGGGTCCATTCGTGATTCACATTCCACTTTTGGAGTATATGGTTTGTGTTGCCCCTATCCCTATGTGCTCCCATTGCATCCTATTGTAATTTTACACTGTATGCACTGTTTTCTAAGACTATACTGCTTATTTTTGGTATTGTGTACATATATCTTGTGTATATTTCTTATCCTCATACTGAGGGTACTCACTGAGATACTTTTGGCATATTGTCATAAAAATAAAGTACCTTTATTTTTAGTATAACTGTGTATTGTGTTTTCTTATGATATTGTGCATAATCATTTGTGGTACTGTAGTAGCTTCACACGTCTCCTAGTTCAGCCTAAGCTGCTCTGCTAAGCTACCATTATCTATCAGCCTAAGCTGCTAGACACCCTCTACACTAATAAGGGATACCTGGGCCTGGTGCAAGGTGTAAGTACCCCTTGGTACTCACTACAAGCCAGTCCAGCCTCCCACATTGGTTGTGCAGCGGTGGGATAAGTGCTTTGAGACTACTTACCACTCTTGACATTGTACTTTTCATAAGAGAAAAATATACAAAACAAGTTCAGTGTATGTACACATAACTAAAAAGTTTTGCATTTCCTCTTTTCACTGTTTTCTAAGTGCTGAAAAGTACTTCTAAACTTTCTAAAAAGTTCTAAAAAGTTTTTTTCTGTCTTTCTAAAAGTTCTGAAAAACTTTTTCTTCACTTTTTCTATCACTTAACTCTTTCTAAAAATATCTGGCACAGGCCAAAATGTTGATCTGTCCAAACTCGCATATGATCACCTTAGCTGGAAAGGAGCAAGGAGTCTCTGCATAGAAAGAGGTTTGAGTGTACGGAAGAATCCTTCTTTAGAACTGTTATTAAACATGCTTAGAGAACAAGATAAGGCCATAAGTGCCCAATCTGTTGAAAAAGTAGTAGTAGCTAATGGTTCTCAATCTGATCCAGGGACTCCCCAGGAGAAAGATTCAAGAAAGAAACTTCCTAGCCTGCCCATTACTAGACAGTCTAGCATAGTTGGTACTGAAGTAGAGTCACACCATACAGATGGTGTTGTCTCACATCATAGCAAGAGTATTCCTTCTCACTACAGTAGAAGTGAAGTTCCTGTTAGCCAAGCTGTTAGGGTGCCCTCTGTAAGGGATAGGTCTCCTTCTGTTCATTCCCATCACACTTCTGTTTCTAGAAATGTCCCTCCCACCCACCCTGATGACAGAATGTTGGAAAGGGAGCTCAATAAGTTGAGAGTGGAGACTTCCAGACTGAAGCTTAAGAAGCAACAGCTGGATTTAGATAGACAATCTCTAGAGATTGAAAAGGAAAGACAGAAGCTGGGTTTAACTACCCATGGTGGCAGCAGCAGTATTCCCCATAGTCATCCTGTAAAAGAGCATGATTCCAGGAATCTGCACAAGATAGTTCCCCCTTATAAGGAGGGGGATGACATTAACAAGTGGTTTGCTGCACTTGAGAGGGCTTGTGTTGTTCAAGATGTCCCTCAAAAGCAGTGGGCTGCTATCCTATGGCTATCATTTAGTGGTAAGGGTAGAGACAGACTCCTTACTGTGAAAGAAAGTGATGCCAACAATTTCACTATTCTTAAGAGTGCACTCCTTGATGGTTATGGCTTAACCACTGAACAATACAGGATAAAGTTCAGAGAGACCAAAAAGGAGTCTTCACAAGATTGGGTTGATTTCATTGACCATTCAGTGAAGTCCTTGGAAGGGTGGTTACATGGCAGTAAAGTGACTGACTATGAAGGCCTGTATAACTTGATCCTGAGAGAGCATATTCTTAATAATTGTGTGTCAGATTTGTTGCACCAGTACTTGGTAGACTCTGATCTGACCTCTCCCCAAGAATTGGGAAAGAAGGCAGACAAATGGGTCAGAACAAGAGTGAACAAAAAAGTTCATATAGGGGGTGACAAAGATGGCAAGAAGAAGGATGGTAAGCCTTCAGAGAAAGATGGTGAAAAATCTCAAGATAAGCAAGGGGATAAGGGTAAAACCAAAGATTCCACTTCAAATCTTTAAACACTCTTCAGGGGGTGGAGATAAAACACATTCTTCCTCTTCTTCTCAACCTACACAATTTAAAAAGCCTTGGTGCTTTGTGTGTAAAAATAGAGGCCATAGGCCAGGGGATAAGTCCTGTCCAGGTAAACCCCCTGAGCCTACCACCACTAATACATCAAGCTCTAGTGCCCCTAGCAGTAGTGGTACTAGTGGTGGGACTGCTGGCAACAGTCAAGCAAAGGGTGTAGTTGGGTTCACTTATGGGTCCATAGTAGAAACTGGGGTAATCAGTCCCAAGACAGTTTCTGTCACACCTAGTGGCATTGGCCTTGCCACACTGGCTGCTTGTCCCCTTACAATGAATAAGTACAGGCAGACAGTTTCAATAAATGGTGTTGAGGCCTTGGCCTACAGGGACACAGGTGCCAGTTTCACTTTGGTGACTGAAAACCTAGTGGCTCCTGAACAACACATCATTGGACAACAGTATAAAATTATTGATGTCCATAACTCCACTAAGTTTCTTCCCTTAGCTATAATTCAGTTTAGTTGGGGTGGAGTTACTGGCCCTAAGCAGGTGGTGGTATCACCTAGCTTACCTGTAGACTGTCTCTTAGGTAATGACCTAGAGGCCTCAGGTTGGGCTGATGTAGAGTTTTATGCCCATGCAGCCATGCTGGGCATCCCTGAGGAATTGTTCCCTCTCATTTCAAGTGAAATGAAAAAGCAAAGGAGAGAAGGCCTGAAAACTCAGGATCCCTCTCCATCAGCAGGTAAAAAGGGTATCACAGTATCCCCTAACCACCCTACCATTCAGGATACCATTCCTGTGGTGGGAGAAACCTCTCCTGGGGTGGCACCTGTTCCAAGGGAATCATCAGCTGGCGAAGCTGGACTCCCTGAGGTAAAAGTACCTCTCTGTGGGATAACTAACATTGGTGAGAAAAAGAGCACCATTTTAGTTAACATGGAGCATCCCTCCAACCCTCCCAGAGAAACTTTAGTGCAGAAACCCTGCACTGCCTCACAACACTTAGGACAGCATCCCTGCCCTAGTGTGGAGCTCATAGGACAGCATTCCTGCCCTGCTCCAACTCAAGAGAAACAGCATCCCTGTTCTCTCTTCCAGCCATATGGACAAAGTTTTTGCCCAGCTATGGCTTTTCTGAGACAGCATCCCTGTGAGAAAGTAGCCTCTTTCTAGCCTTGTTACCCCCACTTTTGGCCTGTTTGTGAGTGTATGTCAGGGTGTTTGTCACTGTTTTCACTGTCTCACTGGGATACTGATGGCTAGGCCCCAGTGCTCATAGTGAAAACACTATGTTTTCAGTATGTTTGTTATGTGTCACTGGGACCCTGCTGGTCAGGACCCCAGTGCTCATAAGTTTGTGGCCTATATGTATGTGTCACTGGGACCCTGTCACACAGGGCCCCAGTGCTCATAGGTGTGCATGTATGTGTTCCCTGTGTAGTGCCTAACTGTCTCACTGAGGCTCTGCTAACCAGAACCTCAGTGGTTATGCTCTCTCATTACTTTCAAATTGTCACTAACAGGCTAGTGACCAATTTTACCAATTTACATTGGCTTACTGGAACACCCTTATAATTCCCTAGTATATGGTACTGAGGTACCCAGGGTATTGAGGTTCCAGGAGATCCCTATGGGCTGCAGCATTTCTTTTGCCACCCATAGGGAGCTCTGACAATTCCTACACAGGCCTGCCACTGCAGCCTGAGTGAAATAATGCACACATTATTTCACAGCCATTTTCACTGCACTTAAGTAACTTATAAGTCACCTATATGTCTAACCTTTACCTGGTAAAGGTTAGGTGCAAAGTTACTTAGTGTGAGGGCACCCTGGCACTAGCCAAGGTGCCCCCACATTGTTCAGGGCAAATTCCCCGACTTTGTGAGTGCTGGAGACACCATTATATGCGTGCACTACACATAGGTCACTACCTATGGGTAGCTTCACAATGGTAACTCCGAATATGGCCATTTAACATGTCTAAGATCATGGAATTGCCCCCTCTATGCCATCCTGGCATAGTTGGCACAATTCCATGCTCCCAGTGGTCTGTAGCACAGACCCTGGTACTGCCAAACTGCCTTTTCTGGGGTTACACTGCAGCTGCTGCTGCTGCCAACCCCACAGACAGGCTTCTGCCCTCCTGGGGTCCAGCCAGCCCTGGCCCAGGATGGCAGAACAAAGGACTTCCTCAGAGAGGGGGTGTTACACCCTCTCCCTTTGGAAAATGGTGTGAAGGAAGGGGAGGAGTAGCCTCCCCCAGCCTCTGGAAATGCTTTGTTGAGCACAGAGGTGCCCAATTCTGCATAAGCCAGTTTGCACCGGTTCAGGGACCCCTCAGCCTTGCCTGGGCGTGAAACTGGACAAAGGAAAGGGGAGTGACCACTCCCCTGACCTGCACCTTCCCTGGGAGGTGCCCAGAGCTCCTCCAGTGTGCTCCAGACCTCTGCCATCTTGGAAACAGAGGTGCTGCTGGCACACTGGACTGCTCTGAGTGGCCAGTGCCCTCAGCTGACGTCAGAGACTCCTTCTGATAGGCTCCTTCAGGTGTTGCTAGCCTATCCTTTGTCCTAAGTAGCCAAACCCTCTTTTCTGGCTATTTAGGGTCTCTTTCTTTGGGGATTCCTCAGATAACGAATGTAAGAGCTCATCAGAGTTCCTCTGCATCTCTCTCTTCACCTTCTGCCAAGGAATCGACTGCTGACCTCGCTGGAAGCCTGCAAAACTGCAACAAAGTAGCTAAGACGACTACTGCAACCTTGTAACGCCGCTCCTGCTGCCTTCTCGACTGTTTTCCTTGGTGTGCATCCTGTGGGGGTAGTCTGCCTCCTCTCTGCATCAGAAGCTGCGAAGAAATCTCCCGTGGGTCGACGGAATCTTCCCCCTGCCAACGCAGGCACCAAAAAGCTGCATCACAGTCCCTTGGGTCTCCTCTCACGACGACGAGCGAGGTCCCACGAATCCAGCAAGACTGTCCAAGAGACCCCCACGGTCCAGTGACTCTTCAGTCCAAGTTTGGTGGAGGTAAGTCCTTGCCTCCCCACGCCAGACTGCATTGTTGGTTTTCACGACTTTTGCAACTTCTCCAGCTCCCGTGCACTTCCGGCGGAAATCCTTTGTGCACCCGGAAGCTGGGGTCCCCGGCACTCTAACCTGCATTGCACGACCTCCTAAGTTGTTCTCCGGCGACGTGGGACTCCTTTGTGTGACTTCAGGCGAGCACCGTTTCACGCATCCTTGTAGTGCCTGTTTCTGGCACTTCTCCGGGTGATATCTGCTGCTGTGAGGGCTCCTTGTCTTGCTCGACATCCCCTCTACCTCCTGGTCCAATTTGCACCGTCCTGGTCTATCCTGGGCCACAGCAGCGTCCAAAAACGCCAACCGCACGATTTGCAGCTAGCAAGGCTTGTTGGTGTCCATCCGGCGAGAAAACACTTCTGTACGACTCTCCAAGGCGTGGGGAATCCATCCTCCAAAGGGGAAGTCTCTAGCCCTTGTCGTTCCTGCAGTATTTAGAGTTCTTCAGCCTAGTAAGAGCTTCTTTGCACCAACAGCTGGCATTTCTTGGGCATCTGCCCATCTCCGACTTGCTTGTGACTTTTGGACTTGGTCCCCTTGTTCCACAGGTACCCTCAGTCAGGAATCCATCGTTGTTGCACTGCTGATTTGTGTTTTCCTTGCATTTTCCCTCTATCACGACTTCTGTGTCTTTAGGGGAACTTCAGTGCACTTTGCACTCACTTTTCAGGGTCTTGGGGTGGGGTATTTTTCTAACCCTTGCTATTTTCTAATAGTCCCAGCGACCCTCTACAAGGTCACATAGGTTTGGGGTCCATTCGTGATTCACATTCCACTTTTGGAGTATATGGTTTGTGTTGCCCCTATCCCTATGTGCTCCCATTGCATCCTATTGTAATTTTACACTGTATGCACTGTTTTCTAAGACTATACTGCTTATTTTTGGTATTGTGTACATATATCTTGTGTATATTTCTTATCCTCATACTGAGGGTACTCACTGAGATACTTTTGGCATATTGTCATAAAAATAAAGTACCTTTATTTTTAGTATAACTGTGTATTGTGTTTTCTTATGATATTGTGCATAATCATTTGTGGTACTGTAGTAGCTTCACACGTCTCCTAGTTCAGCCTAAGCTGCTCTGCTAAGCTACCATTATCTATCAGCCTAAGCTGCTAGACACCCTCTACACTAATAAGGGATACCTGGGCCTGGTGCAAGGTGTAAGTACCCCTTGGTACTCACTACAAGCCAGTCCAGCCTCCTACATTGGTTGTGCAGCGGTGGGATAAGTGCTTTGAGACTACTTACCACTCTTGACATTGTACTTTTCATAAGAGAAAAATATACAAAACAAGTTCAGTGTATGTACACATAACTAAAAAGTTTTGCATTTCCTCTTTTCACTGTTTTCTAAGTGCTGAAAAGTACTTCTAAACTTTCTAAAAAGTTCTAAAAAGTTTTTTTCTGTCTTTCTAAAAGTTCTGAAAAACTTTTTCTTCACTTTTTCTATCACTTAACTCTTTCTAAAAATATCTGGCACAGGCCAAAATGTTGATCTGTCCAAACTCGCATATGATCACCTTAGCTGGAAAGGAGCAAGGAGTCTCTGCATAGAAAGAGGTTTGAGTGTACGGAAGAATCCTTCTTTAGAACTGTTATTAAACATGCTTAGAGAACAAGATAAGGCCATAAGTGCCCAATCTGTTGAAAAAGTAGTAGTAGCTAATGGTTCTCAATCTGATCCAGGGACTCCCCAGGAGAAAGATTCAAGAAAGAAACTTCCTAGCCTGCCCATTACTAGACAGTCTAGCATAGTTGGTACTGAAGTAGAGTCACACCATACAGATGGTGTTGTCTCACATCATAGCAAGAGTATTCCTTCTCACTACAGTAGAAGTGAAGTTCCTGTTAGCCAAGCTGTTAGGGTGCCCTCTGTAAGGGATAGGTCTCCTTCTGTTCATTCCCATCACACTTCTGTTTCTAGAAATGTCCCTCCCACCCACCCTGATGACAGAATGTTGGAAAGGGAGCTCAATAAGTTGAGAGTGGAGACTTCCAGACTGAAGCTTAAGAAGCAACAGCTGGATTTAGATAGACAATCTCTAGAGATTGAAAAGGAAAGACAGAAGCTGGGTTTAACTACCCATGGTGGCAGCAGCAGTATTCCCCATAGTCATCCTGTAAAAGAGCATGATTCCAGGAATCTGCACAAGATAGTTCCCCCTTATAAGGAGGGGGATGACATTAACAAGTGGTTTGCTGCACTTGAGAGGGCTTGTGTTGTTCAAGATGTCCCTCAAAAGCAGTGGGCTGCTATCCTATGGCTATCATTTAGTGGTAAGGGTAGAGACAGACTCCTTACTGTGAAAGAAAGTGATGCCAACAATTTCACTATTCTTAAGAGTGCACTCCTTGATGGTTATGGCTTAACCACTGAACAATACAGGATAAAGTTCAGAGAGACCAAAAAGGAGTCTTCACAAGATTGGGTTGATTTCATTGACCATTCAGTGAAGTCCTTGGAAGGGTGGTTACATGGCAGTAAAGTGACTGACTATGAAGGCCTGTATAACTTGATCCTGAGAGAGCATATTCTTAATAATTGTGTGTCAGATTTGTTGCACCAGTACTTGGTAGACTCTGATCTGACCTCTCCCCAAGAATTGGGAAAGAAGGCAGACAAATGGGTCAGAACAAGAGTGAACAGAAAAGTTCATACAGGGGGTGACAAAGATGGCAAGAAGAAGGATGGTAAGCCTTCAGAGAAAGATGGTGAAAAATCTCAAGATAAGCATGGGGATAAGGGTAAAACCAAAGATTCCACTTCAAATCTTAAACACTCTTCAGGGGGTGGAGATAAAACTAATTCTTCCTCTTCTTCTCAACCTACACAATTTAAAAAGCCTTGGTGCTTTGTGTGTAAAAATAGAGGCCATAGGCCAGGGGATAAGTCCTGTCCAGGTAAACCCCCTGAGCCTACCACCACTAATACATCAAGCTCTAGTGCCCCTAGCAGTAGTGGTACTAGTGGTGGGACTGCTGGCAACAGTCAAGCAAAGGGTGTAGTTGGGTTCACTTATGGGTCCATAGTGGAAACTGATGTAATCAGTCCCAAGACAGTTTCTGTCACACCTAGTGGCATTGGCCTTGCCACACTGGCTGCTTGTCCCCTTACAATGGATAAGTACAGGCAGACAGTTTCAATAAATGGTGTTGAGGCCTTGGCCTACAGGGACACAGGTGCCAGTTTCACTTTGGTGACTGAAAACCTAGTGGCTCCTGAACAACACATCATTGGACAACAGTATAAGATTATTGATGTCCATAACTCCACTAAGTTTCTTCCCTTAGCTATAATTCAGTTTAGTTGGGGTGGAGTTACTGGCCCTAAGCAGGTGGTGGTATCACCTAGCTTACCTGTAGACTGTCTCTTAGGTAATGACCTAGAGGCCTCAGGTTGGGCTGATGTAGAGTTTTATGCCCATGCAGCCATGCTGGGCATCCCTGAGGAATTGTTCCCTCTCATTTCAAGTGAAATGAAAAAGCAAAGGAGAGAAGGCCTGAAAACTCAGGATCCCTCTCCATCAGCAGGTAAAAAGGGTATCACAGTATCCCCTAACCACCCTACCATTCAGGATACCATTCCTGTGGTGGGAGAAACCTCTCCTGGGGTGGCACCTGTTCCAAGGGAATCATCAGCTGGCGAAGCTGGACTCCCTGAGGTAAAAGTACCTCTCTGTGGGATAACTAACATTGGTGAGAAAAAGAGCACCATTTTAGTTAACATGGAGCATCCCTCCAACCCTCCCAGAGAAACTTTAGTGCAGAAACCCTGCACTGCCTCACAACACTTAGGACAGCATCCCTGCCCTAGTGTGGAGCTCATAGGACAGCAGCCCTGCCCTGCTCCAACTCAAGAGAAACAGCATCCCTGTTCTCTCTTCCAGCCACATGGACAAAGTTTTTGCCCAGCTATGGCTTTTCTGAGACAGCATCCCTGTCTGGCATTTCCATCACTACAAATAGGTTCAGTGGACAATTCCCACTGCTCTAAACTAAAACTTACTGATAGAAACTCTGAAAATACATCTTCACATTGTTGCTTAGCTAAAAAACTTCAAACAGGGTGGTTTACATCCCCACAGGGAAGTAACCATATAGTGGATGATAAAGGGAGTAACCAGTCTATTGCAGAGCTACTCTCTACTTATCACCACTTAGACAATAAAGTCTCAACTGGCCAAGGTTAGCCTTATTGTCCTTCGTTTGGGGGGGGGGGTTGTGTGAGAAAGTAGCCTCTTTCTAGCCTTGTTACCCCCACTTTTGGCCTGTTTGTGAGTGTATGTCAGGGTGTTTGTCACTGTTTTCACTGTCTCACTGGGATACTGATGGCTAGGCCCCAGTGCTCATAGTGAAAACACTATGTTTTCAGTATGTTTGTTATGTGTCACTGGGACCCTGCTGGTCAGGACCCCAGTGCTCATAAGTTTGTGGCCTATATGTATGTGTCACTGGGACCCTGTCACACAGGGCCCCAGTGCTCATAGGTGTGCATGTATGTGTTCCCTGTGTAGTGCCTAACTGTCTCACTGAGGCTCTGCTAACCAGAACCTCAGTGGTTATGCTCTCTCATTACTTTCAAATTGTCACTAACAGGCTAGTGACCAATTTTACCAATTTACATTGGCTTACTGGAACACCCTTATAATTCCCTAGTATATGGTATTGAGGTACCCAGGGTATTGAGGTTCCAGGAGATCCCTATGGGCTGCAGCATTTCTTTTGCCACCCATAGGGAGCTCTGACAATTCCTACACAGGCCTGCCACTGCAGCCTGAGAGAAATAATGCACACATTATTTCACAGCCATTTTCACTGCACTTAAGTAACTTATAAGTCACCTATATGTCTAACCTTTACCTGGTAAAGGTTAGGTGCAAAGTTACTTAGTGTGAGGGCACCCTGGCACTAGCCAAGGTGCCCCCACATTGTTCAGGGCAAATTCCCCGACTTTGTGAGTGCTGGAGACACCATTATATGCGTGCACTACACATAGGTCACTACCTATGTGTAGCTTCACAATGGTAACTCCGAATATGGCCATGTAACATGTCTAAGATCATGGAATTGCCCCCTCTATGCCATCCTGGCATAGTTGGCACAATTCCATGCTCCCAGTGGTCTGTAGCACAGACCCTGGTACTGCCAAACTGCCTTTTCTGGGGTTACACTGCAGCTGCTGCTGCTGCCAACCCCACAGACAGGCTTCTGCCCTCCTGGGGTCCAGCCAGCCCTGGCCCAGGATGGCAGAACAAAGGACTTCCTCAGAGAGGGGGTGTTACACCCTCTCCCTTTGGAAAATGGTGTGAAGGCAGGGGAGGAGTAGCCTCCCCCAGCCTCTGGAAATGCTTTGTTGAGCACAGAGGTGCCCAATTCTGCATAAGCCAGTTTGCACCGGTTCAGGGACCCCTCAGCCTTGCCTGGGCGTGAAACTAGACAAAGGAAAGGGGAGTGACCACTCCCCTGACCTGCACCTTCCCTGGGAGGTGCCCAGAGCTCCTCCAGTGTGCTCCAGACCTCTGCCATCTTGGAAACAGAGGTGCTGCTGGCACACTGGACTGCTCTGAGTGGCCAGTGCCCTCAGCTGACGTCAGAGACTCCTTCTGATAGGCTCCTTCAGGTGTTGCTAGCCTATCCTTTGTCCTAAGTAGCCAAACCCTCTTTTCTGGCTATTTAGGGTCTCTTTCTTTGGGGATTCCTCAGATAACGAATGTAAGAGCTCATCAGAGTTCCTCTGCATCTCTCTCTTCACCTTCTGCCAAGGAATCGACTGCTGACCTCGCTGGAAGCCTGCAAAACTGCAACAAAGTAGCTAAGACGACTACTGCAACCTTGTAACGCCGCTCCTGCTGCCTTCTCGACTGTTTTCCTTGGTGTGCATCCTGTGGGGGTAGTCTGCCTCCTCTCTGCATCAGAAGCTGCGAAGAAATCTCCCGTGGGTCGACGGAATCTTCCCCCTGCCAACGCAGGCACCAAAAAGCTGCATCACGGTCCCTTGGGTCTCCTCTCACGACGACGAGCGAGGTCCCACGAATCCAGCAAGACTGTCCAAGAGACCCCCACGGTCCAGTGACTCTTCAGTCCAAGTTTGGTGGAGGTAAGTCCTTGCCTCCCCACGCCAGACTGCATTGTTGGTTTTCACGACTTTTGCAACTTCTCCAGCTCCCGTGCACTTCCGGCGGAAATCCTTTGTGCACCCGGAAGCTGGGGTCCCCGGCACTCTAACCTGCATTGCACGACCTCCTAAGTTGTTCTCCGGCGACGTGGGACTCCTTTGTGTGACTTCAGGCGAGCACCGTTTCACGCATCCTCGTAGTGCCTGTTTCTGGCACTTCTCCGGGTGCTATCTGCTGCTGTGAGGGCTCTTTGTCTTGCTCCACATCCCCTCTACCTCCTGGTCCAATTTGCACCGTCCTGGTCCATCCTGGGCCACAGCAGCGTCCAAAAACGCCAACCGCACGATTTGCAGCTAGCAAGGCTTGTTGGTGTCCATCCGGCGAGAAAACACTTCTGCACGACTCTCCAAGGCGTGGGGGATCCATCCTCCAAAGGGGAAGTCTCTAGCCCTTGTCGTTCCTGCAGTATTCACAGTTCTTCAGCCTAGTAAGAGCTTCTTTGCACCAACAGCTGGCATTTCTTGGGCATCTGCCCATCTCCGACTTGCTTGTGACTTTTGGACTTGGTCCCCTTGTTCCACAGGTACCCTCAGTCAGGAATCCATCGTTGTTGCACTGCTGATTTGTGTTTTCCTTGCATTTTCCCTCTATCACGACTTCTGTGTCTTTAGGGGAACTTCAGTGCACTTTGCACTCACTTTTCAGGGTCTTGGGGTGGGGTATTTTTCTAACCCTTGCTATTTTCTAATAGTCCCAGCGACCCTCTACAAGGTCACATAGGTTTGGGGTCCATTCGTGATTCACATTCCACTTTTGGAGTATATGGTTTGTGTTGCCCCTATCCCTATGTGCTCCCATTGCATCCTATTGTAATTTTACACTGTATGCACTGTTTTCTAAGACTATACTGCTTATTTTTGGTATTGTGTACATATATCTTGTGTATATTTCTTATCCTCATACTGAGGGTACTCACTGAGATACTTTTGGCATATTGTCATAAAAATAAAGTACCTTTATTTTTAGTATAACTGTGTATTGTGTTTTCTTATGATATTGTGCATAATCATTTGTGGTACTGTAGTAGCTTCACACGTCTCCTAGTTCAGCCTAAGCTGCTCTGCTAAGCTACCATTATCTATCAGCCTAAGCTGCTAGACACCCTCTACACTAATAAGGGATACCTGGGCCTGGTGCAAGGTGTAAGTACCCCTTGGTACTCACTACAAGCCAGTCCAGCCTCCTACAATCCCTGTCTGGCATTTTCATCACTACAAATAGGTTCAGTGGACAATTCCCACTGCTCTAAACTAAAACTTACTGATAGAAACTCTGAAAATACATCTTCACATTGTTACTTAGGTAAAAATCTTCAAACAGGGTGGTTTACATCCCCACAAGGAAGTAACCATATAGTGGATGATAAAGGGAGTAACCAGTCTATTGCAGAGCTACTCTCTACTTATCACCACTTAGACAATAAAGTCTCAACTGGCCAAGGTTAGCCTTATTGTCCTTCGTTTGGGGGGGGGGTTTGTGAGAAAGTAGCCTCTTTCTAGCCTTGTTACCCCCACTTTTGGCCTGTTTGTGAGTGTATGTCAGGGTGTTTGTCACTGTTTTCACTGTCTCACTGGGATCCTGCTAGCCAGGCCCCAGTGCTCATAGTGAAAACCTTATGTTTTCAGTATGTTTGTTATGTGTCACTGGGATCCTGCTAGTCAGGACCCCAGTGCTCATAGGTTTATGGCCTATATATATGTGTCACTGGGACCCTGCCACACAGGGCCCCAGTGCTCATAAGTGTGCCTGACTGTGTTACCTGTGTAGTGCCTAACTGTCTCACTGAGGCTCTGCTAACCAGAACCTCAGTGGTTATGCTCTCTCATTACTTTCAAATTGTCACTAACAGGCTAGTGACCAATTTTACCAATTTACATTGGCTTACTGGAACACCCTTATAATTCCCTAGTATGTGGTACTGAGGTACCCAGGGTATTGGGGTTCCAGGAGATCCCTATGGGCTGCAGCATTTCTTTTGCCACCCATAGGGAGCTCTGACAATTCTTACACAGGCCTGCCACTGCAGCCTGAGTGAAATAACGCACACGTTATTTCACAGCCATTTTTACTGCACTTAAGTAACTTATAAGTCACCTATATGTCTAACCTTTACCTGGTAAAGGTTAGGTGCAAAGTTACTTAGTGTGTGGGCACCCTGGCACTAGCCAAGGTGCCCCCATATTGTTCAGGGCAAATTCCCCGACTTTGTGAGTGCTGGAGACACCATTATATGTGTGCACTACACATAGTTCACTACCTATGTGTAGCTTCACAATGGTAACTCCGTATATGGCCTTGTAACTTGTCTAAGATCATGGAATTGCCCCCTCTATGCCATCCTGGCATAGTTGGCACAATTCCATGCTCCCAGTGGTCTGTAGCACAGACCCTGGCACTGCCAAACTGCCTTTTCAGGGGTTTCACTGCAGCTGCTGCTGCTGCCAACCCCACAGACAGGCTTCTGCCCTCCTGGGGTCCAGCCAGGCCTGGCCCAGGATGGCAGAACAAAGGACTTCCTCAGAGAGGGGGTGTTACACCCTCTCCCTTTGGAAAATGGTGTGAAGGCAGGGGAGGAGTAGCCTCCCCCAGCCTCTGGAAATGCTTTGTTGGGCACAGATGTGCCCAATTCTGCATAAGCCAGTCTACACTGGTTCAGGGACCCCTCAGCCCCTGCCTGGGCGCGAAACTGGACAAAGGAAAGGGGAGTGACCACTCCCCTGACCTGCACCTCCCCTGGGAGGTGCCCAGAGCTCCTCCAGTGTGCTCAAGACCTCTGCCATCTTGGAAACAGAGGTGCTGCTGGCACACTGGACTGCTCTGAGTGGCCAGTGCCCACAGTGACGTCAGAGACTCCTTTCTGATAGGCTCCTTCAGGTGTTGCTAGCCTATCTTTCTTCCTAAGTAGCCAAACCCTTTTTTCTGGCTATTTAGGGTCTCTGTCTTTGGGGATTCCTCAGATAACGAATGCAAGAGCTCATCAGAGCTCCTCTGCATCTCCCTCTTCACCTTCTGCCAAGAAATCGACTGCTGACCGCGCTGGAAGCCTGCAAAACTGCAACAAAGTAGCTAAGACGACTACTGCAACATTGTAACGCCACTCCTGCTGCCTTCTCGACTGTTTTTCTTGGTGGTGCATCCTGTGGGGGTAGTCTGCCTCCTCTCTGCATCAGAAGCTGCGAAGAAATCTCCTGTGGGTCGACGGAATCTTCCCCCTGCTAACGCAGGCACCAAAAGCTGCATCTATGGTCCCTTGGTTCTCCTATCACGATGACGAGCGAGGTCCCACGAATCCAGCAAGACTGTCCAAGTGACCCCCACAGTCCAGTGACTCTTCAGTCCAAGTTTGGTGGAGGTAAGTCCTTGCCTCCCCACGCCAGACTGCATTGTTGGTTTTTGCAACTTTTGCAAATTCTCCGGCTCCTGTGCACTTCCGGGGGAAATCCTTTGTGCACCCCCAAGCTGGGGTCCCCGGCACTCTAACCTGCATTGCACGACTTCCTAAGTTGTTCTCCGGCGACGTGGGACTCCTTTGTGTGACTTCAGGCGAGCACCGTTTCACGCATCCTTGTAGTGCCTGTTTCTGGCACTTCTCCGGGTGCTATCTGCTGCTGTGAGGGCTCCTTGTCTTGCTCGACGTCTCCTCTACCTCCTGGTCCAATTTGCACCGTCCTGGTCTATCCTGGGCCACAGCAGCATCCAAAAACGCTAACCGCACGACTTGCAACTAGCAAGGCTTGTTGGCGTCCATCCGGCGGAAAAACACGTCTGCACGACTCTCCAAGGCGTGGGGGATCCATCCTCCAAAGGGGAAGTCTCTAGCCCTTGTCGTTCCTGCAGTATTCACAGTTCTTCAGTCCAGTAAGAGCTTCTTTGCACCAACAGCTGGCATTTCTTGGGCATCTGCCCATCTCCGACTTGCTTGTGACTTTTGGACTTGGTCTCCTTGTTCCACAGGTACCCTCAGTCAGGAATCCATCGTTGTTGCATTGCTGATTTGTGTTTTCCTTGCATTATTCCCCTATCACGACTTCTAAGTATTCAGGGGAACTTCAGTGCACTTTGCACTCACTTTTCAGGGTCTTGGGGTGGGGTATTTTTCTAACCCTTACTATTTTCTAATAGTCCCAGCGACCCTCTACAAGGTCACATAGGTTTGGGGTCCATTCGTGATTCACATTCCACTTTTGGAGTATATGGTTTGTGTTGCCCCTATCCCTATGTGCTCCCATTGCATCCTATTGTAATTTTACACTGTATGCACTGTTTTCTAAGACTATACTGTCTATTTTTGGTATTGTGTACATATATCTTGTGTATATTTGGCATCCTCATACTGAGGGTACTCACTGAGATACTTTTGGCATATTGTCATAAAAATAAAGTACCTTTATTTTTAGTATAACTGTGTATTGTGTTTTCTTATGATATTGTGCATATGGCATTTGTGGTACTGTAGTTGCTTCACACGTCTCCTAGTTCAGCCTAAGCTGCTCTGCTAAGCTACCATTATCTATCAGCCTAAGCTGCTAGACACTCTATACACTAATAAGGGATACCTGGGCCTGGTGCAAGGTGTAAGTACCCCTTGGTACTCAGTACAAGCCAGTCCAGCCTCCTACAGCATGTTAAATAGAAACTCTTTTGTAGGGTTCTGTCCTATCACTAAACCTCTTTCTAAGCAGATTCTCCTTAGGCTCTTGTAATTCAAATTGTCAGAAGTTGTATTGACCATTTTAAGAGCTGACTCTACTATAGATATGATAGCAAAAGGTTTAGAGACAGTGAGAAGGAAGAAAAAGTTTCAGAAATTTTTAAAGAACAGAGAAAAAACGTTTTCTAACTTTTAGAAAACTTTTAGAAGTTTTAGAAAACTTTTCAGAACTTTGTAAAAAGTTTAAGAGGAGAAAAGCAAAACTTTTTGGTTAAGTGTACATACACTGAACTATTTTGTATATTATTCTCTTATGAAAAGTACACAATGACAAAGTGGTAAGTAGTTACAAGTACTTATCCCACTGCTGCACATCCAGGGCCGTATTTATACTCTGGTTGCGCCGAATTTGCGTGGTTTTTTTCGACGCAAATTCGACGCTAAACTAACGCCAACTAACGCCATATTTATACTATGGCGTTAGAGGCGTCTAGCGCCAAAGTTCCCGGAATGTGCGTCATTTTTTAGCGTGAACCCCTTCCTTGCGTTAATGATATGCAAGGGAGGCGTTCCCGTCTTAAAAAATGACTCCCAGGCCTTTACGTGGTATTTATACTCCCGGGCAAAAATGACGCCCGGGAGTGGGCGTGGCCAAAAACGGCGCATTTGCGCCGCTTTTTAACGCCTGGGTCAGGCATGGCGTTAAGGGACAAGTGGGCTCAAAATGAGCCCAGAGTGCCCTCCCCTGCCCCCAGGGACCCCCCCTGCCACCCTTGCCCACCCCAGGAGGACACCCAAGGACGGAGGGACCCATCCCATGGACATTAAGGTAAGTTCAGGTAAGTATTTTTTTTTAAAATTTTTGTGGCATTTGGGGCCTGATTTGTGCCCCCCTACATGCCACTATGCCCAATGACCATGCCCAGGGGACATAAGTCCCCTGGGCATGGCCATTGGGAAAGGGGGCATGACTCCTATCTTTACAATGATAGGAGTCATGTTGATGGGGGATGGGCGTCGAAAAAAAATGGCGCAAGTCGGGTTAAGACGATTTTTTAGCGTCAACCGGACTTGCGCCATTTTAAGACGCCCTAACGTCATTTTTTCCCAACGCCGGCGCTGCCTGGTCTACGTGGTTTTTTTCCACGCACACCAGGCAGCGCCGGTCTGATTGCGCCGTCTAACGCCATTCCATAAATACGGCGCCCGCATGGCGCTTCAGAATGGCGTTAGACGGCGCAAAATATTTTGACGCTAAACTGCGTTAGCGCAGTTTAGTGTCAAAAAGTATAAATATGGGCCCCAATGTAGGAGGCTGGCCTGGCTTGTAGGGTGTACCAGAGGTACTTACACCTTGTGCCAGGTCCAATTATCCCTTATTAGTGTAGAAGAGGTGTTTCTAGCAGCTTAAGCTGATAGAAGGTAGCTATGGCAAAGCAGCTTAGGCTGAACTAGGAGACATGTAAAGCTCCTACTATACCACTGGTGTCATATTCACAATATCATAAGAAAACACAATACACAGAGTTACTAAAAATAAAGGTACTTTATTTTTATGACAATATGCCAAAAGTATCTCAGTGAGTACCTTCAGTCTGAGCATAAGTTATATACAAAAGATATATGTACACAAACCAAAATTAGGTAAGTAATAGCAAGAAAAGTAATGCAAACAGTGTAGAATTACAGTAGATTGCAATAGGAGCACATAGGTATAGGGGCAACACAAACCATATACTCCAAAAGTGGAATGCGAACCACGAATGGACCCCCAAACCTATGTAAGCTTGTAGAGGGTCGCTGGGACTGTCAGAAAACAGTAAGGGTTAGAAAAATAGCCCACCCCAAGACCCTAAAAGGTAGGTGTAAAGTGCACCTACTACCCCCGGAGAGCACAGAAGTCGTGATAGGGCGATTCTGCAGGAAGGACAAACACCAGCAATGCAACAACAGTGGATTTCCAGACCTGAGTACCTGTAAGACAAGGGGACCAACTCCAATAGTCGCGACAGTGTAGAGAATGGGCAGGAGCCCAGGAAATGCCAGCTGAGGGTGCAAGGAAGCTACCACCGGATGGAAGAAGCTTGGAGTTCTGCAAGAAAGAGAGCTAGGGACTTCTCCTTTGGAAGACGGATGTCCCACTTCGCGATGAAGCTTGCAGAGGTATTCCCATGCAGAAAGACCACAAACAAGCCTTGCTAGCTGCAAGGGTTGCGGTAGAGGTATTTGGGTGCTGCTGTGGCCCAGAAGGGACCAGGATGTCGCCACTTGGAGGAGGAGACAGAGGGGGCGCCCAGCAACTCAGGGAGCCCTCACAGAAGCAGGCAGCACCTGCAGAAGTACCTGAACAGGCACTTGGAAGAAGAGTGAACCGGAGTCCACGCAAAGTCACAAAATGGAGTCCCACGACACCGGAGGACAACTCAGAAGGTTGTACACTGCAGGACAGAGTGTCGGGACCCAGGCTTGGCTGTTCGCGAAGGAAATACTGGAAGAGTGCACAGGAGCCGGAGCAGCTGCAAATCACGCGGTACCCAGCAATGCAGTCTAGTGTGGGGAGGCAAGGACTTACCTCCACCAAACTTGGACTGAAGAGTCACTGGACTGTGGGAGTCACTTGGACAGAGTTGCTGAGTTCCAGGGACCATGCTCGTCAGGATGATAGGGGACCCAGAGGACCAGTGTTGCAGTCTTTTGGTGCCTGCGTTAGCAGGGGGAAGATTCCGTCGACCCACGGGAGATTTCTTCAGAGCGCCTGGTGCAGGGTGAAGGCAGGCTACCCCCAGAGCATGCACCACCTGGAAACAGTTGAGAAAGCCGCAGGATGAGGCGATACAAGGTTGCTAGTAGTCGTCATACTACTTTGTTGCGGTTTTGCAGGCATCCTGAGCAGTCAGCAGTCGATCCTTTGGTAGAAGGTGAAGCGGGAGATGCAGAGGAACTCTGATGAGCTCTTGCATTCGTTATCTAAAGAATTCCCCAAAGCAGAGACCCTAAATAGCCAGAAAAGGAGGTTTGGCTAGCAGGTTAGAAAGATTGGCTACCAAGAGAGGTAAGAGCCTATCAGAGGGGGTCTCTGACGTCACCTGCTGGCACTGGCCACTCAGAGCAGTCCAGTGTGCCCCCTACACCTCTGTTTCCAAGATGACAGAGGTCTGGGACACACTGGAGGAGCCCTGGGCACCTCCCCTGGGAGGTACTGGTCAGGAGAGTGGTCACTCCCCTTTCCTTTGTCCAGTTTCGCGCCAGACCAGGGCTGGGTGATTGCTGAACCGGTGTAGACTGGCTTATGTAGAGATGGGCACCATCTGTGCCCATCAAAGCATTTCCAGAGGCTGGGGGAGGCTACTCCTCCCCAGCCCTTCACACCTATTTCCAAAGGGAGAGGGTGTAACACCCTTCCTCAGAGGAAATCCTTTGTTCTGCCTTCCTGCGCCAGGGCTGCCTGGACCCCAGGAGGGCAGAAACCTGTCTGAGGAGTTGGCAGCAGCAGCAGCTGCAGTGAAAACCCCAGAAAGGCTGTTTGGCAGTACCCGGGTTCTGTGCTAGAGACCGGGGGGATCATGGAATTGTCACCCCAATACCAGAATGGTACTGGGGTGACAATTCCATGATCCTAGACATGTTACATGGCCATGTTCGGAGTTACCATTGTGACGCTATACATAGGTATAGTGCACATGTGTAATGGTGTCCCCGCACTCACAAAGTCCGGGGAATTTGCCCTGAACGATGTGGGGGCACCTTGGCTAATGCCAGGGTGCCCACACACTAAGTAACTTGCCACCCAACCTTAACGAAGTGTAGGTTAGACATATAGGTGACTTATAAGTTACTTATGTGCAGTGTAAAATGACTGTGAAATAACATGGACGTTATTTCACGCAGGCTGCAGTGGGAGGCCTGTGTAAAAATTGTCTGAGCTCCCTATGGGTGGCAAAAGAACTGCTGCAGCCCATAGGGATCTCCTGGAACCCCAATACCCAGGGTACCTTAGTACCATATACAAGGGAATTATATGGGTGTACCAGTGTGCCAATGAGAATTGGTAAATTTAGTCACTAGCTTGCAGTGACAAATTTGGAAAGCAGAGAGAGCATAAACACTGAGGTTCTGGTTAGCAGAGCCTCAGTGATACAGTTAGGCACCACACAGGGAACACATACAGGGCACATACTATGAGCCCTGTGGTCCTGTCTGGCAGGATCCAGTGACACAAGGGCTAAAACAACATACATACAGTGAAATATGCGCTCTCTGGGGGTTGTAGGTGCACTTTACACCTACCTTACAGGGTCTTGGGGTGGGCTATTTTTCTAACCCTCACTGTTTTCTTACAGTCCCAGCGACCCTCTACAAGCTCACATAGGTTTGGGGTCCATTCGTGGTTCGCATTTCACTGTTGGAGTATATGGTTTGTGTTACCCCTATACCTATGTGCTCCTATTGCAATCTACTGTAACTTTACATTGCTTGCATTACTTCCTTTTGCTATTTACTGCATAATTTTGGTTTGTGTACATATATCTTGTGTATATTTGTCATCCTCATACTGAGGGTACTCACTGAGATACTTTTGGCATATTGTCATAAAAATAAAGTACCTTTACTTTTAGTATATCTGTGTATTATGTTTTCTTATGATATCGTGCATAGGACACCAGTGGTATAGTAGGAGCTTTACATGTCTCCTAGTTCAGCCTAAGCTGCTTTGCCATAGCTACCTTCTATCAGCCTAAGCTGCTAAAAACTCCTCTTCTACACTAATAAGGGATAACTGGACCTGGCACAAGGTGTAAGTACCTCTGGTACCCACTACAAGCCAGGCCAGCCTCCTACACTTCTGGTCATGCCATTGCTTTTGCAGCTCCTGGCTGGCCTGAGGGTTTTGACTGGCCTTTTTCATGTACTCAGCCATTCTGGATCTTAGGCCAAGTACATAATCCACTATGTCCTGTTTAAGAGCTTTTAAAGGTTGTTCCCAACCCTCCTTCCCAAGAGTGAGTGGACCTCTTACAGGGTGCCCAAAGAGGAGTTCAAAGGGGCTGAAGCCCACTCCTTTCTGGGGTACCTCCTCGTAAACAAAAAGGAGGCAAGGTAAAAGGACATCCCATCTCCTCCTGAGTTTTTCAGGGAGTCCCATTATCATTCCTTTGAGATTTTTATTAAACCTCTCAACCAGTCCATTTGTCTGTGGATGGTAAGGGTTGGTGAACTTGTAGGTAACACCACACTCTTTCCACATTGCTTTCAAGTATGCAGACATGAAGTTGCTACCCATGTCTGATACAACCTCTTTAGGAAAAGCAGCCCTGGAAAAGATTCCCAGGGGGGCCTTTGCCACTGCAGGAGCTATAGTGGTCCTTAAAGGTATGGCTTCAGGATATCTTGTGGCATGGTCCACAACCACCAAGATAAATCTATTGCCTGAAGCAGTAGGAGGGTCAAGGGGGCCATCTATGGCAACCCCTACCCTTTCAAAGGGCACCCCAACCACAGGTAGTGGAATAAGGGGAGCCTTTGGGGTGCCACCAGTCTTACCACTGGCTTGGCAGGTCACACAAGACTTGCAAAAATCTTTAGTGTCCTCTTACATCCTAGGCCAGTGAAACAGGAGGACAGGCCTTTTCCATGTTTTGATCTGGCCCAAATGCCCAGCCAAAGGAATGTCATGTGCAAGAGTTAGGAGGAACTCTCTGTACTGCAGGGGAATGACCAATCTCCTGGCTGCTCCAGGTTTTGGGTCCCTTGCCTCGGTGTACAAGAGGTTGTCCTCCCAGTAAACTCTATGTGAGTCACTGACATCCCCATTTTGCTGGTTGACAGCTTGCTGTCTGAGACCCTCTAATGTGGACAGGTTTGCTGTGCCACACTCAGCTCTTCCCTGGCAGGCCCCCCTCCACCCAAAAGCTCAACAGTGTCTGCTGCCAGCTCATCTGGTGAAGGTTCTGCACAGGGAGGAAATTCTTCTTCCTCAGAAGGAGAATCATCTGTGGAAGGAGGGATAGTGGGTAGGGATTTACCCTTGCTATCCCTAGCTTTAGGGAGCACTTGGTCCATTGTTCCAGGATCCAAGTTACCCTGTCCTTTTTGCTTTTTGGCCTGAGCCCTTGTCAAAGCAAAAATATGCCCAGGAATGCCCAGCATTGCTGCATGAGCCTGCAACTCCACTTTTGCCCAAGCTGATGACTCTAAATCATTTCCTAGTAGACAGTCTACAGGTGAATCTGAAGCAACCACAACTTTCTTTGGACCAGTAACCCCCCCCCAGTTGAGATTCACAACAGCCATGGGGTGGCTAAGAGAGTTGGTATGAGTGTCTGTCACTTGGTACTGGTGCCCAAGTAGGTGTTGTTCAGGGTGCACCAGTTTCTCTATCACCATGGTAAAACTGGCACCTGTGTCCCTGTACGCCTGAACCTCAACACCATTTATTAGGGGACGTTGCTTGTACTTAACCATATTAAGGGGACAAGCAACCAAGGAGGCCAAATCAATGGCACCTTCAGAGACTAACACAGTATCTGTGGTCTCCCTAACAAGACCAACACCAACTACATTACCAATAGTGAGCCCAGCTACTTCCTTGGATTGGCTATTTGTAGGTTTGCTCCCACCACCACTGCTATTACTAGGAGCACTAGAATTTGCAGCAGGGGTTGTGGTAGTGGGAGGTTTGGTGTTTTTCTTTGGACAACTGGCATCAGTTGTCCAATGGCCTTTGACTTTACACAAATAACATCAAGGCTTTTTAGGTTGATTATTGGAAGAGGATTTGGACCCACCACCCCCACCAGAGGATTTTTGTGGGCCTGATGAAGACTCAGTTTTACTTTTGTCCCCACCCTTGTCAAAAGACTTACCATCCTTCTTCTTGCCATCCTTGTCACCCCCTGTATGAACTTTTCTGTTCACTCTTGTTCTGACCCATTTGTCTACCTTCTTCCCCAATTCTTGGGAAGAGGTCACATCTGAGTCCACTAGATATTGGTGTAACAAGTCAGACACACAGTTATTCAGAATATGCTCTCTCAGAATAAGATTATACAGGCTTTCATAGTTAGATACTTTACTGCCATGTAACCACCCCTCCAAGGCCTTCACTGAACAGTCTACAAAGTCTGTCCAGTCTTGTGAGGACTCTTTTATGGTGTCTCTGAACTTAATCCTGTATTGTTCAGTGGTTAAGCCAAATCCATCCAAGAGTGCATCCTTCAAAACTGCAAAATTGTTAGCATCACTTTTGTCTACCAGTAAGGAGCCTATCCCTACCCTTTCCAGTGAAAGATAGCCACAATATAACAGCCCATTGCCTTTGAGGGACCCCCTGTACCATACAGGCCCTCTCAAGTGCAGCAAACCACTTGTTGATGTCATTCCCCTCCCTGTAAGGGAGGACTATCTTGTGCAGATTCCTGGAATCATGCTCTCTAACAGGATTACTATCAGGAATACTGCTGCTGCCACCATGGGGTCCAAACCCCAATCTCTGTCTTTCCTTCTCCAGGTCTAGGGATTCCCTATCTAAGGCCAGCTGTTGGTGTTTAAGCTTCAGTCTGGTCTCTTCAACCCTCAACTTTTTGAGTTCCCTTTCTAACAAGTTATCCTCAGGGTGGGTGGGTTGGGAATGCTTGGACACAGAAGACAAATTGGAAACAACAGAGGGGGATCTGTCCCTAACTGACTGGACCCTAGCAACTTGGCCTCTAAGAATAAAGACTTCCCTACTGTGATGGGAACCTCCATTACTACCAACATTACTGGGTGTCCTGCTAGGGGGCAGATCCGGTTCAGAACCCTCCCCACCTCCCTCAAGGAGATCCCCTGAGTCAGAATGGGAACCTTCTATTAACCTCTCATTTGATGTGCCTGCTTGGGACTCATCATTCACAATAAGCATGTTAAATAGAAACTCTTTTGTAGGGTTCTTTCCTATCACTAAACCTCTTTCTAAGCAGATTCTCCTTAGGCTCTTGTAATTCAAATTGTCAGAAGTTGTATTGACCATTTTAAGAGCTGACTCTACTACAGATATGATAGCAAAAGGTTTAGAGACAGTGAGAAGGAAGAAAAAGTTTCAGAACTTTTTAAAGAACATAGAAAAAACGTTTTCTAACTTTTTGAAAACTTTTGGAAGTTTTAGAAAACTTTTCAGAACTTTGTAAAAAGTTTAAGAGGAGAAAAGCAAAACTTTTTGGTTAAGTGTACTTACACTGAACTATTTTGTATATTATTCTCTTATGAAAAGTACACAATGACAAAGTGGTAAGTAGTTACAAGTACTTATCCCACTGCTGCACAACCAATGTAGGAGGCTGGCCTGGCTTGTAGGGTGTACCAGAGGTACTTACACCTTGTGCCAGGTCCAATTATCCCTTATTAGTGTAGAAGAGGTGTTTCTAGCAGCTTAGGCTGATAGAAGGTAGCTATGGCAAAGCAGCTTAGGCTGAACTAGGAGACATGTAAAGCTCCTACTATACCACTGGTGTCATATTCACAATATCATAAGAAAACACAATACACAGAGTTACTAAAAATAAAGGTACTTTATTTTTATGACAATATGCCAAAAGTATCTCAGTGAGTACCTTCAGTCTGAGCATAAGTTATATACAAAAGATATATGTACACAAACCAAAATTAGGTAAGTAATAGCAAGAAAAGTAATGCAAACAGTGTAGAATTACAGTAGATTACAATAGGAGCACATAGGTATAGGGGCAACACAAACCATATACTCCAAAAGTGGAATGCGAACCACGAATGGACCCCCAAACCTATGTAAGCTTGTAGAGGGTCGCTGGGACTGTACGAAAACAGTAAGGGTTAGAAAAATAGCCCACCCCAAGACCCTGAAAGGTAGGTGTAAAGTGCACCTACTACCCCCGGAGAGCACAGAAGTCGTGATAGGGCGATTCTGCAGGAAGGACAAACACCAGCAATGCAACAACAGTGGATTTCCAGACCTGAGTACCTGTAAGACAAGGGGACCAACTCCAATAGTCGCGACAGTGTAGAGAATGGGCAGGAGCCCAGGAAATGCCAGCTGAGGGTGCAAGGAAGCTACCACCGGATGGAAGAAGCTTGGAGTTCTGCAAGAAAGAAGAGATCTAGGGACTTCTCCTTTGGAAGACGGATGTCCCACTTCGCGATGAAGCTTGCAGAGGTATTCCCATGCAGAAAGACCGCAAACAAGCCTTGCTAGCTGCAAGGGTTGCGGTAGAGGTATTTGGGTGCTGCTGTGGCCCAGAAGGGACCAGGATGTCGCCACTTGGAGGAGGAGACAGAGGGGGCGCCCAGCAACTCAGGGAGCCCTCACAGAAGCAGGCAGCACCTGCAGAAGTACCTGAACAGGCACTTGGAAGAAGAGTGAACCGGAGTCCACGCGAAGTCACAAAATGGAGTCCCACGACACCGGAGGACAACTCAGAAGATTGTACACTGCAGGACGGAGTGTCGGGGACCCAGGCTTGGCTGTTCACGAAGGAAATACTGGAAGAGTGCACAGGAGCCGGAGCAGCTGCAAATCACGCGGTACCCAGCAATGCAGTCTAGCGTGGGGAGGCAAGGACTTACCTCCACCAAACTTGGACTGAAGAGTCACTGGACTGTGGGAGTCACTTGGACAGAGTTGCTGAGTTCCAGGGACCATGCTCGTCAGGATGATAGGGGACCCAGAGGACCAGTGTTGCAGTCTTTTGGTGCCTGCGTTAGCAGGGGGAAGATTCCGTCGACCCACGGGAGATTTCTTCAGAGCACCTGGTGCAGGGTGAAGGCAGGCTACCCCCAGAGCATGCACCACCTGGAAACAGTTGAGAAAGCCGGCAGGATGAGGCGATACAAGGTTGCTAGTAGTCGTCATACTACTTTGTTGCGGTTTTGCAGGTGTCCTGAGCAGTCAGCAGTTGATCCTTTGGTAGAAGGTGAAGCGGGAGATGCAGAGGAACTCTGATGAGCTCTTGCATTCGTTACCTAAAGAATTCCCCAAAGCAGAGACCCTAAATAGCCAGAAAAGGAGGTTTGGCTAGCAGGTTAGGAAGATTGGCTACCAAGAGAGGTAAGAGCCTATCAGAAGGAGCCTCTGACATCACCTGATGGCACTGGCCACTCAGAGCAGTCCAGTGTTCCCCCAACACCTCTGTTTCCAAGATGGCAGAGGTCTGGGACACACTGAAGGAGCTCTGGGCAACTCCCCTGGGAGATGCAGGTCGGGGGAGTGGTCACTCCCATTTCCTTTGTCCAGTTTTGCACCAGAGCAGGGCTGGGGGATCCCTGAACCGGTGTAGACTGGCTTATGCAGAGATGGGCACCATGTGTGCCCATCAAAGCATTTCCAGAGGCTGGGGGAGACTACTCCTCCCCAGCCTTCACACCTATTTCCAAAGGGAGAGGGTGTAACACACTCTCTCAGAGGAAATCCTTTGTTCTGCCTTCCTGGGCCAGGGCTGCCTGGACCCCAGGAGGGCAGAAACCTGTGTGAGGGGTTGGCAGCAGCAGCTGCAGTGGAGACCCCGGAAAGGCAGTTTGGCAGTCCCCGGGTGCTGTGCTAGAGACCAGGGGGATCATGGAATTGTCCCCCCAATACCAGAATGGTATTGGGGTGACAATTCCATGATCTTAGACATGTTACATGGCCATGTTCGGAGTTACCATTGTGACGCTATACATAGGTAGTGACCTATGTATAGTGCACGTGTGTAATGATGTCCCCGCACTCACAAAGTCCGGGGAATTTGCCCTGAACAATGTGGGGGCACCTTGGCTAGTGCCAGGGTGCCCACACACTAAGTAACTTTGCACCCAACCTTCACCAGGTGACTTATAAGTTACTTAAGTGCAGTGGTAAATGGATGTTAAATAACGTGGACGTTATTTCACGCAGGATGCAATGGCAGGCCTGTGTAAGAATTGTCAGAGCTCCCTATGGGTGGCAAAAGAAATGCTGCAGCCCATAGGGATCTCCTGGAACCCCAATACCCTGGGTACCTCAGTACCATATACTAGGGAATTATATGGGTGTACCAATATGCCAATGTGAATTGGTAAATTTAGTCACTAGCCTGTTAGTGACAAATATGGAAAGCAGAGAGAGCATAACCACTGAGGTTCAGGTTAGCAGAGCCTCAGTGAGACAGTTAGGCATCACACAGGGAACACATACAGGGCACATACTTATGAGCACTGGGGCCCTGCCTGGCAGGATCCCAGTGACACATAGACTAAAACAACATATATACAGTGAAATATGGGGGTAACATGCCAGGCAAGATGGTACTTTCGTACACATAGTTACACTGGCTCCTGTGTCCCTGTAGGCTTGAACCTCAACACCATTTATTAGGGGAAGTTGCTTGTACTTATCCATATTAAGGGGACAAGCAACCAAGGTGGCCAAATCAATGGCACCTTCAGAGACTAAAATAGCCTCTGTGGTCTCCCTAACAAGACCAACCCCAACTACATTGCCAAAAGTGAGCCCAGCTACACCCGTGGATTGGCTATTAGTAGTAGATTTCCCACCACCACTGCTATTACTAGGGGCACTAGAATTTGTAGCAGTGGTTGTTGTGGTCAGAGGCTTGGTGTTTTTCTTTGTACAGCTGGAATCAGTTGCCCAATGGCCTTTGACTTTACACAAATAACCCCAAGGGTTTTTAGGTTGATTATTGGAAGAGGATTTGGACCCACCACCCCCAGAGGATTTGTGTGGGCCTGATGAAGACTCAGAATGTTTACTTTTGTCCCCACCCTTGTCAGAAGACTTACCATCCTTCTTCTTGCCATACTTGTCACCCCCTGTATGAACTTTTCTGTTCACCCTTGTTCTGACCCACTTGTCTGCCTTCTTTCCCATTTCTTCGGGAGAGGTCAGATCCGAGTCCACTAGGTATTGGTGCAACAAGTCAGACACACAGTTGTTCAGAATATGCTCTCTCAGAATAGGATTATACAGGCTTTCATAGTCAGATACCTTACTGCCATGTAACCACCCCTCCAAGGCCTTCACTGAACAGTCCACAAAATCTGTCCAGTCTTGAGAAGACTCTTTTCTGGTGTCTCTGAACTTAATCCTGTATTGTTCAGTGGTTAAGCCAAATCCATCCAAGAGTTCATCTTTCAATACTGTGTAGTTGTTAGCTTCACTTTCTCTAACAGTAAGGAGCCTATCCCTACCTTTTCCAGTGAAAGATAGCCACAAAATAGCAGCCCACTGCCTTTGAGGGACCAACTGTACCATACAGGCCCTCTCAAGTGGAGCAAACCACTTATTGATGTCATCCCCCTCCTTGTAAGGGGGGACTATCTTGTGCAGATTCCTGGATTCTTGCTCTCTAACAGGATTGCTATCAGGAATACTGCTGCTGCCACCATGGGGAACTAACCCCAACCTCTGTCTTTCCTTCTCAGTGTCTAGGGATTCCCTATCTAAGGCCAGCTGCTGCTGTTTAAGCTTCAGTCTGGTCTCTTCAACCCTCAACTTTTTGAGTTCCCTTTCTAACAAGTTATCCTCATATGCTTTAACAGATGACAAATTGGAAACTTCAGAGGGGGACCTGTCCCCAACTGTGGGGACCCTGGTAACCTGGCCTCTAGGGAAAAAGGATGCCCTACTGTGATGGGACCCTTTCTCACTACCAGCATCACTAGGTGATCTGCTAGGGGGCAGACCCTTATCAGAACCCTCCCCAGTTTCTTCAGGGGACTCCGCTGAGTCAGACTGGGTAGCTTCTCCCTTTTCTAATCTCTCATTCGATGGTCCAGACTGGTTCTGGTCATCTACAATAAGCATATTAAAGAGAAACTCTTTTGTAGGGTTCTTTCCTATACATAAACCTCTATCCAGGCAGAGACCCCTCAAACTCTCATAGGTTGCATTAACTGCCTTGAGAGTGGAATCTACAACAGACATGATAGAAAATGTTTAAGGATAGTGAGAAGAGAGAAAAGGTTTTAGAACTTTTGAAAGCACAGAGACAAAAACTTTTTCTAACTTTTAGAAAACTTTTAGAGGTTTTAAGAAACTTTTCAGAACTTTGTAAAATGTTTTAGGATAGAAAAGCAAACTTTTTGGGTTAAGTGTACATACACTGAACTGTTTGGTATATGATTCTCTTATGAAAAGTACAAAATGACAAAGTGGCAAAGCAGTTGCAAGTACTTATCCCACTGCTGCACCACCAACGTAGGAGGCTGGCCTGGCTTATAGTGGGTACCCTGTGGTACTTACACCCTGTGCCAGGTCCAGTTTTCCCTTATTAGTAGAATAGAGGTGTTTCTAGCAGCTTAGGATGATAGAAGGTAGCTATGGCAAAGCAGCTAAGGCTGAACCAGGAGACATGCAAAGCTCCTACTATACCACTTATATCATATGCACAATATCATAAGAAAACACAATACTCAGAGTTACTAAAAATAAAGGTACTTTATTTTTATGACAATATACACAAGTATCTCAGTGAGTATCCTCAGTAAGAAGGTAAGTAATATACCCAAGTTATATGTACACAAACCCAAAACAGGTAAGTAAGAGTCAGAAAAGTAATGTGAACAGTGTAGAATTACAATAGGTTGCAATAGGCAGACATAGGTCTAGGGGCAACACAAACCATATACTCCAAAAGTGGAATGCGAATCACGAATGGACCCCAGACCTATAGGAGCTTGTAGAGGGTCTCTGGGACTGTAAGAAAACAGTCAGAGTGTCCAAGATACCCCACCCCAAGACCCTGAAAAGTAGGAGTAAAGTACACCTACTACCCCTAAAGAGCACAATAGTTGTGATAGGGGGATTCTGCGAGAACCACAAACAACAGCAGTGCACTGAAAACGGATTCCTGGACCTGGGGACCTGCAAAGCAAGGGGACCAAGTGCAGTAGTTGCGACAGTGTCCAGGGGTGGCAGGAGGCCAGGAAACCCTGGATGAAGGTGCAAGGAAGCTGTCTCCGGATGGAAGAAGCTTGGAAGTCTGCAAGAATGAAGAGGACTAGGAACTTCTCCTTTGGATGGAAGATGTCCCATGTTGCGATGAAGGTTGCAGAAGTGCTCCCATGCAGAAATACTGCAAACAAGGCTTGCTAGCTGCAAGGGTCGCGGGAGAGGTTTTTGGGTGCTGCTGAGGACCAGGAAGGACCAGGATGTCGCCCCTTGGAGGAGGAGACAGAGGGGGCGCTCAGCAACTCAGAGAGCCCTCACAGAAGCAGGCAGCACCTGAAGAAGTACCTGAACAGGCACTTGGAAGATTTGTGAACCAGAGTCCATGCAGAGTTACAAAAGAGGGTCCCACGATGTCGGAGGCCAACACAGAGGGTTGAGCACTGCAGGACGGAGTGCTGGGGACCCAGGCTAGGCTGTGCACAAAGGAAATCCTGGAAGAGTGCACAGAAGCCGAGCAGCTGCAAATCACGCAGTACACAGGTTTGCAGTCTAGTGTGGGGAAGCAAGGACTTACCTCCACCAAACGTGGACTGAAGGATCACTGGACTGTGGGAGTCACTTGGATAGAGTTCCTGTGTTCCAGGGACCTCGCTCGTCGGGATGAGAGTGGACCCAGAGGACCGGTGATACAGTTTTTGGTGCCTGCGTTAGCAGGGGGAAGATTCCGTCGACCTACGAGAGATTTCTTCTAGGCTTCTGGTGCAGGGTGAAGGCAGGCGATCCCAAGAGCATGCACCACCAGGAAACAGTCGAGAAAGCCGGCAGGATGAGGCGCTACAATGTTGCTGGTAGACGTCTTGCTACTTTGTTGCGGTTTTGCAGGCGTCCTGGAGCAGTCAGCGGTCGATCCTTGGTAGAAGTCGAAGAGGGAGATGCAGAGGAACTGTGGTGAGCTCTTGCATTCGTAATCCGAAGAATTCCCCAAAGCAGAGACCCAAAATAGCCAGAAAAGGAGGTTTGGCTACCAAGAAAGGAGGATTGGCTACCAAGAAAGGTAAGAGCCTATCAGAGGGGGTCTCTGACGTCACCTGCTGGCACTGGCCACTCAGAGCAGTCCAGTGTGCCCCCAACACCTCTGTTTCCAAGATGGCAGAGGTCTGGGACACACTGGAGGAGCCCTGGGCGCCTCCCCTGGGAGGTACTGGTCAGGGGAGTGGTCACTCCCCTTTCCTTTGTCCAGTTTCGTGCCAGAGCAGGGCTGGGGGATCCCTGGACTGGTGTAGACTGGCTTATGCAGAGATGGGCACCATGTGTGCCCATCAAAGCATTTCCAGAGGCTGGGGGAGGGTACTCCTCCCTAGCCCTTCACACCTATTTTCAAAGGGAGAGGGTGTAACACCCTCTCTCAGAGGAAATCCTTTGTTCTGCCTTCCTGGGCCAGGGCTGCCTGGACCCCAGGAGGGCAGAAACTTGTCTGAGGGGTTGGCAGCAGCAGCAGCTTCAGTGAAAACCCCGGAAAGGCAGTTTGGCAGTACCCGGTTTCTGTGCTAGAGACCCGGGGGATCATGGAATTGTCCCCCAGTACCAGAATGGTATTGGGGTGACAATTCCATGATCTTAGACATGTTGCATGGCCATGTTCGGAGTTACCATTGTGATGCTATACATAGGTAGTGACCCATGTATAGTGCACGTGTGTAATGGTGTCCCCGCACTCACAACGTCTGGGGAATTTGCCCAGAACGATGTGGGGGCACCTTGGCTAGTGCCAGGGTGCCCACACACTAAGTAACTTGGCACCCAACCTTCACCCGGTGAAGGTTAGACATATAGGTGACTTATAAGTTACTTATGTGCAGTGTAAAATGGATGTGAAATAACGTGGACGTTATCTCACGCAGGCTGCAGTGGCAGGTCTGTGTAAGAATTGTCTGAGCTCCCTATGGGTGGCAAAAGAACTGCTGCAGCCCATAGGGATCTCCTGGAACCCCAATACTCAAGGTACCTAAGTACCATATACAAGGGAATTATATGGGTGTACCAGTGTGCCAATGAGAATTGGTAAATTTAGTCACTAGCCTGCAGTGACAAATTTGGAAAGCAGATAGAGCATAACCACTGAGGTTCTGGTTAGCAGAGCCTCAGTGATACAGTTAGGCACCACACAGGGAACACATACAGGGCACATACTATGAGCACTGGGGTCCTGTCTGGTAGGATGCCAGTGACACAAGGGCTAAAACAACATACATACAGTGAAATATGGGGGTAAAATGCCAGGCAAGATGGTACTTTCCTACACTTACTGTCAGAAAAAGTGATGCCAATAATTACAAAGTTTTGAAAGATGTACTCTTGAATGGATTTGGCGTAACCTCTGAACAATACAGGATTAAGTTCAGAGACACCAGAAAAGAGTCCTCTCAAGACTGGACAGATTTTGTGGACTGTTCAGTGAAGGCTTTGGAAGGTTGGTGGCATGGCAGTAGAGTTTCTGACTATGAAAGCCTGTATAATCTTATTCTGAGAGAGCATATTCTTAACAATTGTGTGTCTGACTTGTTGCACCAATACCTAGTGGACTCTGATGTGACCCCTCCCCAAGAATTGGGAAAGAAGGCAGACGAATGGGTCAGAACAAGGGTGAACAGAAAAGTTCATACAGGGGGTGACAAGGATGGCAAGAAGAAGGATGGTAAGTCTTCTGAGAAGGGTGTGGACAAAAGTAAACATTCTGAGTCTTCATCAGGCCCACAAAAATCCTCTGGGGGAGGTGGGTCAAAATCCTCTTCAAACAATCAGAAAAAGCCTTGGTGTTATTTGTGTAAAGTCAAAGGCCATTGGGCAAGTGATGCCACTTGTCCAAAGAAAAACACCAAACCTCCCACCACCACAACCCCTGCTGCAACCTCTAGTACCCCTAGTAATAGCAGTGGTGGTGGGAAATCTACTACAAATAGCCAATCCAAGGGTGTAGCTGGGTTCACTATTGGCAATGTAGTTGGGGTTGGTCTTGTTAGGGAGACCACAGAGGCTGTTTTAGTCTCTGATGGTGGCATTGATTTTGCCACCTTGGTTGCTTGTCCCCTTAATATGTGTAAGTACAAGCAACTACCCCTAATCAATGGTGTTGAGGTTGAGGCCTACAGGGACACAGGTGCCAGTGTCACAATGGTGATTGAGAAACTGGTCCACCCTGAACAACACCTACTTGGTCACCAGTACCAAGTAACCGATGCTCACAACAACACACTTAGCCACCCCATGGCTGTTGTAAATCTCAACTGGGGGGGGGGGTCACTGGTCCAAAGAAAGTTGTGGTAGCCTCAGATTTACCTGTAGACTGTCTACTAGGGAATGATTTGGAGACATCAGCTTGGTCAGATGTGGAGTTGGAGGCCCATGCAGCAATGCTGGGCATCCCAGGGCATAATTTTGCTTTAACCAGGGCTCAGGCCAAAAAGCAAAAAGGACAGGGTGACTTGGATCCTGGAACAATGGACCAAGTGCTCCCTAAAGCTAGGGCTAGTGGAAGTAAAGCACTTCCTACTATCCCTCCCTCTACAGTGGATTCTTCTTCTGAGGAAGAAGAATTTCCACCCTGTGCAGAACCTACACCAGAGGAGCTGGAAGCAGACACTGCTGAGCTTTTGGGTGAAGGGGGGCCTGCCAGGGAGGAGCTGAGTGTGGCACAGCAAACCTGTCCCACATTAGAGGGTCTAAGACAGCAAGCTGTCAAACAAGCAAATGGGGATGTCAGTGACTCTCACAGAGTTTACTGGGAGGACAACCTCTTGTACACTGAAGCAAGGGATCCTAAACCTGGAACTGCCAGGAGATTAGTGATTCCTCAGGAGTACAGAAAGTTCCTCCTAACTCTTGCTCATGACATTCCCCTTGCTGGACATTTATGGCAAATGAAAACTTGGGACAGGCTTGTTCCCTTGTTTCATTGGCCTAGGATGTCTGAGGACACAAAAGATTTTTGTAAGTCCTGTGAAACCTGTCAAGCCAGTGGCAAAACAGGTGGCACTCCAAAGGCACCCCTTATTCCACTACCTGTGGTTGGGGTTCCCTTTGAAAGGGTAGGGGTTGACATAGTTGGCCCCCTTGACCCTCCTACTGCTTCAGGCAATAGGTTTATCTTGGTGGTAGTGGACCATGCCACAAGATATCCTGAGGCAATTCCTCTAAGGACCACTACAGCTCCTGCAGTGGCAAAGGCCCTCCTGGGAATCTTTTCCAGGGTGGGCTTCCCAAAAGAGGTAGTTTCAGACAGAGGAAGCAATTTCATGTCTGCTTACTTGAAGGCCATGTGGAAAGAGTGTGGGGTGACATACAAGTTCACCACACCCTATCATCCACAAACAAATGGACTGCTGGAGCGATTTAATAAAACTCTCAAAGGCATGATTATGGGACTCCCAGACAAACTCCGCAGGAGATGGGATATCCTTTTACCATGCCTCCTTTTTGCCTACAGGGAGGTACCCCAGAAAGGAGTGGGCTTCAGCCCCTTTGAACTCCTCTTTGGACACCCTGTCAGGGGTCCACTAACACTTGTCAAGGAGGGTTGGGAACAACCTTTAAAAGCTCCAAAACAAGATATTGTGGATTATGTACTAGGCCTCAGATCAAGGATGGCTGAGTATATGAAAAAGGCCAGTAAAAACCTTCAGGCCAGCCAAGAGCTCCAGAAGCAATGGCATGACCAGAAGGCTGTTTTGGTTCAGTACCAACCAGGGCAGAAAGTGTGGGTCTTGGAGCCTGTGGCCCCAAGAGCACTCCAAGATAAATGGAGTGGACCCCACACAATTGTTGATAAGAAGGGTGAAGTCACCTACTTGGTTGACTTAGGCACTGCCAGGAGTCCCCTTAGGGTGCTCCATGTGAACCGCCTGAAACCCTACTATGACAGGGCTGATCTCACCCTGCTCATGGCAACTGATGAGGGACAGGAAGAAGACAGTGATCCTCTACCTGATCTCTTTTCTTCCACAGAACAAGATGCTCTACTGGAAGGTGTTGTATTGGCAGATTGTCTTACTGCTGAGCAGAAAGACCACTGCATAAATCTTCTGGGTCAGTTTTCTGAACTCTTCTCTACTGTGCCAGGTACCACTTCTTGGTGTGAGCACACTATAGATACTGGAGACAGCTTGCCTGTCAAAAGTAAGATCTATAGGCAGCCTGACCATGTCAGAGACTGCATAAAGCAAGAGGTCCAGAAAATGTTAGAACTAGGAGTGGTTGAGCACTCTGAAAGTCCATGGGCCTCTCCTGTGGTACTTGTGCCAAAACCACATTCCAAAGATGGAAAGAAGGAAATTAGGTTTTGTGTTGACTACAGAGGTCTCAACCAGGTAACCAAAACTGATGCTCACCCTATACCCAGGGCAGATGAGCTCATAGATACACTGGCATCTGCCAAGTATCTAAGCACTTTTGACTTGACTGCAGGGTATTGGCAGATCAAATTATCAGAAGATGCTAAACCTAAAACTGCATTTTCAACCATTGGAGGACATTACCAATTCACAGTAATGCCTTTTGGATTGAAAAATGCACCTGCCACTTTTCAGAGGTTGGTGAATACAGTCCTGCAAGGGCTGGAAGCCTTCAGTGCAGCATATCTGGACGATATAGCTGTCTTTAGCTCCAGCTGGGATGATCACCTGGTCCACCTATGGGAAGTTTTGGAGGCCCTGCAAAAGGCAGGCCTCACTATCAAGGCTTCAAAGTGCCAGATAGGGCAGGGGAAGGTGGTTTATCTGGGACACCTGGTTGGTGGAGAACAGAATGCACCACTTCAGGGGAAAATCCAAACAATTATTGACTGGACTCCCCCTACTACTCAGACTCAGGTGAGAGCCTTTCTAGGCCTCACTGGGTACTATAGGAGGTTCATAAAGAACTATGGCTCCAGGGCAGCCCCTCTTAATGACCTCACTTCAAAGAAAATGCCTAAAAAGGTATTGTGGACAGCAAGCTGTCAGAAAGCTTTTGAGGAGCTGAAGCAGGCCATGTGCTCTGCACCTGTCCTGAAAAGCCCTTGTTACTCTAAAAAATTCTATGTCCAAACTGATGCATCTGAATTAGGAGTAGGGGCAGTCCTATCACAACTTAATTCTGAGGGCCAGGATCAACCTGTTGCTTTTATTAGTAGGAGGTTGACCCCTAGAGAAAAGCGTTGGTCTGCCATTGAGAGGGAGGCCTTTGCTGTGGTCTGGGCACTGAAGAAGTTGAGGCCATACCTGTTTGACACTCACTTCATTGTTCAGACAGACCACAAACCTCTACTTTGGCTAAAACAAATGAAAGGTGAAAATCCTAAATTGTTGAGGTGGTCCATATCTCTACAGGGAATGGACTATACAGTGGAACATAGACCTGGGAGTACCCACTCCAATGCAGATGGACTCTCCAGATATTTCCACTTAGACAATGAACACCCATCAGGTAATGACTAGTCTTATTGTCCTTCGTTTGGGGGGGGTTGTGTAGGAAAGTACCATCTTGCCTGGCATGTTACCCCCATTTTTCACTGTATATATGTTGTTTTAGTTGTATGTGTCACTGGGACCCTGCCAGCCAGGGCCCCAGTGCTCATAAGTGTGCCTGACTGTGTTACCTGTGTTATGACTAACTGTCTCACTGAGGCTCTGCTATCCAGAACCTCAGTGGTTATGCTCTCTCATTTCTTTCAAACTGTCACTAACAGGCTAGTGACCAATTTTACCAATTTACATTGGCTTACTGGAACACCCTTATAATTCCCTAGTGTGTGGTACTGAGGTACCCAGGGTATTGGGGTTCCAGGAGATCCCTATGGGCTGCAGCATTTCTTTTGCCACCCATAGGGAGCTCTGACAAAAACTACACAGGCCTGCCACTGCAGCCTGAGTGAAATAATGCACACATTATTTCACAGCCATTTTCACTGCACTTAAGTAACTTATAAGTCACCTATATGTCTATCCTTTACCTGGTAAAGGTTAGATGCAAAGTTACTTAGTGTGTGGGCACCCTGGCACTAGCCAAGGTGCCCCCACATTGTTCAGGGCAAATTCCCCGACTTTGTGAGTGCTGGAGACACCATTACATGCGTGCACTACACATAGGTCACTACCTATGTGTAGCTTCACAATGGTAACTCCGAATATGGCCATGTAACATGTCTATGATCATGGAATTGCCCCCTCTATGCCATCCTGGCATAGTTGGCACAATCCCATGCTCCCAGTGGTCTGTAGCACAGACCCTGGTACTGCCAAACTGCCTTTTCAGGGGTTTCACTGCAGCTGCTGCTGCTGCCAACCCCTCAGACAGGTTTCTGCCCTCCTGGGGTCCAGCCAGGCCTGGCCCAGGATGGCAGAACAAAGGACGTCCTCAGAGAGAGGGTGTTACACCCTCTCCCTTTGGAAAATGGTGTGAAGGCAGGGGAGGAGTAGCCTCCCCCAGCCTCTGGAAATGCTTTCTTGGGCACAGATGTGCCCAATTCTGCATAAGCCAGTCTACACCGGTTCAGGGACCCCTCAGCCCTGCTTAGGCGCGAAGCTGGACAAAGGAAAGGGGAGTGACCACTCCCCTGACCTGCACCTCCCCTGGGAGGTGCCCAGAGCTCCTCCAGTGTGCTCCAGACCTCTGCCATCTTGGAAACAGAGGTGCTGCTGGCACACTGGACTGCTCTGAGTGGCCAGGGCCAGCAGGTGACTGCAGAGACTCCTTCTGATAGGCTCCTTCAGGTGTTGCTAGCCTATCCTCTCTCCTAAGTAGCCAAACCCTCTTTTCTGGCTATTTAGGGTCTCTGCTTTGGGGAATTCCTTAGATAACGAATGCAAGAGCTCATCAGAGTTCCTCTGCATCTCTCTCTTCACCTTCTGCCAAGGAATCGACTGCTAACCGCGCTGGAAGCCTGCAAAACTGCAACAAAGTAGCAAAGACGACTACTGCGACCTTGTAACGCTGATCCTGCCGCCTTCTCGACTGTTTTCCTGGTGGTGCATCCTGTGGGGGTAGTCTGCCTCATCTCTGCATCAGAAGCTGTGAAGAAATCTCCCGTGGGTCGACGGAATCGTCCCCCTGCAACCGCAGGCACCAAAGAACTGCATCACCGGTCCCTTGGGTCTCCTCTCAGCACGACGAGCAAGGTCCCTCGAATCCAGCAACTGTGTCCAAGTGACCCCCACAGTCCAGTGACTCTTCAGTCCAAGTTTGGTGGAGGTAAGTCTTTGCCTCCCCACGCCAGACTGCATTGCTGGGAACCACGACTTTTGCAGCTACTCCAGCCTCTGTGCACTTCCGGCAGAAATCCTTTGTGCACAGCCAAGCCTGGGTCCACGGCACTCTAACCTGCATTGCACGACTTTCTAAGTTGGTCTCCGGCGACGTGGGACTCCTTTGTGCAACTTCGGGTGAGCACTGTTTCACTCTTCTTTGTAGTGCCTGTTCTGGCACTTCTGTGGGTGCTGCCTGCTTCTGAGAGGGCTCCTTGTCTTGCTCGACGCCTCCTCTGTCCCCAGACCCAATTGGCGACATCCTGGTCCATCCTGGGCCACAGCAGCATCCAAAAACACTAATCACACGACTTGCAACTAGCAAGGCTTGTTAGCAATCTTTCGGCAGGAAAACACTTCTGCACAACTCTCCACGGCGTGGGGGATCCATCCTCCAAAGGGGAAGTCTCTATCCCTTGTCGTTCCTGCAGAATCCTCAGCTTCTTCTGTCCAGTAGAAGCTTCTTTGCACCCACAGCTGGCATTTCCTGGGCATCTGCCCATCTCCGACTTGCTTGTGACTTTTGGACTTGGTCCCCTTGTTCCACAGGTACCCTCGACTGGAAATCCATCGTTGTTGCATTGCTGGTTTGTGTCTTTCCTGCAGAATTCCCCTATCACGACTTCTATGTCCTTTGGGGAACTTTAGTGCACTTTGCACTCACTTTTCAGGGTCTTGGGGTGGGGTATTTTTCTAACCCTTACTATTTTCTAATAGTCCCAGCGACCCTCTACAAGGTCACATAGGTTTGGGGTCCATTCGTGGTTCGCATTCCACTTTTAGAGTATATGGTTTGTGTTGCCCCTATCCCTATGTGCTTCCATTGCATCCTATTGTAACTATACATTGTTTGCACTGTTTTGTAAGACTATACTGCATATTTTTGGTATTGTGTACATATATCTTGTGTATATTTGCTATCCTCATACTGAGGGTACTCACTGAGATACTTTTGGCATATTGTCATAAAAATAAAGTACCTTCATTTTTAGTATATCTGTGTATTGTGTTTTCTTATGATATTGTGCATATGGCATTAGTGGTACTGTAGTGGCTTCACATGTCTCCTAGTTCAGCCTAAGCTGCTCTGCTAAGCTACCATTATCTATCAGCCTAAGCTGCTAGACACCCTATACACTAATATGGATAACTGGGCCTGGTGCAAGGTGTACGTACCCCTTGGTACTCACTACAAGCCAGTCCAGCCTCCTACACGCCTGCAGTGGCAAAGGCCCTCCGGGGAATCTTTTCCAGGGTGGGTTTTCCTAAGGAAGTGGTCTCAGAAAGAGGTAGAAACTTCATGTCTGCATACCTAAAAGCATTGTGGAAGGAGTGTAGTGTTACCTCCCCTTACCATCCACAAACAAATGGTCTGGTTGAGAGGTTTAATAAAACTCTCAAAGGTATGATAATGGGACTCCCTGAAAAAGTCAGAAGGAGATGGGATGTCCTGTTACCTTGCCCCCTTTTTGCTTACAGGTAGGTACCCCAGAAAGGAGTGGGCTTCAGCCTCTTTGAACTCCTCTTTGGGCACCCTGTAAGAGGTCCACTTGCTCTTGTAAAGGAGGGTTGGGAACAACCTTTAAAAGCTCCTAAACAGGACATAGTAGACTGTGTACTTGGCCTAAGATCCAGAATGGCTGAGTATATGAAAAAGGCCAGTAAAAACCTCCAGGCAAGCCAGGAGCTGCAAAAGCAATGGCATGACCAGAAGGCTGTCCAGACTCAGTACCACCCAGGACAGAAGGTGTGGGTATTGGAGCCTGTGGCCCCAAGAGCACTCCAGGACAAATGGAGTGGACCCCATCTAAATGTTGAAAAGAAGGGTGAGGTTACCTATTTGGTAGACCTGGGCACTGCCAGGAGTCCCCTTAGGGTGATTCATGTCAACCAACCGCCTGAAACCCTACTATGACAGGGCTGATCTCACCCTGCTCATGGCAACAGATGAGGGACAGGAAGAAGAGAGTGACCCTCTCCCTGATGTCTTCTCCACCACTGAAGCATATGTTTTAGTGGAGGAAGTAGTCCTAGCAGATTGTCTGACTGCAGAACAGAAAGACAACTGCATCAATCTCTTAAGCCAGTTTTCAGACCTCTTTTCACTTATACCAGGTACAACATCCTGGTGTGAACATACAATTGACACTGGAGACAGCCTGCCTGTCAAAAGTAAGATTTATAGGCACCCTGACCATGTCAGGGACTGCATTAAACAAGAGGTGCGGAAAATGTTGGACTTAGGTGTGATTGAACCTTCTGAAAGCCCATGGGCTAGCCCAGTTGTGCTTGTACCAAAACCTCACACCAAAGATGGAAAGAGGGAGATGAGGTTTTGTGTAGATTACAGAGGGCTCAATCAGGTAACCAAAACTGATGCTCACCCTATACCCAAGGCAGATGAGTTCATTGATACACTGGCTTCTGCCAAGTATCTTAGCACTTTTGATCTACCTGCAGGGTATTGGCAGATTAGATGGGCAGAAGATGCTAAACCCAAGACTGCATTTTCTACCATTGGAGGGCACTACCAATTCACAGTAATGCCCTTTGGTTTGAAAAATGCACCTGCCACTTATCAGGGGTTGGTGAACACAGTACTGCAAGGGTTGGAAGCTTTCAGTGCAGCATATCTAGATGATATTGCTGTCTTTAGCTCAACCTGGGATGATCAACTGGTCCACCTATGGAAAGTTTTGGAGGCCCTGCAAAAGGCAGGCCTCACCTTCAAGGCCTCAAAGTGCCAGATAGGGCAGGGGAAAGTGGTTTATCTGGGCCACCTGGTTGGTGGAGAACAGATTGCACCACTACAGGTGAAAATCCAAACTATCATAGACTGGGTTCCCCCTACAACTCAGACCCGGGTGAGGGCCTTTTTAGGCCTCAGAGGGTACCATAGGAGATTCATAAAGAATTATGGCTCCATAGCAGTCCCTCTTACTGATCTCACTAGCAAGAAAATGCCTAAGAAGGTATCATGGACAGCCAGCTGTCAGAAAGCTTTTGAGGAGCTCAAACAGACCATGTGCTATGCACCTGTCCTAAAAAGCCCTTGTTACTCCAAGAAATTCATTGTTCAAACTGATGCATCTGAATTAGGGGTAGCGGCAGTACTATCACAATGGAATTCTGAGGGCCAGGATCAACCTGTTGCTTTTATCAGCAGAAGGTTGACCACTAGAGAAAAGCGCTGGTCTCCCATAGAGAGGGAGGCCTTTGCTGTGGTCTGGGCACTGAAAAAGTTGAGACCATACCTGTTTGGCACTCACTTTATTGTTCAGACAGACCACAAACCTCTACTTTGGCTAAAACAAATGAAATTGAAAACCCTAAATTGTTGAGGTGGTCCATATCCCTACAGGGAATGGACTATAAAGTGGAACATAGACCTGGGAGTACCCACTCCAATGCAGATGGACTCTCCAGATATTTCCACTTAGACGATGAAGACTCATCTGGGCAAGGTTAGCCTTATTGTCCTTCGTTTGGGGGGAGGGTGTTGTGTAGGAAAGTACCATCTTGCCTGGCATGTTACCCCCATTTTCACTGTATGTATGTTTGTTTTTGCCCTTATGTCAATGGGATCGTGCTAGGCAGGACCCCAGTGCTCATAGTGTATGCCCTGTTGGTGTTCCCTGTGTGGTGCCTAACTGTATCACTGAGGCTCTGCTAACCAGAACCTCAGTGTTTATGCTCTCTCTGCTTTCTAAAATTGTCACTGCAGGCTAGTGACTAATTTTACCAATTCTCATTGGCCCACTGGTACACCCATCTAATTCCCTTGTATATGGTACTTAGGTGCCCAGGGTATTGGGGTTCCAGGAGATCCCTATGGGCTGCAGCATTTCTTTTGCCACCCATAGGGAGCTCAGGCAATCTTACACAGGACTGCCACTGCAGCCTGAGTGAAATAACGTCCATGTTATTTCACAGCCATTTTTCACTACACATAAGTAACTTATAAGTCACCTATATGTCTAACCCTCACCTGTTGAAGGTTAGGTGCTAAGTTACTTAGTGTGTGGACACCCTGGCACTAGCCAAGGTGCCCCACATCGTTCAGGGCAAATTCCCCGAACTTTGTGAGTGCGGGGACACCATTACAAGCGTGCACTGCACATAGGTCACTACCTATGTGTGGCGTCACCATGATAACTCCGAACATGGCCATGTAACATGTCTAAGATCATGGAATTGTCCCCCCAATACCATTCTGGTATTGGGGGGATAATTCCATGATCCCCTGGGTCTCTAGCACTGAACCCGGGTACTGCCAAACTGCCTTTCCGGGGTTTCCACTGCAGCTGCTGCTGCTGCCAACCCCTCAGACAGGATTCTGCCCTCCCGGGCTCTGGGCAGCCCCGGCACAGGAAGGCAGAACAAAGGATTTCCTCTGAGAGAGGGTGTTACACCCTCTCCCTTTGGAAATAGGTGTGAAGGGCTGGGGAGGAGTAGCCTCCCCCAGCCTCTGGAAATGCTTTGATGGGCACAGATGGTGCCCATCTCTGCATAAGCCAGTCTACACCGGTTCAGGGATCCCCCAGCATTGCTCTAGTGCGAAACTGGACAAAGGAAAGGGGAGTGACCACTCTCCTGACCAGTACCTCCCAGAGGAGGTGCCCAGAGCTCCTCCAGTGTGTCCCAGACCTCTGCCATCTTGGATTCAGAGGTGTTGGGGGCACATTGGACTGCTCTGAGTGGCCAGTGCCAGCAGGTGACGTCAGAGACCCCTCCTGATAGGTGCTTACCTCTCTTGGTGGCCAAACCTCCTTTCTTGGTAGCCAAACCTCCTTTTCTGGTTATTTAGGGTCTCTCCTCTGGGCTATTCCTCAGATAACGAATGCAAGAGCTCACCAGAGTTCCTTTGCACTTCCCTCTTCGAGTTCTGGCAAGGATCGACCGCTGACTGCTCCAGGATGCCTGCAAAACCGCAACAAAGTAGCAAGACGTCTACCAGCAACATTGTAGCGCCTCATCCTGCCAGCTTTCTCGACTGTTTCCTGGTGGTGCATGCTCTGAGGGTTGTCTGCCTTCACCATGCACTGGAAGCCAAGAAGAAATCTCCCGTGGGTCGACGGAATCTTCCCCCTGCTAACACAGGCACCAAAAGACTGCATCACCGGTCCTCTGAGTCCCCTCTCATCCTGACGAGTGTGGTCCCTGGAACACAGGAGCTGGGTCCAAGTGTCTCCCACAGTCCAGTGGCCCTTCTGTCCAAATTTGGTGGAGGTAAGTTCTTGCCTCCCCATACCAGATAGCAAACCTGTGTACTGCGTGATTTGCAGCTGCTCCGGCTTCTGTGCACTTCTCCAAGGATTCCTTTGTGCACAGCCTAGTCTCGGTCCCCAGCACTCCGTCCTGCAGTTCTCACCCTCCGAGTTGGACTCCGACGTCATGGGACCCTCCTTTTGTGACTCTGAGTTCACACAACTTCCAAGTGCCTGCTCCGGTACTTCTGCAGGTGCTGCCTGCTTCTGCGGGGGCTCTCTGAGTTGCTGAGCGCCCCCTCTGTCTCCTCCTCCAAGGGGCGACAACCTGGTCTTTCCTGGTCCCCAGCAGCACCCAAAAACCTCTACTGCGACCCTTGCAGCTAGCAAGGCCTGTTTGAGGTATTTCTGCGTGGAAACACTTCTGCAACATCCAGCACGCTATGGGACATCTTCCATCCAAAGAGGAAGTTCCTAGCCCTTTTAGTTCTTGCAGAATCTTCGGCTTCCTCCACCCGGAGGCAGCCCTTTTGCACCTTCATCCAGGGTTTCCTGGGCTCCTGCCCCCCCTGGACACTATCGCGACTCTTGGACTTGGTCCCATTCCTTTTCAGGTCCTCAGGTCCAGGAATCCGTCTTCAGTGTTTTGCTGGTGCTTGCAGAATCCCCCTATCACGACTATTGTGTCTTTCTGGGGTAGTAGGGTAACTTTACTCCTACTTTCTAGGGTCTTGGGGTGGGGTATTTTGGACACCCTTACTGTTTTCTCACAGTCCCAGCGACCCTCTACAATCTTCCATAGGTCTGGGGTCCATTCGTGAGTCGCATTCCACTTTTGGAGTATATAGTTTGTGTTGCCCCTAGACCTATGTTTGCCTATTGCATCCTATTGTGATTCTACATTGTTTGCACTACATTTCTTACTGTTACTTACCTGTTTTGAGGTTGTGTACATATAACTTGTGTATATTACTTACCTCCTAAGTGAGGGTATTCTCTGAGATACTTTTGGCATATTGTCACTAGAATAAAGTACCTTTATTTTTAGTAACTCTGAGTACTGTGTTTTCTTATGATATTGTGCTATATGATATAAGTAGTATAGTAGGAGCTTTGCATGTCTCCTAGTTCAGCCTAAGCTGCTTTGCCATAGCTACCTTCTATCAGCCTAAGCTGCTAGAAACACCTCTATTCTACTAATAAGGGATAACGGGACCTGGCACAGGATGTAAGTACCACAAGGTACCCACTATAAGCCAGGCCAGCCTCCTACACCCTAGGCCTATGTCTACCTATTTCATCCTATTGTGATTCTACATTGTTTGCACTACTTTTCTTACTATTACTTACCTGTTTTGGGTTTGCGTACATATAATTTGTGTACATTACTTACCTCCTAAGTGAGGGTATCCTCTGAGATACTTTTGGCATATTGTCACCAAAATAAAGTACCTTTATTGTTAGTAACTCTGAGTATTGTGTTCTCTTATGATATTGTGGTATGTGATATAAGTGGTATAGTAGGAGCTTTGCATGTCTCCTAGTTCAGCCTAAGCTGCTTTGCCATAGCTACCTCTAACAGCCTAAGCTGCTAGAAACACCTCTATTCTACTAATAAGGGATAACTGGACCTGTCACAAGGTGTAAGTACCACAAGGTACCCACTATAAGCAAGGCCAGCCTCCTACAGGGCCCACCCACCTGGTTTGGTTTTTGGGGGCCAACAGAGGACTGTTTTTCTTTGTTTCTAGTGTCACCCACTTTCTCCTGGGGAGGCTTTGTAACCCCTTTCTTTTGGTCACCCACAGTGGAAGTTTTGGTTACCCTAGTCTTGAACCAGTGGTCTGCATTCTTTCCCAATTCTTGGGGATAATTTGGACCTAGGTCTACCAGATACTGATGCAACTTTTCATTGAAGCAGTTACTTAAAATGTGTTCTTTCATAAACAAATTATAAGCCCAACATAGTCATGCACTTCATTTCCAGTTACCCAACCATCCAGTGTTTTCACTGAGTAGTCTACAAAATCAACCCAGGTCTTGCTCCAGGATTTTTGAACCCCCTGAACCTAATCCTATACTCCTCAGTGCAGACTCCAAAGCCCTCAATCAGGGTAGCCTTCATGAGGTCATATGATTCTGCATCTTTACCAGAGAATGTGAGGAGTCTATCCCTACACTTTCCAGTGAACATTTCCCAAAGGAGAGCTCCCTGGTGAGATCTGTTTACTTTTCTGGTTGCACAAACCCTCTCAAAAGCTGTGAACCATTTGGTGATGTCATCACCATCTTCAGATTTGGTTACAATCCCTTTGGGGATTTTTAGGATGTCAGTATTCTCTCTGACCCTATTTAAGTTGCTGCCACCATTGATGGGAGCTAAACCCATCTCTTTTCTTTCCCTTTCTACGGCTAGGAGCTGTTTCTCCAAAGCCAATCTTTTGGCCATCCTGGCTAACAGGAGGTCATCTTCATTGAGGCTGCCCTCAATGTTTTCAGAGGTACTGGACTCCCCTATGGAAGAACCTGTCTCTCTGACTAGGATTTGAGGAGTCAGGGTTTGAGGAACCCTGTTCTCCCTATTTAGGACAGGAGGGGGGAATTCATCCTCCTGTTCACTAATTTCCCCATCTGAAGGATTATCCTCAGAGGGGTGGTCCCTTTTGAACTCTGCTAAAAGCTCCTGGAGCTGTACTTTGGTAGGGTTGGACCCAGTTTTCATCTTTTTTAGCTTACAGAGAGTCCTTAACTCTGACATCCTGAGATGCAGTAAGGGGTGTGGTTGCATTCCACCACCATCTCATCTGTGCTAGACATTATTTCTCTAAAAGTTGGGATTACTTTTTAAGAATCTAAAAGCTACTTCTAGAACTTAAATCTGAACTTTTACAAACTTTTAAACTCTAAAAGAAATGCTAACAGGAACTTACACAATGCCCTAGCAGGACTTTTAAAAATTTAGAAAAATAGCTCAAATTGCAAAAATCAGTTTCTAATGACAATTTGGGGAATTTAGGGCCAGATGTAGGAAAGAAGCAAATTGCGACTTGCAATTTGCAAGTCCGTGCGACTCGCAAATTGCAAGTCGCAATTTGCTATGCAGAAAGGTGTCTCAGACACCTTCTGCAACTCGCAATGGGGTCGCAAAGACCCACCTCATTAATATTAATGAGGTGGGTCGCAGTTTGCGACCCCATTGCGAGTATGGGCACTCACGGGATGGTGGCCTGCTGGAGACAGCAGACCACCAGGTCCGTCACTGCTTTTTAATAAAGCAGTTTTTTTTTCCATCTGCAGCCCGTTTTCCTTAAAGGAAAACGAGCTGCACTTGGAAAAAAATACGTAACCTTTAGTTTCGTTTTTTTTCAGAGCAGGCAGTGGTCCATTGGACCACTGCCTGCTCTGAAAAAATATTTTTGTTTCCATTCACAAAGGGGAAGGGGTCCCATGGGGACCCCTTCCCGTTTGCGACTGGGTTACCATCCACTTCAAGTGGATGGTAACTGCGATTTCATTTGCGACCGCTTTCGTGGTCGCAAATGAAATTGCATAGCATTGCGAGTCGCAAATAGGAAGGGAACACCTCTTCCTATTTGCGAGTCGGAAATGCATTTTGCGAGTCGGATCCGACTCGCAAAATGCATTTCTGCATAGCGGAGCGGCTTTTGCACCTCGCAAACGGCGTTTTTCGCCGCTTGCGAGTCGCAAAACCCTTCGTACATCTGGCCCTTAGTCATTTGATCAGGTATTGGCTGAGTAGTCCAGAAAATGCAAAGTCTTAGACCCCACCGCTGATCCACCAATGTAGGAAGTTGGCTCTGTATATACTATTTCAAAGGAAGAAATAGTGTGCACAGAGTCCAAGGGTTCCACTTAGAGGTAAGATGGTGGCAAAAGTAGATAATTCTAATGCTCTATTTTGTGGTAGTGTGGTCGAGCAGTAGGCTTATCAGAGGGTAGTGTTAAGCATTTGTTGTACACACACAGGCAATAAATGAGGAACACACACTCAAAGACTTTATCCAGGCCAATAGGTTTTTATTTTGAAAAATATATTTTCTTAGTTTATTTTAAGAACCACAGGTTCAAGATTTACAGTTAATACTTTAAATATAAGGTACTTAACTCAGATACTTTAGGAACTTTGAATGAAAACAACATTGTGTACAGTCTTTGTAAAAATGGCAATAAGCTATTTTCAAAGTGGACACAGTGCAAAAATCAACAGTTCCTGGGGGAGGTAAGTAAAGGTTAGATTAGGATGTAAGTAAAAGACTTACAAGTTTTAGTCCTGGGGCATAGGCAGCTCACCGTTGGGGGTTCAAAGCAACCCCAAAGTAACCACACCAGCAGCTCAGGGTCGGTCAGGTGCAGAGGTCACAGAGGTGTCCAAAACTCATAGCCACCTATGGAGAACAGGGGTGCTCTGGTTCCAGTCTGCCAGCAGGTAAGTACCTGCGTCCTCGGGGGCAGACCAGGGGGGTTTTGTAGAGCACTGGGGGGACACACGTAGGCACATAAAACACACCCTCAGCAGCACAGGGGCGGCCGGTTACAGTGTGCAAAGCAAGCGTCGGGTTTTGTATAGGTTTCATCTGAGGGACCCGGGGTCACTCTGGCGGTGCAGGCAGGGTCAGGGGGGGGCTTGTCAGGACAGCCACCACCTGGGCAAGGCAGAGGGTCGCCCGGGGGTCACTCCTGCATTGAGGTTCGGTTCCTTCAGGTCCTGGGGGCTGCGGGTGCAGTGTTGGTTACAGGCGTCGTGTCCCTTGTTACAGGCAGTCGCGGTCAGGGGGAGCCTCTGGATTCTCTCTGCAGGCATCGCTGTGGGGGCTTAGGGGGGTCATCTCTGGTTACTCACGGGCTCGAAGTCACCGGGGAGTCCTCCCTGAGGTGTTGGTTTTCTGCAGGTCGAGCCAGGGGCGTCGGGAGCAGAGTGTAGAGTCTCACGCTTCCGGCAGCAAACGTGAAGTCTTTGGAAGTTGCTTCTTTATTGAAAAGAAGTAGCTGGTTTTGAACAAGGCCGCTGTTCACAGGAGTTTCTGGTCCTTTAGTCCAGGGCAGTCCTCTGAGGCTTCAGAGGTCGCTCGTCCCTGTCGGATGCGTCGCTGGAGCAGGTTTTCGAAGTTGGAGACAGGCCGGTAGGGCCGGGGCCAAAGCAGTTGTCATCTTCCTCCTTCTCTGCAGGCTTGTAGGTCAGCAGTCCTTCTTGTTTCTTCAGGTTGCAGGAATCTGATTTCCTGGGATCTGGGGAGACCCTAAATACTGAATTTAGGGGTGTGTTTAGGTCTGGGAGGGCAGTAGCCAATGCCTACTGTCCTTGAGGGTGGCTACACCCTCTTTGTGCCTCCTCCCTGAGGGGAGGCGGGCACATCCCTATTCCTATTGCGGGAATCCTCCAAAACCAAGATGGAGGATTTCTAAAGGCAGGGGTCACCTCAGCTCAGGGCACCTTAGGGGCTGTCCTGACTGGTGGGTGACTCCTCCTTGTTTTTCTCATTATCTCCCCTGGACTTGCCGCCAAAAGTGGGAGCTGTGTCCAGGGGGCGGGCATCTCCACTAGCTGGAGTGCCCTGGGGCATTGTAACACGATGCCTGTGCCTTTGAGGCTCACTGCTAGGTGTTACAGTTCCTGCAGGGGGAGGTGTGAAGCACCTCCACCCAGAGCAGACTTTGTCTCTGGCCTCAGAGAGCACAAAGGCCCTCACCGCATGGGGTCAGAAACTCGTCTCTCAGCAGCAGGCTGGCACAGACCAGTCAGTCCTGCACTGAACAATTGGGTAAAATACAGGGGGTATCTCTAAGATGCCCTCTGTGTGCATTTTTTAATAAATCCAACACTGGCATCAGTGTAGGTTTATTATTCTGAGAAGTTTGATACCAAACTTCCCAGTATTCAGTGTAGCCATTATGGAGCTGTGGAGTTAGTTTTTGACAAACTCCCAGACCATATACTTATTATGGCCACAACTGTACTTACAATGTCTAAGAATAGACTTAGACATTGTAGGGGCATAGTGCTCGTGCAGCTATGCCCTCACCTGTGGTATAGTGCACCCTGCCTTAGGGCTGTGAGGCCTGCTAGAGGGGTGACTTACCTATGCCACAGGCAGCATTTTGTGTGCATCCTGAGGGGGATGCCATGTCGACTTTGCCTTTTCCTCCCCACCAACACACACAATCTGCAATGGCAGTGTGCATGTGTTAGGTGAGGGGTCCCTTAGGGTGGAACAACATATGCTGCAGCCCTTAGGGACCTTCCCTGGTCACAGGGCCCTTGGTACCACTGGTACCTTTTACAAGGGACTTATCTGAATGCCAGGGTGTGCCAATTGTGGAAACAATGGTACATTTTAGGTGAAAGAACACTGGTGCTGGGGCCTGGTTAGCAGGGTCCCAGCACACTTCTGAGTCAAGTCTGCATCAGTATCAGGCAAAAAGTGGGGGGTAACTGCAACAGGGAGCCATTTCCTTACAGCATGTATGTCAGCCTCCAGGGACTGGTGTACTAGGAGCCCCCTCCAGAAGCAGTGGGCAAGTTCCCCACTTCAGAGACTGTGACCTTGCACTCCCCAGCAATTTGAAATGGGCATGGAGCCCCTTCCAGAGCCAGTGGACAAGTTCCCAACTTCAGCTAAGGTGCCCCCACACCTCCCTTCCCCCTGAGGTGCCTGTCCTCTTCCGAGATGTTGTCCCTGCACAGTTCTGTGAGGAGGTAGTCAGGATGGGGTTGGATCTTGGACTGTGGCCAAGTGGGCCTTATGTACTTTGGACTGGGCATTGGCCCTTTCTGGACAATTGTTCATATCTATATATATATATGTTATCAGTATGTAACATATGGGGGGTGTTGGCATGCAATTACAATCTCAGTACTGCCGACCTGTAGTCCTTGCATTATTATGTTGTGTGTCCTGTGCCATTGGTTTACTTCTGCAGCTGGTTGTGTGTATGGCGTATGTATGTCGGGTGTGTGTTGTGTGTGTGGGCGTCACTCTCTTTTTCCTCTCCCCCTCCCTTGTGTGCTAGGCGGCTATACTCACCGTCGGCGTCTTCGTCGGCGTTGGTGTTCCAGGTGGAGCATGGCGTAGAAGAGTATCGGGAAGAGGAAGTTCCGGTTCCATGGCGGCGTTCATCTTCTGTGTCTCTGTTGGTGAGTCTTTGGCCCTCTGTGTTGTGTTTCCACCAAGCTTTTGATGGTGGTGGTACCGCCCCTGAAATCCTGGTGGTTTGTTGTGTCATAATATGGTGGGCAGTAGCTTGTCTTCCGCCTGGCTGTTGTTGGCTACCGTCGTAGTGAGTGACGTTAACGCCCTGGCGGATGGTGTGGTACATTGGCTGTCTATGGGAGTTATCACCGCCATGGTCTTAATTTGGCGATAATTACCGCCACTTTAACAGTCACCGCCAATGTCATAATGACCACCTAAGTGTTGTGCATTACGCAGTGTGATCTGGGTTTGGAGGTCACATACTCCCCTCTGTGCCTCAGTCTCTGACGTCCAAGGGAGCCCGCAGACCTCCCAACCCTCCCCCCCAATCTTGAGTCAGCCTTACGCTGCCGTCTGTCTTAAAAATACTCGCACAACACTGTATGATTTGTAATGCACCCTTTATATTGAAGGTTGCATTCTGGGACTTGTAGTTTCATTGGCCATTCGTCTATGTGCTTACAAATGGAAACAACAGAGCCGGGGGTGGGTCTAAGAGACCCCCACGCAGACACAGGTAGTCAGGCCTCATTGGGGGCTCCTACCCCTTCCCCCTCCCTCTAGATGGCCCCTCCCACAGAGCGCTGGGAAGCACTACTTATGAAGCGAGGAGCCCCTGAAAGGTATAACAGACCCTCCCTCGGAAATGTATGGGAAGAGGAAGACTGCCGTGGGAGGGGGCGGGAAAGAGGCGTGAGGAGAAGGGCCCGACTCCAGGACAGGGGTGCAACCAGGAGAGGGGGCTTGGGGGTCTAAGGATCAGAGAAATGAAGCGGAGTTGAGTAAGAGGAAGTGTTGGGGGGTGCTCAGGGCAGGAAAGGAAGTTACTTAAGACATTTCTACAGGATGCTGCTAACGCCTTCCTGTCTTGTGAGCAGCTGCACCACAGATCACGAGGGGTGGGGGCCGCACACAAGCCCTGGATGGACACAGACCGTGAATTATCACCCAGAAGTGCTGTGTGAAGGGAGCGCGCCGTGTGATCTGCTGCAGATGAGTTCTGGCCGTGTGATCTGCAGGTGAGGTCCCGCCGTGTGATCTGCTGCAGGTGAGTTGTCGCCGGGTGATCTGCTGCGGGTGGGTTGTCGCCGTGTGATCTTCTGCAGGTGAGTGAGTTGTGGCCGTGTGATCTGCTGCAGGTGAGGTCTTGCCGTGTGATCCGCTGCAGGTGAGTGGTCGCCGTGTGCTCTGCTGCATGTGTGTTCTGCCGTGTGTACTGCTGCAGGTGAGTTGTCGCCGTGTGATCTGCTGCGGGTGAGTTGGCGCGGTGTGGTCTGCTGCAGGTGGATGGTCGCCGTGTGATCCGCTGCGGGTGAGTTGGCGCCGTGTGATCTGCTGCAGGTGAGTTGGCGCCGTGTGATCTGCTACAGGTGAGTTTTCGCCGTGTGATCCGCTGCGGGTGAGTTGGCGCCGTGTGATCTGCTGCAGGTGAGTGGTCGCCGTGTGATCTGCTGCATGTGTGTTCTGCCGTGTAACCTGTGAGTTGTCGCTGTGTGATCTGCTGCAGGTGAGTGAGTTGTCGGGGTGGGAGGGTGAGTGAGGGGGTTTGTTTCCTCCTGTTTGGATGTAATTGTGGTGTAAGGGCCTGAGCTGCCGACCTTGGAGCGGGGGAGCCAGGCTCGAGTCTCGGCGTCTGTTCCACACCCTGTGATTCTGGGCAAATCACGTGCTCGCCCAGTCCCTGCCACAAAACGTGAATGTATCCCTGTGTGATGTAACTGGTGCTCATGTGCTCTATACTTCGTGCTAGAGAAACCTGCACAACAATAATAAAAAACGTTGAATTTTATCTTTCTCCTTGACTCTTCCCCGCGCCACGGGCGGTCAGAATAGGTGAAGAGCTACAGGGATGTTTTATTTATTCATACATTTATGCACAATCATATAGCGCTGACATTACCCAAGGATGCTGAAGCGCTTTACAAGAGGAATATTTCATCATCAGAGGAGGGTTGTCAGGTCTGTGGTTAGAGGCTGTGTCAGATTCGGGGGTGACGAGGTCTAGATTCTGGGGAGGGGCTCCAGCCAGAACTGGGGTGGAAACACCCGGTGTTGCTGGGGGGTTGGGGTAGGAGGCGCAGCCAGGACAGGGGTGCAAGCAGCATGTGTGGGGGTGCAGCCAGGACAGGGGTGCTGGCACCAGGTGCGGGGGTGCAGCCAGTACAGGGGTGCAAGCTCCAGGTGTGGGGGTGCAGCCAGGACAGGGGTGCAAGCAGCATGTGTGGGGGGAGGGTGCAGCCAGGACAGGGGTGCAAGCACCAGTTGGGGGGGGGGGGTGCAGCCAGGACAGGGGGGCAAGCACCAGGTGTGGGGGGTGCAGCCAGGACAGGGGTGCAGGCACCAGGTGTGGGGATGCAGTCAGGACAGGGGTGCAAGCACCAGGTGTGGGGGGTGCAGCCAGGACAGGGGTGCAGGCACCAGGTGTGGGGATGCAGTCAGGACAGGGGTGCAAGCACCAGGTGTGGGGGGTGCAGCCAGGACAGGGGTGCAAGCAGCATGTGTGGGGGAAGGGTGCAGCCAGGACAGGGGTGCAAGCACCAGGTGTGAGGTGGTGCAGCCAGGACAGGGGTGCAGGCACCAGGTGTGAGGTGGTGCAGCCAGTACAGGGGTGCAAGCACCAGGTGTGGGGGGTGCAGCCAGGACAGGAGTGCAGGCAGCATGTGTGGGGGTGCAGCCAGGACAGGGGGGCAAGCACCAGGTGTGGGGGTGCAGCCAGGACAGGGGTGCAGGCACCAGGTGCGGGGGTGCAGCCAGTACAGGAGTGCAGGCAGCATGTGTGGGGGTGCAGCCAGGACAGGGGGGCAAGCACCAGTGGTGGGAGGAGGGGTGCAGCCAGGACAGGGGTGCAGGCACCAGGTGTGGGGGTGCAGCCAGGACAGGGGGCAAGCACCAGGTGTGGGGGGTGCAGCCAGGACAGGAGTGCAGGCAGCATGTGTGGGGGTGCAGCCAGGACAGGGGTGCAAGCACCAGGTGTGGGGGTGCAGCCAGGACAGGAGTGCAGGCAGCATGTGTGGGGGTGCAGCCAGGACAGGGGGGCAAGCACCAGGTGTGGGGGTGCAGCCAGTACAGGGGTGCAAGCACCAGGTGTGGGGGGTGCAGCCAGGACAGGGGTGCTGGCACCAGGTGTGGTGGTGCAGCCAGGACAGGGGGGCAAGCACCAGGTGTGGGGGTGCAGCCAGGACAGGAGTGCAGGCAGCATGTGTGGGGGTGCAGCCAGGACAGGGGGGCAAGCACCAGGTGTGGGGGTGCAGCCAGGACAGGAGTGCAGGCAGCATGTGTGGGGGTGCAGCCAGGAGAGGGGTGCAAGCACCAGGTGTGGGGGTGCAGCCAGGACAGGGGGCAAGCACCAGGTGTGGGGGTGCAGCCAGGACAGGAGTGCAGGCACCAGGTGTGAGGTGGTGCAGCCAGGACAGGGGTGCAGGCACCAGGTGTGGGGGTGCAGCCAGGACAGGGGGCAAGCACCAGGTGTGGGGGTGCAGCCAGGACAGGAGTGCAGGCAGCATGTGTGGGGGTGCAGCCAGGACAGGGGTGCAAGCACCAGGTGTGGGGGTGCAGCCAGGACAGGGGGCAAGCACCAGGTGTGGGGGTGCAGCCAGGACAGGAGTGCAGGCAGCATGTGTGGGGGTGCAGCCAGGACAGGGGGGCAAGCACCAGGTGTGGGGGTGCAGCCAGGACAGGAGTGCAGGCAGCATGTGTGGGGGTGCAGCCAGGAGAGGGGTGCAAGCACCAGGTGTGGGGGTGCAGCCAGGACAGGGGGCAAGCACCAGGTGTGGGGGTGCAGCCAGGACAGGAGTGCAGGCACCAGGTGTGAGGTGGTGCAGCCAGGACAGGAGTGCAGGCACCAGGTGTGAGGTGGTGCAGCCAGGACAGGGGTGCAGGCACCAGGTGTGGGGGTGCAGCCAGGACAGGGGGCAAGCACCAGGTGTGGGGGTGCAGCCAGGACAGGAGTGCAGGCAGCATGTGTGGGGGTGCAGCCAGGACAGGGGTGCAAGCACCAGGTGTGGGGGTGCAGCCAGGACAGGGGTGCAGGCACCAGGTGTGGGGGTGCAGCCAGGACAGGGGTGCAAGCACCAGGTGGAGGCACTTCACATGCCCCTACAGGAGGCTATACAGCAGTTCATAAGGAGGGGGGTGGGGAGGAGATTTATTGAGAAGATGTGGCGTAACGGCCAGAGCTGCTGTGTTTGGAATTGGGGAACCAGGTTTGAATCTCAGCTCACCATCCTGAGATTCTGGAGAAATCACTTACCCTCCCCGTGTCCACAAAAAAAGTAAATGTATTGCTGTCTAAGGCAACTGCTGCTCATGTAAGCACTCCCTTATCTCTGGGTTGAGCTGGTGCTAGATAAAGCTACAAAAAACAATAAATAAAAACTGTGAACTTTATCTTTCTCCTTGACCCCTCCCCCACTGCCCCTTCCCTCTGTCTCCCTCTCGCGCATCTGCCCTGTCTCTCCCCTCTGCCCCCCCACCTCCCTTTTCAACCCCTCTCCTTCTTGCACTATGTTCACTCACTAGTCCGCCAACAAGCAATGCCTGCCAGGCCCAAAGCCCACTCTACCAGGGGCAAAGCGGCAACAGCAGCCCTGCTAAAGAATGTGCCAGTGTGCAATGGTGCATACTTTCACAAGGCGTCACTGTCTAGATTCAGACACCAAGGCAGACACCCAAGTAGGGCAGGCTTCCTTAACAAATGTATTTTGCTGAGAAAGATATAGGGTCAGATGTATGAAAAAGTTTTGCACTCGCAAACGGTGCGAATCGGTAAATTCGGCCGTTTGTGAGTGCAAAACAGTGGTCTGCAATGCATGAAAGGCATTCACAGACCACAAATGAGAAATCGCTAAAATTGCGATTTCTTGCTTTGCGACCTCGAAATTGCGAGTCGCAATTTGCGATTCGCAAATTCCAGGTCGCAAGGCAATGCTGCAAAAAATCGCAAATTGCGATTTTTCGCAGAATGCCATTTTGCACATGCAAAATACCATGGACTGCAACCAGGTGGTAACCTGGTGCAAAATTTAAAAATGCATTTAAAATGCATTTTTAAATTGAACATGTAAAGCACACATGCCCTTTTGGCATGTGTGCACCTTACATGTCCCCCAAAACATTTTTGGGGTGCAGCAGAGGGGGCCATAGGCCCCCAGCACCCTGGGGATTTGCATTTCCAAAATTGCGATTTCTGGTTCAGAAATTGCAATTTTGGAAATGAAAAAAATTCACAGCTCTGGGCCAACAGGCCCATAGGTGCGAATGGGGCCGGTATCGCAATTTGCGATTCGGTAATTGCATTTGCGATTTTTAAGAAATCGCAAAGGGCCGTGATGATACATCTGGCCCATAGTGTTTGCCTTTGGTTCATCCGCAGGAGCGTGGGGTGGGCTTACTCCTCTATTCAGTGCTTATGACTATTGACGAGGAACCCCTGGAAGAGGAGGATAAGTTACTCTGCAATCCGAGTTCTCGTCCAGGGGAACCATCATCAAAGTCACTGACCTAACTGTCACCCATCAGTCACCTCTGAGGCATGATGGGATGTAGGAGGTCCTGGAGGTCTTAAAGGGACAGTGATTTTAAATGCAGCCTATTGGCTAATAATGCCTGTGGATTTATCTTCAGTTTTCACTTTAATAGAAGCTGTGGTTTTGCTCTCTATCCTGTCTCTCTCTTCTGTCTTTACAGAGATGTTTGAGTCTGGTAAGCTGTTTATTAAAGAAAATCTAATGTAAGTGGCATTCTTAGCCTTTACTATAGGCTGCATAGATGTATATAAATATAATGGGTTTAACAAATGTATATATGTACATTATTATATGTGTATATATTTGATATATGCTCTGAGTTCCCCTCACGAAGGCGGGAATATTAAGTCCAAATGAATATTGAAATGTCCCACATATTCACCTAGGCCAGAAAGTGTGAAAATGTCACACATAAGCACCCAGGTGTAGGAAAGTACCTTCTTTCTTGGCATGTTACCCCCATTTTTACCTTTATGTCAGTATGTTTTTGTCTGTCTCACTGGGATCCGGCTACCCAGGACCCCAGTGCTCATAGTTTGTGGCCTAATGTGTGTGTTGTCAGTAGTGCTTAACTGTGTCACTGAGGCTCTGCTAATCAGAACCTCAGTGCTTATGATCTCTCTGCTTTTAAATTTGTCACTGTAGGCTAGTGACTTCATTTACCAATTCCAATTGGCACACTGGATACCCCTTCTAAGTCCCTTGTATATGGTACCCAGGGCATTGGGGTTCCAGGAGATCCATATGGGCTGCAGCATTTCTTTTGCCACCCATAAGGCGCTCAGACAAACCCTTTCGCAGGACTGCCATTGCAGCCTGCGAGAAATAGTGCACACACTATTTCACAGCCATTTTCACTGCACTAAGGTAACTTATAAGTCACCTATATGTCTAACCTTCAGTTCCTGACAGTTAGGTGCAAAGTTACTAGGTTTGAGGGCACCCTGGCACTAGCAAAGGTGCCCCCATGTTGTTCAGGGCCAATTCCCCGGACTTCGTGAGTGCAGGGACGCCATTGCAATCATGCATTACATATAGGTCAATACCTATATGTAGCTTCACAATGGTAACTCCGAATATGACCTTGTAAGGTGTCTAAGATCATGGAATTGTCCCCACATTCCAAATCTGGTATTGGGGAGCCAATTCTTTGCCACCTGGGGGGCTCCACCATGGACCCCCAGTACTGCCAAACCAGCTCTCTGAGGCTTGCACTGCAGCTACAGCTGCTGCCACCTCCCAGACTGGGTTCTGCCCTCCTGGGGTCTGAGCAGCTCAGTCACAGGAAGGCAGAACAAAGCATTTCCTTTGGGAGGAGGGTGTTGCATCCTCTCCCTTTGGAAATAGGTGTTAAGGGCCTGAGAGGAGTAGCCTCCCATAGCCTCTGGAAATGCTTTGAAGGGCACAGATGGTGCCCTCCTTGCATAAGCCAGTCTACACCGGTTCAGGGACCCCCAGTCCCTGTTCTGGCGCGAAACTGGACAAAGTAAAGGGGAGTGACCACTCCCCTGTCCATCACCACCCCAGCGGTGGTGCCCAGAGCTCCTCCAGTTTGTCCCTGGCGTTAGCCATCTTGTTTTCCAAGGTGTGGGGACACTCTGGAGGCCTCTGAGTGGCCAGTGCTAGCAGGTGACATCAGAGACCCCACCTGATTGTTACATACCTGGGAAGGAGCCAATCCACCTCACAGGGCAATTTAGGGTCTCTCCTGTGGGTTCCTCTTGAGATTTGTGCTTGTAAGTCTCCATCAGGAACCTCTGCAACTACTCCTTCATCCTCTGACCTCAGCTCGACCGCAGGCTGCTCCAGAAACCGCTGTAACAGTAACAAAGTAGCCAGAAGGGCTACTTTTCCTATGCAACTTCAGCTCCAGCCAGCAACTGCAACAGTTTCTATGGTGTGCACGCTCTGGGGACTCCCTGTCTTCATCTTGCACCAGAAGGACCCAAGAAATTTCCCGTGGAGTGACGGAGTCACTCCCCTGCACTCGCAGGCACCTTCTAAGACTACGACCGGTTCTCTTGGACTCCTCTCCTGTCAACGAGCGTGCTCCTTGGAACACAGGTGGTGGAGCCCTTTGACCCAGACTGTCGTAAGTTCCAGCTGTCCAAATTTGGCGGACGTAAGAGCTTGCCTTCCCGGTTTGCGACAGTACCCCTGTGCACCGCGTCATCTCTTCCTCCTGAGGCCTCTGTGCACAAATCCTTCATGCATGGTGTGGCCCGGGTCCCCAGCACTCCATCCTGCGACATCGCTGAGTTGTTCTCCAGCAGCGTGGGACCTCCTTTTGTTGTGCTGCATCAACCACGATTTGCACCTTCTTTGTCCCCGTGTCCTGGGACTCCCATGAATGCTGCCTGGTCATATGTGGGCTCCCTCCAGTGTTGGGTGCCCCCTCTTTCTCCTCAGTTTGAGTTGAGGCCCCCAGGTCACTCCTGGGTCCAGGCAGTGCCATTTTGATGCAAACCGTGACGTTGCTGGAACCAAGGCTTGGTGGACGACTACAGTGATGCAAACTGCTTGCATCCATCTTCACGACGTGGGACAACTCTTGCATCATACAGGAACCCACAGCCATCTTCTTTGGTGCTCTTCTGCAGACTTCTTCCAACCGGAGAATCCTCTTTTGCACCATCTTCTCGGTTGGCAGGGGCTCCTGTCCTTCCTGGAATCTTCAGCAACTTCTGGACTTGGTCTCCTTCCTTTTCGGGTCTTCAGGTCCAGGAATCGACTGTTTGTTGCTTGCAGTCTTGCTTGGTTCTTGCAATAACTCTAATCACGACTTGTAGTGTGTCCTAAGGGAACTTGCAGTACTTTACTCCTACTTTTCTGGGTTCTGGGGTGGGGTATTTTACTTACCTTTCTGGGTTTCTTACTCTCCAGCGTTTCCCTACACACTACACTTGCCTAGGGGGGAATTTGTGATTCACATCCCTCTTACTTAGTATATGCTTTGTGTTGCCCCTAGACCAGGGTTGTGCAAAGTCGGTCCTGGAGAGCTGGGTCCATGGCAGATTTTTAGCATATCCACGTTTAGTAAAAACGTAGATTTCTGAAACATCTTTTTATGGTCGAACCTGCGTTGCATGCGTTTGCGCATGCGTCTCGCAGCAAGACGCTTTAGTGTTTAGAAAAGGGCTCGGAGCCCTGTCGACGTCACGTCAGTGTTTTTCATTGGTTCGTGGGCTTGCCTATTAAAATCTGCTTGCTTTCATTAGTCGAAGGCATGCATACGTCATGCCTTTTCCGGTGGCTAGCCCTCCTTGAGCGCATTGACCAAGTACAGAAAACATGCGAGGCTTGCTGTTTTCTGTCCGGCTCGTGGACTACTTTTTCTCTAATTTACTAGGGTGATTTCGCTTGGCAGAAGTCGAGCGCTTTACACAATTAATTGCACTTTTTCGGTTATGTACATAAATGCACTTTTGCCGATAGGTGAATAGTCGGGTTAGGAGTTTACAACGCTATCACCTCTAACATGAGCAAACGTGAGACCCGTTGCATTGCAAATGCTTATTTCTAAATGTGGATATGCTAAAAACCTGGCATGGACCCGGCTCTCCAGGACCGACGTTGCAGAACCCTGCCCTAGGCCTTTTGCATTCTATTGTGTTTTCTACTGTTTGAACTATTCTATGCTTGTTTACTTACCTGATATTTGTGTCAAGTGCATATATTGTGTATAATGCTTACCTGCAGTAGGAGTTTTGCCTCTAAGATAATTTTGGCCTTGTGTCACCCAAATAAATTACCTTTGTCTTTACTTGTGTATATGTATTGTGTAACTATAAGTGGTATTGCAGGAGCTTTGCATGTCTCCTAGTTCAGCCTTGGCTGCTCTGCAACAGCTACCTCTAGACAGCCTAAGCTGCTAGAACACTGCCTACATTTCACTAATAAGGGATACCTGGATCTGGTATAAGGTGTAAGTACCTTAGGTACCCACTACAAACCAGGCCAGCCTCCTACATTGGTGGTGCAGCAGTGGGATAACTACTTGCAATTGCTTTACCACTTTGTTACTGGTGCTTTGCACAAGAAAAGCATGCTCCAATACCTAGAGCTTTACATACTGTAGGAGGCTGGCCTGGCTTATAGTGGGCACCTTGTGCCAGGTCCAGTTATCCCTTATTAGTAGATTAGTAGTGTTCTAGCTGCTTAGGCTGGTAGAGGTAGCTATAGCAGAGCAGCTTAGGCTGAACTAGGAGACATGCAAAGCTCCTACTATACAAATAATATCATTTAGCACTATATCATAAGAATCACAATACTCAGAGTTACTAAAAATAAAGGTACTTTATTTTAGTGACAATGTGCCAAAAGTATCTCAGAGGATATACTCCCTTAGTAGGTAAGTAATATACACAAAATATACACACAGAAACCAAAATCAAGTAAGTAACAGTTAGAAAAGTAGTGCAAACACTGTAGAACACAATAGAGTGTAATAGGAGAAAATAGGCCTAGGGGCAACACAAACCATATACTCCAAAAGTGGAATGCGAAGCACGAATGGACCCCAGGCCTAGTGTAGTGTGTAGAGGGTCGCTGGGAGTGTAAGAAAACACTAAGGGTATCCAAGATAATCCACCCCAAGACCCTGAAAAGTAGGAGTAAACCTACTACCCCAGAAAGACAGTAAAGTCGAGATAGGGGATTCTGCAAAGACAACAACTGACTGCAAGGCACTGAAGATGGATTTCTGGACCTGAGGACCTGTAAAGGAAGGGGACCAAGTCCAAGAGTCGCACAAGTGTCCAGGGGGGGCAGGAGCCCACTAAATCCCGGATGAAGGTGCAAAAGGGCTGCCTCTGGGTGGAAGAAGCTGAAGATTCTGAAACAACGGAAGGTGCCAGGAACTTCTCCTTTCGTCAGAAGATGTCCCACGGCGTGCTGGAGGATGCAGAGTTGTTTCCATGCAGAAAGACCGCAAACAAGCCTTGCTAGCTGCAAGAGTCACAGTTGAGGATTTTGGGTGCTGCCATGGCCCAGGAAGGACCAGGAGGTCGCCCCTTGAGGAGGGGACAGAGGGGGTGCTCAGCAACACGGAGAGCCCACACATAAGCAGGCAGCATGCGCAGAAGCATCTGAACAGGCGTTCAGAAGATCTGAGCACGACAGGCGACTCAGCACAACAAAAGGGAGTCCCACGAAGTTGGAGTCCAACTCAGTGAGTTGGGCAATGCAGGACAGAGTGCTGGGGACCTGGGTTAGGCTGTGCACAAAGGAAGTCTTGCAAAAGTGCACAGAAGCCCTAGCAGCTGCAGTTCACGCAGTACACAGGATTACTGTCTGGCGTGGGGAGACAAGGACTTACCTCCACCAAATTTGGACAGAAGGGCAACTGGACTGTCGCGGACACTTGGATCCAGCTCCTGTGTTCCAGGGACCATGCTTGTCAAGATGAGAGGGGACCCAGAGGACCGGTGATGCAGAAGTTTGGTGCCTGCGTTGGCAGGGGGAAGATTCCGTCGACCCACGGGAGATTTCTTCTTGGTTTCCAGTGCAGGGTGAAGGCAGACAGCCCTCAGAGCATGCACCACCAGGAAACAGTTGAGAAAGCCGGCAGGATGACGCGCTACAATGTTGCTAGTAGTCTTCTTGCTACTATGTTGCGGTTTTGCAGGCATCCTGGAGCAGTCAGCGGTCGATCCTTGGCAGAAGTCGAAGAGGGAAGTGCAGAGGAACTCTGGTGAGCTCTTGCATTCGTTATCTGGTGAGATACCCACAGGAGAGACCCTAAATAGCCCTCAGAGGAGGATTGGCTACAGAGAAAGGTAAGCACCTATCAGGAGGGGTCTCTGACGTCACCTGCTGGCACTGGCCACTCAGAGCTGTCCATTGTGCCCTCACACCTCTGCATCCAAGATGGCATAGGTCTGGGACACACTGGAGGAGCTCTGGGCACCTCGTATATGTTTTTCTAATGAAAAGCACCAAATGACAAAGTGGTAAAGCAGTTGCAAGTACTTATCCCATCGCTGCACCACCAATGTAGGAGGCTGGCCTGGCTTATAGTGGGTACCAATGGTACTTACACCCTGTGCCAGGTCCAGACATCCCTTATTAGTAGAATAGAGGTGTTCTAGCAGCTTAGGCTGATAAAAGGTAGCTATGGCAAAGCAGCTTAGGCTGAACTAGGAGACATGTAAAGCTCCTACTACACCACTTATATCATATGCACAATATCATAAGAAAACACAACACACAGAGTTACTAAAAATAAAGGTACTTTATTTTTATGACAATATGGCAAAAGTATCTCACTGAGCATCCGCAGTAAGAAGATAAGTTATATACACAAGTTATATGTACACAAACCCAAATTAGGTAAGTAAGAGCAAGAAAAGTAATGCAAACAGTGTAGAATTACAATAGGTTGCAATAGGAGCACATAGGTATAGGGGCAACACAAACCATATACTCCAAAAGTGGAATGCGAACCACAAATGGACCCCAGCTCTATGTGAGCTTGTAGAGGGTTGCTGGGACTGTAAGAAAACAGTGAGGGTTAGAAAAATACCCCACCCCAAGACCCTGAAAAGTAGGAGTAAAGTACACTTACTACCCACAGAGAGCACAGAAGTCGTGATAGGGGGATTCTGCAGGAAGAACAAACACCAGCAGTGCACTGACAACGGATTTCCGGACCTGAGTACCTGTAAGACAAGGGGACCAAGTTCAATAGTCGCGACAGTGTCCAGGGGGGGCAGGAGCCCAGGAAACCCCAGCTGAAGGTGCAAGGAAGCTGCCACCTGTTGGAAGAAGCTTGGAGTTCTGCAAGAAGGAAGAGGACTAGGGACTTCTCCTTTGGAAGACTGATGTCCCACGTCGCGATGAAGCTTGCAGAGGTGTTCCCACGCAGAAAGACCGCAAACAAGCCTTACTAGCTGCAAGGGTCGTAGTAGAGGTTTTTGGGTGCTGCTGAGGACCAGGAAGGATCAGGATGTCGCCTTTTGGAGGAGGAGACAGAGGGGGTGCTCAGCAACTCAGAGAGCTCTCACAGAAGCAGGCAGCACCCGCAGAAGTACCCCAACAGGCACCTAGAAGAAAAGTGAACCGGAGTCCACACGAAGTTACAAAAGGGAGTCCCACGACGTCAGAGGACAACTCAGGAGGTCATGCACTGCAGGAAGGAGTGTCAGGGACCCAGGCTTGGCTGTGCACGAAGGAAATCCTGGAAGAGTGCACAGCAGCCGGAGCAGCTGCAAATCACGCGGTACCCAGCAATGCAGTCTAGCGTGGGGAGGCAAGGACTTACCTCCACCAAACTTGGACTGAAGAGTCACTGGACTGTGGGAGTCTCTTGGACAGAGTTGCTGAGTTCCAGGGACCACGCTTGTCGTGCTGAGAGGGGACCCAGAGGACTGTTGATGCAGTCTTTTTGGTGCCTGCGTTAGCAGGGGGAAGATTCCGTCGATCCACGGAAAATTGCTTCGGAGCTTCTGGTGCAGGGTGAAGGCAGGCTACCCCAGAACATGCACCACGAGGAAACAGTCAAGAAAGCCGGCAGGATTAGGCGCTACAATGTTGCTGGTAGTTGTCTTGCTACTTTATTGCAGTTTTGAAGGCGTCCTGGAGCAGTCAGCGGCCGATCCTTAGTAGAAGGTGAAGAGGGAGATGCAGAGGAACTCTGGTGAGCTCTTGCATTTGTTTATCTGAAGAATTCCCCAAAGCAGAGACCCTAAATAGCCAGAAAAGGAGGTTTGGCTACCAGGTTAGGAGGATTGGCTACCAAGAGAGGTAAGAGCCTATCAGAAGGAGCCTCTGACGTCACCTGCTGGCACTGGCCACTCAGAGCAGTCCAGTGTGCCCCCAACACCTCTGTTTTCAAGATGGCAGAGGTCTGGGACACACTGGAGAAGCTCTGGGCACCTCCCCTGGGAGGTACTGGTCAGGGGAGTGGTCACTCCCCTTTCATTTGTACAGTTTCGCGCCAGAGCAGGGCTGGGGGATCCCTGAACGGGTATAGACTGGCTTGTGCAGAGATGGGCACCATCTGTGCCCATCAAAGCATTTCCAGAGGCTGGGGGAGGCTACTCCTCCCCAGCCCTTCACACCTATTTCCAAAGGGAGAGGGTGAAACACCCTCTCTCAGAGGAAATCCTTTGTTCTGCCTTCCTGTGCCAGGGCTGCCTGGACCCCAGGAGGGCAGAAACCTTTCTGAGGGGTTGGCGGCGGCAGCAGCAGCAGCAGTGGAGACCCCAGAAAGGCAGTTTGGCAGTACCCAGGTTCTGTGCTAAAGACTCAGGCCCCATACCAGAATGGTATGGGGGTGACAATTCCATGACCTTAGACATGTTACATGGCCATGTTCGGAGTTACCATTGTCACGCTATACATGGGTAGTGACCTATTTATAGTGCACGCGTGTAATGGTGTCCCCGCACACAACGTCCGGGGAATTTGCCCAGAACGATGTGGGGGCACCTTGGCTAGTGCCAGCGTGCCCACACACTAAGTAACTTGGCACCCAACCTTCACCAGGTGAAGGTTAGACATATAGGTGACTTATAAGTTACTTATGTGCAGTGGTAAATGGCTGTGAAATAACGTGGACTTAATTCACGCAGGCTGCAGTGGCAGGACTGTGTAAGAATTGTCAGAGCTCCCTATGGGTGGCAAAATAAATGCTGCAGCCCATAGGGATCTCGGGAACCCCTCAGTACTATATACAAGGGAATTATATGGGTGTACCAGTATGCCAATGTGAATTGGTCAATTTACTCACTAGCCTGTTAGTGACAAATTTCGAAAGCAGAGAGAGCATAACCACTGAGGTTCTGGTTAGCAGAGCCTCAGAGAGACAGTTAGGCATCACACAGGGAACACATACAGGGCACACTTATGAGCACTGGGGCCCTGCCTGGCAGGGTCCCAGTGACACATAGACTAAAACAACGTATATACAGTGAAATATGGGGGTAACATGCCAGGCAAGATGGTACTTTCCTACACAACCCCCTCCAAACAAGTGACAATAAGGCTAACCTTGCCCAGATGAGTCTTCATTGTCTAAGTGGAAATATCTGGAGAGTCCATCTGCCTTGGAGTGGGTACTCCCAGGTCTATGTTCCACCGTATAGTACATTCCCTGTAGAGATATGGACCACCTCAACAATTTTGGATTTTCACCTTTCATTTGTTTTAGCCAAAGTAGAGGTTTGTGGTCTGTCTGAACAATAAAGTGAGTGCCAAACAGGTATGGCCTCAACGTTTTCAGTGCCCAGACCACAGCAAAGGCCTCCCTCTCTATGGCATACCAACACTTTTCTCTAGGGGTCAACCTTCTGCTGATAAAAGCAACTGGTTGATCCTGGCCCTCAGAATTCAGTTGTGATAAGACTGCCCCTACCCCTTATTCAGATGCATCAGTTTTGACAATGAATTTCTTGGAGTAACATGGGCTTTTTAGGACAGGTGCAGAGCACATGGCCTGTTTGAGCTCCTCAAACGCTTTCTGACAGCTAGCTGTCCATAATACCTTTTTAGGCATTTTCTTACTTGTGAAATCATCAAGAGGGGCAGCTATGGAGCCATAGTTTTTTAATGAATCTCATGTAATACCCTGTGAGGCCTAAGAAGGCTCTCACCTGGGTCTGAGTTGTAGTGGGGACCCAATCCATGATTGTCTGGATTTTCCCCTGAAGTAGTGCAATCTGTTCTCCACCTACCTGGTGTCCCAGATAAACCACCTTACCCTGCCCTATCTGGCACTTTGAGGCCTTGATAGTGAGGCCTGGCTTTTGCAGGGCCTCCAAACTTTCCAAAGGGCATCACTGTAAATTGGTAGTGCCCTCCTATAGTTGAAAATGCAGTCTTTGGTTTAGCATCCTCAGCCAATTTGATCTGCCAATACCCTGCAGTCAAATCAAAGGTGCTAAGATACTTGGCAGATGCCAGTGTATCAATGAGCTCATCTGTCCTGGGTATAGGGTGAGCATCAGTTTTTGTTAACTGATTGAGACCTCTGTAGTCTACACAAAACCTCATCTCCCTCTTTCCATCTTTGGTGTGAGGTTTTGGTACAAGCACCACTGTGCTAGCCCATGGGCTTTCAGAAGGCTCAATCACTCCTAGATCCAACATCTTCTGTACCACTTGTTTTATGCAGTCCCTGACATGGTCAGGCTGCCTATAAATCTTACTCTTGACAGGCAGGCTGTCACCAGTATCAATTGTATGTTCACACCAAGATGTTGTACCTGGCACAATTGAAAAGAGGTCAGAAAATTGTCCAAGGAGATTGATGCAGTTGTCTTTCTGTTCTGCAGTCAGACAATCTGCCAAAACTACTCCCTCCACTAAAGCATCAGTTTCAGTGGTGGAAAAGAGATCAGGGAGAGGGTCACTCTCTTCTTCCTGTCCCTCATCTGTTGCCATGAGCAGGGTGAGATCAGCCCTGTCATAGTAGGGTTTTAGGCGGTTGACATGAATCACCCTAAGGGGACTCCTGGCAGTGCCCAGGTCTACCAAATAGGTGACCTCACCCTTTTTCTCAACAATTAGATGGGGTCCACTCCATTTGTCCTGGAGTGCTCTTGGGGCCACAGGCTCCAATACCCACACCTTCTGTCCTGGTTGGTACTGGATCAGAACAGCCTTCTGGTCATGCCATTGCTTTTGCAGCTTCTGGCTGGCCTGAAGGTTTTTACTGGCCTTTTTCATGTACTCGGTCATTCTGGATCTTGGGCCAAGTACATAGTCTACTATGTCCTGTTTAGGAGCTTTTAAAGGTTGTTCCCAACCCTCCTTTACAAGAGTGAGTGGACCTCTTACAGGGTACCCAAAGAGGAGTTCAAAGTGGCTGAAGCCCACTCCTTTCTGGGGTACCTCCCTGTAAGCAAAAAGGAGGCAAGGTAACAGGACATCCCATCTCCTTCTGAGTTTTTCAGGGAGTCCCATTATCATACCTTTGAGAGTTTTATTAAACCTCCCTACCAGTCCATTAGTCTGTGGGTGATAAGGAGTGGTGAACTTGTAGGTAACACCCCATTCCTTCCACATTGCTTTCAAGTATGCAGACATAAAGTTGCTACCTCTGTCTGATACAACCTCTTTAGGAAAACCCACCCTGAAAAAGATTCCCAGGAGGGCCTTTGCCACTGCAGGGGCTGTAGTGGTCCCTAGAGAAATTGCTTCAGGATATCTTGCGGCATGGTCCACAACCACCAAGATAAACCTATTGCCTGAAGCAGTAGGAGGGTCAAGGGGGCCAACTATGTCAACCCCTACCCTTTCAAAGGGCACCCCAACCACAGGTAGTGGAATAAGGGGAGCCTTTGGAGTGCCACCAGTCTTGCCACTGGCTTGGCAGGTCACACAAGACTTGCAAAAATCTTTAGTGTCCTCTGACATCCTAGGCCAGTGAAACAGGGGGACAAGCCTTTCCCATGTTTTGATCTGGCCCAAATGCCAAGCCAAAGGAATGTCATGTGCAAGAGTTAGGAGGAACTCTCTGTACTGCAGGGGAATGACCAATCTCCTGGCTGCTCCAGGTTTTGGGTCCCTTGAGTCGGTGTACAAGAGGTTGTCCTTCCAGTAAACTCTATGTGAGTCACTGACATCCCCATTTTGCTGTTTGAGAGCTTGCTGTCTGAGACCCTCTAATGTGGGACAGGTTTGCTGTTGCACACTCCGCTCTTCCCTGGCAGGCCCCCCTCCACCCAAAGGCTCAGCAGTGTCTGCTGCCAGCTCATCTGGTGAAGGTTCTGCACAAGGAGGAAATTCCTGTTCCTCAGAAGGAGAATCACCTGTAGAGGGAGAGATAGTGGGTAGGGATTTAGCCTTGCTACCCCTAGCTTTAGGGAGCACTTGGTCCATTGTTCCAGGATCCAAGTTACCCTGTCCTTTTTGCTTTTTGGCCTGAGCCCTGGTTAAAGCACAAATATGCCCAGGAATGCCCAGCATTGCTGCATGAGTCTCCAACTCCACTTCTGCCCAAGCTGATGTCTCTAAATTGTTCCCTAGTAGACAGTCTACAGGTAAATCTGAGGCAACCACAACTTTCTTTGGACCAGTAATACCCCCTCCCCCCCAGTTGAGATTCATAACAGCCATGGGGTGGCTAAGAGTGTTGGTATGAGCGTCTGTCACTTGGTACTGCTGACCAAGTAGGTGTTGCTCAGGGTGGACCAGTGTAGGAAGTTGGCTCTGTATGTACTATTTCAAAGTAAGAAATAGCATGCACAGAGTCCAAGGGTTCCTCTTAGAGGTAAGATAGTGGCAAAAAGAGATAATTCTAATGCTCTATTTTGTGGTAGTGTGGTCGAGCAGTAGGCTTATCAGAGGGTAGTGTTAAGCATTTGTTGTACATACACACAGGCAATAAATGGGGAACACACACTCAAAGACAATTCCAGGCCAATAGGTTTTTGTATAGAAACATATCTTTTCTTAGTTTATTTTAAGAACCACAGGTTCAAGATTTACAATCAATACTTTAAATGAAAGGTATTTCACTCACATATCATAGGAACTTTGAATCAGCAAAATAGCATGTACAGTTTTGGCAAAAAGGGCAATAAGCTATTTTTAAACTAGACACTGCAATTTTCAACAGTTCCTGGGGGATGTAAGTATTGGTTAGTTTTGCAGGTAAGTAAAACACCTACAGGGTTCAAAGTTGAGTCCAAGGTAGCCCACCGTTGGGGGTTCAGAGCCACCCCAAAGTTACCACACCAGCAGCTCAGGGCCGGTCAGGTGCAGAGGTCAAAGTGGTGCCCAAAACGCTTAGGCTTCAATGGAGAAGAGGGTGCCCCGGTTCCAGTCTGCCAGCAGGTAAGTACCCGCGAATTCGGAGGGCAGACCAGGGGGATTTTGTAGGGCACCGGGGGGGGGGGAGACACAAGTCAGCACAAAAAGTACACCCTCAGCGGCACAGGGGCGGCCGGGTGCAGAGTGCAAACAGGCGTCGGGTTTGCAATTGGTTTCAATGGGAGACCCAGGGGTCTCTTCAGCGAAGCAAGCAGGCAAGGGGGGGGGTTCCTCGGGGTAGCCACCACCTGGGCAAGGGAGAGGGCCACCTGGGGGTCACTTCTGCACTGGAGGTCGGATCCTTGAGGCCCTGGGGGCTGCGGGTGCAGTGTCTTTACCAGGCGTCGGGTTCTTTGAAGCAGGCAGTTGCGGTCAGGGGGAGCCTCTGGATTCCCTCTGCAGGCGTCGCTGGGGGTGGCTCAGGGGGTCAACTCTGGCTACTCACAGGGTTGCAGTCGCTGGGGAGTCCTCCCTGTAGTGTTGGTTCTCCGCAGGTCGAGCCGGGGGCGTCGGGTGCAGAGTGGAAAGTCTCACGCTTGCGGCGGGAAACGTGTGGTCTTTAAAAGTTGCTTCTTTGTTGCAAAGTTGCAGTCTTTGTGGAACAGGGCCGCTGTCCTCTGGAGTTCTTGGTCCTTTTAGATGCAGGGTAGTCCTCTGATGCTTCAGAGGTCACTGGACGCTGGGGGACGCGTCGCTGTTGCAGTTTTTCTTGAAGTGGGGAGACAGGCCGGTAGGGCTAGGGCCAAAGCAGTTGGTGTCTCCGTCTTCTCTGCAGGGCTTCAGGTCAGCAGTCCTTCTTCGTCTTCAGGTTGCAGGAATCTCTCTTACTCGCTTCTGGGAGCCCCTAAATACTCAATTTAGGGGTGTGTTTAGGTCTGGGGGGTTAGTAGCCAATGTCTACTAGCCCTGAGGGTGGCTACACCCTCTTTGTGCCTTCTCCTTGAGGGGAGGGGGGCACATCCCTAATCCTATTGGGGGAATCCTCCATCTGCAAGATGGAGGATTTCTAAAAGTCAGAGTCACCTCAGCTCAGGACTGTAGGAAAGTACCATCTTGCCTGGCATGTTACCCCCATATTTCACTGTATATATGTTGTTTTAGTGTATGTGTCACTGGGACCCTGCCAGCCAGGGCCCCAGTGCTCATAAGTGTGCCCTGTATGTGTTCCCTGTGTGATGACTAACTGTCTCACTGAGGCTCTGCTAACCAGAACCTCAGTGGTTATGCTCTCTCTGCTTTCTAAATTGTCACTAACAGGCTAGTGACCAATTTCACCAATTCACATTGGCATACTGGAACACCCTTATAATTCCCTAGTATATGGTACTGAGGTACCCAGGGTATTGGGGTTCCAGGAGATCCCTATGGGCTGCAGCATTTCTTTTGCCACCCATAGGGAGCTCTGACAATTCTTACACAGGCCTGCCACTGCAGCCTGAGTGAAATAAAGTCCACGTTATTTCACAGCCATTTACCACTGCACTTAAGTAACTTATAAGTCACCTATATGTCTAACCTTCACCTGGTGAAGGTTGGGTGCAAAGTTACTTAGTGTGGGGGAACCCTGGTACTAGCCAAGGTGCCCCCACATCGTTCAGGGCAAAATCCCCGGACTTTGTGAGTGCGGGGACACCATTACACGCGTGCACTATACATAGGTCACTACCTATGTATAGCGTCACAATGGTAACTCCGAACATGGCCATGTAACATGTCTAAGATCATGGAATTGTCACCCCAATGCCATTCTGGCATTGGGGATACAATTCCATGATCCCCCGAGTCTCTAGCACAGACCCGGGTACTGCCAAACTGCCTTTCCCGGGGTTTCACTGCAGCTGCTGCCAACCCCTCAGACAGGTTTCTGCCCTCCTGGGGTCCAGCCAGGCCTGGGCCAGGAAGGCAGAACAAAGGACTTCCTCAGAGAGAGGGGGTTACACCATCTCCCTTTGGAAAAAGGTGTCAGGGCTGGGGAGGAGTAGCCTCCCCCAGCCTCTGGAAATGCTTTAATGGGCACAGATTGTGCCCATCTCTGCACAAGCCAGTCTACACCGGTTCAGGGATCCCCCAGCCCTGCTCTGGCGCAAAACTGGACAAAGGAAAGGGGAGTGACCACTCCCCTGACCTGCACCCCCCAGGGGAGGTGCCCAGAGCTCCTCCAGCGTGCCCCAGACCTCTGCCATCTTGTATTCAGAGGTGTGCTGGCACACTGGACTGCTCTGAGTGGCCTGGGCCAGCAGGTGACGTCAGAGACTCCTTCTGATAGGCGGTTACCTGTGTTACTAGCCTATCCTCCTTCCTAGGTAGCCAAACCTCCTTTTCTGGCTATTTAGGGTCTCTGCTTTGGGTAATTCTTCAGATACCGAATGCACGAGCTCACCAGAGTTCCTTTGCACTTCTCTCTTCACCTTCTGCCAAAGGATTGACCGCTGACTGCTCAGGACGCCTGCAAAACCACAACAAAGTAGCCAAGACGACTACTGCAACCTTGTATCGCTTCATCCTGCCGGCTTTCTCGCTGTTTCCTGGTGGTGCATGCTCTGGGGGTAGCCTGCCTCCTTCTTGTACCAGGAGCTCTGAAGAAATCTCCCGTGGGTCGACGGAATCTTCCCCCTGCAACCGCAGGCAACAAAAGACTGCATCACCGGTCCTCTGTGTCCCCTCTCGGCACGACGAGTGTGGTCCCTGGAACTCAGCAACTCTGTCCAAGTGACTCCCACAGTCCAGTGACTCTTCAGTCCAAGTTTGGTGGAGGTAGATCCTTGCCTCCCCACGCTAGACTGCATTGCTGGGTACCGCGTGATTTGCAGCTGCCCGGCTCCTGTGCACTCTTCCAGGATTTCCTTCGTGCACAGCCAAGCCTGGGTCCCGACACTCTAACCTGCAGTGCACAACCTTCTGAGTTGTCCTCCGGCGTCGTGGGACTCCCTTTTCTGACTTCGGGTGGACTCCGGTTCACTCCTCTTCCAAGTGCCTGTTCCGGTACTTCTGCGGATGCTGCCTGCTTCTGTGAGGGCTCCCTGACTTGCTGGGCGCCCCCTCTGTCTCCTCATCCAAGTGGCGACATTCTGGTCCCTCCTGGGCCACAGCAGCATCCAAAAACCCTAACTGCGACCCTTGCAGCTAGCAAGACTTGTTTGCGGGCTTTCTGCGTGGGAACACCTCTGCAAGCTTCTTCACGACGTGGGACATCCATCCTCCAAAGGGGAAGTTCCTAGTCCTCTTCGTTCTTGCAGAATCCACAGCTTCTACCATCCGGTGGCAGCTTCTTTGCACCCTCAGCTGGCATTTCCTGGGCATCTGCCCTCTCTCGACATTGTCGCGACTCTTGGACTTGGTCCCCTTGTTTCACAGGTACTCAGGTCCGGAAATCCACTGTTGTTGCATTGCTGGTGTTGGTCTTCCTTGCAGAATACCCCTATCACGACTTCTGTGCTCTCTGGGGGATATAGGTGCACTTTACACCTACTTTTCAGGGTCTTGGGGTGGGCTATTTTTCCAACCCTCACTGTTTTCTTACAGTCCCAGCGACCCTCTACAAGCTCACATAGGTTTGGGGTCCATTCGTGGTTCGCATTCCACTTCTAGAGTATATGGTTTGTGTTGCCCCTATACCTATGTGCTCCTATTGCAATCTACTGTAACTTTACATTGCTTGCATTACTTCTTTTTGCTATTACTGCATATTTTTGGTATTGTGTACATATATCTTGTGTATATTTGGCATCCTCATACTGGGGGTACTCACTGAGATACTTTTGGCATATTGTCATAAAAATAAAGTACCTTTATTTTTAGTATAACTGTGTATTGTGTTTTCTTATGATATTGTGCATATGACACCAGTGGTATAGTAGGAGCTTTGCATGTCTCCTAGTTCAGCCTAAGCTGATCTGCTATAGCTACATTCTATCAGCCTAAGCTGCTAGAAACACCTCTTCTACACTACTAAGGGATAACTGGACCTGGTACAGAGTGTAAGTACCCCTTGGTACCCACTACAAGCCAGGCCAGCCTCCTACAAGGACACCTTAGGGGTTGTCCTGACTGGCCAGTGACGACTCCTTGTTTCTCTTATTATCTCCTCCGGCCTTGCTGCCAAAAGTGGGGCCATGGCCGGAGGGGGCGGGCATCTCCACTAGCTGGAATGCCCTGTGGCACTGTAACAAAGGGGGTGAACCTTTGAGGCTCACCGCCAGGTGTTACAGTTCCTGCAGGGGGAGGTGAGAAGCACCTCCACCTAGTAGAGGCTTTATTACTAGCCACAGAGTGACAAAGGCACTCTCCCCATGTGGCCAGCAACATGGCTGGTGTGTGGCTGGCTGGCAAAACTAGTCAGGGTACACTGGAAGTCAGGTATGTTTTCAGGGGGCATCTCTAAGATGCCCTCTGGGATGTATTTCACAATAAAATGTACAGTGGCATCAGTGTGCATTTTTTTGTGCTGAGAAGTTTGATACCAAACTTCCCAGTTTTCAGTGTAGCCATTATGGTGCTGTGGAGTTCGTGTATGACAGACTCCCAGACCAAATACTCTTATGGCTACCCTGCACTTACAATGTCTAAGGTTTTGTTTAGACACTGTAGGGGCATAGTGCTCATGCACTTATGCCCTCACCCATGGTATAGTGTACCCTGCCGTAGGGGTGTAAGGCCTGCTAGAGGGGTGACTTAGCTATGCCAGGGGCAGTGTGAGGTTGGCATGGCACCCTGAGGGGGGTGCCATGTCGACTTAGTCATTTTTTCCCCACCAGCACACACAAGCTGGCAAGCAGTGTGTCTGTGCTGAGTGAGGGGTCCCCAGGGTGGCATAAGACATGCTGCAGCCCTTAGAGACCTTCCTTGGCATCAGGGCCCTTGGTACCAGGGGTACCAGCTACAAGGGACTTACCTGGATGCCAGGGTGTGCCAATTGTGGAGAAAAAAGGTACAGGTTAGGGAAAGAATACTGGTGCTGGGACTTGGTTAGCAGGCCTCAGCACACTTTCAAATCATAACTTGGCATCAGCAAAGGCAAAAAGTCAGGGGGTAACCATGCCAAGGAGGCATTTCCTTACAACCAGTTTCTCAATGACCATAGTTTCAGCTATTTTTCTAACCCTCACTGATTTCTTACAGTCCCTGCGACCCTCTACCTCTACAAGCTCACATAGGTTTGGGGTCCATTCATTGTTCGCATTCCACTTTTGGAGTATATGGTTTGTGTTGCCCCTATACCTATGTGCTCCTATTGCAATCTATTGTAATTCTACACTGTTTGCATTACTTTTCTTGCTATTGCTTACATAATTTTGGTTTGTGTACATATATCTTGTGTATATAACTTATCCTCATACTGAGGGTACTCACTGAGATACTTTTGGCATATTGTCATAAAAATAAAGTACATTTATTTTTTGTAACTCTGTGTATTGTGTTTTCTTATGATATTGTGCATATGACACCAGTGGTATAGTAGGAGCTTTACATGTCTCCTAGTTCAGCCTAAGCTGCTTTGCCATAGCTACCTTCTATCAGCCTAAGCTGCTAGAAACACCTCTTCTACACTAATAAGGGATAACTGGACCTGCCACAAGGTGTAAGTACCTCTGGTACCCACTACAAGCCAGGCCAGCCTCCTACACCTCCTCTGGGGTATTCTTCAGATAACGAATGGAAGAGCTCACCAGAGTTCCTCTGCACTTTCCCTTTTCGACTTCTACCAAAGATCAACTGCTGACTGCTCCAGGACGCCTGCAAAACCGCAACAAAGTAGCAAGATGACCACCAGCAACATTGTAGCGCCTCATCCTGCCGGCTTTCTCGACTGTTTCCTGGTGGTACATGCTCTGGGGATCATTTGCCTTCACCCTGCACTGGAAGCCAAGAAGAAAACTCCTGTGGGTCGACGGAATCTTCCCCCTGCTACTGCAGGCACCAAAAGACTGCATCACCGGTCCTCTGGGTCCCCTCTGATCCTGACTAGCGTGGTCCCTGGAACACAAGTACTCTATCCAAGTGACTCCCACAGTCCAGTGATCCTTCAGTCCAAGTTTTGTGGAGGTAAGTCCGTGCCTCCCCACGCTAGACTGCAAACCTCTGTACTGCGTGATTTGCAGCTGCTCCGGCTTCTGTGCACTTCTCCAAGGATTCCTTTGTGCACGCCCTAGCCTGGGTCCCCAGCACTCGGTCCTGCAGTGCTCAACCCTCTGAGTTGGACTCCGATGTCGTGGGACCTGTAGAAGGCTGGCCTGGCTTGTAGTGGGTACCAGAGGTACTTACTGTAGGAGGCTGGCCTGGTTTGTAGTGGTACCAAGGGGTACTTACACTCTGCACCAGGTCCAGTTATCCCTTATTAGTGTAGAAGAGGTGTCTAGCAGCTTAGGCTGATAGAAAAGGGTTGCTTAGCAGAGCAGCTTAGGCTGAACTAGGAGACGTGTGAAGCTCCTACTATACCACTGGTGTCATATGCACAATATCATAAGAAAACACAATACACAGATATACTAAAAATAAAGGTACTTTATTTTTATGACAATATGCCAAAAGTATCTCAGTGAGTACCCTCAGTATGAGGATATATGTACACAATACCAAAAATATGCAGTAATAGAAATAGAAAGCAATGCAAGCAATGTACAGTCACAATAGATTGCAATGAGAGCACATAGGGATAGGGGCAACACAAACCATATACTCTAGAAGTGGAATGCGAACCACGAATGGACCCCAAACCTATGTGACCTTGTAGAGGGTCGCTGGGACTGTAGTAAAACAGTGAGGGTTAGAAAAATAGCCCACCCCAAGACCCTGAAAAGTGGGGTGCAAAGTGCACCTAAGTTCCCCAGAGAGCACAGAAGTCGTGATAGGGGAATTCTGCAAGGAAGACCAACACCAGCAATGCAACAATGATGGATTTCCAGACGAGAGTACCTGTGGAACAAGGGGACCAAGTCCAAAAGTCACGATCAAGTCGGGAGAAGGCAGATGCCCAGGAAATGCCAGCTGTGGGTGCAAAGAAGCTGCCACCGGATGGTAGAAGCTGTGGATTCTGCAAGAACGAAGAGGACTAGGAACTTCCCCTTTGGAGGATGGATGTCCCAAGTCGTGAAGAAGCTTGCAGAGGTGTTTCCGTGCAGAAAGACCGCAAACAAGCCTTGCTAGCTGCAAGGGTCGCGGTTAGGGTTTTTGGATGCTGCTGTGGCCCAGGAGGGACCAGGATGTCGCCAATTGCGTGAGGAGACAGAGGGGCGCTGTTGGACTTTTGCTTATGCAGGGTCATCCTGAATCTTTTTGCCTCCTGCCTCCTATTTTTTTTCTGACCTGTCGCTGTTGGCTTTTGAACTCTGAGCACTTTCTCACTGCTAACCAGTGCTAAAGTGCATATGCTCTCCGTGTAAATTGTACGTAATTGGTTCTCCATGATTGGCATATTTGTTTTACTGTTAAGTTGCACTAGAGGTGCCCAGGGCCTGTAAATCAAATGTTACTAGTGGGCCTGCAGCACTGGTTGTGCCACCCACACAAGTAACCCTGTAATCATGTCTCAGACCTGCCACTGCAGTGTCTGTAAGTGTATTTTTACACTGTAAATTCGACTTGGCAAGTGTACCCACTTGCCAGGCCTAAACCTTCCCTTTTCTTACATGTAAGGCACCCCTAAGGTAGGCCCTAGGTAGCCCCAAGGGCAGGGTGCAGTGTATGGATAAGGTGGGACATATAGTAATGTGGTTTATATGTCCTGACAGTGAAATACTGCCAATTTTGTTTTTCACTGTTGCAAGGCCTGTCTCTCTCATAGGATAACATGGGGGCTACCTTTAAATATGATTAAAGTGTAGATTCCCCTAGAGAGTAGATGGACATGTGGAGTTTGGGGTCCCTGAACTCACAATTTAAAAATACATCTTTTAGTAAAGTTGATTTTGAGATTGTGCGTTTGAAAATGCCACTTTTAGAAAGTGGGCATTTTCTTGCTTAAACCATTCTGTGACTCTGCCGTGTTTGTGGATTCCCTGTCTGGGTCAGTTTGACAGTTGGGTTGTTTTTCACCTCACACCAGACAGTGACACAAAGGGAGCTGGGGTGTAACCTGCATTTCCTGATTAGCCATCTCTGCTAGGAGGGAGGGGTGGGGTGGTCACTCTCATCTGAAAGGACTGTGCCTGCCTCTGACAATGCCGGCTCCAACCCCCTGCTGTGTGTCTGATGCCTTGCCTGGGCAAGGCAGGATTTCACAAGTAGGTGTGAGTCCCCTTTGAAGAAAGGTGACTTCAAAGACTAAAATGGGTATAAGAAGGCCATCCAAATCTACAGACTTTAGAAACACTTCTGGAACCAAGACGAACCTCTGCCTGGAGAAGAGCTGATAGCTGAGGAAGAAGTGCTGCCCTGCCTGTGACTGTGCTTTGTGGAGCTTTCCTGCAGTGCTGCTTCTGCCAGAGTAAGAGGGCAAAGACTGGACTTTGTGTGCCTTCCATCTTGTGAAGAAATCTCCAAGGGCTTGATCTAGAGCTTGCCTCCTGTTGTTTGAAGTCTCAGGGACAGCAAAGACTTCTCTCTGCCAGCACCTGGAGTCTCTGGAGAGACTCCTGCTCTGACAAGTGGTGCCTTATCCAGTCCCTGGGCCCTTGAAAGAAAAGCTGGTGGAAATCCAAGGAAATCGACTTCGGACGACTCCGGACTGACGCTGCTGCTGAATCCGGTGATGCCGCCTGCACCCGACGCCGTGACCTTCGCTGGAACACGACGCTCTTCGCAGGCCCGACGCCGCTGCAGCCCCGCTGAAGTCCGCGACTCCGTGGAAGTCGCCGCACCACGTTGTGACCGACGCCGCTCGAAGTGCACGGATTCAACGTTTCGCACAGACGCCGCGATTCCCGACTTCACGCATCGGCTTGTTTTCACTCTACACCAAAGGTACTGTACTTGGGGGTCTACAAGACTCCGTGTCTGGCGCCGCTGGTGTCGGCTTGTTGGGAACGACTCCGTCACGACACCGTGTTAACATCTCATTGAAGCATTTTTGTTTCTAAGCGCTATTTTTTAGTTTAATCTTTAAAAATTCATAACTTGGCTTGTGTATGTCGGATTTTTGTCGTGTTGGTCTTGTTTTGTTTAGATAAATATTTCCTATTTTTCTAAACCAGTGTTGTGTCATTTTGTAGTGTTTTCATGAAGTTACTGTGTGTGTTGGTACAAATACTTTACACCTAGCGCTCTGAAGTTAAGCCTACTGCTCTGCCAAGCTACCAAGGGGGTAAGCAGGGGTTAGCTGAGGGTGATTCTCTTTTACCCTGACTAGAGTGAGGCTCCTTGCTTGAACAGGGGGTAACCTGACTGTCAACCAAAGACCCCATTTCTAACAGGCGCCCAGCAAGACAAGGAGCCCACTCAGAAGCAAACAGCACCCGTAGAAGTGCCGGAACAGGCACTACGAAGAAGAGTGAACCACAGCTCACCCGAAGTCACAAAGGAAGGTCCCACGATGCCGGAGGACAACTCAGGAGGTCGTGCACTGCAGGTTAGAGTGTCGGGGACCCAGGCTTGGCTGTGCACAAAGGAAATCCTGGAAGAGTGCACAGGAGCCTGAGCAGCTGCAAATCACGCGGTACCCAGCAATGCAGTCTAGCGTGGGGAGGCAAGGACTTACCTCCACCAAACTTGGACTGAAGAGTCACTGGACTGTGGGAGTCACTTGGACAGAGTTGCTCAGTTCCAGGGACCACGCTTGTCGTGCTGAGAGGGGACCCAGAGGACCGGTGATGCAGTCTTTTGGTGCCTGCAGTTGCAGGGGGAAGATTCCGTCGACCCACGGGAGATTTCTTCGGAGCTTCTAGTGCAGAGAGGAGGGAGACTACCCCCACAGAATGCACCACCAGGAAAACAGTCGAGAAGGCGGCCGGATCAGCGTTACAAGGTCGCAGTAGTCGTCTTTGCTACTTTGTTGCAGTTTTGCAGGCTTCCAGAGCAGTCAGCAGGCGATTCCTTGGCAGAAGGTGAAGAGAGAGATGCAAAGGAACTCTGATGAGCTCTTGCATTCGTTATCTAAAGAATTCCCCAAAGCAGAGACCCTAAATAGCCAGAAAAGGAGGTTTGGCTACTTAGGAAGGAGGATAGGCTAGCAACACAGGTAAGAGCCTATCAGAAGGAGTCTCTGACGTCACCTGCTGGGCCTGGCCACTCAGAGCAGTCCAGTGTGACAGCAGCACCTCTGTTTCCAAGATGGCAGAGGTCTGGAGCACACTGGAGGAGCTCTGGGCACCTCCCAGGGGAGGTGTAGGTCAGGGGAGAGGTCACTCCCCTTTCCTTTGTCCAGTTTCGCGCCAGAGCAGGGCTGGGGGATCCCTGAACCGGTGTAGACTTGCTTATGCAGAGATGGGCACCATCTGTGCCCATCAAAGCATTTCCAGAGGCTGGGGGAGGCTACTCCTCCCCAGCCCTGATACCTTTTTCCAAAGGGAGAGGGTGTAACACCCTCTCTCTGAGGAAGTCCTTTGTTCTGCCTTCCTGGGCCAAGCCTGGCTGGACCCCAGGAGGGCAGAAACCTGTCTGAGGGGTTGGCAGCAGCAGCAGCTGCAGTGAAACCCCGGGAAAGGTAGTTTGGCAGTACCCGGGTCTGTGCTAGAGACTCGGGGATCATGGAATTGTCTCCCCAATGCCAAAATGGCATTGGGTTGACAATTCCATGATCTTAGACATGTTACATGGCCATGTTCGGAGTTACCATTGTGACGATATACATATGTCGTGACATATGTATAGTGCACACGTGTAATGGTGTCCCGCACTCACAAAGTCCGGGGAATTTGCCCTGAACAATGTGGGAGCACCTTGGCTAGTGCCAGGGTGCCCACACACTAAGTAACTTAGCACCCAACCTTTACCAGGTAAAAGTTAGACATATAGGTGACTTATAAGTTACTTAAGTGCAGTGGTAAATGGCTGTGAAATAACGTGGACGTTATTTCACTCAGGCTGCAATGGCAGGCCTGTGTAAGAATTGTCAGAGCTCCCTATGGGTGGCAAAAGAAATGCTGCAGCCCATAGGGATCTCCTGGAACCCCAATACCCTGAGTACCTCAGTACCATATACTAGGGAATTATAAGGGTGTTCCAGTAGGCCAATGTAAATTGGTGAAATTGGTCACTAGCCTGTTAGTGACAATTTGGAAAGAAATGAGAGAGCATAACCACTGAGGTTCTGGTTAGCAGAGCCTCAGTGAGACAGTTAGTCATAACACAGGTAACACATACAGGGCACACTTATGAGCACTGGGGCCCTGGCTGGCAGGGTCCCAGTGACACATAGATTAAAACAACATATATACAGTGAAATATGGGGGTGACATGCCAGGCAAGATGATACTTGCACACACTTACACCTTGTGCCAGGTCCAGTTATCCCTTATTAGTGCAGAAGAGGTGTTTCTAGCAACTAAGGCTGATAGAAGGTAGCTATGGCAAAGCAGCTTAGGCTGAACTAGGAGACATGTAAAGCTCCTACTATACCACTGGTGTCATATGCACAATATCGTAAGAATACACAATACACAGATATACTAAAACTAAAGGTACTTTATTTTTATGACAATATGCCAAAAGTATCTCAGTGAGTATCCTCAGTATGAGGATGAGAAATATACACAAGATATATGTACACAATACCAAAAATATGCAGTAATAGCAAAAGGAAGTAATGCAAGCAGTGTAAAGTTACAATAGATTGCAATAGGAGCACATAGGTATATGGGCAACACAAACCATATACTCCAAAAGTGGAATGCGAACCACAAATGGACCCCAAACCTATGTGAGCTTGTAGAGGGTCGCTGGGACTGTAAGAAAACAGTGAGGATTAGAAAAATAGCCCACCCCAAGACCCTGTAAGGTCGGTGTAAAGTGCACCTACAACCCCCAGAGAGCATAGAAGTCGTGATAGGGGGATTCTGCAAGGAAAACCAACACCAGCAATTCAACAACAGTGGATTTCCGGACCTGAGTACCTGTAAGACAAGGGGACCAAGTCCAAGAGTCACGACAGTGTCGAGAGTGGGCAGGAGCGCAGGAAATGCCAGCTGAGGGTGCAAGGAAGCTGCCACCGGATGGAAGAAGCTTGGTGTTTTGCAAGAACGAAGAGGACTAGGAACTTCCCCTTTGGAGGATGGATGTCCCACGTCGTGAAGAAGCTTGCAGAGGTATTCCCACGCAGAAAGACTGCAAACAAGCCTTGCTAGCTGCAAGGGTCGTGGTTAGGGTTTTTGGATGCTGCTGTGGCCCAGGAGGGACCAGGATGTCGCCACTTGGATGAGGAGACAGAGGGGGCGCTCAGCAAGTCAGGGAGCCCTCACAGAAGCAGGCAGCACCCGCAGAAGTACCGGAACAGGCACTTAGAAGAGGAGTGAACCGGAGTGCACGCGAAGTCACAAAAAGGAATCCCACGACGCCGGAGGACAACTCAGAAGGTTGTGCACTGCAGGTTAAAGTGTCGGGGACCCAGGCTTGGCTGTGCACAAAGGAAATCCAGGAAGAGTGCACAGGAGCCGGAGCAGCTGCAAATCACGCGGTACCTAGCAATGCAGTCTAGCGTGGGGAGGCAAGGACTTACCTCCACCAAACTTGGACTGAAGAGTCACTGGACTGTGGGAGTCTCTTGGACAGAGTTGCTGAGTTCCAGGGACCACGCTCGTCGTGCTGAGAGGGGACCCAGAGGACCGGTGATGCAGTCTCTTGTTGCCTGCGGTTGCAGGGGGAAGATTCCGTCGACCCACGGGAGATTTCTTCAGAGCTCCTGGTGCAGAAAGGAGGCAGTCTACCCCCAGAGCATGCACCACCAGGAAACAGTCGAGAAAGCCGGCAGGATGAGCGATACAAGGTTGCTAGTAGTCGTCTTTGCTACTTTGATGCGGTTTTGCAGGCGTCCTGAGCAGTCAGCGGTCGATCCTTTGGCAGAAGGTGAAGAGGGAGATGCAGAGGCACTCTGGTGAGCTCTTGCATTCGTTATCTGAAGAATTCCCCAAAACAGAGACTCTAAATAGCCAGAAAAGGAGGTTTGGCTACCTAGGAAGGAGGATTGGCTACTAAGAGAGGTAAGAGCCTATCAGAAGGAGACTCTGACGTCACCTGCTGGCCCTGGCCACTCAGAGCAGTCCAGTGGCCCAGCAACACCTCTGTTTCCAAGATGGCAGAGGTCTGAGGCACACTGGAGGAGCTCTGGGCACCTCCCCTGGGAGGTGCAGGTCAGGGGAGTGGTCACTCCCCTTTCCTTTGTCCAGTTTCGCGCCAGAGCAGGGCTGGTGGATCCCTGAACCGGTGTAGACTGGCTTATGCAGAGATGGGCAGTATCTGTGCCCATCAAAGCATTTCCAGAGGCTGGGGGAGGCTACTCCTCCCCAGCCATCACACCTATTTCCAAAGGGAGAGGAAATCCTTTGTTCTGCCTTCCTGGGCCAGGGCTGCCTGGACCCCAGGAGGGCAGAAACTTGTCTGAGGGGTTGGCAGCAGCAGCAGCTGAAGTGGAGACCCCGGAAAGGCAGTTTGGCAATACCCGGGTTCTGTGCTAGAGACCAGGGGGATCATGGAATTGTCTCCCAAATGCCAGAATGGCATTAGGGTGACAATTCCATAATCTTAGACATGTTACATGGCCGTGTTCGGAGTTACCATTGTGATGCTATACATAGGTAGTGACCTATGGATAGTGCACACGTGTAATGGTGTCCCCGCACTCACAAAGTCCGGGGAATTTGCCCTGAACAATGTGGGGGCACCTTGGCTAGTGCCAGGGTGCCCACACACTAAGTAACTTAGCACCCAACCTTCACCAGGTGAAGGTTAGACATATAGGTGACTTATAAGTTACTTAAGTGCAGTGGTAAATGGCTGTGAAATAACGTGGACGTTATTTCACTCAGGCTGCACTAGCAGGCCTGTGTAAGAATAGTCAGATCTCCCTATGGGTGGCAAAAGAAATGCTGCAGCCCATAGGGATCTCCTGGAACCCCAATACCCTGGGTACCTCAGTACCATATACTAGGGAATTATAAGGGTGTTCCAGTATGCCAATGTGAATTGGTGAAATTGGTCACTAGCCTGTTAGTGACAATTTGGAAAGCAGAGAGAGCATAACCACTGAGGTTCCGGTTAGCAGAGCCTCAGTGAGACAGTTAGTCATCACACAGGGAACACATACAGGGCACATACTTATGAGCACTGGGGCCCTGGCTGGCAGGGTCCCAGTAACACATAGACTAAAACAACATATATACAGTGAAATATGGGGGTAACATACCAGGCAAGATGGTACTTTCCTAAAGGACCCTCCTTTGTAACTCTGCGTGGACTCCGGTTCACAAATCTTTTAAGTGCCTGTTCCGGTACTTCTGCGGGTGCTGCCTGCTTCTGTGGGGGCTCTCTGAGTTGCTGAGTGCCCCCTCTGTCTTCTCCTCCAAGGGGCGACATCCTGGTCCTTCCGGGTCCCCAGCAGCACCCAAAAACCTTTACCGTGACCCTTGCAGCTAGCAAGGCTTGTTTGCGGTATTTCTGCGTAGGAACACTTCTGCAGCCTTCAGCACGGCATGGGACATCTTCCATCCAAAGGAGAAGTTCCTAGCTCTCTTCGTTGTTGCAGAATCCAAAGCTTCTTCCATCCGGAGGCAGCTTCCTTGCACCTTCATCCGGGGTTTCCTGGGCTCCTGCCCCCCCTGGACACTATCGCGACTCTTGGACTTGGTCCCCTTGCCTTGCAGGTCCTCAGGTCCAGGAATCGTCTTCAGTGCTTTGCTGGTGTTTGTGGTTCTTGCAGAATCCCCCTATCACGACTATTGTGTCCTTTTGAGGTAGTAGGTGTACTTTACTCCTACTTTTCAGGGTCTTGGGGTGGGGTATCTTGGACACCCTGACTGTTTTCTTACAGTCCCAGCGACCCTCTACAAGCTCCCATAGGTCTGGGGCCCATTCGTGATTCGCATTCCACTTTTGGAGTATATGGTTTGTGTTGCCCCTAGTCCTGTGTTTGCCTATTGCTTCCTATTGTAATTCTACACAGTTTGCATTACTTTTCTTACTTTTACTTACCTGTTTTGGGTTTGCGTACATATAACTTGTGTATATTACTTACCTTCTTATTGAGGGTACTCACTGAGATACTTTTGGCATATTGTCATAAAAATAAAGTACCTTTATTTTTAGTAACTCTGAGTATTGTGTTTTCTTATGATATTGTACTATATGATATAAGTGGTATAGTAGGAGCTTTGCATGTCTCCTAGTTCAGCCTAAGCTGCTCTGCTATAGCTACCTCTATCAGCCTAAACTGCTAAAACATCTCTAATCTACTAATAAGGGATATCTGGACCTGGCACAAGGTGTAAGTACCACTTGGTACCCACTATAAGCCAGGCCAGCCTCCTACAAGGGTCTGCTATGGAGCCGTAATTCTTGATGAATCTCCTATCGTACCCTGTGAGGCCTAAAAAGGCTCTCACCTGGGTTTGAGTTGTAGGGGGAGCCGAGTCCATGATAGTCTGGATCTTCCCCTGCAGTGGTGCAATCTGTTCTCCACCTACCAGGTGGCCCAGATAAACCACTTTCCCCTGCCCTATCTGGCACTTAGAGGCCTTGATAGTGAGGCCTGCCTTTTGCAGGGTCTCCAAAACTTTCCAAAGGTGGACCAGGTGATCATCCAGGGTGGAGCTAAAGACAGCTATATCATCTAGATATGTTGCACTAAATGCTTCTATCCCTTGCAGGACTGTATTCACCAACCTTTGAAAAGTGGCAGGTGCATTTTTCAGACCAAAGGGCATTACTGTGAATTGGTAGTGCCCTCCAATGGTTGAAAATGCAGTCTTGGGTTTAGCATCTTCTGATAACCTAATCTGCCAATACCCTGTAGTTAGATCAAAGGTGCTTAGATACTTGGCAGAAGCCAGTGTATCTATCAGCTCATCTGCCCTGGGTATAGGGTGAGCATCTGTCTTGGTTACTTGGTTGAGCCCTCTATAATCAACACAAAACATCATCTCTCTTTTTCAATCTTTGGTGTGAGGTTTTGAGACAAGCACAACTGGGCTAGCCCAGGGGCTTTCTGAAGGCCCAATCACCCCTAAGTCCAACATTTTCTGTACCTCTTGTTTAATGCAGTCCCTGACATGGTCAGGCTGCCTATAAATTTTACTTTTGACAGGCAAGCTGTCTCCAGTATCAATTGTATGTTCACACCAAGTAGTAGCACCGGGTATAAGTGAAAAGAGTTCAGAAAACTGACTTAAGAGATTGACACAGTTGTCTTTCTGTTCAGCAGTAAGACAATCTGCTAAGACCACTCCCTCCCCTAAGCCATCAGCTTCAGTGGTGGAGAAGAAATCAGGGAGAGGGTCACTCTCTTCTTCCTGTCCCTTATCTGTTGCCATGAGTAGGGTGAGATCAGCCCTGTCATAGTAGGGTTTTAGACATCTTCTGACCAAAGGTGAAGTTCCTGGCACCTTCCGTTGTTGCAGAATCTTCGGCTTCTTCCACCCGGAGGCAGCCCTTTTGCACCTTCACCTGGGGTTTAGTGGGCTCCTGCCCCCCCTGGACACTTGCGTGACTCTTGGACTTGGTCCCCTTCCTTTACAGGTCCTCAGGTCCAGGAAACCGTCTTCAGTGTTTTGCTGGCAGTTTTTGTTCTTGCAGAATCCCCTATCTCGACTATAGTGTCTTTCTGGGGTAGTAGTGTAACCTTACACCTACTTTTCAGGGTCTTGGGGTGGGGTACCTTGGACACGCTTAGTGTTTTCTTACACCCCTAGCGACCCTCTACACACTACACTAGGCCTTGGGTCCCTAAGTGGTTTGCATTCCACTTTCTTAGTATATGGTTTGTGTTGCCTCTAGGCCTATTGCATCCTATTGTATTCTACATTGTTTGCACTACTTTTCTAACTGTTTACTTACCTGAGATTGGTTTGTGTGTATATTTTGTGTATTTTACTTACCTCCTAAGGGAGTATATCCTCTGAGATATATTTGGCACATTGTCACTAAAGTAAAGTGCCTTTATTTTTAGTAACTCTGAGTTTTCTCATGATATAGTGCTATATGATGTAAGTGGTATAGTAGGAGCTTTGCATGACTCCTAGTTCAGCCTAAGCTGCTCTTCCATAGCTACCTTCTATCAGCCTAAGCTGCTAGAACACCTCTATTCTACTAATAAGGGATAACTGGACCTGGCACAAGGTGTAAGTACCACAAGGTACCCACTATAAACCAGGCCAGCCTCCTACAGGAACTTAGAAAGCTGAGGTTAGAGGAGGCCAGACTGAGGCTACAGCAGCAGCAGTTGGCCTTAGACAGGGAAGCCGTGGCTGTGGAAAGGGAAAGGCAGGATTTGGGGTTAGTTCCCCATGGTGGTAGCAGCAGTTTCAGGAATTCCAATATTAGGGAAAACTCCTTTGATTCCAGAAATCTGCACAAAGATGTCCCTCCTTACAAGGATGGTGAGGACATCTATAAGTGGTTTACTGCACTTGAGAGGGCCTATAAAGTTCAGAGGGTCCCTCAGGTTCAGTGGGCTGCTATCCTTTGGCTATCCTTCTCTGGCAAAGGGAGAGACAGACTCCTTACTGTCAGAGAGGATGATGCAGATAACTACCATATACTCAAAAGTGCACTCTTAGGTGGTCTGGGCTTAACCACTGAGCAATACACATTAAAGTTCAGATAGACCAGAAAGGAGTCTTCACAGGACTGGATAAACTTTGTAGACTGTTCAGTGAAGGCCTTGGAAGGTTTGTTAAATGGCAGTAAGGTGACTGACTATGAAAGCTTATATAACTTGATTCTGAGAGAGCATATATTGAACAATTGTGCGTCTGATTTGTTGGACTAGTACTTGGTAGACTCAGATCTGACCTCTCCCCAAGAATTGGGAAAGAAGGCAGACAAATTGGTCAGAACAAGCGTGAGCAGAAAAGCTCATACAGGGGGTGACAAAGACAGCAAGAAGAAGGATGGTAAGTCTCATGACAAGGGTGGGGACAAAGAGAGAAAATCTTCAGAGTCTTCATCAGGCCCACAAAAATCCTCCCGGGGTAGTAGGCACAAATCCTCTTCACACAATCAGAAAAAGCCATGGTGTTATCTCTGTAAAGCCAAGGGCTATTGGGCAAGTGATCCCAAGCGTTCTCCTTGGAACACAGGCGGTGGACCCCTTGGACCCAGACTGTCCTAAGCTCCAGCTGTCCAAATTTGGCGGAGGTAAGAGCTACCCTTCCTGGTTTGCAACAGTACCCCTGTGCACCACGTCATCTCTTCCTCCTGAGGCCTCTGTGCACTATTTGCACAAATCCTTCCTGCACGGTGTGGCCGGGGTCCCCAGCACTCCGTCCTGCGACGCTCAACTGTAGGAGGCTGGCCTGGCTTGTAGTGGGTACCAGATGGTACTTACACCTTGTACCAGGTCCAGTTATCCCTTATTAGTAGATTAGTAGTGTTCTAGCAGGTTAGGCTGATAGAGGTAGCTATAGCAGAGCCATGGTGCCCTCACACTAAGTAACTTTGCACCTAACCTTCACCAAATGAGGGTTAGACATATAGGTAACTTATAAGTTACTTAAGTGCAGTGGTAAATGGCTGTGAAATAACGTGGACGTTATTTCACTCAGGCTGCAGTGGCAGGCCTGTGTAAGAATTGTCAGAGCTCCCTATGGGTGGCAAAAGAAATGCTGCAGCCCATAGGGATCTCCTGGAACCCCAATACCCTGGGTACCTCAGTACCATATACTAGGGAATTTTAAGGGTGTTCCAGTATGCCAATGTGAATTGGTGAAATTGGTCACTAGCCTGTTAGTGACAATTTGGAAAGAGAGAGCATAACCACTGAGGTTCTGGTTAGCAGAGCCTCAGTGAGACAGTTAGGCTCCACACAAGGAACACATACAGGGCACAAACTTATGAGCTCTGGGCCCTGGCTAGCAGGATCCCAGTGAGACAGTAAAAACACCCTGACATACACTCACAAACAGGTCAAAAAGTGGGGGTAACAAGGCTAGAAAGAGGCTACCTTCCTATATCAACTCGCTGAGTTGTTTGGCGGCGTGGGACCTCCTTTTGTTGTGCTGCATGAACCGCGATTTGCACCTTCTTTGTCCCCATGTCCTGGGACTCCCGTGGGTGCTGCCTGGTCATCTGTGGGCTTCCTCCAGTGTTGGGTGTCGCCTCTTCCTCCTCAGTCTGAGTTGAGGCCCCCAGGTCACTCCTGGGTCCAGGCAGCACCATTTTGACACAAGCTGCGACCTTGCTGGAACCAAGGCTTGTTGGACGACTACAGCGACGTAAACTGCTTGCATCCATCTTCTCGACGTGGGACATCTCTTGCATCACAGAACCCACAGCCATCTTCTTTGGTGCTCTTCTGCAGGCTTCTTCCAACCAGAGAATCCTCTTTTGTACCATCTTCTAGGTTGGCAGGGACTCCTGTCCTTCCTGGAATCTTCAGCAACTTCTGGACTTGGTCTCCTTCGTTTTCAGGACTTCAGGTCCAGGAAGCCACTGTTTATTGCTTGTAGTCTTGCTTGGTTCTTGCAATAACTCTAATCACGACTTGTAGTGTGTCCTAAGGAAATTTGCAGTACTTTACTCCTACTTTCCTGGGCTCGGGGTGCAGTATTTTACTTACCTTTGTGGGTTTCTTACTCTCCCAGCGATTCTCTACACACTAAACTTGCCTAGGGGGGAATTTGTGATTCCCATCCCTCTTACTTAGTATATGGTTTGTGTTGCCCCTGGGCCTATTGCATTCTATTGTGTTTTCTACTGTTGCACTATTCTATGCTTGTTTACTTACCTGATTTTGGTGTCTAGTGTATATATTGTGTATTATACTTACCTGCAGTAGGAGTATTGCCTCTAAGATAATTTTGGCCTTGTCACCCAAATAAATTACCTTTATTTTTGGTATTGTCTTTACTTGTGTATATGTACTGTGTAACTATAAGTGGTATTGCAGGAGCTTTGTATGTCTCCTAGTTCGGCCTTGACTGCTCTGCTACAGCTACCTCTAGACAGCCTAAGCTGCTAGAACACTGCCTACATTTCACTAATAAGGGATACCTGGACCTGGTATAAGGTGTAAGTACCTTAGGTACCCACTACAACCCCATCCAGCCTCCTACACCAGGTCAGAAAGTGTGGAAATGTCACACATAAGCATCCAGGCCAGAAAGTGTGTAAATGTCACACCTAAGTCTCAAGACCAGAAAACGTGGAAATGTCACATATAAGCACCCAGGCAAGAATCATGGAAATGTCACACATAAGCATGCAGGCCAGAAAGTGTGGAAATGTCACACATAAGCACTAAGGCCAGAAAGTGTGAAAATGTCGCACATAGGCACCCAGGCCAAAAAGCATGGAAATGTCACACATATTCACCCAGACCAGAAAGTGTGGAAATGTCACACAAAAGCACTCAGGCCAGAAAGTGTGAAAATACCGCACATAGGCACCCAGGCCATAAAGCATGGACATGTCACACATATTCACCCAGACCAGAAAGCATGTAAATGTCACACATGTTCACCCAGGCCAGAATCAAGGAAATGTCACACATATGCACCCAGCCAGAAACCGTGGAAATGTCACACATAAGCATCCAGGCCAGAAACCCTGGAACTGTCACACTAAGCACCCAGGACAGAAACAGTGCAAATGTCGCACATAAGTGTCCGGGCCAGAAACCGTGGAAATGTCACACATATGTACCCAGGCGAGAATCATTCAAATGTCACACATAAGCACCCAGGCCACAAAGCATGGAAATGTCACACATAAGCACCCAGGCCAAAATCCATGGACATGTCACACATATGCGCCCAGGCCAGAAACCGTTAAAATGTCACACATAAACACCTGGGCCAGAAAGCATGGACATGTCACACAAATGCACCCAGGTCAGAGAGCATGGAAATGTCACACATAAGGACCCAGGCCAAAAAGCATGGACATGTCACACATATGCAACCATACCAGGAACTGCTGAAATGTCACACATAAGCACCCGGGCAAGAAAGCATGGAAATTTCACTCATATGCACCCAGGCGAGAAACCATTGAAGTGTCACGTAAGCATTCAGGACAGAAAGCATAGACATGTCACACAAATTCACCCAGGTCAGAAACCGTTGAAATGTCACACATAAGCACCCAGGCTAGAATGCATGGAAATGTCACACATAAGCATCCAGGCCAGAAAGCATTGAAATGTCACACATATGCGTCCAGGCCAGGAAGCATGGAAATGTCACACATAAGCACCCATGCCAGAAAGCATGAAAATGTCACACATAAGCACCGAGGCAAGTAGGCATGGAAATGTCACAGATAAGCACCCAGGCCAGAAATCATGGACATCTCACACATATGCACCCAGGCCAGAAACCGTTAAAATATCACATATAAACACCCGGGCCACAAACTATGGAAATGTCACACAAAAGCCCCCATGCCATAAAGTATGGATATGTCACACATATGCACCCAGGCCAGAAACCATGGAAATGTCACACATAAGCATCTAGGCAACTAACCATGGAAATGTCACGGATAAGCCCCCGGGCCAGAAAGCATTGGAATGTCACACATAACCATGCAGGTCAGAAAGCATGAAAATGTCACACATATGCACCCCGGCGAGAAACCGTTGAAATGTCACACATAAGCATCCAGACCAGAAAGCATGGAAATGTCACTCATAAGCATCCGGGCCAGAAAGCATGGACATGTCACACATATGAACTCAGGCCAGAAACCGTTGAAATGTCACACATAAGCACCCTGGCCAAAAAGCTTGGACATTTCACACATATACACCCAGACCAGAAACCGTTAAAATGTCACACATATGCACCCACGCCAGAGAGCATGGAAATGTCACACATATGCACCCAGGCCAGGCTCATGGAAATGTCACACATAAGCTGCCAGGCAAGAATCATGGAAATATCACACAAACACCCAGGCCAGAAACCGTTGAAATGTCACACATAAGCACCCAAGCCAGAAAGCAAGGAAGTGTCACACATATGCATCCAGGTCAGAAACCGTTGAAATGTTACATATAAGCATCCAGGCCAAAAAGCATGGAAATGTCACACATAAGCATCTAGGCAAGTATCCATGGAAATGTCATGGATAAGACCCCGGGCCAGAAAGCATAGAAATGTCACACATAACCATCCAGGGCAGAAAGCATGAAAATGTCACACATTTGTTCCCCTGACAGAAACCGTTGAAATATCACACATAAGCACCCAGGACAGAAAGCATAGAAGTGTCACACATAAGCATCCAGACCAGAAAGTATGGAAATGTCACACATTGGCATCCAGGCCCAAAAGCATGGAAATTTCACACATATGCACCTGGGCCAGAAAGCATGGAAATGTCACTCATAAGCATCCGGGCCAGAAAGCACAGACATGTCACACATATGCACCCAGGCCAGAAACCGTTAAACTATCCCACATAAGCACCCGGGCCAGAGAGCATGGAAAAGTCACACATATGCACCTGGGCCAGAGAGCATAGAAGTGTCACACATAAGCATCCAGACCAGAAAGCATGGAAATGTCACACATATGCACCCATGCCAGAAAGCATGGAAATGACACATATATGCACCCAGGCCAGAAAGCATGGAAATGTCACACATAAGCACCCAGGCCAGAAAGCATGGGAATGTCACGCATAAGCACTCATGCCAGAAACTGTGGAAATGTCACGCATAAGCACTCAGGCCAGAAACTGTGGAAATGTCACACATAAGCACCAAGGCCAGAAACCGTGGAAATGTCACACATAAGCATGCAGGCAAGAAAGCATGGAAATGTCTCACACATTCACCCGGCCAGAAACCGTTGAAATGTCACACATTAGCACCCAGGCCAGAACCCGTGGAAACGTCACACATAAGCACCCTGGCCAGAATCTGTGGAAACGTCACAGATAAGCACCCAGGCCAAAGAGCATGGAAATGTCACATATAAGCACCCAGGCCAGAAAGCATGGACATGTCACACATAAGCATGCAGGCTGGAAAGCATGGAAATGTCACACATAGGCACCCAGGTCATAAAGCATGCATTGTCACACATATGCACCCAGGCCAGAAAGCATTGAAATGTCACACATAAGCACCCAGGTCAGAAAGCATGAAAATGCCACACACATGCACCCAGGCCAAGGAGCATGGAAATATCACTCATAAGGACTGAGGCCAAAAAGCATGGACATGTCACACATATGCACCCAGACCAGAAACCGTTGAAATGTCACACATTCAGCCGGGCCAGAAAGCACGGAAATGTCAACCATAATCATCCAGGCCATGTCACTCATATGCACCCAGGCCAGAAACCTTTGAAATGTCACACATAAACACCCGGGCCAGAAAGCATGGAAATGTCACACATAAGCATCCAGGCTAGAAAGCATAGAAATGTCACACATAAGCATCTAGGCCAGAAAGTATGGAAATGTCACACATATGCACTCTGGCGAGAACGCATGGAAATGTCACACCAAAGCATCCAGGCCATAAAGCATGCATTGTCACACATATGCACCCATGCCAGAAAGCACGGAAATGTCACACATAAGCACCCAGGCGAGAAAACACGGGCATGTCACACATATGCTCCCAGACCAGAAACCATTGAAATGTCACACATAAACACCCGGGCCAGAAAGCATGGAAATGTCACACATAAGCATCCAGGCAAGAAAGCATGTAGAAGTCACACATAAGCACCCAGGCAAGCAGGCATGGAAATTTCACGGATAAGCACCCAAGCCAGACTCATGGAAATGTCGCACATAAGCACCCAGGCCAGAAAGCAAGGAAATGTCACACATATGCTCCCAGGCCAGAAACCGGTGAAATGTCACACAGAAACACCAAGGCCAGAAAAGCATGAAAATGTCACACATAAGCATCCAGGTTAGAAAATATGGAAATGCAACACATAAACACCCGGGCCAGAAAATATGGAAATGTCACACATAAAGACCCAGGCCAAAATGCATGGACATGTCACACATATACTCCCAGACCAGAAACTGTTGAAATGTCACACATATACAACCGGGCCAGAAAGCACGGAATTGTCACACATATGCACCCAGGCCAGAAACCGTTGAAATGTCACACGTAAGCACCTATGCCAAGAAGCATGGAAATGTCACACATATGCTTCCAGGCCAGACTCATGGAAATGTCACACATAAACACCCAGGGGAGAAACCGCTGAAATGTCACACATATACACCAAAGCTAGAAAGCATGGAAATGCCACAGATAAGCATTCAGGCCAGAAAGCATGGAAACGTCACACATATGCACCCAGGTCAGAAGCCGTTGAAATGTCACACGCAAGCATCCACGGCAGAAAAAATGGAAATGTCACACAAAAGCATCCAGGCCATAAAGCATGGACAGATCACACATATGCACCCACGTCAGAAAGCATGGCAATGTCACACAAAAGCACCCACGCAAGTAAGGATGGATATGTCATGGATAAGCATCCAGGCCAGAAACCTTTGAAATGTCACACATAAACACCCGGGCCAGAGAGCATGGAAATGTCACACATGAGCATCCAGACCAGAAGGCATGGAAATGTCACACATATGCATCCAGGTCAGAAAGCATGGAAATGCTACACATAAACACCCGGGCCAGAAAACATGGAAATGTCACACCTATGCAGCCAGGTCAGAAAGCATGAAAATGCCACACACATGCACCCAGGCCTGAGAGCATGGAAATGTCACACATAAGGACCCAGGCCCAAAAGAATGAACATATCACCCATATGCACCCAGGCCAGAAACCATTGAAATGTCACACACAAGTACGTAAGCCAGGAAGCATGGAAATGTCACACATATGCACCCAGCCCAGAGTCATGGAAATGTCACACATAAACACCCAGGGCAGAAACTGTTGAAATGTCACACATGAACATCAAGGCTAGAAAGGATGGAAATGTCACACATAAACATCCAGGCCAGAAAGCATGGACATGTCACACATATGCACCCACTCCAGAAAGCATGGAAATGTGACACAGAAGCATCCAGGCAAGTAAGCATGGAAATGTCACAGATAAGCACCCAGGCAAGTAAGCATGGATATGTCACTGATAAGCACCCAGGCAAGAAAGCATGGAAATGTGGCACATAAGCATCCAGGCCAGAAAGCTTGGATATGTCACACATAAGCATCCAGACCAGAAAGCATGGAAATGTTACACATATGCACCCAGGCAAGAAATCATGTGCATTTCACATATAAACATCCAGGCCAGAAACTGTGGAGATGTTACACATAAGCACTTAGGCCAGAAAGCATGGAACTGTCACACATATGTGTCACATTTGTGTCCGGGCCAGAAACTGTGGAAATGTCACAAATATGCACCCAGGAAAGAGTCATTCAAATGTCACACATCTGCACCCAGGCCAGAAAGCAAGAAAATGTCACACATAAATGCACCTCGGTCAGAAAGCATGGAAATGTCACACAAGCATCCAGGCTAGAAAGCATGTAGATGTCACACATAAGCACCCAGGCAAGCAGGCATGGAATTGTCACGGATAAGCACCCAGGCCAGACTCATGGAAATGTCACACATAAGCACCCAGGCCAGAAACCGTTGAAATGTTACACATATGCACCCGGGCCAGAAAGCAAGGAAATGTCACACATATGCACCCAGGCCATAAACAATTGAAATGTCACTCATAAACACCAAGGCCAGAAAGCATGGAAATGTCACACATAAGCATCCAGGCCAGAAAGCATGGGCATGTCACACATATGGACCCAGGGCAGAAACCACTGAAATGCCACACATAAAAGTCTAGGCCAGAAAGCATAGAAATGTCACACATAAGCACCCATGCCCGAAAGCATGGAAATGTCACACATAAGCACCCATGCCAGAAACCGTTTAAATGTCACACATAAGCACCCAGACCAGAAACTGTTGAAATGTCACACATAAGCACCCAGGCCAGAAACAGTGCAAATGTCACACATAAGTGTCTAGGCCAGAAACCGTGGAAATGTCACACATAAACACCCACGCTAGAAACCCTTGAAATGTCACACATAAGCACACAAGCCAGAGAGCATGGAAATGCCACACATAACCATCCAGGCCAGAAAGCATGGAAAAGTGACACAAATGCACCCATGCCAGAAATAATGGAAATGTCTCATACATGCCCCCGGCCAGAAAGCATTGAAATGTCTCTCATAAGCATCCAGGCCAGTAAGCATGGACATGTCACACAAAGCATCCATACCAGAAAGCATGGGAATGTCTCACACATGCACACGGCCAGAAACCGTTTAAATGTCACACATAAGCACCCAGGGCAGAAATAGTGCAAATGTCACACATTAGCACCCAGGCCAGAATCTGTGGAAACGTCACACATAAGCACCCAGGCCAGAAAGCATGGAAATGTGACACATAAGCACCCAGGCCAGAATCCATGGAAACGTCACACATAAGCACCCAGGCCAGAATCTGTGGAAACGTCACACATAAGCACCCAGGCCAGAGAACATGGAAATGTCACATATAAGCACCCAGGCCAGAAAGCATGGAAATGTCACACATATGCACCCAGGCCAGAAACAGTTAAAATAAACACAAGGGCCTGAAAGCTTGGAAATGTCAAATATCGGCACCCAGGTCAGAAACCGTTGAAATGTCACACATAAACATCCAGGCAGAAAGCATGGAAATGTCACACAAAAGCATCCAGGTCATAAAGCATGCATTGTCACACATATGCTCCCAGGCCAGAAAGCGTGGAAATGTCACGGATAAGCTCCCAGGCCAAAAAGCATGGAAATGTCACACATATACATCCAGGTCAGAAAGCATGGAAATGCTACACATAAACACCCGGGTCAGAAAGCATGGAAATGTCACACCTATGCAGCCAGGTCAGAAAGCATGAAAATGCCACACACATGCACCCAGGCCTGAGAGCATGGAAATGTCACACATAAGGACCCAGGCCGAAAAGCATGAACATATCACACATATGCACCCAGGCCAGAAACCGTTGAAATGTCATACATAACCACCAAGGCTAGAAAGCATGGAAATGTCACACATAAGCTTCCAGGCCAGAAAGCATGGACATGTCACACATATGCACCCACTCCAGAAAGCATGGAAATGTGACACAGAAGCATCCAGGCAAGTAAGCATGGAAATGTCACAGATAAGCACCCAGGCAAGTAAGCATGGATATGTCACCGATAAGCACCCTGGCAAGAAACATGGAAATGTGGCACATAAGCATCCAGGCCAGAAAGCTTGGATATGTCACACATAAGCATCCAGGCCAGAAAGTCTGGATATGTCACACATAAGCATCCAGACCAGAAAGCATGGAAATGTTACACATATGCACCCAGGCAAGAAAGCATGTGCATTTCACATATAGGCATCCAGGCCATGAACTGTGGAGATTTTACACATAAGGACCTAGGCCAGAAAGCATGGAAATGTCATACATATGTGTCACAAATGTGTCCAGGCCAGAAACTGTGGAAATGTCACAAATATGCACCAAGCAAGAATCCTTCAAATGTCCCACATAAGCACCCAGGCTCGAAAGCATGGAAATGTCACACATAAGCACCCAGGCCGGAAACCGTTGAAATGTCACAAATAAGCACCCAGGCCAGAAACCGGTGAAATGTCACACATAAGCACCCAGGCCAAAAAGCATGGAAATGTCACACATAAGCATCCAGGCCAGAAAGCATGGAAATGTCACACATATGCACCCAGGCCAGAAACCGTTAAAATGTCACACATATGCACCCTGTCAGAAAGTGTGAAAATGCTACACATATGCACCCAGGTCAGAAAACTTGAAAATGCCACACAAATGCACCCAGGCCACAGAGCATGGAAATGTCACACATAAGCATCCAGGCCAGAAAGCATGGAAATGTCACACATAAGCATCCAGGCCAGAAAGCATGGAAATGTCACACATATGCAACCAGGCCAGAAACCGTTAAAATGTCACACATATGCACCCTGTCAGAAAGCGTGAAAATGCTACACATATGCACCCAGGTCAGAAAACTTGAAAATGCCACACAAATGCACCCAGGCCACAGAACATGGAAATGTCACACATAAGCATCCAGGCCAAAAAGCATGGACATGTCACACATATGCACCCAGGCCAGAACCTTTGAAATGTCACACATAAGCAACAAGGCCAGAAAGCATGGAAATGGTACCCATATGCACCCAAACCAGGCTCATGGAAATGTCACACGTAAACACCCAGGCCAGAAACTGTTGAAATGTCACACATATGCTCTCAGGCCAGAAAGCAAGAAAATGTCACACGTATGCACCCAGGCCAGAAAGCATGGAAATGTCACACATAAGCATCCAGGCTGGTAAGCATGGAAATGTCACACATAAGCATCCAGGCCAGAAAGCATGGGCATGTCACCCATATGCACCGATGCCAGAAACCATTGAAATGTCATACAAAAGTACCCAGGACACAAACCGTTGAAATGTCACACATCGAGGCAGGAAAGCATGGAAATGTCACACAGAAGCATCCAGGCAAGTAAGCATGGAAATGTCACAGATAAGCACCCAGGCAAGTAAGCATGGATATGTCACCGATAAGCACCCTGGCAAGAAACATGGAAATGTGGCACATAAGCATCCAGGCCAGAAAGCTTGGATATGTCACACATAAGCATCCAGGCCAGAAAGTCTGGATATGTCACACATAAGCATCCAGACCAGAAAGCATGGAAATGTTACACATATGCACCCAGGCAAGAAAGCATGTGCATTTCACATATAGGCATCCAGGCCATGAACTGTGGAGATTTTACACATAAGGACCTAGGCCAGAAAGCATGGAAATGTCATACATATGTGTCACAAATGTGTCCAGGCCAGAAACTGTGGAAATGTCACAAATATGCACCAAGCAAGAATCCTTCAAATGTCCCACATAAGCACCCAGGCTCGAAAGCATGGAAATGTCACACATAAGCACCCAGGCCGGAAACCGTTGAAATGTCACAAATAAGCACCCAGGCCAGAAACCGGTGAAATGTCACACATAAGCACCCAGGCCAAAAAGCATGGAAATGTCACACATATGCACCCAGGCCAGAAACCGTTAAAATGTCACACATATGCACCCTGTCAGAAAGTGTGAAAATGCTACACATATGCACCCAGGTCAGAAAACTTGAAAATGCCACACAAATGCACCCAGGCCACAGAGCATGGAAATGTCACACATAAGCATCCAGGCCAGAAAGCATGGAAATGTCACACATAAGCATCCAGGCCAGAAAGCATGGAAATGTCACACATATGCAACCAGGCCAGAAACCGTTAAAATGTCACACATATGCACCCTGTCAGAAAGCGTGAAAATGCTACACATATGCACCCAGGTCAGAAAACTTGAAAATACCACACAAATGCACCCAGGCCACAGAACATGGAAATGTCACACATAAGCATCCAGGCCAAAAAGCATGGACATGTCACACATATGCACCCAGGCCAGAACCTTTGAAATGTCACACATAAGCAACAAGGCCAGAAAGCATGGAAATGGTACCCATATGCACCCAAACCAGGCTCATGGAAATGTCACACGTAAACACCCAGGCCAGAAACTGTTGAAATGTCACACATATGCTCTCAGGCCAGAAAGCAAGAAAATGTCACACGTATGCACCCAGGCCAGAAAGCATGGAAATGTCACACATAAGCATCCAGGCTGGTAAGCATGGAAATGTCACACATAAGCATCCAGGCCAGAATGCATGGGCATGTCACCCATATGCACCGATGCCAGAAACCATTGAAATGTCATACAAAAGTACCCAGGACACAAACCGTTGAAATGTCACACATCGAGGCAGGAAAGCATGGAAATGTCACACATAAGCATCCAGGCAAGAAAGCATGTAGAAGTCACACATAAGCACCCAGGCAAGCAGGCATGGAAATTTCACGGATAAGCACCCAAGCCAGACTCATGGAAATGTCACACATAAGCACCCAGGCCAGAAAGCAAGGAAATGTCACACATATGCTCCCAGGCCAGAAACCGGTGAAATGTCACACAGAAACACCAAGGCCAGAAAAGCATGAAAATGTCACACATAAGCATCCAGGTTAGGAAATATGGAAATGCAACACATAAACACCCGGGCCAGAAAACATGGAAATGTCACACATAAAGACCCAGGCCAAAATGCATGGACATGTCACACATATACTCCCAGACCAGAAACCGTTGAAATGTCACACATACAGGGAGTGCAGAATTATTAGGCAAGTTGTATTTTTGAGGATTAATTTTATTATTGAACAACAACCATGTTCTCAATGAACCCAAAAAACTCATTAATATCAAAGCTGAATATTTTTGGAAGTAGTTTTTAGTTTGTTTTTAGTTTTAGCTATGTTAGGGGGATATCTGTGTGTGCAGGTGACTATTACTGTGCACAATTATTAGGCAACTTAACAAAAAAAATATATACCCATTTCAATTATTTATAATTACCAGTGAAACCAATATAACATCTCAACATTCACAAATATACATTTCTGACATTCAAAAACAAAACAAAAACAAATCAGTGACCAATATAGCCACCTTTCTTTGCAAGGACACTTAAAAGCCTGCCATCCATGGATTCTGTCAGTGTTTTGATCTGTTCACCATCAACGTTGCGTGCAGCAGCAACCACAGCCTCCCAGACACTGTTCAGAGAGGTGTACTGTTTTCCCTCCTTGTAAATCTCACATTTGATGATGGACCACAGGTTCTCAATGGGGTTCAGATCAGGTGAACAAGGAGGCCATGTCATTAGATTTCCTTCTTTTATACCCTTTCTTGCCAGCCACGCTGTGCAGTACTTGGACGCGTGTGATGGAGCATTGTCCTGCATGAAAATCATGTTTTTCTTGAAGGATGCAGACTTCTTCCTGTACCACTGCTTGAAGAAGGTGTCTTCCAGGAACTGGCAGTAGGACTGGGAGTTGAGCTTGACCCCATCCTCAACCCGAAAAGGCCCCACAAGCTCATCTTTGATGATACCAGCCCAAACCAGTACTCCACCTCCACCTTGCTGGCGTCTGAGTCGGACTGGAGCTCTCTGCCCTTTACCAATCCAGCCACGGGCCCATCCATCTGGCCCATCAAGACTCACTCTCATTTCATCAGTCCATAAAACCTTAGAAAAATCAGTCTTGAGATATTTCTTGGCTCAGTCTTGACGCTTCAGCTTGTGTGTCTTGTTCAGTGGTGGTCGTCTTTCAGCCTTTCTTACCTTGGCCATGTCTCTGAGTATTGCACACCTTGTGCTTTTGGGCACTCCAGTGATGTTGCAGCTCTGAAATATGGCCAAACTGGTGGCAAGTGGCATCGTGGCAGCTGCACGCTTGACTTTTCTCAGTTCATGGGCAGTTATTTTGCGCCTTGGTTTTTCCACACGCTTGTTGCGACCCTGTTGACTATTTTGAATGAAACGCTTGATTGTTCGATGATCACGCTTCCGAAGCTTTGCAATTTTAAGAGTGCTGCATCCCTCTGCAAGATATCTCACTATTTTTGACTTTTCTGAGCCTGTCAAGTCCTTCTTTTGACCCATTTTGCCAACGGAAAGGAAGTTGCCTAATAATTATGCACACCTGATATAGGGTGTTGATGTCATTAGACCACACCCCTTCTCATTACAGAGATGCACATCACCTAATATGCTTAATTGGTAGTAGGCTTTCGAGCCTATACAGCTTGGAGTAAGACAACATGCATAAAGAGGATGATGTGGTCAAAATACTAATTTGCCTAATAATTCTGCACTCCCTGTATACAACCGGGCCAGAAAGCACGGAATTGTCACACATATGCACCCAGGCCAGAAACCGTTGAAATGTCACACTTAAGCACCTATGCCAAGAAGCATGGAAATGTCACACATATGCTTCCAGGCCAGACTCATGGAAATGTCACACATAAACACCCAGGGGAGAAACCGCTGAAATGTCACACATATACACCAAAGCTAGAAAGCATGGAAATGCCACAGATAAGCATCCAGGCCAGAAAGCATGGAAACGTCACACATATGCACCCAGGTCAGAAGCCGTTGAAATGTCACACGCAAGCATCCACGGCAGAAAAAATGGAAATGTCACACAAAAGCATCCAGGCCATAAAGCATGGACATATCACACATATGCACCCATGCCAGAAAGCATGGCAATGTCACACAAAAGCACCCACGCAAGTAAGGATGGATATGTCATGGATAAGCATCCAGGCCAGAAATCTTTGAAATGTCACACATAAACACCCGGGCCAGAGAGCATGGAAATGTCACACATGAGCATCCTGACCAGAAAGCATGGAAATGTCACACATATGCAGCCAGGTCAGAAAGCATGAAAATGCCACACACATGCACCCAGGCCTGAGAGCATGGAAATGTCACACATAAGGACCCAGGGCCAAAAGCATGAACATGTCACACATATGCACCCAGGCCAGAAACCATTGAAATGTCACACACAAGTACGTAGGCCAGGAAGCATGGAAATGTCACACATATGCACCCAGCCCAGAGTCATGGAAATGTCACACATAAACACCCAGGGCAGAAACTGTTGAAATGTCACACATGAACATCAAGGCTAGAAAGGATGGAAATGTCACACATAAACATCCAGGCCAGAAAGCATGGACATGTCACACATATGCACCCACTCCAGAAAGCATGGAAATGTGACACAGAAGCATCCAGGCAAGTAAGCATGGAAATGTCACAGATAAGCACCCAGGCAAGTAAGCATGGATATGTCACTGATAAGCACCCAGGCAAGAAAGCATGGAAATGTGGCACATAAGCATCCAGGCCAGAAAGCTTGGATATGTCACACATAAGCATCCAGACCAGAAAGCATGGAAATGTTACACATATGCACCCAGGCAAGAAATCATGTGCATTTCACATATAAACATCCAGGCCAGAAACTGTGGAGATTTTACACATAAGCACTTAGGCCAGAAAGCATGGAACTGTCACACATATGTGTCACATTTGTGTCCGGGCCAGAAACTGTGGAAATGTCACAAATATGCACCCAGGAAAGAATCATTCAAATGTCACACATCTGCACCCAGGCCAGAAAGCAAGAAAATGTCACACATAAATGCACCTCGGTCAGAAAGCATGGAAATGTCACACATAAGCATCCAGGCTAGAAAGCATGGAAATGTCACACATACGCATCCAAGCCAGAAAGCATGGGAATGTCACCCATATGCACCCAGGCCAGAAACCGTTGAAATGTCATACATAAGCACTCAGGCCACAAACCGTTGAAATGTCACACATCGAGGCAGGAAAGCATGGAAATGTCGCACATAAGCATCCAGGCAAGAAAGCATGTAGAAGTCACACATAAACACCCAGGCAAGCAGGCATGGAAATCTCACGGATAAGCACCCAAGCCAGACTCATGGAAATGTCACACATAACCACCCAGGCCAGAAAGCAAGGAAATGTCACACATAAGCATCCAGGTTAGAAAATATGGAAAGGCAACACATAAACACCCGGGCCAGAAAACATGGAAATGTCACACATAAGAACCCAGGCCAAAATGCATGGACATGTCACACATGTACTTCAAGACCAGAAACCGTTGAAATGTCACACATATACAACCCGGCCAGAAAGCACGGAATTGTCACACATATGCACCCAGGCCAGAAACCGTTGAAATGTCACACATATACAACCCGGCCAGAAAGCACGGAATTGTCACACATATACTCCCAGACCAGAAACCGTTGAAATGTCACACATATACAACTGGGCCGGAAAGCACAGAATTGTCACACATATGCACCCAGGCCAGAAACCGTTGAAATGTCACACATGTACAACCCGGCCAGAAAGCACGGAATTGTCACACATATACTCCCAGACCAGAAACCGTTGACATCTCACACATAAACACCCAGGGGAGAAACCGCTGAAATGTCACACATAAACACCAAAGCTAGAAAGCATGGAAATGCCACAGCTAAGCATCCAGGCTAGAAAGCATGGACATATCACACATTTGTACCCAGGCCAGAAACCGTTGAAATGTCACACATAAACACCCGAGCCAGAAAGCATGGAAACGTCACACATATGCACCCAGGTCAGAAGCCGTTGAAATGTCACACACAAGCATCCACAGCAGAAAAAATTGAAATGTCACACAAAAGCATCCAGACCATAAAGCATGGACATGTCACACATATGCACCCACGCCAGAAAGCATGGAAATGTCACACATAAGCACCCAGGCCAGAAAGCATGGAAATGTCACACATAAGCATCCAGGCCATGTCACTCATATGCACCCAGGCCAGAAACCTTTGAAAGGTCACACATAAATACCAAGGCCAGAAAGCATGGAAATGTCACACATAAGCATCCAGGCCATGTCACACATAAGCACCCAGGCCAGAAACCTTTGAAATGTCACACATAAGCACCTGGGCAGAAAGCATGAAAATGTCACACATATGTGTCTCGGCTAGAAACCGTGGAAATGTCACCCATATGCACCCAGGCAAGAATCATTCAAATGTCACACATAAGCACCCAGGCCCGAAAGCATGGAAATGTCACACATAAGCACCCATGCCAGAAACCGTTTAAATGTCACACATAAGCACCCAGGCCAGAAACCGTTGAAATGCCACACATAAGCACCCAGGCCAGAAACCCTTGACATGTCACACATAAGCACCAAGGCCAAAAAGCATGGAAAAGTCACACATAAGCATCCAGGCCAGAAAGCATGGAAATGTCACACATAAGCATCCAGGCCAGAAAGCACGGAAATGTCACACATATGCACCTAGGCCAGAAACCGTTAAAATGTCACACATATGTGTCCGGGCCAGAAGCCGTGGAAATGTCACACATATGCACCCAGGCAAGAATCATTCAAATGTCGCACATAAGCACCCAGGCCAGAAACCGTTGAAATGCCACAAATAAGCACCCAGACCAGAAAACCTTGACATGTCACACATGAGCACCCAGGCCAAAAAGTATGGAAATGTTACACATGTGTCCGGGCCATAAACCGTGGAAATGTCAACCATATGCACCCTGGCAAGAATCATTCAAATGTCACACATAAGCACCCAGGCCCGAAAGCATGGAAATGTCACACATAAGCACCCAGGCCAGAAACCGTTGAAATGTCACACATAAGCACCCAGGCCAGAAACCGTTGAAATGTCACACATAAGCACCCAGGCCAGAAACTGTTGAAATGCCACACATAAGCACCCAGGCCAGAAACCCTTCACATGTCACACATAAGCACCGAGGCCAAAAAGCATGGAAATGTCACACATAAGCATCCAGGCTAGAAAGCATGTAGATGTCACACATAAGCACCCAGGCAAGCAGGCATGGAATTGTCACGGATAAGCACCCAGGCCAGACTCATGGAAATGTCACACATAAGCACCCAGGCCAGAAACCGTTGAAATGTCACTCATAAACACCAAGGCCAGAAAGCATGGAAATGTCACACATAAGCATCCAGGCCAGAAAGCATGGGCATGTCACACATATGGACCCAGGGCAGAAACCACTGAAATGCCACACATAAAAGTCTAGGCCAGAAAGCATAGAAATGTCACACATAAGCACCCAGGCCAGAAAGCATGGAAATGTCACACCAAAGCATCCAGGCCATAAAGCGTGCATTGTCACACATCTGCACCCATGCCGGAAAGCATGGAAATGTCACACATAAGCACCCAGGCGAGAAAACATGGACATGTCACACATATGCTCCCAGACCAGAAAACGTTGAAATGTCACACATAAGGACTCAGGCCAGAAACAGTGCAAATGTCACACATAAACATCCAGGCCAGAAAGCATGAGCATGTCACCCATATGCACCCAGGCCAGAAACCGTTGAAATGCCACACATAAGCTTTGAGGCAGGAAAGCATGTAAATGTCACATATATGCATCCAGGCCAGAAAGCGTAGAGATGTCACACTTAAGCACCCAGGCAAGCAGGCATGGATTTGTCACAGATAAGCACCCAGGCCTGAAACCGTTGAAATGTCACACATAAGGACCCAGGCCAGAAACCGTTGAAATGTCACACATAAGCACCCAGGCCAGAAAGCAAGGATGTGTCACACGTAAGCATCCAGGCCAGAAAGCATGGGCATGTCACACATATGCACCCAGGGCAGAAACCATTGAAATGCCACACATAAAAGTCTAGGCCAGAAAGCATAGAAATGTCACACATATGCACCCAGGCCATAAAGCATGCATTGTCACACATATGCACTCAGGCCAGAAAGCATGGAAATGTCACACATAAGCATCCAGGCTAGAAAGCATGTAGATGTCACACATAAGCACCCAGGCAAGCAGGCATGGAATTGTCACGGATAAGCACCCAGGCCAGACTCATGGAAATGTCACACATAAGCACCCAGGCCAGAAACCGTTGAAATGTCACTCATAAACACCAAGGCCAGAAAGCATGGAAATGTCACACATAAGCATCCAGGCCAGAAAGCATGGGCATGTCACACATATGGACCCAGGGCAGAAACCACTGAAATGCCACACATAAAAGTCTAGGCCAGAAAGCATAGAAATGTCACTCATAAGCACCCAGGCCAGAAAGCATGGAAATGTCACACCAAAGCATCCAGGCCATAAAGCGTGCATTGTCACACATATGCACCCATGCCGGAAAGCATGGAAATGTCACACATAAGCACCCAGGCGAGAAAACATGGACATGTCACACATATGCTCCCAGACCAGAAAACGTTGAAATGTCACACATAAGGACTCAGGCCAGAAACAGTGCAAATGTCACACATAAGCATCCAGGCCAGAAAGCATGAGCATGTCACCCATATGCACCCAGGCCAGAAACCGTTGAAATGCCACACATAAGCTTTGAGGCAGGAAAGCATGTAAATGTAACATATATGCATCCAGGCCAGAAAGCGTAGAGATGTCACACTTAAGCACCCAGGCAAGCAGGCATGGATTTGTCACAGATAAGCACCCAGGCCTGAAACCGTTGAAATGTCACACATAAGGACCCAGGCCAGAATCCGTTGAAATGTCACACATAAGCACCCAGGCCAGAAAGCAAGGATGTGTCACACGTAAGCATCCAGGCCAGAAAGCATGGGCATGTCACACATATGCACCCAGGGCAGAAACCATTGAAATGCCACACATAAAAGTCTAGGCCAGAAAGCATAGAAATGTCACACATATGCACCCAGGCCATAAAGCATGCATTGTCACACATATGCACTCAGGCCAGAAAGCATGGAAATGCCACACATAAGCACCCAGGCCAAAAAACATGGAAATGTCACACATAAGCATCCAGGTCAGAAAGCATGCAAATGCCGCACATAAACACCCGGGCCAGAAATCATGGAAATGTCACACATAAGGACCCAGACCAAAAAGCATGGACATGTCACAAATATGCTCCCAGACCAGAAACTGTTGAAATGTCACACATAAGGACTCAGGCCAGAAACAGTGCAAATGTCACACATAAGTGTCTAGGCGAGAAATCGTGGAAATGTCACACATAAACACCCACGCTAGAAACCCTTGAAATGTCACACATAAGCACACAAGCCAGAGAGCATGGAAATGCCACACATAACCATCCAGGCCAGAAAGCATGGAAAAGTCACACATATGCACCCATGCCAGAAATAATGGAAATGTCTCATACATGCCCCCGGCCAGAAAGCATTGAAATGTCTCATAAGCATCCAGGCCAGTAAGCATGGACATGTCACACAAAGCATCCATACCAGAAAGCATGGGAATGTCTCACACATGCACACGGCCAGAAACCGTTTGAATGTCACACATAAGCTTTGAGGCAGGAAAGCATGTAAATGTCACATATATGCATCCAGGCCAGAAAGCGTAGAGATGTCACACTTAAGCACCCAGGCAAGCAGGCATGGATTTGTCACAGATAAGCACCCAGGCCTGAAACCGTTGAAATGTCACACATAAGGACCCAGGCCAGAAACCGTTGAAATGTCACACATATGCACCCAGGCCAGAAAGCAAGGATGTGTCACACGTAAGCATCCAGGCCAGAAAGCATGGGCATGTCACACATATGGACCCAGGGCAGAAACCATTGAAATGCCACTCATAAAAGTCTAGGCCAGAAAGCATAGAAATGTCACACATATGCACCCAGGCCATAAAGCATGCATTGTCACACATATGCACTCAGGCCAGAAAGCATGGAAATGCCACACATAAGCACCCAGGCCAAAAATCATGGAAATGTCACACATAAGCATCCAGGTCAGAAAGCATGGAAATTGCCGCACATAAACACCCGGGCCAGAAATCATGGAAATTTCACACATAAAGACCCAGACCAAAAAGCATGGACATGTCACAAATATGCTCCCAGACCAGAAACTGTTGAAATGTCACACATAAGGACTCAGGCTAGAAACAGTGCAAATGTCACACATAAGTGTCCAGGCTAGAAACCCTTGAAATGTCACATATAAACACCCACGCTAGAAACCCTTGAAATGTCACACGTAAGCACACAAGCCAGAGAGCATGGAAATGCCACACATAACCATCCAGGCCAGAAAGCAGCAAAATGTCCCACACATGCCCCTGGCCAGAAAGCATGGAAATGTCTCTCATAAGCATCCAGGCCAGTAAGCATGGACATGCCACACATGTGCACCCGGCCAGAAACTGTTAAAATGTCACACAAAGCATCCAGACCAGAAAGCATGGAAAAGTCACACATAGGCACCCAGGCCTAAAAGCATGGAATTTTCACACATAAGCACCCAGGCCAGAATCCATGGAAACGTCAGACATAAGCACCCAGGCCAGAGAACATGGAAATGTCACACATATGCACCCAGGCCAGAAACAGTTAAAATAAACACAAGGGCCTGAAAGCTTGTAAATGTCACAGATCGGCACCCAGGTCAAAAACCGTTGAAATGTCACACATAAACATCCAGGTCATAAAGCATGCATTGTCACACATATGCTCCCAGGCCAGAAAGCGTGGATATGTCACACATAAGCTCCCAGGCCAAAAAGCATGGAAATGTCACACATATGCATCCAGGTCAGAAAGCATGAAAATGCCACACACATGCACCCAGGCCTGAGAGCATGGAAATGTCACACATAAGGACCCAGGCCAAAAAGCATGAACATGTCACACATATGCACCCAGGCCAGAAACCGTTAAAATGTCACACACAAACACCTAGGCCAGGAAGAATGGAAATGTCACACATATGCACCCAGCCCAGACTCATGGAAATGTCACACATAAACACCCAGGGCAGAAACTGTTGAAATGTCACACATAAACATCAAGGCTAGAAAGCATGGAAATGTCACACATAAACATCCAGGCCATAAAGCATGGACATGTCACACATATGCACCCACGCCAGAAAGCATGGAAATGTCACACAAAAGCACCCACGCAAGTAAGGATGGATATGTCATGGATAAGCATCCAGGCCAGAAACCTTTGAAATGTCACACATATGCATCCAGGTCAGAAAGCATGGAAATGCTACACATAAACACCCGGGCCAGAAAGCATGGAAATGTCACACCTATGCAGCCAGGTCAGAAAGCATGAAAATGCCACACACATGCACCCAGGCCTGAGAGCATGAAAATGTCACACATAAGGACCCAGGCCCAAAAGCATGAACATGTCACACATATGCACCCAGGCCAGAAAACGTTGAAATGTCACACACAAGCACGTAGGCCAGGAAGCATGTAAATGTCACACATATGCACCCAGCCCAGAGTCATGGAAATGTCACACATAAACACCCAGGGCAGAAACTGTTGAAATGTCACACATAAACATCAAGGCTAGAAAGCATGGAAATGTCACACATAAACATCCAGGCCAGAAAGCATGGACATGCCACACATATGCACCCACTCCAGAAAGTATGGAAATGTGACACAGAAGCATCCAGGCAAGTAAGCATGGAAATGTCACAGATAAGCACCCAGGCAAGTAAGCATGGATATGTCACCGATAAGCACCCAGGCAAGAAAGCATGGAAATGTGGCACATAAGCATCCAGGCCAGAAAGCTTGGATATGTCACCCATAAGCATCCAGACCAGAAAGCATGGACATTTCACACATAAGCATCCAGACCAGAAAGCATGGAAATTTCACACATGAGCATCCAGACCAGAAAGCATGGAAATGTTACACATATGCACTCAGACAAGAAAGCATGTGCATTTCACATATAAACATCCAGGCCAGAAACTGTGGAGATGTTACACATAAGCACTTAGGCCAGAAAGCAAGGAACTGTCACACATATGTGTCACATATGTGTCCGGGCCAGAAGCTGTGGGAAAGGTCACAAATATGCACCCAGGAAAGAATCATTCAAATGTCACACATAAGCACCCAGACTCGAAAGCATGGAAATGTCATACAGAAGCACCCAGGCCAGAAACCGTTGAAATGTCACACATAAGCACCCAGGCTGGAAACCGTTGAAATGTCACACATAAGCACCCAGGCCAAAAAGCATGGAAATGTCACACATAAGCATCCAGGCCAGAAATCATGGAAATGTCACAGATATGCACCCAGGCCAGAAACCGTTAAAATGTCACACATATGCACCCAGGCCAGAAAGCAAGAAAATGTCACACATATGCACCCAGGTCAGAAAGCATGGAAATGTCACACATAAGCATCCAGGCTAGAAAGCATGGAAATGTCACACATACGCATCCAGGCCAGAAAGCATGGTCATGTCACCCATATGCACCCAGGCCAGAAACCGCTGAAATGTCATATATAAGCACTCAGGCCACAAACCGTTGAAATGCCACACTTCGAGGCAGGAAAGCATGGAAATGTCGCACATAAGCATCCAGGCAAAAAAGCATGTAGAAGTCACACATAAACACCCAGGCAAGCAGGCATGGAAATGTCACGGATAAGCACCCAGGCCAGACTCATGGAAATGTCACACATAAGCACCCAGGCCAGAAAGCAAGGAAATGTCACACAGAAACTCCAAGGCCAGAAAGCATGGAACTGTCACACAAAAGCATCTAGGCCATAAAGCATGCGTTGTCACACATATGCACCCAGGCCAGAAAGCATGAAAATGTCACACATAAGCATCAAGGTTAGAAAATATGGAAATGCAACACATAAACACCCGGGCCAGAAAACATGGAAATGTCACACATAAAGACCCCGGCCAAAATGCATGGACATGTCACACATATACTCCCAGACCAGCAACCGTTGAAATGTCACACATATACGACCCGGCCAGAAAGCACGGAATTGTCACACATATGCACCCAGGCCAGAAACCGTTGAAATGTCATACATATACAACCCGGCCAGAAAGCACGGAATTGTCACACATATACTCCCAGACCAGAAACCGTTGAAATGTCACACATATACAACCGGGCCAGAAAGCATGGAATTGTCACACATATGCACCCAGGCCAAAAACTGTTGAAATGTCACACATATACAACCCGGCCAGAAAGCATGGAATTGTCGCACATATACTCCCAGACCAGAAACCGTTGAAATGTCACACATATACAACCGGGCCAGAAAGCACGGAATTGTCACACATATGCACCCAGGCCAGAAACCGTTGAAATGTCACACTTAAGCACCTATGCCAAGAAGCATGGAAATGTCACACATATGCTTCAAGGCCAGACTCATGGAAATGTCACACATAAACACCCAGGAGAGAAACCGCTGAAATGTCACACATATACACCAAAGCTAAAAAGCATGGAAATGCCACAGATAAGCATCCAGGCCAGAAAGCATGGAAACGTCACACATATGCACCCAGGTCAGAAGCCGTTGAAATGTCACACGCAAGCATCCACGGCAGAAAAAATGGAAATGTCACACAAAAGCATCCAGACCATAAAGCATGGACATGTCACACATATGCACCCACGCCAGAAAGCATGGAAATGTCACACATAACCACCCAGGCAAGTAAGCATGGATATGTCATGGATAAGCATCCAGGCCAGAAACCTTTGAAATGTCACACATAAGCACCCGGGCCAGAAAGCATGGAAATGTCATACATAAGCATCCAGACCAGAAAGCATGGTAATGTTACACATATGCACCCAGACAACAAAGCATGTGAATTTCGCACATAAACATCCAGGCGAGAAACTTTGGAAATGTCACACATATGCACCTAGGCCAGAAAGCATGGAAATGTCACACATAAGCACCCAGGCCCGAAAGCATGGAAATGTCACACATAAGCACCCAGGCCAGAAACCGTGGAAATATCACACATATGCACCTAGGCCAGAAAGCATGGAAATGTCACACATAAGCACCCAGGCCCGAAAGCATGGAAATGTCAGACATAAGCACCCAGGCCAGAAACCGTGGAAATGTCACACATAAACACCCAAGACCAGAAAGCCTGGAAATGTCACATATAAGCATCCAGGCCAGAAAGCACGGACATGTCACACATATGCACCCAGGCCAGAAACCATTGAAATGCCACACATAAAATCCTAGGCCAGAAAGCATGGAAATGTCGCACATAAGCACCCAGGCCAGAAAGCATAGGAAATGTCACCCATCTGCACCCAGACGAGAAAGCATGGAAATGTCACCCATATGGACCCAGGCCAGAAGCCGTTGAAATGCCACACCTAAGCACCCAGGCTAGAAAGCATGGAAATGTCACACATAAGCACCCAGGCAAGCAGGCATGGAATTGTCACGGATAAGCACCCAGGCCAGACTCATGGAAATGTCACACATAAGCACCCAGGCCAGAAACCGTTGAAATGTCACACATATGCATCCAGGCCAGAAAGCATGTAAATGTCACAAATAAGCATCCAGGCCAGAAAGCATGGAAATGTCACACATAAGCACCCAGGGTAGTAAGCAGAGAAATGTCACGGATAAGAACCCAGGCCACATCATGGAAATGTCACACAAGCACCCAGGCCAGAAATGTTGAAATGTTACACATAAACACCCGGGCCAGAAAGAATGGAAATGTAACATGTATGCACTCAGGCTAGACTCATGAAAATGTCACACATATGCACCCAGGCCAGACTCATGGAAATGTCACACATAAGCACCCAGGTAAGATTCATGGAAATGTCACACATATGCACCCAGGCCAAAGAGCATGGAAATGTCACGCATACGCATCCAGGCCACACTCATGGAATTGTCACATAAACACCCATGCCAAAAACAATGGAAATGTCACACATATTCATCCAGGCCAGAAAGCATGGAAATGTCACTGATATGTAACCAGGCCAGAAACCATTGAAATGTGTCACATATGCACCCAGGCCAGAAAGCATGGAAATGTCACACTTATGCACCCGGGCCAAACTCATGGAAATGTCATACATAAGCACCCAGGCAAGAATCATGGAAATGCCATACATATGCACCCGGGCCAGAGAGCATGGAAATGTCACACATAAGCACCCAGGCCAAAAAGCATGGACATGTCACACATAAGGATCCAGGCCAAAAAGCATGGACATGTCACACATATGCACCCAGGCCAGAAACCGTTGACATGTCACACATAAACACCCGGGCCAGAAAGCATTGAAATGTCACACATAAGCACCCTGGCAAGTATCATGGAAATGCCACTCCTACACGCCCGGGACAGAGAGTATGGAAATGTCACACAGAAGCACCCAGGCCAAAAAGCATGGAAATATCCCACATAAGCATGCAGGCCAGAAAGCATGGACATGTCACACATAAGCATCTATTCCAGAAAGCGTGGAAATGTCGCACATAAGCACCCAGGCGAGAAAGCATGAAAATGCCACACACATGTACTGAAGTCAGAAAGCATGGAAATGCCACACACATGAACCGATGTCAGAAAGCATGGAAATGACACACACAAGCATCTAGGCAAGTAACCAAGGAAATGTCACGGATAAGCACCCAGGCCTGAAAGCATGGAATTGTCAGTCATAAGCACCCGTCCCAGAAAGCATGGACATGTCACACATATGCACCCAGGTCAGAAACCGTTGAAATGTCACCCATAAGCATCGAGGCCAGAAAGCATGGACACGTCACACATAAGCACCCAGGCAAGTAATTATGGAAATGTCACACATAAGCACTCAGACCAGCACCATGGACATGTCACACATATGCACCCAGGTCAGAGACCGTGGAAATGTCACACATAAGCACCCGGGCCAGGAAGCATGGAAATGTCACACATAAACATCCAGGCAAGAAAGCATGGAAATGTCACACATAAACATCCAGGCAAGAAAGCATGGAAATGTCACGCATCAGCACTGGGGCAGGAAGCATGGAAATGTCACACATATGCACCCTGGCCAGAAACTATGGACATGTCACCCTGTAAGCATGGATATGTCACTGATAAGCACCCAGGCCACACACATGGAAATGTCACTCAAGCACCCATGCCAGAAACGTTGAAATGTTACACCTAAACACCCGGGCCAGAAAGCATGGAAATGTCACACATAAGCATCCAGGTCAGAAAGCATGGAAATGTCCCAGATATGCACCCAGGCCAGACTAATTGAAATGTCCCACATATGCACCCAGGCCAGACTCCTGGAAATGTCACACATAAGCACCCAGGAAAGATTCATGGAAATGTCACGCATAAGCATCCAGGCCAGAAACATGGAAATGTCACACGTAAGCACCCAGGCCACACTCATGGAAATGTCACCTAAACACCAAGGCCAGAAAGCATGAAAATGTCACTCATAAACACCCATGCCAGAAAGCATGGAAATGTCACACATATTTATCCAGGTCAGAAAGCATGGAAATGTCACAAATATGTAACCAGGCCAGAAACCATTGAAATGTGTCACATATGCATCCAGGCCAGAAAGCATGGAAATGTCACACATATGCACCCGGGCCAGAAAGCATGGAAATGTCACTCATAAACACCCATGCCAGAAAGCATGCAAATGTCACACATATTCATCCAGGCCAGAAAGCATGGAAATGTCACACATATGTAACCAGGCCAGATACCATTGAAATGTGTCACATTTGCACCCAGGCCGGAAAGCATGGAAATATCACACATATGCACCCGGGCCAGACTCATGGAAATGTCACACATAAGCACCCAGGCCAGAAACCGTTGAAATGTCACACATAAGCACCCAGGCTGGAAACCGTTGAAATGTCACACATAAGCACCCAGGCCAAAAAGCATGGAAATGTCACACATAAGCATCCAGGCCAGAAAGCATGGAAATGTCACACATATGCACCCAGTCCAGAAACCGTTAAAATGTCACACATATGCACCCAGGCCAGAAAGCAAGAAAATGTCACACATATGCACCCAGGCCAGAAAGCATGGAAATGTCACACATAAACATCCAGGCAAGAAAGCATGGAAATTTCACACATAAGCACCCGGGCCAGGAAGCATGGAATTGTCACACGTATGCACCTAGGCCAGAAAGCATGGACATGTCCCACATATGCACCCAGGCCAGAAACTGTTGAAATGTCACACATAAGCATCGAGGTCAGAAAGGATGGACAATTCACACATAAGCACCCAGGCAAGTAACCGTGGAAATGTCACACATAGACTCTCGGGCCAGAAAGCATGGAAATGTCACACATTTGCACCCAGGCCAGAAACCGTTAAAATGTCACACATAGACTCCCAGGCCAGAAAGCATCCAAATGACACACAGAAACATCTAGGGCAGAAAGCATGGAAATGTCACACATATGCACCCAGGGCAGAAACCGTTGGAATGTCACACGTAGGCACCCAGGCAAGAATCATTCAAATGTCACACATATGCGCCCAGATCAGGAACCGTGGAAATGTCACACGTAAGCACTCAGGCCAGAAAGCATGAAGATGTCACATAACGGTAATGGAGCTTGAACAATTCTCATAGTGGGGGGGATTGTCATCAAAGTTACATCACTGAAGTTATAGGATTGTGAAAAAGCCAAGCATTGCACAAAGAACATGCATAGCATATGAGCCTAGCTCATTCCGGTGGAGGTGGTAAGGGTGTGGTATATAGGCAGTGGAGCATTTTGAAGACCACTGTTGCCAATATATTACTAAAACATGCTTTACTAGTGCTCTGTCATTTACACACAGCACATTTTCCATTGAAATTGCCTGAAAATCCAACTGACATGCAGTTTTTGTGGTAAAACTATGTAGCATTCAAAGGTAATGTGTGGAAATTGGGCTTCAGAATATATTTATAATTCGCATACCACCAAGTAAGGTGTCTTGATGTGTTGTGATCCTATAAAAATCAGTGTTTTCATGACACTTTAGAAATACAAAATTAATGTGCTTTCCACATGACTTGGACTTAGCCATAATGTGCTTCACTTCTTGAATGCTGAAATACTTTGAAATATTTGTGCAGTTCCTTTACAGATATTTTTTTTTTTTTAGAAAAGCCACTAACTTTACAGTCACAGAAATAAAAATAAACACCACTCTCCATTTGAGCAGAATAAACAACAATTTGTCAGACTGTTAGAAATGGGGTCTTTGGTTGGCAGTCAGGTTACCCCCTGTCCAAGCAAGGACCCTCACTCTAGTCAGGGTAAAGGAGAATCACACTCAGTTAACCCCCGCTCACCCCTTTGGTAGCTTGGCACGAGCAGGCAGGCTTAACTCAGAGACGATGTGTTAAATATTTGTACAAACACACACAGTAATGCAGTGAACCACTACAAAATGGCACAAATATTGCAGGTTGGTAATATGCGTTGTCTTAAGGGAGTTGTTTATTACAATGCAACGCCAATGGCGCCGTTTACGGAGTCGTTCGACCCTCAGGTACAGTACCTTAAGAAACAAGTAGAAAACAGGCCGGTGCACGTTGTCGGGGAGAGCAGCTTCGCTGGGTCCGATGCGGCGTCAGTTCCAGTGCCATGGGGCAGAAGGGCTGCGGTGTCGAATCCTCACTGCAGGGCGGTGGAGGTGAAACGGCATCCGATACGAAGTCAGTCCTTTTGTTCCGGCAGATGCGAAGTCTGGCGGAGTCACAATGCTATGGGGTGACCTCACGGGGTCGCAATGACATCACAGGGCTACAGGCGCTGCGATGGCGTCAGATCGTCACGGACATTTGACTTACGACACTCCGGTGTCAGCGAAGTCAGGCGGCATCAGCGGCTGCAGCGAAGCGAGGCCTACAGGATCGTCAGACTTCTCTGAGGTCGGCAGCTGGCGTCGCGGTTCCGGGGTAGTGGTGTCACCTCACAGGGTCGTCAGATTTGCACTTGGCAAGGTCCACGGCCTCGGGGCAATCGGCGATGCGGTTCCGGGCAGCGGCATTCTTTGCGAAGTCGCACAGTGTCTTCAGACTGGTTTTTCTCCAGGAATTCACTTCCAGGGGTCCAGGAACTGGAATGGCACCCTGTGGAAAGCTTGGGTCCACAGCAAGTAGACTCAGGCCTGGTTGGTGAAGCCTTTGTTGTTCCTGAGACTTCAAAACAGGAGGCAAGCTGTACTCCAAGCCCTTGGAGTCACTTCTGAAGCAGGAATGCAACAAAATCCACTCTCTGTCCCCTAGCAAAGGCAGAATCAGGCAACTGCAGGATAGCCCAACACAGCACAGTCACAGGCCAGGGCAGCACTTCTCCTTAGCTCTTCAGCTCTTCTCCAGGCAGAGGTTCCTCTTGAATCCTTGAAGTAATCTAAAGTCTGGGGTTTTGGGTCCTCTTCTGATACCCCTTTCTGCCTTTGACGTAGACCTACTTCAAATTAAAGTCTCAAGTGTCTATAAGATTCTTTCTTGTCCAGGCCAGGCCCCAGCCTCACATCAGGAGGCTGAAGACTGCATTGTGAGAGGGCAGGCACAGCCATTCAGGTGTGAGTGACCACTACTCCCCTCCCCTACAGCTCAGGTGGCTCATCAGGATATGCAGGCTACACCTCAGACCTCTTTGAGTCACTGTCTAGAGGAGAGGTGCAAACAGCCCAACTGTCAAACTGACCCAGGCAGGGAATCCACAAACAGGCAGAGTCACAGAATGGTTTAAGTAGGAAAATGGTTACTTTCTAAAAGTGGCATTTTCAAACACACAATCTAAAAACCAGTTTCACTAAAAGATGTATTTTTTAATTGTGAGCTCAGATACCCTAAACTCCAAATTTCTGTCTGCTCCCAAAGGGAATCTGCGCTTTAATCATAATTAAAGGCAGCCCCCATGTTAACCTATGAGAGAGAGGTCTTGCAACAGTGAAAACCGAATTTAGCAGTATTTCACTTTCAGGACATGCAAAACACACAAGTACATGTCCCACCTTTTACATACACTGCACCCTTCCCATGGTGCTACCTAGGGCCTACCTTAGGGGTGCCTTACATGAATAAAAAGGGAAGGTTTAGGCCTGGCAAATGGGTACACTTGCCAAGTCGAATTGGCAGTTAAAAACTGCACACACAGACACTGAAGTGGCAGGTCTGAGCCATGTTTACAGGGCTACGTATGTGGGTGGCACAATCAGTGCTGCAGGCCCACCAGTAGCATTTGATTTACTGTCCCTGTGCACCTGTAGTGCACTGTACTAGGGACTTACTAGTAAATCAAATATGCCAATCATGGAAAGCCAATCACATACACATTTTATATAGGAGCACTTACACTTTAGCACTGGATAGCAGTGGTAAAGTGCCCAGAGTAACAAAAACAGCAAAAACAGAGACCAGCACACATCAACAACCTGGGAAACAGAGTCAAAAAGTTAGGGGAGACCACTCCAAGGATGCCAGGTCTAACACAGATGATAGAACTGGCCAATTTATCTGTCTTTGAACGCACAGTAAATGTGACAACATGAGAAGAAAAAAGTAAAGAAATTTTATTGCCCATTCCCTTTTTGAACTCTGCCCTGATTATTTTGGGGGTGCTGCAGCAGCGCCCCAGCCCGATTTCCAGCACCTATGACACGGACCAGAAAGCATGGAAATGGCACACATTAAGCTCAGACAATGCAAACTTAGCAGGTCATAATCACCACCACCAGTCTGCTCTGCCTGAGCCGCCCTTTATCCTGGTGACGACACTGGAGAAAGCTCCACACAGCTTGGTCCAAGACACAAGGTCATTCTACCTCTGAAGCACCCAGGGAGTCCTGTGCAAGTCTGCAAGTCAAGGGGCAGCCAGCCAGGGTGTATCCCGTTCTCTTGCTCTGATTCTGCCAGAGGAGTGACTGTTGAGTCTCGACAAATGTTCTTTGAAGTGGCCCATGGATAGACAGACTGTGGTCCCCCAGGCACAGGAAGAATCACCAGCGCCCTTATACAGCACAGGCCAGCACTGCTCTGCTCTCATGGCTCATGTCTTGGGGGGCATCCCACCCACCCTGCCCTTTTCACATCTATGTTACAGGCAGCTGGAGAACGATTACAGGAGCTTAGCTGGTCTCCCCTCCCCCCCACATGCCTCCTGCTATTACACAGGGCTACCACTGCTGGGCCCTTTGATCTCTGCAAGGACGGCTCCCCCCTCATCCTGGGTTTCCTGGTGGCTTATTACAGGATTTATTGTGGGGTTTTGACACACGTGCCATAACTGAAGTGCATCATCATAATCCCAATTAAAACAAGCATTTGCAATGCAATGGGTCTCGCATTTGCTCGAGTTAGAGCTATTCCGTTGTAAATTCCTAACCGGACTTTTCTTGCAACTTAATTTGAAAATGAAAAGTAAAACAGCTGACATGAGAAAGCTGATTCAAAGCACCACGACCGCCATGAGCGTGAAGGAGGGACACAAAAGGAAAAAGAAGTTCGCTCAGATCAAAGGTATCGGCAAAAGAGCAATTAGCCATGTAACAGGGTCGGTGTCCAAGGCAGTTACGAAACCGCGCCAAGGAGGGACAAATGGAAAGCATTTACCAATGATAACAAAGGATTTTTGAAAGGCAAGTCCATGAACGAGTGATAGTGATGGGTGTGAGTTGGGTGTGGTTAAAAGTCCAAATAGATAACAACATATGGGAAAATAAAAGCAGAGCTTACGCGCTGCTATGCTCAACCGAAAAAGCACACACACACAGCCACTTACTGTTGCAAAAGAAAGTCAACTCTTGCTCTTCTGTCATCTCTGCAGCAGGTGGGGAAGAGGGTACAGAGGGGATGAGAGGGAGGGGTTCCTGCCTATCACTGATAAATTACTGCAGAGTGCGGACACACATTTGCATCTTTTTTTTTCTTTATGTTTATGCTCCGTGCCGCGTGGAGCATAAGCATTAAATAATAAGCAAATACATTCCAAGATTGTAGGAAGGTAGCCTCTTTCTAGCCTTATTACCCCCACTTTTGGCCTGTTTGTGAGTATATGTCAGGGTGTTTTTACTGTCTCACTGGGATCCTGCTAGCCAGGGCCCAATGCTCATAGTGAAAACCCTATGTTGTCAGTGTGTTTGATATGTGTCACTGGGATCCTGCTAGCCAGGACCCCAGTACTCATAAGTTTGTGGCCTATATTTGTTCCCTGTGGGGTGCCTAACTGTATCACTGAGGCTCTGCTAACCAGAACCTCAGTGTTTATGCTCTCTATGCTTCTGAAATTGTCACTGCAGGCTAGTGACTCCTTTTACCAATTCTGATTGGCACACTGGAACACCCTTATAATTCCCTAGTATATGGTACCTAGGTACCCAGGGTATTGGGGTTCCAGGAGATCCCTATGGGCTGCAGCATTTAATTTGCCACCCATAGGTAGCTCAGACAATTCTTACACAGGCCTTCCAGTGCAGCCTGAGTGAAATAACGCCCACGTTATTTCACAGACATTTTACACTGCACTTAAGTAACTTATAAGACACCTATATGTCTAACCCTCACTTAGTGAAGGTTAGGTACAAAGTTATTAAGTGTGAGGGCACCCTGGCACTAGCCAAGGTGCCCCCACATTGTTCAGGGCAAATTCCCCTGACTTTGTGAGTGCGGGGACACCATTACACTTGTGAACTACATATAGGTCAATACCTATATGTAGTGTCACAATGGTAACTCCGAACATGGCCATGTAACATGTCTAGGATCATGGAATTGTCACCCCAATACCATTCTGGTATTGGGGGGACAATTCCATGCATCCCGAGGGCTCCAGCATAGAGCCCGGGTACTGCCAAACTAACTCTCTGGGGTTTTCTCTGCAGCTACCGCTGCTGCCAACCCCCAGACAGGTTTCTGCCCCCCCTGGGGCCTGGGCAGTCCAGTCCCAGGAAGGCAGAACAAAGGATTTCTTTGGAAATAGGTGTTAAGGGTCTGAAAGGAGTAGCCTCTCCTGGCCTCTGGAAATGCTTTGAAGGGCACCGATGTTGCCCTTCTTGCATAAGCCAGTCTACACCGGTTCAGGGATCTCCCCTGCCCTGCTCTGCCACGAAACTGGACAAAGGAAAGGTGAGTGACCACTCCCCTGACCAGCACCCCCCCAGGGGAGGTGCCCAGAGCTCCTCCAGTGTGTCCCAGACCTCTGCCATCTTGAATGCAGAGGTGTGAGGGCACAACCGAGACCTCTGAGTGGCCAGTGCCAACAGATGACGTCAGAGACCCCTCCTGATAGGTGCTTACCTCTCTCTGTTTCCAATCCTCCTCTGAGGGCTATTTAGGGTCTCTCCTGTGGGTTTCTCATCAGATAACGAATGCAAGAGCTCACCAGAGTTCCTCTGCACTTCTCTCTTCGACTTCTGCCAAGGATCGACCGCTGACTGCTCCAGGACGCCTGCAAAACTGCAACAAAGTAGCAAGAAGACTATCAGCAACATTGTAGAGCCTCATCCTGACGGCTTTCTCGACTGTTTCCTGGTGGTGCATGCTCTGAGGGCTGTCTGCCTTCACCCTGCACTGGAAGCCAAGAAGAAATCTCCCGTGGGTCGACGGAATCTTCCCCCTGCTAATGCAGGCACCAAACTTCTGCATCACTGGTCCTCTAAGTCCCCTCTCATCTTGACGAGCATGGTCCCTGGAACACGGGAGCTGGATCCAAGTGTCCCCGACAGTCCAGTGGCCCTTCTGTCCAAAGTTGGTGGAGGTAAGTCCTTGCCTGCCCACCCCAGACAGTAATCCTGTGTACTGCGTGAACTGCAGCTGCTAGGGCATCTGTGCACTTTTGCAAGACTTCCTTTGTATACAGCCTAGCCCGGGTCCCCAGCACTCCATCCTGCCTTGCCCAACTCGCTGAGTTGGACTCCGACTTCGTGGGACCCTCTTTTGTTGTGCTGAGATGACTGCCATGCTCAGGTCTTCTGAACGTCTGTTCAGGTGCTTCTGCGGGTGCTGCCTGCTTCTGCGTGGGCTCTCTGTATTGCTGAGCGCCCCCTCTGTCTCCTCCTCCAAGGGGCGACCTCCTGGTCCTTCCTGGGCCCTGGCAGCACCCAAAATCTTCAACCGCGACTCTTGCAGATAGCAAGGCTTGTTTGCGGTCTTTCTGCATGGAAACAACTCTGCATCCTCCAGCACGCCGTGGGACATCTTCTGACCAAAGGAGAACTTCCTGGCATCTTCCGTTGTTGCAGAAACTTCGGCTTCTTCCACCCAAAGGCAGCCCTTTTGCACCTTCATCTGGGGTTTAGTGGGCTCCTGCCCTCCCGGACACTTGCGTGACTCTTGGACTTGGTCCCCTTCCTTTACAGGTCCTCAGGTCCAGGAATCCGTCTTCAGTGCTTTGCAGTCAGTTTTTGTCTTTGCAGAATCCCCTATTTCGACTTTACTGTCTTTCTGGGGTAGTAGGGTAAATTTACTCCTACTTTTCAGGGTCTCGGGGTGGGGTATCTTGGACACCCTTAGTGTTTTCTTACACTCCCAGTGACCCTCTACACACTACACTAGGCCTGGGCTCCATTCGTGGTTCGCATTCCACTTTTGGAGTATATGGTTTGTGTTGCCCCTAGGCCTATTGTCTCCTATTGCATTCTATTGTGTTCTACAGTATTTGCACTACTTTGCTAACTGTTTACTTACCTGATTTTGGTTTGTGTGTATATTTTGTGTATATTACTTACCTCCTAAGGGACTATATACTCTGAGGTACTTTTGGCATATGATATAATACTAAGTGATATGAGTGGTATAGTAGGAGCTTTGCATGTCTCCTAGTTCAGCCTAAGCTGCTCTGCTATAGCTACCTCTATCAGCCTAAGCTGCTAGAACACTACTAATCTACTAATAAGGGATAACTGGACTTGGCACAAGGTGAAAGTACCACAAGATACCCACTATAAGCCAGGCCAGCCTCCTACAAAGATGACAGCAAAGCAGGTGGCAGGGCAGACCAAACACCACCAGAGCAGTCAAATAGAAAATTTTCTAGCACTCACAACAAGAATTTTCAATTCTATTAAGGACACGGAGGTGAGGATTATACTTTTCTTTCTGCATTCTTTATTTTCATCCGCCAATAAAACAAAAGTTTATTTAAACACTACATATCCCATGAACACCTCAGTCACATGTCCAACCATAGAGCTTTAGCCCTATAAATCCCTCATACTGCAATAACAACTCCCCTTTCTTTGCCCTAGGAAAATAAAACAGTTAACAGTCCAAAGCCTCAAACTATAGGCCCATCCACCATGGCGAATACAACAAGAAAGTCCAACAGAACAGATTTGCGAAACAACAGATCTAAGGCACCAAGGCGTCATCTGGAATATCTGCTTGAAATCCTATATGCTCTGGGGCATATTTGTGGGTCCAGAAAATAAAGCTGGGAAAACTGCTGTGGACCCAATCCATTTGTCATCCTTACCTGTAATTAAAATTATCAAAGCCATAAACACTAAAAATGAGCATTTCAGGGTGTTTAAAATGTATATCACAATTCAGTTCATATCAAATACAATTGTATGTCACAAGTACATCTCTGGGTGGGCTAATCCTCACATGTGTGTCCTTAATAGATAAAAATATTCTTGTTGAGAATGCTAGAAAATGCTTTATTCTATGTCAGGACCAGAGGCTCCGATTATGCTTGTTTAAAGCTGGCTCATCACCACAGAAGCTACGTCTACAATTGGCTTATAATAAACAGTCTAAAAAGTAGACTTAGACAACCAATCTGCCGCTTTCAGGATATCTTCTAAACAAGATCCCAAAGCGAACGATTTTAAAGCCATCGCTCCTGTGGTGGAATGAGCACCAAACGTAGTAATGTCAATAACAGCCTCTGCCAGAAGCCATCTCATCCCTCTCCCTAAAGTAGCAATGTTACAGGACAAAATGGCTTCTGTGGAGCGATCAATAATTGCCCCTCATATCCGTACGGAATTAAGCGGTACTCACCTCGTACGCTTTCAGCAGTATACTACACAAAGTTTAGGGTTACCTGGAAACGCAGGGTAGGCTACTGACCTGGAATTACATTTAGTTCTTCCAGAGGTGGTGAATGAAACGCCTTCGGGAGGAAAATGACGCCTGCCGGATCTAATGCCCTCTCATCTTACACCCATTCACAAGAAATGAGGCATAACAACATAGTCAATTTGGCTGATAACTACTTTCTAGAAAAGTATTTATTATGCGGACACTAATCCATCAATCGTACAACCGTATCAACATCCCATCCGGTAGAATATTTTAACTGCGGAGGTTTCGTCATTCGAATACCTTTTAATAACTTGCACACGATTGGATGTTCTCCCACAGGTCTACCATCTATCAGGGAGATGGCTGATCTAAAATTGTTCACTGACCGATACCCCATCCCTGAAGCTGCTAAAGAGGATACATCATTGATGATCATATTGCAATCAGCTCCAGAGGGATCTGCACCCCTTGCACTACACCACTTACACCAACTCCTTCATGCGGATGCATATTGCTTGTTTGTACCTGACGACCAGGCTTGGCTAATGTAGTCCTGAGCTTCTCACGAAAGGCCAGGGAGACTCCATCTTTCCCTGAAACCATCCAGGCCACCAAAGAGAGATTGGATCAATGGGTGTGGGAGAACTCACGGATTTAGCAACAGGTTCTGATGCCATGGTGAGTAGAACTGGCCGGGCACACACTAAATCTAACAGTACTGGGAACCATGCTTGTTCTCTCCACAGAGAAGCTACCAATATCATCTCCGCTTTCTGTCCTCTCAGTTGTGCCAACGCTCTAGGGATCATCATGAACAGAGGGAAGACATAGCTCATGAATGGATGCCGGTCCTGGTCAAACGCATCCGTTATGTGCGCTCCTGGATCTGGTTGGCAGCTGAAGTACACTGGCAGTTGGTGGTTCAGTCGAGAAGAGAATAAATCTATCTTGCACGGACTTTATCGGCAGAGAAGCGCATGGAAGACTTTTGGATGGAGTCTCCAATCTCTGAAGTCCTGCAGGTGTCACGAAAGCCGATCCGCAACTATATTGCGTTGGTCTGGGAGATATTCCGCTGTCACTGACATATGCTTCTGAAGGCAAAAGTGACAAAAGTCCTTGGCTATCTCCATCAGGAGTCGGGATTTGCTTCCACCCAGCTTGTTCACATAGCGGACTGCTGAGATGTTGTCCATGTGGAGGAGAATGCAGCATTTTGCCTTCCCTGAGTAGAAACTCTGAATTGCAAAGTAGCCCACAAGGAGTTCCAGACAATTGATATGAAGAGCCAATTCTGTCAGGGAATAATGACCCCCTCCGTGGAGATCTGACTGCAGCAGGCCCCCCAACCCCAACAGCTGGCGTCGGATTCTCTTATCATCTCCGGGGTTAAAACAAAAATTGCTCTGCCATTCCAGGCCTCCATATGACCCAACCACCAAGAGATTTCTGTCTTGGTGTTCTCTGGTAGAGACAGCTGTTCCGAGAAAGCAAGGCCCTTGTTGAGATGCCAAATCTTTAGGCGTTGAAGGGTGCGGTTGTGAGAAAGTAGCCTCTTTCTAGCCTTGTTACCCCCACTTTTGGCCTGTTTGTGAGTGTATGTCAGGGTATTTTCACTGTCTCACTGGGATCCTGCTAGCCAGGGCCCAGTGCTCATAGTGAAAACCCTATGTTTTCAGTATGTTTGTTATGTGTCACTGGGACCCTGCTAGCCAGGACCCCAGTGCTCATAAGTTTGTGGCCTATATGTATGTGTTCCCTGTGTGATGCCTAACTGTCTCACTGAGGCTCTGCTAACCAGAACCTCAGTGGTTATGCTCTCTCTGTACAAATTGTCACTAACAGGCTAGTGACCAATTTCACCAATTCATATTGGCATACTGGAACACCCTTATAATTCCCTAGTATATGGTACTGAGGTACCCAGGGTATTGGGGTTCCAGGAGATCCCTATGGGCTGCAGCATTTCTTTTGCCACCCATAGGGAGCTCTGACAATTCTTACACAGGCCTGCCACTGCAGCCTGAGTGAAATAATGCACACATTATTTCACAGCCATTTTCACTGCACTTAAGTAACTTATAAGTCACCTATATGTCTAACCTTTACCTGGTAAAGGTTGGGTGCTAAGTTACTTAATGTGCCCCCACATTATTCAGGGCAAATTCCCCGGACTTTGTGAGTGCGGGGACACCATTACACGCGTGCACTACACATAGGTCACTACCTATGTGTAGCTTCACAATGGTAACTCCGAATATGGCCATGTAACATGTCTATGATCATGGAATTGCCCCCTCTATGCCATCCTGGCATAGTTGGCACAATCCCATGATCCCACGGGTCTGTAGCACAGACCCTGGTACTGCCAAACTGCCTTTTCAGGGGTTTCACTGCAGCTGCTGCTGTCAACCCCTCAGACAGGTTTCTGCCCTCCTGGGGTCCAGCCAGGCTTGGCCCAGGATGGCAGAACAAAGGACTTCCTCCGAGAGAGGGTGTTACACCCTCTCCCTTTGGAAAAAGGTGTTAAGGCAGGGGAGGAGTAGCCTCCCCCAGCCTCTGGAAATGCTTTCATGGGCACAGATGGTGCCCATTTTTGCATAAGCCAGTCTACACCGGTTCAGGGACCCCTCAGCCCTGCTCTGGCGCGAAACTGGACAAAGGAAAGGGGAGTGACCACTCCCCTGACCTGCACCTCCCCTGGGAGGTGCCCAGAGCTCCTCCAGTGTGCTCCAGACCTCTGCCATGTTGGAAACAGAGGTGCTGCTGGCACACTGGACTGCTCTGAGTGGCCAGGGCCAGCAGGTGACGTCAGAGACTCCTTCTGATAGGCTCCTTCAGGTGTTGCTAGCCTATCCTCTCTCCTAAGTAGCCAAACCCTCTTTTCTGGCTATTTAGGGTCTCTGCTTTGGGGAATTCCTTAGATAACGAATGCAAGAGCTCATCAGAGTTCCTCTGCATCTCTCTCTTCACCTTCTTCCAAAGAATCGACTGCTGACCGCGCTGGAAGCCTGCAAAACTGCAACAAAGTAGCAAAGACGACTACTGCAACTCTGTAACGCTGATCCTGCTGCCTTCTCGACTGTTTTCCTGGTGGTGCATGCTGTGGGGGTAGTCTGCCTCCTCTCTGCACTAGAAGCTCCGAAGAAATCTCCAGTGGGTCAACGGAATCTTCCCCCTGCAACCGCAGGCACCAAAGAACTGCATTACCGGTCCTCTGGGTCTCCTCTCAGCACGACGAGCGAGGTCCCTTGAATCCAGAAACTCTGTCCAAGTGACTCCCACAGTCCAGTGACTCTTCAGTCCAAGTTTGGTGGAGGTAAGTCCTTGCCTCCCCATGCCAGACTGCATTGCTGGGAACCGCATCTTTTGCAGCAACTCCGGCCTCTGTGCACTTCCGGCGGAAATCCTTTGTGCACTCCACGGCACTCTAACCTGCATTGCACGACTTTCTAAGTTGTCCTCCGGCAGCGTGGGACTCCTTTGTGCAACTTTGGGTGAGCACTGTTTCACTCCTCTTCGTACTGCCTGTTCCGGCACTTCTGCGGGTCCTGCCTGCTTCTGAGAGGGCTCCTTGTCTTGCTGGGTGCCCCCTCTGTCTCCTGACGCAATTGGCGACATCCTGGTCCCTCCTGGGCCACAGCAGCATCCAAAAACTCTAAACGCACGATTTGCAGCTAGCAAGGCTTGTTGGTGGTCTTTCGGCGGGAAAACACTAATGCACGACTCTCCACGGCGTGGGGGATCCATCCTCCAAAAGGGAAGTCTCTAGCCCTTGTCATTCTGGCAGAATCCTCAGCTTCTACTGTCCAGTAGCAGCTTCTTTGCACCCACAGCTGGCATTTCCTGGGCATCTGCCCATCTCCGACTTGCTTGTGACTTTTGGACTTGGTCCCCTTGTTCCACAGGTACCCTCGTTTGGAAATCCATCGTTGTTGCATTGCTGGTTTGTGTCTTTCCTGCAGAATTCCCCTATCACAACTTCTGTGCTCTTTGGGGAACTTTAGTGCACTTTGCACTCACTTTTCAGGGTCTTAGGGTGGGCTATTTTTCTAACCCTCACTGTTTTCTTACAGTCCCAGCGACCCTCTACAAGGTCACATAGGTTTGGGGTCCATTCGTGGTTCGCATTCCACTTTTGGAGTATATGGTTTGTGTTGCCCCTATCCCTATGTGTCCCCATTGCATCCTATTGTTTGCACTGTTTTCTAAGACTATACTGCATATTTTTGGTATTGTGTACATATATCTTGTGTATATTTGCTATCCTCATACTGAGGGTACTCACTGAGATACTTTGGCATATTGTCATAAAAATAAAGTACCTTTATTTTTAGTATATCTGTGTATTGTGTTTTCTTATGATATTGTGCAAGTGACACTAGTGGTACTGTAGGAGCTTCACTCGTCTCCTAGTTCAGCCTAAGCTGCTCTGCTAAGCTACCATTATCTATCAGCCTAAGCTGCTAGACACCCTATACACTAATAAGGGATAACTGGGCCTGGTGCAAGGTGTAAGTACCCCTTGGTACTCACTACAAGCCAGTCCAGCCTCCTACATTGGTTGTGCAGCGGTGGGATAAGTACTTTGCAACTACTTACCTCTTTTGTCACTGTACTTTTCATAAGAGAAAAATATACAAAACAAGTTCAGTGTATGTACACCTAACCAAAAAGTTTTGCATTTCCTCTTTTCACTTCTTTTCGAAGTGCTGAAAAGTACCTCTAAACTTTCTAAAAGTTCTTAAAAAGTTTTAAAAGTTTTTTTTCTGTCTTTCCAAAAGTTCTGAAAAACTTTTTCTTCACTTTTTCTATTACTTAAACTCTTTCTAAAATGTCTGGCACAGGCCAAACTGTTGATCTGTCCAAACTTGCTTATGATAACCTTAGCTGGAAAGAAGCAAGGAGTCTCTGCATAGATAGAGGTTTAAGTGTAAGGAAGAATCCTTCTAGAGAACTGTTGGTTAACATGCTTAAAGAACAAGATAAGGCCAGAGGTGCCCCATCTGTTGAAAAAGTAGCTAATGGTTCCCAATCTGATCCAGGGACTCCCCTAGAAAAAGATTCAGGGAAGAAACTTCCTAGCCTGCCCAATACTAGACAACCTAGCATAGTTGGTACTGATGTAGAGTCACACCATAGTGATAGTGTGGTCTCACATCATAGCAAAAGTATTTCTTCACATCATAGTAGAAGTGATGTTTCTGTTAACCAAGCTGTTAGGATGCCTTCTGTTAGGGCCAGGTCTCCTTCTGTCCATTCTCATCATACTTCTGTTTCTAGGGATGTCCCTCCCACCCACCCTGATGACAGAGTGTTAGAAAGGGAACTCAATAGATTGAGAGTGGAGGAATCCAGGCTGAAGCTCAAGAAGCAACAGCTGGATTTAGATAGACAGTCCTTAGAAATTGAAAAAGAAAGACAGAAAATTGGGTTTGAAACCCATGGTGGCAGCAGCAGTATTCCCCATAGTCATCCTGCAAGAGAGCATGATTCCAGGAATCTGCATAAGATAGTTCCCCCTTATAAGAAGGGGGATGACATTAACAAGTGGTTTGCTGCACTTGAGAGGGCCTGTGTTGTATAGGAGGTCCCTCAAAGGCAGTGGGCTGCTATCCTATGGCTATCATTTAGTGGAAAGGGTAGGGATAGGCTCCTTACTGTGAAAGAAAGTGATGCCAATAATTTCAAAGTTCTTAAGAATGCACTCCTAGATGGTTATGGCTTAACCACTGAACAGTACAGGATGAAGTTCAGAGAGACCAAAAAGGAGTCTTCACAAGACTGGGTAGACTTTGTTGACCATTCAGTGAAGGCCTTGGAGGGGTGGTTACATGGCAGTAAAGTTACTGATTATGACAGCCTGTATAACTTAATCCCGAGAGAGCATATACTTAATAATTGTGTGTCTGATTTGTTGCACCAGTACCTGGTAGACTCTGATCTGACCTCTCCCCAAGAATTGGGAAAGAAGGCAGACAAATGGGTCAGAACATGGTTGAACAGAAAAGTTCATACAGGGGGTGACAAAGATGGCAAGAAGAAAGATGGTGAGAAATCTCAAGATAAGCATGGGGATAAGGGTAAAACCAAAGATCCTTCTTCAAATCTTGAACACTCGTCAGGGGGTGGGGATAAAACAAATTCCTCCTCTTCTTCTCAACCCACACACATTAAAAAGCCTTGGTGCTTTGTGTGTAAAAACAGAGGCCATAGGCCAGGGGATAAGTCCTGTCCAGGTAAAACCCCTGAGCCTACCACCACTAATACATCAAGCTCTAGTGCCCCTAGCAGTAGTGGTACTAGTGGTGGGACTGCTGGCAACAGTCAAGCAAAGGGTGTAGTTGGGTTCACTTATGGGTCCTTCATAGAAACTGGGGTAGTCAGTCCCAAGACAGTTTCTGTCACACCTAGTGGCATTGGCCTTGCCACACTGGCTGCTTGTCCCCTTACAATGGATAAGTACAGGCAGACAGTTTCAATAAATGGTGTTGAGGCCTTGGCCTACAGGGACACAGGTGCCAGTATCACTTTGGTGACTGAAAACCTAGTGGCTCCTGAACAACACATCATTGGACAACAGTATAAAATTATTGATGTCCATAACTCCACTAAGTTTCTTCCCTTAGCTATAATTCAGTTTAGTTGGGGTGGAGTTACTGGCCCTAAGCAGGTGGGGTTGTCAACTAGCTTACCTGTAGACTGTCTCTTAGGTAATGACCTAGAGGCCTCGGGTTGGGCTGATGTAGAGTTTTATGCCCATGCAGCCATGCTAGGCATCCCAGAGGAATTGTTCCCTCTCATTTCTACTGAAATGAAAAAGCAAAGGAGAGAAGGCCTGAAAACTCAGGATCCCTCTCCAACAACAGGTAAAAAGGATATCACAGTATCCCATAACCACCCTACCATTCAGGATACCATTCCTGTGGTGGGAGAAACCTCTCCTGGGGTGACACCTGTACCAAGGGAATCAACAGCTGGCAAAGCTGTACTCCCTGAGGTGGAAGTACCTCTCTGTGGGATAACTAACATTGGTGAGAAAAAGAGCACCATTTTAGTTAACATGGAGCATCCCTCCAACCCTCCCAGAGAAACCTTAGTGCAGAAACCCTGCACTGCCTCACAACACTTAGGACAGCATCCCTGCCCTAGTGTGAAGCTCATAGGACAGCATCCCTGCCCTGCTCCAACTAAAGAGAAACAGCATCCCTGTTCCCTCTTCCAGCCATATGGACAAAGTTTTTGCCCAGCTATGGCTTTACTGAGACAGCATCCCTGTCTGGCATTTTCATTACTACAAATAGGTTCAGTGGACAATTCCCACTGCTCTAAACTAAAACTTACTGATAGAAACTCTGAAAATACATCTTCACATTGTTGCTTAGCTAAAAAACTTCAAACAGGGTGGTTTACATCCCCACAGGGAAGTAACCATATAGTGGATGATAAAGGGAGTAACCAGTCTATTGCAGAGCTACTCTCTACTTATCACCACTTAGACAATAAAGTCTCAACTGGCCAAGGTTAGCCTTATTGTCCTTCGTTTGGGGGGGGGGAGGGGGTTGTGTGAGAAAGTAGCCTCTTTCTAGCCTTGTTACCCCCACTTTTGGCCTGTTTGTGAGTGTATGTCAGGGTATTTTCACTGTCTCACTGGGATCCTGCTAGCCAGGGCCCAGTGCTCATAGTGAAAACCCTATGTTTTCAGTATGTTTGTTATGTGTCACTGGGACCCTGCTAGCCAGGACCCCATTGCTCATAAATTTGTGGCCTCTATGTATGTGTTCCCTGTGTGATGCCTAACTGTCTCACTGAGGCTCTGCTAACCAGAACCTCAGTGGTTATGCTCTCTCTGTACAAATGGTCACTAACAGGCTAGTGACCAATTTCACCAATTCATATTGGCATACTGGAACACCCTTATAATTCCCTAGTATATGGTACTGAGGTACCCAGGGTATTGGGGTTCCAGGAGATCCCTATGGGCTGCAGCATTTCTTTTGCCACCCATAGGGAGCTCTGACAATTCTTACACAGGCCTGCCACTGCAGCCTGAGTGAAATAATGCACACATTATTTCACAGCCATTTTCACTGCACTTAAGTAACTTATAAGTCACCTATATGTCTAACCTTTACCTGGTAAAGGTTGGGTGCTAAGTTACTTAGTGTGTGGGCACCCTGGCACTAGCCAAGGTGCCCCCACATTGTTCAGGGCAAATTTCCCGGACTTTGTGAGTGCGGGGACACCATTACATGTGTGCACTACACATAGGTCACTACCTATGTGTAGCTTCACAATGGTAACTCCGCATATGGCCATGTAACATGTCTATGATCATAGAATTGCCCCCTCTATGCCATCCTGGCATAGTTGGCACAATCCCATGATCCCACGGGTCTGTAGCACAGACCCTGGTACTGCCAAACTGCCTTTTCAGGGGTTTCACTGCAGCTGCTGCTGCCAATCCCTCAGACAGGTTTCTGCCCTCCTGGGGTCCACCCAGGCTTGGCCCAGGATGGCAGAACAAAGGACTTCCTCAGAGTGAGGGTGTTTCACCCTCTCCCTTTGGAAAAAGGTGTTAAGGCAGGGGAGGAGTAGCCTCCCCCAGCCTCTGGAAATGCTTTCATGGGCACAGATGGTGCCCATTTTTGCATAAGCCAGTCTACACCGGTTCAGGGACCCCTCAGCCCTGCTCTGGCGCGAAACTGGACAAAGGAAAGGGGAGTGACCACTCCCCTGACCTGCACCTCCCCTGGGAGGTGCCCAGAGCTCCTCCAGTGTGCCCCAGACCTCTGCCATCTTGGATTTAGAGGTGCTGGGGGCACACTGGACTGCTCTGAGTTGCCAGTGCCAGCAGGTTGACGTCAGAGACTCCTTCTGATAGGCTCTTACCTGTCTTGGTAGCCAATCCTCCTTTGTTGGTAGCCAAACCTCCTTTTCTGGCTATTTAGGGTCTCTGCTTTGGGGAATTCTTCAGATAACGAATGCAAGAGCTCACCAGAGTTCCTCTGCATCTCCCTCTTCACCTTCTACCAAGGATCGACCACTGACTGCTCCAGGACGCCTGCAAAACTGCAACAAAGTAGCAAGACGACTACCAGCAACATTGAAGCGCCTAATCCTGCCGGCTTTCTCGACTGTTTCCTGGTGGTGCATGCTCTGGGGGTAGCCTGCCTTCACCCTGCACCAGAAGCTCAGAAGAAATCTCCCGTGGGTCGACGGAATCTTCCCCCTGCTAACGCAGGGACCAAAAGGCTGCATCACTGGTCCTCTGGGTCCCCTCTCATCCTGACGAGCGTGGTCCCTGGAACTCAGCAACTCTGTCCAAGTGACTTCCACAGTCCAGTGACTCTTCAGTCCAAGTTTGGTGGAGGTAAGTCCTTGCCTCCTCACGCTAGACTGCATTGCTGGGTACCGAGTGATTTGCAGCCGCTCCGGCTCCTGTGCACTCTTCCAGGATTTCCTTCGTGCGCGGCCAAGCCTGGGTCCCCGGCACTCCGTCCTGCATTGCACTACCTTCTGAGTTGTCCTCCGGCGTCGTGGGACTCCCTTTTGTGACTTCGCGTGGACTCCGGTTCACTCTTCTTCTAAGTGCCTGTTCAGGTGCTTTTGCGGGTGCTGCCTGCTTCTGTGAGGGCTCCCTACGTTGCTGGGTGCCCCCTCTGTCTCCTCGTCCAAGCGGTGACTTCCTGGTCCTTCCTGGGCCACAGCAGCATCCAAAAACCTCTACCGCGACCCTTGCAGCTAGCACGGCTTGTTTGCGGTCTTTCTGCATGGGAACACCTCTGCAAGCTTCATCGCGACGTGGGACATCCATCCTCCAAAGGGGAAGTTCCTAGTCCTCTTCTCTCTTGCAGAACTCCAAGCTTCTTCCAACAGGTGGCAGCTTCCTTGCATCCTCAGCTGGCATTTCCTGGGCTCCTGCCCACTCTCGACACTGTCGCGACTATTGGACTTGGTCCCCTTACCTTACAGGTACTCAGGTCTGGAAATCCACTGTTGTTGCATTGCTGGTGTTTATTCTTCCTGCAGAATCCCCCTATCACGACTTCTGTGCTCTCTGGGGGTAGTAGGTGTACTTTACTCCGACTTTTCAGGGTCTTGGGGTGGGATATTTTTCTAACTCTCACTGTTTTCTTACAGTCCCAGCGACCCTCTACAAGCTCACATAGGTTTGGGGCCCATTCGTGGTTCGCATTCCACTTTTGGAGTATATGGTTTGTGTTGCCCCTATACCTATGTGCTCCTATTGCAACCTATTGTAATTCTACACTGTTTGCATTACCTTTCCTGCTATTACTTACCTAATTTTGGTTGGTGTACCTATATCTTGTGTATATAACTTATCCTCATACTGAGGGTACTCACTGATATAGTTTTGGCATATTGTCATAAAAATAAAGTACCTTTATTTTTAGTAACTCTGTGTATTGTGTTTTCTTATGATATTGTGCATATTACACCAGTGGTATAGTAGGAGCTTTACATGTCTCCTAGTTCAGCCTAAGCTGCTTTGCCATACCTACCTTCTATCAGCCTAAGCTGCTAGAAACACCTCTTCTACACTAATAAGGGATAACTGGACCTGGCACAAGGTGTAAGTACCTCTGGTACCCACTACAAGCCAGGCCAGCCTCCTACATTGGTTGTGCAGTGGTGGGATAAGTACTTGCAACTACTTACTGTGAGAAGGTAGCCTCTTTCTAGCCTTGTTACCCCCACTTTTGGCCTGTTTGTGAGTGTATGTCAGGGTGTTTGTCACTGTTTTCACTGTCTCACTGGGATCCTGATAGCCAGGCCTCAGTGCTCATAGTGAAAACACCATGATTTCAGTATGGTTGTTATGTGTCACTGGGATCCTGCTAGTCAGGACCCCAGTGCTCATAGGTTTGTGGCCTATATGTATGTGTCACTGGGACCCTGTCACACAGGGCCCCAGTGCTCATAGGTGTGCATGTATATGTTCCCTGTGTGGTGCCTAACTGTCTCACTGAGGCTCTGCTAACCAGAACCTCAGTGGTTATGCTCTCTCATTACTTTTAAATTGTCACTAACAGGCTAGTGACCATTTTTACCAATTTACATTGGCTTACTGGAACACCCTTATAATTCCCTAGTATATGGTACTGAGGTACCCAGGGTATTGGGGTTCCAGGAGACCCCTATGGGCTGCAGCATTTCTTTTGCCACCCATAGGGAGCTCTGACAATTCTTACACAGGCCTGCCACTGCAGCCTGAGTGAAATAACGTCCACGGTATTTCACAGCCATTTTACACTGCACTTAAGTAACTTATAAGTCACCTATATGTCTAACCTTTACCTGGTAAAGGTTAGGTGCAAAGTTACTTAGTGTGAGGGCACCCTGGCACTAGCCAAGGTGCCCCCACATTGTTCAGAGCCAATTCCCTGAACTTTGTGAGTGCGGGGACACCATTACACGCGTGCACTACATATAGGTCACTACCTATATGTAGCTTCACCATGGTAACTCCGAATATGGCCATGTAACATGTCTATGATCATGGAATTGCCCCCTCTATACCATCCTGGCATAGTTGGCACAATCCCATGATCCCAGTGGTCTGTAGCACAGACCCTGGTACTGCCAAACTGCCCTTCCTGGGGTTTCACTGCAGCTGCTGCTGCTGCCAACCCCTCAGACAGGCAGCTGCCCTCCTGGGGTCCAGCCAGGCCTGGCCCAGGATGGCAGAACAAAGAACTTCCTCTGAGAGAGGGTGTGACACCCTCTCCCTTTGGAAAATGGTGTGAAGGCAGGGGAGGAGTAGCCTCCCCCAGCCTCTGGAAATGCTTTGTTGGGCACAGATGTGCCCAATTCTGCATAAGCCAGTCTACACCGGTTCAGGGACCCCTTAGCCCCTGCTCTGGCGCGAAACTGGACAAAGGAAAGGGGAGTGACCACTCCCCTGACCTGCACCTCCCCTGGGAGGTGTCCAGAGCTCCTCCAGTGTGCTCCAGACCTCTGCCATCTTGGAAACAGAGGTGCTGCTGGCACACTGGACTGCTCTGAGTGGCCAGTGCCACCAGGTGACGTCAGAGACTCCTGCTGATAGGCTCCTTCAGGTGTTAGTAGCCTTTCCTCTCTCCTAGGTAGCCAAACCCTCTTTTCTGGCTATTTAGGGTCTCTGTCTCTGGGGAAACTTTAGATAACGAATGCATGAGCTCAGCCGAGTTCCTCTGCATCTCCCTCTTCACCTTCTGATAAGGAATCGACCGCTGACCGCGCTGGAAGCCTGCAAACCTGCAACATAGTAGCAAAGACGACTACTGCAACTCTGTAACGCTGATCCTGCCGCCTTCTCGACTGTTTTCCTGCTTGTGCATGCTGTGGGGGTAGTCTGCCTCCTCTCTGCACCAGAAGCTCCGAAGAAATCTCCCGTGGGTCGACGGAATCTTCCCCCTGCAACCGCAGGCACCAAAAAGCTGCATTTCCGGTCCCTTGGGTCTCCTCTCAGCACGACGAGCGAGGTCCCTCGAATCCAGCGACACCGTCCAAGTGACTCCCACAGTCCAGTGACTCTTCAGCCCAAGTTTGGTGGAGGTAAGTCCTTGCCTCACCTCGCTGGGCTGCATTGCTGGGAACCGCGACTTTGCAAGCTTCTCCGGCCCCTGTGCACTTCCGGCGGAAATCCTGTGTGCACAGCCAAGCCTGGGTCCACGGCACTCTAACCTGCATTGCACGACTTTCTAAGTTGGTCTCCGGCGACGTGGGACTCCTTTGTGCAACTTCGGCGTGCACCGTTTCACGCATCCTCGTAGTGCCTGTTTCTGGCACTTCTCCGGGTGCTACCTGCTTCAGTGAGGGCTCTTTGTCTTGCTCGACGTCCCCTCTCTCTGCAGGTCCAATTTGCGACCTTCTGGTCCCTCCTGGGCCCCAGCAGCGTCCAAAAACGCCAAACTCACGATTTGCGTGTAGCAAGGCTTGTTGGCGTCCATCCGGCGGGAAAACACTTCTGCACGACTCTCCAAGGCGTGGGGGATCCATCCTCCAAAGGGGAAGTCTCTAGCCCTTGTCGTTCCTGCAGTATTCACAGTTCTTCAGCCTAGTAAGAGCTTCTTTGCACCAACCGCTGGCATTTCTTGGGCATCTGCCCATCTCCGAGCTGCTTGTGACTTTTGGACTTGGTCCCCTTGTTCCAAAGGTACCCTCAGTCAGGAATCCGTCGTTGTTGCACTGCTGATTTGTGTTTTCCTTGCATTCTCCCTCTAACACGACTATTTTGTCCTTAGGGGAACTTTAGTGCACTTTGCACTCACTTTTCAGGGTCTTGGGGAGGGTTATTTTTCTAACTCTCACTATTTTCTAATAGTCCCAGCGACCCTCTACAAGGTCACATAGGTTTGGGGTCCATTCGTGGTTCGCATTCCACTTCTGGAGTATATGGTTTGTGTTGCCCCTATCCCTATGTTTCCCCATTGCATCCTATTGTAACTATACATTGTTTGCACTGTTTTCTAAGACTATACTGCATATTTTTGCTATTGTGTATATATATCTTGTGTATATTTCCTATCCTCTCACTGAGGGTACACTCTAAGATACTTTGGCATATTGTCATAAAAATAAAGTACCTTTATTTTTAGTATAACTGTGTATTGTGTTTTCTTATGATATTGTGCATATGACACTAAGTGGTACTGTAGTAGCTTCACACGTCTCCTAGTTCAGCCTAAGCTGCTCTGCTAAGCTACCATTATCTATCAGCCTAAGCTGCTAGACACCCTATACACTAATAAGGGATAACTGGGCCTGGTGCAAGGTGCAAGTACCCCTTGGTACTCACTACAAGCCAGTCCAGCCTCCTACATTGGTTGTGCAGCGGTGGGATAAGTGCTTTGAGACTACTTACCACTCTTGTCATTGTACTTTTCATAAGAGAAAAATATACAAAACAAGGTCAGTGTATATACACATAGCCAAAAAGTTTTGCATTTCCTCTTTTCACTCTTTTCTAAGTGCTGAAAAGTACTTCTAAACTTTCAAAAAGTTCTTAAAAGTTTAAAAAGTTTTTTCTGTCTTTCCAAAAAGTTCTGAAAACTTTTTTTCTCTTTGTCTATCACTTTAACTCTCTCTAAAAAATGTCTGGCACAGGCCAAAAAGTTGAACTGTCCAAACTTGCATATGATCACCTTAGCTGGAAAGGAGCAAGGAGTCTCTGCATAGAGAGAGGTTTGAGTGTAGGGAAGAATCCTTCTTTAGAACTGTTAATTAATATGCTTAGAGTACAGGATAAGGCCATAAGTGCCCAATCTGTAGAAAAAGTAGCTAATGGTTCTCAATCTGATCCAGGGACTCCCCCAGGAAAAGGTTCAGGAAAGAAACTTCTCAGCCTGCCCATTACTAGCAGTCTAGCATAGTTGGTACAGAGGTTGAATCACACCATACTGATGGTGTGCTCTCACATTATACTGGTAGCCAAGCTGTTAGGGTGCCCTCTGTAAGGGACAGGTCTCCTTCTGTTCATTCCCATCATACCTCTGTATCTAGAAATGTCCCTCCCACCCACCCTGATGACAGATTGTTAGAAAGGGAGCTCAATAGATTGAGAGTGGAGCAAACCAGACTGAAGCTCAAGAAGCAACAGCTGGATTTGGATAGACAGTCTTTAGAAATAGAGAGGGAAAGACAGAAGTTGGGTTTAGATACCCATGGTGGCAGCAGCAGTATTCCCCATAGTCATCCTGCAAAAGAGCATGATTCCAGGAATCTGCACAAGATAGTTCCCCCTTATAAGGAGGGGGATGACATTAACAAGTGGTTTGCTGCACTTGAGAGGGCCTGTGTTGTACAGGATGTCCCTCAAAGGCAGTGGGCTGCTATCCTATGGCTATCATTTAGTGGAAAGGGTAGGGATAGACTCCTTACTGTGAAAGAAAGTGATGCCAATAATTTTACAGTTCTTAAGAATGCACTCCTGGATGGTTATGGCTTAACCACTGAACAGTACAGGATAAAGTTCAGAGAGACCAAAAAGGAGTCTTCACAAGACTGGGTTGATTTCATTGACCATTCAGTGAAGGCCTTGGAGGGGTGGTTACATGGCAGTAAAGTTACTGATTATGAAAGCCTGTATAACACAATCCTGAGAGAGCATATACTTAATAATTGTGTGTCTGATTTGTTGCACCAGTACCTGGTAGACTCTGATCTGACCTCTCCCCAAGAATTGGGAAAGAAGGCAGACAAATGGGTCAGAACAAGGGTGAACAGAAAAGTTCATACAGGGGGTGACAAAGATGGCAATAAGAAGAAAGATGGTGAAAAATCTCAAGATAAGCATGGGGATAAGGGTAAAACCAAAGATCCCACTTCAAATCTTAAACACTCTTCAGAGGGTGGGGATAAAACAAATTCTTCCTCTTCTTCCCAACCTGCACACATTAAAAAGCCTTGGTGCTTTGTGTGTAAAAACAGAGGCCATAGGCCAGGGGATAAGTCCTGTCCAGGTAAACCCCCTGAGCCTACCACCACTAATACATCAAGCTCTAGTGCCCCTAGCAGTAGTGGTACTAGTGGTGGGACTGCTGGCAACAGTCAAGCAAAGGGTGTAGTTGGGTTCACTTATGGGTCCATAGTGGAAACTGATGTAATCAGTCCCAAGACAGTTTCTGTCACACCTAGTGGCATTGGCCTTGCCACACTGGCTGCTTGTCCCCTTACAATGGATAAGTACAGGCAGACAGTTTCAATAAATGGTGTTGAGGCCTTGGCCTACAGGGACACAGGTGCCAGTTTCACTTTGGTGACTGAAAACCTAGTGCCTCCTGAACAACACATCATTGGACAACAGTATAAGATTATTGATGTCCATAACTCCACTAAGTTTCTTCCCTTAGCTATAATTCAGTTTAGTTGGGGTGGAGTTACTGGCCCTAAGCAGGTGGTGGTATCACCTAGCTTACCTGTAGACTGTCTCTTAGGTAATGACCTAGAGGCCTCAGGTTGGGCTGATGTAGAGTTTTATGCCCATGCAGCCATGCTGGGCATCCCTGAGGAATTGTTCCCTCTCATTTCAAGTGAAATGAAAAAGCAAAGGAGAGAAGGCCTGAAAACTCAGGATCCCTCTCCATCAACAGGTAAAAAGGGTATCACAGTATCCCCTAACCACCCTACCATTCAGGATACTATTCCTGTGGTGGGAGAAACCTCTCCTGGGGTGGCACCTGTTCCAAGGGAATCATCAGCTGGCAAAGCTGGACTCCCTGAGGTGGAAGTACCTCTCTGTGGGATAACTAACATTGGTGAGAAAAAGAGCACCATTTTAGTTAACATGGAGCATCCCTCCAACCCTCCCAGAGAAACTTTAGTGCAGAAACTCTGCACTGCCTCACAACACTTAGGACAGCATCCCTGCCCTAGTGTGGAGCTGATAGGACAGCATCCCTGCCCTGCTCCAACCCAAGAGAAACAGCATCCCTGTTCTCTCTTCCAGCCATATGGACAAAGTTTTTGCCCAGCTATGGCTTTTCTGAGACAGCATCCCTGTCTGGCATTTCCATCACTACAAATAGGTTCAGTGGACAATTCCCACTGCTCTAAACTAAAACTTACTGATAGAAACTCTGAAAATACATCTTCACATTGTTGCTTAGCTAAAAAACTTCAAACAGGGGGGTTTACATCCCCACAGGGAAGTAACCATATAGTGGATGATAAAGGGAGTAACCAGTCTATTGCAGAGCTACTCTCTACTTATCACCACTTAGACAATAAAGTCTCAACTGGCCAAGGTTAGCCTTATTGTCCTTCGTTTGGGGGGGGGTTGTGTGAGAAGGTAGCCTCTTTCTAGCCTTGTTACCCCCACTTTTGGCCTGTTTGTGAGTGTATGTCAGGGTGTTTGTCACTGTTTTCACTGTCTCACTGGGATCCTGATAGCCAGGCCTCAGTGCTCATAGTGAAAACACCATGATTTCAGTATGGTTGTTATGTGTCACTGGGATCCTGCTAGTCAGGACCCCAGTGCTCATAGGTTTGTGGCCTATATGTATGTGTCACTGGGACCCTGTCACACAGGGCCCCAGTGCTCATAGGTGTGCATGTATATGTTCCCTGTGTGGTGCCTAACTGTCTCACTGAGGCTCTGCTAACCAGAACCTCAGTGGTTATGCTCTCTCATTACTTTTAAATTGTCACTAACAGGCTAGTGACCATTTTTACCAATTTACATTGGCTTACTGGAACACCCTTATAATTCCCTAGTATATGGTACTGAGGTACCCAGGGTATTGGGGTTCCAGGAGACCCCTATGGGCTGCAGCATTTCTTTTGCCACCCATAGGGAGCTCTGACAATTCTTACACAGGCCTGCCACTGCAGCCTGAGTAAAATAACGTCCACGGTATTTCACAGCCATTTTACACTGCACTTAAGTAACTTATAAGTCACCTATATGTCTAACCTTTACCTGGTAAAGGTTAGGTGCAAAGTTACTTAGTGTGAGGGCACCCTGGCACTAGCCAAGGTGCCCCCACATTGTTCAGAGCCAATTCCCTGAACTTTGTGAGTGCGGGGACACCATTACACGCGTGCACTACATATAGGTCACTACCTATATGTAGCTTCACCATGGTAACTCCGAATATGGCCATGTAACATGTCTATGATCATGGAATTGCCCCCTCTATACCATCCTGGCATAGTTGGCACAATCCCATGATCCCAGTGGTCTGTAGCACAGACCCTGGTACTGCCAAACTGCCCTTCCTGGGGTTTCACTGCAGCTGCTGCTGCTGCCAACCCCTCAGACAGGCAGCTGCCCTCCTGGGGTCCAGCCAGGCCTGGCCCAGGATGGCAGAACAAAGAACTTCCTCTGAGAGAGGGTGTGACACCCTCTCCCTTTGGAAAATGGTGTGAATGCAGGGGAGGAGTAGCCTCCCCCAGCCTCTGGAAATGCTTTGTTGGGCACAGATGTGCCCAATTCTGCATAAGCCAGTCTACACCGGTTCAGGGACCCCTTAGCCCCTGCTCTGGCGCGAAACTGGACAAAGGAAAGGGGAGTGACCACTCCCCTGACCTGCACCTCCCCTGGGAGGTGTCCAGAGCTCCTCCAGTGTGCTCCAGACCTCTGCCATCTTGGAAACAGAGGTGCTGCTGGCACACTGGACTGCTCTGAGTGGCCAGTGCCACCAGGTGACGTCAGAGACTCCTGCTGATAGGCTCCTTCAGGTGTTAGTAGCCTTTCCTCTCTCCTAGGTAGCCAAACCCTCTTTTCTGGCTATTTAGGGTCTCTGTCTCTGGGGAAACTTTAGATAACGAATGCATGAGCTCAGCCGAGTTCCTCTGCATCTCCCTCTTCACCTTCTGATAAGGAATCGACCGCTGACCGCGCTGGAAGCCTGCAAACCTGCAACATAGTAGCAAAGACGACTACTGCAACTCTGTAACGCTGATCCTGCCGCCTTCTCAACTGTTTTCCTGCTTGTGCATGCTGTGGGGGTAGTCTGCCTCCTCTCTGCACCAGAAGCTCCGAAGAAATCTCCCGTGGGTCGACGGAATCTTCCCCCTGCAACCGCAGGCACCAAAAAGCTGCATTTCCGGTCCCTTGGGTCTCCTCTCAGCACGACGAGCGAGGTCCCTCGAATCCAGCGACACCGTCCAAGTGACTCCCACAGTCCAGTGACTCTTCAGCCCAAGTTTGGTGGAGGTAAGTCCTTGCCTCACCTCGCTGGGCTGCATTGCTGGGAACCGCAACTTTGCAAGCTTCTCCGGCCCCTGTGCACTTCCGGCGGAAATCCTGTGTGCACAGCCAAGCCTGGGTCCACGGCACTCTAACCTGCATTGCACGACTTTCTAAGTTGGTCTCCGGCGACGTGGGACTCCTTTGTGCAACTTCGGCGAGCACCGTTTCACGCATCCTCGTAGTGCCTGTTTCTGGCACTTCTCCGGGTGCTACCTGCTTCAGTGAGGGCTCTTTGTCTTGCTCGACGTCCCCTCTCTCTGCAGGTCTAATTTGCGACCTTCTGGTCCCTCCTGGGCCCCAGCAGCGTCCAAAAACGCCAAACGCACGATTTGCGTGTAGCAAGGCTTGTTGGCGTCCATCCGGCGGGAAAACACTTCTGCACGACTCTCCAAGGCGTGGGGGATCCATCCACCAAAGGGGAAGTCTCTAGCCCTTGTCGTTCCTGCAGTATTCACAGTTCTTCAGCCTAGTAAGAGCTTCTTTGCACCAACCGCTGGCATTTCTTGGGCATCTGCCCATCTCCGAGCTGCTTGTGACTTTTGGACTTGGTCCCCTTGTTCCAAAGGTACCCTCAGTCAGGAATCCGTCGTTGTTGCACTGCTGATTTGTGTTTTCCTTGCATTCTCCCTCTAACACGACTATTTTGTCCTTAGGGGAACTTTAGTGCACTTTGCACTCACTTTTCAGGGTCTTGGGGAGGGTTATTTTTCTAACTCTCACTATTTTCTAATAGTCCCAGCGACCCTCTACAAGGTCACATAGGTTTGGGGTCCATTCGTGGTTCGCATTCCACTTCTGGAGTATATGGTTTGTGTTGCCCCTATCCCTATGTTTCCCCATTGCATCCTATTGTAACTATACATTGTTTGCACTGTTTTCTAAGACTATACTGCATATTTTTGCTATTGTGTATATATATCTTGTGTATATTTCCTATCCTCTCACTGAGGGTACACTCTAAGATACTTTGGCATATTGTCATAAAAATAAAGTACCTTTATTTTTAGTATAACTGTGTATTGTGTTTTCTTATGATATTGTGCATATGACACTAAGTGGTACTGTAGTAGCTTCACACGTCTCCTAGTTCAGCCTAAGCTGCTCTGCTAAGCTACCATTATCTATCAGCCTAAGCTGCTAGACACCCTATACACTAATAAGGGATAACTGGGCCTGGTGCAAGGTGCAAGTACCCCTTGGTACTCACTACAAGCCAGTCCAGCCTCCTACATTGGTTGTGCAGCGGTGGGATAAGTGCTTTGAGACTACTTACCACTCTTGTCATTGTACTTTTCATAAGAGAAAAATATACAAAACAAGGTCAGTGTATATACACATAGCCAAAAAGTTTTGCATTTCCTCTTTTCACTCTTTTCTAAGTGCTGAAAAGTACTTCTAAACTTTCAAAAAGTTCTTAAAAGTTTAAAAAGTTTTTTCTGTCTTTCCAAAAAGTTCTGAAAACTTTTTTTCTCTTTGTCTATCACTTTAACTCTCTCTAAAAAATGTCTGGCACAGGCCAAAAAGTTGAACTGTCCAAACTTGCATATGATCACCTTAGCTGGAAAGGAGCAAGGAGTCTCTGCATAGAGAGAGGTTTGAGTGTAGGGAAGAATCCTTCTTTAGAACTGTTAATTAATATGCTTAGAGTACAGGATAAGGCCATAAGTGCCCAATCTGTAGAAAAAGTAGCTAATGGTTCTCAATCTGATCCAGGGACTCCCCCAGGAAAAGGTTCAGGAAAGAAACTTCTCAGCCTGCCCATTACTAGCAGTCTAGCATAGTTGGTACAGAGGTTGAATCACACCATACTGATGGTGTGCTCTCACATTATACTGGTAGCCAAGCTGTTAGGGTGCCCTCTGTAAGGGACAGGTCTCCTTCTGTTCATTCCCATCATACCTCTGTATCTAGAAATGTCCCTCCCACCCACCCTGATGACAGATTGTTAGAAAGGGAGCTCAATAGATTGAGAGTGGAGCAAACCAGACTGAAGCTCAAGAAGCAACAGCTGGATTTGGATAGACAGTCTTTAGAAATAGAGAGGGAAAGACAGAAGTTGGGTTTAGATACCCATGGTGGCAGCAGCAGTATTCCCCATAGTCATCCTGCAAAAGAGCATGATTCCAGGAATCTGCACAAGATAGTTCCCCCTTATAAGGAGGGGGATGACATTAACAAGTGGTTTGCTGCACTTGAGAGGGCCTGTGTTGTACAGGATGTCCCTCAAAGGCAGTGGGCTGCTATCCTATGGCTATCATTTAGTGGAAAGGGTAGGGATAGACTCCTTACTGTGAAAGAAAGTGATGCCAATAATTTTACAGTTCTTAAGAATGCACTCCTGGATGGTTATGGCTTAACCACTGAACAGTACAGGATAAAGTTCAGAGAGACCAAAAAGGAGTCTTCACAAGACTGGGTTGATTTCATTGACCATTCAGTGAAGGCCTTGGAGGGGTGGTTACATGGCAGTAAAGTTACTGATTATGAAAGCCTGTATAACACAATCCTGAGAGAGCATATACTTAATAATTGTGTGTCTGATTTGTTGCACCAGTACCTGGTAGACTCTGATCTGACCTCTCCCCAAGAATTGGGAAAGAAGGCAGACAAATGGGTCAGAACAAGGGTGAACAGAAAAGTTCATACAGGGGGTGACAAAGATGGCAATAAGAAGAAAGATGGTGAAAAATCTCAAGATAAGCATGGGGATAAGGGTAAAACCAAAGATCCCACTTCAAATCTTAAACACTCTTCAGAGGGTGGGGATAAAACAAATTCTTCCTCTTCTTCCCAACCTGCACACATTAAAAAGCCTTGGTGCTTTGTGTGTAAAAACAGAGGCCATAGGCCAGGGGATAAGTCCTGTCCAGGTAAACCCCCTAAGCCTACCACCACTAATACATCAAGCTCTAGTGCCCCTAGCAGTAGTGGTACTAGTGGTGGGACTGCTGGCAACAGTCAAGCAAAGGGTGTAGTTGGGTTCACTTATGGGTCCATAGTGGAAACTGATGTAATCAGTCCCAAGACAGTTTCTGTCACACCTAGTGGCATTGGCCTTGCCACACTGGCTGCTTGTCCCCTTACAATGGATAAGTACAGGCAGACAGTTTCAATAAATGGTGTTGAGGCCTTGGCCTACAGGGACACAGGTGCCAGTTTCACTTTGGTGACTGAAAACCTAGTGCCTCCTGAACAACACATCATTGGACAACAGTATAAGATTATTGATGTCCATAACTCCACTAAGTTTCTTCCCTTAGCTATAATTCAGTTTAGTTGGGGTGGAGTTACTGGCCCTAAGCAGGTGGTGGTATCACCTAGCTTACCTGTAGACTGTCTCTTAGGTAATGACCTAGAGGCCTCAGGTTGGGCTGATGTAGAGTTTTATGCCCATGCAGCCATGCTGGGCATCCCTGAGGAATTGTTCCCTCTCATTTCAAGTGAAATGAAAAAGCAAAGGAGAGAAGGCCTGAAAACTCAGGATCCCTCTCCATCAACAGGTAAAAAGGGTATCACAGTATCCCCTAACCACCCTACCATTCAGGATACTATTCCTGTGGTGGGAGAAACCTCTCCTGGGGTGGCACCTGTTCCAAGGGAATCATCAGCTGGCAAAGCTGGACTCCCTGAGGTGGAAGTACCTCTCTGTGGGATAACTAACATTGGTGAGAAAAAGAGCACCATTTTAGTTAACATGGAGCATCCCTCCAACCCTCCCAGAGAAACTTTAGTGCAGAAACTCTGCACTGCCTCACAACACTTAGGACAGCATCCCTGCCCTAGTGTGGAGCTGATAGGACAGCATCCCTGCCCTGCTCCAACCCAAGAGAAACAGCATCCCTGTTCTCTCTTCCAGCCATATGGACAAAGTTTTTGCCCAGCTATGGCTTTTCTGAGACAGCATCCCTGTCTGGCATTTCCATCACTACAAATAGGTTCAGTGGACAATTCCCACTGCTCTAAACTAAAACTTACTGATAGAAACTCTGAAAATACATCTTCACATTGTTGCTTAGCTAAAAAACTTCAAACAGGGGGGTTTACATCCCCACAGGGAAGTAACCATATAGTGGATGATAAAGGGAGTAACCAGTCTATTGCAGAGCTACTCTCTACTTATCACCACTTAGACAATAAAGTCTCAACTGGCCAAGGTTAGCCTTATTGTCCTTCGTTTGGGGGGGGGTTGTGTGAGAAGGTAGCCTCTTTCTAGCCTTGTTACCCCCACTTTTGGCCTGTTTGTGAGTGTATGTCAGGGTGTTTGTCACTGTTTTCACTGTCTCACTGGGATCCTGATAGCCAGGCCTCAGTGCTCATAGTGAAAACACCATGATTTCAGTATGGTTGTTATGTGTCACTGGGATCCTGCTAGTCAGGACCCCAGTGCTCATAGGTTTGTGGCCTATATGTATGTGTCACTGGGACCCTGTCACACAGGGCCCCAGTGCTCATAGGTGTGCATGTATATGTTCCCTGTGTGGTGCCTAACTGTCTCACTGAGGCTCTGCTAACCAGAACCTCAGTGGTTATGCTCTCTCATTACTTTTAAATTGTCACTAACAGGCTAGTGACCATTTTTACCAATTTACATTGGCTTACTGGAACACCCTTATAATTCCCTAGTATATGGTACTGAGGTACCCAGGGTATTGGGGTTCCAGGAGACCCCTATGGGCTGCAGCATTTCTTTTGCCACCCATAGGGAGCTCTGACAATTCTTACACAGGCCTGCCACTGCAGCCTGAGTAAAATAACGTCCACGGTATTTCACAGCCATTTTACACTGCACTTAAGTAACTTATAAGTCACCTATATGTCTAACCTTTACCTGGTAAAGGTTAGGTGCAAAGTTACTTAGTGTGAGGGCACCCTGGCACTAGCCAAGGTGCCCCCACATTGTTCAGAGCCAATTCCCTGAACTTTGTGAGTGCGGGGACACCATTACACGCGTGCACTACATATAGGTCACTACCTATATGTAGCTTCACCATGGTAACTCCGAATATGGCCATGTAACATGTCTATGATCATGGAATTGCCCCCTCTATACCATCCTGGCATAGTTGGCACAATCCCATGATCCCAGTGGTCTGTAGCACAGACCCTGGTACTGCCAAACTGCCCTTCCTGGGGTTTCACTGCAGCTGCTGCTGCTGCCAACCCCTCAGACAGGCAGCTGCCCTCCTGGGGTCCAGCCAGGCCTGGCCCAGGATGGCAGAACAAAGAACTTCCTCTGAGAGAGGGTGTGACACCCTCTCCCTTTGGAAAATGGTGTGAATGCAGGGGAGGAGTAGCCTCCCCCAGCCTCTGGAAATGCTTTGTTGGGCACAGATGTGCCCAATTCTGCATAAGCCAGTCTACACCGGTTCAGGGACCCCTTAGCCCCTGCTCTGGCGCGAAACTGGACAAAGGAAAGGGGAGTGACCACTCCCCTGACCTGCACCTCCCCTGGGAGGTGTCCAGAGCTCCTCCAGTGTGCTCCAGACCTCTGCCATCTTGGAAACAGAGGTGCTGCTGGCACACTGGACTGCTCTGAGTGGCCAGTGCCACCAGGTGACGTCAGAGACTCCTGCTGATAGGCTCCTTCAGGTGTTAGTAGCCTTTCCTCTCTCCTAGGTAGCCAAACCCTCTTTTCTGGCTATTTAGGGTCTCTGTCTCTGGGGAAACTTTAGATAACGAATGCATGAGCTCAGCCGAGTTCCTCTGCATCTCCCTCTTCACCTTCTGATAAGGAATCGACCGCTGACCGCGCTGGAAGCCTGCAAACCTGCAACATAGTAGCAAAGACGACTACTGCAACTCTGTAACGCTGATCCTGCCGCCTTCTCGACTGTTTTCCTGCTTGTGCATGCTGTGGGGGTAGTCTGCCTCCTCTCTGCACCAGAAGCTCCGAAGAAATCTCCCGTGGGTCGACGGAATCTTCCCCCTGCAACCGCAGGCACCAAAAAGCTGCATTTCCGGTCCCTTGGGTCTCCTCTCAGCACGACGAGCGAGGTCCCTCGAATCCAGCGACACCGTCCAAGTGACTCCCACAGTCCAGTGACTCTTCAGCCCAAGTTTGGTGGAGGTAAGTCCTTGCCTCACCTCGCTGGGCTGCATTGCTGGGAACCGCAACTTTGCAAGCTTCTCCGGCCCCTGTGCACTTCCGGCGGAAATCCTGTGTGCACAGCCAAGCCTGGCTCCACGGCACTCTAACCTGCATTGCACGACTTTCTAAGTTGGTCTCCGGCGACGTGGGACTCCTTTGTGCAACTTCGGCGAGCACCGTTTCACGCATCCTCGTAGTGCCTGTTTCTGGCACTTCTCCGGGTGCTACCTGCTTCAGTGAGGGCTCTTTGTCTTGCTCGACGTCCCCTCTCTCTGCAGGTCCAATTTGCGACCTTCTGGTCCCTCCTGGGCCCCAGCAGCGTCCAAAAACGCCAAACGCACGATTTGCGTGTAGCAAGGCTTGTTGGCGTCCATCCGGCGGGAAAACACTTCTGCACGACTCTCCAAGGCGTGGGGGATCCATCCACCAAAGGGGAAGTCTCTAGCCCTTGTCGTTCCTGCAGTATTCACAGTTCTTCAGCCTAGTAAGAGCTTCTTTGCACCAACCGCTGGCATTTCTTGGGCATCTGCCCATCTCCGAGCTGCTTGTGACTTTTGGACTTGGTCCCCTTGTTCCACAGGTACCCTCAGTCAGGAATCCGTCGTTGTTGCACTGCTGATTTGTGTTTTCCTTGCATTCTCCCTCTAACACGACTATTTTGTCCTTAGGGGAACTTTAGTGCACTTTGCACTCACTTTTCAGGGTCTTGGGGAGGGTTATTTTTCTAACTCTCACTATTTTCTAATAGTCCCAGCGACCCTCTACAAGGTCACATAGGTTTGGGGTCCATTCGTGGTTCGCATTCCACTTCTGGAGTATATGGTTTGTGTTGCCCCTATCCCTATGTTTCCCCATTGCATCCTATTGTAACTATACATTGTTTGCACTGTTTTCTAAGACTATACTGCATATTTTTGCTATTGTGTATATATATCTTGTGTATATTTCCTATCCTCTCACTGAGGGTACACTCTAAGATACTTTGGCATATTGTCATAAAAATAAAGTACCTTTATTTTTAGTATAACTGTGTATTGTGTTTTCTTATGATATTGTGCATATGACACTAAGTGGTACTGTAGTAGCTTCACACGTCTCCTAGTTCAGCCTAAGCTGCTCTGCTAAGCTACCATTATCTATCAGCCTAAGCTGCTAGACACCCTATACACTAATAAGGGATAACTGGGCCTGGTGCAAGGTGCAAGTACCCCTTGGTACTCACTACAAGCCAGTCCAGCCTCCTACACTTACCACTTTGTCATTGTGTACTTTTCATAAGAGAATAATATACAAAACAAGTTCAGTGTATGTACACCTAACCAAAAAGTTTTGCTTTTCTCCTCTTACACTTTCTACTAAGTGCTAAAAAGTACTCTAAAACTTTTTAAAGTTTCCAAAAAGTTTGAAAACGTTTTTTTTCTCTGTACTTTAAAAAGTTCTGAAACTTTTTCTTTCTTCTCACTGTCTCTAAACCTTCTTTTATCATGTCTGCTGTAGACTCTGCTCTTAAAATGGTCAATACTACCTATGATAACTTAAATTTCAAGAGCCTAAGGAGTCTCTGCTTAGATAGAGGTTTAGTGATAGGAAAGAACCCTTCAAGAGAGTTTCTGGATAACATACTCATTGTGAATGATGAGTCCCTAGCTAGCACTTCAAATGAGAAGTTAATAGATAGCTCCCATTCTGACTCAGGGGAACTCCTTGAGGGAGGTGGGGAGGGTTCTGTTCCAAATCTGGCCCTTTGGTAGACCACCTAGCAATGCTGGTAGTAATAGGAGCTCCCATCATAGTAGGGATGCTTTTATTCCTGGAGGCCAGGTTGTTGGAGTCCAGTCAGTTAGGGACAGAGCTCCATCTGTTGTTTCCAATTTATCCTCTGTGTCCAAGCATTCCCAACCCACCCACCCTGAAGACAACATGTTAGAAAGGGAACTCAAAAAGTTGAGAGTGGAAGAGACCAGACTGAAGCTTAAACAGCAACAGCTAGTTGTAGACAGGAAATCCCTAGACCTAGAGAAGGAGAGACAGAGATTGGGGTTTGGACCCCATGGTGGCAGCAATAGCAGTATTCCTGATAGTAATCCTGTTAGAGAGCATGATTCCAGGAATCTGCACAAGATAGTTCCCCCTTACAAGGAGGGGGATGACATCAACAAGTGGTTTGCTGCACTTGAGAGGGCCTGTATAGTACAGGGGGTCCCTCAAAGGCAGTGGGCTGCTATATTGTGGCTATCTTTCACTGGAAAGGGTAGAGATAGGCTCCTTACTGTTAGAGAAAGGGATGCTAACAATTTTGCAGTTTTGAAGGATGCACTCTTGGATGGATTTGGCTTAACCACTGAACAATACGGGATTAAGTTCAGAGACACCAGAAAAGAGCCCTCACAAGACTGGACAGATTTTGTGGACTGTTCAGCGAAGGCCTTGGAGGGGTGGTTACATGGCAGTAAAGTTTCTGACTATGAAAGCCTGTATAATCTTATTCTGAGAGAGCATATTCTCAATAACTGTGTGTCTGACTTGTTACACCAATATCTAGTGACTCAGATCTGACCTCTCCCCAAGAATTGGGAAAGAAGGCAGACAAATGGGTCAGAACAAGAGTGAACAGAAAAGTTCATACAGGGGGTGACAAGGATGGCAAGAAGAAGGATGGTAAGTCTTCTGACAAGGGTAGGGACAAAAGTAAGCATACTGAGTCTTCATCAGGCCCACAAAAATCCTCCGGAGGGGGTGATGGGTCCAAATCCTCTTCAAATCAAGTTAAAAAGCATTGGTGTTATTTGTGTAAAGTCAAAGGCCATTGGACAACTGATTCCAGTTGTCCAAAGAAAAACACCAAACCTCCCACTACCACAACCCCTACTGTAAATTCTAGTGCCCCTAGTAATAGCAGTGGTGGTGGGAGCAAACCTACTAATAGCCAATCCAAGGGAGTAGCTGGGCTCACTTTTTGTAACTTAGTTGGGGTTGGTCTTGTTAGGGAGTCCACAGAGGCTGTTTTAGTCTCAGAAGGTGCCATTGATTTGGCCACCTTAGTTGCTTGTCCCCTTAATATGGATAAGTACAAGCAACTTTCCCTAATAAATGGTGTTGAGGTTCAGGCCTACAGGGACACAGGGGCCAGTGTTACCATGGTAATAGAGAAACTGGTGCACCCTGAACAACACCTACTTGGTCAGCAGTACCAAGTGACAGACGCCCATAACAACACTCTTAGCCACCCCATGGCTGTTGTGAATCTCAACTGGGGGGGGGGGGGGGGGTGGTTACTGGTTCAAAGAAAGTTGTGGTTGCCTCAGATTTACCTGTAGACTGTCTACTAGGGAACGATTTAGAGACATCAGCTTGGGCAGAAGTGGAGGCTAATGCAGCAATGCTGGGCATTCCTGGGCATTTTTTTGCTTTAACCAGGGCTCAGGCCAAAAAGCAAAAAGGACAGGGTAACTTGGATCCTGGAAGAATGGACCAAGTGCTCCCTAAAGCTAGGGGTAGCGAGGGTAAATCCCTACCCACTATCCCTCCCTCTACAGATGATTCTCCTTCTGAGGAAGAAGAATTTCCTCCCTGTGCAGAACCTTCACCAGATGAGCTGGCAGCAGACACTGCTGAGCTTTTGGGTGGAGGGGGGCCTGCCAGGGAAGAGCTGAGTGTGGCACAGCAAACCTGTCCCACATTAGAGGGTCTCAGACAGCAAGCTGTCAACCAGCAAAATGGGGATGTCAGTGACTCACATAGAGTTTACTGGGAGGACAACCTCTTGTACACCGAGGCAAGGGACCCAAAACCTGGAGCAGCCAGGAGATTGGTCATTCCCCTGCAGTACAGAGAGTTCCTCCTAACTCTTGCAAATGACATTCCTTTGGCTGGGCATTTGGGCCAGATCAAAACATGGGAAAGACTTGTACCCCTGTTTCACTGGCCTAGGTTGTCAGAGGCCACCAAAGAGTTTTGCAAGTCTTGTGTGACCTGCCAAGCCAGTGGCAAGACTGGTGGCACACCAAAGGACCCCCATATTCCACTACCTGTGGTTGGGGTCCCCTTTGAAAGGGTAGGGGTTGACATAGTTGGCCCCCTTGACCCTCCTACTGCTTCAGGCAATAGGTTTATCTTGGTGGTTGTGGACCATGCCACAAGATATCCTGAAGCAATTACTCTAAGGACCACTACAGCTCCTGCAGTGGCAAAGGCCCTCGTGGGAATCTTTTCCAGGGTGGGTTTCCCTAAAGAGGTTGTATCAGACAGGGGTAGCAACTTTATGTCTGCAAACCTGAAAGCAATGTGGAAGGAATGTGGTGTAACCTACAAATTCACCATGCCTTATCGTCCACAGACTAATGGACTGGTAGAGAGGTTTAATAAAACTCTCAAAGGTATGATAATGGGACTCCCTGAAAAACTCAGGAGGAGATGGGATGTCCTGTTACCTTGCCTCCTTTTTGCTTACAGGGAGATACCCCAGAAAGGAGTGGGCTTCAGCCCCTTTGAACTCCTCTTTGGACACCCTGTAAGAGGTCCACTAACACTTGTGAAGGAGGGTTGGGAAACAACCTTTAAAAGCTCGCAAAAAGGACATAGTGGACTATGTACTTGGCCTAAGATCCAGAATGGCTGAGTACATGAAAAAGGCCAGTAAAAACCTCCAGGCCAGCCAAGAGCTCCAGAAGCAATGGCATGACCAGAAGGCTGTTCTGATCCAGTATCAACCAGGACAGAAGGTGTGGGTATTGGAGCCAGTGGCACCAAGAGCACTCCAAGACAAATGGAGTGGACCCCATCTAATTGTTGAGAAAAAGGGTGAGGTTACCTATCTGGTAGACCTGGGCACTGCCAGGAGTCCCCTTCGGGTGATTCATGTCAACCGCCTAAAACCCTACTATGACAGGGCTGATCTCACCCTGCTCATGGCAACAGATGAAGGACAAGAAGAAGAGAGTGACCCTCTCCCTGATCTCTTCTCCTCCACTGAAGAGGATGCTCTAGTGGAGGGAGTAGTGTTAGCAGATTGTCTGACTGCAGAACAGAAAGACAACTGCATAAATTTCCTTGTACAGTTTTCTGAACTCTTTTCAACTGTGCCTGGGACCACATCTTGGTGTGAACACACAATTGATACTGGAGACAGCTTGCCTGTCAAAAGTAAAATCCATAGGCAGCCTGACCATGTCAGGGACTGCATAAAACAAGAAGTTCAGAAAATGTTTGATCTAGGAGTGGTTGAACCTTCTGAAAGCCCATGGGCGAGTCCTGTGGTGCTTGTACCAAAGCCTCACTCAAAAGATGGAAAAAGGCAGATGAGGTTTTGTGTAGACTACAGAGGTCTCAATCAGGTAACAAAAACTGATGCTCACCCTATACCCAGGGCAGATGAGCTCATAGATACACTGGCATCTGCCAAGTATCTAAGCACCTTTGATTTGACTGCAGGGTATTGGCAGATCAAATTGGCTGAGGATGCTAAACCTAAAACTGCATTTTCAACTATAGGAGGGCACTACCAATTTACAGTGATGCCCTTTGGGTTGAAAAATGCACCTGCCACTTTTCAGAGGTTGGTGAACACAGTCCTGCAAGGGTTGGAGGCTTTGAGTGCAGCATATCTTGATGATATTGCTGTCTTTAGCTCCACCTGGGATGATTACCTGGTCCACCTTTGGAACGTTTTGGAGGCCCTGCAAAAGGCAGGCCTCACTATCAAGGCCTCAAAGTGCCAGATAGGGCAGGGAAAGGTGGTTTATCTGGGACACCTGGTAGGTGGAGAACAGATTGCACCACTTCAGGGGAAAATCCAGACACTCATGGATTGGGTTCCCCCTACAACACAGACCCAAGTGAGAGCCTTCTTAGGCCTCACTGGGTATTACAGGAGATTCATTAAAAACTATGGCTCCATAGCAGCCCCTCTTAATGATCTCACTAGTAAAAAGATGCCTAAAAAGGTATTGTGGACAGCTAGCTGTCAGAAAGCTTTTGAGGAGCTCAAACAGGCTATGTGCTCTGCACCTGTCCTAAAAAGCCCATGTTACTCCAAGAAATTCATTGTTCAGACTGATGCATCTGAATTAGGGGTAGGGGTAGGGGCAGTCTTATCACAACTGAATTCTGAGGGCCAGGATCAACCAGTTGCTTTTATCAGCAGAAGGTTGACCCCTAGAGAAAGGCGTTGGTCTGTCATAGAGAGGGAGGCCTTTGCTGTGGTCTGGTCACTGAAAAAGTTGAGGCCATACCTGTTTGGCACTCACTTTATTGTTCAAACAGACCACAAACCTCTACTTTGGCTAAAACAAATGAAAGGTGAAAATCCTAAATTGTTGAGGTGGTCCATATCTCTACAGGAGAATGGACTATACAGTGGAACATAGACCTGGGAGTACCCACTCCAATGCAGATGGACTCTCCAGATATTTCCACTCAGACAGTGAAGACTCATCAGGTCATGGCTAGTCTTATTGTCCTTCGTTTGGGGGGGGGGGTTGTGTAGGAAAGTACCATCTTGCCTGGCATGTTACCCCCATATTTCACTGTATATATGTTGTTTTAGTCTATGTGTCACTGGGACCCTGCCAGGCAGGGCCCCAGTTCTCATAAGTATGTGCCCTGTAAGTGTTCCCTGTGTGATGCCTAACTGTCTCACTGAGGCTCTGCTAACCAGAACCTCAGTGGTTATGCTCTCTCTGCTTTACAAATTTGTCACTAACAGGCTAGTGACTAAATTTACCAATTCACATTGGCATACTGGTACACCCATATAATTCCCTAGTATATGGTACTGAGGTACCCAGGGTATTGGGGTTCCAGGAGATCCCTATGGGCTGCAGCATTTCTTTTGCCACCCATACGGAGCTCTGACAATTCTTACACAGGCCTGCCACAGCAGCCTGCGTGAAATAACGTCCACGTTATTTCACAGCCATTTTCCACTGCACATAAGTAACTTTTAAGTCACCTATATGTCTAACCCTCACTTGGTGTAGGTTAGGTGCCAAGTTACTTAGTGTGTGGGCACCCTGGCACTAGCCAAGGTACCCCCACATTGTTCAGGGCAAATTCCCCGGACTTTGTGAGTGCGGGGACACAATTACACATGTGCACTACACATAGGTCACTACCTATGTGTAGCGTCACAATGGTAACTCCGAACATGGCCATGTAACATGTCTAAGATCATGGAATTGTCACCCCAATACCATGCTGGTATTGGGGGGACAATTCCATGATCCCCCGGGTCTCTAGCATAGAACCTGGGTACTGCCAAACTGCCTTTCCGCGGTTTCCACTGCAGCTGCTGATGCTGCCAACCCCTCAGACAGGATTCTGCCCTCCTGGGTCCAGTCCCAGGAAGGCAGAGCAAAGGATTTCCTCTGAGAGAGGGTCTAACACCCTCTCCCTTTGGAAATAGGTGTGAAGGGCTGGGTAGGAGTAGCCTCCCCCAGCCTCTGGAAATGCTTTGATTGGCACAGATGGTGCCCATCTCTGCATAAGCCAGTCTACACCGGTATAGGGACCCTCCAGCCTTGCTCTGGTGCAAAACTAGACAAAGGAAAGGGGAGTAACCACTCCCCTAACCAGTACCTCCCAGGGGAGGTGCCCAGAGCTCCTCCAGTGTGTCCCAGACTTCTGCCATCTTGGATTCAGAGGTGTTGGGGCACAATGGACTGCTCTGAGTGGCCAGTGCCAGCATGTGACGTCAGAGACCCCTCCTGATAGGTGCTTACCTCTTTCAGTAGCCAAGCCTCCTTTCTTAGTAACCAAACCTCCTTTTCTGGCTATTTAGGGTCTCTCCTCTGGGCTATTCCTCAGATAACGAATGCAAGAGCTCACCAGAGCTCCTCTGCACTTCCCTCTTCAACTTCTGCCAAGGATTGACCGCTGACTGCTCCAGGACGCCTGCAAAACCGCAACAAAGTAGCAAGATGACTATCAGCAACATTGTAGCGCCTCATCCTGCCGGCTTTCTCGACTGTTTCCTGGTGGTGCATGCTCTGAGGGCTGTCTGCCTTCACCCTGCACTGGAAGCCAAGAAGAAATCTCCCGTGGGTTGACGTAATCTTCCCCCTGCTAACGCAGGCACCAAACTTCTGCATCACCGGTCCTCTGGGTCCCCTCTCATCCTGACGAGTGTGGTCCCTGGAACACAGGAGCTGGGACAAGAACCACAAGCACCAGCAAACACTGAAGACGGATTCCTGGACCTGAGGACCTGTAAAGGAAGGGGGGCCAAGTCCAAGAGTCCCGAAAGTGTCCAGGAGCCCACTAAACCCCAGATGAAGGTGTAAAATGGCTGGCTCCGGTTGGAAGAAGCTGAAGATTCTGCAACAACGAAAGGTGCCAGGAATGTCTGCTTTGCACAGAAGATGTCCCATGGTGTGCTGGAGGATGCAGAGTTGTTTCCACGCAGAAAGACTGCAAACATGCTTTGCTAGCTGCAAAGGTCGTGGTTGAAGAAAAAGGGTACTGCCGGGCCCAAGAAGGACCAGGAGGTCGCCACTTGGACGAGAAGACAGAGGGAGCGCTCAGCAATACAGAGGGCCCACGCAGAAGCAGGCAGCATCTGCAGAAGTACTTGAACACAGGTTAAAGAAAACTGAGCACGGCGGTAGTCTCAACACTAACAAGGAGGGTCCCACGAAGCCGAAGATCAACTCAGCGAGTTGAGCAATGCAGGACGGAGTGCTGGGGACCTGGGCTGTGCTGTGCACGAAGGAATCCTTGCAAGAGTGCACAGAATCCCTAGCAACTGCAGTTCACGCAGTACACAGGATTGCTGTCTTGCGTGGGAGGCAAGGACTTACCTCCACCAAATTTGGACAGAAGGACCACTGGACTGTCGGGGTCACTTGGATCCAGCTCCTGTGTTCCTAGGACCATGCTCGTCATGATGAGAGGGGACCCAGGGGACCGGTGAAGCAGAAGCTTTGTGCCTGCGGTAGCAGGGGGGAAGACTCCGTCAACCCACGGAAGATTTCTTCTTGGCTTCCAGTGCAGGGTGAAGGCAGACAACCCTCAGAGCATGCACCACCAGGAAACAGTTGAGAAAGCCGGCAGGATTAGGCGCTACAATGTCGCTGGTAGTCTTCTTGCTACTTTGTTGCAGTTTTGCAGGTGTCCTGGAGCAGTCAGCTGTCGATCCTTGGCAGAAGTCGAAGAGGGAGATGCAGAGGAACTCTGGTGAGCTCTTGCATTCGTTATCTGAAGAGAAGCCCACAGGAGAGACCCTAAATAGCCCTCAGAGCAGGATTGGCCACCTAGAGAGGTGAGCACCTATCAGGAGGGGTCTCTGACGTCACCTGCTGGCACTGGCCACTCGGAGGCCACCATTGTGTCCTCACACCTCTGCATTCATGATGGCAGAGGTCCGGGAGACCCTGGAGGAGCTCTGGGCACCACCCCTGGGGTGGTGGTGGACAGGGGAGTGGTCACTCCCCTTTCCTTTGTCCAGTTTCGCGCCAGAGCAGGGGCTGGGGGATCCCTGAACCGGTGTAGACTGGTTTATGCAAGGAGGGCACCATCTGTGCCCTTCAAAGCATTTCCAGAGGCTGGGGGCGGCTACTGCTCCCCAGCCCTTTACACCTATTTCCAAAGGGAGAGGGTGTAACACCCTCTCTCAGAGGACATTCTTTGTTCTGCCTTCCTGGGACATGGCTGCCCAGACCCCCAGAGGGCAGAAGCCTGTCTGTGGGTTGGCAGCAGCGGTAGCTGCAAGGAAAACCCCAGAGAGCTAGTTTGGCAGTGCCCGGGCTCTATGATGGAGCCCCGGGGATGCATGGGATTGTCCTCCCAATACCAGAATGGTATTGGGGGGACAATTCCATGATCCTAGACATGTTACATGGCCATGTTCGGAGTTACCATTATGACACTACACGTAGGTTATTGACATATATGTAGTGCACCCGAGTAATGGTGTCCCCGTACTCACAAAGTCCAGGGAAATTGCCCTGAACGATGTGGGGGCACCTTGGCTATTGCCAGGGTGTCCTCACACTTAGTAACTTTGCACCTAACCTTCACCAAGTGAGGGTTAGACATATAGGTGACTTATAAGTTACTTAAGTGCAGTGCAAAATGGCTGTGAAATAACATGGACGTTATTTCACTCAGGCTGCAGTGGCAGGCCTGTGTAAGAATTGTCTGAGCTCCCTATGGGTGGCAAAAGAAATGCTGCAGCCCATAGGGATCTCCTGGAACCCCAATACCCTGGGTACCTCAGTACCATATACTAGGGAATTATATGGGTGTAACAGTATGCCAATGTGAATTGGTAAATTTAGTCACTAGCCTGCAGTGACAATTTTAAAGCAGAGAGAGCATAAACACTGAGGTTCTGGTTAGCAGAGCCTCAGTGATATAGGTGGGCACCACACAGGGAGCACATACAGGGCATACTTTATGAGCACTGGGGTCCTGGTTAGCAGGATCCCAGTGACACAGACAAAAACAAACATACAAACAAGTAAAAATGGGGGTAACATGCCAGGCAAGATGGTACTTTCTTCCCCCCCCCCCCCCCCAAACGAGGGACAATAAGGCTAACCTTGCCCAGATGAGTCTTCTTTGTCCAAGTGGAAATATCTGGAGAGTCCATCTGCATTGGAGTGGGTACTCCCAGGTCTATGTTTCACTGTATAGTCCATTCCCTGTAGGGAGGTGGACTACCTCAACAATTTAGGGTTTTCAGATTTCATTTGTTTTAGCCAAAGTAGAGGTTTGTGGTCTTTCTGAACAATAAAGTGAGTACCAAACAGGTACGGTCTAAACCTTTTCAGTGCCCAGACCACAGCAAAGGCCTCCCTCTCTATGGCAGACCAACGCTTTTCTCTAGGGGTCAAACTCCTGCTGATGAAAGGTTGATCCTGGCCCTCAGTATTAAGCTATGATAGCACTGCCCCAACCCCCAATTCAGAAGCATCAGTCTGGACTATGAACTTTTTGGAGTAGCAAGGGCATTTTAGGACAGGTGCAGAGCACATAGCCTGTTTGAGCTCATCAAAAGCTTTTTGACAGCTAGCTGTCCACAATACCTTTTTAGGCATCTTTTTACTAGTGAGATCATTAAGAGTGGCTGCAATGGAGACATAATTCTTAATAAACCTCCTATAGTACCCTGTGAGGCCTAAGAAGGCTCTCACCTGGGTTTGAGTTGTGGGGGGGAGTCCATTCCATAATGGTTTGGATCTTCCCCCCCAGTGGTGCAATCTGTTCCCCACCTACCAGGTGGCCCTGATAAACCACTTTTCCCTGTCGTATCTGGCATTTTGAAGCCTTGATAGTGAGGCCTGCCTTTTGCAGGGCCTCTAAAACTTTCCACAGGTGGACCAGGTGATCATCCCAGGTGGAGCTAAAGACAGCTATATCATCTAGATATCCTGCACTAAAAGCTTCAAAACCCTTGAAGGACTGTGTTCACCAACCTTTGGAAAGTGGCAGGTGCATTCTTCAGACCAAAGGGCATCACAGTGAATTGATAGTGCCCTCCAGTGGTTGAAAATGCAGTTTTGGGTTTAGCATCTTCTGATAACTTAATCTGCCAATACCCTGCAGTTAAATCAAAAGTGCTTAGATACTTGGCAGAAGCCAGTGTATCTATCAGCTCATCTGCCCTGGGTATAGGGTGAGCATCTGTTTTGGTTACTTGGTTGAGTCCTCTATAGTCAACACAAAACCTCATCTCTCTCTTACCATCCTTACTGTGAGGTTTTGGGACAAGCACAACTGGGCTAGCCCAGGGGCTTTCTGAAGGCTTAATCACTCCTAAGTCTACCATTTTCTGAACCTCTTGTTTAACGCAGTCCCTGACATGGTCAGGCTGCCTATAAATCTTACCTTTGACAGGTAAACTGTCTCCAGTATTGATAGTGTGCTCACACCAAGTAGTGGTACCTGGTATCAGTGAGAAGAGTTCAGAAAACTGACTTAAGACATATACACAGTTGTCCTGCTCAGCAGTAAGGCAATCTGCCAACACCACTCCCTCCACTAAGCCATCAGCTTCAGTGGTGGAGAAGAGATCAGGGAGAGGGTCATTCTCTTTTTCCTGTCCCTCATCAGTTGCCATGAGCAGGGTGAGATCAGCCCTGTCACAGTAGGGTTGTAGGCGGTTGACATGGAGCACCCTAAGGGGACTCCTGGCAGTGCCCAGGTCTACCAAGTAGGTAACCTCGCCCTTTTTCTCAACAATTAGATGGGGTCCACTCCATTTGTCCTGGAGTGCTCTTGGGGCCACAGGCTCCAATACCCACACCTGGGTGTTACTGGGTCAGGACAGCCTACTGGTCATGCCATTGCTTTTGCAGCTCCTGGCTGGCCTGAAGATTTTTACTGGCCTTTTTCATGTACTCGGCCATTCTTGATCTTAGGCCAAGTACATAGTCCACTATGTCCTGTTTAGGAGCTTTTAAAGGTTGTTCCCAACCCTCCTTAACAAGTGCAAGGGGACCTCTTACAGGGTGCCCAAAGAGGAGTTCAAAGGGGCTAAAGCCCACTCCTTTTTGGGGTACCTCCCTGTAAGCAAAAAGGAGGCAAGGTAACAGGACATCCCATCTCCTTCTGAGTTTTTCAGGGAGTCCCATTATCATACCCTTGAGAGTTTTATTAACCTCTCAACCAGACCATTTGTTTGTGGATGATAAGGAGTAGTGAACTTGTATGTTACACCACACTCCTTCCACATTGCTTTGAGGTATGCAGAGATAAAGTTACTACCTCTGTCTGACACCACTTCCTTAGGGAAGCCCACTCTGGAAAAGATTCCCAGGAGGGCCTTTGCCACTGCAGGAGCTGCAGTGGTCCTTAAAGGGATAGCTTCAGGACACCTAGTGGCATGGTCCACTACCACAAGGATAAAGCTATTGCCTGAAGCTGTTGGAGGATCAAGGGGGCCAACTATGTCAACCCCCACTCTTTCAAAGGACACCCCAACCACAGGAAGTGGAATTAAGGGGGCCTTTGGTGTGCCACCAGTCTTGCCACTGGCTTGGAAGGTCACACAAGAGTGACAAAACTCTTTGGTGTCCTCTGACATATGAGGCCAGTGAAACAGGGAAACAAGTCTGTCCCAAGTTTTACTCTGGCCCAAATGCCCAGCCAAAGGAATGTCATGTGCCAAGGTAAGAAGAAACTCCCTATATTGCAAAGGGATGACCAATCTCCTGGCAGCTTCAGGTTTAGGGTCCCTTGACTCAGTATAGAGGAGGTTGTCATCCAAATACATCTTATGGCTATCACTGACATCCCTATTCTGCTGTTTGACAGCTTGCTGTCTTAAACCCTCTAGTGTGGGATAGGTCTGCTGTGCCACACTCAGCCCTTCCCTAGCAGGACCCCCTGCACCCAAAAGCTCAGCAGTGTCTGCTGCCAATTCATCTGGTGTAGGTTCTGCACAGGGAGAGGATTCCTCTTCCTCAAAAGGGGAATCTTCTGGTGAGGGAGGGATAGTGGGTAGGGACTTACCCTTAGTACCCCTAGCTTTTGGGAGCACTTGGTCCATTGTTCCAGGATCCAAGTTTCCCTGTGCTTTTTGCTTTTTGGCCTGAGCCCTTGTTAAAGCAAACATATGCCCAGGAATGCCCAGCATTGCTGCATGAGCCTCCAACTCCACTTCAGCCCAAGCTGTTGTCTCCACATAATTGCCTAGTAAGCAATCTACAGGTAATTCAGTAGCTACCACAACTTTATTTGGACCAGTAATCCCCCCCCCCCCCCAATTTAAGATTCACAACAGCCATGGGGTGGCTAAGTGTGTTATTGTGAGCATCAGTCACTTGGTACTGCTGACCAAGTAGGTGTTGATCAGGGTGAACCAGTTTATCTCTAACCATAGTTACACTGGCTCCTGTGTCCCTATAGGCCTCAACACCATTAATTAGGGGAAGTTGCTTGTACTTACCCATATTAAGGGGACACACAACCAAGGTGGCAAAATCAATGCCACAATCAGAGACTAAAACAGCCTCTGTGGTCTCCCTAACAAGACCAACCCCAACTACACTGCCAATGGTGAGCCCAGCTACACCCTTGGATTTGCAATTTGTAGTAGAATTCCCACCACCACTGCTATTACTAGGGGCAGTAGAGGTTGCAGTTGGGGTTGTGGTAGTGGGAGCCCTGGTGTTTTTCTTTGGACAAGTTGAATCACTTGCCCAATGGCCTTTTACTTTACATAAATAACACCATGGCTTTTTCTGATTGTGAGAAGAGGATTTGGACCCACCACACCCAGAGGATTTTTGTTGGCCTGATGAAGACTCAGAATGTTTTTTATCTTTGTCCCCAACCTTCTCAGAAGACTTACCATCCTTCTTCTTGCCATCCTTGTCACCCCCTGTATGAACTTTTCTGTTCACTCTTGTTCTGACCCATTTGTCTGCCTTCTTTCCCAATTCTTGGGGAGAGGTCAGATCTGAGTCTACCAAGTACTGGTGCAACAAATCAGACACACAATTGTTTAGAATATGCTCTCTCAGGATTAGATTATACAGGCTTTAATAGTCAGTCACCTTACTGCCATGCAACCAACCCTCCAAGGCCTTCACTGAACAGTCTACAAAGTCTGTCCAGTCTTGTGAGGACTCTTTTCTGGTGTCTCTGAACTTAATCCTGTATTGTTCAGTGGTTAAGCCAAATCCAGCCAAAAGTGCATCCTTCAAAATTTTGTAATTATTGACATCACTTTCTCTGACAGTAAGGAGCCTATCCCTACCCTTACCAGTGAAAGATAGCCACAGGATAGCAGACAACTGCCTTTGAGGGACCAGCTGTACCATACAGGCCCTCTCAAGTGCAGCAAACCACTTGTTAATGTCATCCCCCTCCTTGTAAGGGGGGACTATCTTATGCAGGTTTCTGGAATCTTGCTCTCTGACAGGATTGCTATCAAAAACACTGCTGCTGCCACCATGGGGAACTAACCCCAATCTGTGCCTTTCCCTCTACATCCAGAGATTCCCTGTCTAAGGCCAGCTGCTGCTGTTTAAGCTTCAGCCTGGCCTCTTCCAACCTCAGCTTTCTGAGTTCCCTTTCCGTTAAGTTATCCTCAGGGTTGGAGGCTTGGGAATTGTGAGATACAGAGGAAAGGTGGGAATTGGCAGAGAGAGACTTGTCTCTAAGAGGCTGGACCCTAGTAACCTGGCCTTTAGGAGTGAAAGGTGCCTCACTAATGTGGGACCCCCTCCCACTACCAGTGTTACTAGGTGGCCTGCTAGCTGGCAGGTCTTTGGAAGAACACTCCCCAGCATCCTCAGGGGACTCCTCTGAGTCTGGCTGGGTACCCCCCTCCTCTACCTCCTGTTCTTGTGATGGGCCAGACTGGTTCTGGTCATTTTCTAGGAGAAGGTGAAAGAGAAAGTCTTTTGTAGGATTCGTGCCAATGCTTAAATCTCTTTCAATGCAGAGACCCTTCAAACTTTTAAAGTTTAAACTACCATATGTTGTATGGACAACTGTGGGAGTAAGTTCTACTGCAGACATGATTGTAGAGAAAGAGTTTGAGACAGAGAGAAAAAAGTTTAGAAACCTTTAAAGAAAAGGAAAAACTTTATCAAGCTTTTGAAAACGTTTTAAAAACTTTTCAGAAACTGTTTGGAAAGTTTAAAGCAAGAAAGTTAAACTGTTTAGGTATACTGTGTATATTCTGAAGTATTTGGTATATGTTTCTCTTATGAAAAGCACCAATGACAAAGTGGTAAAGCAGTCACAAGTACTTATCCCACCACTGCACCACCAATGTAGGAGGCTGGCCTGACTTATAGTGGGTACCTTGTGGTACTTACACCTTTTGCCAGGTCCAGTTATCCCTTATTAGTAGATTAGAAGTGTTCTAGCAGCTTAGGCTGATAGAGGTAGCTATAGCAGAGCAGCTTAGGCTGAACTAGGAGACATGCAAAGCTCCTACTATACCACTTATGTCATATAGCAGTATATCATAAGAAACACAATACTCAGAGTTACTAAAAATAAAGGTACTTTATTTTAGTGACAATATGCCAAAAGTATCTCAGAGGATATACTCCCTTAGGAGGTAAGTAAAATACACAAAATATATACACAGACCAAAATCAGGTAAGTAAAATACTTAGAAAAGTAGTGCAAACACTGTAGAACACAATAGAATGCAATAGGAGACAATAGGCCTAGGGGTAACACAAACCATATACTCTGAAAGTGGAATGCGAACCACGAAGAGACCCCAGGCCTAGTGTAGTGTATAGAGGGTCGCTGGGAGTGTGAGAAAACATTACGGGTGTCCAAGTTACCCCACCCCAAGACCCTGAAAAGTAGGAGTAAAGTTACCCCACTACCCCAGAAAGACAGTAAAGTCGAGATAGGGGATTCTGCAAAGACAACAACTGACTGCAAAGCACTGAAGACGGATTCCTGGACCTGAGGACCTTTAAAGGAAGGGGACCAAGTCCAAGAGTTACGCAAGTGTCCAGGGGGGGCAGGAGCCCACTAAACCCTGGATGAAGGTGCAAAAGGGCTGCCTCTAGGTGGAAGAAGCCGAAGATTCTGAAACGACGGAAGGTGCCAGGAGCTTCTCCTTTGGTAAGAAGATGTCCCACAGCGTGCTGGAGGATGCAGAGTTGTTTCCACACAGAAAGACCGCAAACAAGCCTTGCTAGCTGCAAGAGTCGTGGTTAAGGATAAAGGATGCTGCCCGGGCCCATGAAGGACCAGGAGGTCGCCACTTGGAGGAGGAGACAGAGGGGGCGCCCAGCAACACAGGGAGCCCATGCAGAAGCAGGCAGCACCTGCAGAAGCACTTGAACAGGCGTTCAAGAAATCTGAGCACGACGTTCAACTCAGCAACACAAAAGAGGGTCCCACGAAGCCGGAGGTCAACTCAGGGAGTTGAGCAATGCAGGACAGAGTGCTGGGGTCCTGGGCTGTGCTGTGCATGAAGGAATCCTTGCACAGAAGCCCTAGCAGCTGCAGTTTATGCAGTACACAGGATTACTGTCTGGGGTGGGGAGGCAAGGACTTACCTCCACCAAATTTGGACAGAAGGACCACTGGGCTGTGGGGGTCCCTTGGATCCAGCTCCTGTGTTCCAGGGACCACGCTCGTCGAGATGAGGGGACCCAGAGGACTGGTGAAGCAGAAGTTTGGTGCCTGCGGTAGCAGGGGAAGACTCTGTCAACCCACGGGAGATTTCTTCGGGATTTCCAGTGCAGAGTGAAGGCAGACAGCCCTCAGAGCATGCACCACCAGGAAGCAGTTGAGAAAGCCGGCAGGATTAGGCGCTACAATGTCGCTGGTAGTCTTCTTGCTACTTTGTTGCAGTTTTGCAGGCGTCCTGGAGCAGTCAGCGGTCGATCCTTGGCAGAAGTCGAAGAGGGAGATGCAGAGGAACTCTGGTGAGCTCTTGCATTCGTTATCTGAAGAGAAACCCACAGGAGAGACCCTAAATAGCCCTCAGAGGAGGATTGGCTACAGAGAGAGGTAAGCACCTATCAGGAGAGGTCTCTGACGTCACCTGCTGGCACTGGCCACTCAGAGGTCTCCATTGTGCCCTCACACCTCGGCATTCAAGATGGCAGAGGTCTGGGACACACTGGAGGAGCTCTGGGCACCTCCCCTGGGGAGGTGCTTGTCAGGGGAGTGATCACTCCCCTTTCCTTTGTCCAGTTTCACGCCAGAGCAGGGCGGGGGGATCCCTGAACCGGTGTAGACTGGCTTATGCAAGGAGGGCACCATCTGTGCCCTTCAAAGCATTTCCAGAGGCTGGGGGAGGCTACTCCTCCCCAGCCCTTCACACCTATTTTCAAAGGGAGAGGGTGTACCACCCTCTCTCAGAGGACATTCTTTGTTCTGCCTTCCTGGGAGTGGGCTGCCCAGACCCCCGGAGGGCAGAAACCTGTCTGAGGGTTGGCAGCAGCTGTAGCTGCAAGGAAAACCCCAGAGAGCTAGTTTGGCAGTACCCAGGCTCTATGCTGGAGCCCCGGGATGCATGGGATTGCCTTCCCAATACCAGAATGGTATTGGGGGACAATTCCATGATCCTAGACATGTTACATGGCCATGTTCAGATTTACCATTGTGATGCTACACATAGGTATGGACGTATATGTAGTGCACATGTGTAATAGTGTCCCCGCACCCACAAAGTCCGAGGAAATTGCCCTGAACGATGTGGGGGCACTTTGGCTAGTGCCAGGGTGCCCTCACACTTAGTAACTTTGCACCTAACCTTCACCAAGTGAGGGTTAGACATATAGGTGACTTATAAGTTACTTAAGTGCAGTGTAAAATGGCTGTGAAATAACGTGGCCGTTATTTCAATCAGGCTGCAGTGGCAGTCCTGTGTAAGAATTGTCTGAGCTCCCTATGGGTGGCAAAAGAGATGCTGCTGCCCGTAGGGATCTCCTGGAACCCCAATACCCTGGGTACCTAGGTACCATACACTAGGGAATTATAAGGGTGTTCCAGTGTGCCAATCAGAATTGGTAAAATTAGTCACTAGCCTGCAGTGACAATTTTAAAAGCAGAGAGAGCATAAACACTGAGGTTCTGGTTAGCAGAGCCTCAGTGATACAGTTAGGCACCACACAGGGAACACATACAGGGCATAGTTTATGAGCACTGGGGTCCTGGCTAGCAGGATCCCAATGACACAGGCAAAAACAAACATACACACAAGTAAAAATGGGGGTAACATGCCAGGCAAGAAGGTACTTTCTTACAATTGTCACTCCCTTTTCCTGCATGATGTCAGTGTTTTTGACTGTGTTCATTGGGATCCTGCTAACCAGAACCCCAGTGATTATGCTCTCTCTCCCAAAACTCTGTATCTCATACACAATTGGCACACTGGTGCCCCATTATAAGTCCCTAGTATATGGTACCTAGGTACACAGGGCATTGGGGTTCCAAGGGATTCCTATGGGCTGCAGCATATATTTTGCCACCCACAGGGAGCCCAAGCAAAGGGTTCTGCAGGACTGCCATTGAAGTCTGTGTGAAAAGGTGCTAGCACCCTTTCACTGCCATTTTACATTGCACCAGGTCACTTATAAGTCACCCCTATGGCAGGCCTTCTATCCCAGAGGGCAGGATGCAAAACACCTGTGTGTGAGGGAACCACTGCACTAGCAGATGTGCCCCCATGAACTCCAGGTCAATTTTCCCGGACTTCGTGAGTGCGAGGACGCCATTTTACGCATGTACTGAACATAGGTCAATACCTACATAATGGTAACTCCGAACATAGGCATGTTTGGTATCAAACATGTTGGAATCGTACCCCAATGCTTTTGTAAACATTGGTTGTATGATTCTATGCACTCTGGGGGCTCCTTTGAGGATCCCCAGCATTGCCATTATAGTCTGCTGTGGGTTTCCGGGCGCCAAAGCTGTTGCCACCTCCTAGACAGGTTTCTGCCCTCCTGTTGCTTAAGAAGCTCAAGCCCAGGAAGGCAGAACAAAGGATTTCCTTTGGGAGAGGGGTGTTACACCATCTCCCTTTGGAAACAGTGTAGGAAAGTACCCTCTTTTTGGCATGTTACCCCCATTTTCTGCCTGATGTCAGTGTGTTTGACTGTGTTCACTGGGATCCTGCCAACCAGGACCCCAGTGATTATGCTCTCTCGCCTCTAAATTGCATAATGGTAACCCAGCATGTCACCCAAAATTGGCATACTGGTGCCCCCTTATAAGTCCCTAGTACATGGTACCGACGTACCCAGGGCATTGGGGTTCCAGGGGATCCCTATGGGCTCCAGCATTTCTTTTGCCACCCATAGGGAGCCCATGCAAAGGCTTCTGCAGGACTGCCATTGCAGCCTGTGTGAAATGGGGCATGCACCCTTTCACTGCCATTTACACTGCACCAGGTCACCTATAAGTCACCCCTATAGCAGGCCCTCCAGCCCTGAGGGCAGGGTGCAGAGTACCTGTGTGTGAGGGCACCCCTGTACTAGCAGAGGTGCTCCCACAACCTCCAGGACCATTTTCCTAGACTTCGTGAGTGCAGGGACACCATTTAATGTGTGTACTGGACATAGGCCGCTACCTATGTCCAGCTACATAATGGTAACTGCAAGTTTGGTATCAAACATGTTGGAATCATACCCCAATGCTTTTGCAAGCATTGGTTGTATGATTCCATGCACTCTAGGGGGTCCTAAGAGGACCCCCAGTACTGCAATACCAGTCTTCTGATGTTTTCCAGGCAGCCCCAGCTGCCGCCACCTCACAGACCGGTTTCTGCCATCCTGTTGCTTGAGCAGCTCAAGCCCAGGAAGGCAGAACAAAGGATTTCCTTCGGGAGAGGGGTGTTACACCCTCTCCCTTTGGAAATAGGTGTTACAGGCTTTGGAGGGGTAGCCTCCCCAAGCCACTGGCAATGCTTTGAAGGGCACATTTGGTGCCCTCCTAGCATAAACCAGTCTACACCAGTTCAGGGATCTCCAGTCCCTGCTCTGGCACAAAACTGGACAAATAAAAGGGAAGTGAACAATCCCATGTCTATCACCACCCCAGGGATGGTGCTCAGAGCTCCGCCAGAGGGTCCCTGGATTTTGCCATCTTGGATTCCTAGTTGGCAGGGAACTCTGGGAGCATCTGAGTGGCCAGTGCCAGGAGGTGATGTCAGAGCCCTCCCCTGATAGGTGCTTACCTGTTTAGCTGACCAATCCCCCTTTCAATGCTATTTAGGGTCTCTCTCTTAGGTGGTTCTTCAGATTCGGATTGCAAGACTCCAGCAGGAATCCTCTGCATCCTTTACTTCACCTTCTCACTGAAGAAAGTGCATCTGGACTCTCCAGTAACTCTACAAACTGCAACAGAGAAGCAAAGACGACTTCTGCAACATTGTATCTTCAGCTCCTGCTGGCAACTGCAACTTTTTCCCTGTCCTGCATTCTCAGAGGACAGCCTGTCTTCAGTCTGCACCTGAAGAACAAAGGAATCTCCCTTGGAGTGAAGGAGTCACTCCCCTGCTTCAGCAGGCACCTCTCTGTGACAACCGGCCTAGTGGGTCCCCTTTCCTGAGAGTTGCGTGGATTCTGCATCACAGGTGGTGGACTGAAGTGGTCCTGATGGTCCTGATGTACTACTGTCCAACTTTGGTGGAGGTAAGAGCTTGCCTCCCCACGCAAGACAGTAGCCCTGTGTACTGCGTGTTTGCAGTTGCCAAAGCTTGTTGGCATCCTTCCATGAAGTTCTTCATGCACCGTGCACCTCTGGCTCCAGCACTCTATCCTGCGATGCACAGCTTCCTATGTGGTTCTCCTGCGGCGTGGGATCCTTTGTTGTATTGCTGCGTGGGCCTCCTTTTGCACCTTCTTTGTACACGTACTGTGGGACTCCAGTGCATGCTGCCTGGTCTTCTGAGGGCTCTCTGAGTTGCTGAGAGCCCCCTCTGACTCTCCCTCCTGGGTAGAGTCCACCAGGTGCCTCCTAGGCCCAGGCATCGCCATTTTCCGCTAACCATGACCTTGGCGTGTGCCAGGACTTGTTGAGGGAATCAAGCGATGCAAACCAGACTTCAATCATTCATCCGGTGTGGGACATTATCTGCACCAACCAGGAACCCGCATCCGTCTTCTTGGGTGCAGTATTATCTGTTGTTCTTCATCAGTTGTTTTTCTTTTTCACCTTCATACGGGTTAGCAGGGGCTCCTGTTCTCCCTGGACTCTTCTGTGCTTCTTGGACTTGGTCCCCTTCTTTCACAGGTCTTCAGGTCCAGGAATCCATTGTTGGTGTCTTGCAGCCTCTTCTGGTTCTTGCATTATCTTCTTTTTCTTGTTCTTGTGTGTTCTAGGAAAGTACTCCTGCTCTCCTGGGCTCTGGGGTGGGTTCTATTACTTACCTTTGGTGCTTCCTAATACTCCCAGTGCCCTTCTACTCACTACACTTGCCTAGGTGAGAAACCAACATTTGCATTCCACTTTCTTAGTATATGGTTTGTTTTCCCCCAGGCCCAATTTCTGACTTTTGTGATTTTCACTATTTGCACTGTTTTCTAACTGTTTTCACAGCTATTTCTGCATACTAGTGTATATAATTTGTGTTTTGCTTACCTCCTCCGGGAGTATAGTCTCTATGGTATTTTTGGTATTTGTGTCATCAATATAAAGTACCTTTATTTTTTTGTAACGCTGAGTATCTTCTTTCATGTGTGTGAGTACTGTGTGACTACAGTGGTATTGCATGAGCTTTTCATGCCTGCTAGATAAGCCTTGGCTGCTCATCCACAGCTACCCCTAGAGAGCCTGGCTTCTAGACACTGACTACATTTCACTAATAAGAGATAACTGGACCTGGTATAACGTGTATGTACCATAGGTACCCACTACAAACCAGGCCAGCCTCCTACAAAGTGTAATCTAGAGTTTCTTCAGCCCACTTTTCTTTATGGACAATTAAATGTCTCATTAAATGCCAATATATTTTTGTGGTGGACTCTGCATTTAAGCTTATTCAATGTTTCTTCTTCTTATTCTAACAGATGAAATAAATGCAGTAATAAATGAAAAAGGTAAAGGCATTAAACATCACTTGTGTAGGAAGTGATGTAAAAACAAAATCTTCTTCTACAGCAGAAAACCCAAACTGCCCAATGAGGCCTGCACTTGGCTCTCAGGCATCAGATGATAGTTGTTGAAGACATGACACACTGAAACTGAAAGTCTGATGAGGTGCTCATCAGGAAGGAAGAGCTAACCTGGTATCAGAAAGAACACACAGGAGAGAAACCGTATAAATTCTAGAATGTGGCAACACATTTATTAGTCGGAGAAAGAGCAAGTGCGACATCAGAAACTTCATACGGGAGAAAAAAACATTTAGATGGACTGACTGTGGAAAGGTGTTCTTTGCAATGAAAGACCTAATGCAGCATCAGAGTGTTCACGTAGAGGAGAAACCACATCAATGCACAGAATGTAATAAAGTGTTCGGATGGAAGAATAATCTAATGCGGCATCAACAAATCCACACTGGTAAGAAACCGTATAAATGTACAGAATGTAATAAAGTGTTCGTAATTAAGCGGACTCTAAAGCTTCATCAACAAATTCACACCGGAGAGAAACCGTATAAATGTACAGAATGTAATCAAGTGTTCGGAAGGAAACATTCTCTAAAGCTTCATCAACAAATTCACACTAGTGACAAACCGTACGAATGTAAAGAATGTAATAAAGTGTTCAGAAAGAAGACAAATCTAAAGCTTCATCAACGAATTCACACTGGTGAGAAACCGTATAAATGTACAGAATGTAATAAAGTGTTCAGAACGAAGACGCATCTAAATCTTCATCAGAAAGTCCACACTGGTGAGAAACCTTATAAATGTACAGAATGTAATAAAGTGTTCGGATGGAAGAATAATCTAAAGCTTCATCAGAAAGTCCACACTGGTGAGAAACCGTATAAATGTACAGAATGTAATAAAGTGTTCGGATGGAAGAATAATCTAATGAAGCATCAACAAATTCACACTGGTGAGAAACCGTATAAATGTACAGAATGTAACAAAGTGTTCAGAACTAAGTATACTCTAAAAGTTCATCAACAAATTCACACTGGTGAGAAACCGTATAAATGTACAGAATGTTATAAAGTGTTCGGAATTAAGCAGACTCTAAAGCTTCATCAACAAATTCACACTGGTGAGAAACCGTATAAATGTACAGAATGTTATAAAGTGTTCGGAATTAAGCAGACTCTAAAGCTTCATCAACAAATTCACACTGGTGAGAAACCGTATAAATGTACAGAATGTAATAAAGTGTTTGGATGGAAGAATAATCTAATGCTGCATCAACAAATCCACACTGGTGAGAAACTGTATAAATGTACAGACTGTAATAAAGTGTTCATAACGAAGCAGAGGCTAAAGCTTCATCAACAAATCCACACTGGTGAGAAACCGTATAAATGTACAGAATGTAATAAAGTGTTCAGAACTAAGCATACTCTAAAAGTTCATCAACAAATTCACACTGGTGAGAAACCGTATAAATGTACAGAATGTTATAAAGTGTTCGGAATTAAGCAGACTCTAAAGCTTCATCAACAAATTCACACTGGTGAGAAACCGTATAAATGTACAGAATGTAATAAAGTGTTTGGATGGAAGAAGAATCTAATGCGGCATCAACAAATCCACACTGGTGAGAAACTGTATAAATGTACAGACTGTAATAAAGTGTTCGGAAGGAAGCTTGCTCTAAAGCAGCATAAAAAAATTCACTCTGGAGAGAAACTATATGTATGTACTGAATGTGAAAAAGCATTTTTAACAAATGGAAATCTTAAGCGACATCAGAAAATCCACACTGGGGAGAAACCATATCAATGTACAGAATGTGACAAAGCATTTTTTAGAAAGTCATATCTAATGCAACATCACAACATCCACTCAGAGGAGAAACCCTATAAATGTTCAGAATGTAATAAAATGTTCGGCATGAAGACTAGTCTAAAGGAGCATCAAAAGATCCACACTGGAGAGAAACCGTACAAATGTACAGAATGTAATAAAGTGTTCCGTATGAGGCAGCACCTAAAGCTTCATCAAAAAATTCACACTGGTGAGAGACCGTATAAATGTACAGAATGTGACAAGGAATGTATTACCAGTCAACACCTAAAGCTACATCATAAAGTCCACACTGGGGAGAAACCATATGAATGTATAGAATGCAACAAGGCGTTTATTACCAATGGACAACTAATGCAACATCATAAAATCCACAGTGGGGAGAAACCGTATCAATGTACAGAATGCGACAAGGCATTCAATACCAATAGAAAGCTAATGAAACATCATAAAGTCCACACAGGGGAGAAACCGTATGAATGCTCTGAATGTGACAAAGCATTTACAACAAATGGACACCTAACGCGACATCAGAGAATCCACACTGGGGAGAAACCATATCAATGTACAGAATGTGACAAGGCATTCATTACCACTGGAAACCTAAGGAAACATCAGAAAATACACACTGGGGAAAAACCATATGAATGCACTGAATGTGACAAAGCATTTATAACAAATGGAGAACTAAAGCAACACCAGAAAGTCCACACTGGGGAGAAACCATATCAATGTACAGAATGTGACAAAGCATTTATAACAAATGGAGAACTAAAGCGACATCAGAAAAACCACAGTGGGGAGAAACCATATCAATGTACAGAATGTGACAAGGCATTCATTACCACTGGAAACCTAAGGAAACATCAGAAAATCCACACTGGGGAAAAACCATATGAATGCACTGAATGTGACAAAGCATTTATAACAAATGGAGAACTAAAGCAACACCAGAAAGTCCACACTGGGGAGAAACCATATCAATGTACAGAATGTGACAAAGCATTTATAACAAATGGAGAACTAAAGCGACATCAGAAAAACCACACTGGTGAGAAACCATATCAATGTACAGAATGTGACAAGGCATTTATTAGAAAGTCAGATCTAATGATTCATCAAAAAACCCACACTGGGGAAAAACCATATGAATGCACTGAATGTGACAAAGCATTTATAACCAAAGGACAGCTAAAACAACATAAAAATATCCACACTGTGGAGAGACCATATCAATGTACTTAATGTGAAAAAGCATTTATAACAAATAGAAAGCTGAAGCGACATCAAACAATCCACACTGGAGAGAGTCCTTTCAACTACAGTGAAAGTGACAAGGAATTTATTCGAAAGTTCTGTCAAATGTAACATCAGAAAGACCACACCGGTGAGAAACCTCATGAATGTACAGAATGCAACAAACCACTTATTACAAGGCAAATGTTAATACTACATCAGAAATTCCACACTGGGGAGAAACCATATGGCTGTACTGAATGTGACAAAGAACTTATTGCAAAGCAAAGTTTAAAAAAACATCCGAATGTCTACGATGGGGAAAGACCATATGTATTGCAAATTTAAGTTTAAAAATACATCAGAAGGTTCACACAGAAGAGAAACCATATCAGTGTACGACAAAACATATAAAACAAATGGAGAGAGACCATTCAACTGCACTGCATGTGACAAGGCATTTATTATACAGGGAGAGTTAAAACCACATCAAAGTCCACACTGGGGAGAAACCATCTGAATTTACAGAATGTGACAAGGGACTTATTCAAAGCAAAATAAATTTAATACAACATCAGAAAGTTCACAAAGCAGAGAAACCAAATCAATGTATTGAAAGCCACAAAGGAGGGCCAAAGCGACATCAGAAAATCCAGTTGGAGGGAAATCCTATGTACATATACAATGTAATAAAGTCTTCCGCAGGAAAAATAAGCTAGTGAAGCATCAAGAAATCCACACTAGGGAGAAACCATATGTAGGCGGGCGCTGCTCGCCTCGCCTACAGAAACTGAACAATGGCGTTCGTCCGACGCCTCTCCCGTTCTCCGGCCCCGTCGTCAAGGAGACGCGTGGGGGCGGAGACGGCAATCGGCCCCGGACTTCCGGGTCGCCGAGATTACCAGTTCAAAAGGAGCCGCGATAGAGGTGTGCGGGGGGCGAGCAGCGGAACCGGAGCAGAGAGGACGCCGAGAATCCAGGACCCAGGAGGAGGAGACGACGGAGATCGACCCCGAACCTACGGAGACGACCGGGTTCCCAAGGCCGGGAGGAGACGAGACAGCATGCCACGGCCCAGGAGGGTTGTGGCTGGACAAGGTACGTGCCCTCCTCAAGGGCAGCTCGACTAAAGGAGAGAGAAGGGGAGGCAGGGAGGGGAGGCAAGAGCAGGACAGGGTCAAGGGTTAAGGGGAACTCCACGGGCACCCCACCACTCAACCCCTTCTTTTCCCTAGAGAGAGAGAGAGAGTGAAACCAAACCCCCAAAACCTCCTTTCTAAACAAAACAAAACACCACCCAGCACTTCCCATACCCCTCACATCTCCTTCCTTTTCCCACACAAAAACCACCCCCCCTTTTTAAGACAAAGAAAAAACCTATAGAAAGAAAAACTCACCGTCCCACTTACCGGCTTTGTCCTTTTCTGCTTCTCCCGAGGGGAACCCCGACAAGAGGAGGACACCGGGAATTCACCACCTGTACACGAAGGAAGAAAAGGAAAAACCCATTAGAGACACAGAGAGGCATAAAGGAGAGAAGAAAGAAGAAGGAGGAGAACAAGGAAAATCTCAGGAGGAAAAGACATTCTTGTTACACCAATTATATATATCATAAATAAACCCCGTAAATCCCTACTAAGGGTTACTAACTCCGTGTTCGTGTTCTCTGTAGCCCAGATCACGCACCCACCCCTCACAGTGGTGTCAGAAGTGGGATACGAGGATTACGACGGGGGTACAGAGACCGTATTACCATGGAAGCAAAACCCACTCTCGAGGACATGATCAAACAACTGGCGGAAAGTCAGCGCCACCTACAATTAGTTTGGGAAGCACAACAAAGGGAGGCCAAGGAGGACAGAGAGGCCCTGCAATCCGCACTAAAAAGTCAAGCAACTATCATGGCCAGTAATCAACTGGTCCATGAAAATGCCTTAAAAAAATTGACCGACACTATCGCTGCAAGCAAAGTGCATCCCATTGTGCCTAGTTCGGTGCTGCAAAAGTATCAGGAGGGGGAAGATCCCGACTCATTTTTTACGAACTTCGAAAGGGTCGCCTCCTCTGCTCAATGGCCTGAAGACAGGTGGGGCCAATACATAGCTCCCCTCCTAACGGGTACTCTTCAATCTGCTTATCAAGCTGCCAATCCAGGGGGTATCACCCCGTATTCGGAAATAAAAAAAAGTGTTTTAGAGCGGGTAGGACACAACACCGAATATTACAGGACCAAGTTCCGAAAGGTCAAATGGGGACCCAACGAAGACCCACGGACTTATTATTACAGGGTAAAGGATCTGGGGTTGAAGTGGTTGGGACTGCTAGGGACGGAACGCGAGGACATTGTTAAAGTCATTGTTCTAGAACAGTATCTGGATTCCCTGCCGTCCAACACCCGAAACTGGATAAGGCAACACCCTAAAGTAGACACCGAGACAGCTGTCGACCTGGCATGTGCCTATCACAGGTCAGGAGATGGGAAACAGCAATCAGTCCGACCCGTGGGGAAACCACCTATGACTCTTCCCCATTTTCCAACCCGACGTCCAGTGGAAGAGTCAGGACCCTCACGGAACTCAGAAAGAAGTCCCATACAACAACCCCAATGTTTCAGTTGTGGGGAATGGGGTCATATCGCCCGCGGATGCCCAAGAAAACGTGAGGGTATAGAGCCAATGGAAATTGGGGTTACTAGAGGAAGAGTCCTATGTCTAGGGAAAAGTGATGTGTCTTTTAAATACCCCCTGCAGATAAATGGTTTACCAGTCATGGCCTTGATTGACTCCGGATGCAGCCAGTCTGTAATCCGGCGTAGTATAATCCACCCGGTACAACCGACTGACGACCAATGGGTGACGATATGTTGTATTCATGGGGACCGCGCTCAGTATCCCCTTGTAACGATAGAAATAGGATGGAACAACCATCTGGACCTTCTTTCCGTGGGGCTCATGGACGACTTAATAGAGGAGTGCGTCATTGGGACTGACTATCAGAGGTTCGATGAGATTCTAGATCAAACACGAAAGAATAAACCCATAGATGACTGGTGGGGTACTGCCCCTTTCCGAGAAGACTCTATATATAGTTCCCCCACAAGGAAAAAGCTAACCTGTAAAGAAAAGAGAGCAGAGAAACATAGGTACGCGGCTAAACAGGTCCGGAAGGAAGAGGAAGGATTAGTGGCACTCATAGACACTGCCCCCATATCTTTCAGAATGAGTCAGCACGAAGATCCTTCCCTAGTGAATGCCTGGAAGAATGCTAAGACAGCCTCTACGGGTGAGGTAGGTCCCTACTTCTTGATATACAAAGACTTACTATATAGGGTAATTACCAACGCAAATGGAGAAAAAAGACAGCTCGTAGTTCCTGAACCTTACAGGACACAGGTACTCTTCCTAGCCCATAATCAACCAGGGGGAGGTCATTGTGGTCGGGAGAAAACTGAAGAATATTTGCTGAGACGATTTTACTGGCCAGGAGTATATGCACATATCCGACGATACTGTGCCCAATGCCCAAAATGTCAACTGGTAGAACCAGGAGCCATCAGGAAAGCCCCGTTACGGCCATTACCGATTATTGATACCCCATTCAAACGAGTTGGGATGGATCTAGTTGGGCCTCTCCTACCGTCCAGTAAAGGACACACCCACATTCTCGTCCTGGTCGATTATGCAAGCAGATACCCCGAGGCGATTCCACTTACCAGTACCACCACGAAGACTGTGGCACAGACCATGATAACATTCTTTGCTCGAGTGGGCTTCCCTGAAGCACTTCTTACTGACCAGGGAACGCAGTTCGTATCAGGGCTTATGAAGCAGATCTGTAAGTCCCTAGGTGTTCTCCAGAGAAAGACATCAGTATATCACCCACAAACGGATGGTTTGGTGGAGCGATATAATCGCACAATCAAAACCCTTCTCAGGAAAATAGTGAACGAGACGGGAAAAGACTGGGATCAAAAACTTCCCCTCGTGTTGTATGCAATAAGGACACACGAGCAATCTTCTACCGGGCATAGCCCGTTTGAACTGGTATTTGGGAGACAACCTCGAAATTTACTAGATATGGCGGCCGAATTGTGGGAAGAGGAAGATAACGAGGAGCGACCCATTTTAGACTATATTCACAAATTAAAATCCCATCTTCAGACAGTATGGGAAGACGTAAGACGCCATTTAGAGGAAGCCCAAGATAATCAAAAAACTTACTATGATCAGGGTACCAAACTAAGGGTACTACAACCCAACGATAAGGTGTTAATCCTACGACCCACCTCTAAACATAAACTCATAGCCAAATGGCAAGGACCATATCGGATCATAAGAGCAGTCACCCCGGTTACCTATTTAGTGGAACTAAATAACCACCCAAAGCGAACCCAGATCTATCACATCAATCTGTTAAAGAAATGGGAGGACCCGGCAATTGGTAACGCTGCACTTGCAAAGGGGTACCTGATCACTCCATCTCACCCATTGGGGTTAGAACTATGTCCTACGTCCCAAGGTGACCCACAGAAACTCCCCAGAATCAATGAGTCCCTTTCTGACAGGGAAACAAAGCAAGTAAAGGAAATAGTCCACTGTCATGCCTGCTTCTTCTCTGAACTGCCAGGGAAAACCCAGTTGGTTCAGCATCATATTCGAACACCTGAGGGCAAGGTGGTGCGCCTACGTCCTTATCGCATTCCCGAAGCGAGAAAAACCCTTATAGAGGAGGAAATAACTAACATGTTATCTCTAGGGGATATTGAGGCATCTACCAGCCCATGGTGCTCACCCATCGTCTTAGTACCGAAGCCGGACGGGTCGGTCCGCTTCTGCATTGATTTCCGGAAACTCAATGAGCTATCCCTTTTCGATACCTACCCCATTCCCCGAGTGGACGAAGTCTTAGAAAAAATAGGGCAGGCCCGTTATATGTCCACTATTGATCTGACGAAGGGATACTGGCAGATTCCCTTAGCACCCTCAGATAAAGAGAAAACAGCCTTCGTGGCCCCTTCGGGTCTATACCAATTTACCGTCCTCCCCTTCGGTCTCCATGGTGCCCCAGCTACGTTTCAGCGCCTGATGGACCAGCTATTGAGACCCTTCCACGATTTCACGGCTGCCTATCTTGATGACATTGTCATTTTTAGCTCTACCTGGTCCGATCATCTCCTCCATCTAGGGGAAGTATTCTCAGCAGTGGCAGCCGCAGGTCTTACAGCTAACCCAAAAAAATGTGTCCTAGGTCAGACCCAGATCGCCTATCTTGGCTATGTCATCGGTAAGGGAATGTTGAGGCCCCAACAAGATAAGGTAGCCACCATCAGGCAGATACCCCTTCCTACCACCAAGTAGGAACTCTGTTCCTTCCTGGGGTTGGTAGGATACTACCAGCGGTTCATACCACAGTACTCAACCATTACGGCCCCCCTTACGGATCTCTTAAAAAAACAATACCCAAATGTCTTGCCTCCTTTTTCCCCCTCTCAACTACAGGGGTTCCACTGGCTCAAGGAAGCCCTCTCTACCGAACCTGTGTTGCGATGTCCCGATTTTACCAGACCTTTCCATCTATTCACCGACGCTTCCAATGTTGGGTTGGGGGCCGTATTGGCACAGCCAGACGGTCAAGGACATGAACACCCAATAGTATATATCAGTAGGAAATTGTTACCTAGGGAAACGAACTATCCTACCATCGAGAAGGAATGTCTTGCCATAAAGTGGGCGATAGAGTGCCTACAATACTATCTCCTGGGTCGTCCGTTCATCCTTTACACTGATCATGCACCTTTGACATGGTTGTCTTCCCATAAGGATACAAATTCTCGGGTATTACGCTGGTTCCTTGAATTACAACCCTTTACCTTTCAGGTTCGGCACATTCCTGGGACACAGCAATGTCCCGCTGACTTTCTCTCCCAATGCCCGGACTCTTCGGTCCTATACCAGTCCCGTTCATGGGAAGGGGTGTGTAGGCAGGCACCGCTCGCCTCGCCTACAGAAACTGAACAATGGCGTTCGTCCGACGCCTCTCCCGTTCTCCGGCCCCGTCGTCAAGGAGACGCGTGGGGGCGGAGACGGCAATCGGCCCCGGACTTCCGGGTCACCGAGATTACCAGTTCAAAAGGAGCCGCGATCGAGGTGTGCGGGGGGCGAGAAGCGGAACCGGAGCAGAGAGGATGCCGAGAATCCAGGACCCAGGAGGAGAAGACGACGGAGATCGACCCCGAACCTACGGAGACAACCGGGTTCCCAAGGCCGGGAGGAGACGAGACAGCCTGCCACGGCCCAGGAGGGTCGTGGCTGGACAAGGTACGTGCCCTCCTCAAGGGCAGCTCGACTAAAGGAGAGAGAAGGGGAGGCAGGGAGGGGAGGCAAGAGCAGGACAGGGGACAAGGGTTAAGGGGAACTCCACGGGCACCCCACCACTCAACCCCTTCTTTTCCCTAGAGAGAGAGAGAGAGTGAAACCAAACCCCCAAAACCTCCTTTCTAAATAAAACAAAACACCACCCAGCACTTCCCATACCCCTCACATCTCCTTCCTTTTCCCACACAAAAACCACCCCCCCTTTTTAAGACAAAGAAAAAACCTATAGAAAGAAAAACTCACCGTCCCACTTACCGGCTTTGTCCTTTTCTGCATCTCCCGAGGGGAACCCCGACAAAAGGAGGACACCGGGAACTCACCACCTGTACACGAAGGAAGAAAAGGAAAAACCCATTAGAGACACAGAGAGGCATAAAGGAGAGAAGAAAGAAGAAGGAGGAGAACAAGGAAAATCTCAGGAGGAAAAGACATTCTTGTTACACCAATTATATATATCATAAATAAACCCCGTAAATCCCTACTAAGGGTTACTAACTCCGTGTTCGTGTTCTCTGTAGCCCAGATCACGCACCCACCCCTCACACCATATTAATGCACAGAATGTGACATGGGATTTATTAAAAAACAAAATTTAATATCAGAATATTCACACAAGAGAGAAACTATATAAATTTATTGAATGTGACAATGTATTCATAGGAAATGGAGCGCTAACGCAACATCAAAAGTCCACCCTGTAATCAATGCTGAATGCGGATAGCCATTTATTAGCAAGGGAGAGTTAATACAACATCCGAAAGTCCCCATTTGGGAAAATCTATATGAATGTACATAATCAATCAATAGGTATTTATTGAGTGCAGCAAACCACCCACAAGGTGATCAAGGCACTAGGAGAGGAGCTGGTGTCCTGAGAGACCGATCAGTTAAATAGCCAAGTCTTGAGTCCTTTCCTGAACAGATACAGCAATGAGGCAGATCTCAGGGGTAAGTTCGTTCCAGGTCTTTGCCACCAGGTGTGAGAAGGAGCGGCCTCTGTGCCTATTGTATCGGACTCTGGGAGTGTGAGTGAGGAAGAGGCAGACAAAATGCAGGTGTCTGGTGAAAGACCAAGCATTGGTTGCTGTAGGCCGGTCCTTCTTTATGGAGTGCCTTGTAAGCATGGGTAGTATCCTGAACTTGCATCTCTTCTGGACTGGGATACAGTGGAGTTTCCTGAGGTGGGGCGTGATGTGGGTCTGCTTCGGGAGGTCGAGGACTAGCCTTGTTGCTGAGTTCTGTCTTGTCTGCAGTTGTCTCTGGAGGTGAGCGGTGATTCCTATTTACAGAGTGTTCCTGTAGTCAAACCTGTTGATCACAAGGGCTTGGGTGATTATTTGTCTGGTGCTGGCGGGGAGCCATCTGAAGATCTTGCAGAGGATGCACAGTATGAGGAAGCAGGTGGTGGAGATCATGTTGATTTGCTTCCTCATTGAGAGATTGTTGGCCACAACGATGCCAAGGTTACGGGCGTGGTCGGTAGTGGTCGGTGAGGGTCCAAGTTCTGTGGGCCACCATGCGTCTCTTCAAGGAGAGGCATGGTTACCAAAGATGAGGACTTCTGTCCAGTCTATATTCAGTTTGAGGCAGTTGTGCTTCATCCAGTCAACAACGTTGGTCATACACCTATGGAAGTAGTCTCTGGAGTGGTGAGATCTTCTGACAAAGAAAGAATGAGCTGGGTGTCTTCGGTGTAGGAGATGATCTTCAGCTCGTGCGATCTGATGATGTTGGATGGGGGGTCATGTAAGTGGTAAAGAGGGAGAATCCTTGTGGGAGACAGCAGATGATGTTCTTGGGCTCCGAGGAGTAGGGAGGGATTCAGATTTTCTGAGTTCTTCAGGTGAGGTAGGAGGTGATCCATTTGAGGGCATCTCCTTGGATTCTTATGTGGTGGAGCCTGTTGAGCAGGATCTGGTGGGAGACTGTGTTGATGGTGGCTGGGAGGTCGAGGAGGATGAGGGCTGCAGTCTCACAGAGGTCGAAGAGTGCTCTCATGTCGTCGGTGACTGCTATTAGGGAGGTCTTGGACTGTTGATCGTCCTCTTGAGGACTTTGCCTGAGAACGAGAGCAGGGATATCAGTCAGTAGTTCTTTAGTTGCTCTGAGTCTGCTGAAGGTTTTTTCAGCAGGGGTCTCACTTCTGCATGTTTCCACTCTTCAAGGAAGGAGGCCATGGTGATGGATCTGTTCAGGAGGTTTGTGAGCTCTAAGCTGATCGTCTTGCTCCCGAGGCTGAAGATATGGTTGGGGCACGGATCAGTGGGTGCCCCTGAGTGCATGAAGTTCCTGATGGAAGTGGGGTCTTGCGCGGTGAGGAGGTCCCAGGTAGTGAGTCAGAGGTAAGGGCTAGTGTCAGTGGGTGTGAGGATGTTGAGGCTGTCACTGGCAGAGAGCTGAGTGTCGAGGTCCCTGTAGATGACTGCAGTCTTCTCATGGAATTAGTCAGCGAGTGTGTTGCACAGATGATATTCTCAGTGGCCTCTGGGCTACTGAATTCCCTATTGATGGTGAAGAGCTCCTTGCTGTCGTTTGAGCTGATTTCTTTGTGGCATGTAAAGGCGCTCTTCTTTGCTTCTTTAAGGAGGAGGTGGTAGTGGTTGATCGATGTCCTAAAGGCGGATCTTTACTGGTGTGCTTTCTTCTTTCTAACCGATGACATTCTCGTTTAGAGGAAGGAAGTTCTGGGGTAAACCAGTTGACCCTTTTTGCGGATCCTCCGATCTTGATTGACTTGGTGGGGTGAACAGATTTTAATGCAGTCTGTGATCCGGTCCGAGAAGTTCCTGATGGCCTGTTTTAGGTTAAAATGTATGTTTGGCCGGTCAGCGTGGAGAGTGTTGTTCCAGTTCTCCTCTGAGACAGTCTTTCAGTTGTGCCGAGGTGCGCTGGGTGATTTGGCTTTGGCTTCCATGGCGTTGTGCCCTGTGATGATGAAGTTTGAGATGGAATGGTTGATCCAGGTGAGTTCTGTTACATGGCGTTAATTGATTCTTTCGCTGGAGGTCACAATGGGGGTCAAGCGTGTGCCCTGTGATGTGTGTGGGGTCAGTGACGAGCTGGTGGAGGCCGATGTTACTCATGCTTTTTATAAAGTTGGCAGTGCTGCCATCCCTAAGGTCCTCTATGTGGAAGTTGAGATCTGCTGAGAATATGTAGTGTTCAGAGGCTGTGGCAAGCGGGCAATGAAGTTGGGTATGGCGTTGCAAAACTCGGGGCGAGGTCCTGGAGAATGTGACAAAGTGTTCTTAATGAAGCAACCTTATGAATATACAGAAAATGTCAAGGCATTTATAAGAAGTGCACAGCCAATGTACCATCAGAAACTCCACCCTGGGGAAGAACCATATAAACTGAATGTGACAATTCATTTTTTTGCAGGGCCCTGCTGATACAACAGTAAGTCAAGATAGAGGAGAAAGTCATGACGATGGAGAATGCATATCACTGCACTCAATGTGGCAAGGCATCCTTTGCAAAGTCAAAGCTAATGCAACACCAGAAAGTCATTACTAGTGGGACATGTGTCCCCCACACAAGAGTGACCGAATCGGAATATACTGAATGTGACAAAGCCATCATTACAAAGGGACTATTAATGCAACATCTAAAAATCATGGCTGGGAAGTACCTTACACAATACATGACCAGGTGCTGTTCATGTAGTCCATATTGGCAGAAACAGCTTTTTCTTGCAGAGCGTTTTAAACAGGAGGAACCTATTGTGTCAAAATGCATTTTGGGAGAAACTTTATCTGTCTTCAGTGTGACAAGACATTCATTACAAAGGAATAGCTAATGCTTGATCAGAAATTAAGCACCTGGGAGAATCCATTTGAATATTATAAACGTGAAAAAGCATTTCCTACCAAACAGTCATTAGTTGCTATGTCAAAAAATCCACACCTGCAAACAGATATAGGGAGAAGAAATACCTGAACAAAATGTGAAGCAAAGGAACAGAAACAGTGATAGTCATGGTAGGTCCCAGGACAACTTACCCCTTTCCCACAGAGGGGACAATATGCAAACTCCAGAGAGCATCAAACTTCGACAGAATGGAAATGTCACAGAAAGCAACAGCAAGATTTCTTTACCTGTTCCCAGTCTACTGTGGTACAAGGACTATTTTGACCACCTCGTGACAGACAGATCTGGCTTTTCCTATTTACTCAGTTAGGTGGGATTTGTTCTGCAAGGCCTTCTAGGGCTCATATCCAGAGTTTTGGGGGCATTTGTGATAATATTATTCAGAGTTTGCTGTCTAGGATGTTATGTTCTTGCTGTTTATCGTTGACATTTTATTTCTTTCATTAACAACACTGTCTGGGGGAGGACAAGTGGAGTTTTGGGGTTGGTTGGAAGTCAGATGCCACTGGCCTTAGAAGAGTGTAGCCCCCGAAGGATGTGTGCATCAGGTTTATGGTTTCATGCGGGACAGGAGCTGCCACCATTTGTTCAGACTTTGCAGGACAGTTTGCTGGACAACCTTTGAATAAGAGGCCTCTGGTTAGAGCATGATTACAATCTCCTATATCACGTGTAGGCAACAATTGTACTCTTTCTGCTTCCGTACAGTGTATTTTCTGAACTTGCTGATCTGTAATAAAATGAACATCTGCTGAAAGTACTGGCTGCAATCCTAGATGTTTGAAAACTATAGAAAACAGTTTATTAAGGGCCAGATGTATCATCATCCCGGTTTGCATTTCCTAAATATCGATTTTTAAGAAATCGCTATTTAAGAAATGCAAAATGGGATGTATGAAAATTGCGATTCGGTAATAGTGATTTCCTAAAAGTCTCAATCGCTATTAGCGAATGGCAATTAGGGAATGGGACTCCATTCATCCCTATGGGCCTGTGGGCCCATAGGTGCGAATGGTTTTGCATTACCTAATTTGCGAATTCCTGTTAGGAATCAGGTAATGCAAACCCCAGGGTTCTAGGGGCCTAAGGCCACCTTTGATGCACCCCAAAAAAATATTTGTGGACATGTAAAGCGCACACATGCCCCTTGTAATGCATTTTTTAAAATTGCACATGCTTAACACCAAACTTGAATTTGTGGTAATTGCATTTCCTAAATGCCAAATTTGCATTTAGGAAATGCAGGATACATGTGAATAAGTAATCGCAAATAGGTATTCCCTATTTGTGATTACCTAGTTAGGGAACCGCAAATTGCGATTCCCTAATCAGATTCGCAATTTTAAGGAATCGCTATTTTTGCAATTCCTTAAAATTGCACTGCGAATTCCTTTCATAAATCATGAAAGGCGATTTGGCATTCGCCAACGTTGGAATTTTGCGATTCGCACCGTTTGCAAATGCAAAATCCTTTGATACATCTGGCCCATAGTTATTTACTTCACTGAAGCACCCTAATGTACTTTCAGGCTTTGCCAGTGCAATACAAAAAAAACAAATAAATAGGTGAGTTTTCCTGAATAGGGAAAGACAAAGAGAAGGTTTTATCTCTCCACAATCCTTGTTCCAAAAGTGTAAACTTCGTGGCCCCCATTGGGGAAAAATTTGAGGGGGTTAATGAGGAGACTCAAATGACGGATTTATGTTTGGAGGCCAAAAGCGGAAATAGAAATGTCAGCAATGTGTACCCCACTCTTTAGCCACATAAAATATGAGCTCCTGGTCGATTGACCCCCTTAGTTCCTTTCAATGCAAGTAAATGGTCTAGTACCCCCCTCAGTGTCTTGCAATGATATGGTTGGTGCAGAAATGTATTTAGTCCCGATCTTTTCTATAATTATTTGATTATTTTTATTTAGAGGGTTTTATAAAGTGTGAACATGACCCAAAAGAATCAGAGCACTTTATGTTGGAAAAGATCATAATGGTTACATATATAAGTGCAATACAACTATTAAACCATCAGCACAGCACGATATAGACATTGCTTCAATTATACCAACTTTATGTCTGCATACTTAATGGAAGAGGTCTTCAATGTCACTGCTGGCTGTGGTGATGGGATAACGCATCCAGTGATGTGTCCTAGTTACAAAGCCGACTCATGGTCACTAAGCAGCTTGATAAAGCCATTTTCCTGTTTCATGTTCCAGAGCCTTGTCTAATAAACTGTCATGACACACGTGACAGCGCTGGACCACACTCCCGTCCGACCTGGCCTCCGACTGGGCTTCCACCTAGTAACAATGATACAAACATAATATTACTGAACTGTATGTGCCCATTTGGTGACCGAAGAGCCACAGTGGGAAGAATACGAAGATGAATCCTCAGTCCTTGAAAGGACAGAAGGGGTAACTGACAGGTCATTGTTTCACCATCCTGAAGACAGTGATACTTGGATAGAGACTATAAAAATCCTGGAAGCTTCTCGTCCCTTGTTTATGAAAGGTGAACTGTTGTTAATTCCACAGTGAACAAGGCTTGCTCTTGTGCTTTAAAGATTGTAAAAGAGGGAAGCACTCAGTGTGTGTGTTAGAAAAGGTCCCCCCCACCATTCACCAGCTGCTAATCCTCGAATAACCACCCACAGTCTAAAGACAAGTTACATCTCTCATCGATATGAAAGGACAGGCTTCTAACACACTGTTCTATCTAACACTGCGGAGCATCACATGAGACTGGACTGTAATGCTCTGGCTGGGTTACTCATGTGGGTTGGGGTTTGTTTGGAGGGCTGTTTGAGCGACTGTTGCTAGAACACAGGTGGCTCAGGGTTTTTTCCCTGCTTCCCTCCTCTTTTCTGACACTGTTTTTGCTGGCTTTAGGACTCTGTGCACTTTACCACTGCTAACCGGTGCTAAAGTGCATATGCTCTCTCCCTTAAACATGGTAACATTGGTTCATCCCCAATTGGCATATTTGATTTACTTATAAGTCCCCAGTAAAGTGCACTACATGTAAATTAGTAAATTAAATGCTACTAGTGGGCCTACAGCACTGATTGTGCCACCCACATAAATAGCCCCTTAACCATGTCTCAGGCCTGCCATTGCATGGCCTGTGTGTGCTGTTTCACTGCCTCTCCGACTTGGCATTTAAAAGTACTTGCCAAGCATTAAACTCCCCTTTTTCTACATATAAGTCACCCCTAAAGTAGGCCCTAGGGAACCCATAAGGCAGTGTGCAATGTAGGTAAAAGGCAGGACATGTACATAGGTTTTTTATATGTCCTGGTAGTGGAAAACCCGTAAATTTGTTTTCTACTACTGTGAGGCCTGCTCCTTTCATAGACTAGCATTAGGACTGCCCTCATATACTTTTTGAGTGGTAGATTCTGATCTGAAGGGGGTAAACAGGTCATATTTAGTATGGCCAGAATGGTAATAGAAAATCCTGCTTATTGGTGAGGTTGGATTTTATATTACTATTGTAGAAATGCCACTTTTAGAAAGGGAGCATTTCTCTGCACTTAATAACCATCTGTGCCTTACAGCACATCTCCAAACCACGTCTGGGCTGGGCTGGTTGACAGCTCTCTTGTGCATTTCACCCAGACAACCACAAACACAGGACACTCAGTCACACCTGCGATCATCTGCATACTGAATGGGTCTTCCTGGGCTGGAAGGGTGGAGGGCCTGACACTTACATTACAAAGGCCAGTGGCCTGCCCTCACACAAAGGACTGGTAACCCCACACTCGAACCCTGGCAGACAGTACTGGGCTGAAAGGGGAACTTCTGCAGTTCAAAAACACTCTTTGAAGTCTCCCCCACTTCAAAGGTATTGTTGGATATATAAACTGGGTCTCTGATCCCACCAACTCATACACTTCTGGACCTGAACCTGCATCCTGTCAAGAGGAGCTGCCTGGCTGCCCAAAGGACTCATCTAGACTGCTTTGCTGAGGAGGACTGCTGCCCTGCTGGCCTCTTATTCTGGTGGAAGGACTCTACCTTCCTCCAGAAGTGTTCTCCAAGGGCTTGGATTGAGCTTGAATCCTGTTTCTGAAGTCTCAGGGCCAACAAAGGTTTCTTCTCTTCAAGAAACTCTTTGTGCATCACAAATTGATGCACTGCCTGCAGAAATCAATGCAAGGCCTGCCGCACAGCTGACCGTAACGATGCAGCACCGACTTCCCGACTGTAAATCGACGCAGCACCTACAGTGTGATGGAAAATTCGATGCATCGCCTACCGGATCGACGCAGCGCCTGTGCCTTCTTCCAGCGCATCAAGTATTTTCAACTCATCATCCCTGGGCGTCAAAATATCCCCACATCGCACTGAGGAACCTAGACTGTGTGCTGAAAAACGACACAAACCTTTGCAGCGTGGAAAGAAACAATGCATTGTCTGTGCCGTGCCGGAATATCCAACACAACACCTTATTTTTCTATGCATCTCTGCCTCTGCGGTCTCTGTCGTTTTTTTTTATGCACCCCAGGATTGAGACTCTTTTAAACCTTTTAAAAGTGATACTTCAACTCGTACTTATTTCATTTTTGTGGGGTTTACCTTATTTTATGCGGATAAATATTCTTATTTTTCTAAACCTGTGTGGTGTATTTTTGTGGTGTTTTCACTGTGTTATTGTGTAAATTTATTGCACAAATACTTTACACATTGCATTCTAAGTTAAGCCTGACTGCTCAGTGCCAAGCTACCAGAGGGTGGCCCAGGATAATTTGGATTGTGTTGTGACGTAGCCTGACTAGGATTGTGGTCCCTATTTGGACAAGGGTGTATACCTCTGCCAACTAGAAGACCCCATTTCTAACACTGGTGATCAGCGGTGAGGATAGGACTTGTGTTTCTGCAGTGCTATACAATAGCTATGTGTGCAGTACCCACCCACAGTCAACGATCAATCTGATTTGTTTCTTTTTTCTGCTTGATATTTTTAAATCTGTATCCTATACATCATGTCTCTGGCTGGGTCCAGAAGTGTGAGCTGGAGAGTTTGACCTGGTCAAGCTGGAGACTTATACGGTTAACCAGCTGAAGGGTTTCTGCAAGGTGATGGGAGTACTTACCCATGGGACCTCCAAGAAGGCGCTGAGGGCCTGGGCAGAAGCCTGCTCACAAAAACATGATAAGTTGCGAGAGCAAGTGGATGGCTCTCCCGAGGATCTGCCAACAGTAGTGGTGGGTGACACCCTTGGATTTGTGCCCCACGAGAACCCAGGGAGCAGTGTCTCAAATCACAGCCTGACCGCAGAGGAAAGGAGAGAGGAGAGAGAGAATTCAGGCTGCAGTTGGGCAGATTACAAATGGAGGCAAAGGAGAAGAAGGCTGAAAGAGGCTTGGCAGAAAATCAACTACTTCGAGCTCATGAACTGAGTATAAAAGAGCTTGAGTTCAAGTCTAGGCAGTCCGAGTCCAGCAGTGGTGGTAGGAGCATACATAGAGGACCTGCTGGAGACAAAAAGGTTTGTATGCCCAAGGATTTGGTGTCAAGTTATGTGGTGGGAGATGACATTGACAAGTGGTTTTCTGCTTATGAAGTTGCACTAAGGGCACATGGGGTTCCTGAAGAGCAATGGGGGGCAGGTTTGTGGAAACACATGCCAACACTTGGGATAGACACACTTCTTACACTAGAGATTGGGGACCAAATCAAGTATGCCCCTATGAAGGTTATTTTAATTGCAAAATGTGGATTGATCCCTGAGAAGTATCCCTAAAGATTCAGGGACAGTAGCAAGCTCCCCAACCAATCCTGGGTAGACTTCATTGGTTTTTCCAGAAAGGCTCTGAATGGCTGGGTGTGGGGCAGCAAAGTCAGCGATTATGTTGGGCTGTACAATTTGATCCTGAGAGAGAATAAACTCAGTATTTGCTTTACAGAGTTGCGCCAGCACCGACCTAGTTGACAGTAAGATGACTGATCCCAGGAAGCTTGCTGAGGAGGCGGACATCTGGGCTATCACCAGAGTGTCCACAAAGGTATCTGGGGACGGGGGCACTCACAAAGGTGGTCAGGGTTTCCAACAGAGGAAAGCAGGGGAGAAAAACTTAAAAATAAGGTGTTCTCAAAAGGCCCCCAAGATATTTCCCAAGGGAATAATGGTAACCAGTCCCAGTCTGATCCTAAGAAGAAAAGATTCTTTGATCATAAGACAGGGAGGTTTGTACCCCAATGTACAGAGTGAGCCAAGTATGGTCACTCTAAGGGTGGCTCCAAATGTCCAAAGAGGGCACAGCCAGGTTGGCTAGTGTAGCGCTCAGGGAGGAGGTAGTCCCAATTAGTTTTGGGGAAGAGACAGAGGTAACCCTAGTGTCTCTGGGGGTAGGCAGTGGGTCACCATTAATGGACAACGGTTGGAGGCTCTGCGTGACACAGGAGCCAGCATGACTACTGTCAGGGGGTCAGCTGGTGTCAGCAGAATAGGTCCTGCCAAGCACATTCCACAAAGTCATAGTCGCCAACAGTCAAGAGAGCCATCTATGGGTGGCTCTGGTTCCCTTTGAGTTGGGGGACCTCTGGTACCTTGAAAGTAGCTGCGAGTCCTGCCATGCCTGTAGATTGTCTGTTAGGCAATGACCTTGAGCACACTAACTGGAGGGAGGTAGAGCTAAGGTCTCACTTGGAGATGATGGGATTGCCTGAGTGGGTTTGCATGACCACACAGTCCATGGCTGCCCAGGGGGGAAGTCAAGAGCATCTGGACCCTGGAAGAATGGCCCAGACAGCTGCCAAGGAGAGGGGCAAGGGGCATGGGAAACTGGTCCCAGAAATTCCCGCGGTGGAGGTTGCCGGGGTCCCTGAGGAGGAGGCTCTCGGGGAAGACATTGCTGCCATAGGTGACTTACCTGAGCTTACTGGCAGGCAAGTTGAGGGTTGGGTAACCAGGGAGGCATTCTGCAAGGTGCAGAAGGAGTTTCCACTCTTGAGGGTTTGAGGCAAGAGTCCTCAGCCCAAGCAGCAGGTGAAGGCTCTGGGGTCACCTTATCTACTGGGAGAATGAACTCCTTTACAGTGAGCCTAAGGCTCTGAGTACTGGGGCAGCATGTGTGCGGGTGGTCCCCCAGTGTGACTGGGCCTTCCTACTGGGCCTGGCTCATGACATACCCCTGGAAGGCCACTTAGGGCAAGACAAGACCTTTGCCAGGCTTGCCACCCACTTTTATTGGCCCCAAATGTGGACAACCTCAGAAATATTCTGTAGGTCCTGTCCCACCTGCTAGGCCAGTAGAAAGACAGGAAAAAAGTTAAAGGCTCCCCTGATCCGACTCCCTGTCATTGGAATCCCCTTTAAAAAGGTGGACATCAACGACATTGGTCCATTGGACCCCAAATATGCCCTAGGCCACAGGTTTATCCTGGTTTTGGTGGACCATGCCACCTGCTACCCAGAGGCAATCCCTCTGTGGGCAGTGACTGCACCGGTGGTGACCACAACTCTGATGGGGATCTTTACCCGTGTGGGGTTCCCCAAGGAGATGCTCCATGTCAACAGACTGAAGCCTCATTTCGAGAGGTCTGAAGTCAGCCTGCTCCCGACCTTCTCTCTGCACAGGAGGGTGATGGGTCAGTGGAGGGTGTCAATCTGTCTGACTCCCTGACCCTGGACCAGCGAGGTGACTGTTACCAGTTACTGGAGCAGTACTCCTCTCTGTTTTTCTTCACCCCTGGATTCACACATCTGTGTGTCCACTACATTGACACGGGAGACAGTCCCCCTGTAAAGAGCAAAATGTACAGGTTGTCAGACAGGGTGAAGGCCAGCATCAAGGATGGAGATGCCAAGATGCTGGCTCTAGGGGTAATTGAGACCTCCAGCAATCCCTGGTCCAGCCCTGTGGTGCTGGTACCAAAGGCTGCCTAACTGGGCGCCAAACCAGAACTTCGGTTCTGCGTGGATTACCGGGTCTCAACTCCATCACCAAAACTGACGCTCTCCCCATCCCCTGAGCTGAGGAGCTCATTGACAGGCTAGGTGCTGCCAAATTCCTCAGTCCTTTTGATTTGACATAAGGGTACTGGCAGATCACTTTGACTGAGGGGGCAAAAGAGAGGTCTGCATTTTCAACACCTGAGGGACATTACCAGCTCCGAGTAACGCATTTTGGCTTTGAAAATGCCCCCGCTACCTTCCAACGGTTGGTGTTAGAAATTGGGTCTTTGGTTGTCAGTCAGGTTACCCCCTGTCCAAGAAAGGACCCTCACTCTAGTCAGGGTAAGTCACACACAATCCAAATTATCCTGTGCCCACCCTCTGGTAGCTTGGCACTGAGCAGTCAGGCTTAACTTAGAAGGCAATGTGTAAAGTATTTGTGTAATAAATCATGCAATAACACAGTAAAACACCACAAAAATACACCACACAGTGTTTAGAAAAATATATAATATTTATCTGGATAAACGTAGGTCAAAACGATTAAAATGCAATAAGAATATGTTGAAATATCACTTGTAGAAATTATATAAAGTGTCTTTAGTCTCTGAAACGCAATAAATGTCTCTTGCAAACACAAAGTACCTGGTTTGCGTTCAAAATCTTTGCAAGGAACCGCAGAGGAGGAGATGGCTTTGCAGTGATTTCCGGCACGTAGACTGTAGATCATCTTCGAGTTGCGGGGTTTTTGGACACCCCGGGATGATGCGTGGAAATCCGGCGCTGACAGTTACACGTGTTGCGTCGATCCGGTGGGTGTTGTGAGGAATTTTTACCGCACGGCAGCAGCTGCGTCGATTCCTCTCTGGAAGTTGGGCTACCACTCAAACAGTATATGACGGTAGTCCCAATGTTAGCCTATGAAGGGAGCAGGCCTCACAGCAGTGTAAAAACTAATTTAGGAGTTTTACACTACCAGGACATGTAAACTACACAGGTACGTGTCTTGCCTTTTGTCTACACAGCACCCTGTCCTATGGGTTACTTAGGGCATACCTTAGGGGTGTCTTATATGTAGTAAAAGGGGAGTTTTAAGCTTAGCAAGTACTTTTAAATGCCAAGTCGAATTGGCAGTGAAACTGCACACACAGGTCTTGCAATGGCAGGCCTGGGACAAGGTTAAGGGGCTACTGAAGTGGGCGGCACAACCAGTGCTGCAGGCCCACTAGTAGCTTTAATCTACAGGCCCTGGGCACATATAGTGCACTCTACTAGGGACTTATAAGTAAATTAAATAGTCCAATTGGGTATGATCCAATGTTACCATGTTTAAAAGGAGACAGCATAGGCAGTTTAGCACTGGTTAGCAGTGGTAAAGTGTGCAGAGTCTTAAAACCAGCAAAAACAGTATCTAAAAAGTGGAGGGAGGCAGGCAAAAAGTCAGGGATGACCCTAAGGCTGTCAGGTCTAACACTTATGGACTACGGTGCCTTTGCAGATAAGTTTTACCTCAGGATTCCTGTGAACTATGGTGCGTATGCCGACAACCTTTACTTCAGGATAAGCGCACTCATATTTAGCCTCTGCACTCTAGTCAGAACTCAGTTGAAGTGGGCAGCTCTCAAGCAGTGCGCGCCTATTAGCAACTCAATTGTGGAAGACCAACACTAGATCGGTAACTTGTGCCGGCACAACCTGACGGCCATCTTGGATGCCTCTAATATAACTGTAATATAACTTGACACAATACTTTCCAATAAGGACGCCGTCTCTGCCACTGTGGATACCTTTTGAATTGCAAATATTTTGCTTTTCTTCCACTCTTCACAGGAGTCAAAGCATTGCAACTCAGGGTGTTCGTGGCATGCTGTTCAGCCTTATGGGCATGCGTCGAGTGTCGCTTGTGGAGAGTATGGGTGGCCATTTTGTTTTCACGGCTTGACGCACTTGCGTTTTCTTTATACTTGCACACTGTCACAAAATGGTTTGCCTTACCATAGCAGTTACACATCTGGCCAACAGCAGGACATTTTCCTTCATGTGGAAAGGACATTCCGCACCTGAAACACAACTTCTTTCCCCTGGAGGACACCACACTGTGGCCTTTGGCCTTTTTCTTCGATTTACTTTTCATTTTGATGACTGATTCATTCTGGATACTTCCAGCCTCCTTGTCCGCAGCTTGTCTGTCAGCTCACTCTCCAGCTATGGCAGCTGCAAGTACTCTCTCCATGCTAAGTGTCTCTGTTAACATCCGTCTTCCAAATGAATCGGAAAGACATCCATGGATGACTCAGAGACATATAGCTTCCTCATCATTGAATGAGTTTATCCAGTCTCTCTACAAATTTATCAATGGTTTTACCCACCTTCTGTCATTCTTGACTGAACACATATCTTTTGTAATCTACATTTGGCACTGGATTGAACTTGAGATTTAAGACTGCTTTAATTTGTTTGTACATACTGTCATCAACTTGTGGTATTTTCTTTATGAGTCTTTTACACCATCGCCAGCAAGATTTTTGAGTTATTTGATAATCTTTTTATAATCGACAACTTTGATCGCATCAATAACATTTTCAAATAATCTCTATCCACGCATTTTCCTCAACCGGGCATCTCCAATGACTACGCCACGCACTGAAAGTAGTTTTACATGTCTTTATTCATCAGCGTGTAAACGCAAACTTAACATTCTAAACCTGCCTTCACTTTTACTTTGCTCTAACCATTACAAAATAGGTCTACAGAGTCCATCAGCAGCCATAAGAGTTCTGTTGTTTTTAAATCACACCACACTACATCAACCCTCTCCCACACCTTCCTCTGGCAGCCAACTATATCTGCTCCTGAACTGGTCTGCCGCCATCCATTCACTCAACCCATCCCCATCTCTCATCTACTTTAAACTGGCAGAACCAATGAGCAATGTCTTCAGACATAAAACCCAGCCTGATGCTTCATAACCATCAATTTCAGTTGTATCAACCTGGGCTCTCCTCTCGATTTACAATATCCCCCTTCGGCCAACAGAACTACAAACCAGCACTAACGGTCCATCCATCCGTCCAATCAGAGATCCACATTTAAAAAAATGGCCAATCTGCTTTCAGTTATCCGACACAATTCCCCTAGACGGTGACCATATTGCCAATTTGGCACTCGGAATATCCTAAAAGCAGGGGCAGAGAACAGTTGTGACATTTTCACCTCTTCCTGATGTTAATTCTGCTCCTCTAAATTTAATAATTCACATTTGTTCTGTACTTCATTTGATTTGAATTATTAAGGAACTACACCAAATTTCAGAATCATTCAAGTGTATTCAGCACCCCAAAAAGGCAAACCGGACGGCCCGGTGCCACAACTTTCACTTTCATCAACCTTAACCCAGTCCACGTGACAACTCCCCCTAACAAATGCATCCGCGAACCTCTGCTATTGGTCCATCTACGGGCCAACCAGAGGGCCTGTTATAAAAATACAGCCAATCCGTATTTATTTATCACACACAAGTCCCTTTGAAGGTGACCATGTAGCTTGTGGTAGCAGTCGAAACAATCTGAAAGAAGTGGCAAGGAGAGGTACAAAATTATCCAACCCGATAATGATTCTGCTTCACTAGAACTAGTAAAGATCATTAGTTCAGTATTTAATATCCCTTCATTTAGTAGTTTTAAGTTTATTCTTTATTGCATAATTAATTAAAATCATTGAAATTACCATAGAAAAAGAAAACATTAACATACCATAAAACATTCAATGCATTCATATTTTCCCGTACTGTTAATAAACCAAATAAACCCTACTCATTTGTTGATCGCCTTATGGTGTGCAGTCATTGATACCAGATCAACATTGAGCCACTGACTGGTGTATTGTACCTGCTCAAAGGACATCAGAAAACGTTACTGGGTTAATTATTTGTACAGAATTTTTAGAACTATTAAAATGAATTTTGCCCAGGCCAAAGGTGGGGTAAAAAAATGCTGTTGGAGGAAATACTGTGGCCATTGCTCATCTGCCCGGAGCTGACGTTCATTTCTGATACGAGCTGGTGGCTTGGTCAACCGTCTTGGTTTTTTGTAGCGTGTTTCAAGAGGTGTTCAGTTTTTAAAATAAACTTGGCCAAATAGGCTGTGTATTGTTGAGTCAACACTGTCAGAATAAATAGGATAGCCTGCCGGCACGATCTGATGCTATTGGCATTGAAGATATTTTTAAGATACAGCTTCTGCCAAGGTAGCAAAGCGGGGCATATACAAAGGATGTGCAGGAAGTCTTCCCGGTGATGTGCATAAAGTCTGTATCTTACGCTGTTTGTGGATCTAAGCCATTTTGGCACAGCATCCAATGAAGGTAATAGTCCGAGCCTGATGTGGAGCACCTTTAATTTTAGAGACGTTTTTAATGTTTCTGCCATGTAAGGCTGTGTTGTCGGAGCCTTATAAGTGTTAATTGTCATCCATGAGTGCGATCGATTTCTGAACTTGTCTTTGTCCCTGCTCCATGAGAGCAGCTTGACTTGTTTGTTTAGTAATTGCTTGTAGTCTTTGTGGGGTAAAGACTTTTGCCGTAGCTCTTCTGCCTGCAGATGCTTTATGGCTGAAGTGATTCTCTTTGGATATTGATTTGAGACTTCTGCCAAGTTTGTGCCAATTTCCTCCCAAACAGTGCCGTTAGTGTGTTTGGTTGAGCCTGTCTTAGCATGGAGGCATATTTAAGCAAAGCCCCGTCTTGTGCTAATGCTTGGTCTTGTAACCCGAATTCCAATCTAATCTGTGCTGGAGAGGAGCTGTATGGAAGACGGAAGAGGAGGCAAATGCCTTTGCTGTATACAATGTTCATGAAGTTGTTTAGTTTACTGGGAGATATTTCGAGACCATGTGCCAGGGCAGGCAGGAATTTTGCATTAATCACTGTAAGGAGTGGACACCAGGTTGGACTTTGTAGATCGAAGACAGGGCTAGAACTGATGCCAGTTGGGACGCCATTCTAGCTTTCAGGGTGTTTAGGTGCAGGCGGTGTGACCAGCATTCCTGTAGCCAGACGCCAAGATGTTTATAGCTTCTGCTTCTGTCCACTTCTCCCCACAGAGCCATTTCTTTTTCTTGATTACCCGCTTGCCAAATATAACTACCTTGGTTTTCTCCAGGTTTACTACCAGCTCATTAGTCCTGCAATACTGATTGAAGGTGTTTAGCACTTTTTGGAGTCCTGCACCTGAAAGATTTAAAAGGACAATGTCAACTGCATATAGTAATGCTGCCAGAGGGTGGTTGTCCAGTTTGGGGGATGTGAGCTGGTGGTGTTCAGTTGTGTGCACAGGTCTGCCAAGTAAAGGTTGAAAAGCATCGGAGCGAGAACACAGCCCTGCTTGACACCTCTGTCTATCTGAATTTTAGCGGACACTGTTCCATTATTTGCTACTTTCACCCATGCCCAATTTTCTGATTATAGAAGCTGTATTCCTTTTAGCAGTTCTGGTGGGATTTTGAGGTTTGCCAGATTCCTCCACAACCTATTCCGGTCCACTGAGTCAAAGGCTTCCGATAAGTCCATGAAGCAGGTGTATAGGGCCATTTTCTTGTTTGTGTATTTTCCTGCAAGCATGGCTAGAGCTATTAGGTTGTCAGAAGTGCTCGCCGAAGGCTGGAAGCCGGTTTGATTTAGGGGTATTAGATTAAGCTTGATTGCCCATTCTTTGAGTATCTCCAGCAGGAGACCAGCAAACATTTGTTAATCAATGTCAAGCAGTGATATTAGTCGATAGCTGTCAGGGTTCCTGTAGGGGCCCTTCTTGTAAATTGGGTGAAAAATTGCCCCTTTCCAGGAACCCGGAATTTTGTTTTCCATGCTGCTGGCATTAAACAAGTTGCAGAGCAGGCCTGCCCAGAGGCCAGGGTTGTGTTTTAGTACCCCTGCAGGGAGGCTGTTTGGCCCCCGGGGCCCCGCTCTTTCTGCAACATTGCAGATTTTCCTCAATCTTTTGTACTTCAAAGGACATTGGCTTTGACTCGCAGCTTGAGGTAGAAAATGGTTTCGCTGTGTTTGAGTCACCGTAGAGGTTTGAAATGTGTTCAATCCACTTTCTCTCCGGCACTCCGTTACTTTGGATCCCAGTGGTCCTGCGCTCCAGTTGATTGATAATAGACCACAGCAGCCGGCTGTTCTTTTCTTTACTAGCCTCCACAATTCTGATCCATTCCTGATCTATGTATGGCTGCTTTGCTTCCGATACTGCCTTCTTGTATTCCTTTCTTAGTCCATGAAAAGAGCACAGGTGGCCGTTACCTGTTGGTTGTGTCTTTAGGAATCTGGCTGTTTTGTTAAGCTGTTGTCTTTGTTGCCTTAAGTCCTGCGTGATCAATCATTTTTTTGCTCAGCAGTGGGCCGACCTTTAGCGGTTGATTGGGCTTTCGCTGGTTCCTTAGTGTTGTCAACATTGCCTCCCATTTTGTGATTATGTCCACCTGTTCCGTTTGATCAGATGGTACGTTAGCTTTCCATGCCTCAGGTTTCTCCATACGCATGTTGGACTATCTTATGCGATGTAAGTGGCTTTCTGGGTCTTGTTAACCTATACTCTGTAGTGGAGCCGCGTGAAGATTATTGTTCGCTATTTTCATTATTTGTAGGTGATAGTCGCTTTCGCATCTCATCCCTATGCTGTAATCTTGGAAGTACTTGAAGATGTCCATTGTAAACCAAAGTGTAGTCTAGGGTAGAAGCAGATTTCTTATAAGTGTGAGCCGGGTTCATTGGGGTGTCTTTAGGGAATTTGCCATTTAGCGCCCTCAGCCCTCGTGCCGCTAGGAGTCTAACCAGGGGGTGGTCACATTTGTCCATGTGCCTATAAAGCAATTCTTGTGGTGGAATGCCCGGACACTGATCTACAGCGCCTTCTCTAGAGCTTCTTTTAGCATGGCTGGCCATGCTTAGGTTGAAGTCATCTGTAATGATCCAGGGGGAGTGTCCGTATGCCGCTCTTAGGGATAACAATTATTTTTCAGTTCTGACTAGCAGGTGCTGTTTATGCGTCATGTTAGGGTTGATGTAAATGTTTATTATTATGACGGGCATGGATGTTTGTTCCAGCAACCAATTTTTAATAATGATAGCTAACAAGTGAGCTGATTGCAGGTCAATGATCTTAGCATTGAAGGATTTGCATGTGGTTATGTAGTTTGAGAGGCCGCATTTGGGTGCCCTTTGGGCTTAGCTTTTGCAGCCAGGCTTAGGAATTCTTCAAACCCAGCTAACTGATTTTTGGCTACTTTCCAGGTTTCCTGTAGGCAGATGATGTCAAAGTCGTTCAAAAAGGATTCCAAAACGGGATTTTGAGCAATTTTACTGGCTCCTGCAATATTCCAGGATATTATGTTTGTGACCCCCAACTTGCTTTTAGACAGAATTTGTCCAGTTGGGATTATTTTGGCAGAGCAGATTCCAGATCTATCCTTGTGCTGCAGGATTCCATCAGGATCGAAAAGTTGGTGTGTTCCTGCTGACTTCCTCATCTTGCGGTCCCCCTTCCTGGCTATGCCTTATCCGTGAGATGCCCTGGGTGATGGATATTGTGAGCTCTCTTGGTCTCATAGCGAAGGTGGGGGATGCCCCCTTAGCATGTTGCAGAAACGATCTCTGGTTGCTTGCCCAGAGGGTTTGTTGTCAAGAGGTCGTCCCTTTTATTGTTTTCTTTTTGAGGGATTAGAAAGGAGGGGTATTTTGCTCTACTTGCTTCCTTTTGCTCTATACCCCAGTCTTCGAGTAATTCCAATTTGGACAGTACTAACTGTGCTATCTCTGTGCTGCTGAAGCAAACTTCGGTGCACTCGCTTATGTCGCTCTTTCTTGGTGCTTAGAAGGCTACATATTGTAGATCTTCACTACTCATTAGTGCCAAACCTTGGATAGTGCTGCAGATTCCCATAAGGTTGCCTTGGTTAAGGATGTCCCAAGGGCCCTGAGATTTGTAGGTCAGGCGAAAAATAAGGGTGTGGGACCCCCGACTTTAGGGGGCAGTGAATGCTTAGTTATTGAAAGCGGTAGGCTGGACAGCCAGGTCCCACCTCTTAATTCCTTTATAAATATTCTCCAGACTCCCCTCCAATTTACAGTAATCCTCTATTATACATAACGTGTCACATCCTTCACTCAAAACTAGTCCAGCTTAGCGTCATTTGCATTTTCCAGCAGTTGCCACATTTGTACGCTGCATGTCAAAATCTCATGCACTGATTCCTTCATTCCACCAATAAGATGTAAACATTTAGAATGTTGGCCAATACGCTTACCCCTCTCACCCCGCTCCGCTCTCAACCATCTGCCATAATACACACTTACATCAGTCCTTCTCCATTAATACATTGGTCCACTGCCATCTACTCATTCCAAAACGCTCCCTTCCCTCATTCACTGGCCCTTCACAAGACCAACACTCAGTGAGTGCAGATAGAGCCGTCCCTCAAATATTTCATTAACACCAGCATGAACATTGGCATCAAGTGACACTGATCCCAGTGGAGTCCATTGGTAAAACTCTCCCATTGGTCCATCTGTACAGCCAACACTGGGCCAGAATCCTAATATCGACCAGTCCGCTCTCTGTTCACATGCACAGTTCTCCTGAATGTCAGCACTAGTGATTCCTCCTAATCTTCTGATATCTACACATTTAGAGGCGGGTGTACACCCACCAGCTCACCTCTGGTTCTTCTGATATTTACACAGTTAAAAGGATGTGTATACCTACCATCTCACCTCCGGTTCTTCTGATATTTACTCTGTTTGTGGGGTGTACCCACCATCTCACCTCTGGTGCTTCTGATATTTACTCTGTTTGTGGGGTGTATCCACCATCTCACCTCTGGTTCTTCTGATATTTACACAGAGGGGGGTATACCTACCATCTCACCTCTGGTTCTTCTAATATTTACAAAGTTGGCGGCTGGTGTACACCACCATCTTACCTCTGGTTCTTCTGACATTTACACAGTTAGAGGGCGGTACCCACCATCTCACCCCTGGCTCTTCTGATATTTACACAGTTAGAGGGGTGTACAACAACCATCCCACCTCCGGTTCTTCTGATATTTACACAAGTTGAGGCGGGTGTACACCCACCATCTCACCTCTGGTTCTGACATTTACACAGTTAGAGGGGGGCCTACCATCTCACCTCTGGTTCTTCTAATATTTACACAGTTAGAGGGGTGTACACCCACCATCTCACCTCCGGTTCTTCTTATATTTACTCTATGGGGTGTACACCCACCATCTCACTACCGGTTCTTCTCACATTTACACAGTTAGAGGGGGTACACCCACCATCTCACCTCTGGTTCTTCTGACATTTACACATTTAGAGGGGGTTACCCACCATCTCAACTCCGGTTCCTCTGATATTTACACAGTTAGAGGCAGGTGTACACCCACCATCTCAGCTCCAGTTCTTCTGATAGTTACACAGTTAGAGGCAGGTGTACACCCACCATCTCACCTCTGGTTCTTTTGATATTTACACAGTTAGAGGCGGGTGTCCACCCACCATCTCACCTCCGGTTCTTCTGATATTTTCACAGTTAGAGGGGGTTACCTACCATCTCACCTCCGGTTCTTCTGATACTTACGCAGTTAGAGGGGGGTGACCACCACCTCCCTGTGCAAAATGCTTTTATTCAAGTAGGGGGTCCTGTGGACCCCTTCCATGACCCAGGGACCCACCACCTCCCCAGGGCAAACATGCAAAGAAATGCAGGGGCGCCACCTGGCCCCCTACAGTTCTAGGGACCCCCCCGTACCTGAGGAAAATTTAGAATTACCTCCGGTTCTTCTGATACTTACACAGTTAGAGGGGGGTGTACACTCACCATCTCACCTCTGGTTCTTCTCACATTTACACAATTAAAGGGAGTACACCATCCATCTCACCTCCAGTTCTTCTGATATTTACCTAGTTAGGGGGGTGTACTCCCACCATCTCAGCTCCGGTTCTTCTGATAGTTACACAGTTAGAGGCAGGTGTACACCCACCATCTCACCTCTGGTTCTTTTGATATTTACACAGTTAGAGGCGGGTGTACACCCACCATCTCTCACCTCTGGTTCTTCTGATATTTTCACAGTTAGGGGGGTGTACACCCACCATCTCAGCTCCGGTTCTTCTGATAGTTACACAGTTAGAGGCAGGTGTAAACCCACCATCTCACCTCTGGTTCTTTTGATATTTACACAGTTAGAGGCGGGTGTACACCCACCATCTCACCTCCAGTTCTTTTGATATTTACACAGTTAGAGGGGTACACCCATCATCTCACCTCTGGTTCTTCTGACATTTACAGTTAGAGGGGTATTTACCCACCATCTCACCTATGGTTCTTCTGATATTTACACAGTTAGAGGGGTGTATACCTACCATATCACTTCCCTTTCTTTTGATATTTACACAGTTAGAGGGGTGTACACACCGTCTCACCTCTTATACTTCTGATATTTACACAGAGGGGTGTATACTCACCATCTCACCATCTCACCTCATAGACACGCACAACCAGACCTAAAATACCAAGTGCAACAATCCGAATCAATCTTCACTCTCCCAACCTTTCCACTATCCCTTGTTGGTGTTTTGCCCAGGGGTGAATGTGCTTTTCTGATCAATAAATCACACAACACAGTATACTGTAAAGCTCCAAAGACCAGAAGGCAAAAATCCCTTTTTACCTTTATTACTTCTTATCCCTACGTCATGGTCACAGCCATCATGATCCTCAGTCAGGGGTTCCACTCCCGGAACACCCCTATGTCCTTTATGCAAAGTGGGTTGTCTCACCCACAAAATACCATTCCTCCTCCATCCAAAATAACAAATACAAAAATATCTAACGTAACATTGCATGAAAACAAAAACCCAGAAGTGATCTTACTTAAATTCAAAACACCGGGAGATGAGACATAGAAAGAAAACTGGATAGAGGAAGGACGAGAGAGAGAGAGAGAGAGAGAGAAAGAGAGAGAGAGAGAGAGAAACTGATAGAAGAAAACAAATGGTCGTAGCAGCCATAGTTGACCATGCTTTATCGAGCTCATTCAGTTCAGCACAAAATCCCTCAGACGGGAGACACCGCAGGACGAGGCAGGAGATGGTATCTCTCTGGCTTTTATCAGTTTGAGATCTCACACACTTCGTCTGGCCTCACCAGCTGCCTACAGTCTCTAGGAGCTGGTGGCATATCGGTCATACTGCCTGTGGATGTGCTTTCCCCAGCCCCTTGAGAGGGTGTTAAGGAAGGAGTAAGCTCCAGTTTTCGGGGCTGTCAGCATGACAGGTTTCTATTGTCATTTTCTACGTCCTCCACTAAGGGTGTGTTGAATTCCTCCACCCGTCCACAGGTGGTCTGTACAGTTTGAAGAAAGATATGTTCCTTGTGATGGTTTCTTTGGACTTTTGGGCAGTTACCATGGTCCCTTTCACAAATCGTACCTTTAAAGGGTCAATCTCAAATGGTAGCAAAAACGTACTCCTGGGGTGTCTATTCTTTATCAGCACAAGGTCGCCAATTTTAATGGAACTCCCTTTTGCTTGCCAGGCCTGGACATTCTGCCATTCTGCTTCTGGCACTGATGGAGAACTTCTTCTACCTGAAGAATCGTGTCCGGTTCATACATTAAGAGATGGGGCTCACTCATGTTGTCGAGTGAGGCTTGAGATGGTATGCCAATTACAGTCCCAAATACTCCACAGAAGCAAAAGAAATAAAACAGGCATGTGGGAGGACACCACAAAATAGACAAGGTTCCAAACACAGTGGGAAACTCTGGTCATACTATGGCAGTCCCTGCCAAATAGCAGACAAAGTCCATCACAGAAAAGAGGGAATTAAAAAAACTTGGGCAGTCATTCTGACCACGGCGGTCGCCGTCCGCCATGCGGTCACCGCCAAATGCCCGCTCCGCTGTCAGAAGACCGCGGATGCCATTCTGGCTTTCCCGCTGGGCCGGCGGGCGCCCGCCAAAGGAGCGCCCGCCGGCCCAGCGGGAAAGGCCCTGCAACAATGAAGCCGGCTCCGAGTGGAGCCGGCGGAGTTGCAGGGGTGCGACAGGTGCAGTTGCACCCGTCGCGATTTTCACTGTCTGCTAAGCAGACAGTGAAAATCATGGTGGGGCCCTGTTAGGGGGCCCCACGACACCCGTTCCCGCCATCCTGTTCCTGGCGGTAAAAACCGCCAGAAACAGGATGGCGGGAAGGGGGTCGGAATCTCCATGGCGGCGCTGCAAGCAGCGCCGCCATGGAGATTCAGCCCAGCCGGGGGAAATCCGGCGGGAAACCGCCGGACCCGGCTGGGCGACCGCGGCTTTACAGCCGCGGTCAGAATAGCAATGGAAGCACCACCAGCCTGTTGGTGGTGCTTCCGTGGTCGTCGACCCTGGCGGTCAATGACCGCCAGGGTCAGAATGACCCCCTTGGTCTTGAGGTTGCAGTTTCTAAGGAAAGTTATGGGGCACCTCCCCAGCAGACATGGTGAGAGAAGGTAGCCGGGCTTGGAGAAGAGCCTCTAGAAGGTGAATGCACTTCTCTATTTGCACTGTCGGAGGGCAGCCAGATGCCAACAGCGAGAGTAGCTGGCTGGGGATGATGCGCAGGCGAGTCTCCCCATGTGGACGGGCCGGCACACAGCAGCAGAGTGGTGCTGACAGGCAGGCCGCAAAGGGAGACAGCAGAGCAGTGGAGAATTCATCACTGTCGACCAGCCGGAGGGCATATAGGCTGTCAGAAGAAGAGGTGAGTAGTCGGGATACAGGTCTCCTCATCTCCAATTGTTGCAAGTGGTACTTGAGGCTGAATGTGCTTTGCCAGATCACACTGCTCAATAAATTACACCACTCAGTATACTGTAATGTTCCAAAGACCATGAGGCAAAAAGCCACTTGTACCTTTATTCCTTCTTATCCATACGGCATGGTCACAACCATCATGATCCTCAGTCAGGGGTTCCGGTCCCGGAACACCCCTGTGTCCTTTATGCAAAGTGGGTTGTCCCACACACAACACAACATCCCCATCCATTACAATGACCGTCCATCCACCTCGTTTGCGGCCCCGGAGATGACACTCAACCCAGTCTTTCTCTATGTGATGTCATTACCATGGAACACCAACCACTATCAGTCCTATTCTTACTTTCTGTGTTGTATACTCTTGAGTATGTCTAACACCCAAAGCTATACATCTGATCCAGCGAGAATCCACAACTGTGATCATCACCAACAAACTTGATTCAAAATCATCTCCTGATATCCCCATCTGACTGATTCAATCATCCCTCATTGCCATATTCAGTCTCCCATCGTAGTTGTCAAAGATCAAGTATAATACAGCAAAACAAATACCAATGAATAGATTATCTAATCAAGTCAACCAACTAGATTAATCTTCTAAGTTATGAAGTGTTGCATATCTAAACTAAATGAACTAACTTTGCATCCAATCCACAGTCCTGATTGAGAAGTGTGTAACTGAGTTTCATAGTAAAAAGAAGGGGGCAATCACTGCTGGCTTCACCCCTCTTGGCGGTGTCACCGCTGTGACCTAAAAAAGTCTCTGTGCATTCGGTGAGATGCTCTGCCTAGGTTTGGGCAGGATGGACCACCGATGCCATTTAATTTTATCAGTATTTTAGGGTCTGTGTTCAACATTGATAATGGACAGTAAGAAGTATGACCTTTAACATCATACCCAGGCTGGAGGTGGCATTACTGTCAGCCCCTCTCTAGATGAAAAAGGCCACACACTGGCTGCTCTGGAAACCAGGAACACTGCAACTAAGCCAGGGGCTGGTATATCTGAGTCAGCCTGATGAAAGTCAGAGGGATTGCATTAGATGTTCTTGTTGGCAGCTCTAGAAGTTCCTGCTTGATGATCTAGACAGTTACCCGGGTGTCAGGAGACTCCATTTGACTGTGTAAGCTGTCGTACAGTGCCTTTACTTAAATAAACATCCAGTTCATGGGCACTGGATGAGAGCTGTACAGATCAAGATCCATTTAACATCTCCAGTATGGTGGCCTCTCTCTCATCCTGTGCATGTGCTCAGGGTGGCCTCTGTGCACGCCTAAACAGACCCATTTTCCTCTTCCCCTCTGGCAACCACTGTCAAATTTGGGACTCCTTATTCTCTAACTCAGTGGGGGCCTGATTTAGAACTCGGTGGATGGGTTACTGTAGGAGGCTGGCCTGGTTTGTAGTGGGTACCTAAGGTACTTACACCTTATACCAGGTCCAGTTATCCCTTCTTAGTGAAATGTAGGCAGTGTCTAGAAGCCAGGCTGTCTAGAGGTAACTGTGGATGAGCAGCCAAGGCTTATCTAGGAGACATGTAAAGTTCATGCAGTACCACTGTAGTCACACAGTACTCACACACGTGAAAGAAAATATTCAGTGTTACAAAAATAAAGGTACTTTATTTTGGTGACACAAATACCAAAAATACCACAGAGACTATGCACTCTTAGGAGGTAAGTAATACACAAATTATATACACTAGTATGCAGTAATAGGCATAAAAACAGTTAGAAAACAGTGCAATTAGTGAAAATCACAATAGTTAGAAATGGGCCTGGGGGGACACAAACCATATACTAAGAAAGTGGAATGTGAAAGTCATTTTCCCATCTAGGCAAGTGCAGAGTGTAGGGGTTCGCTAGGAGCACTAGAAAACACCAAAGGTAAATACTAGAACCCACCCCACAGCCCAGGAAAGCAGGAGCAAAACACAGTAACTTTCCCAGAACACACACAGAAACAAAAAGAACGATTATGCATGAGCCAGAACAGACTGCAAGACACCAACCGTGGATTCCTGGAACTGAGGACCTGTGGAAGAAGGGGACCAAGTCCAGGAAGCACAGAAGAGTCCAGGGAGAACAGGTGCAAAAGAAGAACCACCGGTGAAGAAGAACAGTCAGTACTGCACCCAAGAAGACGGACTTGGGTTCCTGGTTAGTGCAAGTGATGTCCCACGCCGGATGGAGGGTTGCAGCCTGGTTTGCGTCGCTGGAGTCTACCAGCAAGCCTTGGCACATGCAAAGCTTGTGGTTAGCGGAAAATGGCATTGCCCGGGACCAGGAAGTACCAGGGGGAGTTGAAGGTGGCTCTCAACTCAGAGAGCCCACAGAAGACACAGGAGTCCCACAGCACTGGGACAAAGAAGGTGCAGAAGAGGCCCACGCAGCATGATGACAAAGGCTCCCTCACCGCCGGAGAAGCAAAATGCACAAAGAACTTTGTGGAAGGATGCCAACAAACCTTGGCAACTGCAAAATACACTGTGTGTGCGGAGGCAAGCTCTTACTTCCACCAAAGTTGGACAGTAGGACGTCAGGACCATCGGGACCACTTCAGTCCACCACCAGCTGGTCGTCGTCGCAGTAGGTGCCTGCTGAAGCAGGGGAGTGACCCCTTCACCCCAATGGAGATTCCTTCGCTCTTCTGGTGCAGGCTGAAGACAGGCTGTTCTCTGAGGATGCACGACTGGGAAACAGTTGCAGTTGCTGGCAAGAGCTGAAGATACAATGCTGCAGAAGGCAACTTGCTTCTTTGTTGCAGTTTGCAGAGTTCCTGGAGGGTCCAGATGCAGTTTCTTCGGTGAGAAGTTGAAGTGGAGGATGCAGAGGATTCCTGCTGGAGTCTCGCCATCAAATCTGAAGAACCACCCAAAGGAGAGACCCTAAATAGCCCTGAAAGGGGGATTGGTCAGCTACACAGGTAAGCACCTTTTAGGGGAGGGCTCTGACGTCACCTGCTGGCATTGGCCACTCAGATGCTCCCTGAGTTCCCTGCCAACTTGAAATCCAAGATGACAAAACCCCGGGACCCTCTGGAGGACCTCTGAGCACAACCCCTGGGGTGGTGATGGACAGGGGAGTGGTCACTCCCCTTTCCTTTGTCCAGTTTCGTGCCAGAGCAGGAACTGGGGGTCCCTGAACTGGTATAGACTGGATTATGCAAGGAGGGCACCAAATGTGCCCTTCAAAGCATTGCCAGTGGCTTGGGGAGGCTACCCCTCCCAAGTCTGTCATACCTATTTCCAAAGGTAGAGGGTGTAACACCCATCTCCCGAAGGAAATTCTTTGTTCTGCCTTCCCGGGCTTGAGCTTCTCAAGCAACAGCAGGGCAGAAACCTGTCTGTGAGTTGGCAGCAGCTGTGGCTGCCTCGAAAACCTCAGAAGGCTGTAATGGCAGTACTGGGGGTCCTCTAAGGAGCCCCCAGAGTGCATGGGATCATACAACCAATGCTTGCAAAAGCATGGGGTTATGATTCCTGCATGTTTGATACCAAACATGCCTATGTTCGGAGTTACCATTATGTAGATTGACATAGGTAGTGATCTATATGCAGTACATGTGTAAAATGGCATCCCCGCACTCACGAAGTCTGGGAAAATGGTCCAGGAGGTCGTGGTGGCACCTCTGCTAGTGCAGGGGTGCCCTGACACACAGGTACTTTGCACCCTGCCCTCAGGGATGAGGGCCTGCTATAGGGATGCCTTATAAGTTACCTGGTGCACTGTAAATGGCAGTGAAAGGTTGCATGCATCCTTTCATGCAGGCTGCAATGGCAGTCACGCAGAAGCATTTGCATGGGCTCCCTATGGGTGGCAAAAGATATGCTGCAGTCCATATGGATCCCCTGAACCCCCAATGCCCTGGGTATCTAGGTACCATATATAAGGGACTTATAAGGGGGCACCAGTATGCCAATTGTGGGTGAAATACTGTGTTAACAGTATCCAACAACCAAATTTAAGGGAGAGGGCATAACTACTGGGGACCTGGTTTGCAGGATCCCAGTAGACACTGTCAAACACACTGACAAGCAGGCCAAAAGTGGGGGTGACCAAGCTAGAAAGAGGCTACTTTCCTACAGTTACTCCATTGCAACAGTGACAAATATTTATGGTATTTAGATTTCAGTGGACGGGATATCCCCCACCGTTGTGATGGAGTGACCCATCCGCTGAGTTCTAAATCAGGTCCTAGGTCTTACCATTTTGCCCTCTGTGGACTCCCACTTAATCATTACTGGGACCCCGTTGAATCATCATTGGAATCCATGGATCCCTGCTGATTTATTACTGGAAGCCGAGCACCCCGGCCTAAGCATGTTTGACCTTTTGAACCGCAAAACAATACACAAAAATTACAGGAACAAGCATTCATCAAACAAATACACAAATAAGAAAATATTTTATTTAATTCACAGAAGAAAATCTAATTGGTAAGGTGGGACCTTTTCTAAATTTGATTGCGGCCACTCATTGCCCAAACTATATTCTGTCTGATGAACTTGCTTTGTTCGCACAAATCAATCTAAGGATACTGACTTAATTGTACCCTCCAGTTTCAAATTCCTACACATTCACAAATTTAAAATGTTCAATTTTACATTCTGCTTCTTATCTATCTACACTTTATTAATCTGTTAATATTATTTAATTTTTTTAAACAGTCGGAGACCCCCTGAATAGAATTCATGGACCCCACAGTTAAAGAACCACTGATCTAATTTATACCTGTCATCCCAAGCCCATGTGCCAGGAAAGAAGAATTCCTAACTTTCCTTCATCATTCTTTGAGTCATGAGTCGTTCTTTCCTATTTTTCATTCTTTGTTCAGTCCCTCTTTCTGCCTTTTCCATCTTCTTTGATCTCTCATCCTTCTTTCTTTCCTTTTCCTTCATCCATCCAGCCAACCTTCCTATTCTGTACTCTTATCAATTTTTCCTTCTATTCTTCATTCATCAATCTATTCTTTTTCAAATCGGACCCTGATTATGTCCTTTTAAACTGCATTCTTGCCCTACCGAGGAGGTTGAAGGTCTCTGAAGCTGCCATCTTTGACTTTGTCTGTCAAGAACATATATCTCAAAAACTCAAAGCAAGATTTAGGAAATTTGACCTTTTTCTAATAGTCATTTGGATTAATCGCCAAAAGCCTCTATAAGGTAGTCCGCCATTTTTGGTGTAATTATTTGTGATGAAGTGTACAAAGGCACTGAGAGCTGCAGGGTAACACACTGATGTTGTTTGGAAATAGCTTGTTGGATGTCACCAACATGCTGTCTTGTCCATACCACTGGGACCACAAAGATGCTGAAAAAGTTACAGTTTTTCTGAAGACGGGGTGCAGGCTTAGTTGGTTATACCCAGCTTTGGAGTCTGACAGCATCTTGTCCAAGGTGGATGGCATTGTCTCTCCCTCATGATGGCATGATTGCAAGGCTTGGCTCGAAGTCTTTTGTAGTGCCGCAGGGTAATGATAATTTCACGTCCATGACAGATGAACATTCAAAATAACATGTAGTGCCTCCATCAGTGCTGTTTGTGAGTGCGCATTAGGGGTGATCATGGTAAGAACTGATAACGTTGCTTCTATGAAATCACATGGTAAAAAATATGGACTTCTTTGTCTGCTTCCTTCTCAGAGCTTCCTCGATGGTACTATCCCTTCATGGAGTCTGGAGTGCCCATAATCTTACAAAGTCTCTTCTGCTAATAGGGCAGTGCACCAGCCCAACTGATCATGCAGTCAGCCTAGCTCAGGTGCTGTTTCATCTGAACCCACACTCCTCGGTGTTGAGTGGTCACTAGTAGTTCTCATTGAGTTCCAGCTTGATCACCCGAGGCCGGGCTCCCGCAAGTCTCTTTTGCCCTAGACGGTGAAGTGCATGTCCTGTGGATTCAGGACCAAGGTGCACCTCCCCTAGGAGGGCCCCGGCCACTGCTGCAGGTGGTGAGGTGCATCTTCTGTGGATTCAGAACCTAGGTGCACCTTTAAAATGGGCAGCCCCAGCCATTGCTGCAGGTGGTCAAGTTCATCTCCTGTGGATTCAGGATGTAATGCACTTCCCCTGTGGGCTGCCCCAACCACTGATGCAGGTGGCCAAGTGCATCTCCTGTGGATTCAGGACCTACATGCAACTCCCTTATGGGCAGCTCCAGCCACTGCTGCAGGTGGTCAAGTTCATCTCCTGTGGATTCAGGACGTAATGCACTTCCCCTGTGGGCTGCCCCAACCACTGATGCAGGTGGCCAAGTGCATCCCCTGTGGATTCAGGACCTACATGCAACTCCCTTATGGGCGGCTCCAGCCACTGCTGCAGACGGTGAAGTGCATCTCATGTGGACTCAAGATCTAGGAAAAACTCCCTGAAGGGCAGCCCCAATCACTGCTGCAGGCGGTGAATCTACTGTGGATTAAGGACCTAGGTGTACCTCCCCTATGGGCTTCTCCAGCCACTGCTGCAGGTGGTGAAGTGCATCTCCTGTAGATTCAGGACCTAGGTGCAACTCCTCTGTGGGCTGCCACTGCTGCAGGCAGAACAGTTCTGAGCATTGCGTGGAAAGGGCTGTTGGGCCAGTTCTGTCCACTTTATGTTCGGAACCGCCTTCAAAGCCCACACATTCCATAACACCCTAGGTGGGTGTGGTCCTTAATGGATATAACCCAAAACTCAGCTGCCTCATTTTCCTAGAAGGTTTGTACTTCATGATAGCGCTCTAACGAAGGTCTGTCAGACAGTAACGCTGATGGACCTTCTAGTAATATGCCTCCACCAGAGGACACAACATCTCCTAGCTCTGAGTAGACTTTAGCATCTCTGATTCAGGGAGGGCATGAGGCCGAGCCTAAGGTTTTGTTGCCACCCTGCTCCGGATTTCATCACCCCTACTGCCACAGTGCTCGTGTGCGAGCCGCTCAGCAGGTTTTGAAGTTGTTACTCCTCGGTGGAGTGCCCTAGTTGGAGGGGGAGACCACTGCCATTCATAATCAGTGGTCCAGGCCTCTCTCATTCACTGCAGGTGGGCCGGCTACCTATTGAGCCTTCTCATATATCTGCTCTGTTACTCATGCCTGGGAGTCTTCCCACCACTACATGCATGTTACAGATGCACGGACTGACGGCTAAGAACATGAGCAAGCAGGGTATTCCTTGCATGTACTCCCTACTCAGGCTGCCCAAGGGCCTGGGGTACCATTGAGAAGATGTTTCGACCTAAGATGTCCTCCACACGTGCACCCCTCGTGACACCTCTAAAGAGACTATTGTACCTGATGTCCAAGGATATCATGGACTGCCAAAGAATATTCACAGCTTGCCCCACTGAATCTCAACCTCCTACATCTATGTTACAGTGCAGAGACCCCTGGGGGAAGAAGACGGGATAGAGACGACAGCAGCTAGTGATGAATCCAATGGTCAACACCTAAACAGGAAGTTAAACACACATTACTACTTCTGTATTACTTAAGTGGTCATACACATCTGGAATGAGACCACCTATTGGTTGACACACTATTTCTTGGCTGTCAGACTCCCCGCCTCTATGTAAAGATGTGTATATGCAGGTTTATATCTATAAAACAAAATGTATCAGGAATAATAAACAGAGATTGTAAGAATGACATTAACATACCCATACCAGCATGTGTGGAAGAATTCTTGAGTATGGTTACCTGGTGATTAGAACATAATGGCTATGTACATTGCATTTCTTTTATGTCCACACAAATTGCAGAACTGCTACTTCACACACTGCTAAAGGTTTCTTCCTTCAAATGAAATAGGACTAACATTTCTGGTTTTCGTCACTAGATGACAATGTTGATCCTTCCTCAAGACAGGTAGGCTTAGCTTGTGTCAAAAACACTTTCTGAGTTCCATTCTCTTTAAATCATGAAATGTAAACACAAAAACTTTGGGTTTTGGCAAGCTGCATCAATCCTGTAAGTACTTAGCAACACTTCCTGAGTTCTGGTCTCTTCACATCACACAAGGTAAACACAAGGATATGGACTTCAGGGCAACTGCAGCAATCCTTACATAATTAGCAGAAACACAAACGCCTGTTTTCTGCCAGATGAGCAGTCAAGAATGCTTGAAGCAGAATATCAGGAAAGGTGGAGGTGATAACACCCTCCTTCAGCAGCAACTAATGGGAAACAGAGATCTGGGTTCGAACTCTGTTTAAATAGTCACTGCAATGTGACACATGACCACAGACCGAACCACTAGACCACAGATCCAAAGGTAAACACAACATGCCTGCTACACATGTCCAGTAGTTCAATTACACATGATTCCTTCTTGTTCCCTGAATCTATACAGTAGTTATCAGAGGAATCGTATGCTGAGAAACATATGTTAAGGCAACAACCATCTGCGATTCCACCCTTTCTTGTTCTGTCTCTGATTGTAAGTAAGGGTGTATTTCACATAAAACCCTACTGCTCGAACAGCCATGTCTTGAGATGTCTCCTGAAGGTGAGTAGGTCCTGTGTCTGACGCAAGAATAACTGAATGGCAGTCTTGGCGTTAGCTAATATTTTAACGGGAACAAAATGAGCCATCTTAGTAAAAGCATCAACTATTACAAAAATAGCGTGATAGCCTTCGTCTTCTGGTATGTCTGTAGTACAATCCATGGTGACCAATGTCTCCGGCAATGGAGTATCAGTTATTTGTAATAACCCTGTGGACTTTGTCTTATCATTCTTTGATCACACACCGATTACACGGGTGTTGACATAATTCATGACATCATCAGGTATATTATTCCACCAGTAGGTACATTGCAATAGGTCAAGGGTTTTCTTAATTCTATAATGTTCTGCCAGACAAGAGTCATGAGTTTCTTGTCAAGCTTTGGCAAGTAAGGAAGCAGGTGGTAAATACAAGGCACTTTTATAATGAGGGAAATTGTCGATACACTTCCTATCTTCGTTTTGTGACACCCAGTCAAGCATTTCGTGCCTAGACATTATACTTTTGGTTTCTGCACATGTATCCTCTGGGGTAGTAAGTGCTGCAGTCTTCTCTGGTGCAATGACAGGAGATGGGGAGACTGATCTCTCTTCTCCATCTGGGCATGGCAAGGCATCTGCCTTCCCAATCTGCTTTCCAGGTCTCTATATGTCAAAACAAAATCACATTTTGAAAAAATGCGGGCATCGTAATTGCCGAGACATCATGGCTTCTGGGGATTTCAAAAAGTTTCGATTCTTATAAGTGTTCTAAGGACTGATTTGTTCATAAGCCGCAGCAGTATCCACCACCGCATCATTCATCACATTGAGAGAATGTGGTGTTTGCAGTGTCTCTTGTATTGGTAGCTCAGTCGCTTGCATTTGCAAGAACCTCAATAGGGGGCCCAGATATTCGGGGGTCGCGACCCTGTCAGCATCATGTCCCGATACAATTGCAGCTGTTCCTGCCAATACGCAGGATCCCTCAGCCGGTCACGCGCGGAGAAGCTCCACGACGCCATCTCACCGCTATCCTACGCTTGGCCGACAGCAGCAGTGTAGGCACCCCTCGGGATGTCCTTCACATACCCTAGGGGGGTGAGCAGTGGGGTGCCTGGGGTCACAGTGCCTCTTACAGCATCCCCACGTCATCCACCTCCTGCCAGAAACTCTGCGCCTCGCTGCACCCCGAGCAGAGTGCAGGAAGTCAGCGTCTTGGACAGAGCACGGCCGACATTGCAGATCGGCACGGCTCCCCATGCAGTGTGAGCACACTGGAGGGTAGTAAACCCGACACAAAAACTTAAGATGAATCCGGTGCAACCGATAATTTAGGTATAGCGCCCAAGTGTGCGCACAGCAGTATTTCCCGCGAACGTCCGAGAGAAGCATAGCCAGGCCGAGTTCCCACATCACCCGGGCGCTAGGACAGACTGCGGAGCAGTGGATGGTCTGGTGATCCGTGGGTGTGGTGTCGAGGAGCTGTGAAGTATTTCTAAGGCCTGCAGCACAAGCGTCGCAGCCAGAAAGCCGTCATTCCGAGCATGGAGCGCCGCTTGCAGCTGGAAGCAGGCGAGCCTCTATAATGGAGTGTGAAAGCTGCCCGTGGGGTGATGAAGTGGCCATCAGGATACAGGGCTCCCATCGTGGTCCGCTACATCCTCCGCAGCTTCGAGAATGCGCCAGCGTCGCTCGTGGGGAGCGCAGGTTGATGTACGAGAGGCATAGAAGGCTCGTGGTACTCGGGCCTGTTCTGCGATGGGGTCTGTGCCCCCCCATACAGTGCACCCCCCAGTATCTAATCCGGCTTGTGGCCTTCGCGGGGCAAGCTCAAGGCTCTAGACAGCTGACTGGGCCACATCGACATATTGTATTGGGTGAGTCCAGAAATGCGCAAACTGCGCGCGGGCAAAGCTGTAGTATAATCTTTGTCCGGGGGCGCAAGCCTGCCCTGCTCATAGGGAAACAGGAGCTATTCCCAGCACACTCACGGTTGCCTGCCCGCCAGCCTCTTCCTAAAGCCACGGCTGAGCGGTTACGGGAGGTTGATAAACAAGTAGAGGAATTTGGGAAGGACCAACATCTTAGCAACAGCAATCTGACCGATGGGCGACAGCCGCAGGGGCTGCTAACATTCCACTTCTTTCTCTAGCCAAGACATTCTTCGTCCATAATTGGCCACCCACAGTTTGTCCAATTCTTTGCTGTTACCCAGATGCCCAAGTGGCCACAGCCTCTGTTGCCCAGCGCAGGCGGAATTCAGAGGCTGCGATGTGGTAACATCTATCAACGAAAACACTAGATGTTGCCCAATTCATCTCTATGCCTGAGAGTTCCCCAAAGCTGATGAACTCTCCTATTGGGGGATCAAGGCTAGTCTGCGGGTCTCAAAGATACAGTGTGGCATCATCCACATACATCGAGGCTAGGACCACTCGAGGTTTGAAGGCCAGACCCGATGAGTGTGGTGCTGTCTAAGACGTGCAGCCAATGGCTCCATTGCCACCACAAATAGAAGTGGCGAAAGGGGGCAACCCTGCCAGGTGCCTCTGAGGACAGGGAAAGGCTCTGGAATGGACCTGTTGATACCCAACCTAGCTGAGGGCTCAATGCATAACAGTCTAACTAGCTGAATGAATTTGGGGCTTAGTCCCAGGCGGGACAGGAGAGTCAAGAGAAAAGACCATTCTAAAGAATCAAACGCTTTACTAGCATCTAAGAGTATCGCAGCTGCGCGGTTCTCAGCGTCTATTGATCGCGTCACTGCAAAGTAGGTCCTCAGGTTATATGAAGTGGATCCGCCTGGGACAAACCCAGATTGGTCTGGCCTGACAGTAGCTGACAGTAAAGGAATGAGTCAGGAGGCAATTAATTTTGCCAGAATTTTGTTGTCTAAATTGATTAATGACTGGTCGGTAGGAGTTGCATTTAACAGGGTCCTTACCAGGCTTAAGAATAGTAAAAATCATTGCCTCATGCAATGAAGGAGGCCGCATTGTATTGATTCAGCATCCATCTCAAGGAGATGCAGCGCCGGTAGATCATCGTGGTCCTTACAGAACTCTGCCATCACTACCTAGGCCCCACGCTTTGTCGCCGGGCGGTCCCCAGATAACCTGGACCACATTTTCCACAGTGAAGGGGGAGTTTAAGAATTGTCTGTGCCCGTCTTCCACCCATAGTAGTTGAAGCATGTCAAAATATTCAGTGTGCACACTATCACTAGGAGAATGAGTGAAGGAGTATAGGGTGGCATAGGAGGACTTCATTGTCTGTTGAGCTGCCACTGTCCCCACCTGCAGGTCTGCCTGATCGTCCTCTAACTCAACTATGTACTCACTGGTCCGGGGTCTGCGTAGGAGGCTAGCAAATGTTTTCCCAGCCCTATCACCCTCCCCGTATCATCCTGACTGCGCTGCCTTCCCCAAGTAACACAACTCTTGGCGCGCTGAATCAGCATACTGGTTGAGTTTAACTCGGGCTTCAGCAATAAGTGAGGTGTTTCCCGAAACATAGTAATGCTTTTCAGGACTTCCTAGCTGTTCCTTCAGCTCTGTCAGATCAAGTCAGAGCACACAGAGAATGCTGTGTTGTTTGGCCAGGCAAACCCCCCTGATGCCCACCTTAAAAATCTCCCAGAGAATCCGAGGAGACTGTACGTAACCCTTGTTGTGAGCAAAATAGTCTACAATGTACTCCCTTACCTCATCCCTGAAAACATGCTCACAGAAGGCTCCTGCAGGGAGTCGCCCTGCAAATGCGCGTTGCACTCCACAGGGTACTCGCATCTCAAAGAGCACAGGAGAGTGATCAGAGAGTGTGCGCAGGCAATGTGTCACTGCACTGGTCCAGGAGTCTGCCTCTCTAGTGGCATCCCACGTGTATATAGGACGAGCTGTTATGTGTGGTGTTAATGCACGTGCCTTTCCTATGATATTTATGTGTAACGCGCCATAAGTCTACTAAATCATGGCCTGCTATAATGGAGTACAGTGCCCTTGCCACGGCCGGACGTGAAGGTTGCATGTTGCTGCTTCGGTCCACTGCAGGGTCCAACACAACATTGAAATCACCACCCCAGAGAAAGGTACCAGGTCCTAATGTCCCCGCGAGGTGCCACACCTCAGCAAAAAATTCCGGACTGTCCACATTCGGGTCATACACTGAAAGTAGCCGGAAGGAGCGATCAAATAACACACTGACATATCGACCCGATGAGTTGCACAGCACACCTTTAGTTTGCCACAAAAGCCCTTTACGGATAAGTATTGCAACTCCTCGGGCATAGCAGAAATAATGGGAAACATGACACTCTCCAATCTACTCCGCTTGCAGGTACGATTTGGTGTCAACCGTAAGGTGTGTTTCCTGTAGCATGCATGTGTCAACTGCATGTGGTTGGAAATAAGCTGATACCTGGTGCATCTTACACACATTATTTACCCCGTGGATATTCCTTGACAAGCACTTCAATGTATTGAAAGTGGTGTGTGGCAACGTGAAATCATTCATATGATAGATTCAAGTAGAGCAGTAGCATTGTGCATGTGGGGAACTCGAGAGTGCCACATACGGTTAGAGTGAAAGCGTGGCGCATGCTCCACCATCAGCACCGTAGACAAGGCCTCCGTGAACAGTGACCGCAGCATGTTCTCCACATAGTCCTCCATTTGTCCCATGAAGGTGGACTCGGGAACCCCCATGATGTGAAGGTTATTCCTCCAAGAGCGAGCTTCTAAGTCCTCTTTCTTAATCTGGATAACTTTGAGCACCTTTTCCATGTGCAGACATTGCTCATCAGAGGTATGTCATCCACCGTCAAGATCCGAGGTGCGTCACTCCAGGTGGTTGAGCCGGCAGTCATGATCATCAACCTTTTCCTTGAGGCGATCCATCCAGTCTGTAGCTCATCAAGTTTGGAGTCAATGCTAGTGAGGCTTTGTTTGAGATCTAGAAACATGGCTTTAATTCTCAGGGAGAAGTTCAGTAGGATTGTCGTCTTCATACGACTTACTTGAGGTCCCAGACTTTTTGCGTGTATCAAACAACAGTTTAATCTGCTTGTGGTCGGCCTTTTCCATATTGTTCCTGACAAGAGATGGTATATGGATGTGCCACAGGTGCCAGGGTCAGTTGCCACAGATCAGGAGACACAACACATGGGCAGTCATTCAATAAATCACTCTCTTCGCACCCCCCACATAGTAGTCGCATTTACCTTTGCTCCTCACGATGTCAGCACAGTAATGAGAGGTGTGGCTGTCCTAGTCATCTGCATGCCACACGGAGGGGGCGTTGGAGACAGTCCGACTGCACGTCTCATTGGGCCTCGCTACACCCAGTATGTCCACTGGGGGCAATAAGCAGGCCCACAATGACCTCAATGCCAGGAGTCAATTTATCTCCAAGGTCAGCTCCTCAAAGTACGCCTCACACCAGGGAGAGATACGCCACCCTTGGGCAATTCGATAAGGCTGCCCCTTTATGGTCCCCCAGGGGAGAAGAAACAAGCAGGGCAAATGGGGGAGAGCACTGCAAACTAGCCCCACCACTCAGCCCAGGTCTACCCCTGAGGCCGCACCTCCGTCACTTTTCATCTGTTGCCTGGGAGGGAAAAGCTACAGTCTCCAGGTGGGTCATGCCGACTCAGCCCCCAGCCCCCAGCCCGGGGAGCCCTTAGCATGCTGAATCCACAAAGTCCCTGGGCAAAGTGGAGCATCCCTGCAAGCCGGCTCTGTCACGGTTTCGGGTGGGTCTGATCAGGACTCTGGTTGGGACACCCCTTGAGGTCACCGAATATCCTAAAGAGGTAGTGTACTGGGGCAGAAGAGCAGCTAAAGGCATACACCGAAAGGACAGCTATGGACAGGCACAGGAAACATGAAAGTAACAGCAGAGCAACACTTTGAACAAGCAAGAAAGGGATTACTAATGGACAAACACGCTGGGGTTGTACACAGAGCAGGGCGCAGAACCTCCCACAGTGACAGGGAATATCAATGCCTCTGTGCAGTTTGCTCGTACAGATAGTCACCCTGCCAGCCCCATAGAAAGGAGGCAGCAGAAGTGATTCTGTTTCTGGACCCTAGAGCACAAACAAGGATAGTACTTACATACACAAGACACGCTCTTGTGGGACCAGCTGGAAACACAGTGGCGATTTCTGAGAAAACAGCAATAGCACACTGTCACTGTTAGGCACGAAAGACCACGTATAACACTAGACAAGGATGGGGGCTGGAATTGCCTCCTGGAAACCAGGAGCCAACCCCAGTACAAAGGTGGACACATACACTTCTGAAGACGGATAGAACACTTACCAGACACAAATAACCAAGAAGAAACCGAAACAGAAGGGAACAAACTAAGAGGCAGAGGCAAGAACTGGGAACAGGCTCAGGCTGAAGTAAAACCAGGACTAGGACTTGAAAACAGGGTGCAAACTTCTGGCTGGAACAAACAGAGATAGGACTGGGAAACTGAGAGCAGGCTCTGGCAGGAACAGGCAAGGACAGGGCTGGAATACAGGGAGTAGGAATGAGCAGTAAACAGGACTGGGAAACAGAGAGAAGGTTCAGGCTGAAACAAGGCAGGAGCAGGGCAGAGAAACAGGGAGCAGGCTCTGGAAGAAACAAACAGGTACAAGGCTAAGAGATAGGGAGCAGACTCTGGCTGGAACAATCAGGATCAGGGCAGAGAAACAGGAAACAGGATCAAGCTGGAACAGAACAGGAACAAAACTGGAACACCATGCGACAAAGGGTCTGTAACACAAAGGAATCGAACTCCAATGCACGACGGGGATCTTGAGGAAATGCCTGCTTATAAGCAGTTCCAAGCTGGGCTGCACAGGAGAGATCTCAGGTGTGTGTAGTTTCAGACTTCAAGTCCTGGAGGAGAGGATCCAGTGAAAAGGAGCAACTGGACTTCTCCCATAAGAAACAATGGGAAACAGAATCCGGGCTTTCCTGACTACCAGGCTGTGCATTATGGGATTTGCAGTCCCAAGAAGCAAATGTAGTACTACACAAGTGTACCATGGTGAAAAGTGAATCAAACAGGAGTCAGCAAGGGACTCTAGATAAGTGTTTAAGGTTATTCCCAGGCTTCCGACAGTCCCCTTACAGCGCCCCCTAGAAATGGGACGACAGAGTCGTAACAGGCTCCCCTCCTTGGTGCAGCTCCGCTGCCACGCACAGGGCCAGATATCTTCACAGGCCGCCGCTCCCAGCAGCGTCTCCACTTACACTCTGCGGGCAGGTGACACACCTAGCTGTGTCCGCAGGACGGTCAAGGTCGGATTGGGGCGTCTCCCTGGCAGGATTCCTCAGTCGCAGGTGTGGGGTGGTGAAAATCTCTCCATCTCTTCTGCCAGTGTGCTGGCCATGCTCCTTCACTCACGTGGCTCACTGTTCAGCAATGCCCTGGGCTCCAAACACCGCACCACAATACAGGCCCCATGCCAGATGTTGGGGCCACCCAGCCAGGCACTGATGGTTCAGTTTTAAGTGGCCATCTTGCCGTCAGGCCAAGCCACTCATTAAATATTGCTGCTGTTCTTTGAAAGCCCTCTTAATGGCCAACATTTCCCTTTCAGAAATGGTGCAATTCAATTCAGCTGTGCTAATTATCTGAGAATAATAGGCAATAGGATGTAACTGCCGTGTCTCAGGGGGCCTCTGTGACACAATAGCCCCAATTGCAGTGACAAATGCCTCAGTTTCCATACACAAGGGAAGAGTTGTGTTAGGATGTCTCAGTAAAGGGGTTGTGTTGAGTGTCTTCTTTAATTCATGAAATGCTGCCTCTATTTCTGGTATCCTGTAAAGCACAGATCCCTTCCTGGTAGTTCTAGTAAATGAGTAGCTATGTGTGAAAACCTGTGAATGAAACACCTATAAAAATGAACAAAGCATAGGAATCTTTGATTATCCTTTATGGAAGTGGATCATGGCCAGGTCAAGATAGCTTCAACTTTCTGTGTATTTATTTGGATTCCTGAAGCAGATATGATAAATCCAAGACATTCAATTTTATCTTGATGGAAGCAACACTTCTTGGTTTTAGCATAAAGCCCATTTAGTCTCACATTGTTCACGCATTCTGCTGATGTTTCTGATATCTTGTAGAGTGCACTAACATTTTCAAGATATATAATGGCTAAGTTGTCCTAAAACTTGTATAAGAGCTCATTGTTAAAAAGAACAACAGCAACAAAAAACCTCAAAAGCAGCTGGAGCATTACACAACCCAAGGGGCATTACTTGATATTTGTAGAGATCAAACTTGGTTCAAAAGGCAGTCTTCCACTCATCACCCTGTCTTATACTGACCAAATGATAACACCCCTCAAATCCACTTTTGTGAAGTTTCAAGCCACTTTAACTTGATCCTCTAAGACAGGAATTAATGGAATAGGTTACTTGTTCTTGGCTGTGATTGTATTTAGTGCACCAAAGTCTGTGCAAATCCTCACTTAACCTCCTTTTTTGGGAATAAAGCAAAGAAGTGATGCTACTGGAGAGCTAGATGGCCGGATAAAACCATTAGCCAGATACGCAGCCAGGTATTAATGCAGGTATTTAATTTCTTTTTCAGTGAGCGCATTAATGAGACAACATGGCAATAGGGCTACGGGTATCAGATCTGTCTGACAATCATATGTGCAGAACGGCGGTAAGGTTTTAGCTCCTTCTTACTAAATACACCAGAAAAATCCCAGTATTGTCAAGGAATATGTGAAAGACCTTGTGAATAAGAAAGAGAGATCTCTGAAGATACAGTATGGGATGTGACTAATTGTTCTGCTTGTTCTTTTCATTTCTCAGCCACACATTCAGATTTACAAAAACTTGATGTAAAAGTCACAACTCTGTTTTCCCAGCCTATAGACCTGATCTAGATCTTCATGGTACTACCGCCAATCCACCAGGGTGGCGGGCCCGAGTACTCCGTCAAGCAGACGACATTCTGAATGCAGTATTTAGATGTATTGCGGCTGAGTTGCTGACCGCCATTACGGAGTGCTCTTCCAAGCCATCAGACTGGCAGGTTCCTGCCAACCATATTTAGATGTTACAGTTCTATAGGCGGTGTATGGGTGGCAGACTGCTGACAGAGGGAGGATGTAGGAGGACCCAATAGACATCGTACAATGGAAATGGCTGTAGAGTAGTCTTAAGTCACCCACACACACTGTACCTTAGGCATATGTGTCCCCTTGCACAACGCACTGCACGACACACCACATACACACCAAAATCCATTGCCATTCTACCACAACACATGCCGAGCACACATTGCCATACACACATGACAAAACATACACACACCATCGACACTACACTCACACACAACACAACCATGACAACCAACACAACTACACACTCATCTACACACACACTCACACAATATCACAACTACATAGATCATGACAACGACCACCACAAAACAACCATGCTCACCTGAATATCACAGACAACACACACAACCAAACATATACAACAGCAGTAGACCCACATGCAAGTGGCTCACAATCTGATATGACCACAGCACCCACTACACTTCCCTCCACCTCACCCAACCAATCCAGTCACAAACACACATATATGTACTGACTCATATACCCAACTAGAAGCACAACATCACAGGTACAGGTTCGCTTGCAATGTGCACACATGGGCATAGTTGCAAAGTGTGATTGTGATGTTATTGCAGTGCCAGCATTAATTTGACATGAATACTGACACCATAATAACAGTTGTGTATGTGTGTGATATGCGTTGTGTACCAGTGTGCCCTCATCCACTTCTAACATGATTGTTTTTATGATATATGCATGTTAGTCTTTTAAAAAAATGACAGTGACATGATTATGACTGCAGTGATCCCAAACTCATGTGCAGTGACCTCACAATGTAAATTGCCAATGTGTGCTCCACACCTTCGAGTCTGGCAGTGGGGGCGGGGTCGTGTTTTCCCCATGGTCCAGCAGCAGCAATGGAAAGTCTTGTCCAGTCTTGCCCAGTCAAAGGTGGAGTAGATTCGGGAAAAAAGGAACGTTTTTACCTCATTCCCCCCCAATCTACCAACCCAGGTGTGGAAGTCGAACCGCCAATGTTGTCTTGGCATTAAGGCACAGCCAAGTCTGCACGTCGAGAAGAGTGGGTGGAGTCCCTCCACCAGCCACTATGTACAATGGCACCATTGACACAAGTGAGGATTCCTGGCGCAGACAGCAGGACTTGGGTGGTCTATTGCATATGGGATCGCCAGCATCTAAATTAGGCGAGTGGACCGTCAAACTGGTAAATAGGTTTTCTATCAGACAACCGACAGTGGGACCATTACCACCAAGATCTAAATTAGGCCCTATGTCTGGATTATGCTGTTTCAACCATGATTGTCATTAAATTATTTGATATTGAGGTACATCAATTAAATCAGAACTAATTCACTCTGGATGACTTCCCTTACACACCAGTCCAAAGTGGGCTGAACAATGAATGATAAATACAGATGCTAGTTCTTTACCACCTACTGGCCTAACATGGTACGCCTTGTCTTTCTTGATTTCAGACCACTCCATTTTCTTAGCAAACTCCTGTCGTAGCTTTGACTCTTGCTGTAGGCAAAACTGCTGGTTTAAGGATGACAGTACTTATGTTTGTATGCGACTATGCCAGTCCTACAACAAGTAAGATGGCATGAGATATGATATATGTCATATTACCCTAGCATGATGAACCTAACCCCTACCCTAAAGAGAGCTAGGTGTGGTAAACCTAATCTGCTCATGTCATGTCCATGAGAAGAACTCCCCAACCCTCGTTACATTGGAATGAGGTCTCTAGATCAGACTCCGTGGGGACACGAAGAATGGGTCAGCGTCAAGGCCACGTGTAGCATGGATAGCGTCGATGGCAACTGGTAGGAATCCCTCTAACTATCTGTCTGTATGAGGTGCATTTATACAGATCTGATCGGTCCCCTGACGTAGGACTGTTCCCATACAATAGACAACAAGACATGCTTGGGGCGGCAATTACATAAACAATTCCCTCAAAAGCACAAAGTGGGAAAGTACCTAATGTGAATACCTACATCTTATCTATCTCTGGCACTGATAGTAACGCCTTAGCAAAGTGGCACTGATAGCATGAAACTAAAACATTGTCCGAACCAAAAACAACGCAGCCATCTTGGAAAGATATAATTAAATAAATGCGCTAAAACAGAGCAAACTAAGTAGGGTAAAAGTCACTGAGTGACAGGGGCACAAGTCTGCAAGCCAGAAGGCTAAGCTAACTTCTGCTTCCCATTAAAACAAGATAGGATTCACTGCACTCCCAATCTGCAAATACTCCTGGAGCTCCAGGATCTACCAATGCAGATACCACATGTTATTTTCCTTGTTCAAAGAATAAGGCTACGGTTCAGTACATATGAGATGTATCCATCTGTGTAGTTGGTAACTCTATGACATCAGAAAGAATCTCTGAAGTAGCACCCAACACTGGGATTCCTTTTAACACTTGGCAACCTTGTTTCCTGACCACTTTCTTACTGTTTTTTTTGCACAATTTAACAAAATATGTTTATCAGAACCACAGTATAGACACAGGTTCAATTTTCGTATGCAACATTCTGTGCACTGATGTGGTAAGAGTATTTTTTAGGGAATGCTTTTGGGAGAGGCTTGCCTTCAGCCAAAGCTTTCATGGTAGCCAATATTTCATTATCCAATCTTGTCTGAGAACGAGTCACTACATCCACGGAAGCCGTAACTACTGCAGATTTGGCCACTTAATCAGCCAAATTATTGCCAATAATGTGTGCTCCTACACGTTGGTGGCTCAATGTATGTACTACATGGACACAAGGTAGTCTATCCTTGAGATCAGCCATCCTCCCACACAGCGTTCTGTGTTTTATGGTGTGCCTTTGGAATCTCTAAACCTGTTCAACTTCCAATCATTAAGATAATCATTGTAGGACTGGATGCAGTAGTATGAGTCACAGACAATCAGAGTGAGTAGTCCTGGCTCTGTGTGTTCTAGCGCTAGTATAAGGGCTTTGAGTTCAGCCAGCTGGGCTGTGCAGTCCCCTAGGGTCTGCGTGTTGGTATTATGAGGGTGGAAGACTCCATCCTTCATCGATCCACTCACAGCTGCGCAAGCGGCTAAGTATTGATGTTTGGTACCTACAGCTGGTTGTGCTGAACAGTCAGAGTAAATGACAGCATGGTATCTATCAAGTGGTAAAATATCTAGAGGTCCATGGTATTCTTGTTCGTATTGGCGGAACTCTTGTGTCTGAAATTTTGGATCAAAGATGTAATCTACATCAGTGGCAGTCAGGAGGGTTGCCCACTGAATCTAACATTGATGTAATGCTTTAGCGTTAGGAATGCTTGCTTTAGTGATGGCCTCTAAGGCTGGCACCGGGGCAAGGACAATAATGCATTTCGCTTTGGCAAAGTCTCTCTTTGATGACAGCCATCTGAACTGCAGTTAGAATTTTTTCTGTGGTTGCAAAATGTTGTTCTGCATTAGAGTATAAATGTGATTTATATGCTATGGGCACTGTGTCTCCTTCATTAAAGGTGACATAAGTGAACCCGGTGGCACCAGCAATAATTCTGATGACCAAATTTGTTTTGTTATCACGGGTGTGTAAGTGTTTTGCTTCTAGCATGTCCTGTTGTAGTCCTCTAAGGATGCATGTGTGTTCTACTGTCCAGTGTCTGCTAGAAAAATCAGGGCGTATTAAGTCATAAAGTGGCTTGATACGTTGTGCATAGTCAGGAATGTATGTTCTGTCAAAGTTGAAAAAAACAAGTAAGGACTGTTGTTTCTTGATTGTATTTGGTGGCAGGAGTGGAGCACATTTTTCTGGAAAGTGCAGAGACAGGATCTTGCCCACGTTTGATAGCTCGTATCTCAGGAACAATACGCTGAGAAAGGCTATTTTAGTTTTCCCAAAGTTACTTTTGTAACCAAGGGCTGCGAATCCTAGAACGATCCGATCGACCCTGGCACAATGAATGTAGAGGTTGTCATCTGTGAAATAGATGTCATCCACATAAGACAACGCCTCAGGGTCAATATCATGTAGTCTTGATGTTACACAGGCTGAGAACAGCCCTGGGCTGTTCTTGTAGCCTTGGGGCAAATGGCAATAGCATTTCTGTGAGTCAAATGAGAATGCACTCAGATCCCGACTTTTGTGTGCTAAGTTTTGGCTGAAAAAAGCATTGGAGATATCCAAGGTTATTTTGTATTTTTTGTGTACTATGTTGTTTATTAGTGCTGTGCTATGTGAATTTTGTATAGCGTATGTGCGTGTATGACTGTTTACATGTCTGTAATCTAAGACTATTCAGTATGAATGGTCTGATTTTGCAATGGCAAATAAAGGGTTATTCATTGCAGAGACACAGGGCTCAATTACTCCCTGGTACTCAAGCTGAGTGAGGATCTCCCTCACTGGAGCTTTTGCTTCATGTTTAACAGGATATCGTGGCTGAGGCTGGGGTGTAGACCTAGTAGGTATTACATGGCAAGGAGAATCCTTGTCCCAACCTACATGATTGCGGTATAACACAGGTGCCTGCGCTAAAGCCCAATTGACAGCATAGGCTTGTTTTACAAGATCAGAGAAAGAAGGCAAAATTACATCTTCCCCATGTGGGAGCTTATAGACGTGCTCAGGTGGCCAATCCCTTTCGGCCAGTAGGATATCACAACTCAGTTCCTCCTAGAATATCAAACCAATGGTGCACTCTACGTCTCTCTCAGTTTGGAAATTAAAATCAAAAACCCTGTCGGGTGGGAGGACGCTCCCGTATGCAGTCTTAACTGCAATAAAATCGCTAGTTGCTGTTGCATACAGATGATCTTTCAGACTCTGGGGACATATCATGACCTCTGTTGCGCTGTCTAACAGTGTCACTGCCCACGTCTTGTTCTTCAGCAAGGTTCTCAAGTGTACTGGCATTTGTAATGGATAGTGATGCTACCTTTTTCTTTTTAAACTGTGGCTTTTGTTGCAGGGACTTATCTTTTTTTTGTCTGAAGACTGTGGTGAGTCTTTCTTCTGGCTCACGTATTCAGGACATCGATCTGGGCGCCCCTCTCTCGCTACGTCTATCCGGTGCATCCTGAAAGTAACGAGAGGGACAGCATATCAATATTTCTCTATTTCTGAGATTATGGCCCTCATTATGACATTGGGGGTGACTGTTAAACAGGCTGGCGGTAATTACCACCAAATTATGACCATGGCAGCCAATGTACCACACCATCCGCCAGGGCGTCAACTCCACTGATTACGGCAGTAGCCATCAACAGCCAAGCGGAAGACAAGGTACCACCACCATATTATGACACTGCAAACCGCCACGATTTCCGGGGCGGTACAAACGCCATCAAAAGCCTGGCGGAAACACATCACAGAAGACCAAAGACTCACCAACAGAGACACAGAGAAGACCAAAGCCGCCATGGAACCGGAACTGCAAATCTTCCAGATGCTCTTTTACGCCATGCCCCACCTAGAACTCCAACGCCGATGAAGATGACGACAGTCAATACAGCCACCTAGTAGACAAGGGAGATAGGGAGTAAAAGGAGAGTGACACACACACGTACAAGACACGCCAGACAAACACACCATACACACAACCAGCTGCAGACGTAAACCAATGGCACACAACGCATGGCATAATAATACAAGGACTACAGTTCGGCAGTACTGACATAGTAATAACAAGGCAACACACACCAAATGAACCAATTTTAGAACAAAGATACATGAACAATTGTCCAAAAAGGGCCAATGCCCACTCCAAAGTACATAAGGCCCACATGGCCACAGGGCACAGTCCAAGCCCAAACTTGATCCTGACGAACTCCACACAACACTGTGCAAGGGCAATATCTCGGAAGTGGGCAGGCACCTCAGGGAGAAGAGGGGTGGGGAACACCTCAGCTGATGTCAGGAACTTGCCCACTGCTCTTGGAGGGGGCTCCATGCCCATTTCCCAATGATGGGGAGTGCAAGGTCACAGTCTCTGAGGTGGGGAACTTGCCCACAGCTCCTGGAGGGGGCTCATGCCCATTTCCCAATTCTGGGGAGTGCAAGGTCACAGTCTCTGAGGTGGGGAACTTGCCCACTGCTTCTGGAGGGGGCTCCATGTACAACAGTCCCTGGAGGGTGGCCTACAAGCCCTTTCCTGGAGGTGAGGGCTGAATTGTCTCTGATAGGGAGGTGTCTCCTAAGCAGCTTCTGATGGAGGTGAGGGCTGCTGTGTCTCTGCTGGGGGAGGTATCTCCTGGGCAACCTCTGCTGGAGGTGAGGGCTGCATTCTCTCTGCTGGGGGGAGGCGTCTCCTGGGCAGCCTCTGCTGGAGGTGAGGGCTGCATTGTCTCTGCTGGGGGAGGTATCTCTTGGGCAGCCTCTGCTGGAGGTGAGGGCTGTATTGTCTCTGCTGGGGGAAGTGTCTCCTAGGCAGTCTCTGCTGGAAGTGAGGGCTGCATTGTCTCTTCCGGGAAAGGTGTCTCCTGGGCAGCCTCTGCTGGAGGTGAGGGCTGCTGTGTCCCAGCTGGAGGTGAGGGCTTCTTGCCTGTCATTGGTGGTTGAATGGGAACCTTTTCTGACATTGGTGGTTGAGTGGGAACCTTTTCTGACATTGGTGGTTGAGTTGGAACCTCTTGTGTCATTGGTGGTTGAGTGGGAACCTTTTCTGACATTGGTGGTGGAGTGAGATCCTTCCCTTTCCTGGCTGGTGGAGTGGGATCCTTCCCTGTCCTGGCTGGTGGAGTGGGATCCTTCCCTTTCCTGGCTGGTGGAGTGGGATCCTTCCCTTTCCTGGATGGTGGAGTTGGATCTTTCCCTTTCCTGGCTGGTGGAGTAGGATCCTTCACTGTCTTGCCTCCACAACTAGGAGGTTCCTCCACTGTCCCCGTGGACTGTTTGGCTAAGGTGCTGGGCTGGGTCATTGGGACCCTGCTCATACAGGCAGTCCGGGGAGTGGATGGGGGGAGGCAAGAGGTCAAGTTGGGCAAGAAAAAGTTTCCTAGGGACGGTGGGGCGGGATGAGGGAGGCGGGATGGGAGCGGAGGTTGAGGGAGTGGTTGTTGGAGGAGTACGTCTGCTGGATTTGGGTGCAGGTGCATGGGCAGTGTGCTGATGTGAGGTGGATGGCTGTAGGGTGTCAGAGTGCCTGTGTCTGTGTCATTTAGGAAGGGGGGGGCATACAGGGTGGGAGAGGACACAGGGGACACATGGATGGATGTTGTGGAGGTGTCTGTTAGTGAGGTGTGTGTGCTGCTTGGTGTAGTGATGCTGGTGGTGGCTGTTGAAGCACTGCATGCAGGTGTGAGTGTGGACGTGACTGTGAGGGAGGCAGAGGAGGAGGAGGAGGGGGAGACAGTGGAGACAGTAGATGTGGATGTGTGTGCAACTGTCTGTTGTTTGTGTGAGTGCTTGTGCCCTGAAGTGTGGTGCCTGTGTTTGACTGTGCCACTCTTGTGTGATGTATTGTGTGCATGCTCGTTTGCATGTGTGCATGGGATGGGTTGGGGTTAAGGAGACTGGGACTGGGAAGTGGTAGTTGGAGGGGCGATGATAGGAACAGGGACAATGGCTGCAATCAGAGAGGAGGCCAGAGCCTGAATCGATCCGTGTTGGGCTGCCAATCCACTGTGGATGCCCTAAAGGAATGCATTGCATCGCTGCATCTGGGATGCCAGCCCCTGGATGGCATTCACAATGGTTGACTGCCCTACAGAGATGGATCTCAGGAGGTCAATAGCCTCCTCACTCAGGGCAGCAGGGCTCACTGAGGCAGGGCCTGAGGTGCCTGGGGTGAAGGAGATGCCCACCCTCCTGGGTGAGCGGGCATGGGCAACTCACTGAGGGGCTACTGGGAGGGTGGTGCTGGTATGGGAGTGGCGGCTGTACCTGCAGCTGGGGTGGTCACAGAGGTGTCCGCCACAACCAGGGAGCTTCTATCGGAGGAGGTATCTGAGTCAGTGTTGTCACCTCCTGTCTCTGCAGTGGTGCTCACCTCGCCCTCAGTCCCACTTGTTCACTCGGCGTCGGTGGACTCTGCTTCCTGGGTCCTGTGGGATGCAGCTCCCTCTGTCGCCGGTGCCCCTGCTCCTCCGCCAGATGATGCTAATGCACACATGGACAGGATGACAGAAGGAGAAATGGGGGAGGGAGAGAAAGGGAGCACTGGGTCAATTACAGCACCAACACCACAGTTGGCATGCACAGCACCGTCACACACAGGGATCAGCATTGAGCACTATGCATTGCACTAGCATTGAATTGGCTAGATGCCACAGCAAGATGAGGGCCAAACATCGCCAACTGCACACCTCCTGGGACCCACAAAGCCCTGACTGACATGGAATGCAAACAAGCTAGGTTACCTGCATTTGCCATACACCCACTACCCTTGTGCTGGATCACACTGCAATGTCTGTCCTGGCATTAAGGGGCACCCACTAACTCACAACCACCACCCGGATCCCACGCCACCTACCAATTATTGTAGTAATGCCCACTGCACTCACCCGCTTGTGGCAGCTGTGATGCCCTCAAGTGCCCATCCAGCTCTGGGTAGGCCACCGCCAGTATGCAGGCCATCAGGGGGGTCAGGTTCCTCATTGGGAGGCCATCTCCAGCTGGGCCTCTGCGGTCATCCGTGCCCATCGTCTTAGGTCCTCATACCGTTTCCTGCAGTGGGTTCTCTGCCTGCTGTAGACCCCCAGGGTCAGCACGTCCTTGGCGATGGCACACCACAATCCCTTCTTCTGATAGGCACTGACCTGCAGAGGTAATACAGACAGGAGAACAGTATTACACATACAATCCAGCCTGTCACACATATAGCCCCCAAATCCTGTTTCCAAATACATTGGCACACACATCGCCCGGCGCACACCATGTACACTACCACCAGACATACCACCCCACATATGACACGATGCCTGCACACACATCTCCATGCAGCCCTCCCACATGCATCGTGCCCAAGGTGTACTCACCTGTTGATCTGGAGGCCCATACAGCTGTCCATACTGGGCCAGGACCCCATCCACCAAGCGCTCCAACTCCATTGAAGTGAAGGCAGGGGTCCTTTCCCCGGTCACACAGGCCATGGTAGGTTCCAGACACAGGTCACAACAGCACATGCAGTGTAGGTGTTGCCCTGTGGAAAGTCAGGAATCAAGTGAGACAGAAAATAGCGGTCACGTCCGTGGCGGTGTACACCGTCACCGCCGACGTTGATCCCCATTGGCCACTGTACTCCATAGAGCGGTGCAAGACTGTCTTCCGCCACAAGGCCCAACGTCGGTGGATTTACCTCACTTCTACCTGTCCCTAGATACAGGACAGGCAGTCGGCATTTCATGGTGGTGGACTACACACAGATCTTCCATAACTGCTTAATTTATGAAAATTGCACATTCATTGCCATTCCCATTGTCCCATCACATTAATGCTGTATGCACACGGAGGTGGTGGTTCCATTGTACAAATTGTGACAGCCTACTCACTCTCGTGTCCCTTAGATACCTACCACTGCGGATGAATAGGAGGAGACAAACCTCTGTGTACAGACCCCTTGTGGACTTGACTACACTGGAGGACAGGCACATTATACTCACCTGGAGACTGGACAGGGCCACAATCACAGAGCTGTGTGCCCAATTGGAGCCTGACATAATATCAGCTATCCGTCATCCCACTGGGATCCCCCCTCTTGTGCAGGTTCTATCAGTGCTCCATTTCCTGGCAACTGGTTCTTTCCAAGTGACGGTGGGCTTGGCAGCAGGAATGTCACAGCCAATGTTCTCAATCGTGCTGGAAAGGGTATTGTCTGCCTTGGTGAAACGCATGTGCAGTTACATTTCTTTCCCCCATGTGGAAGATTTGGCCACTGTGAAAGCGGGATTCTATGCAGTGGGACATATTCCCAATATTATTGGGGCCATTGATGGTACACATGTTGCATTTGCCCGCCTGCCAGAATGAACAGGTGTTCTGGAATCGGAAGAGTTTCCAATCACTCAATGTGCAAATGGTGTGCCTGGCAGACCAGCACATCTCCCAAATTACTGCCAAGTATCCTGGGTCGGGTCATGACGCCTTGGTTCTGAGGAATAGCAGCATCCCAAATGTGATGGCCCAACTACAGAGGCACAGAGTGTGGCTAATAGGTGAGCCAGAACCTCCATCCACTGTATGTCAATGCATGCCTTCAAGTGTTATCCCCATAGCATTGTGTAAGGCTAGATTTTGTCCATCAATACTTTGATTCTGGCTACCCAAACCTATTGTGGCTCCTGACCCCTGTGAGGAATGCCAGGACAGGGGCTGAGAACCGTTATCGAGAGGACCTTCGGCCTCCTGAAGGCCAGGTTCAGATGCCTGCATCTAACAGGTGGATCCCTGTGCTACTCACCCGAGAATGTCTGCCAGATATTAGTGGCATGCTGCATGTTGTACAACCTGGCCCTCAGATGATAAGTGCCTTTTCTGCAGGAGGAGAGGACTGGAGATGACCCTGTGGCAGCAGTGGACCCTGTAGACAGTGAGGATGAGGACAACAGAACATCAGTTATACGACAATACTTCCAATGACACACAGGTGAGACAGTGGAACTGCCCATTACTCTGACTATTGATGTTTTCTGTGTGGCTGTATCATGAAGGCATTCACTTCCTTTGCATCTTGACTTACTGTCACCTATGGCTTGTCATTTTACAGATGTTGGTGATATGACAACAGTGTCCTGATGTGTTTACTGCAGACAGCTACAGGTCATTATTTGTATGCTCTCACACTGTGCAGTTCATTTGCAACGGATATAACTGTTTCCATTAATACACTGTTTCAACACATAAAACGGTGTCCCTCAAGTTGTGTTCAAGGGTCTTTATTGTAGTGCAAATAATTGACTGAAAAGTGCAAGTGAATGGGGTGATGGTAGAGGAAAATCCAGGGTATTGTTCCAGTCTGTTTGTAGCACAGATCCAGTGTCCAAGGGGCCATAGGAAGGGGAACAAAGGCAGTTCAAAGTGGACTAGGTGGGACACAAGGGGGACAATCAGGAGAGACTCATTTCCTGGCTGTGGTCTTGGCAAGTGTCTCTGCCTTCTGTCTGGGTCGCAGGGAACGTTTGCAGGTGGTTCACCTTCTGCAAGGGGAGGATTGCTGGTGGCCTGTGGGTCCTGTGGCGGGGCCTCCTGCCCACTAGCTGCAGCAGAAGTGGAGGGCTGGTCAATTGACTGGCTAGTGGTAGGGGCCAGCTGGTGTGCTGTCGATTCCCTCATGATGTTGGCCATGTCTGCCAGCATCCCTGCTATGGAGATCATGCTGGTGTTGAGGGCCTGCAAGTCCTCCCTGATCTCCTGATGGTGTTCCTCCTGCAGCCGCTTGCTCTCTTGCATGTTGTTAAGGATCTGGCCCATCGGGATCTTGGTGAGTGCCTCCTGGAGAGTCCATTCCCTGGGCCTTCCCTCCCCCAGCACACAGGGTTCCACCCAGTGTCTCTGTTCCCCTGTGCCTCTGTCCCCTGAACAGTGTGCCCACTGCCACTGACCCCAGGTCACTGATTGTCTTGGGGGGTGAGGTGTGGACTGGGGTCCCTGTACAGGTGGGCACGCCGCTGATTGATGTGTCCTGGGGACAGAGGTGTGGGGACACTGGGTGGGTGCTGTGGTGTTGGATACTGATGTGGGAGGCTCTGTGGTTGACTGTGAATGGGCTGGGGTGACCGACTGACCAGTGGGCCCCGATGGGCCAGGTAGTTCATCCAGATACAGAAGTCCAGAGTTACTGTCATCGCTGGGGGTATCTTCTGTTGGAGGACTGGTTTGTCATTGCATCTCCTCTCCACTGACATTGGCTGGGGCACCTGTGGGGATGTAAGTGATGTGACTCAGTCTGTCTTTAAATCACTTTTTAGAACCCTCCTGTGCTTGTTTGGTACCATCCTTAGGGGTGGTACCCTGTGTTACAAGTTTCAGCTTGACTCCCAAACTATCCTGACCTATACTAGTATAGGTATAGGTATATATATCGGAGATCATTTTCGGTAGCTGTTTCTTCTGGTCCAAATGTGGAACTTCTCGGCGCCGCTGGCTACCGCTTCCCCTTTAATGTTACTGAATATTATTGAGGAGAAGTTACGTATTAGTTTCATCCCCAAGTCTAGGGCTGGAGCAGCCAAGTGCTCATTTTGAATTTGTTTTAACACATCAGGTAATTTGGCAAGTGTCGGGGTACCATGTGCGGTAGTAGAAATTGCAGCGAAGACTAGAGCCCATGTGGCGCAGTCCTCCACCGAGGGAACCATCCCAAAGGGCAAGCACATTGTGAGAATTTTGTTTTTCCTGTGGTCCTGTGGGGAAACACAGCTTCCAGCTGATTTTTTTTCTGGGCTATCCAGAATGGGATTTTCTCTCGTTCTGTGGGCACTTTACCGATGATAGAATGTACTCTTCTGGATTTATACCAGTAGAAGCCAATTAGTAACCAGCAGGTGCCGGTAATGCTAGACGCACAGGTGTTGTGTTCAGAGTTCACATTACAAACTGAAGAAGTCGTCTTTATAGTGTTACTATCTCAATGTATAAATTGCTCAGATCAGCTGCCTGCATGTTTTGTATACCTGGGTGAGGTGTGTATGTGGCAAACATAGGCCACATTGGTCCGTCATTACCTAAGAGACCTAGTCTCATGGGTTGTATTACATGTGGTAGGGCACCATTAAACTTGTTCTGATGTTCTTGATAAGTAATTGGAATTTCAAGATACTGTATGCTTGGTACCGTTGAGGTACGTTTACAATTCTGTATGTGTGGAATGTAAATGATCTTTGGCCTTCCTCTGGATAGGTGACCCGAGAGTAGAATGTTTCTGTTTGGTAAGCTTCACTAGCTTCTACTATGAATGTGACATCCCCTCCGTCCTCTGTTAAGCCATGCGCTACTAGGTGTAATGTCAATGCTTGTCTAGCATTCTCTGGAATGTCTATGGTGTTAGCCATCTTGTGTAATGGGTAAAGAGATGGTTTACCAATTGGGGAGAAAAAGTCCTTTTAATGGTTCGAGCTCGAACAACCTACAGCCTAATTAGGTAATCCCTGTTCAGCTGAGGACGATTTTCACCAAGACCACGGAAGTCTCTGTATAAAGGTACTTATGGCACCTGTTGTCTGTGAGACAGTGATAGTCAGGGTATCCGTAAGTTAGTGCCTAAACACCATTGTTGGTGGCCCCATGTCGATATTTTTGACTCTTGCTCTGGGCAAGACTGCTGGTTTAAGGATGATAGTACTTATGTTTGATAGTACTATGCCAGTCCCACAACAAGTGGCAACTGTCGCTCAAAAACTCAAACAGCAAAAGGTGTTATGTGGCAGCCTTTACGCATGGACTCTAGAGTGCGACATCTCAGGGGAGTCGTGGTTAAACGAGATTACCCTTTTCTCACTTGAACAACATGTCTCAGTCAAACACACAGGCAATGAAGGAGATTGTGAGAAAACAGGGCTGATTGCAAAGGCCCCTTAACTTTTTGCCCCCATTTTTCACTTTTTGCTGGTGTTTTCCTGACTCTGATGGTGCCCTGGGTACTTCTAACCAGTCCCAGGGCCTGTGCTCTGTGTAAAATCAATATGCAAATTAGGCTAATTATAATTTGCTAAGTTAACCTACCTATAAGTCCCTAGTATATGGAAGGGCATGTAGGTTTAGGGACCACAACATAGGTAGTGCACCCATAGGTGCACTGCTGAGGTGCCCAGTATCATTTTAAAGGCAGGCCTGCCTTGCTGGCTTCTTTTAAATTAAACTTATATGCAAATTCAACTTTGGAATTAAAAGTAGTTCCAAAGTCTTAAACTACCTTATTTTTACATATAAGTCACCCCCAAGGTGTGGCCTATGTGCCCCTAGGGCTGGGTGCCATGTAACTATAAGCAGGGACCTTAAAAGAAAGTTTTATAAGCCCTGGTGAGGTAAAAACAGCCAAATTTGTTTTTCCATCATTGTAGTAAATGGCCTTTATAGGCTAGAATGGGGAGACTTTATTTACATTTTTAAAGTCCCCTTAAATGATGGATACCAAGAGTATGGTATCAAATTAATTGTTATAATAAATCCCACACCTTCCAGTTGTGGGATTTAATATAACTTGTTCAGGTAAATAGTTTTAAACTTTACCTGAAAAGTTGCCAATATCAGCCCTGCATTGTTTTTGCTGCTGTGCTCTGATTGGCCAGCCTCTAGCAGCCTGGCCAGGCTGCCTTGATGAGGTGTGAAGTGGCCTGGCTTCAAACAAAGGAATGTGCCTGTGGGAGGGAATCTCCCCTCAGCAGATGGTGAGGCAGGAAGGGGGAGGGCTGCCAAAGTGGTCTTCAAAGGCAGAGAAGGACATTTGGAGCAACCTGCAACACCCCCACATCCTGCAACCCCAGACAACTAGGTGCCCCCTTGATTAGATTAGGAGAGGGGTGTGTTTATGATTTTTAGCCACACCAGTGGGTGGGCTCAGCCAGATGTAACCTCCAAAAATCAGATTCAGCCATGATGGATTTTTGGAGAATGTTTCCTCCTGGGATTGATTTTTGCCACACTTCCCAGGAAGTGGTCATCACAGGGGGAAGGACCCTGCACCTGATTGGAGAACCAGGACCCCCTTGCTTTTCACCCAGAAGCAAGGATAAAACTGGCAGACCTGCACCCACACCTCAGTTCCCTACGACATCCAACAAGGAAGAACTACAGAAGAAGAAGGACTGCCCTGCTGGACCCCTGTCCTGCACCTGGAACCTGCACTCAGAAGGACTGCACCAGCTGCACACCTGGGCTTCACCACAAGAAGGACTTTGCCTGGCTTCAACTGGTTCAAGGAGGGAATCCCTGTTTGCAACAGGTGAAAAATTGCTAACCAGAGTCCCCTGCACCAACTCCTGAAGAAAGTGACCAGCTGACCACTGTCAAGTGGCCAAAAAGGAGTTTGCGCCAGGTGCATTCTGGGAGTTGTAGTCCACACTCCCAAGGACCATCTCAGAACTTCTGGACCCTTGGGGTGAGCTGTGGACCTTAAAAGAACCTTAAAAGGACATCTGGGAGAAGCCCCAGAAGTTTGGAGAACTTTTGAAAAAAAGCTCCATAGAGGGACCGACCCGCCGCGGCAACTCTAGCCGGCTTGCCTCAACCGCGACCCAGCCTGATTTGCTGGTTCGTCCCGGTAAAGAAAATCTCAGAAAAAGAGACTAAGTCCGAAGGTAAAAAGTTGACCGGGACCTCCCAGCCAGCGTATCCCAGAAGGGATCCAAGTTCACCCCGGTCGAAGGATTTTCACCTCGAAAAAACAACTAAGTCCGAAGGTAAAAATCTCCACGAGGATTCCCGCAACGCGTATCCAGAGAAGGGCTCCAGGAGGTCGGATTGGACTGGCAGGTTCGTCCCGCTGAAGAAAATCTTCAAAAAAGAGACTAAGTGTGAAGGTAAACTTTTAACCGAGGCCTCCCGTGGCCTGTAGCCAAGCAGGGCTCCTTCGCGGTCGGCCTTAAACTTTGACTTTGCCCCGGTCGAGGTGCAACCAGATGACCCATTTGGCGCTTTTTGTTTCTAGGCGCTAAAAAAACAATAATTCTTTAAAAATTCATATCTCCGGATCCCCTTATCCGATTTTATTCGTTTTTGTGTTATAATCAAGATAAAAATATAATCTATTTTTATAAATTGGTTTTGGATTTTTAAACTGTTTCCGGTGTTTTATTTAATTACTGTTTTGTGATATTTGAATGCTTTACACTCTGTCTCCTAAGTTAAGCCTTGACGCTCGTTGCCAAGCTACCAAGGGTTGAGATGGGTTTAATTTACTGAGACCTAACTGGACCTAAGTGGAGGTTAGTGGCCTATTGCTATGTGTAGGTACCTACATGCCCTTACCAATGACCCATTTTCCAACAGAGATGCAGTAAGTTTTGAATAGGGTTTATTAACAAAACTGTAATCTACAATAAATTGCACGGGTTGCGATGATTAGGATAATGAATAATGCAAGAAACAGAATGGTAAAGGCAAGAGTCATGAATACAAAGACCCCACCATTTTGCAATCACATAACATGATATGAGATATGATATATGTCCTAATACCCTACCATGATGAATCTAACCCCTAACTAAAAAGAGGTAGGTGTGGTAAACCTAATCTGCCAAAGCCAGGTCCATGAGAAGAGCCCCCCAATTCTCATACCTTGGAATAAGGTCTCTAGATCAGACTCCGTGGGGACACGAAGAATGGGTCAGCGTCAAGGCGACGTGTAGCATGGATAGCGTCGATGGCGTCTGGTAGGAATCCCTCTATCTGTCTGTATGAGATTCATTTATACAGATCTGATCGGATCCCTGACGTAGGACTGTTCCCAAATAATAGCAAGATATGCTTGTGGCGGCAATTACATAAACAATTCCATCGAAAGCACAAAGTGGGAAGGTACCTAATGTGAATACCTACATCTTATCTATCTCTGGCGCTGATAGTGACGCCTTAGCAGAGCGGCACTGATAGCATGAAACTAAAACATTGTCCGAACCAAAAACAACGCAGCCATCTTGGAAAGATATAATTAAATAATTGTGCTAAAACAGAGCAAACTAAGTAGGATAAAAGTCACTGAGTGACGGGGGCATAAGTCTGCAAGCCAGAAGGCTAAGCTGACTCCTGCTTCCCATTAAAGCAAGATAGGATTCTCTACACTCCCAATCTGCAAATACTCCTGGAGCTCCAGGATCTACCAATGCAGATACTGCATGTTCTTTTTCTTTTTCAAAGAATAAGGATACGGTTCAGTACATATGAAATGTAGCCATCTGTGTAGTTGGTAACTCTATAACATCAGAAGGAATCTCTGAAGTAGCACCCAACACTGGGATTCCTTTTAACACTTGGCAGCCTTGTTTCCCAACCACTTTCTTACTGTTTTTTTGTTCAATTTAACAAAATATGTTTATAAGAACCACAGTATAGACACAGGTGATTCTTATGTCTCCTTTCTCATATTGAGTCATAGGGGGCTTTGTAGCTCCATTTTGCATTGGTTCATGGGAAGCAAACCTAAATTTGGGATAAGTCTTTTCTAGTGTTTGATAAAATGGCTTATGCTGGCTTTCTACCCCCCCTTCTTTCATTCTGCCTATGATCAGTCTGGAGAACTAATGGGCATATTTAAACTTTTTTGTGGAAAAGTGCACTAACGCAGTTGTGCACCAAAAAGTTTAGCGCCGGCTTGCACCATTCCTGAGCTCCAGCAGGGGACCATATTTATGGAATGGTGCAAGCCGGCGCTAAGCTTGGGCTAGCATCAACAAAAAGGACGCTAGCCGGTTGGGGGTGGTGGTATGGGATAGGAGGTTGTGCGTCAAGAAATGATGTCAGGCTGGTTGAGGCAAAAAATGCCTCTAACCAGCATAGCGTCATTTCCTGACGCACAACCATCCATAAGACATCACTTCTGTCTTAGAAAAGACAGGAGTCATGTCTACCACCCAAATGGCCAGCACATGGGCCCAGTGTCCCCTGGGCATGGCCTTTGCACCTAGTGCCATGCAGGGGGCCCCATGTCAGGGCCCCCAATGGCACTTAGATTAATTATTAAAAATACTCACCTATACTTACCTGGGATGCGGTCCCCCATCCTTTGTTGTCCCTCTGGTGTGGGTGTGGGTGTTCCTTGGTCTTGGGTTGGGCACCTGTGGGCCCATTCCATGGCCTTAAGCCATGGAAATGGGTCCACAGGTTCCCCTAATGCCTGGTCTGACCCAGGCATTAAATAATGGTGCTACGCTTGCTTAACACCATTATTTAGGTCTGCCTCCCACCCACGCATCATTTTAGCATGGGGGATAAATATGGAGTTATGGGGATTGCACCTTTTTTTGAATGGGAACGCCTACCTTACATCTTATTGACGCAAGGTGCGTTCGCGCATCCAATAAATGTCTCTAACTCCAACATTTTGACGTTAGACGTGTCTAGCATAAAAATATAAATATGATGTTAAGTTTGCGCCGAATTTGTGTTAAACAAATTGACCAATTTCGACACCAACTGAGTATAAATATGCCCTTATATCCACTAATTCTTCAAATGCAGTAGGTGTGTTTGGGACCTGAGATAACAAATACTTTAATTTCTCATGCAACCCTCATTACCTCATCAGCAGTGCACCCTGTTTGTCTTGTGGCCATTCTGCCTCAATCACCAAACAGTTACATTGGTTCAAATGATGTAATAACTACTTCTTGCCCTATTTAACTGCAATAATTTACTATGTACAGATTGAGCTAGTGTTCTTCTGTCAAAAAGTTTCCTCATTTCTTTAGAGAATTTATCATAATTGTTTAAGAGGTGGCTGTCCAGACAGTTTACAGGTATTGACCACAAAGCTGCAGCTCCTGTAAGATAAAATAGAATGAATGCTCCTTTAGACTTTGAAGTAGGTCAGAGTGTAGCTTTACAAATAAGATGCAAACTACATTGTGTCAAAAAGACATTTAATTTTTGGGGCTCCCCTCCATATCTCTCTGGTGGAGCCAAATGAATGGGAGTAGCCAGTATAACAATTGTTGTAAAAACTCCTGCCCCTACATTGGCAGAACTAGATATGTCTTCTAGACGGTGGTTTACAATTTAGGCTTCTCAATCGGTCACATCTATAGGGACTATCATACGTGACATCCAAGGGTATCATGGACTGCCAAAGAATATTCACAGATTACCCCACTGTGAGAAGGTAGCCTCTTTCTAGCCTTGTTACCCCCACTTTTGGCCTGTTTGTGAGTGTATATCAGGATGTTTGTCACTGTTTTCACTGTCTCACTGGGATCCTGATGGCTAGGCCCCGGTGCTCATAGTGAAAACACTATGTTTTCAGTATGTTTGTTATGTGTCACTGGGACCCTGCTAGTCAGGACCCCAGTGCTCATAAGGTTGTGGCCTATATGTATGTGTCACTGGGACCCTGTCACACAGGGCCCCAGTGCTCATAGGTGTGCATGTATGTGTTCCCTGTGTGGTGCCTAACTGTCTCACTGAGGCTCTGCTAACCAGAACCTCAGTGGTTATGCTCTCTCATTACTTTTAAATTGTCACTAACAGGCTAGTGACCAATTTTACCAATTCACATTGGCTTACTGGAACACCCTTATAATTCCCTAGTATATGTTACTGAGGTACCCAGGGTATTGGGGTTCCAGGAGATCCCTATGGGCTGCAGCATTTCTTTTGCCACCCATAGGGAGCTCTGACAATTCTTACACAGGCCTGCCACTGCAGCCTGAGTGAAATAACGTCCATGTTATTTCACAGCCATTTTACACTGCACTTAAGTAACTTATAAGTCACCTATATGTCTAACCTTTACCTGGTAAAGGTTAGGTGCAAAGTTACTTAGTGTGAGGGCACCCTGGCACTAGCCAAGGTGCCCCCACATTGTTCAGAGCCAATTCCCTGAACTTTGTGAGTGCGGGGACACCATTACACGCGTGCACTACATATAGGTCACTACCTATATGTAGCTTCACAATGGTAACTCCGAATATGGCCATGTAACATGTCTATGATCATGGAATTGCCCCCTCTATGCCATCCTGGCATAGTTGGCACAATCCCATGATCCCAGTGGTCTGTAGCACAGACCCTGGTACTGCCAAACTGCCCTTCCTGGGGTTTCACTGCAGCTGCTGCTGCTGCCAACCCCTCAGACAGGCAGCTGCCCTCCTGGGGTCCAGCCAGGCCTGGCCCAGGATGGCAGAACAAAGAACTTCCTCTGAGAGAGGGTGTGACACCCTCTCCCTTTGGAAAATGGTGTGAAGGCAGGGGAGGAGTAGCCTCCCCCAGCCTCTGGAAATGCTTTGTTGGGCACAGATGTGCCCAATTCTGCATAAGCCAGTCTACACCGGTTCAGGGACCCCTTAGCCCCTGCTCTGGCGCGAAACTGGACAAAGGAAAGGGGAGTGACCACTCCCCTGACCTGCACCTCCCCTGGGAGGTGTCCAGGGCTCCTCCAGTGTGCTCCAGACCTCTGCCATCTTGGAAACAGAGGTGCTGCTGGCACACTGGACTGCTCTGAGTGGCCAGTGCCACCAGGTGACGTCAGAGACTCCTGCTGATAGGCTCCTTCAGGTGTTAGTAGCCTATCCTCTCTCCTGAGTAGCCAAACCCTCTTTTCTGGCTATTTAGGGTCTCTGTCTCTGGGGAAACTTTAGATAACGAATGCAAGAGCTCATCCGAGTTCCTCTGCATCTCTCTCTTCACCTTCTGATAAGGAATCGACTGCTGACCGCGCTGGAAGCCTGCAAACCTGCAACATAGTAGCAAAGACGACTACTGCAACTCTGTAACGCTGATCCTGCCGCCTTCTCGACTGTTTTCCTGCTTGTGCATGCTGTGGGGGTAGCCTGCCTCCTCTCTGCACCAGAAGCTCCGAAGAAATCTCCCGTGGGTCGACGGAATCTTCCCCCTGCAACTGCAGGCACCAAAAAGCTGCATTACCGGTCCCTTGGGTCTCCTCTCAGCACGACGAGCGAGGTCCCTCGAATCCAGCGACTCTGTCCAAGTGACCCCCACAGTCCAGTGACTCTTCAGCCCAAGTTTGGTGGAGGTAAGTCCTTGCCTCACCTCGCTGGGCTGCATTGCTGGGAACCGCGACTTTGCAGCTACTCCGGCCCCTGTGCACTTCCGGTGGAAATCCTGTGTGCACAGCCAAGCCTGGTCCACGGCACTCTAACCTGCATTGCACGACTTTCTAAGTTGGTCTCCGGCGACGTGGGACTCCTTTGTGCAACTTCGGCGAGCACCGTTTCACGCATCCTCGTAGTGCCTGTTTCTGGCACTTCTCCGGGTGCTACCTGCTTCAGTGAGGGCTCTTTGTCTTGCTCGACGTCCCCTCTCTCTTCAGGTCCAATTTGCGACCTCCTGGTCCCACCTGGGCCCCAGCAGCGTCCAAAAACGCCAAACGCACGATTTGCAGCTAGCAAGGCTTGTTGGCGTTCTTTCGGCGGGAAAACACTTCTGCACAACTCTCCACGGCAAGAGGGATCCGTCCACCAAAGGGGAAGTCTCTAGCCCTTTTCGTTCTTGCAGAAACCTCAGCTTCTTCTGTCCAGTAGAAGCTTCTTTGCACCCGCAGCTGGCATTTCCTGGGCATCTGCCCATCTCCGACTTGCTTGTGACTTTTGGACTTGGTCCCCTTGTTCCACAGGTACCCTAGATTGGAAATCCACAGTTGTTGCATTGCTGGTTTGTGTCTTTCCTGCATTATTCCTCTAACACGACTACTTTGTCCTTAGGGGAACTTTAGTGCACTTTGCACTCACTTTTCAGGGTCTTGGGGAGGGTTATTTTTCTAACTCTCACTATTTTCTAATAGTCCCAGCGACCCTCTACAAGGTCACATAGGTTTGGGGTCCATTCGTGGTTCGCATTCCACTTTTGGAGTATATGGTTTGTGTTGCCCCTATCCCTATGTTTCCCCATTGCATCCTATTGTAACTATACATTGTTTGCACTGTTTTCTAAGACTATACTGCATATTTTTGCTATTGTGTATATATATCTTGTGTATATTTCCTATCCTCTCACTGAGGGTACACTCTAAGATACTTTGGCATATTGTCATAAAAATAAAGTACCTTTATTTTTAGTATAACTGTGTATTGTGTTTTCTTATGATATTGTGCATATGACACTAAGTGGTACTGTAGTAGCTTCACACGTCTCCTAGTTCAGCCTAAGCTGCTCTGCTAAGCTACCATTATCTATCAGCCTAAGCTGCTAGACACCCTATACACTAATAAGGGATAACTGGGCCTGGTGCAAGGTGCAAGTACCCCTTGGTACTCACTACAAGCCAGTCCAGCCTCCTACACCCACTGAATCTCAACCTCCAATAACTATGTTAGAGTGCAGAGACCCCCATGGGGAAGGAAAAGAGATAGAGGCAACAGCAGCTAGTGATGGATCCAATGGTCAATACTTAAACAGGAAGATAAACACACATTACTACTTCTGTATTACTTTAGTGGTCAAACACATCTGGAATGAAACCACCTATTGGTTAATACACTGTTTCTTAGTTGTCTGCCTCCCCGCCTTTCTGTAAAGATGTGTATATGCAGGTTTATATCTAGAAAACAAAATGTATCAGGAATAATAAACAGAGATTGTGAGAATAACATTAATATACCCGTACCAGCATGTGTGGAAGAATTCTTGAGCATGGGTGCCTGCTGATTAGAATATAATGGTTATTGTAATTGTATTTATATAGAGCTTACTACCCCTGACGAAGCATCAAAGCACTTTTCGGCGACTAGAACGATACTCCGGAACCCAAAAGGAATTAGTGGTGGACTAGTACAGGGAAATATGAGTACAGTATTAGTATTAGTATGAGTTCATTTGAGCAGAGAATATGTGAGTTTGTTAGCTGGACTGACTAGAGTAATGGAGGGATCGAGAGGGAAGAATCCAAAAGTGTTAATTGGGAGTTTATAGTAATAGGATGAGGCTTGGGATGAGTAAAGGAGAGATGCAGGAGGGAAGAGTCTGGGGAAAGGGTTAGGGAGATCATAGTAGCAGGTGTCGAGACGGGCCACTCACCTGAAAAGCAGGATGTTTGCAGGGGCAATGGTATGCCCCCCTCCCTCCTGGAACACCTCTCTGCACTTCGTGGTGGACACAGAAAACCATGACAGGTGTCCCAAAAGGAAAGGGGGAGTGGAAGAGAAAGAGACAAAACACTGCCACGCCTTGCCGGTCCAGCCAAGCAACCTGTATCTTCGGGGGCAGGTCGTTTTTGACAGAGTGATAGTAGAGTTAGTGCACTCAACTTCCTTGAAATTGAATCTTTCTTTCTGATATGGGCACAGGAGCGGTAGAAGAACACCGGGATGCTCCAGCACTTTTCTTGGATAATAATAACTAACACTGCATGTAGGAGGCTGGCCTGGCTTGTAGTGGGTACCAAGGGCTACTTACACTCTGTACCAGGTCCAGTTATCCCTTATTAGTATAGAAGAGGTGTTTCTAGCAGCTTAGGCTGATAGAAGGTAGCTATAGCAGAGCAGCTTAGGCTGAACTAGGAGACATGCAAAGCTCCTACTATACCACTAGTGTCATAAGAAAATAAAATACACAGATATACTAAAAATAAAGGTACTTTATTTTTATGACAATATGCCAAAAGTATCTCAGTGAGTACCCACAGTATGAGGAGTCCAAATATACACAAGATATATGTGCACAATACCAAAAATATGCAGTAATAGCAAAAGGAAGTAATGCAAGCAATGTAAAGTTACAGTAGGTTGCAATAGGAGCACATAGGTATAGGGGCAACACAAACCATATACTCCAAAAGTGGAATGCGAACCACGAATGGACCCCAAACCTATGTGAGCTTGTAGAGGGTCGCTGGGACTGTAAGAAAACAGTGAGGGTTAGAAAAATAGCCCACCCCAAGTGTAGGAAAGTACCATCTTGCCTGGCATGTTACCCCCATTTTTCACTGTATATATGTTGTTTTAGTTGTATGTGTCACTGGGACCCTGCCAGCCAGGGCCCCAGTGCTCATAAGTGTGCCTGAATGTGTTACCTGTGTTATGACTAACTGTCTCACTGAGGCTCTGCTATCCAGAACCTCAGTGGTTATGATCTCTCATTTCTTTCAAATTGTCACTAACAGGCTAGTGACCAATTTTACCAATTTACATTGGCTTACTGGAACACCCTTATAATTCCCTAGTATATGGTACTGAGGTACCCAGGGTATTGGGGTTCCAGGAGATCCCTATGGGCTGCAGCATTTCTTTTGCCACCCATAGGGAGCTCTGACAATTCTTACACAGGCCTGCCACTGCAGCCTGAGTGAAATAACGTCCACGTTATTTCACAGCCATTTTACACTGCACTTAAGTAACTTATAAGTCACCTATATGTCTAACCTTTACCTGGTAAAGGTTGGGTGCTAAGTTACTTAGTGTGAGGGCACCCTGGCACTAGCCAAGGTGCCCCCACAATTCCCCGGACTTTGTGAGTGCGGGGACACCATTACACGCGTGCACTACATATAGGTCACTACCTATATGTAGCTTCACAATGGTAACTCCGAATATGGCCATGTAACATGTCTATGATCATGGAATTGCCCCCTCTATGCCATCCTGGCATAGTTGGCACAATCCCATGATCCCAGTGGTCTGTAGCACAGACCCTGGTACTGCCAAACTGCCTTTCCCGGGGTTTCACTGCAGCTGCTGCTGCTGCCAACCCCTCAGACAGGCTTCTGCCCTCCTGGGGTCCAGCCAGGCCTGGCCCAGGATGGCAGAACAAAGGACTTCCTCTGAGAGAGGGTGTTACACCCTCTCCCTTTGGAAAATGGTGTGAAGGCAGGGGAGGAGTAGCCTCCCCCAGCCTCTGGAAATGCTTTCATGGGCACACATGGTGCCCATTTCTGCATAAGCCAGTCTACACCGGTTCAGGGACCCCTTAGCCCTGCTCTGGCGCGAAACTGAACAAAGGAAAGGGGAGTGACCACTCCCCTGACCTGCACCTCCCCTGGGAGGTGTCCAGAGCTCCTCCAGTGGGCTCCAGACCTCTGCCATCTTGGAAACAGAGGTGCTGCTGGCACACTGGACTGCTCTGAGTGGCCAGTGCCATCAGGTGACGTCAGAGACTACTTCTGATAGACTCCTTCAGGTGTTGCTAGCCTATCCTCTCTCCTAGGTAGCCAAACCCTCTTTTCTGGCTATTTAGGGTCTCTGTCTCTTGGGATTCCTGAGATAACGAATGCAAGAGCTCATCCGACTTCCTCTGCATCTCTCTCTTCACCTTCTGCCAAGGAATCAACTGCTGACCGCGCTGGAAGCCTGGAAAACTGCAACAAAGTAGCAAAGACGACTACTGCAACTCTGTAACGCTGATCCTGCCGCCTTCTTGACTGTTTTCCTGGTGGTGCATGCTGTGGGGGTAGTCTGCCTCCTCTCTGCACTAGAAGCTCCGAAGAAATCTCCTGTGGGTCGACGGAATCGTCTCCCTGCAACCGCAGGCACCAAAGAACTGCATCACCGGTCCCCTGGGTCTCCTCTCAGCACGACGAGCGAGGTCCCTTGAATCCAGCAACTCTGTCCAAGTGACTCCAACAGTCCAGTGACTCTTCAGTCCAAGTTTGGTGGAGGTAAGTCCTTGCCTCCCCACGCCAGACTGCATTGCTGGGAACCGCGACTTTTGCAGCTACTCCGGTCTCCGTGCACTTTCGGCGGAAATCCTTTGTGCACAGTCCAGCCTGGGTCCACGGCACTCTAACCTGCATTGCACGACCTCCTAAGTTGTTCTCCGGCGACGTGGGACTCCTTTGTGCGACTTCGGGTGAGCACCATTTCACGCATCCTCGTAGTGCCTGTTTCTGGCACTTCTGTGGGTGCTGCCTGCTGCTGAGAGGGCTCCGTATCTTGCTCGACGCCCCCTCTGTCCCCAGACGCAATTGGCAACATCCTGGTCCCTCCTTGGCCACAGCAGCACCCAAAAACCCTAACCGCATGATTTACAGCTAGCAAGGCTTGTTGGCTGTCTTTCTTCAGGAAAACACTTCTGCACGACTCTCCACGGCGTGGGGGATCCATCCTCCAAAAGGGAAGTCTCTAGCCCTTGTCGTTCCTGCAGAACCTTCAGCTTCTACTGTCCAGTAGCAGCTTCTTTGCACCCACAGCTGGCATTTCCTGGGCATCTGCCCATCTCCGACTTGCTTGTGACTTTTGGACTTGGTCCCCTTGTTCCACAGGTACCCTCAACTAGAAATCCATTGTTGTTGCATTGCTGGTTTGTGTCTTTCCTGCAGAATTCCCCTATCACGACTTCTATGTCCTTTGGGGAACTTTAGTGCACTTTGCACTCACTTTTCAGGGTCTTAGGGTGGGCTATTTTTCTAACCCTTACTATTTTCTAATAGTCCCAGCGACCCTCTACAAGGTCACATAGGTTTGGGGTCCATTCGTGGTTCGCATTCCACTTTTGGAGTATATGGTTTGTGTTGCCCCTATCCCTATGTGTCCCCATTGCATCCTATTGTAACTATACATTGTTTGCACTGTTTTCTAATACTATTACTGCATATTTTGGTATTGTGTACATATATCTTGTGTATATTTACTATCCTCATACCGAGGGTACACTCTGAGATACTTTGGCATATTGTCATAAAAATAAAGTACCTTTATTTTTAGTATATCTGTGTATTGTGTTTTCTTATGATATTGTGCATATGACACTAGTGGTACTGTAGGAACTTCACTCGTCTCCTAGTTCAGCCTAAGCTGCTCTGCTAAGCTACCATTATCTATCAGCCTATGCTGCTAGACACCCTATATACTAATAAGGGATAACTGGGCCTGGTGCAAGGTGCAAGTACCCCTTGGTACTCACTACAAGCCAGTCCAGCCTCCTACATTGGTTGTGCAGCGGTGGGATAAGTGCTTTGAGACTGCTTACCACTCTTGTCATTGTACTTTTCATAAGAGAAAAATATACAAAACAAGTTCAGTGTATGTACACCTAACCAAAAAGTTTTGCATTTATTTTCTCACTTCCTTTCTAAAGTGCTGAAAAGTACTTCTAAACTTTCAAAAAGTTCTTAAAAAGTTTTAAAAAATTTTTTTCTGTCTTTCTAAAAGCTCTGACAAACTTTTTTATCCCTTTTCTATCACTTTAAACTCTTTCTAAAAATGTCTGGCACAGGCCAAAATGTTGATCTGTCCAAACTTGCATATGACCACCTTAGCTGGAAAGGAGCAAGGAGTCTCTGTGTAGAAAGAGGTTTGAGTGTAGGGAAGAATCCTTCCTTGGAATTATTGCTTAACATGCTTAGAGAACAAGATAAGGCCAAAAGGGCCCCATCTGTTGAAAAAGTAGCTAATGGTTCCCAATCTGATCCAGGGACACCCCTAGGAAAAGATTCAGGAAAGAAACTTCCTAGCCTGCCCATTACTAGACAGTCTAGCATAGTTGGTACTGAGGTTGAGTCACACCATATAGATAGTGTTGTCTCACATCATAGCAAGAGCATTCATTCTCACCACAGTAGAAGTGATGTTTCTGTTAACCAAGCTGTTAGGGTGCCTTCTGTAAGGGACAGGTCTCCTTCTGTCCATTCTCATCATACTTCTGTTTCTAGGCATGTCCCACCCACCCACCCACCCTGATGACAGATTGTTAGAAAGGGAGCTCAATAGATTGAGAGTGGAACAAACCAGACTGAAGCTCAAGAAGCAACAGCTGGATTTGGATAGACAGACCTTAGAAGTAGAGAAGGAGAGACAGAAACTGGGTTTAGAAACCCATGGTGGCAGCAGCAGTATTCCCCATAGTCATCCTGCAAAAGAGCATGATTCCAGGAATCTGAACAAGATAGTTCCCCCTTATAAGGAGGGGATGACATTAACAAGTGGTTTGCTGCACTTGAGAGGGCCTGTGCTGTACAGGATGTCCCTCAAAGGCAGTGGGCTGCTATCCTATGGCTATCATTTAGTGGAAAAGGTAGGGATAGGCTCCTTACTGTGAAAGAAAGTGAAGCCAATGATTACAAAGTTCTTAAGAATGCACTCCTGGATGGTTATGGCTTAACCACTGAACAATACAGGATAAAGTTCAGAGAGACCAAAAAGGAGTCTTCACAAGACTGGGTTGATTTCATTGACCATTCAGTGAAGGCCTTGGAGGGGTGGTTACATGGCAGTAAAGTTACTGATTATGACAGCCTGTATAACTTGATCCTGAGAGAGCATATTCTTAATAATTGTGTGTCTGATTTGTTGCACCAGTACTTGGTGGACTCTGATCTGACCTCTCCCCAAGAATTGGGAAAGAAGGCAGACAAATGGGTCAGAACAAGGGTGAACAGAAAAGTTCATACAGGGGGTGACAAAGATGGCAACAAGAAGAAGGATGGTAAGTCTTCTGACAAGGGTGGGGACAAATCTAAAAATGAGTCTTCATCAGGCCCACAAAAACACTCTGGTGGGGGTGGTGGGCCCAAATCCTCTTCTAATCAAAACAAAGAAAAGAAACCATGGTGCTATTTATGTAAAATAAAAGGCCATTGGACAACAGATCCCAGTTGTCCACAGAAAAGCACCAAGCCTCCTACCACTACAACCCCTACTGCTACACCTAGTGTCCCTACTAATAGCAGTGGTGGTGGGAGCAAACCTACTAATAGCCAATCAAAGGGAGTAGCTGGGCTCACTTTTGGTAACTTAGTTGGGGTTGGTCTGATTAGGGAGACCACAGAGGCTGTGTTAGTCTCTGAGGGGGCTATTGATTTAGCCACCTTGGTTGCTTGTCCCCTTAACATGGATAAGTACAAGCAACTACCCCTAATAAATAGTGTTGAGGTTCAGGCCTACAGGGACACAGGTGCCAGTGTCACAATGGTGATAGAGAAACTGGTCCACCCTGAACAACACCTACTTGGTCACCAGTACCAAGTAACCGATGCTCACAACAACACACTTAGCCACCCCATGGCTGTTGTAAATCTCAACTGGGGGGGGGGTTACTGGTCCAAAGAAAGTTGTGGTAGCCTCAGATTTACCTGTAGACTGTCTACTAGGAAATGATTTGGAGACATCAGCTTGGTGAGATGTGGAGTTGGAGGCCCATGCAGCAATGCTGGGCATCCCAGGGCATATTTTTGCTTTAACCAGGGCTCAGGCCAAAAAGCAAAAAGGACAGGGTGACTTGGATCCTGGAACAATGGACCAAGTGCTCCCTAAAGCTAGGGCTAGTAGAAGTAAAGCACTTCCTACTATCCCTCCCTCTACAGTGTATTCTACTTCTGAGGAAGAAGAATTTCCACCCTGTGCAGAACCTACACCAGAGGAGCTGGAAGCAGACACTGCTGAGCTTTTGGGTGAAGGGGGGCCTGCCAGGGAGGAGCTGAGTGTGGCACAGCAAACCTGTCCCACAGTAGAGGGTCTAAGACAGCAAGCTGTCAAACAGGCTAATGGGGATGTCAGTGACTCTCACAGAGTTTACTGGGAGGACAACCTCTTGTACACTGAAGCAAGGGATCCTAAACCTGGAACTGCCAGGAGGTTAGTGATTCCTCAGGAGTACAGAAAGTTCCTCCTAACTCTAGCCCACGACATTCCCGTAGCTGGACATCTGGGACAAATGAAAACTTGGGACAGACTTGTTCCCTTGTTTCATTGGCCTAGAATGTCTGAGGACACAAAAGAGTTTTGTAAGTCCTGTGAAACCTGTCAAGCCAGTGGCAAGACAGATGGCACCCCAAAGGCACCCCTTATTCCACTGCCTGTGGTTGGGGTTCCCTTTGAAAGGGTAGGGGTTGACATAGTTGGCCCCCTTGACCCTCCTACTGCTTCAGGCAATAGGTTTATCTTGGTGGTAGTGGACCATGCCACAAGATATCCTGAAGCAATTCCTTTAAGGACCACTACAGTACCTGCAGTGGCAAAGGCCCTCCTGGGAATATTTTCCAGGGTGGGCTTCCCAAAGGAAGTAGTATCAGACAGGGGAAGCAATTTCATGTCTGCTTACTTAAAGGCCATATGGAAGGAGTGTGGTGTGACTTACAAGTTCACTACACCCTATCATCCACAAACAAATGGACTGGTGGAGAGATTTAACAAAACTCTCAAAGGCATGATTATGGGTCTCCCTGAAAAACTCCGCAGGAGATGGGATATCCTGTTACCATACCTCCTTTTTGCCTACAGGGAGGTACCCCAGAAAGGAGTGGGCTTCAGCCCCTTTGAACTCCTCTTTGGACACCCTGTGAGGGGTCCACTAACACTTGTCAAGGAGGGTTGGGGACAACCTTTAAAAGCTCCAAAACAAGATATTGTGGATTATGTACTTGGCCTCAGATCAAGGATGGCTGAGTACATGAAAAAGGCCAGTAAAAACCTTCAGGCCAGCCAAGAGCTCTAAAAGCAATGGCATGACCAGAAGGCTGTTTTGGTTCAGTACAAACCAGGGCAGAAAGTGTGGGTCTTGGAGCCTGTGGCCCCAAGAGCACTCCAAGATAAATGGAGTGGACCGCACACAATTGTTGAGAAAAAGGGTGAAGTCACCTACTTAGTTGACTTAGGCACTGCCAGGAGTCCCCTTAGGGTGCTCCATGTCAATCGCCTGAAACCCTACTATGACAGGGCTGATCTCACCCTGCTCATGGCAACTGATGAGGGACAGGAAGAAGACAGTGATCCTCTACCTGATCTCTTCTCTTCCACAGAACAAGATGCTCTAGTGGAAGGTGTAGTTTTGGCTGATTGTCTTACTGCTGAGCAGAAAGACCATTGCATAAATCTCCTGGGTCAGTTTTCTGAACTCTTCTCTACTGTGCCAGGTACCACTTCTTGGTGTGAGCACACTATAGATACTGGAGACAGCTTGCCTGTCAAAAGTAAAATCTATAGGCAGCCTGACCACGTCAGGGACTGCATAAAGCAAGAGGTGCAGAAAATGATAGAACTGGGAGTGGTTGAATACTCTGAAAGTCCATGGGCTTCTCCTGTGGTACTTGTACCAAAACCTCATTCCAAAGATGGAAAGAAAGAAATGCGGTTTTGTGTTGACTACAGAGGTCTCAACCAGGTAACAAAACTGATGCTCACCCTATACCCAGGGCAGATGAGCTCATAGATACACTGGCATCTGCCAAGTATCTAAGCACTTTTGATTTGACTGCAGGGTATTGGCAGATCAAATTATCAGAAGATGCTAAACCTAAAACTGCATTTTCAACCATTGGAGGCCATTACCAATTCACAGTAATGCCTTTTGGATTGAAAAATGCACCTGCCACTTTTCAGAGGTTGGTGAACACAGTCCTGCAAGGGCTGGAAGCTTTTAGTGCAGCATATCTGGACGATATAGCTGTCTTTAGCTCCAGTTGGGATGATCACCTGGTCCACCTATGGAAAGTTTTAGAGGCCCGGCAAAAGACAGGCCTCATTATCAAGGCTTCAAAGTGCCAGATAGGGCACGGGAAGGTGGTTTATCTGGGACACCTTGTTGGTGGGGAACAGATTGCACCACATCAGGGGAAAATCCAAACTATTATAGATTGGGTTCCCCCTACTACTCAGGCTCAGGTGGGAGCCTTCCTAGGCCTCACTGGGTATTACAGGAGGTTCATTAAGAACTATGGCTCCATAGCAACCCCTCTTAATGACCTCACATCCAAGAAAATGCCTAAAAAGGTATTATGGACAGCAAACTGTCAGAAAGCTTTTGAGGAGCTGAAGCAGGCCATGTGCTCTGCACCTGTCCTGAAAAGCCCTTGTTACTCTAAAAAATTCTATGTCCAAACTGATGCATCAGAATTAGGAGTAGGGGCAGTCTTATCACAACTTAATTCTGAGGGCCAGGATCAACCTGTTGCTTTTATTAGTAGGAGGTTGACCCTAGAGAAAAGCGTTGGTCTGCCATTGAGAGGGAGGCCTTTGCTGTGGTCTGGGCACTGAAGAAGTTGAGGCCATACCTGTTTGGCACTCACTTCATTGTTCAGACAGACCACAAACCTCTACTTTGGCTAAAACAAATGTAAGGTGAAAATCCTAAATTGTTGAGGTGGTCCATATCCCTACAGGGAATGGACTATACAGTGGAACATAGACCTGGGAGTAGCCACTCCAATGCAGATGGACTCTCCAGATATTTCCACTTAGACAATGAAGACTCATCAGGTCATGGCTAGTCTTATTGTCGTTTGGGGGGGGGGTTGTGTAGGAAAGTACCATCTTGCCTGGCATGTTACCCCCATTTTTCACTGTATATATGTTGTTTTAGTTGTATGTGTCACTGGGACCCTGCCAGCCAGGGCCCCAGTGCTCACAAGTGTGACTGAATGTGTTACCTGAATGTGTTGAGTTCCAGGGACCACGCTCGTCGGGCTGAGAGGGGACCCAGAGGACCGGTGATGCAGTCTTTTGTTGCCTGCGGTTGCAGTGGGAAGATTCCGTCGACCCACAGGAGATTTCTTCAGAGCTCCTAGTGCAGAGAGGAGGCAGGCTACCCCCAGAGCATGCACCACCAGGAAAACAGTCGAGAAGGCGGCAGGATCAGCGATACAAGGTTGCAGTAGTCGTCTTTGCTACTTTGATGCGGTTTTGCAGGCGTCCTGAGCAGTCAGCGGTTGATCATTTGGCAGAAGGTGAACAGAGAGATGCAGAGGAACTCTGATGAGCTCTTGCATTCGTTATCTAAAGAATTCCCCAAAGCAGAGACCCTAAATAGCCAGAAAAGGAGGTTTGGCTACCTAGGAAGGAGGATAGGCTAGCAACACAGGTAAGAGCCTATCAGGAGGAGTCTCTGATGTCACCTGCTCTCACTGGCCACTCAGAGCAGTCCAGTGTGCCAGCAGCACCTCTGTTTCCAAGATGGCAGAGGTCTGGAGCACACTGGAGGAGCTCTGGGCACCTCCCCTGGGAGATGCAGGTCAGGGGAGTGGTCACTCCCCTTTCTTTTCTCCAGTTTCGCACCAGAGCAGGTCTGGGGGATCCCTGAACCTGTGTAGACTGGCTTATGCAGAGATGGGCACCATCTGTGCCCATCAAAGCATTTCCAGAGGCTGGGGGAGGCTACTCCTCCCCAGCCCTGACACCTTTTTCCAAAGGGAGAGGGTGTAACACCCTTTCTCTGAGGAAGTCTTTGTTCTGCCTTCCTGGGCCAAGCCTGGCTGGACCCCAGGAGGGCAGAAACCTGTCTGAGGGGTTGGCAGCAGCAGCAGCTGCAGTGAAACCCCTGGAAAGGTAGTTTGGCAGTACCCGGGTCTATGCTAGAGACTTGGGGGATCATGGGATTGTCTCCCCATTGTCCGAATGGCATTGGGGTTCGGAGTTACCATTGTGAAGCTGTACATAGGTAGTGACTTATGTCCAGTGCACGCGTGTAATGGTGTCCCCGCACTCACAAAGTCCGGGGAATTTGCCCTGAACGATGTGGGGGCACCTTGGCTAGTGCCAGGGTGCCCACACACTAAGTAACTTAGCACCCAACCTTTACCAGGTAAAGGTTAGACATATAGGTGACTTATAAGTTACTTAAGTGCAGTGGTAAATTGTTGTGAAATAACGTGGACGTTATTTCACTCAGGCTGCAGTGGCAGGCCTGTTTAAGAATTGTCAGAGCTCCCTATGGGTGACAAAAGAAATGCTGCAGCCCATAGGGATCTCCTGGAACCCCAATACCCTGGGTACCTCAGTACCATATACTAGGGAATTATAAGGGTGTTCCAGTATGCCAATGTGAATTGGTGAAATTGGTCACTAGCCTGTTAGTGACAATTTGGACAGCAGAGAGAGCATAACCACTGAGGTTCTGGTTTGCAGAGCCTCAGTGAGACAGTTAGTCATCACACAGGTAACACATACAGGGCACACTTATGAGCACTGGGGCCCTGGCTGGCAGGGTCCCAGTGACACATACACTAAAACAACATATATACAGTGAAATATGGGGGTAACATGCCAGGCAAGATGGTACTTTCCTACACTGCATTACCAAAACCCCAAACTGAGTATCATAACAATAAGTACTGCAACACTAGGGCTGGCTTCACAGAGATTCACTGTTGCACACTGCAATTAGAACTGTGGTTGCACTTAACATGCACAAGAAAAACAAACAAAGGCATTCATTATATCACTTATAACTTTCCTGCATGCATAGGGTTAAAATAAAAGGAACAAAAACAATCCAAGAAATAAAAATGTCCACTCTGGGTTTAATCAGTTAGGGTGGCACAGTTTGGTTTGGTTTCACTGTGTGTGTGTGAAAAACCCTTCAGAAGCAAATTCCTCAAACCTGAAACACAGGCATGAATAACACAATTTAAATCCAAGAGTTTATGCTATTAGAGAAAGAAAAGTCATGTAAACACTCTTTTAAAATTGCAGTCACTTTTTGTAGTACTTGAGCTCAAGCAGATTTCCTGAAGCACATTCAGACAAGTAACTACAATAATAATGTAGAATGTTCAGAAATGCATTTGTCTCTTCAAGATAAGTACTCTGCCAAAAAACGAGGTCTTAAATACACCAGCTGTTCTACAAAAGCGTGGCGCTCAAATAACAAACTCCCTGGAGAATATTAGTCACTTAGCTGCAGTCTTTTCCGAAGTGCTGGAGGAATGCCTGGTGTCAGCTGGTACAGGAAAGAAGAAAAGAATGCCTCAAAAGACCTGAATATGAGGGTGACAGCAGGGGCTGGACTGCCAAATCAGATGCTGAGATCAGGAAGCAAAACAAAGCCAAGCAGGGAGGCATGCTTCACTCTGCTATTTATAGCCAATCAGAAAAACAGTTGAGTTTCCACATGTGGAATAGCCACCACACCCAATTAGAAGCACATGCCTACAACACACCCAATTAGAAGCCCATGTCTACACCTTAGCAAACAAGCATTGGTAAAACAAGCATTGATAAAAACCAATTGTGTAACACAGCACATTATGTTTACTTAGAAAACATGAAGGTTTAACCTAGAACAGAGATATGATTTAACCCTAATCCCTGGGGATGCTGACAGATAACACAGGAAGCACCTTGGGGATTCCTGACAGCAGGAGGAGTTTTGGATGAGTCAAAGGTGAGATAAATGAGGGAGAATTTAGTAGGGTTGTTTGGGAGATCATTGTAGTGAACTGAGGTTTGGGGTGAGCTAGATGCGGTAGAGGAAGGAAGAGCTTAGACAGGGTTATTCTGGAGATGAAAGTAGTAGAATGGGTTTGGGATGAGTCAGAGTGGGGATGGAGGAAAGATTGATAGAGACATAGGGTGATGGGGAGAGAGTACAGCTTACGAGAGAGTAAAATGTATATTATTTTTTATTTAATTATTATTTTATATATATATATGTATATATATATATTTTTTAAATTGTTATTTAACACAATTATGTATATTTTGAATTTTATTTATAGATTTAATTTTATTTATTTTTATTTTTTCTCTAGTACAGTAGGACTAGAGTAATAAATACATAGATATGTAAATACATAGTAAGGGAATATATGTACAAGGAGTATAATAATGGGTATAATAATATGAGAAGTTAAGTTGTATTGTATAAACACAGACTTTCAAGATTTGTAATATTTGAGGTTAATTAATAGGTGCACTTTTCTAACATTCATTTGTCTTTCCTCAATTTCTCAATAGCAAAATGCTTGCTGTTAAATAGTTAAGGTAACATTTGCTCATTGTGATATAAAAAAGAAAGCAGGGATTTATAAATATCTAATATAACAACTTATCTAGCAGCATTACAATGGCCTATGAACATGTTAAGCATAGAATAATGTACACATATATATGTATACACACACATATATTTATGTACACACATGCAGACACACACACACAGACACACACACACATCCACACACACATATATCTCCTTTCTCATCTTAGTAAATATATATATATTTAACCGTGAGTAAATATACATTTATTAAATAGGCTTAAAGAGTATATGTATAATTTATTATTATGAAATAGTAACTATACATATTTCTTAAAGAACTATACATATCTAGAATATACACATAATCAGATTAAAAATATTTATCAACACAGGCATATGCAGTCCATGGTTATGAAGGAAAGAGCCAACTCCTGAGTAGTCTTCTAAAGGCAAGATGGTTATCCATGGATCTTATAGTTGGGGGTAATGAATTCCGTAGTTTGGCTGCTTGAACAGAGACCTATTGTCTTTTTCTTGCATGGTGGCCTGGCAGCTGAGTTCGGAATACATTGTAGTTTTTTCATAATAGATAGAGAAGATACATGGTCGAGGCCATTGACATCATACAGTTTGGATAGTACAAGACAGATAGTAACCTGCACCTTGTGTGGAAATCCGAGGTGGGGAAATATGCGTCACAGAGTCTTCAAGGTGATGAAGCTTGATTGTGCTAATTTGTCCACTTGGACATTCATTGTTAACTTGGAGTCCATGGTAATTCCAAGGTTTTTAACTTCCTTGGATACTTGAGGAGGTGGTCCCAGATCGTCAGGCGCACCGGGGGTCCTCATTTTTCCAGTCCCCACATGTGAATATTTCTGTTTTTGAAGCATTCAGTTTGCGATGGCTCCAAGTCATCCACCGAGCAATGGCTCTGAGGTAATTAAATATTTGTGAGTTTTCAATGTCTTAGGAGCATTTCAATTTTAGTAGTATTTGTGTTTCATCTGCATAGTTGTAGCCTGTGAGTTGAAAATCATTGATCAATTCTGGTAATGACATCATGTAGATGTTGAAAATCATAGGTGAGATGATTGATCCTTGGGGGACCGCTGCTTTTGTGAGCTAGGGTTTGGAGGAGAAAAGGGGAGAATAGATAATATTAGTTCTGTTTTGAAGGTATGATGTAATCCAGTCGAGAGCAGTCCCTTCTATGCTGGCCTCGTGGAGTCTTTGAATTAGGGTGTCATTGTCAACCGTATCAAAGGCAGCTGAGAAGTCCAAGAGAAGTAGTGCAGTAACTCCATTGCGGTCGACTGAGTTTTTAAGATCATCCCAGATTGCTATGAGGTCCGATTCAGTGCCTCTTCCTGGGCAGAATCCAGTTTGATAGTCTGAAAGTATGGAATTGTCTTCAATGAATTGTGACATCTGGGTGAATGCTGCTCTTTCTGTCGGTTTGCCCAGGAAAGGTCCATTTGTGATTGGTCTGTAGTTGTTAGGGTCCTGTGGGTCTAGGTTTGTTTTCTTTAATAACAGACGTATGTGTACCTTTTTCAGGTCTTCAGGAAAAGTTCCTGTAGTTAAAGAGTTATTGATGATTCTTCTTACGTGTGGGGCAGCAGAAGGAGATAAAAGAATGTTCCTGAAGATGTGTGGTGGACAAGGGTCAGAAGGGCAACCGGAAGGCCTGCTTGTTTTGACCAAATCCATAAATTCACCTTGTGGTATTTTTTTGAAGGAGTGCAAAGGCTGGGTTGGTTTACTCTTGGAGGTGATTTTAGGAAACGGGTTGGTGCTGATGGTTTTCTTCTGTTTTAAATAGGAGTCCATTGTGTCGGCCTTGGTTGTGTAATGAGTTTCCAGTTTGTTTGTGAAATCTTGAGTAGTGGGATGACTTCCTTCCATGCATTTAGGTTTTTGAATTTCATTGAGAATTTTATAAAATTCTTTAGTTGTAGGTTTAGCATTAGAATTCTATCTGAGTAGTACCTTTTTTTAAACTTTTTTGATTGATTATTTGTATATTCTGTTAAGTGTGTGTAGCTGCAGTTTGTCTTGAATGGTGTTTGTTTTGAGTCAGGTCCATTGCAACCTTCTGATTTGTTGCTTTATCTTTTTAAGTTCTGTGTTTCTCCAAGGGGTTGGTTTTCTTTTGCCCTGTTTAATTTTCTGAGTAGTATTAGGATATTGAAAGCTTCCTGTAGCCACTCATAACGTTTTGGAACAGAATTAATTGTGTCTAGATCTGTGTTGGCTTTTTGTTGTGTTTCTAAGTCTTCAAAATTGAGTTTGCTCCATGGTCGATAGATGCATGTATGTAAGGTGCTATGGGGTGTGTTGATTTGTGGTGTTTTTCATCGGAAAGTTATCAAATGGTGGTCTGCCCATGTGATTGGCATGATGCTTTGGACTGTAACTAGTTCAGATGTTGCAAAAATGACATCTAGGATATGTCTATTGATGTCTGTGGGATTGTGTACAATCTGATGTAGGTTCAATGCGACTAGGCCAGTGGTGATAGCTTTTGGACGGTGCATATTGGGCATTTGTATCCCATTCAATGCTTAGATTTCATCACATGACTGGGATTTCAGTTAGTTTCTCATACTTTCAAGAGAAGACAGATGCAACATTGATATAAATTTTGAATTTTTACATCTTACTGAAGACTTGCTGAGGGTGGGAGCGATTCTGAGGTGACCTCAGGAAACACCCACGGTCTGCACTGATATTTAACACTGGCATTTTGTGCTCAATTCTCAATTGATTGATTTGGCTACAGCCACACAACAGTTGATTGGGTGTGTGTAAATAATGATGATTATGTGGTAGGTTGGTGAGGTAAATGACATAACTTCATCTGTAGTTGTCAAACAATGCTCAATTTCCAGCTAGGGATTTTAATACTGAAACGGTGCGGTGTAAAATAGTATTGATGACAGTGGAGCTCTGCAATCGACATGTGGTACTGATGGGCCCTGATCTGACAGAATAAACGAAGGAGGGTCTACTACTCTGAGTGAGCTTGATTTACTTGGATTTTATGAATGGTGGAAATAACAGGCGGTAGGCGGGAGCGGCAATGAGGGAAAAAGCAAGGAGAAAGCAGTGAAAACGAGGAAAACGCAAGGAGAAGGCAAACAAAAAACAGGGGAACAGCAAGGAGAAAGCAGTGAAAATGAGGGAAAAGCAAGGAGAAGGCTCTCAAAAAACAGGTGAAAAAGCAAAGGAGAAAGCAGGGAAAACAAGGTAAAAGCAAGGAGAAGGCAAACAAGAAACAGGGGAAAAGCAAGGAGAAAGCAATGAAACAAAGGAAAAGCAAGGAGAAGGCACACAGAAAATGGGAAAAAGCAAGGAGAAAGCAGATAGAATGGGGGAATATCAAAGAGAAGGCACTCAAAAATGGGGGCAAAAATAAGGGGAAGACAGGTGCAAGAGTGCTGCAGCTGCATGGAAAGTGACAGTCTCATGAACAGACTGTACTGCTCTCTGCTCCCTCTCTGACCTCACTCCCTCCCCTCAGTCTGGCTCGTTCCTCAGTCCAGTGACCATCTCATCATGTCTTCTCTTCTAAAGTATAGTGTTTGTGTTGTTAAATAGAATAGAAGGAGGATGCCCATCGGCTGAAGAGGGCTTGGCAGCGATATTCCTTTATTCGGCATCCTATACCTTGGCTTGGCAAGATGCAGCCAATGACAGTTTGTTCCTACAAGAAGTACGTACGTCACCCAGAATGATTTCTCACTCTGTGCAGATGCCCCAGAGCTGGGCTCATGCCTTTGGTTTTTCTCCTTTGGAGCTCCCTAGCTTGATTGTGCGGTTCAGATTTCCCTTTGCCTTCTGGGACTTGCAGTCCAGTGTATACAGTTCAGAACTACAAGCACCAGAATACAAAGAACAAATCCCGAGTGACTGTTTCATGGGATCGGAACATCTCCGAGCTGCTGAGGGCCCTTTACCTGTGACGGCAGACAGGGTGCACTGCTCGTGATTGGTTCAGTCCCAAGCAGGGCAGGGTCAGGGTCTGTTTGCTTTGTTCTCAAAGACTTCATATCATGGCACAGCTCTCTGTAGCGGTGCTTGGTGAATGAACTTCCCTCCTTTGTGCGTCGAGCGCTCTATAACTATCTCATTCATTCATTCAGAGGAATTATCACAAGAGATAGTGTGGGCTGCTGTAGCGGGAGCGGTAGTTCATGATTTCCTTACCTCTGCCAGGAGCGCGGGCAGCCCTGTGGTAGAGAGGGTGGCAAGGGGTTGTGCCAGGGCACTGGACTGCAGCAGGTCACTGGCAGCACACGCTGATGAGTCGCAGAAGTGCCAGTCCCCTGAGTCCCACCAAATGGAGGCATTGACAGTGCATGGGCAGGGCTGGATGACGTCCCTCATTACCCACCTCTGGGACCACCCACACCCCATATTCAAACCTATAGAGACTTGTATCTCTGTCTTTAGGGTGTGCTCAGGATACCAGCCTGGCACCTGCTCAGCAGAAAATAGACATCATTTCTGAGCTGCCTTCGTCTGTCAGCAGCGGGTTTGTCAAGATCAGATGTTTGCAACCAGGAATCAGGAGGTGGAAACTAGACTAGTCACTCACCTACACCGGGAGGGCTGGCATATGTGTAGACCACATCAGGGCACCATGAACAATGATTTATTCAGGGATTAGACTCCTAAACTGGTCACAGACATCTAGAGACACCCCCATCCCTTTCACTTCTCAAGACCTGGCTGTTCGAGCAGTAGCAGGACCTGGAACCCTCCCCCCACCTCAGCGCCTTGAGACCCTCACGGGTGAGTAGGGCGCTTTACAAATTGATTGATTGATTGATTGACCAGCACAGAGTTCACTTTATGCTTGCATGGATTCCATAAAAAGCATCATTTACTTTTTCTCCATGTCAAAGTCTTGCATTCACAAACAGCAGGCCTGTATACAATGTGCCATAGTTATAACAGTAAATTAAATTTAAAGTGACAAAACGTGCTTCATAAAACATTAAGATGTAATTGTCTTAATTGAAAGTGGAGAAAAACATTTAAGCTTAATGTTTCATAGACATATTTTTCTTCACTTTACATTACCCCCATTTAAGAAAAGGCTGTAATTTTCTGTTATAAATATGGCACAGTGTCTACTGGCACTGGGAGCAAGGCCTGCTGTTTGTAAATGCTTTAAAATGTGAGAAAATTAAAATGAAGAGTCATCCACATCCTTCGCTTTCTCTTAGATTTTATTTTCTTCCATTTGAAAGCATTCAGAGACTTTATTTCGTTCTGGTGCTCCGATATTGAGTTGACAAGGAGTTTTATTTAAGAGTTATGTGATTGTTGCTCCTCGTGCGAGTACTGATTCTCTCTGTCATGTGGTTTCATGTGAGCGTTGCTCCTCGTACGAGTACTGCTTCTCAATGTCATGTGGTTCATGTGAGCGCGTCTCATCGTGCGAGTACTGATTCTCACTGTGTCATGTGGTTTCATGTGAGTTCTGCTCTTAACTTTGTGTAATGTGCCTTCATGTGAGAGCTCTTCCTCATTGTGTGTCATGTGCTTTCATGTGAGCGTTGCTCTTCGTGTGAGTACTGCTTCTCACTGTCATGTGGTTTCATGTGAGCGTTGCTCCTCGTGCGAGTACTGCTTCTCACTGTCATGTGGTTTCATGTGAGCGTTGCTCCTCGTGCAAATACTGCTTCTCACTGTGTCATGTGGTTTCATGTGAGCGTTGCTCCTCAGGCGAGTATTGATTATCACTGTGTCATGTGGTATCATGTGAGCGTTGCTCCTCGTGTGAGTACTGATTCTCACTGTGTCATGTGGTTTCATGTGAGCGTTGCTCCTCAGGCGAGTATTGATTATCACTGTGTCATGTGGTTTCATGTGAGCGTTGCTCCTCGTGTGATTACTGATTCTCACTGTGTCATGTGGTTTCATGTGAGCGTTGCTCCTTGTGTGAGTACTGATTCTCACTGTGTCATGTGGATTCATGTGAGCGTTGCTCCTCCTGCGAATACTGCTTCTCAATGTGTCATGTGGTTTCATGTGAGTGTTGCTCCTCAGGCGAGTACTGCTTCTCACTGTGTCATGTGGTTTCATGCGAGCGTTGCTCCTTGTGCGAGTACTGATTCTCACTGTGTCATGTGGTTTCATGCGAGCGTTGCTCCTCGTGCGAGCACTGATTCTCACTGTGTCATGTGGTTTCATGTGATCGTTGCTCCTCGTGTGAGTACTGCTTCTCACTGTGTCATTTGGTTTCATGTGAGTGTTGCTCCTTGTGCGAGTACTGCTTCTCACTGTCATGTGGTTTCATGTGAGCGTTGCTCCTCGTGTGATTACTGATTCTCACTGTGTCATGTGGTTTCATGTGAGCGTTGCTCCTTGTGTGAGTACTGATTCTCACTGTGTCATGTGGATTCATGTGAGCGTTGCTCCTCCTGCGAATACTGCTTCTCACTGTGTCATGTGGTTTCATGTGAGTGTTGCTCCTCAGGCGAGTACTGCTTCTCACTGTGTCATGTGGTTTCATGCGAGCGTTGCTCCTTGTGCGAGTACTGATTCTCACTGTGTCATGTGGTTTCATGCGAGCGTTGCTCCTCGTGCGAGCACTGATTCTCACTGTGTCATGTGGTTTCATGTGATCGTTGCTCCTCGTGTGAGTACTGATTCTCACTGTGTCATTTGGTTTCATGTGAGTGTTGCTCCTCGTGCGAGTACTGCTTCTCACTGTCATGTGGTTTCATGTGAGCGTTGCTCCTCGTGCAAATACTGCTTCTCACTGTGTCATGTGGTTTCATGTGAGCGTTGCTCCTCAGGCGAGTATTGATTATCACTGTGTCATGTGGTATCATGTGAGCGTTGCTCCTCGTGTGAGTACTGATTCTCACTGTGCCATGTGGTTTCATGTGAGCGTTGCTCCTCGTGTGAGTAGTACTTCTCACCGTCATGTGGTTTCATGTGAGCGTTGCTCCTCGTGTGATTACTGATTCTCACTGTGTTATGTGGTTTCATGTGAGCGTTGCTCCTTGTGTAAGTACTGATTCTCACTGTGTCATGTGGATTCATGTGAGCGTTGCTCCTCCTGCGAATACTGCTTCTCACTGTGTCATGTGGTTTCATGTGAGTGTTGCTCCTCAGGCGAGTACTGCTTCTCACTGTGTCATGTGGTTTCGTGCGAGCGTTGCTCCTTGTGCGAGTACTGATTCTCACTGTGTCATGTGGTTTCATGCGAGCGTTGCTCCTCGTGGGAGCACTGATTCTCACTGTGTCATGTGGTTTCATGTGATCGTTGCTCCTCGTGTGAGTACTGATTCTCACTGTGTCATGTGGTTTCATGTGAGTGTTGCTCCTTGTGTGATTACTGATTCTCACTGTGTCATGTGGTTTCATGTGAGTGTTGCTCCTTGTGTGAGTACTGATTCTCACTGTGTCATGTGGTTTCATGTGAGCGTTGCTCCTCGTGCGAGTACTGGTTCTCACTGTGTCATGTACTTTCATGTGAGTGCTGCTCTTAACTTTGTGTAATGTGCCTTCATGTGAGAACTCTTCCTCATTGTGTCATGTGCTTTCATGTGAGCGATGCCCCTCATTGTATGTCACATTATGAGGAAAAATGCTTTATGCAGGTTCACCCCCCAATATTTTGCCCCTATTTTGTCTACTAGGCACTGGTGTAACAACTCTGTAATGCCCTGAGCCCTGATAATCAGGTCTCACTGTGTGTGCTCTGACCCTCAAAAGAGCATGTTTAATTGGCTTATCCCCAATTGGCATCACTTTACTTACATGTAAGTACTAGTATATGGTACCAGGGGCACCTAGGGCCTGAATGTGAAAGTGTCTCTCATGGACTGCAGCACTAGTTTTACTACCATAAGTTTGACAGTACAAAAGTTTGGCTTTCAGCCTACCAAATCTGTCTGGCAGATCAGTTGTAAACTGCAAACTCGACTTTGCGTTTCACGAAACATTTAACATTTGTAACTCACCCCTAAAGCAGGCTTACGGAGCCCTAAAGACAGGGAGCCTGATTTAAGAATGGGCGGACGGTTACAACGGTGATGGATAACCTGTCTGCCAAAATCTAAATGCCATTCTATCCTATGCGATTTAGATTTTAGCGGATGGGATTTCCGTCACCGTTGTGATGAAGTAACAGGTATGCCAAAATCTGGCCCAGACTACCTTATATTAAAGGGTTGGACCAGTACTTTCTAGATTAAAGGTCACAACAGTGGAAAAAAAAAAAAGCCTACATTGTTGTGTTTCGTGGTGAAAGGCCAATTGTCTCATTGGCGAGTGTAGGGTTACAGGCTGACACTTCAGCCCTGCTAACTTCCGAATTAAACTACTGCGATTGGTAGTGCAGGGTATCAAAGGAATCAGTGCATTAAAATCCGATTTTGTGGTTAAATCAACATTATTGTGCGACTTTAGTAAGTTGCCACTTTGTTGTCCAAGGTTTCCAGTGGCCGTTCACGGGTGCCCACAAAGACTGTCCCACAACACAGCCTTGTGTTCTGTTGTGGAGAACTGTGGATGACTCCCAGTGAAGGACACAGTAGAGGCCTCTGTTGGGAAGAGGTGTTGCCTCTCCCTGGCAGGAAGCCACACAGGGTGTGAGCCCAAAAGTAAGCTTCAAAGGGGAAGCCGTCTTGAAGGGCAAATGGTGAATGCACACGTGTGGGCCTGCTCCATTTTCCTGGTAGACAGGTTAGTGTCAGGGACACAGAAGGGAACATAGTTGCCAAACTGGTTTTCCTATAGGCATGTAGCCCTCAGGTAGCCACAACTCTAGGATGGGCTACCAAGCTCCATACAAAAAGGGATGAATCCTCCCATACTGGGTGTGGGCAGAACAGTGCACTCTGGTATAGCTAGATGCCACACACTACATGGAGTTTTCATCAGTATGGAGAGACCCCAGTAGCCCGTTTGCTAGCGACCGCTGCATCACCTGATGGCATTTTCTGGGCATAAATATGGCACCGCTGGGCCCCAGATTTCACATCCCACCTGACTGGAGAAGAGGACTGTAGGAAGTTGGCTCTGTATATACTATCCCAAAGTGAGAGATAGTGTGCACAGAGTCCAGGGGGTTCCCCTTAGAGGTTGATAGTGGCAATAATAGATAAAACTAATGCTCTATTTGTGGTAGTGTGGTCGGGCAGTTAGGCTTATCAGAGGGCTGTGTTAAGCATTTGTTGTACACACACAAACAATAAATGAGAACATATACTCAAAGACTTAACTCCAGGCCAATAGGTTTTTGTGTAGAAAAATATTATTTTCTTAATTTATTATAGAACCACAAGATTCAGAATTCAAGTAAATGCATAAATTGTAAGGTACTTGACATAGGTAAGTATAAAACTTTGAAGTAAAGCAGTAATGTACACAGTTTTGTCAAAAATGGCAATAAGCTATTTTGAAAGTGGACACTGCAAAATTCAAGAGTTCCTGGGTGAGGTAAGTACAGGTTAGTTTTTCAGGTAAGTAAAGCACGTACAAGTTCAGTCTCTGGGGCCTAGGCAGCCCACCGTTGGGGATTCAAGTCAACCTCGACCACCCAGCACCGGCAACACAGGGCCGGTCAGGTGCAGAGGTCAAAGTAGGGCCCAAACAACATAGGCGCCTATGGAGACAGGGGGTTCTCCAGTTCTGGTTTGCTGGCAGGTAAGAACCTGCTTCCACGGGGAGCAGACCAGAGAGGTTTAGTAGAGCACTGAGGAGGCCTCAAACAGGCACACACAGTGCACCCTCAGTGGCACAGGGGCGGCCGGGTGCAGTGCGTGAAGTAGGCGTCGGATTTTAGATTGAAATCAATGGAGGGACCCGGGGGTAACTCTGGTGATGCAGGCAGGACACAGGGTAGCTTCTCGGCCAAGCCACCGACTGGGCATGAAGGAGGGTCGCCTGCCGGTCACTCCTGCACCTGTAGTCGACTTCTCTCGGGCCTGGGGGCTGCAGGTGCAGTGCTTCTTCCAGGCGTCGGGTCCTTTGTTACCGGGCAGTCGCAGTAAGGGGGATCCTCCGGATTCTTTCTGCAGGCATCGCTGTGGGGGTGCAGGGAGGTCGTCTCAGGGTGTCCACGTCGTGGGAGTCGCCTGGGGGTCCTCGCTGCGGTGTTGGTCCCCCTGGACACAGGCCGGGGGCGTCAGGTGCAGAGTGTTTGGGACTCACGCTTCAGGAGTGAGGCTGGAGTCCCTTTAAAGATGGTTTCTTTGTTGTTGTTTGGCCAGAGCCGCTGTCCACAGGAGTTTCTTGGTCCTTTGGCTGCAGGTCAATCCTCTGAGTTCTCAGAGGTCGCTGGTCCTGCTGGATGCGTTGCTGTTGCAGGTTCTTTGAGTCTGGAGACAGGCCGGTAGGGCTGGGGCCAAGTCAGTTGTTGCCTCCGTCGTCTCTGCGGGGCTTTTCGGTCAGCAGTCCTTCTTCTTCTTTAGGTCATCAGGAAATCTGTTTTCCTGGGTTCAGGGTCACCCCTAAATACTAGATTTAGGGGGGTGTTTAGGTCTGGAGTGCAGTAGCCAATGGCTACTGTCCCTGAGGGTGGCTACACCCTCCTTGTGCCTCCTCCCTCTGGGGGTGAGGGAGGCACATCCCTAATCCTAAGAGGGAGGATTTTCTAAGGCAGGGGTCACCTCAGCTCAGGGCACCTTAGGGGCTGTCCTGGCTGCAGGGTGACTCCTCATTGTTTTTCTCAATATTTCCTCCGGATTTGCCGCCAAAATTGGGGTCTGATTTGGGGGCGGCCATCTCCACTAGCTGGAGTGCCCTGGGGCATTGTAACACCAGGCTTGAGCCTTCGAGGCTCACCACCAGGTGTTACAGTACCTGCAGAGGGAGATGTGAAGCACCTCCACTCAGTACAGGCTTTGTTCCTGGCCACATAATGCACGAAGGCACTCACCCCATGTAGCCAGAAACTAGTCTGGGGTGACAGGCTGGCAGAAACTGGTCAGCCTAGCACTAGTAGTCGGGCTGGCATATAGGGGGCATCCCTAAGATGCCCTCTGAGTGCAATGCTCAATAAATCTCACACTGGGATCAGTGTGGGTTTATTGTGCTGAAAACTTTGATACGAAACTTTCCGGTATTCAGTGTAGCCATTATGGAACTGTGGAGTTCGTATTTGACAGACTATATACTCTTTATGGCTGTGGGAGGCTGGCCTGGTTTGTAGTGGGTACCAGAGGTACTTACACCTTGTGCCAGGTCCAGTTATCTCTTATTAGTGTAAAAGAGGTATTTCTAGCAGCTTAGGCTGATAGAAGGTAGCTATGGCAAAGCAGCTTAGGCTGAACTAGGAGACATGTAAAGCTCCTACTATACCACTGGTGTCATATGCACAATATCATAAGAAAACACAATACACAGAGTTACCAAAAATAAAGGTACTTTATTTTTATGACAATATGCCAAAAGTATCTCAATGAGTACCCTCAGTATGAGGATACGTTATATACACAAGATATATGTACACAAACCAAAATTAGATAAGTAATAGCAAGAAAAGTAATGCAAACAGTGTAGAATTACAACAGATTGCAATAGGAGCACATAGGTATAGGGGCAACACAAACCATATACTCCAAACATGGAATGCGAACCACGAATGGACCCCATACCTATGTAAGCTTTTAGAGGGTCGCTGGGACTGTAAGAAAACAGTGAGGGTTAGAAAAATAGCCCACCCCAAGACCCTGTAAGGTAGTTGTAAAATGCACCTACTACCCCCAGAGAGCACAGAAGTCGTGATAGGGGGATTCTGCAGGAAGAACAAACACCAGCAATGCAACAACAGTGGATTTCCGGACCTGAGTATCTGTAAGACAAGGGGACCAAAGCCAATAGTCGTGACAATGTCGAGAGTGGGCAGGAGCCCAGGAAATGCCAGCTGAGGGTGCAAGGAAGCCTCCACCGGTTGGAAGAAGCTTGGAGTTCTGCAGGAAAGAAGAGAGCTAGGGACTTCTCCTTTGGCAGACGGATGTCCCACGTTGCGATGAAGGTTGCAGAGGTGCTCCCATGCAGAAAGACCGCAAACAAGCCTTGCTAGCTTCAAGGGTTGCGGTAGAGTTATTTGGGTGCTGCTGTGGCCCAGGAGGGACCAGGATGTCGCCACTTGGAGGAGGAGACAGAGGGGGTGCCCAGCAACTCAGGGAGCCCTCATAGAAGCAGGCAGCACCTGCAAAAGTACCTGAACAGGCACTTGGAAGGAAAGTGAACCAGAGTCTACGCGAAGTCACAAAAGGGAGTCCCACGACGCCGGTGGACAACTCAACGGTTGTGCACTGCAGGATAGAGTGTCGGGGATCCAGGTTTGGGTGTGCACAAAGGAAATCCTAAAAGAGTGCACAAGAGCTGGAGCAGCTGCAAATCACGTGGTACCCAGCAATGCAGTCTAGCGTGGGGAGGCAAGGACTTACCTCCACCAAACTTGGACTGAAGAGTCACTGGACTGTGGGAGTCACTTGGACAGAGTTGCTGAGTTCCAGGGACCACGCTCGTCAGGCTGAGAGGGGACCCAGAGGACCAGTGGTGCAGGTATTTGGTGCCTGCTTTAGCAAGGGGAAGATTCTGTCGACCCACGGGAGATTTCTTCAGAGCTCTTGGTGCAGAGAGGAGGCAGGCTACCCCCAGAGTATGCACCACCTGGAAACAGTCGAGAAAGCCGGCAGGATGAGGCGATACGAGGTTGCTAGTAGTCGTCTTGCTACTTTGTTGCAGTTTTGCAGGCGTCCTGAGCAGTCAGCGGTCGATTCTTTGGTTTAAGGTGAAGATGGGGGAGATGCAGAGGAACTCTGGTGAGCTCTTGCATTCATTATCTAAAGAATTCCCCAAAGCAGAGACCCTAAATAGCCCGAAAAGGAGGTTTGGCTACCAAGGAAGGAGGATTGGCTACCAAGAGAGGTAAGAGCCTATCAGAAGGAGCCTCTGACATCACCTGCTGGCACTGGCCACTCAGAGCAGTCCAGTGTGCCACAAACACCTCTGTTTCCAAGATGGCAGAGGTCTGGGACACACTGGAGGAGCTCTGGGCACCTCCCCTGGGAGGTGCAGGTCAGGGGAGTGGTCACTCCCCTTTCCTTTGTCCAGTTTCGCACCAGAGCAGGGCTGGGGGATTCCTAAACCGGTGTAGACTGGCTCATGCAGAGATGGGCACCATCTGTGCCCATCAAAGCATTTCCAGAGGCTGGGGGAGGCTACTCCTCCCCAGCCCTGACACCATTTCCAAAGGGAGAGGGTGTTACACCCTCTCTCAGAGGAAATCCTTTGTTCTGCCTTCCTGGGCCAGGGCTGCCTGGACCCCAGGAGGGCAGAAACCTGTCTGAGGCTACTCCTCTAAGGCCCTTAACACCTATTTCCAAAGGGAGAGTGTGTAACACCCTCTCTCAGAGAAAATCCTTTGTTCGGCCTTCCTGGGACTGGGCTGCCCAGGCCCCAGGGGGGCAGCAGCGGTAGCTGCAGAGAAAACCCGGGAGAGTTAGTTTGGCAGTACCCGGGCCCTATGCTGGAGCCCTGGGGATGCATGGAATTGTCCCCACAATACCAGAATGGTATTGGGGTGACAATTCCATGATCCTAGACATGTTACATGACCATGTTCGGAGTTACCATTGTGACGCTACATATAGGTATTGACCTATATGTAGTTCACACGTGTAATGGTGTACCCGCACTCAGAAAGTCAGGGGAAATTGCCCTGAACAATGTGGGGGCACCTTGGCTAGTGCCAGGGTGCCCTCACACTTAGTAACTTTGCACCTACCCTTCACTAAATGAGGGTTAGACATATAGGTGACTTAGAAGTTACTTAAGTGCAGTGTAAAATGGCTGTGAAATAACGGGGACGTTATTTCACTCAGGCTGCAGTGGCAGTCCTGTGTAAGAATTGTCTGAGCTCCCTATGGATGGCAAAATAAATGCTGCAGCCCATAGGGATCTCCTGGAACCCTGATACCCTGGGTACCTAGGTACCATAAACTAGGGAATTATAAGGGTGTTCCAGTGTGCCAATCAGAATTGGTAAAATTAGTCACTAGCCTGCAGTGACAATTTTAAAAGCAGAGAGAGCATAAACACTGAGGTTCCGGTTAGCACAGCCTCAGTGATACAGTTAGGCACAACACAGGGAACACATACAGGGCACACTTTATGAGCACTGGGGCCCTGGCTAGCAGGATCCCAGTGACAGAGGCAAAAACAAACATATATATAAGTAAAAATGGGGGTAACATGCCAGGCAAGATGGTACTTTCCTACACAATCCAACCCCAAACGAGGGACAATAAGGCTAACCTTGCCCAGATGAGTCTTCATTGTCTAAGTGAAAATATCTGGAGAGTCCATCTGCATTGGAGTGGGTACTCCCAGGTATGTTCCACTGTATACTCCATTCCCTGTAGGGAAATGGACCACCTCAACAATTTAGGGCTTTCACCTTTCATTTGTTTTAGCCAAAGTAGAGGTTTGTGGTCTGTTTGAACAATAAAGTGAGCACCAAACAGGTATGGTCTCAACTTTTTCAGTGCCCAGACCACAGCAAAGGCCTCCCTCTCTATGGTAGACCAACGCTTTTCTCTAGGGGTCAACCTCCTGCTGATAAAAGCAACAGGTTGATCCTGGCCGTCAGTATTGAGCTGTGATAGCACTGCCCCAACCCCCAATTCAGAAGCATCAGTCTGGACTATGAACTTTTTGGAGAAGCAAGGGCTTTTTAGGACAGGTGCAGAGCACATGCCTGTTTGAGCTCATCAAAAGCTTTTTGACAGCTGGCTGTCCACAATACCTTTTTGGTCATTTTCTTACTAGTGAGATCATTAAGAGGAGCTGCAATGGAGCCATAATTCTTAATAAACCGCCTATAGTACCCTGTGAGGCCTAAAAAGACTCTCACCTGGGTTTGAGTTGTAGGGGGAGCCCATTCCATAATGGTCTGGATCTTCCCCTGCAGTGGTGCAATCTGTTCCCCACCTACCAGGTGACCCAGATAAACCAATTTCCCCTGCCCTATCTGGCACTTTGAAGCCTTGATAGTGAGGCCTGCCTTTTGCAGGGACTCCAAAACTTTCCACAGGTGGACCAGGTGATCATCCCAGGTGGAGCTAAAGACAGCTTTATCATCCAGATATGCTGCACTAAAAGCTTCCAACCCTTGCAGGACTGTGTTCACCAACCTTGGAAAAGTGGCAGGTGCATTCTTCAGACCAAAGGGTATCACAGTGAATTGATAGTGTCCTCCAATGGTTGGGAATGCAGTTTTAGGTTTTCAATCTTCTGATAACTTAATCTGCCAATACCCTGCAGTTAAATCAAAAGTGTTTAGATACTTGGCAGAAGCCAATATATCTATCAGCTCATCTGCCCTGGGTATAGGGTGAGCATCTGTCGTGGTTACTTGGTTGAGCCCTCTATAGTCAACACAAAACCTCATCTCTATTTTACCATCCTTACTGTGAGGTTTTGGAACAAGCACCACTGGGCTAGCCCATGGGCTTTCTGAATGCTCAATCACTCCTAAGTCTACCATTTTCTGAACCTCTTGTTTAATGCACTCCCTGACATGGTCAGGCTGCCTATAAATCTTACTTTTGACAGGTAAACTGTCTCCAGTATTGATTGTATGCTCACACCAAATAGTGGTACCTGGTATCAGTGAGAAGAGTTCAGAAAACTGTCTTAAAAGATTTACACAGTTATCTTTCTGCTCAGCAGTAAGACAATCTGCCAGTACTACTCCCTCCACTAAGCCATCAGCTTCAGTGGTGGAGAAGAGATCATGGAGAGGGTCACCCTCTTCTTCCTGTCCCTCATCAGTTGCCATGAGCAGAGTGAGATCAGCCCTGTCATAGTAGGGTTCTAGGCGGTTGACATGGAGCACCCTAAGGGGACTTCTGGCAGTGCCCAGGTCTACCAAGTAGGTAACCTCACCCTTTTTCTCTACTATTAGATGGGGCCCACTCCATTTGTCCTGGAGTGCTCTTGGGGCCACAGGCTCTAACACCCACACCTTCTGTCCTGTGTGGTACTGGGTTACGACAGCCTTCTAGTCATACCATTGCTTTTGCAGCTCCTGGCTGGCCTGAAGGTTTTTACTGGCCTTTTCTTTATGTACACAGCCATTCTTGATCTAAAGGCCAAGTACATAATCCACAATGTCCTGTTTAGGAGCTTTTAAAGGTTGTTCCCAACCCTCCTTAACAAGTGCAAGGGGACCTCTCACAGGGTGCCCAAAGAGGAGTTCAAAGGGGCTAAAGCCCACTCCTTTTTGGGTACCTCCCTGGAAGCAAAAAGGAGGCAAGGTAACAGGACATCCCATCTCTTTCTGAGTTTTTCAGGGAGTCCCATTATCATACCTTTGAGAGTTGTATTAAACCTCTAAAACAGACCATTTGTTTATCGATGATAAGGAGTAGTGAACTTGTATGTTCCACCACACTCCTTCCACATTGCTTTGAGGTATGCAGACATGAAGTTACCACCTCTCTCTGACACCAATTCCTTAAGGGGGCCCACTCTGGAAAAGATTCCAAGGAGGGCCTTTGACACTGCAGGAGCTGTAGTGGTCCTTAAGGGGATGGCTTCAGGGTACCTAGTGGCATGGTCCACTACCACCAGGATAAACCTATTGCCTGAAGCTGTTGGAGGGTCAAGGGGGCCAACTATGGAAACCCCTACCCTTTCAAAGGGCACCCCAGCGACAGGAAGTGGAATTAAGGGGGGCTTTGGAGTGCCACCAGTCTTGCCACTGGCTTGGCAGGTCACACAAGAGTGACAAAACTCTTTGGTGTCCTCTGACATATGAGGCCAGTGAAACAGGGGAACAAGCCTGTCGCAAGATTTACTTTGGCCTAAATGTCAAGCCAAAGGAATGTCATGTTCGAAGGTAAGAAGAAACTCTCTGTATTGCAAAGGGATGACCAATCTCCTGGCAGCTCCAGGTTTAGGGTCCCTTGATTCAGTATACAGGAGGTTGTCTTCCCAATACACCTTATGGCTATCACTGACATCCCCATTCTGATGTTTGACAGCTTGCAGTCTCAAACCCGCTAGTGTGGGACAGGTCTGCTGTGCCACACTCTGCTCTTCCCTAGCAGGCCCGCACCCAAAAGCTCAGCAGTGTCTGCTGCCAGCTCATCTGGTGTAGGTTCTGCACAGGGAGAGGATTCCTCTTCCTCAAAAGGGGAATCTTCTGTTGAGGGGGGGATAGTGGCCAAGGATTTACCCTTTCTACCCCTATCTTTTGGGAGCACTTGGTCCATTGTTCCAGGATCCAAGTTTCCCTGTCCTTTTTGCTTTTTGGCCTGAGCCTTTGTCAAAGCAAAATTATGCCCAGGAATGCCCAGCATTGCTGCATGAGCCTCCAACTCCACTTCAGCCCAAGCTGATGTCTCCAAATCATTGCCTAGTAAGCAATCTACAGGTAATTCAGTGGCTACCACAAATTTATTTGGACCAGTATCCCCCCCGCCAGTTGAGATTCACAACAGCCATGGGGTGGCTAAGTGTGTTATTGTGAGCATCAGTCACTTGGTACTGCTGATCAAGTAGGTGTTGAACAGGGTGAACCAGTTTCTCTATCACCATAGGTACACTGGCTCCTGTGTCCCTATAGCCCTCAACCCCAACACCAATAATTAGGGGTAGTTGCGTGTACTTACCCATATTAAGGGGACAAGCAACCAAGGTGACAAAGTCAATGCCACCATCACAGACTAAAACAGCCTCTGTGGTCTCCCTAACAAGACCAACCCCAACTACACTGCCAATAGTGAGCCCAGCTACACCCTTGGATTGGCTATTTGTAGTAGACCTCCCACCACCACTGCTATTACTAGGAGCACTAGAGGTTGCAGTTGGGGTTGTGGTAGTGGGAGCCTTGGTGTTTTTCTTTGGACAAGTGTCATCACTTACTCAATGGCCTTTTACTTTACATAAATAACACCATGGCTTTTTCTGATTGTGAGAAGAGGATTTGGACCCACCACCCCCAGATGATTTTTGTGGGCCTGATGAAGACTCAGAATGTTTTTTATCTTTGTCCCCACCCTTGTCAGAAGACTTACCATCCTTCTCCTTGCTATCCTTGTCACCCCCTCTATGAATGTTTCTGTTCAATCTTGTTCTGACCCATTTGTCTGCCTTCTTTCCCAATTCTTGGGGAGAGGTCAGATCTGAGTCTACCAAGTACTGATGTAACAAATCAGACACACAATTATTTAAAATATGCTCCCTCAGAATAAGATTATATAGGCTTTCATAGTCAGTCACCTTACTGCCATGTAACCATCCCTCCAAGGCCTTCACTGAACAGTCTACAAAGTCTATCCATTATTGAGAGGACTCTTTTCTGGTATCTCTAACCTTTATCCTGTATTGTTCAGTGGTTAAGCCAAAGCCATCTAAGTGTGTATCTTTCAAAACTTTGTAGTTGTTGGCATTACTTTCTCGGACAGTAAGGAGCCTATCCCTACCCTTTCCATTGAAAGATAGCCACAATATAGCAGCCCACTGCCTTTGAGGGACCAACTGTACCATACAGGCCCTCTCAAGTGCAGAAAACCACTTGTTGATGCCATTCCCCTCCTTGTAAGGGGGGACAATCTTGTGCAGGTTTCTTCAATCTTGATCTCTTACAGGATTACTATCAAGAACACCGCTGCTGCCACAATGGGGAACTAACGCCAATTTCTGTCTCTCCCTCTTTACATCTAGAGTCCCCCTGTCTAAGACCAACGGCTGCTATCTCAGCTTCAGTCTGGCCTCTTCCAACCTCAGCTTTCTGAGTTCCCTGTCTAGAGTGTAATCCTCAGTGTGGGAGGCTTGGGAATTCTGAGACACAGAGGTAATTTGGAAATTGGCAGAAGTGGACCTGTTCCTAACTGGCTGGACTCTAGTTACCTGGCCTTTTGGAGTGAAAGGTGCCCTACTGATGTGTGACCCCCTCCCACTACCAGCTTCACTAGATGGCCTGTTAGCTGTAAGCATAGGATTAGCACAGTGCTATCCTCGCCGAACTAGATAGTGACAAAGTCTTTTGCCATTTGTACAGCAAAATCTTTAAGCATAGGATTAACACAGTGTCATCCTCACTGAGCTGTAAAATGACAAAAGCCATTTACCACTCCAGGCACAGTATTACAGCTTTGGACTGGTCAACTACCGTCCAAGCCAACCTGGAATGAGTAAAGCAACCCCTGACACGTGTTTCGCTCTCATTAGAGCTCTTCAGAGGGGCATAGCTTTGTCCAGGCACAAGGGAGCACCCAGTATAAGTCAAACCAAGGCCCTTTTAGGGTTAGAGTGACGCATAAATTATGCAAAAAACAAAGGAGAACTCTGGGAAGTTCCCAATTTTAGGTGGAGAGCTGCTCTAGTGAGGAGCACCCTGCAACACCAGCGACACTCTAGATTTGCTCACCTCAAATGTCTGCTTATCTAGCAAAGTTTTTAAGCATAGGATCAGCACAGTGCTATCCTCGCTGAGCTAGATAGTGACAAAGTCTTTTGCCATTTGTACAGCAAAATCTTTAAGCATAGGATTGACACCGCTTACTAGAGCAGCTCCCCACCTAAAATTGGAAACTTCCCAGAGTTCTCCTTTGTTTTTTACACATATATATATATATATACATATACATAGATACATATACATATATATACACACACACATATATATATATATACACACACACGCATACACACACACATATATATATATATATATATATATATATATATATATATATATATATATATATATATATATCCAACAGAACACGTTGCCTGTTCACGAACAGTACAGGCATCACAAAGGCATTGTATGGGAGAAACTATTTTTTCTACTTTGTTTAGATGTTGAGAGTTTATATACTTGTATACCTCATGATCTAGGTGTAAAAGTGACCAAATATTTTTTAAGAGCTAGATCAATATATTTTTTACAACATACTGAGATGCTCCTACAAATGATGCACACCTGTTTGACCAATCATTTTTTCATTTTTGACAGGGAGGTCTATAGGCAGGCACAGGGGACAGCGATGGGCACTTGCTTCGCCCCCAGATATGCAGGTCTTTACCAGGGCTGGTGGGAGGAGCAGATAGTGTATAACATCCGTCAGTTTGACGAACACGCCGTCCTCTGGGTTCGCTATATAGACTATATTTTCTGCATTTAGAACGGCAGTGAGATTGAGGCTTCCGTCTTTGTTAAGCAATTGAATGATAATCAGTTAAATTTGAAATTTAGAGCTCACATACCTTCATCAAAAATGGAGTTCTTAGATCTAAGGTTGGAGGTCCAAGGTTCAAAGTTGGTAAGTTATCTGTTCCGTAAGAAAACAGCAGGAAATAGTTTACTCCATGCAAAAAGTTGTCATCCTCATACAGAGTATTCCATATGGCTATTTGCTCAGAACCAAGCGGAATTGTAGTCTGGTGACTGATTTTTTTACTTGAAATAGAAATTATGAGTAATAGATTCCTTGAGAGAGGTTACTCTCGAAAAGTCATTGAGAGTTTGTGCAATAGGGTCATGACAATTGATCGTGAAAAACTGTTGACTTCATTTGAAAAAGAAAAAAGTAATGAGATTCAATCTGTAAGGTTTATCACAACTTTTCATAACCAAGCTTGGGAAGTGAGACGCAGTTTAAATAAGTATTGTGATATATTAAAAACTGAAGAACATCTAGTTAAATTTATTGGAGAGAAACCGCAGATGACCTTTAGAAGATGTAAGTCATTAAAGGATTAACTCTGTGAGACCTTAGTACAATCTACACAAACTGGTAGACAAACATCTATACAAGGCTTTTTTGCATGTGGTTCACGCAAAGCTTGCAAATATAGCAGTAGCTGTCATAAAATACAGCTATCGAAACAAACAAGACCATACATGATTAAAAAACACCTGACTTGTAGCACAGAATTTAGTAGTTATGCATTAGGCTGTCCATGCGAAAATGTTTACATTGGCAGCACAATTCACAAAGCTAAAAAACGAGTGCTTGAACACATGGGAGCCATACTAAATGAAGATAAACAGTATCCTGTGTATTTTGTCTTGGACAGCATCCCTATCCATTTGAGAGGAGGAAACAGGGAGCAGGAATTAAGGAGATTGGAGTCTAAATAGTAATTATTAAATATAGAACTATTCATCCAGGAGGATTAAATCTGAATGAAGAATTATCAGTACATTTAGGTTGAATTTTATTGCATTCAGAATTTCTGGTGCTAAATAAAAGCTATTTTCATATAGGGTAATTTGCTGCTATATGCTGTTTAAATAAATATGCTGTCTGATATTGACCCACGGTACGTTGCCTCTTTGTGACGCCTGTACTGTTTGTGAACAGGCAACATGTTCTGTTGGATGTTTTAGGGTTTGCTACCCTACCGCAGGCTCACCGCAAGAAAGCGGCTGGAAGTAAGCAAACAATTGGGATTTTTATATATATATATATATATATATATATATATATATGTATATATGTAATAAAGGCTTGTGTGTTAAAGGCTATGCATGATAAAGACATTTCATGGTAAAGCATGGTAAAGTATGCCTGGTAAAGGCATGCATTTAAATGACATACAACCAACTGCAACATGCATGTCTCTACATGCAGCAATATAGAACTCTCATCTGCCATCCATTCCCTACAAAGAACCCTTTCAAACCCCAGCTATTACTTATTTCGGGTTCTCCAATTTCCATAAGAACTACAGGGCTTACCTTGGACTACACTCAGAAAAGTGAAAGATGTTACAAAGGTTCCCTTCCTATGCTTGAGGGAGGCGCTCCCTCACCTACTGTGCCTCGTATAAAACATTTTTGGAATTTTCTGCTGAAAAGCAGACTGCTTATTATGTGTGAGGAAAAGGTATTGGTGGTAAATCCCGCCTACCGCTGCAGCAATGGCCGGCAAAAGACCGTCACCGCGGCTAACAGCTGTCCGCCAAATTATGACCACAGCCGGATTTCTGCCACAAGAAGGGAGGAAATCTGGCTGTGGCCATACTGGCGGATGGTGTTAAGGTGGCACTACTACCACCACCAGCGCCACACCAGTAGATCGCGCCAGTCGTATTATGTCAATTAATACGGCCTGCCGATGTTCTGTTGGCGGGCGCTGCTGGCGGTAACAGCGCCCCATCCTGTTCCGTGCCAGAAGACCCCTGGATGCAGGTAAGTTGGGCTTCCGACAGGGGAGGGGGATGGCAGGTGTTGTGTGTGTGTGTGGGGTTGAGGTGCATCAATGTGTGAGTGTGTGCGTGAATGCAAATGTGTGTGTAGTGTTGTTTGCGTGAGTGTATGCATGTGTGAGAATGCGAGTATGTATGGTAATGTGAATGCGTGTCTGCGTGTCAGTGTGAATGTGTGTACAAATGTGTGGGAGAATGAAAGGATGCATGCATGAATGCGTGTATGCCTGTGTGAGAGAGTGTGTGTATGCGTGGTGCTTGTCTGCGAGTGTGCATGAATGGGGGTGGGGGAATTGAAAGGGGGAAGCGTGGATGGAGGGGGGTGTGGAGGGCATCGGGGAGTGTTTCAGGGGGTGGGGGGCCTCCTGCCAGTGACGCAGAAGGAATTCCCTGTCATTGTTAGGGCCTACCGCCATGGTTTTTGTGGCATTTCGAACGCCACGAAAACCAAGACGGTAGGCAGGGTCACGATGCCGCCACCGGTACTAAAGTGACTAGAGATTGTTATCTCCAGCCCGGCGGCTGCTACCACCATGGCGGTCACAGTGGTACATTGGCAGGTTGTTTGCCTGTAATAGTGTGGCAGTATGTTCCGCCAGCCTGTTGGCGGTACTACTGCCACATTATCACCGACCGCCGGGGTCATAATGACCCCCATAGTCTGTATCTCTGTCTGGGGCAGCCAAATAGTCTCACACCCATTGCTTTGGGTGGAAGCAAGCCGCAATGAGCCTTCCACTCACAGCCAGGCTTGGCAAAGTTATTCTGTGCAGTACTGCTCATGTCAGGTGGGTGCAGATTGCTCAGCAGTGTCATGAAGACTGTGGAAGGAGTGGCTGACTTCTGACAGTGACCCTCTTCTGGACTCCTCACGGTGTCAGCAACAGAAAGGCTATGCAGACGCAGCAGGCCTGGTCCCTAAGATCTGGTGGGTCTCAATGGAAGTTGTGATTGGTGCTCCTATGAACCTGCAGCTCCCACTGTTTTACAGAGATGGCAGACAGGGAATGTGGATTCCCTGTATGCCCTTCTTAATTAGTTTGGGTTGTTTCTTTTCAAATGTACTTCTCAGACTATGCACCAGACTCAGCCTTTGTCTTGATGCATGCTCTTCATATCATGGTGGCATCCATGCTAGTGCACCCACAACACAGACAGAAAGAGGTGTGCACAGTCTTCACCCAACTATCAACATTCACATCTGAGAGTGATCAGGAAGAGAGGCAAAAGACCGATCCCATTCTAAAAGGACCAATCACTCTCTGACAAGAGGAACTGGTGTCCCACTCTTCACCTCTGCAACCACCAAATGGCAGTCTCAGGAAAACTCATCAGAAGCTATTGTATCAGAAAGGAGCTGATTGAATTTCTTTGAGGAAGCCTGTCTCCTGCTTCCCCTCTCTATTGTCTGGGCTGTCTACCCCCACCCTGCGGAATTTCAGCAATACACTTTTACTGCTTGGGAAAGCAACCTCACCTCCATCTTGTGCATGTGAACAGAGCAGGGGTTTCCGAAGTGTATCCCACAGGACTGTGTCACTCTGGTTCAATCCAACACTCAATCAACGTGTAATAAGCTTCCTGCACAAAGCACACATTTATTTATACAATCAGTATCTCAGCACTATGATTCCCGATTCATCATTAGCAACAGAAATCCATGAAATGTTAAAAGCCATGATCACCTTCACATCACGTCAAAACATGGTATTCTGCCACCTAAGCACTACATGCATGAACCCATGAAAAGGCTCAATTGGTGAGTTCCTCGATCAATCAGTCAATCAATCAATCTGGATTTGTACAGCGCGCTATTCACCCGTGAGGGTATCCAGCCCCTGAACTGCTGTTGAAGGGCTCAGTCGAACAACCAGGTTTTGAGTCCTTTTCTGAATTCCAGCAGATAAGGTGACATCTATAGGTGAAATTGCAGGTTGTTCCAAGACTTAGCAGCGAGGTAAGAGAAAGAGCGTCCTCCACTGTTGCTTCAGTGGATACTGTGGATGTGGGCGAGGCAGAAGGAGGTGGAGGGCAGGTGTCTGGAGCTTGCTGTTCAAAATTATGTTGCAGTTGCGGGCGTGGTCGGTCCTAGTTTTGGAGGCCACCAGGTGTCGTTTCACGGGAGGTGTTTCTGAAGATCAGCACTTCTGTTTTGTCTGTGTTGAGTTGTAGGCAGTTGTTTTGCATCCAGTTAATGATGTTTGTCATTCACCTGCAGAAGTTTGTCAGTGTGGTGGACAGGTATTCTGATAGTGAAAGGATGAGTTAAGTATCATTGGCATATGATATGATGTTTAGTCCATTGGATCTTACGATATTGGCCAAGGGAGTCACGTATGCATTGAACAGGATAGGGATAAGAGACGAACCTCGAGGGATGCCGCAGATGTTGTTTCTAGGTTCAGAGATGAAAGGCGGGAGGCAGATTTTCTGGATTCTTCCTGTGAGAAAGGAGGTGATCCATTTCAGGGTGTTTCCTTGGATTCCCATGTTGTGGAGACTTTGATCAGAGTGTGGTGTGATACTGTGTTGAACGCTGCTGAGAGGCTGAGGAAGATCAGGGCAGTCATTTTTCCTTGGTCGAGGAGGGTTCTGATGTTGTTTCTGGCTGCCATGAGGGCAGTTTTGGTGCTGTGGTTGGCACAGAATCTGGATTGGGATTGGGATTCTCCAGGTGTTCTACAAGTTGGCAGTTGATGGCCTTCTCAAGGACTTTGGCAAGGAAGGGGAGGAAGACGATGGGACAGTAGTTCTTGAATTCGTTGGGGTGGGGGCATGGTTTCTTGAGTAAAACTTTACTTCTGTGTACTTCCATTCTTCGGGTAATGTGGCCATGGTGATCGATGCGTTGAGGATGGTGGTGAGCTAGCTGCTGATCATCTTGCTCCTTAGGTTGAATCGTTGATGAGTGCATGGGTCTGTGGGTGCTCCTGAGTTGACGGAGGTCATGATGGCTGAGGTGTATTGTGTTGTGAGCTGGTCTGAAATGGTGAGTGGTTGTTCATGTTCCTTGTCTGTGGGGTCGAGATGGCTGAGGAAGTCGGTGGATTGGGGTTTGAAGTTTCTGTAGATGTTAGATATCATGTTGTGGAAAAGATCTGCAAGGGAGTTGCAGAGTTCGAGGTCCAGCACAGGCCGTAGACCAATCTCAGGTCAAGGCCTGCCACACCTGCTAAATTAGCATGAGGCTTGGGCCAAAAAAATCAGAAACTGAGATACCAAATACTTGCAGATGGGAACACAGGGCAGGAAACACAGCTGTACACCAGGCATGGGATATTCCTTTCCCATAATCCACAGTGTCTGATCCCTGGCAGAATATATTCCACAACCTGGCAGAAACCTACAGGGTAACTAAAATTTTGCTACACCAATGTCTCTCTGGCCAGGTTACCTTTGGCTACAATCATAAGTACCAAAGTTGCAAATTGAGTGTAGCACTGAATTTATTTAGTGAGATACTTAACCATCAAGGGAGGCAGAAACACATGCTTTGTTTTTAGAAATGGCTGGGTTAAGTGTACATTTCACTAATGCTTCCTATACCTCCCCACTCTTTGTTGCGGCACAGAAGACCTGTACAACTACAGATAATGTATAAGATGACAGCACTCGGCAAATAAAAACAAACTCCTTCTAACAGATTAGGAGATAGTGAGGGTAGAATTCAAAGTGCTGGATGTCCAAATGGAAATAAATGAGGGAATATGACTTTTCAACATTTGCCACTCAAATGAAAATACAGATTAAATTACTGTTTAGTGGAATATAAGATAATAATTAAACAATAAAAGCTTAAATAAACTTGTGTTCACTGTGTATCCCGTGGTACAAAAAGGTGTCAATTTCCCAGATTCTTTTAAGGAGAACCTTGCAGAAAGTTGCCTGAAACTATCATTGCATCATATCTCATGTTTTTGGGAACCTGGGGCCAGATGTGCAAAGCATGTTATTGGGCTATTTCCAACCTCAAAAATGTTCTTTTAATGTACAAACATTAAATTGTGATTCGATACACATTATGGATCTCAATTTGGATTTGCAATCAAATACTAGTTTGGTGTTTGTAAGGGTCATGTATAGGGGATCCCTTCCAAATTCCGAATTGTAGAGGTATGTGTAGGAGGCTGGCCTGGTTTGTAGTGGGTACCTTGGGTACTTACACCTCATACCAGGTCCAGTTATCCCTTATTAGTGAAGTAGTAGTGTTCTAGCAGCTTAGGCTGATAGAAGTAGCTATAGCAGAGCAGCTTAGTCTGAACTAGGAGACGTGCAAAGCTCATGCAATACCACTTATAGTTACACAGTACTTATACACAAGTAAAGACAATACTCAGTGTCACCAAAAATAAAGGCATTTATTTGGGTGACACAGTACCAAAAATATTTTAGAGACAATACTCCTTCTGGAGGTAAGTATTATACACAATATATACACTAGACATCAACATTAGACAAGTAAATTGTCATAGAACTATGCAAACAGTAGGAAATCCTATAGAATGCAATGGGAGAAAATAGGTCTGGGGCAACACAAACAATATACTAAAAAAGTGGAATGTGAATTACGAATTCCCCCCTAGACAAGTGTAGTGTGTGCAGAATCGCTGGGAGAGTAAGAATACAGTAAAGGTAAGTACATTACCCCACCCCAGAGCCCAGAAAAGCAGGAATAAAGTACTGCAAGTTTCCTTTGGACACACTACACCTAATTTTGGGGATTTTGCAGCAGCCAACCAAGTCTGCAAAGAACAACTGCTGGATTATTGGACCTGAAGACCTGCAAAGGAGGGGGACCAGAAGTTGAAAGAAGTTCCAGGAAGGACAGGAGCCCCTGCCAAACCAGAAGAGGGTGCAAAAGAAGAGTCCCCAGTTAGTCGAAGACTGCAGAAATGCACCCTAGGAAGATCCCAGCCGGTTCCTGGATGATGCAAAAGATGTCCCACGGCGTGAAGATTGTTGCAGACGAGATTTCGTGTTGGAAGGCGCCAACAATCCTTGGCTACGACAAAAGTGCGTTTTTCATCGAAATGGCGCTGGATGGACCCAAGAGGGAACTGGGGGCCTCAACTCTGTGTGAGGAGGAAGAGGGGGCGCTCAGCACTTCAGAGAGCCCTCAGGATGCCAGCAAGCACCCGTATAAGCACAGGATCCGGGTTCAAAGGAGTTGCAAAATGCAGTTAATGCAGCACAACAAAAGAAGGTCCCACGCCAGCGGAGAACAACTTAGCGGGTTGAGCATCGCAGGGTGGAGTGTTGGGGACCTGGTCCAGGCTGTGCACAAAGGAATTTTGCAAAGAGTGCACAGAGGCCTCAGGAGGTGAAGAAGACACAGTACACAGGGTACTATAGTTCTCGGGAAGGAAAGGTCTTACCTCCTCCCCCAAATTGTGTCAGCAGGACCTCAGGACAGACTATGTCGATGATGTCCACCCTATGTGTCCTTAGGAGCACGCTCTTTGTTGTGAGAGGAGTCCCAGGGTACCGGTCATCGTCTTGGAAGGTGCCTGCTTGGAGCAGGGGAGTGACTCCGTCACTCCACAGGATATTTATTCGGTCCTTCTGGTGCAGGATGAAGACAGGGAGTCCCCAGAGCGTCCACACTGTGGAAACTGTTGCACTTGCTGACTTGGGCTGAGGTTGCTGAAGAAAAGTGTCTCTTGTAGACACTTTTTTGCAGTTACAGCATTTCTTGGAGCAGGCTGCGGTTGATCCGAAGTCAGAAGAGTCTGATTTGTTGCAGAGGATTCATGAAGGAAACTTGCAAGCAGAATCTGAACAGAACCCACAAGAGAGACCCTAAATAGCCCTGAGAGGGGGATTGGCTACCTTATCAGGTATGGACCTATCAGGAGGGGTCTCTGATGTCACCTGCTGTTACTGGCCACTCAGAGCCCTCCAGAGTGCCCTCACATCTTGCAAGCAAGATGGCTGAAGTCTGGGACACACTGGAGGAGCTCTGGGCACCACCCCTGGGGTGTTGATGGACAGGGGAGTGGTCACTCCCCTCTCCTTTGTCCAGTTTCCTGCAAGAGCAGGGACTGGGGGTCCCTGAACCAATGTAGACTGGATTATGTAAGGAGGGCACCATCTGGGGCCTTTAAAGAATTTCCAGTGGCTGGGGGAGGCTACCCCTCCCAAGCCTGTAACACCTATTTCCAAAGGGAGATGGTGTACCACCCTGCTCTCAGAGGAAATGCTGTGTTCTGCCTTCCTGGGCTCAAGCTGCTTCAGTAACAGGAGGGAAGAAAGCTGTCTGAGAGGTGGCAGCAGCTGTGGCTGCCTGGACCTCATAAGGCTGTAATGCAGTACTGGGGGTCCTCTAAGGAGCCCCCAGAGTGCATGGAATCATACAACCAATGCTTGCAAAATCCTTTGGGTATGAATCCAACATGTTTGATACCAAAAATGCCTATATTCCGAGTTACCATTATGTAGCTGGACATAGGTAGGCACCTATGGCCAGTACACACGTAAAATGGTGTCCCCGCACTCACGAGATCCAGGAAAATGGTTCTGGAGGTCGTGGGGGCACCTCTAATAGTGTAGTGGTGCCCTCACACACAGGAACTTTGCACTCTGCCCTCAGGGCTGGAGGAGCTGCTATAGCGGTGACTTATACGTGATCTGGTGTAGTGTTAAAGGTATTGAAAGGGTGCTTGCACCTTTTCACGCTTGCTGCAATGGCCGTCCTGTAGAACCCTTTGCATGGGCTCCCCGTGGGTGGCAAAATATATGCTGCAGCCCATAGGGATCCACTGGAGCCCCAATGCCCTTGGTACCTAATAAGGGGGGAACAGTATGCCAATTTTGGGTGAAATACAGGCTACAATTATGCAGTGACAACATTTAGAGGAGAGAGAGCATAATCACTGGGGTCTTGGTTAGCAGCGTCCTAGTGAACACAGTCAAACACACTGACATCAGGCAGAAAATGGGGGTAAACGTCAAAAAGAGGGTACTTTTCTACAGAAAGTGTCTGTTATTCACCAGATCCTGCCTTGCCCAGGCCTGGCCCCAGACACACACCAGGGGGTTGGAGAGTTCCTTGTGAGAGAACAGGCACAGCCCTTTCAGGTGTAAGTGCCAGCTCCTCCCTCCCCACTCTAGCCCAGGACACTCATCCAGATATGCAGGCTATTGCCCAGCTACCTGGATAGTGGAGATTCACAAACAGCCCAACTTGACCATATTCGGAGTTACCATTGTGAAGCTGTGCATAGGTAGTGACCTATGTCCAGGGCATGTGTCAAATGGCGCCCGTGCACACACAAAGTCCGGGGAAATGGTCCTGGATGTGGTGGAGGCACCTCTGCTAGTGCAGGGGTGCCCTCACACACAGGTACTCTGCATCCAGCCTTCAGGGTTGGAAGACCTGACATATGGGTGACTTATAGGTGACCTGGTGCAGTGTAAATGGCAGTGAAAGGGTGCATGCACCATTTCACACAGGCTGCAATGGCAGTCCTGCAGAAGCCTTTGCATTGGCTCCCTATGGGTGTCAAAAGAAATGCTGTAGCCTATAGGGATCCCCTGGAACCATAATGCCTTGGGTAGCTGGGTACCATATACTAGGGACTTATAAGGGGGCACCAGTATGCCAATTATGAGTGGAATACTGTGTTAACAGTATCCAACAACCAAATTTAGGGGGAAAGAGTATAACTACTGGGGTCCTGGTTAGCAGGATCCCAGTAGACATAGTCAAACATACTGACAAACAGGCCAAAAATGGGGGTAACCATATTAGAAAGAGGCTACTTTCTCACACTCCTCATAACATCAGTACCCATATCACACGTCCAATAGAACCTCCTCACAGCATCTGTACCTGCATCACACACCTTCAAGGGAACCTCTTCACATGTTCTGCCCCCAAATCACACACCTCCAATGGAACCTCCTCATATCAGTAGTCCCCGCATCACACACCTCCAGTGGAATCTCTTTATAGCACCACTACCCACATCACGCACACCCAGTGGAACCACCTCACAGAACCAGTACCCAAATCACACACCTCCCAAGAACCTCCTCACAGCACCTGTACTGACATCACAGACCCTCAAGGGACCCTCTTCACACATCATTTCCTCACATCACACACTGCCAACAGAACCTCCTCATTCTACCTGTAGCCACATCACACACACATCCAAATGAGCATCTTCACATCTCCTAGCCTCACATCAAACACCTCTCATGGAACCTCCTCATACCACTTGTACCCATTTCATAACGCTCCCATGGAGCCTCCTCACAGCATCAGTACCCACATTACTAGTACTAATATCACCCATCCCCAATCAAATCTCCTGATACTACCAGTACCCACATCACACAGCTCCAATGGTACCTCCTCACAGTACCAGTGCACGCATCACACACTTTCAAGAGACCATCTTCCCACATTCTGTCCTCACATCTCACAAGCCTAATGGACCCTCTCATAGCATCAGTACCCACATCACACATATCCAATGTGACCCCCTCACAGCCCCAGTACACACATTACACACCTTCAATGGACCCTCCTTACATGTCCTGTCTTCATATCACACACTTCAAGTGGAATCTCCTCATAGCACCAGTAATCACACACCTTCAAAGGACCCTTTTCACACATCCTGTCCTCATATCATACATGTCCAATGGAACCTTCTCATATCACCAGTACCCACAGCACACATGTCCAATGGATCCTCCTCATAGCACAAGTACCCACATCAGACATTTCCAATGGACGGTCCTCTTAGCCCCAGTACCCACATCACCCATCTTCAATAAGCCCTCTTCATACATCCTGTCCTCACATCACACACCTCCAATGGAATCTCCTCCTGCACCAGTACCCACATCATACACCTTCAAGTGGCCCTCTTCACACATCCTGTCCTCGCACCATGCATGCCCAATGAAACCTCCTTATAGCTCCAGTATCCACATCACACACCTCCAATGGAAGCTCCTCATAGCACCAGTACACACACTACACACCTCCAATGGGGCCTCCTCATAGCACCAGTGCCCACACTACACACATTAAGGGGACCCTCTTCTCATTTCCTTTCCTCACATCACAACTGTCCAATGGAACCTTTTCATATCACCAGTACCCACAGCAAAGACCTCAAATGGAACCTCCTCCTAGCTCCAGTATTCACATCACACACCTCCAATCGACCATCCTCCTAGCTCCAGTATTCACATCACACACCTCCACTGGAGCCTCCTCATGGCACCAGTACCCACATCACACACAGCCAAAGGAACCTCCTCACAGCACCAGTACCCACACCACACACGGCTAATGGAACCTCATCATAGCACCAGTATTACACACCTCCCATGGAAAATATTCACACATCCTGTCCTCACATTACACATGGCAAATGGAACCTCCTCATAGCTCCAGTATTCACATCACACACCTCCAATGGAGTCTCCTCATAGCACCAGTAACCATATCACATTCAGCCAATGGATACTCCTCACAACACCAGTACCCACATCACACACCACCCATGTAAAATATTCACATCTCCTGTCCTCACATCACACATCTCCCATAGAACCTCCTCACAGCACCAGTACCCACATCACAAACCTTTAAGGGATCCTCCTCACATGTCCTGTCCTCACATCACACACATCCAGTGGAACCTCCTCATAGCATCAGTACCCACGTCACACACATCCAATGGAGCCTCCTCACAGCATCTGTACCTGCTTCACACACCTTCAAGGGACCTTTTTCACAGGCTCTGCCCCTAAATCACACACCTCCAATGGAATATCCTCAGATCACTAGTACCCACATTACACACCTCCATTGGAATCTCTTTATGGAACCACTATCCACATCACACACATCCAGTGGAACATCCTCACAGAACCAGTACCCACATCATACACCTCCCAAGACTCTCCTCGAGCACCAGTATTGACATCACAGACCTTCAAGGGACCCTCTTCACACATCCTGTCCTCACATCACACACCACCAACTGAACCTCCTCATTTCACTTGTGTCCGCTTCACACACATCCAAATGAGCATTTTCACATCTCCTATCCTCACATCACACTCCTCTCATGGAACCTCCTCAAAGCACTAGTACCCACATCATACACCTCCCTTGGAGCCTCCAGACAGCATCAGTACTCACATCACTAGTAGTCACATCACCCATCGCCAATCGAATCTCCTGATACTACTAGTACCCACATCACACATCTCAAATGGTAACTCCTATAGTACCAGTACCCACATCACACCCTTTCAAGAGCCTCTCTTCCCACATCCTGTCCTCACATCACACAAGCCCAATCGACCATCCTCATAGCACCAGTATCCACACCACACATATCCAATATGACCCCCTCACAACACCAGTATACACATCAAACACCTTCAAGGGAACCTCCTCACATGTCCTGTACTCACATCACACACTTCCAATGGAATCTCCTCATAGCACAAGTACGTACATCACACACCTTCAAGGGGCCCTCTTCATACATCCTGTCCTCACATCACATATGTCCAGTGGAACCTTCTCATAGCTCCAGTACCCACATCACACACCTCCAATGGAACCTTCTCACAGTGCCAGTACGCAGATCACACACCTCAAATTGAACCTTCTCACAGTACCAGTACCCACATCACACACCACCAATGGAACCTCCTCATGGCACCAGTACCCATATCACACACGTTCAATGGAATCTCCTCCTAGCACCAGTACCCACATTATAAACCTTCAAAGGTGCCTCCTCACAGCATCAGTACCCACATAACTAGTACTCACATTACCTATCCCCAATGGAATCTCCGGTACTATGAGTATCCACATCACACACTTCCAATGGAACCTTCTCACAGTACCAGTACCCACATCACACACCTCCAATGATATCTTCTCACAGTGCCAGTACCCACATCACACATGTCCAATGGAACCTCGTCATGGCACCAGTACCCATATCGCACATGTCCAATGGAACCCCCTCCTAGCGCTAGTACCCACATCATAAACCTCTGAAGGATCCTCCTCATAGCATCAGCATCACTCGTACTCACTTCACCGATCCCCAAAGGAATCTCTGATACTACCAGTACCCACATGACACACCTCCAATGTAACCTTCTCACAGTACCAGTACCTAAATCACGCACCTTCAAGAGGCCTTCTGCACACATCCAGTCCTCACATCACACAAGCCCAGTGGAACCTCCTCATATCATTGGTATCCACATCACACTCCTTCAATGGACCCTCCTCACACATACTGTTCTCACATCACAGAACTCCAATGGAACCTCCTCATAGCTCCAGTATAAACATCACACACCTCCAATGAAACCTCCTCCTAGCACCAGTACCCATATCACACACGTCCAATGGGACCTCCTCATAGCACCAGTACTCACACTACACACCTCCAATGGGGCCTCCTCATAGCACCAGTACCCACACTTCACATCTCCAGTGGAGACTCCTCTTAGCACCAGTACCCACATCACACACGGCCAATGGAACCTCTTCACTGCACCAGTACCCACATCACCAACCTACAAGGCACCGTCCTCATACATCCTGTCCTCATGTCACATAGGTCCAGTTGAACCTCCTCATAGCACTGGTACTCCACATCACACACCTCTTATAGAACCTTTTCACACCTTCTGTCCTCACATCACACTCCTCCAGCCGGGTCTTCTAACACCACCCATCATTGGCTGTATTCACCTATGAAGTGATGCTGTTGTGTGCAAGACTGTGTTCTATGCTTATCTTTTAGGAGTGGGACAGCTGCGGCCTGTGGGTGTATCTTGTGGGCTTGAGGTGATCAGGTATATGGGAGAGCCAGAAATACTGAGAACATCGGAGTCCTGGAAGCAAATGTCTGAGCCCCCTTTTCCTCACATTTCAATTGGTTCATGTTTAACACATGACTCAAGAAGAGACACTGGGCGGGCCAGAGCTGTGACTACTGATGCCAATCTTTCCTATAAGACCAATGAGTCTCAGAGATGGGGGCCCTTGATAGGGAGGACTCTGAGAGCCATACCTCAGGATAACATAACAGTACATAAAATGGCACAAGGTGAAATTGCATAAGATGTAACATAAGATAAGACTATACAATAGGATAAGATGCCATAAGATAATATTATTTCAGGCACTCTGAGAGATTTCTTCCATTGCACTAGATATTAATTGAGGAATAAGAATTAATTTCCCACCACCCATCAGCACAGGAAGTGACATCACTGACTTTCTCATCATCCATATGGACAGGAAGTGACATTGCTGACCAAAATCATCTTTAAGAGAAGAAGCCAAGAAAGAGGATTTAATTTCCCATCACCCATCAGCACAGGAAATTACATCATGGCATGCTGTACTCCACCCCCTCCCTTAACCAGGCTGCAACATGAAATAGTGGGTGTGCTACTGGTGTGCTAAAGCCAAGCCCATCTGCACCCGTCTTATCCTGTGCCGCACCCAGCACCAGTAATCTTGGTGTGATCACCTCCCACCGATACTCTGCGGCACTCCTTAGGTCAATAGACCGTGGACGCCATTCCCCCAATTGTTGCTGTGCTGCATCTCACACCCATCTTTACCCACTGCCAGTTCATCAGCAGCCACCCACATCCAACCCCCACACAAATAGTAATAACACCTTTAACACCCCCTCCCATCACACACATCACACAGGAACCAATAATGCCTACACTGCCACCAGACGCCAAACACCACAGCAAACCCTCATGGCAACACCCACTCACCTGCATACTTCTCAACACACAATCGCTCAGCAAACACACAACTGAAATATAGGACCTTCTGAGTAGCAATGCACCCGACATCCTCTTCAGCACACAGACCTACCTCAACCACTCATCGCCTCCTGACATTGTTACAGCAATCTCAGCGGGCTGCAAGATCACTCAACAGGACCACCTTCACAAGCCAGGAGGAAGGGTACTCACTAGCCATTAAATGTATAACATCCACTGAGAACGCCACCCCATTCATGGAACACCTACATTTCAAGCTGCAAATCTCTGAAATATCTGCCCTGATCCGAGCCCTTGTCTACCAACCACCCGAACCATGAGCCACCTTTACCAACCTCATTACTGACTTTGTCACTCTGCTCACCATCGACTCCAAGGCCTATATTCTCCTCTGTCACTTCAACTTTCATCTAAAAGACTGAATTGACCCCTGCTCCTCAGCACTCCTTGAAAGCTTGAGCAACATCTGACTCATCCAGCTCGTCACGTTACCCACACACATCGCATGACACATACTGGACCCAAACTTCACCACAACTGACAGCATCAAAAATAACTCCACCACACAACTCACTTGGACTGAACACTCCATCACCCAGTTCCAAATAATGACACCTCATGTCAACACCCCTATCACGTTCAGCACTCCAAGCCACAGCTGGCACAAAATTACAGAAGCAGACTGGCTCAGCATCCTCAGCAGTGCTCAGCCTAGCCCCACAGACAACCTCGACAAGGAAATCAACAACTATAATAAGTGGATCAACAACTGTTTGGACTCCCTTGCACCCATCAAACACAACAAGCATAGTAGATCAAACAAGCAGGCCAGATGGTACACAGAAGACCTCCGAGACACCGAGTGACAGTGTAAAGAGATAGAACTACCTACAAGGATGCATTCAAAAGCTATCACCAGCAAATTAGACACCAATAAAAAAACATTAGTGAATCGCATCAATGGAATCTCCTATGGCTGCCAGGAGCTTATTTCAATCGTCAAGGATTTCACCTCGTGCTCAACCATTGTCAACAACATTGCTGCAACCCAACTCATTGCATACACCACAGTATTCCTCCTCAGCATAAGTCCTCAATCACAAGGCCCATGTTTCCACATCTGATCCTTACACAGACATGACGCTCTCCCTCCTTCTTCACTCCACTCTATTCATACACCAGTGTGTATCACCACATCGGTACACCTCCATTCCCAAAGCAAATTCAACAATCACATTTGTGCTCAGACCACAACCTTCCAATCCATACACTTACAGGTTTATGTGTAATTGTTTAAAGCTAACCCTCTGCAATGATATGTTTGATCAACTGTTGATAATTGTGTAAAACCCAATAAAAATACTTTAAAAAAATTGCTGCCTCCCAACAACTCTGCGACAACCTAACCACCTTCTTTCACAGGAAAATTGACAGCAATGTCACACACCAACCCAATCCCAGAGAACTTGTTGTTAATCTACCCACCACCAACCAAGACAGCCACCTGAATGAACAAACAACTCTCACCAGAAACGACACAGTGGTACCCATGTGCACCATACACTCCTTGGCCCCAAAAGACCCATGCCCCCACCACATCTACCACCTGGCCACATCACCATTCAGCATCACCCTGACCCACATCATCAAGACCTCCATCACGTCCACCACTTTCCTGGATGAATGGAAAGCTATAGAAATCAATGCCCTCCTCAAGAAGCCTACAGCTGACCCAAATAAACTTAGCAACTTCCGACCCATCTCCCTGCTCCCCTATCCAGCAAAAGTGATTGAGAAGGCCATCAACAAGCAACTCACAACCCACCTCGAACTTCAGCGTGTTCTAGGCAGCACAAAATTAAGATTCAGAAAGAACAGCAGCAATGAAATAGCACTCATTGCGTCCACCTATGACATTCGAAACATCCTGGATCGAGGAGAAACAGCAGCCCTCACTTATCCTGCGCGGCCTATCTGCAGCCTTCGACACTGTCACCCACAATACTTTCATCAAAAGACTAAACAAGATTGGCATAAAAGGAGACACTCTCAAATGGATCTGTTCCTTTCTCATAGAAAGAACCTAAAGGGTCAGGCTGCCACCCTACACATCAGAGACCAAGAAACTGATACGTGGTGACCCACGGGGATCATCCCTCAGCCCCACTCTTTTCAACATTTATATGACACGGGCCATCAACATCATCAGATCACAAGACATCAACATCATCTCTTATGCGATGACACCCAACTCATCCTCTCTCTAATGAACAAGACAAACAACGGCAGAACTAGAACTGCATGACCATGGTAGGAGACTGAATGCAAACCAACTACCTGAAGCTCAACTCCGACAAGTCAGAAGTAGTGGTCTTCTGCAACTAGACCTCTCCATGGAATTCCATCTGGTGGCTGTTGGAGCTAGGACCAACACCCACACCCTCAGAACATGCAAGAAATCTAAGGATCATCCTAGATAACAAGCTCAACATGACAGCTCAAGTCAACACAGTGTGCACCTCCTACTTCCATGTTGTATGTATGCTGTGAAAGATTTTCAAATGGTTGCCACAGAACACCAGACGGATCGTCACACAAGCACTCATCATCAGGAGCTGGACTACGGCAACACTCATCATTTAGAACACAGCCGCAAGACTCTTGGTAGACACCATGTGTCACACCCACATCACACCGCACCTCAGGAAGCTTCACTGGCTCTCCATTCACAAGCACAACCAATTCAAACTTCTGAATTACATATACAAAGCCCTACACAACACAGGATGAGAATACCTGAACAGCCGCATACACTTTTACCAAACCACCAGACACCTATGCTCTGCCTCACTCTCCCTCGCACAACCTCCCCACATCCGCAAAAGCAAACCTGGAGGTCGCTCATTCTCCTACATCGCACCAAAGACATGGAATGACCTCCCTCAGCACATCAGGGCCTCCTTCTCACTTCTTAAGTTCTGCAAGAGGCTGAAGACCTGGCCCTTCGCAGAAGCGCCTTGGAACCAGACACCTACTCACTGAAGTACTGGGTTTTTCAGAACCCAGTGGTGCCAGGGAACACACCCTAAGACTTCGAGTCCTTCCTGTTTCAGACTACAGAAACACAGAGTCTTCTTGGTGAAGTCAAAGATCTTGTTTATTGGCTGCAGCCAGTAACAGGTATCCTAGAAGTACAACACGGTTTTTATTCTCAGGAGACTGCTCCCCTTGCAAAGCTAACCTTCTCTTTTATACAAAATATTATGCTTTAGGCAAACATTCCTTATTTTACAGTTGACCATTCACATATTTTCACTACAAAGAAATAGCAGGGTTATGATGACAAGCCATATTTCAGTTTGTCCAGCCCTCAATCAATTACCCGGCAAGGCTCAGTACTTTCATCAGATATCGACAGACCCCCAATATAAACAGGCACCTCCTCCTTGTAAAGCAAGTCATAAAGAAAGAAGCAGGGACAGGTGTGTGTAAGATTAGGCATGGTTTGTGTGTGATTAAAGGTTTTATGATGTGTTGTGCCTTGATACTAATCTCATTCGGCCACTGGGAAAGAAAACTGGCCGAACAGGTTTGGCTTCAGGCAGTGGAGTCAGCTTGCCCAGGTCACAGAGGAGTCAGCAAAGATGTACGTGTCCTTCAGACTCGTTTTCGGCATTAGTCATTGGCCTATGTGAGGGCAATCACAAAATGGCTGTTGTTTAAATGGAGCCTCAGAGTTTCAGGACGGAAACTCTGATATTCAGGTGATTTCGTCACCTGAAAATGAATACAATGCTTGTGCATACTATTCTAATCATTCTCGGTCTGCTGATACCAAAATCGTTGTGATACGACGATGTTTATAACACGGGTCCAGAATTTTTCAGTACCACATCACTTTACCCAAGTGCCTGGATACCCTCCCGGGTGATTAGTGCGCTATACAAACATGGTATCACATAATGTCCTTCTACATACTGTATAAATAAGCACTAAATCCCCCTTGTCCACCACTAGCCCCGTGGGACCCCTGCCATGCCCGTCCATCCCCCACACTAGCATGAATCCTTGCGCTTCCTTCACCTAAGGAAAGGCCTCTTACCATAACATTCCCCTTCAAACTTTGGCCTCCCCCCCACCGTGGAATTTGTACCGTGGAAATGCCGTGCAATTAATTATTGTGTTGTCAATATTATCAAACGACATATTTAAGAGTTTACATTTGTGGAGAAAAGATTTGGTTGCTCACATGTCACAAGGTTCCAATGTTGGCTCCACTTCAAAGTTACTTATCTTTAAATTGAGTTTGGCTTTCAGACCGAGGACCCCGCCCAGGATGAAGTCCCCTTCCCGGTAATTTCGGCCTGTAAGGGGGCTCCTGACAGTGCACCGGGGGTCGGCCGTGTGGCTGTTCACCTCTGGAAACCAGAGGAACGTGACGAACCGCAGCAGCAGTGAGCTGAGGCGAGGGACGGGCATGTTTGTGGTGGGACCAGGGTAGGGGCGGCTCTCGCTGACGGAGACTGGTGAGGTGCCCACAGATCTGCTGAGGTCCCAGCACTCTCGGGACATATTCGAGTGACACCAGTCGTAAGTGTAAAAGGTCATTTATTAGGACAGGATTGTAACAATAAACATCTTTAAACTTTAAACGCATACCCCAACTTTAACAGATCCCCTCCTTTTAACCTTTCCTGCTCATCTTTCTAGTTCAACCCCCCCCCTTTTCCGCTAAGCACTCCCCTTTTCTTTTCATGCCCTAGTTGTTTCTTGCATCCCCTCACGCTGTGATCCTTTTCCTGGTTATTTTTCTCCTGGAAGGGTGGCCAAGCCCGCACCTGACTCTCCACCCTCCCCTATCTACTGCTCCCATTCTTCTGTCTTACAACCTGCCCTAACTGACTTCCTTCAGACTCCCAACCTCCCAAAACGCGCCCGCAAAACTAAAACCCTAACTAACTCCTTACGAAACCTGCTGGGTGGGTGGGTGGCCAATCTTTCACCTAACTAGTTTTGGCACGGAAGAGGCAGAGCCCTCCCCCGCGCCACCTTTTATCCCCTGCCTACCCGTTTACCTAACATCCTGCCCTACTCCCCTATGTCACTTCCCCTCTGTCCCGAATATGCCCGCGGAGACTAGAGCGTGTCTCATCTCCGTGGGCCCCTCCATTTCCAAGCCCGGGTGTCACGTCGCTGGTGTGCGTAAAGCTGTGACCCGGGCAACGGCAGGAGGCAGAGGGTCTGTTTGTGACCCACTAACTGAGGTCAGCTACCGCCATGCGTAAAGGCGCACGCTGAGAACAGGTGGCCCTCAGGTGGCACAGCGAGCCGTGGCCCAGGCCTGCCTGGTGGTGGCCGAAGGCGGCACAGGACACAGTGAGCCGTGGCCCAGGTCTGCTTGGCGGTGACCTAAAGTGGCACAGGGATCAGGGGGCGTGCCACTGGGTTGCCTGGGAGTGTCTGGACGCAGAGGGTCAGCTTATGACCCACCAGCATACCTGGCTGACATCAGCTGCGTCCTGCGTAAGGGTCCACACTGAGAACAAGTGGCCCCTGGATGGCACAGTGCGCCGTGGCCCCAGGGCTCTCTGGTGGCGTCCGAAGGCGGTAGAGGAGACAGTGAGCCGTGCCCCAGGGCTGCCTGGAGGGGTCGAAGGTGTCAGAGGACACAGTGAGCCGTGCCCCAGGGCCGCCCGGCGGTGTCAAGAGTGGCAAATGGTCTAATTTATAGGAAGCTTTGGATAAAGACTTTGGCCAAGCATCTGCTGCCTTTTTGACAGCATTGGGCTTACACGTTGACTGAGGCAAAGAGGGGTCGCTTTGTGACTGTCCATTTTTAACTCTGCCCTCGGAGGGCAGGCTCCAGCCATCTCAGTGGAGGACACAGGTGTGCTGCAGGCCTGGGCTCATCATGTAAGTCCAACCCTGGAGGAGAGGCCCCCCAGTCATCAGCTGTGAACAGTGCAAAATATTTTCACCAGCACTGGCTCCAGGCCCGGGGGTGGGGGGCAGAGGATGAGACCCTGGGGGAAGTACATGGCGGGAAGGCCTGTGTACACCCCGTTTCATCACCCTCAGGGATTAGTGTGGAGGACGCAGGAGCCCCAGAACTGAGAAACAAGGGGGCATATTTGTACTCTGTTTGCGCCGGAATTGCCTCATTTTTTTTACGCAATTCCGACGCAAAACAAACTCCATATTTATACTTTGGCGTTAGACGCATCTAGCACCAAAGTCCATGGAGTTTGCGTCATTTTTTAGCGTGGACACCTACTTTGCGTTAATGATATGCAAGGTAGGCGTTCCCGTCTAAAAAATTGACTCCGAGGCATGTGCGCGTATTTACACTCCCGGGCAAAATTCACGCCCGGGAGTGGGCGGGTCAAAAAAAATGACGTGGAATAGGGGGGCCTGATTTGTGCCCCCCTACATGCCACTATGCCCAATGGCCATGCCCAGGGGACATAAGTCCCCTGGGCATGGCCATTGGGCAAGGGGGCATGACTCCTGTCTTTGCTAAGACAGGAGTCATTTCTATGGGGGTTGGCAGTCGAAAAAAATGGCGCAAATCGGGTTGAGGTGAAAAATTTGCCTCAGCCTGACTTGCCCCATTTTTTGGCGCCGAAGCTCCATATCCCCCTACGCCGGTGCTGCCTGGTGTACGTCGTTTTTTTTCACGCACACCAGGCAGCGCCGGCGGCTAACGGCGGCTAACGCCATTGAATAAATACGGCGCCCGCATGGTGCTTCAGAATGGCGTTAGCCGGCGCTAATTTTTTTGACGCAAAACTGCGTTAGCGCAGTTTTGCGTCAAAAAGTAGAAATATGGCCCAAGGTGTTTACCTGCTGCGCCTGTCTGTGCTGACGCACTTCCGCTCCAAAACCACGGCTCACTGCTCTGCGCTCCTCTTCAGAACGCTTCAAGCACAAAGGTGATGTCACTCGTTGAGTGATGTGTCGAGGCTGCTTAGGTTTGTGTCTTGTGAAGATGGATCTGTACTGCACCAGCACCAGCCCTTCGGTAATGCAGCATTAGATGCATCAGGGTGTGTCAGTCACTGAGCATACTGCAGACTTGATACCCGATGACCCTCAGTCACTGAGCACACTGCAGCCTTGCAACCCAAGACCCAGTCACTGAGCACACTGTATCCTTGTCACCTGATGACTCCATCAGTCACTGAGTACAATGCATCCTTGTCACCTGATGACCCTCAGTCACTGAGTACACTGCATCCTTGTAACTTGATGGCACTGAGTCACTGAGCACACTGCATCCTTGTAACCCACGGCCCTGTCAGTCACTGAGCACACTGCAGCCTTGTCACCCGATGACCCTCAGTCACTGAGCACACTGCATCCTTGTAACCTGATGACACTGAGTCACTGAGCACACTGCATCCTTGTAACCCACGCCCCTGTCAGTCACTGAGCACACTGCAGCCTTGTCACCCGATGACCCTCAGTCACTGAGCACACTGCATCCTTGTAACCTGATGACACTGAGTCACTGAGCACACTGCATCCTTGTAACCCAAGACCCTGTCAGTCACTGAGCACACTGCATCCTTGTCACCCTATGACCCTAGTCACTGAACACACTGCAGCCTTGTAAGCCTATGACCCTCAGTCACTGAGCACACTGCAGCCTTGACACCTGATGACACTCAGTCACTGAGCACACTGCAGCCTTGTCACCCAAGATCCTGTCAGTCACTGAGCACACAGCAGCCTTGTAACCCTATGACCCTCAGTCACTGAGCGTGCTGCAGCCTTGTCACCCTATGACCCGTAGTCACTGAGCACACTGCATCCTTGTAACCCCAGACCCTGTCAGTCACTGAGTACACTGCATCCTTGTCAACCTATGACCCTCAGTCACTGAGCACACTGCAGCTTTGACACCTGATGACACTTAGTCACTGAGCACACTGCAGCCTTGTCACCTGATGACCCTCAGTCACTGAGCACACTGCAGCCTTGTAACCCTATGACCATCAGTCACTGAGCACACTGCAGCCTTGACACCTGATGACAATCAGTCACTGAGCACACTGCAGCCTTGTCACCCAAGATCATGTCAGTCACTGAGCACACAGCAGCCTTGTAACCCTATGACCCTCAGTCACCGAGCACACTGCATCCTTGTCACCCTATGACTCTCAGTCACTGAGCACACTGCATCCTTGTAACCCAAGACTCTGTCAGGCACTGAGTACACTGCATCCTTGTCACCCTATGACCCTCAGCCACTTAGCACACTGCAGCCTTGTAACCCAAGACCCTGTCAGTCCCTGAGCACACTGCATGCGTGTCACCCTATGACTCTCAGTCACTGAGCACACTGCAGCCTTGCAACCCAAGACCCTGTCAGTCACTGAGCATTCAGCAGCCTTGACACCTGATGACACTCAGTCACTGAGCACACTGCAGCCTTGACACCTGATGACACTGAGTCACTGAGCACACTGCATCCTTGCATGAAGGCTACCTTGTTTCAGGGCTTTGGGCTAACAACTGAACAATACTGAATTACATTCAGGGAGACTAGAAAATCCCAGAGTCAGTCCTGGGAAGAATTTGTGGATTATTCAGTAAAAGGCTGGATGGCTGGTTAGGAGGCAACAAGGTACAATATTTTGATGGGCTTCACCATTTAACTCTGAAAAGCATCTTTTGAGTAATTGTGCAATGAGAAACTGCATCAGTTCTTGGTAGACCTAGGTCCACTTTTTTCATCTAGAGTTGTGGAAGAAGGCAGACCACTACGTCAAGACAAGGGTGACCATAACAACCACTGTTGGGGGAGACCAAAAGAAAGAGGCCAAAAAGAGCCCCCAGGGAAAGTATGGGAACCAAAATAAAAACAGAGTCTTCATCAGGCCCCCAAATACCTGTTAAGGAGGGTGGGCCCAAGACTCCTCACAGTCTAAGGGTGGTACAATGGTAGGAACTTTGATTCCAACAAGGCTTGGTGCCATGATTGCAAGAATAGAGGGCATTAAACGGGAGATCCTAGCTATAAAACAAGAAAAATGCCTCTAGTCCACCTGCAGTAAATGCAGATTCCCACCTGCAGATGGGATCACAGTTGTGGCCTGGCCATGTCAGTGAACCCACAGAGGCAACATTAGTCACTGAGGCTGGGGTAGATCTATCCTCTGCTGCCTGGCCCACTCATATACAAAAATACAGGCAGCACCCTTTGATTAATGGGACCAAGGTTGAAGCCTTGAGGGGCACAGGGCAAGCGTCACCATGGTTCCCCAGCACTGGTCCACTCAGATCAGTACCTGATAGGGAAAACATATCCAGTCACCAATGCTGACAATACCACAAAGATCCATCCCGCAGCAATGTTGTCTTTTGATTGGGGGGGAGCAGTTGGACAGAAGGAAGTGGATGTGTCCCCATCAATCCCTGTAGACTGTCTGCTTGGAAATGATTTGGATCAATCTCCCTGGGGTGAAGTAGAACTGAATACCCATGCACCAATGCTTGGGCTCCCAGCATGGGGTTGTGTCAAGACAAGGGCTCAGAGCGAACTCCAGAGTGAACCAGACGTATTAGATTGTGGAAGAAATGACTAACGCTCCAAAAGAAAAGGCAAGAAAATTGGGGGACCAGCTTCTGTACAGACCACAAGTCAGAGCTTCTCTTCCCAGTAAGAGGACTTGTCAACCTCAGAGGGAACTGAGCCTTCATAGCTTTGGCCTTACCGCACACTCATAGGACCAGGGAGACCCGCACAAAAAAAGCAGGTCCCACTCTTGAAAGCCTGAGGCAGCAAGCTGCTCAGGATGAAAAGTGTAGTTTCAGTGGTGCCCACAGGAGTTATTGGGAGAATGGGCTCCTGTTTACTGAGGCCTGAGACCTCTAGCCTGGTGCAACCAGGAGGGCGGAGGAGTCCCAACGATACAGAGAGTTCCCTCTCTCTCTAGCCCATGACATTCCCCTAGCTGGGTTTCTGAGCCAAAAAAAAACCTGGAGCAGGCTAGTTATTCACTTTTACTGGCTTGGAATGAGCCAGAAGGTGAAGGACTTTTGTTAGTCCTGTGTCACCTTCCAAGCCAGTGGCAAGGTTGGAGGCCTCATGAAGGTCCCATTAATCCCACTACCTGTGGTTGAGGTGCCCTTTGAAAGTGTAGGAGTTGATATTGTTGGCACATTTGACGTCAAACAGCTTCAGGAAACAGGTACATTTTAGTGAAGTGGATCCTGCCACTAGGTACCCTGAGGCTATTTCCCTTAGGAACATCACTGCTCCTGCAGTGGCCAAGTGTCAGGAATGATTCACGCTTAAACACATTACTAAAGGGCTAATAGTTGGATTATGCAATAATAATCAGAACCTGAACTTGGATTTACATTTGAAATCTTTTTCACCTAACACTACTGTACCTGCACTTATTTTTTTTATTTTGTTTAGTTCTTAGGCCTCACGTTCGCTAAAACAACCCTATTGGTTGAACTGGTTTCACAAATAAGCCACTTTTTGCATAGAAGATGATGCAGTTTCAAAGTTGTACGTGCACTGGGCCCCTGCTAAACAGGTTCCCAGGGCCAGATTTTTCCCCCCAAAACGATACTGTGTATTGGCACGTCAGACACCGCTGTAAGCCCCTAGTTGATGGAACCCCTGGTACCCAAGGCATGGGTACTGAAGAGGGCCCCCAAAAGCTGGAGCAGCGATTGTGCCAATCTGAGAGGCCCCACACTGGCCTCATGTAGACTGATATTGTAAGTGCATGACAAGGGATATTTAAAAGTTGCAAACTCCACATGGCACTCACCAAGAGTGCACTGTCCACTAACACTGAATGAACCATAGGTAAGTCACCCCTCTGGCAGGCCTTACAGCCCCAAGGCAGGGTGCCCTATAATGCATGTGAGGGCATATGTTTGCATGACCAAATATGCACCTGCTGTGTCTTTGCAAAACCTTAGGACATAGTAAGTGTATAGGGAAGCCATAGCAAATACATGTGCCGGACACCGGTCTTTGTGAGTTCCCGAGCTACAGGATGGCTACTCTGAATACTGGTTTGTTTGATATCAAACAACTCAGAATAATACATTCACACTGATGCCAGTGTTGGATTTCTAATAACATGTACTCAGAGGGCACCTTAGAGGTGCCCCTTGCAAAACCTAAGAGCCCTGGCATGGTTGCTGACTGGTTTTTACCAGCCTGCCACTATCAGACACAGATCAGGGCTTCAGGGGTGGGAGTGTCTACTCTCAGGAGCCAGAACACAAAGACTTTTTTTGGGTGGAAGTGTTACACCTCCTTTCCAGTCAGGCACTCCGGGCCAGTAGTCCGCCTCAAAGGCTTTACCACCTTTGAAATCTGATCTCTAACTCTGCTGCTAGTAGCAGATGGCCACCAAATGCCCCCCACCCCTTGAGTGGGAAAACCATCGGGAAAATGTAATCAGTGTAGGAGGAGTGACCCGCTCAGCCTGCACCATCCCCCAGGGGTGGCAGGCAAGGAGACCACTAAATTCCATTTTCCTCCATCTTGGATGGCAGTAAAATAACCAATCAGGGCTAGGGTTGTGACCTCTTCCCACAGGAAGTGGTCACATAGTGGGTGTAGCCACACTAAGGTAAGTTGCCCATTGACCACTACCAAGTACTCCCCTTAATGCCCACTAAATGCAGTATTTAGCGTTAATTTTGCAACCTTTGCAGAGAGCCCTTAGTTGGGGGTAACTCAATACCATCCAAGGGACTAGGTTGAGCTCCTGAGCCTCGTTCTCGCTATCAGACATTTTAAGTTGGGACCTTTTCAACATTTTTGGAAAATGTTTGCAAACTTTTAAAAACATGTGCAAACTTTTGGAAACTGTTTCTAAGGCTTAACTATAGAAAAAGACTGTTTCAAAAAAACATTCTAATCACTTGTTTTAGGGACCTACCAAGGGCCCTAGCAATTAATAAAAGATTTTTGGAGTTATTTGTGTGCTCACTTAGTGACAAAGTGGTATTAGCAAATGCAAAGTTTTGTATCCCACTGCTGCTATGTAGGAGGCTGGCTCTCTATATAGTGTACAAAAAGGATATGCACTGTGTTGAGAGTCCAAGCAACCCCACTTTGGTATCCACAGTACAAATTACACCACCTAATGCTCTAATGTTTGTGGTAGCTTGGTCGAGCAGTTAGGCCAATCTTGTAGAAGTGCTAAGCATTTGTTGTTTTACTCACAATAGCAATAAATGTGGACACCCACTCAAAAGTATAACTTGAAACCAATTTCAAAAAATACTTTGAATTTTTATAAAATTTTAAAGACACAGATCATCAAAATTGGGAAAGTACTTTTTAAGTTATGATTTTTCAAAGTTTATCAAAAATAGTCTTTTTTTGTGTGTAATTACGCACCATGGGAATCAAGGGGAGAAAACTTGAAAAATGCATAGAAAATTAGGCAATGCTTTCACAAATGCCACCTTCTGTTTTTAGGTTGAGGTCGTCGAGGTGTCCTGTGGGCCAGTTGGAGAAGATCAGGTGGTTCCCGGTTTAAATGGGAGCAGAGGCTGAAAGTTTTAGAGTTGGTGCAGGACAACAGAGGGGAACCACTTGGAAATGCAATGCACAGGTGGACTTAAAGGTAAGTCTGGTAGGTCCCCTTGGAGTGTAGAGGTTGCAAGGGGTTGGGGACCTCTAGAGCACAGCTTGTTCTCTGATGCAGGGGCCGGGGGGCTGGGTGCAGAGCAGATAGGTCTAAGAGCCGTGGGTAAAGGAGCCTTTGGAACCAGGGGGTAGGTCACTTGGAGGGTAGATTTTAGGTAAGCAGTGCCACTCTGGAGGGTGGTTCTTGGATGTCCTGACATGTACTTGCTTCTGGTCCTTAGAGACTCTGGAGTGAACTTTTCTTCTGGGTTTCCGACATTGGGGATCCAGTACCATGGGCTATAGCACATCTCAGCCACTGGATGTTACAGTATTACCACACTTGACACACTGACAGGGTTTGTCCTCTGGGTCTGTAGGAAGGAATTTGGTCATGCTGCTGTGTAAGGTTCTTTGGTCAGCGGCTGGTCAGTGAACTGGACTTCACTGTTTTTTTGTCTGCAGTGTGCAGGGAGTGATGCCTTCACTCAGAGAGAGGTTCTTGGTGATTTCCAGTAGGCTGGAGGATCTCTGATTTTTTTTAGAGTTCGTCCATTGTCCAGTTGCACAGAGCTGCAGGGCTCTAATTTACTGCCAACTCTTCAAACCAGGAAGTGTTGGCAAACATCTTGGGACTCGGCTTCAGCCGAGTCCCAGAAGAAAATGTAAAAACAAATGAAAAGGGACCAGGGTAGGGACACCCTGACCCCTTTGCTCTGGTGCTGGGGCCCCAGAGGGGCCCCTCCCACCCCGAGCTAAAAAGCATTTGTTAAAAAAGGTTCACCGTGCAGTAACTATAACTTGCGCCCTCTCCATGCACTGCTAATTACCCCAAAAGTTACAGCACTCATGAAATCTTTGATAACGTCATTGATAAAATCAATGTGATATTTGTGGTAAAGTTTTTGATGAAAACACTGTGTATAGGGGGGGGGAGTTATAATTACCTTAGGTCATGAGTTATAGTTGCTAGAGATAACGCTAACTATAAAAGGTGAATTTCAATGGTTTTATACATTTACAATGTGAGCCTAATTATAATGTCCCTGTAACCTTTGTTTTTTTAAGTGAATTTCTATGTTTTTTTCAATTCTATTTCCTTACTATAACATCCCTGTAACCTTTGTTTTTTTCAGTGAATGAACAATATATGACAGCTCTTCAGGATCTTCTCGTAAGATCTCTATAATTCTTGCCGCAAAAAGCCTTCAGCTCTTCTAATAATCCATGGGCAATCTCATAGAGGCGTCTTGAAAACTGGTGAAGGAAAAAACAGTTATAAAATTAATTCAAGCTCTATATTTTGGCTTTAGAAACCATTGGGTATATCTAAAGTTGTTTTGATATTTTTACTTGCTGGATTCGTCATTAGTCCAATAATATGAGCGTTTTGCATAGCATGTGCTCATGTATGTGCATTTAAATGTCCATAATTTAAAACTATTTGATATAAATTATCAGGCACAAATACCAGAAAAACAGGGTTGCTCGATGTGGATTTACAATGCCTTGATATTGTAGCCGATCTGAAATAGCTTTTGTAGTGTTCTTAGCCTCTGGCTTTAAAGGATATCGAGCCTGCAAGGGAGGGTCACTCTTATAGGGATTTACATGTGGGATGCATACTTTGCCCTACCCTGCTTGGTTTCTATACAATGCTGGAGCCTGCTTTTAAAGCCATTTGCATGGAAATTGTTCCCTCAGTTCTTTGAGTACTAAAGAGGAAAATGTTTGCATTATTACCTCCTCACCTTGGGGTGCATCCCATACAAAAGCCAGAGACCATTCTTCGTCTGAAAGAATTTCATAAGCATCCAACAAATCAGGCCAAGGTATGGCCCCCTGAATCTATTCTACACCATGAACCCTATTCAGAGGATTTACATGCCCAGTGTTTCAACCTCTATGTATGCCTTAGTTGGAGTCACCAGCAGAAATTCTGCCGAAGTATCATCACTTCTAATGGCCGGTCCAGAAGCAATACCCTCCAAGTCCTGTCAACCTCAACGTCATTTTCTGATTAACGTTCTTGCTTGATATACTTTTCTTTTCTGTGATACCCAGTCAGTCCACTTCCTTAAGCAGTTTTACTGCCCCAGAGTCCTGCATAGAACAGGACACATGGTTAATAGAATAATGATATGGATCAGACTTCTTATCCGTGCCACAGCCCCACATTTTATGCCCACTTCTTCTTGACTCATATGAGGAGGGAGAGCCAGTACTTGGTTTTTGTTTTGCTTTCTCCTTTATAGTCTCCGCTGCAAACCGCTGGTGCATTTCCAGAACTGCAGCTTCTCTGCGAATGTTACTCAGGGCTATTGAGGAGACCTCCTTGAAATTGCTTATCAATTTCATCCCCAAATTCAAAGCATGTTCAAGACCATGCTCATTCTGTACGTAGTTTAATACCTCCAGTAATGCCACAAAGGAGGGTGTACCATGCGTAGTAGCATAAATTCTTGCAAAAACCATTCCAAAAGTGGTGACCCCTTCTAACAGAGGTTCCATCTGAAAGGGAAGACGCATGGTCAGGATTCTATGCCTGTATTGGGGTGTTGTGTGAGGACAGACCAGGGGCGGCTGGTGTTTAAGGGCTAAGGGGCTGCGCCCCTAGCCTTTTCTGGCCTCTCTAGTGAAGCATATGTTTAATTACATGATGAAAGTAAAACATTTTCTGCACAACATTTTCGGAGCGAAAGTTGTGCACTTTGAAAAGTCCCACTGCGCCTGCATCAGTATGTGGCTGAAAGCTGCACAGTAGGGCTGACAGGGCTTCCCACGCAAAGCCCTTACGTTTTCTCAGAACGCAGTGACGTCCCTGGCTTATCTCCTCCTCCACCAGAAGCTCTGGTAGAAAACAGCCTGGAGTGTTTTTTGTTCAGCCGGGGTTTCTGAAAACTCTGATATTATTATCCACCCTTTCCTATTTACTCAAATGGTGGGGTGTGATCAGAAGGGTCTACGTACCAGAGGTCACATTTTATTAAAAGAATGTGGCATTGCACAAAGAAAATCCCCTTTTCCTGCATTACAGGAATAAATACAATAAATAACTCCATCCAGGGCTCTCTGGGAGACAGGAGTGTGACCTGAAGACCTCAAGTCATGAATATGCCAAAGACAACCCTGCACACAAGTAAGTTAGAGCTCTATCTTTTTCACAGACAATAAGAAAAGAATCTGTTCTCTCAGCTCTCCTCTCCTTTCACTGCCTCTGTAGGTGATTTGTCTCTCAAAGGCAGTAATGGTTCCAGTAATTTATCATGGGTAGTTATGCTCGTTTTATTTCTTCTGCAGACTAATGACGTGATATGTCATATTAAACATGTAATCTGCAGGTCAAATAAACGTGTACCTTTTATCACTGAAACTGCTGGATACGGGATGGTGGGGCAATGTGTGTTTGTTTGAATAAGTGTTTGCAGGGCTTGACTGAGTGGCTGAGAAAATGTCTGTGTATAAGAGTTGTGTGAATGGCAGTGGATGACAATGTGGATGAGTAAATGGGTAGGTGACCAAAGGCAGTGGGTGAGTAGGTGAAGGGAAATACGTGAGTAGTGAGGCTCTCTCACAAGGTGCAGTTCTGTCTTGTATTTGTGCCCCACCACTGCTTTCAGTCACCAGCCACCACTGGGACAGACTACTTCCAACTGATTGGTCTTGCGAGAACTTCAGAATGGGATTTCATCTTGTTTTGTTGGTACTGTGTCCTTGACAGCATTAATAGTCTGTGTACTGACTGCCTGTACTGCAGCAGACACGTCTTGCAGGAGTCCATGAGTAATTGCTCCTGTACCAGTTGATTGTGAGACATGCTATAAGAGTCACCTGTAAACAGACACAGTCTGGCTCTGTAGCCATATGACATCTGAAGGTGTCAGATTTGTGACATCAGGATATGGTGTATACCCTGCCAATAAGGAATGTGTAGCTCTATAATTACTTAAAGGAGGGATTCTAATGTTCTACACTACATGGAGTAACTGACCACCAAAGCATGCCTGGGGTTTGTGATATCCTAAAGGGGCTTCTAATTTGCAATAATGTACATATTTGGCTGGTGTTGAAGCATGTGTGTGTATAAGTTCCCATAATCGGTATCTACAGCATCAGACTCCACCCATGAGTAAAATATTTCAAAAGGATATGCCACACTTGCATTTATGACACATTATACTTTGTCCCGTATCAGGGACACCCCTGGCAGTGGGATATTGTGTGGCTGGTGCCATGTAGCTGGTGCCTATTGTTTGCACCTATTGAAATAGGAGCTTGCACCAATTTCAATTAACAGACCAGAAATACAGAACATTAAAAACAAAAATCAAACACGGGGGACAGCCTTTTCTAAATCAGGTGCCTGGCAAACCTACAGCAAATAGCATATACCTTACTGAGCAGAAGGAGGTACCCAATCTACAAAGGACATCCTCACAAATGTAATATTTGTGTTCTTCAGTGTGTCATCCAAACCCTCTTTCATTAACCCCCTAACTGCTAGGAGTTTCTTGACATTTCTTCCCTGGTGCTAAGCCTTTTTTTTTTAAGACAATTCGAGTAGCTAGTTCTTAAAACTTTATAGTGATTTTTCCAAAAAAAGGTATCTATGCCAATTTTGTCTACTTTTTTGCCAACATCCTTGGAATTCTAATGGTTCCCAGGGTTTGTAGATTTTACTGGAGAAACAAAGAGAATAGTGAAAATATAAAATAAAAAGTGCTGTGCAACAAAGAGTATTTTTATTTTCCAAGAATTACATCAACCAAAGGTTTGGTATGCTAGGATCTCCATCTCACCAGGTTTTAGAAACAATTAAAGATGTATCAAAAAACAAAATTATAACTGTTTTTTTTTCTAGAAGGTTGTCCAGTTTTCCTGATTTATTTGTAAATCGTGATGGGAACAGGTTTGAAACCCCTGAATGATCCCAGAGAGCTACACAGTTCTGAATTCAGCAAGGGGTCATGTGTGTGGACCCCCCCAAGCTTTTCCTAAAGAAACAAACTCTTGAATTAAAAAATAATGACAATGAGTGGGAAAAAACTACCATTTGTGGCAAAGTGTTCATCTGTAATTTTTTGTCACAGTGGCTGATTTAAAAAAAGCAATATTCTATAATGTCTGATAGACCCTTCCAGTAGCGGGGATAATTAGGGGTTGTAGATTCCCCAAAAATATATGATACCCAGAGCTAACAACTGAGCTGCACTTTACAATGATGTTTCACTGTGTACCGGGTACAAAGTAATACCTATGGTAAAATATAAACAATTAGAAATGGGTATGAAGGAAACCTAGGTATTTCTGAAATGTACACAAGATGCTGAGAGCATATTTATGAGCTCCTTTGCGTCGCTCTTACACCACGCATCGTTTTGCAAGAGTGACACAAATGTAAAATGAGCATTATGAAGCCGCGCAAGGCCACCTTGCACGACCCTGCGTGACTTCATAAATCACGAGTACTGTAGCGCAACACAAATCGCTGCGTTACGTTACTCTGAGCCATGGAGGCATTTCCATAGGTGTCGCATGGGCGTTCCCATGCAACATCCATGGATTTAACACATGCCCAGTTTTACTAGAACAGGTAAACCCGTTGAATGCGCCAAAAAGCTACGATTACCAGGAGAGACGTATCTTTATGTCTCCTAATTATTTCCTCTTTCTATATGTGCTGCATTCAGCAGCCCACATAGATGGAGGAATATGCCTCTCAGCATTGTTTTTGTGCAGGAAGGTGCAGGGAGGGGCCCCTTCCAGCACAAAAACAATCCTGCCTACATTACAGGCACCCTTGTAAGGGTGCTTGCCTTGGAGCTAGGCTGCCAAACACACACCAGTGCAAGGGTAAAGGGCAGGAATGCACCATATTGGATAAATATGGCACATTTCTGCCCTTTCCCTGTGATGCAGGGCAACGCAGCAGGGTCTATCAATCAATCAAGGCATTTGTAAAGCGCACTACTCAACCGTGAGGGTCTCAAGGCACTGGGGGGGCTGCTACTGCTTGAACAGCCAAGTCTTGAGGTGTCTCCTGAAGGTAGATAGGTCCTGTGTCTGTCGCAGGTGGGTGGGAAGAGTGTTCTACGTCTTGGCGCTGAGGTGGGAGAACGATCTGCCGCCGGTGGTTGTTCTGCAGATGCGTGGGATGGTGGCGAGGGCAAGGTCAGCAGGACGAAGCTGTTGATTACTATCTTACAGAAATTAATAATAGAAGCTAACTGTGCTTTCTATTAATCACATGTATTCATGTTAAACTGACACGTAACTCAAGCAGGCCAGTATCCAGGAAGGAATAGACATGAACGTCATAACAAAGGCAGAAGGCAAGATGGGCAGAGATGAATGGGTCAATGAGGAAGACCTGAAATAAGTGGGTGAGCGAGATAATAGTACAAAAGTGAGCCAATTGCTATATCATTTGGGGTTGGAGGTAAAGTGCTTGAGTAACCTTGTAAGTCAAAAGTGACTTGGTGTGAAATTTGTTAAACAATGTTTTACAATCTAACAAGGACCAGTACAAATTAGGACATATTGGTATGACTTTTTTGAAGAAGGTGCCAGCCCTGTCTGCTGTTTGTGGTGGCCTTGAGCTCCCAGTTTGCGAGCTGAGGCTCTGCTGCTGGAGTCTTCTCAGCAGCAGTACCTACTGAAAGAGCAACCAGCAGATGTGAAAATGGAGACTGAACCTGTCAGAGATCTCCTCCCCTCGTTGTGGCGTTGGCCACCTCAGTGCGCATCTCCGGAAGCGGGGTTGTGGTCAGTGCCTGGCTAGCTCTGGAACCAGCCCTTCCTCTGCACCAAGGGATGCATGCCTGTTGGCCCTGGGAGAGGCACAAGCCAAAGCTGCCCTCACGGAATATTCTAGCAAACCACTTCCCAGAATTCCAGACTGGCATCTGCGCAGTGCGTGCCACGATGCCCAGCAACATTTAGAGGTATATTTACAAGCCCCTAGCACCACCCGAGTGCCACTTTTTGTAACGCTCCGTTGGCGCTGTGCCCTGCACCATATTTACAAGGAGGCGCAATGCCACTTTTGTGGCCTAAAGCCGCCTTTTAAATATGGGCCCCCCAACAGTTTTCTGCAGCAGAAGGGCGTACAATGGGTGTTACTGTGGGCGTACCCACGCAACACCCATGGCTTTCTGACGCTGCCCCAGATTTACAAGGAAATGTAAATCTGAGGTAAAGCCAAAAACTAATGCCACTCCAGCAGTGCCTTTAGAGTGGCACAACGAGGATAAATACTTTTATTTCTCCTTGTTTTTACTTTTTCTGTGTACCGCATTCTGCAACACACATAGAAAGAGCAAAAGACCATTAATGATTGTCTATGTGCAGAAGGTGTCCCTTCCTGCACATAAAGAATCATTAAATAATGATGATTTGCTACTTCTATGTGTGCAGCATACTGCAGCACAGAGAGGAGTAACATATTGCCATTATTGATTGTTTATGTGCGAAGAGGGACACCTTCCGGCACATAAACAATGATTCCCTGTAACTATGGTGCAGAGAGCCTGCGTTGGTGCTCGGCAGCTACATTTAGCACCAGCCCTAGGGGAAACACAGGGGGGCGCAGTATCTCTGCATTTCTGAAGTGACGCAGTCGGGTGCTGCCAATGTTTGCCCAGTGCCACGCTGCATCACTTCCTTGTAAATATTTCTTTGAGCGCAGTGTGCTGGCATGTGTGGTGCAGCTGTCGCTGACCAGTGGTAGGGCGCAAGCAGAGACTAGGACAGTAACAACTGTGGCACAGCCTCTCCCTCTCCCCATCAGCAATGCCACTGCCAGTTAGGTTGGAAGATTGCAAGATCAGCCCCCTGTTCATCTGGGTCTGCCCCTCAGGCCCCACCCTCCAAACACTGGTCACTCAGATGGAGACGGTGGAATAGCCACCCTCCTCCATCGGTTAACCCAGGGTCCACATACACACGTCTGCTAGCTGGAGTACCAAGAGGGCCACTATTAGTGGATTACCAAGTTACAAACATGTGCATGAAAGCAAAGGGTAACACAGATCAGCAGCATGGTTGTGTGCAGGATTTATACTGTATTCATTACATGTCAACAGTAAATAAACATTTCATGGAATCAGTTGTAGAAATCCTGTCTCATGATAGGAAACAACGAGCCACAAATAGCAGAGCTGCATCTATTTATTTATTGAGCTGCCCAGATGTTATAATTCATTCATGAAAAGAATGTGGTTTAAAGAGTGTGAATAGCTGACAGCACAACAGGGTGATGAACCGGATCTTCATTCCATGCCCGCTTCATGGTGCAGTAAAAACAAGCCACTTGGCTGCAAAGCCGCCTAATTATTCATTCACTTCAAGCGCCTTGGAGTCACTTCCGAAGCCTTCGCAGGGGAGGAGGGGTTTTCATAGGAATTCAGCAGGTGCAATGAGCAGGTCCCAAGGAGGCTGTTGTCACTTCAGCTCCTCTGTGAGAGCAGCAATAACAGGAAGCTTTATTTGGCACATAGCAGAAGCCCAAGGTTTCTTCCGAGGTGGGTGTGAGCACAAAGGATTCTTTTCTGTTTCAATGCATTTGGTTACTATAGGATATTCAGTGGACCCATGATCACCAAACTAACACTTGCCTTTTAAACTACATTCATGTGAACCATCCAATCAGAATTCTCCTATAATCTACATAGCAGCATTACGTTGAGTTAAAGATCATGCCAGCTTCATCCTCAGGTCTTCTGTGAATGTTTTGTCACCCACAGATCATGTTGAACAACAGAGATGCGTCTTCATGATGAGTTCGGTGCACGAGGTCCAGGATCAGAGATGCGTCTTCACGATGAGATTGGTGCACGAGGTCCAGGATCAGAGATGCGTCTTCACGATGAGATTGGTGCACGAGGTCCAGGATCAGAGATGCGTCTTCACGATGAGATTGGTGCACGAGGTCCAGGATCAGAGATGCGTCTTCACGATGAGTTCGGTGCACGAGGTCCAGGATCAGAGATGCGTCTTCATGATGAGTTCGGTGCACGAGGTCCAGGATCAGAGATGCGTCTTCACGATGAGATTGGTGCACGAGGTCCAGGATCAACTAGAAAGAAGAGGCAATGTAAACAGTTAGATCCCAAACATGTACTGGGACACTGTGATCTTTATGAATTTCAAAGACTTGCAGAAATGAGTGAGCAAAGACAATAGCACACGTTTTTACACCCAACCAATTGAGGATATTAAATATCTGAATTGTGAAAAAGAGCCAGGTGGGATTTGAGGAGGGTCTCAGACAGCTACTCACCAGGACTGGAACGATTTAATCAAGGTTGTCTTGCAGTAATACCAGGAGTATTACTTATTGTCCACAGGGTAACTTTCAGGTGACTTTTGCACTTAAAGACCCCTTCCTTCCTATGTAGAAAATCGATTTTCAAGCGCACTCTCCCTTCACTGCTGTTGGTAAATGTAAAGCAACGTCGTTCTACAAAAGGCACTCACTAAACCTAACACCTTCCATGCTCTTGACTCTGGCAGCTCACTTTAAATGGTCCCCAATCACCATCTGTGAGTTCTGTGGCCTCAGACTGGTGAAGAGAAACCAAGAGGTCTGGGGCTGTGGGCTGGTGCCGCAGCAGCATTAATTCTACCTTCTAGGGGCCTTGTGCCTTCAGCCAGTAACTCTCAATGAAGTATGTTTGGTCATCACTGTTTACTCGCAGACTCACCGGTCGTTCAAGCCCTCAGGTTTTAAATGAGAAGCAAACCTTGTGTACAAGGTGGGAAGTCATAGGAAGCCAACTGTGTTGTCATCGAACCATTCACTCGTTCGTGGGAATGGAAGGGCCAAGGAATGCTTTCAGTTTTAGCAAATTGTAGTCAAATGCCAGTGGGATTAAAGAGAAGTGGAAAGGAGGTGGAGATGTCTAAAGAGGTGTATTGTGTATCCAGGTGGTTAGCAAACTCCTATGGCGAGGAGACTTTGGCCCTCATTATGAGTGTGACAGTCTCAAGACCACCACACTCACAGTGGAGGTCCGACTGCCACATTATGGCCATGGTGTTTCCACCACGGTCAGACTGCCACCACCGCCACTTTTCACCTGCCCGATGGCCTGGTGGTGCTGGCAGTCCCAATCCGCCAGGGCAGCACTGCCAGCAGCACTACCCTGGGGATTACGACCCCCCCTCTCTGCCAGCGTTTACATGGCAGTTGCACTGCCATGTAAAGGCTGGCTGAGACAGAGTGCAGGGGGCCCCATGGGCGCCCCTGCACTGCCATGCACTTGGCATGGGCAGTACAGGGGCCCTGATGGCCACCCCCTGATGCACCCTACACACCGTAACATTGCAGCAGGCTCAATTATGAGCCAGTGTCAATGTTGTGGGCTGTTTCCCACCGGGCCCGCAGGAAGGGGACCGCACTGGTGGTAATCCAATGGCGGGAGCTTCGCGGATGGCCTTTTCTGTCAGCCAAACTCTTAATGACCCCCTTTATCTTACCCCTAAATCACCCAGACTCCAACCCCTACAATCTCCAGACCCCTTCTTCCACAGGGAACTGGAAGCCATGTTACATTGTGAACGCTTTTCAGAGTCTTGCATGGTGCGTGCTGCAGACAGGGTGTGGACCCTTGTTTGCAAAGTGCTGCAGAGGGATCAATGTAGCCTTTGTAGGTCCAGCTCATGAAAGGTTGAACACTCCTTGGGTAACCACTTGAGTGTTGTGTCAAAAAGTTGTGGATCCTGCAGGGAATGTGACAAAGAGGAGTGTGGTGGAATCAACTGTTGTTGCAGTAGAAGGTGTGATCCCTAGGATTGTGTGACAGGCTATACGGTATAAACCAGACTGACACGACGTAATCGTGGTAAGTACATAGAATGTTTATTCTGCCAATGTCTCTGGTCTCTTTATTAACAAGTCTCCCAAAATGGTACGTATTTCTAGATACGGTTCTTCTGTTTCACGCCTGGTCGTTCTTCGGCCCTTCTCGTATCAGGTCTTCGTCCCCTCGGTATGTGGTTGGCTCCCGGAAGAATACCGGTAAAAAAACAGAAACAAAACCCTAGGTTACGTCCTTGGATTCCGTGGGGTTTCCCGTGTCACCCAAACAGAGGGGAAAGGTGAAGGTATAGGAAAGAGTGCGCAACACCCGTGCACCGTGCACTAACCAACCGTGGAGCTATTCTTCTATTCAATAGTGCTCCCAGACCGGAGGAATTAGGTCTGCCCCCTCCCTAAACAGGGCTGTTCCTGTTTCCTTCCCTCCTCCTGCTGCCTCTCGTCCCTCCCAGCACCCTTCCCCGTATTTTCTCCCCTTTTTTCCTCTGTTCCTTTAAAAAGGAACCGTACCTTGTTAAGCCACGACCCTCCGGGGTCGTGGCTGGCTTGAGGGCTCCTCGTCAAGGTTGCTGTGGCAGGGGAAGGTGCCTCTTCGTCTCCGTTATCTTGTTCTGCTCTGGTGGATCCACAAGGAGTTTCCTCCTGTGTGCCGTCACGCGTCTTCTTCCTCTCGTCGCTCTGCTGGGCAGTCCTCTCCTTCTCGCCGCTGGACGCCGTCTCCGTTGGTCCCGTCCTTTTTTCTTCCGTCCGTGGCCGGAAAGCGTTGTGCGTTTCCCTGGAAACAGGGAAACGCCCCCAGGACGCCGCGATCGTTCCCCGGGAAACGGGGAGACGCGGAACTGACGTGTCGGTGCGCCCCGACACGTCAGCTGCTGTTCCATCTGTGGTGGGGAGCCCGGGCACCCCATCACAGATTGTGAAAAGGAATTGAGATCTCCATGGTTTGGGTCAGTGGAGATCAACATCCCCTGTGAACAAATGCAATATGACTGTTGTGAAGCAGAGGAGCAAATGGGGTAGACAAATGTAGGCAAAGGTATGCTATCTTTGCAATTCTGACTCTAAAACCTCAAGTTTTCAACATTTTTAGTGCCAACAGACCACTGAACAAACAGCACTGAACCAAGGTACATTTGTAAAGCTGTTTCAAACTTCTCATCCCAACAAGACATGTGGTTTGTAACCTCCTTCGGAGTCACAAACATAGAGAAGGTGCTTTGTGCCTTTCTAGAGTGCTCGCATGTTAACTGTTTCTGCAAAACAGTCATTTTGTGCAAAGTTAGGTTGAAATAATTACCTGTGAGCTACAAAAGCCATTTTTAATAAAGCAATGGCCCTCACCGGAGAGTAAAACTATTGTAGATAGCTTCTTAAGTGCTAACTGTATCTGACTTTCTAAACTTACATCCCTATGTATAGATAATAAGAAGATGGTTCTGAGGAGTGGATGGGGTGAGTTGATGGTTGCCTATTGGTGTGCAGTGGTGTAGATAGTGGAAGAGACGTAAAGAGGAAGGTGGGAGGTGTGATATATTGTTTTGTACCAGAGGGGAATTAATTGGTTTTGTGTTATGGAGTAAATGCATTTCATGTTTTCCTGAAGCTAAAAAATCCTGCATGAACCATTAAGAGTTGATACTCAAGGGTACTCAGTACCAACACTTCTTCTTGTCCAAGTAGTGGACCAGTGTAGGAAGGTAGCCTCTTTCTAGCCTTGTTACCTACACTTTTAGCCTGTTTGTGAGTATATGTCAGGGTGTTTTTACTGTCTCACTGGGATCCTGCTAGCCGGGGCCCCAGTGCTCATAGTGGAAACCCTATGTTGTCAGTGTGTTTGATATGTGTCACTGGGATCCTGCTAGCCAGGACCCCAGTGCTCATATGTTTGTGGCCTATATGTGTTCCCTGTGTGGTGCCTAACTGTATCACTGAGGCTCTGCTAACCAGAACCTCAGTGTTTATGCTCTCTCTGCTTTTAAAATTATCACTGCAGGCTAGTGACTATTTTTACCAATTCTGATTGGCACACCGTAACACCCTTATAATTTCCTAGTATATGGTACCTAGGTACCCAGGGTATTGGGGCTCCAGGAGATCCCTATGGGCTGCAGCATTTCTTTTGCCACCCATAGGGAGCTCAGACAATTCTTACACAGGACTGCCACTGCAGCCTGAGAGAAGTAACATCCACGTTATTTCACAGCCATTTTACACTGCACTTAAGTAACTTATAAGTCACCGATATGTCTAACCCTCACTTAGTGAAGGTTAGGTGCAAAGTTACTTAGTGTGAGGGCACCCTGGCACTAGCCAAGGTGCCCCCACATTGTTCAGGGCAAATTCCCCGGACTTTGTGAGTGCGGGTACACTATTACACACATGAACTACATATAGGTCAATACCTATATGGAGCGTCACAATGGTAACTCCGAACATGGCCATGTAACATGTCTAGGTTCATGGAATTGTCCCCCAATACCATTCTGGTGACACTTCCATGCATCCCCGGGGCTCCACCATAGAGCCTGGGTACTGCCAAACTAGCTCTCTGGGGTTTTCTCTGCAGCTACCGCTGCTGCCAACCCTCAGACAGGTTTCTGCCCCCCGGGGCCTGGGCAGCCCAGTCCCAGGAAGGCAGAACAAATAATTTCCTCTGAGAGAGGGTGTTACACCCTGTCTCTTTGGAAATAGGTGTGAAGGGCTGGGGAGGAGTAACCTCCCCCAGCCTCTGGAAATGCTTTGAAGGGCACAGATGGTGCCCTCCTTGCATAAGGCAGTCTACACCGGTTCAGGGATCCCCCTAGCCCTGCTCTGGTGCGAAACTGGACAAAGGAGTGGGGAGTGATCACTCCCCTGTCCGGCACCTCCCCAGGGGAGGATCCCAGAGCTCCTCCAGTGTGTCCCAGACCTCTGCCATCTTGAATGCAGAGGTGTGAGGGCACAATGGAGTCCTCTGAGTGGCCAGTGCCAGCAGGTGATGTCAGAGACCCCTCCTGATAGGTGCATACCTCTCTCTGTAGCCTTTCCTCCTCTGTGGGCTATTTAGGGTCTCTCCTGTGGGTTTCTCGTCAGATAACGAATGCAAGAGCTCACCAGAGATCCTCTGCACTTCCCTCTTCGACTTCTGCCAAGGATCGACCGCTGACTGCTCCAGGACGCTTGCAAAACCGCAACAAAGTAGGAAGAAGACGTCCAGCAACATTGTAGTGCCTAATTCTGCCGGCTTTCTGGACTGTTTCCTGGTGGTGTATGCTCTAAGGGCTGTCTGCCTTCACCCTGCACTAGAAGCCAAGAAGAAATCTCCTGTGTGTCGACTGAATCTTCCCCCTGCTAACGCAGGCACCAAACTTCTGCGTCACCGGTCCTCTGGGTCCTCTCTCATCTCAATGAGCGTGGTCCCTGGAACACAGGAGCTGGATCCAAGTGACCCCAACAGTCCAGTGGTCCTTCTGTCCAAATTTGGTGGAGGTAGTCCTTGCCTCCCCACGCCAGACAGTAATCCTGTGCACCGCGTGATCTTCAGCTGCTCGGGCTTCTGTGCACTTTTGCAAGGATTCCAGCGTGCACAGCCTAGGTCCCAAGCACTCCATCCTGCATTGCTCAACTCGTTGAGTTGACCACCTCCTTTGTGGGATGCTCTTGTTGTGCTGAGACGACCGCCATGTTCAGCTTTCTTGTATGCCTGTTCAGGTGCTTCTGTAGGTGCTACCAGCTTCTGCATGGGCTCTCTCTGTTGGTGAGCGCCCCCTCTGTCTCCTCCCCCAAGTGGCGACCTCCTGGTCCTTCCTGGGGCCAGGCAGCACCCTTTATCTCCAACCGCGACCCTTGCAGCTAGCAAGGCTTGTTTGAAGTTTTTCTGTGTGGAAACAACTCTGCATCCTCCAGCACGCCGTGGGACATCTTCTGACCAAAGGAGAAGTTCCTGGCACCCTCCGTTGTTGCAGAATCTTTGGCTTCTTCCACCCAGAGGCAGCCCTTTTGTACTTTCACCCGGGGTTTAGTGGGCTCCTGCCACCCCTCGACACTTGCGTGACTCTTGGACTTGGTCCCCTTCCTTAGCAGGTCCTCAGGTCCAGGAATCTGTCTTCAGTGCTTTGCAGTCAGTTGTTGTCTTTGCAGAATTCCCTATCTCGACTTTACTGCCTTTCTGGGGTAGTAGGGTAACTTTTATCCTACTTTTCAGGGTCTTGGGGTGGGTTATCTTGGACACCCTTAGTGTTTTCTTACACTCCCGGCGACCCTCTACACACTACACTAGGCCTGGGGTCCATTTGTGGTTCGCATTCAACTTTTGGAGTATATGGTTTGTGTTGCCCCTAGGCCTAGTGTCTCCTATTGCATTCTATTGTATTCTACAGTGTTTGCACTACTTTTCTAAGTGTTTTACTTACCTGAGTTTGGTCTGTGTGTATATTTTGTGTATTTTACTTGCCTCCTAAGGGAGTATATCCTCTGAGATACTTTTGGAATATTGTCACTAAAATAAAGTACCTTTATTTTTAGTAACTCTGAGTATTGTGATTCTTATGATATAGTGCTATATGATATAAGTGGTATAGTAGGAGCTTTGCATGTCTCCTAGTTCAGCCTAAGCTGCTCTGCTATAGCTACCTCTTTCAGCCTAAGCTGCTAGAAGACCTCTATTCTACTAATAAGGGATAACTGGACCTGGCACAAGGTGTAAGTACCATCAGGTACCCACTATAAACCAGGCCAGTCTCCTACAACCAGTACTCAAAGGGACAGACAGAATGGCTCCCTGCCTTCAGACGTGGAGGTGCTGCTGTTGCTGAAGTTGTCAGCGTGAAGCATATCTGTGAGCCACTATTATAGCTGAGCACCAGGGTAGCTTTGTGTTAAACTCTGCCTGATTATTCATCAACTTCCATTTGTGTTGTCTCAGTGCTGCTAGGGGATTGGGAGTGCCTGCTTTACATTGTGATTTCCATCACAGATGCCAGTCATCCCTACACTATTAATCTCACTGCATGTGGGAGGGAGGGCCTGCCATGCTCCATACAGGTGAAAATTGAGATCTGAGGTGAGGCAGTCAGCCCAGAGGTGGAAAAAGGACACTATTAGGCCCTTGGGAACTAGCAGCAGCTACAAAGTAATACAAATATCTTGTATGTCCATGTTTGTCTGCATGCATGTGCCTGTGTGTGTGTGTGTGTGGGTGTGCCCACTGAGAGTAATTCTTTGCAAATTGCAGGCATTCATGGCATGGTGCCTATGCTGAGTAAAGTGATGGAATTGGCATACTGGTGGTAATTGTTTTTGCAAATTATGGGTATTCATGGCATGATGGCTACCACTGGCAATTCTTGCCCTGGCATAGTTATCGTAAGGATTGCCATGGTTTTGGCATCTATGACATGCTCCTCATCGCTGGTAATGCTGTTGGTAATTCTTAGCAAACTGGGGGCCTCCTTAACATAATACCCATCCCATGGCAGAACAATTGTAATTCATGAAAACATCTTTTTCACTACTGGCAGACAATATGGGCAGGATACCCTCCCCTGGTAGTGTGCAGGTACCAACATACCATTAGCTATCCCTTTCGTACTGGGGCCGTCCATGGCATGACCCCACCCCTGCTATAAAGATGCCTTGGTATAGTAGGGATATCTCCTGGTCTTTTATAGGCTTCCATGCCATGGGAAGGCCCACCTATGATAAAATCCTCACCATACCATAATAGTCATAATTCTTGAAACAGTGTAGTCACCTGGGGCCTTTGGTGACCATACAAAGCAGAATATTTCAATATTTAGCCAAAGAACATGTGGGTAATTGATGAAAAATCCAGGAGTTGTTGAGACACTAAACATGCATTCCTCAAGAAGCTGAAGGCCTGGCTTTTAAATTAATCAACCTACCCTAGGCAGAGGTAGGTACACACACCAACTCAGCAACTGGATAGCCTTTACGCTTTACAAATACACATAACAACATAACATAAAATAACACAACAAAACATGCATTTAATAAAACCGAAAATATGGTTTAGGGGACAGAAATTGTATTTTTAATGAAAGAGATAAGATTTTGTTTGGGAAATGTATTTTTCTAAAATGAAAACCTTTTTTATTTGACAGCAAAATATTCGTCTTTCCATAATCTAACAGTCTAATGCTGGATACAAAATCATGGAATTGTCAAATATATATTTGAATCTTATAGTAATGTCCCTTATATCAACTCAAAAATATAATTTGACTATATTAATCTAACTACAAAAATATTGTGAGAGAAATATTGAACATGTCTGTGTTAATTTATTTTTGATGTTTAAAAAAGATTACTTTAATACTGTATTTAATTTTTTTGTATTGCACTATGTGTTTATTTAATTAGTTATATTATGGTAAGATGTATTTTTATATATTTTTAAATATTATGATAGTAATGTCCAATTTCTTCTGGTTGTTGAGTTTATTGGGGATTTCGTTTGTAGTGTTTTCAAATTATATATCAATTACTTTGGTATTTAATTGTTTACATGTTTAATCATTTTTAATTAGTCATTAAAATGTAATTTCTTATTGTGTGGTTCATTGCGGGCTTTGGTAGGAAGGATTTCGAATTATTTTTAACTAATGCTAAGTGATTATTATTCTAAATCTTTCTTTATTTGTCTGCATGTTTATTGAAGGTTTAAAATATTTAATACATTTAATTGTGAATTGTAAGGTACTAGGGGATTGGATGGGTAGTGTATGAGTAAAATATATGTAGACTGATAGTTGTTGATTAATGTTAATCATGTTGGTTTTTTAGTTTTACATTTTTACCTATATAAATGTTTGTAATTTATAAAAAGTATTGAGTATATGTTCTTGTAAACTATTATTTCATGTATGTTTCAAGGGTAGTGTTGTGTACAGGCCTTTAGTGGCTATTGCGAATTGTACACATTTTAATATTTGAGTTTTAAATCATTTTTATTGTTGTATGTTTTTTGCTAGGTGAGGTAAATGACGTAAATGAATTGGCTGTATTTTCATTTAAAATAGTTAAGTTATAATTAAATAAAGATTATAATATTGTATACCATATGCCATATTTAATTAGTTGTTTTTGTGTTTGTTTGTTAAGTTGGGTGTACTTCCGGAATACAGTTTATTTTATTTCCTATTAATGTATTTAATAAAATAAAAGATATTACTGTGGAATTCTGATACATTTTTATGATTTGTTTTAGGATGTATTGCATTTATTATTTTTAATATATTTAGTATGTTGTGTATTCGTTAATTATTTGTTTATATTTGTGAAAATGTTTTTCCTATGTATTTATTGATTTGTTTATTTATTGTGTAGACCCCGCTGGAAAGTGCTCTATTTAGCCCTAGTTTCCTGATCTTTCTAGAGGGAGGCCCCCTCCACCGGACCTCTCTTGGAGAAAGTCAGGGTTGCTCACTTCACTGACTGAACCTCAGGGCAGAGCCCTACCATTCTGAGAGGTCTCTACTACCACTGATGCACACATGACAATCATTGCCATTACCTGCCCCCTCCAAGCCAAGCTGAAGCCCCTATCATCAGGTCAGCACCTGAGCTCATGTTTTGCACTTTAAAGCACTGATGATTATTTACATCAGGCTTCATCAAGCTCGTGAGATTCCTCCTACAGGACATAAAGTGGCACCTTCTTATGTCGCCATCCCAGAGGGCAGAAGGCCATCGTGCAGGGATGAGAAGAACATGTTTTTGGCAGGAGCGACTTGTGTTAATGGGCAATGGGAAAATACATTTATCAAGATGTGGTGTTTTTGTCACAGTTTTCATCAACTTCTGGAGGACATGTACCGACTCTCCCTGTAACTGGATTAAACCTACTGCTGTTTCCGGGCAGTTCATGCTGTGTAAATCAGGGCTGTTCCACCTGCCGCTGCAGAGGTGGGCAGGGAATGTGAATGCACCGGTCACTCAGTCAACAGCCGTCGGTTGATTGTTAAACACAACTTCCCTCATCCTTCTGCTGAATGGACGAGCACACACACACATTCTCTCCCTCTTCTAGCGCTAGTGATGTTAGTAAAGGTAACTGTCTGCCCTTGTTTAGCTTTCAAGTGCCAAAATCTGTAAATTATGCCCAATTTCCAAGGGGTGATTCAGAGGAGGCAATATTTATCACTTCCAATAATTTCCGAGCACGCGGGTCCCTCGTTTCACCAGGTGCGATATTTATTGTATCAGATGCTGGGCCCCTGAATATGATGCGCAGCTGCCCCAGGGCCAGGGGCGGCTCTCCTTTGTGGGCACCACAGCTACACTACACCCTCCTTGTTTTGTGGTCTATTTTTATTCTATCGAGAGAGAATACTTACTCACTCTTGATATAACAAAAATAAAACGCAGATCGCTGCAGGGCCAGCAGCAAAGCGAGGCTGCTAGTGACATTGCCTGACTGCTGGAGCAGGTGCATGAATGTGCCTGCGCCGCTCCAGCACTGTGAGCATGCCTGCGTGACTGTGAGTGTGAGCTAAAGTAAGAGAGAGTCAGTGAAGGAGTGAGTGAGAATGAGTAACAGCAAGAGTCAGTATCTGTGACAATGAATGTAAGTGAGGGAGGGAGAATGACTGAGTGCGAGTGAGTGTTACTTTGCATGAGACTGAGAAGTCACAGTAAGGCTGAATAATTCAGAATGAGTATGAATGGACTGAGTAAGACAGAGTGGGTCAGAGTGAGAATGAGTGAGACTGTGTGAAATAGTGCGACTGAGTGAATCAGAGTGAGACTGTAAACTTAGTGCAAGGAGGTTTGAGCGAACCCCTGAAGAAGACGCCAGTTTTGCTCACTGGAATTGAAGCCAAGAACCAGCTCCACCGGTTAAGGGTCAGCAGGAGCATGGCAGTAGTCACTCTTACCCTTTAGTACTCCAAAGTGTAGGTGGCCATTTCAGGCACGAGTTCACAAGTGGATGAAAGGGGCTGTATGGGGGGACATCTGTGGGTCACTTTAATCAGCAATGAAGAAGGATGGATAATAGAGAAACAGGTGGATGAGGGGATGTTACTCCACAAACCCATATCAGCATCAGTGTGACAGAAGAGGATGTGAGTAGGGACGTGGACCAGGCCACAAGAGAAACCCACGCTGGTTGGTCACGTCATGCGGCCTTTCTGATCACTGTTCATCTTCTTCAATTCCTGTCCTCTGACCCCACCTGCACTTTCACTTTGTCTGGTCCTCACGATGCAGAACAGGTGAGGGGAAGCCTGTTCTCTGTGGTGGAGAAGATGCACCAAGGTCAACACACAGACGAAGCAAGGGATGCTGTGGGGGACAGAGGGGCTGCCCAGGTGCCACCTTTGAGAGAGTAGGGTACACCTGAGTTTACTTGTCATTGCCCATGGAGAGGTGATGACACTTACTGTGTATGGGGTGCACGCACGTCTTCACGCAGGAGCCAAGATGCACCAAGGTCAACACACAGACAAGGCAAGGGATGCTGTGGGGGACAGAGGGGCTGCCCAGGTGCCACCTTTGAGAGAGTAGGGTACACCTGAGTTTACTTGTCATTGCCTATGGAGAGGTGATGACACTTACTGTGTATGGGGTGCACGCACGTCTTCACGCAGGAGCCAAGATGCACCAAGGTCAACACACAGACAAGGCAAGGGATGCTGTGGGGGACAGAGGGGCTGCCCAGGTGCCACCTTTGAGAGAGTAGGGTACACCTGAGTTTACTTGTCATTGCCTATGGAGAGGTGATGACACTTACTGTGTATGGGGTGCACACACGTCTTCACGCAGGAGCCAAGATGCACCAAGGTCAACACACAGACAAGGCAAGGGATGCTGTGGGGGACAGAGGGGCTGCCCAGGTGGCACCTTTGAGAGAGTAGGGTACACCTGAGTTTACTTGTCATTGCCTATGGAGAGGTGATGACACTTACTGTGTATGGGGTGCACACACGTCTTCACGCAGGAGCCAAGATGCACCAAGGTCAACACACAGACAAGGCAAGGGATGCTGTGGGGGACAGAGGGGCTGCCCAGGTGGCACCTTTGAGAGAGTAGGGTACACCTGAGTTTACTTGTCATTGCCTATGGAGAGGTGATGACACTTACTGTGTATGGGGTGCACGCACGTCTTCACGCAGGAGCCAAGATGCACCAAGGTCAACACACAGACAAGGCAAGGGATGCTGTGGGGGACAGAGGGGCTGCCCAGGTGCCACCTTTGAGAGAGTAGGGTACACCTGAGTTTACTTGTCATTGCCTATGGAGAGGTGATGACACTTACTGTGTATGGGGTGCACACACGTCTTCACGCAGGAGCCAAGATGCACCAAGGTCAACACACAGACAAGGCAAGGGATGCTGTGGGGGACAGAGGGGCTGCCCAGGTGGCACCTTTGAGAGAGTAGGGTACACCTGAGTTTACTTGTCATTGCCTATGGAGAGGTGATGACACTTACTGTGTATGGGGTGCACACACGTCTTCACGCAGGAGCCAAGATGCACCAAGGTCAACACACAGACAAGGCAAGGGATGCTGTGGGGGACAGAGGGGCTGCCCAGGTGGCACCTTTGAGAGAGTAGGGTACACCTGAGTTTACTTGTCATTGCCTATGGAGAGGTGATGACACTTACTGTGTATGGGGTGCACGCACGTCTTCACGCAGGAGCCACAGCACTTCAGTGGGAAAGGACAGTCCTTGTCAGTCCTGCATGGTTTTGTGGCAGTCACCAGATCACATTTTTCATCCACTTCCGGAGGACATGTGCCGATTCTCCCTGTAATTGATAAAAGGAAGTGAGGCCTATGAATTCTCGTGGCACAGGTCATGTTCCTAGTGTCCCCCCATGACATAAGGTGGTGTCTAGGTGGCCTCCATGTTTATCACCTAGACACTGACTTCACCACAGTGACTGTTACTGTCACAAGATAGGGCCAGATTTACTGACATTTTGAGAAGGGGTTGCATCGCTTTTGTGGCACAGCCCTGACACAAAATCATTTTTGTTATTACCAAGCCATGCAAAGCCACTTTGAGTGATTTAGTAAATACAAAGTAACAAGGCCTGTTGTGCAGGCGCCTAGGTTGGCTCTAGGCAGCAAGCAGTGAATGAGCGCTAGCAGACAAGAGGAATGCAACATATCTTAGTAGCTATGGTTCATTTCTGCTGTCTCTCTTTTGCACAGTAACTTTGCTGGCTGCCGCTGTTTTCATGAATCGTAAGTAAATATGCCCCATGATATCACTACATTAGGATAGCACCGCGTGCACTTAGGTGCAGATTTACTTGATTCCGCGTCAGGGTTGCATCACTTTTGTGCCGCAGCCCGACGCGAAATCATTTTTGGCATTCACTAAGCCGCACAAATCCACTTTGGGTGGTTTCGCGTTGATGAATGAATACAAAGTAAGGCAGCGCGGTGCATAGAGCTGCCTTACGTTACTTTGCGTTGCGTAGCTCCTACATAGGTGGAGTATGGGCACTCCCAAGACCAAAATGTTCCGCCTACCTATCAGAGGGTCCTACTTGTGAGATGTTTCTCCTCAATACTTCCTCTTTGCACCATGTGTGCTGCATTCTGCAAACTTAGAAAGAGGAATATGCCTCTGTGTGTGTTGGGGCTAGGTGGCACAGAGTGCCCCAACACAGCAAGAGAGCAGGAATGCTCTATATCTTTGTAAATATGGCGCATTTCTGCTGTCTCACTGTCACCTTGCCGCGCCACACTGCGTGAATTAATAGTAATTGTGCCTCCTAACATGTTTTTTAACTTCTGTGCTCAGTCTCTGCTGACACCCCTGGCAACCTCAACAATTAGCTTTTTCAGGGCATATTTCTCTGTATATTCTACACTTAGGATTTTCTCTACAGCACCTTTGCCATCCCTGCAAGGATGTATCACTGCACACTTCTCTACAGTGTGGACTATGTTTACTCCATTAAAACGATATTCCGTGTGCTCTCTCTCCGGCCTGGACCATGTTGTTCTTCTGTATAGCGCTTTGACTCCCCTAGCGCTTGCTGCACCATCAGCAAGTGCTCATAAACAACGATGCAGTGGACTCTGCTTTGTCAGCTGACAGGTGGCTACGTGTGACGCACACACAAGCCACCTGAGTTGTGAGATTGTGAAACACGGCAGGGACGTGTGAGGCGCACACAAGGCACCTGAGATGGGAGATTGAACGAGTGAAGGGACGTGTGAGGCGCACACAAGGCACCTGAGATGGGAGATTGTGAGACGAGACATGGAAGTACGAGGTGCACACAAGGCACCTGAGATGGGAGATTGTGAGACGCTGCAGGGACGTGTGAGACGCACACAAGGCACCTGAGATGGGAGATTGTGAGACGCTGCAGGGACGTGTGAGACGCACACAAGGCACCTGAGATGGGAGATTGTGAGACGCTGCAGGGACGTGTGAGACGCACACAAGGCACCTGAGATGGGAGATTGTGAGACGCTGCAGGGACGTGTGAGACGCACACAAGGCACCTGAGATGCGAGATTGTGAGACGCTGCAGGAACGTTTGAGGTGCACACAAGGCACTTGAGATTGTGAGATGCCGCAGGGACGTGTGAGTTGCACACAAGGCACCTGAGATGGGAGATTGTGAGACGCTGCAGGGACGTGGGAGGCACACACAAGGCTCTTGTGTGAGAGATTCTGAGCACTCTCACGACTTTTTTAAGGGGCCCTTTAAAATAAAGCTTTATCAGCTGTCAATCATATCAAGAGCTTCCACTGTAAGCATTGCATTAAATTTAGTTTGCGTCATTCATGGTTATCTGAACTATTCTTGAGTCTGAATTTCTAGGAGCCATGTTGTGGTGATGTGGGGTTCAATATTCTTGGTGCCCACACACGGACAGGGCTCCTGTCTGTTTCAAAACTTGCAAATAACTTCCCAGCCCAGCTTGAACAGATAGCTAGAAACTCGCAGAGCTGCATGAAATAGAAAGGGCCGGAATGCGCAGTGTTTAACATTAAATTTATGCCTTTTCCTTTTTCTGGCGCCCATTTGGCTGCCTAGCACTAAGGCAGTTTTGGAAGGGTGCATACCTTACAGACAGGATTGTTTTTGTGCAGGAAGGGACTACGTCATGAACAATAACAATCCTCAGAGGCATTTGCCTCCGTTTGTGTGCTGCAGAATGTAGCGCACATAGAAAGAGGAAGTAACGAGGCAATATAAAGATATTTCTCCTTGTTATGCCGCACCTTGGGAGGTGTGGGATTTTGACGTATTCTCAGGTTTACCAGTAATGTATATGAACGCCCACGCTCCACCATGGAACTCCTCCCTGGGGCAGAGCAATGCAACACAGCGATCTGCCCTGCATTACTCCAGATTTATCAAGCCGCTCAGGGCCACATACGGTTGCCTTGTGTGGTTTGATAAATCTTACTTTAGTGTTGTGGTGCCCTTGTGCCCCACCTTGCATGGCGCACGGGTGATGCAACACTTTGATAAATACGCCCCCTGGCCTCCTGTGCTGTTACACCTTCTAACCCTAAGGAGTCCTCATGGAGCAAACAATTTAGTCCATTTCCTGACAATAAGACCAGTGAAAGCTGCTAGTTTCTGTACGCATTCTTTCCAAAATCCAAAGTTTGTGAAAGTACAACACCAAGGTAACAAAACTTTTTTTCTGCTCTGTTGTAACATAATTTAGAAAGCATTTTTATTTGATCACAAGATTTCACCCACACATTGCCTTTGTGTATGGCTTAGAGACATTCATTTTAAGGAAATGTCTTGCACAGTAACATTACCGCAGTCATTGCTCCTCTGCACAGCTGCAGGTGTGATGTGAACTAAGAACAGATCTTCAGCCCAGAAAATAACTGATCAGGACTTACCTCCCTGGCTTGGGTGATATTCTAAACCTGTCAACGCTTCTGGGGATAAGAGGATTAAAATGGAGCTGAAAACATGTTCGCTTCAGCCTAGTTTTAATTACAATTTTCCTAGGTAATCCCCTTTCTACACCCATCATCCATTTAATTGAGGTATTAGATTGAGGAGCATATTTATCAAACTTTCACTCAGCGCAGTGAGCCACCTTGCTGTGCTGCGTGAAAGGGAAGGAATGCACCGTATTTAACATGATATGGCACTGTCCTCTCCTCTCCTGACACAGGTGCCCTTTTGGCTGCCTAACACCAGCACAGGCACAATGGTGCAAGGGTACCTGCGTTGTAGGCAGGGATTTTTTTTTAGTGTAGGAAAGGGCACATTTCTATACAAATCCAATCCATGGAGACTTTTCCCTCTTGCTATGTGTCTGCAGAATGCAGAATGCACACTTTCTCCTTGTTGTGCCTCCCCTGGGAAAGAGTAGCAGTTTCATGCGTTCCTGGGTTTACCAGTGATGGTAAATTTGTGAAAGTGCCAAAATCCACCCATGCTCCACCCATGGATCTCTTTACAGGGACTGAGAAATGCAACACAATGATTTGAGCTGCCTTACTTTACTCTAGATTTATCACACTGTGCAGGGCCATGCAAGGTGGCAATTTATGGCTTGATCATCTGACTTCATGGTTGTGTCGCCCTTACGCCTCCACGCGTGGCAGAAGGACGACGTAACTCAATGATAAACATGCCCCCAGTTTCTATTACTAATGCAAGTAACCAAGAGTGGATGCCAGATATTTTATTTTTTCCACAATGCTAACCAGAGAAGAGTCAAACACAGATGTAGAGTCCGTGAAAGAAAAAGGCCAATTGATTTTTTTAACATATGGGCGCTCATTCCAACCCTGGCGGTCGGCGGAGAAGCGGCGGTAAGACCGCAAACAGACCGGCAGCAAAAAAAATGGAATTTTGACCACGGCAGTCACCGCCGCGATCGACCGCCACTTCACCACACCGACTGCCACGGCGGTAATGACCGCCGGGCTGGAGGTTGCGGTCTCCGGCCCGGCGGTCGTCACTAGACCGCCAACGGTATCAGGACCCTGCATACCGCCGCGGTTTCTGGCGGTTGGGAACCGCCATGAGAACCATGGCGGTAGGCACTATCGATACCAGGGAATTCCTTCCCTGGCACTGATAGGGGTCTCCCCCACCCCCCACTACCCCCCACGAGTCCTCCCCCCCCACCCTCCACCCCCCTGCCACCCCCCAGAGGTGGTACAAACCCCCTCCCCACCCCCACCCCAACATGCACATACACGCACCCCTACATGCACACACCCCCAACATGCACATATACACACCCCTACACACACACATACACAACGAGGACACATACCCGCACACATACATGCAGACATGCGCACCGGCCGAACTGCACACATTTCCCATAGACACAGCAGCACCCGCCGGCCGCATACACGCACTCACACACCCCCTCTACACACTCACACGCACACCCCCATGCACGCACACAACACACAACACCCCCCCACCCCCTCCCCTAACGGACGATCAACTTACCTTGTGCGTTGGTCCTCCGGGAGGCGACGGGATCCATGGGGACATCACCGCCACCAGCACACCGCCACCAGAACACCGCCACACAGAAATGTGGGTTGTGATTCTGTGAGCGGTGTTGTGTTGGTGTGGCGGTGGAGGTTGAGCGGCCTCCACTTTCCCGCCGACCGCCAGTGTAGCTGCTGGCAGATTTCCGTACGGAAAACGTCGGTACGCTGCCAGCGGTCATGATACGCGGAGCGGAAGACCGCCACGGCTGGCGGTCTTCACCGCGGCGGTAACTTGGCGGTCTTGCAAAAAGACCGCCAATGTTGAAATGAGGGCCATAGTTTTGAAAAACCAAAGTCAGCAATAAAATATTGCCTGTAAGATGTTGCTGTTTTCTAGATGCAGTATGATGAATTGTTACCTTCTTCTCAACCCAGTTTTGCAAATGCACCAGAATGTGCTCAAACAACATTTTTCCCACACTACAGAGGAGTGCAATCATTATATAAATTCCCAGAATTGTTTGTGATCGTTTCTACTGTCTCACCAGACATTGTCCCCCTCTCTTAAACAGGTACTTAGATTGCACTTTGTGTCAGCCCCTTTCTCGTGATTGGATCGCTTTCGTGCCTATCTCAGTTCCCTGCTCTTTATTTAATGGCTCTCCTCTCTATTTCTATCTTCGTCCACAAGCAAGCGTTTGTGCTTCAGCACTATTTCTGATTGGGTGAATTGTATCCTTCCAATGCTGACAAGTGGGACTCTTTGCTTCTCAGGTTCTCATTTCATATCAGTTTAAGCCCTCCATGGGAGAGCATTTCTTTTCTTTTTTTTGCAAAGGCCCGGCAGCTGCACACAGGCTGCTCGTTCTATTCATTTTCTCAATTACCATTCAAAAATGTTCGGCATCCGCCTTTGAACAGTAAATTAACATGAATGTGTAACAAAAGCAATTCCACTGGGTATGACAACAGTGTCATCTTAAGGATTTTGGGGGCCCTGGGCAATACTTATTTTGAGGGCCCTATTTTAGAACAACTTTGAATGTAATTACCTATTTGCAGGTATTAAAGTCTGTAAGATGCCAAACAATTTTGAATTAAATGTTAAAATTTCACAAAAAAGTTACATATGCCCTGTCCTGTGCCCAAAAATCCTGAAGATGACTCTAATACATATGGACAGAGTAAGGGGTAAAGGAAGAACAGACCGAGGTCAAAAGGAGGGAAAGTTCACCTTCTCAGGAGTCCCCCTTTGAAAATGGGGGGTCTGGGCAACTGGCCACTTTGCCCATGCCTAAAAACATTTCTGTGGATAATTCACACATCTTATTCAATGTACAGACTCACACAACTGTCCGAAATACAGCATGTGGGTATTTCTTTATACCTGTATTAATGACAGGTGATGGGACCCTGGATCACCAAAAATATTGCGAACCCTGGATGACAGCACAAACCTACCGTGGGCAACAAAAAAAAGATCCTAGAACATAGCAGGGTCAACCAAAAACAGTCATGACCCAAACCTGGATTCCTTCTTGAGAAACTTCTATATCATCTGCCTACAAGAAACCTGTCGTGTTGAGGAAAATCCGTTAGCAGGATTCCAAGAATTCTTCAGTCCAGCAACTAAAGAAAAAGGCAAGGGACACCCCAAGGGAGGCCTTTTCACCTATATAAACACAAGTAAATCATTAAAGGCAAGGAAAATTGACCCGCTTCCTGCCCACATGTTAACCGTCTTCATTGAAAACTGGCTGTTAGACCAGGAACCAACCTCGGTCATAATATTAAACATCTATATCAACCACAATGCAACCCACAAACAGCAGTTATTAGACACCACGCAATACGAGCTGCAATCTCTAAAGGCCTCGTACGGGAACGCCTCCTGGCTCATCACAGGCAACTTCAACCTAAATATGGCCAACCATAGGTACAGGAGTACCAGAGAAGGAGCCTTAGATCAACACCTGGGCATTCCATAGCAAGTACCAAGCTACAGCGAAATGGACAAATGCGATCACCCACTGGTGATAGCATTGGAGGCTTTAGGATTGAGAGCTTTGAACGGTCGTTTCCCAACAGACAGCCCAGTGAATCCAACGAACATATGAAAGAAATCAGCTAGCACCCTTGATTACACATTTACATCTGCAGCGTTCTTCAATGACATTCAAGTATTTGGCAAGGAAGTAAGATGCGAAAGTGATCATTACCCACAAGTCATGGAAATCACAAAAAACAATCACTGCATGCCACAAATGCACAACATAGGGGCACAGGATCCAGGTAGCCATCTCAACCGAATAAGGTGCTCAAACATGTGTTTGGGAAAATATGAGACTTGGAAATCGAACCCAGGGACCCAACCGGATATAATCATCAGATGGAAAGCAATGCTAACCTCACTAAGGGACCAGCTAGCTCCCTTACAATTGCACATCCTCGGACCCCCACAGAACTAAAACCAATGGTTCACACAAACTCTAAAGCAACAAAGGCAACAGCTCTGCAAAGCTGCCAGAGCTCTAAAGAAACAACACCTGGAGACTAGACAACACAGTTCCTTCCAAACTTTAAGAAAGAAATGCAAGAAGGCAGTCTGGGAAGCAAAGCAGGCACACGGAGACCAGGAATGGATCAAAGTCATGGAGGCATGCAAACAAAAGAACAGCCGCCCCCTTTGGTCCATCATCAACCAATTGGAACATGGGGCGGTATGGACCTTAAGCAACACCGTGCCTGAAGCAAAATGGTGTGAGTATATCTCCGAACTATATGATTGTCAGGAAGTGGATAAATGCAACACATGCTTAAATCATGACCTAAATCACTTAACCTTCGATGTACAACAGATCAAAGAACGCCTTAGGCATTGCAGAACCAATGGGGCCCCCGGCCCAAACGGCCTCCCGACTGGGGTCTTAAAACACCATTTGAAATTTTGGTCCAACCAATTTAGTAATCTGTTCAGCTCTTGAGTCATAGAAAATAAAATCCCTGGCTCCTGGAGAGGGGCAATTCTCTATCCAATTTGCAAGAAAGGACCGTATGGGAACCCCGACAGCTATCGCTTGAGTGCCCACTGCAACACTTATGCAAAAATATTCACAGAGTGCCTACTAGTTGAGATAAAAAACTGGGCTACCAAACAAAACCTAATCACACTGAACCAAACAGGTTTCCGTCCCTCATCATGGACCACTGACAACCTGGTAGCACTAGCATTGCTGGCAGAAAAATACACAAAAAAAGAAAATGGCCTTGTACACCTGCTTTCTTGACCTTTCTAAAGCCTTTGACTCTGTGGAATGGCACAGATTGTGGAATAAATTACTGGAACTCAATATACCAGCCAAACTTGCTAAAAGGAATTCTAAAAGGAATTCAGCTCTTATATTCTGACAACTGGTCCAGGGTAAAAGTCGTCTGCAATGGAAGAGTCTCGGAGAGAAATTCCGATAGGAAGAGGAGTAAAGCAAGGCTGCGTCCTAGACCCAGTGTTATTCAATCTATATTTTGCAGATCTGTGTGCACAGCTGAACTCTGCCAGTGCCCATCCCCCCAAAATAGGCGACCAACTTCTAACCGCACTTCTTTATGCGGATGACATCATCCTCTTGAACCTATCAGGCAAAGGGCTGCAAAAGTTGCTAAACACCCTGGATCAGTACTGCAAATCCAACAAGTTGATGTTAAACTTGGAGAAAACCAAGGTAGTTATCTTTGGCAAGCGCATAATAAAGAACAAGCAGTGGCTCTGTGGAAACCAGCTTGTGGGCAGAACCAATAGTGGGAGTCTGGTTGCAAGAAAGGTGGTCTCACCGCGTGCATTTAAACACCCTGAAAGCCACAGTGGCATCGCAACTTGCAGCACTTCAAAAACTATCGCCGAAACTGCAAAGCCCAACCTGGAGTTGGCTCCTCACTATGATCCGAGCAAAGTTCCTGGCCTCCCTGACATTCGACAAGTTTAATGCTTTCTTGAACATCGCTCAGAGTAAAGTTTTTCGATTTCTCTTCTGCCTACCACACTGCTTCTCACCAGCACAAATCAGACTGGAATTCAGGCTACAAGACCAAGCCCTGGTACAGAATGGAGCTATTCTCAATATGCCTCTCTATTAAGACAAACGCCCCCAAACACACTAAAAGCACTAATCTGGGAGGAATCAGGCCTGAACTCGCCTGGGGACTCAATTTCAAGGTCTGACAAAATCGCCTTAGCAATCAAGCAACTCCAGCCAGAAGAGCTGTGGCAAAAGTCCTCACCACATAAAACATTTAAGAAGCTAATAAATAAGCAAATCAAACAGTTCTCGCTGATCAAGGACAAAGACAAGTTCAGATCACGGTCCAACTCATGGATGACTATAAACACGTACAAGACATCGACAACGCAGGCATATCTGGGTGAAACTCTAAACAAATTCCTAAAAGTAAAGGTGCTGGATGCCAGGTTGGGACTTCTCCCTTCACTGGACATGGTCCCAAAATGGAGCAATCACTCACAAAACGGGAGATGCAGGCTATGTGCATATAATCAGGAAGATTTTCTACACCTTCTATACATATGCATGTTTAACGCAAATAACATTCAATCATGCAGACAAGCCATCTTATTTTGCCTCAAAGGATTGACAGCTCCGCACTTAGCATGTGTACCAAAATGTATATTAAAAGCAGAACTCCTTTTAAAGCACGATTCAACAAACTAGAAACTGATTGAGACATTCATCTCATGATTAAGCAACCTCCTTCACTGTACTCTCTCGCTCAGCCTAGATGCAGAACATTACAGTCAGCACGGAATGCGAGAGGCAGTTTTTAAGTAATCATCACCTCTGATGAAACAACCATCCTTTTAAGTGGACTTCTATCCTTTGGCTAGTGTCTGTTGTTTTACACTATGTGAGCTTGAAATACCGTTGGTGGTTCCGGCCTACCAATTTTAGCATTTATGTAAATTGCTGATTGCAACATCATTATACCTGTTTTAAAATACATATCACTAATGTTTGAGTTTAAAGAATGAAGCTGATCGGATCCAGCTTTTTTCAGAAATAAATATAGCAGCGTAAGAATTGAAGACTCAGGGGCATTTGAACTAGAATAGTGGTGCAGGGCTGTTCAGCAAGTTTATTTATGAAATATGGTGCATAATGTCCTTTTCCTTTGTGCTGGCGCCATTTTGGTGGCCAAGCGCCAACCATGGTGCAAGGGTGCCACATTGCATGCATGATTGTTTTTATACAGGAAGGGGCCCCTTCCTGCACAGAAACAATCCATGGAGGCTTAATCCACGTTCTACGTGTGCTGCAGAACGCGGCACACAGGGAATGGGGTAAAAACAAAGAACAATAAAGACATTTCTCCTTGTTGCACCTCCACTCAGGAGGCGTAAGATTCTGACGCATTCTCAGGTTTACAAGTCCTTGTAATTCTGGGAATGTGTCGAAATCCAATGGTTCTTGCATGGGAACACCCACCTCAACGCACATGGGACATCTCCCTAACACAAAGTAAGGCAACGCAGCTACCAGCGCTGCCTTGTCTTACTCCATATCTTCGATGCCATGAAAAGCCACAAAGAGTGGCTTTGTGTGGCCTCGTAGATATGGGTCTGCACTCTGCGCATCAATAAAAGTGACGCTCCTGTGGTGCACGGGGTTCGTAAATATGCCACCCAGATTCTACGGTAACACTGCCAAAAACACTACGATGTTCTTATTTTCTACCTTTATAGGAGAACACCATGTTTGAGCCTGGCACCCTTGATACGCCACCACCATGTAAAGGATGGAATATTGACCCGCTGTAGCCTCCACAGCCATGTTGTTGACCTATCACTGCATTTTATGGTGAGTATAGAAATACTCTTCTTAGATACATTTATACTCCCTTCCCAAGGTGAGCATAGATTGAATTAAAATACTACTTCTATAGTTACCAGAACATGAGGGGGCACTAGAGTTCCTGCTAGTCACTATTATGGCAGGTTGAAATTCCTGTTCTTGATGTTGTTTTGAGCCAGTTCTCTATTTCCCTCTTGTTGTCTAATTAAGTGATGTAACTCTCTTTATTGTTCAAGCATCTCAGGAGTATGTCTTTTTATTTTTCTGAGCTCTTGAAGTCATTACACAAGCTTCTAGATATACTCTAAAATCAGGTATCAAGGAAGTATTTTAGTTTACAGATGACAAAAGTTCATCTTCAGTCTATTGGACAATATTTTCCACAGTAAGTTCAGTTCATTTTGTCTGTATTTTAACTATTTACATGCACTTCCTCTTCCCCCAGCAACCATGTTTCAGCAGCTCACAGGCCTTGAAATCACATTAAAGCTGGTCAGATACTCAAAGAGGTGGTAGAAGTACAGTATAGATTCTAGTGTGCAGACTCTGCATGTGACTTAAGTTAGATTCTTGTCTTGTGTATACCTGTGTGTGGGTAAGCCATTCCAGCAGCGACCGCACTGTACATACACACAAAGTGGGTACACACAGCGCAGACAGGCTGGCAGACACACACAAACACAGCACTCAGCACATACACACACAGTGCAGACAGACAGGCAGACACACACAAGCACAGCACGCAGCACATACACACGGAGCGCAGACAGACAGGCAGACACACACAAGCACAGCACTCAGCACATACACACACAGTGCAGACAGTCAGGCACACACACACAAGCACAGCATGCAGCACATACACACACAGCGCAGACAGACACATACCAACACACACAGCACACACACACAGCGCAGACAGATCGCAGACACACAAACACAGCCCTCAACACATACACATAGCGCAGCCAGACAGGCAGACACACACAAGCACAGCATGCAGCACATACACACACAGCGCAGACAGACAGGCAGACACACACAAGCACAGCATGCAGCACATACACACACAGCGCAGACAGACAGGCAGACACACACAAGCACAGCATGCAGCACATACACACATAGCGCAGACAGACAGGTAGACACACACAAACACAGCACGCAGCACATACACACACAGTGCAGACAGTCAGGCAGACACACACAAGCACAGCACGCAGCACGTACACACACAGTGCAGACAGACAGGCAGACACACACAAACACAGCACTCAGCACATACACACACAGCGCAGGCAGACAGGCAGACACACACAAGCACAGCATGCAGCACATACACACACAGTGCAGACAGTCAGGCAGACACAGAAGCACAGCACGCAGCACGTACACACACAGCGCAGACAGACAGGCAGACACACACAAGCACAGCACGCAGCACATACACACACAGCGCAGACAGACACATACCAACACACACAGCACACACACACAGCGCAGACAGATCACAGAAACACAAACACAGCCCTCAACACATACACATAGCTCAGACAGACAGGCAGACACATACAAACACACATAGTACACTGACACACACAGCAAAGACAGAGAGACACACAGAAACATACACAGCTCACAGACACACAGTGCAGACAGTCAGGCAGACACACACAAACACAGTACGCAGCACATACACACACAGTGCAGACAGTCAGGCAGACACACACAAGCACGGCACGCAGCACGTACACACACAGTGCAGACAGACAGGCAGACACACACAAGTACAGCATGCAGCACATACACACACAGCGCAGGCAGACAGGCAGACACACACAAGCATAGCACGCAGTACATACACACACAATGCAGACAGTCAGGCAGACACACACAAGCACAGCACGCAGCACGTACACACACAGTGCAGACAGACAGGCAGACAACCACAAGCACAGCACGCAGCACATACACACACAGTGCAGACAGACAGGCAGACACACACAAGCACAGCATGCAGCACATACACACACAGTGCAGACCGACACACACAAGCACAGCATGCAGCACATACACACACAGTGCAGACAGACAGGCAGACACACACAAGCACAGCACGCAGCACATACACACACAGCGCAGACAGACACATACCAACACACACAGCACACACACACAGCGCAGACAGATCGCAGACACACAAACACAGCCCTCAACACATACACATAGCTCAGACAGACAGGCAGACACATACAAACACACATAGCACACTGACACACACAGCACAGACAGAGAGACACACAGAAACATACACAGCTCACAGACACACAGTGCAGACAGCCAGGCAGACACACACAAACACAGCACGCAGCACATACACACACAGTGCAGACAGTCAGGCAGACACACACAAGCACAGCATGCAGCACGTACACACACAGTGCAGACAGGCAGACACACACAAGCACTGCACGCAGCACATACACACACAGTGCAGACAGTCAGGCAGACACACACAAGCACAGCACTCAGCACATACACACACAGTGCAGACAGTCAGGCAGACACACACAAGCACAGCACGCAGAACATACACACACAGTGCAGACAGTCAGGCAGACATACACAAGCACAGCACTCAGCACATACACACACAGTGCAGACAGACAGGCAGACACACACAAGCACAGCACGCAGCACATACACACAGTGCAGACAGTCAGGCAGACACACACAAACACAGCACTCAGCACATACACACACAGCGCAGGCAGACACACACAAGCACAGCATGCAGCACATACACACACAGCGCAGACAGACAGGCAGACACACACAAGCACAGCATGCAGCACATACACACACAGTGCAGACAGTCAGGCAGACACACACAAGCACAGCACGCAGCACGTACACAAACAGTGCAGACAGACAGGCAGACACACACAAGCACAGCACGCAGCACATACACACACAGTGCAGACAGTCAGGCAGACACACACAAACACAGCACTCAGCACATACACACACAGCGCAGGCAGACACACACAAGCACAGCATGCAGCACATACACACACAGCGCAGACAGACAGGCAGACACACACAAGCACAGCATGCAGCACATACACACACAGTGCAGACAGTCAGGCAGACACACACAAGCACAGCACGCAGCACGTACACAAACAGTGCAGACAGACAGGCAGACACACACAAGCACAGCACGCAGCACATACACACACAGCACAGACAGACAGGCAGACACACACAAGCTCAGTACGCAGCACATACACAAACAGCGCAGACAGGCACATACCAACACACACAGCACACACACACAGCGCAGACATATCGCAGACACACAAACACAGCCCTCAACACATACACATAGCTCAGACAGACAGACAGATACATACAAACATACATAGTACACTGACACACACAGCACAGACAGAGAGACACACAGCTCACAGACACACAGTGCAGACAGACAGGCAGACACACTGAAACACACACAACCCACAGACACACACACAAAGCACAGACAGGCAGACACACAGAAACACAGCACAAAACCCACACAGACACACCACAGGCAGACACATACAAACACACACAGAACACTGGCACATACAGACAGAGCAAACAGGCTGGCAGACACACAAATGCATCACGCAACACATACACATACAGCACAGACAGACAGGCAGACACACAAACACACACAGCCCACAGACACAACCACAGCACAGACAGGAAGACACACAGAAACACATCATGATACACATACACACACGCCACAGGCATACACATACACACACACAATCACACAGACACACACACAGCGCACACAGAATGGCAGACACACACAATCACAGCACTCAGCTGAAACACACACACAGAGCAGATGGGCTGGAAGAATCACGCAAACAGCACGCAACACATACACAGTGCAGACACAAACACACACACACACACAGCAGACAGGCTGGCAGACACACAGAAACACAGCATGCAGCTTATACACACACAGGGCAGACAGACAGGCTGACCCATACAAACACTCACAAACACAACACGCAGCACATACACACACAACACAGATAGGCAGACACATTCAAACACACAAGGCACACTGACACACACACACAGCACACACAGCACAGACACATTGGCAAACACACATAAACATACACACCCCACAGACACATACACAGAGCAGACAGAAAGGCAGACATTCAGAAACAGCACAGAACCCAAACACACACACACCACAGGCCGATGCATACAAACACACACACCACACTGACACACACACCGCACAGACAGGCTGGGAGACACACAAATGCAGCGTGCAGCACATAAACACACCGCACAGACAGACAGGCAGACACACAGTCACAACACTCAGCTGATACACATGGACCGAGAAGACAGGCTGGCAGACACACACAAACACACTACACAGCATATGCACACAAAGTGCAGACAGGTAGGCAGACACATACAATCACAGCACACAGACACACACATACAACACAGACAGGCACACACACACAAAAACATATATCATACAGACACACACATACAGCGCAGGCAGGCAGGCACACACTAACACAGCACGCAACACACACAGCGCACACAGGAAGGCAGACATGCAGACACAGCACACAGACACACACATATATACAGCACAGACAGGGAGACACACACAAACACAGCACACAGACACACATACTTGCAGCACAGTCACACAGGGAGACACATATAAATGCATGCAGACACAGCACACAGACACACACACATACAGCACAGTCAGACAGGGAGACTCATACGAACACACACAGACACAGCACACAAACACACACACACATACAGAGCAGACAAACTGGAAGACACACATGCACAACACACAGACATATACTCACACAGCACCCAGATGTACATTTGCACACACAGAGTTCCTAACACACAAAGAGCATGCAGCACATACATGCACCAAGTAGACACACAGGCAGACTCATACAAACACAAACAGACACACACACTTAGGCCCAGATTTAGGAGGGCCTAGCGCCTCCTTGTGCCATATTAGCGTCATTTTTATTTACGCTAATGTGGCCCAACCAGGCCAAAATCGCCATGCCAGACTTATAAAGTGGCGCCCTGCCCCGCCTGTGACACCCACTCGTGGTACTCACAGACCTGAGGCAGCTTTCCACAGCCCTTTGTACTCACAGACGCGAGGCAGCTGTCCACAGCCCTGTTCCACCCTGGACATGACACCCACTCTTTGTACTCACAGACCTGAGGCAGCTTTCCACAGCCCTTTGTATTCACAGACCCGAGGCAGCTGTCCACAACCCTGTTCCGCCCTGGACATGACACCCACTCTTTGTACTCACAGACCCGAGGCAGCAGTCCACAGCTCTCTACCGGCCAGGACGTGACATCCACTTTTGTACTCACAGATCACAGGCAGCTGTCCACAGCCCTTTGTACTCACATACCCGAGGCAGCTGTCCACAGTCCTGTCCTGCCCAGGACGTAACACCCACTCTTTGTACTCACAAACTCGAGGCAGCTGTACACAGCCCTTTGTATTCACAGACCCGAGGCAGATGTCCACAGACCTTTGTACTCACAGACCCGAGGCAGCTGTCCACAGCCCTCTACCGGCCAGGATGTGACACCCACTCTTTGTACTCACAGACCCGAGGCAGCTGTCCACAGCCCTTTGTACTCACAGACCCGAGGCAGCTGTCCACAACCCTTTGTACTCACAGACAGGAGGCAGCAGTCCACAGCCCTTTGTACTCACAGACCCGAGGCAGCTGTCCACAGCCCTCTACCGGCCAGGACGTAACACCCACTCTTTGTACTCACAGACCCGAGGCAGCTGTCCACAGCCCTTTGTACTCACAGACCCGAGGCAGCTGTCCACAGCCCTCTACCGGCCAGGATGTGACACCCACTCTTTGTACTCACAGACCCGAGGCAGCTGTCCACAGCCCTTTGTACTCACAGACCCGAGGCAGCTGTCCACAACCCTTTGTACTCACAGACAGGAGGCAGCAGTCCACAGCCCTTTGTACTCACAGACCCGAGGCAGCTGTCCACAGCCCTTTGTACTCACAGACCCGAGGCAGCTGTCCACAGCCCTCTACCGGCCAGGATGTGACACCCACTCTTTGTACTCACAGACCCGAGGCAGCTGTCCACAGCCCTTTGTACTCACAGACCCGAGGCAGCTGTCCACAACCCTTTGTACTCACAGACAGGAGGCAGCAGTCCACAGCCCTTTATACTCACAGACCCGAGGCAGCTGTCCACAGCCCTCTACCGGCCAGGACGTAACACCCACTCTTTGTACTCACAGACCCGAGGCAGCTGTCCACAGCCCTTTGTACTCACAGACCCGAGGCAGCTGTCCACAGCCCTTTGTATTCACAGACCCGAGGCAGCTGTCCACATCCCTTTGTACCCACAGACAGGAGGCAGCTGTCCACAGCTCTCTACCGGCCAGGACGTGACACCCACTCTTTTACTCACAGACCAGAGGCAGCTCTCCACAGCCCTTTGTACTCCCAGACAGGAGGCAGCAGCCCACAGCCCTCTAGCGGCCAGGATGTGACACCCACTCTTTGTACTCACAGGCCCCATGCAGCTGTCCACAGCCTTGTCCTGCCCAGGAGGTGACACTCACTCTTTCACTCACAGGCCCGAGGCAGCTGTACACAGCCCTTTGTATTCACAAACCAGAGGCAGCTGTCCACAGCCCTTTGTACTCACAGACAGGAGGCAGCAGTCCACAGCCCTCTAGCGGCCAGGATGTGACACCCACTCTTTGTACTCACAGGCCCCATGCAGCTGTCCACAGCCTTGTCCTGCCCAGGAGGTGACACTCACTCTTTCACTCACAGGCCCGAGGCAGCTGTACACAGCCCTTTGTATTCACAAACCAGAGGCAGCTGTCCACAGCCCTTTGTACTCACAGACAGGAGGCAGCAGTCCACAGCCCTCTAGCGGCCAGGATGTGACACCCACTCTTTGTACTCACAGGCCCCATGCAGCTGTCCACAGCCTTGTCCTGCCCAGGAGGTGACACTCACTCTTTCACTCACAGGCCCGAGGCAGCTGTACACAGCCCTTTGTATTCACAAACCAGAGGCAGCTGTCCACAGCCCTTTGTACTCACAGACAGGAGGCAGCAGTCCACAGCCCTCTAGCGGCCAGGATGTGACACCCACTCTTTGTACTCACAGGCCCCATGCAGCTGTCCACAGCCTTGTCCTGCCCAGGAGGTGACACTCACTCTTTCACTCACAGGCCCGAGGCAGCTGTACACAGCCCTTTGTATTCACAAACCAGAGGCAGCTGTCCACAGCCCTTTGTACTCACAGACAGGAGGCAGCAGTCCACAGCCCTCTAGCGGCCAGGATGTGACACCCACTCTTTGTACTCACAGGCCCCATGCAGCTGTCCACAGCCTTGTCCTGCCCAGGAGGTGACACTCACTCTTTCACTCACAGGCCCGAGGCAGCTGTACACAGCCCTTTGTATTCACAAACCAGAGGCAGCTGTCCACAGCCCTTTGTACTCACAGACAGGAGGCAGCAGTCCACAGCCCTCTAGCGGCCAGGATGTGACACCCACTCTTTGTACTCACAGGCCCCATGCAGCTGTCCACAGCCTTGTCCTGCCCAGGAGGTGACACTCACTCTTTCACTCACAGGCCCGAGGCAGCTGTACACAGCCCTTTGTATTCACAAACCAGAGGCAGCTGTCCACAGCCCTTTGTACTCACAGACAGGAGGCAGCAGTCCACAGCCCTCTAGCGGCCAGGATGTGACACCCACTCTTTGTACTCACAGGCCCCATGCAGCTGTCCACAGCCTTGTCCTGCCCAGGAGGTGACACTCACTCTTTCACTCACAGGCCCGAGGCAGCTGTACACAGCCCTTTGTATTCACAAACCAGAGGCAGCTGTCCACAGCCCTTTGTACTCACAGACAGGAGGCAGCAGTCCACAGCCCTCTAGCGGCCAGGATGTGACACCCACTCTTTGTACTCACAGGCCCCATGCAGCTGTCCACAGCCTTGTCCTGCCCAGGAGGTGACACTCACTCTTTCACTCACAGGCCCGAGGCAGCTGTACACAGCCCTTTGTATTCACAAACCAGAGGCAGCTGTCCACAGCCCTTTGTACTCACAGACAGGAGGCAGCAGTCCACAGCTCTCTACCGGCCAGGACGTGACACCCACTCTTTTACTCACAGACCAGAGGCAGCTCTCCACAGCCCTTTGTACTCACAGACAGGAGGCAGCAGTCCACAGCCCTCTAGCGGCCAGGATGTGACACCCACTCTTTGTACTCACAGGCCCCATGCAGCTGTCCACAGCCTTGTCCTGCCCAGGAGGTGACACTCACTCTTTCACTCACAGGCCCGAGGCAGCTGTACACAGCCCTTTGTATTCACAAACCAGAGGCAGCTGTCCACAGCCCTTTGTACTCACAGACAGGAGGCAGCAGTCCACAGCTCTCTACCGGCCAGGACGTGACACCCACTCTTTTACTCACAGACCAGAGGCAGCTCTCCACAGACCTTTGTACCCACAGACAGGAGGCAGCTGTCCACAGCTCTCTACCGGCCAGGACGTGACACCCACTCTTTTACTCACAGACCAGAGGCAGCTCTCCACAGCCCTTTGTACTCACAGACAGGAGGCAGCAGTCCACAGCCCTCTAGCGGCCAGGATGTGACACCCACTCTTTGTACTCACAGGCCCCATGCAGCTGTCCACAGCCTTGTCCTGCCCAGGATGTAACACCCACTCTTGATACTCACAGGGGGGCATCTGAGCACAGGCTCCGGGTGGCCTCCAGCTGAGCGCCACCAGCCCCAGCAGAAGGACGGCTCCAACCCACGTCCTCATGGTGTATTCAGCCGTTGTCTGGATCAACACCGTCCTCCTTTCTTATTTAAAGGGTTATGAAATGTGGGAAAGAACCAAACCCATTATTATCTTGTCAGCACTACAACTTGTTCCGAAGTCAGCTCCACCCCGCCCAATAATTATTACGCAAACAGAGTTGGGCAGAGTTTACTTTGTGGTTTCATTTACTTTGTGGTTTCATTTACTTTGTGGTTTCATTTACTTTGTGGTTTCATTTACTTTGTGGTATCAAAGGACGGCGTCATAAGGGGCGGAGCCAATCACAGTCAGCCAGTGCATTACATCTGGTAAACTGCGCCTCCTAGGAAAATAGGTGACAATGAGTATTATGATAGACGTCAGTTTTGGTTCATTTCTTTGCTCGCAGACAGACGGCATCTCATGATAAATGAATAAAGGAAAGTTATGCGAACATTGGCAAAGTCAATAGGTCTTGCCTATGAGAGATCTAATGGCTTTGCCAATGTTTTAGCCATCTTCCAAATGGATGGAAGTGAAAATAAAAGGCTTTACCACACAGCCAGTGTTGACTGCGTTATAGCATTTATTTTTTCTTGCAGCTACGCTGGCCTGGATCCACCGCTGCTATATAATCTATACTATAACGCCCCTGTAGATCTATAGTCTGGGGGACGCAAGCGCACTCCTGATCTCTGCATGTGGCCCCCTGTTCAAAACAGGAAAAATGTATTTACAAGTTAATCGACATGAAAGAAAGCAAGTAACTAGGGTGTAAGGCACAGTAAACCTTTGGGCCACCATCATTTTTAAAGACATTCTGCAACAAAAGTGTAAAATATGAAGTATCATCAAAAATTCAAAAAAATGAATCTGATGCACATGCAGAACTGTTTCATTTTAGTCGAAGTAGTACATCAGTCTAAATCTGCACAAGTTTTTTTTTTTAAGGAAAAGTTCTCAAACATGGATTCTGAAATGTTCTTGCTTCCACCACCCTGACAATGCCAATAGTGAAAGAAGAGGAAAGTCAGTTATGTGCACCCTCTGGATGGCCTGGGTTGCTTTTCTACATGGAGGACATTCTAGTAAAATCAAATGTTCGAGATGTTTTCATACATTGCACATCCTGAAGGTATGCATTTCAAGATCGTAACACATGTAATAATAAAAAACAAGCATTGGCAAAGCCAATAGATTTCACCTATGCAAAATCAATTGTAGATGTCATAGTTGTTTGTACATATTACAGATGACTATAATAAAGATGTGGAGTAACACAAAGAGCTGTCGACTTGGGGTACCGAGTTTGAGTCTCGGCATCGGCTAAACATCCTGTGATCCTGGCCACTTTTAAGTGCCATAAAAATGTGCCTTTCTGCAATAAAACTGGTGCTGTTATAAAGCACTGAAATACTTCATAGAACTTTAAAGCGCTTTTTATAAAAGCTACCTGTATTGTGAAGAAAGGTGATCCGTATGTGCCAGTGTCCTAGGTGAGGAGAGGAAGCCTGCGAGGGAGGAAACCCGTGAGAGGGGGGAGGGGAGGGTGAGGAAGCTCGGCGGCACTCACACTGCACCACAGGGGGCTCTGGGATGGCGGAGGGTCACTAAGGAATGGGGGGATATTGACCACAGCTGTTTTTGAGTTGGGGTAGTAGTAAAATATAGCAATCATCTGTGTTCAGTGAGTTTCCTAGAGCTGCTGTCCCCTGTGCCACTGCACCTGCTGCACCATTCAAATCATGGCCCTTTTTTCACAGATTAAACTCTAATCAGAGGTGACGGGATGTGTTGGCCCTGGACGAGGAGGAGCCTAAGGGAAGGAGGAGGTGAGTTTGGGTCTCAAGTTGTACAGAACTGGCAGATACCTTGAGTGTGGGCGACGTATGTCGGCGTGGACACAGTGGCATCGTAGATGTGTGCATGTCACCAGAACGAGGCATGCCACAGGAAAAGTAACATTCTGTAGGAGGCGGCCTGGAAAGGTGATGTTCAAAACCAACATTCATTTTCCAATTCTGGTGCACAAAGTATAGAAGTTGGCAAGAAAGTTGAGACTCTTCATGGCAAAAAATATATATATATTCTGAAGCAAAACAGCCAAACATACAAAAAGGGCATCTCCAGATGTTGTGCGACTGAACGCACTACGGCCTCACTGGAGGGGCCATCGCGGCATCCTAGGGAGAGGTGTGGACCACCGACGTCTAGTCCAGGGTACACTAGCTAGGTGAGTGCCAAGGCCAGGCCTGTGGGTGAGTCCCCTACATCTGAAGCCTACACCCCCAAAGAAGCATGAAGACTTAGGGAAATGAGTGACCTGGGCTCCACCCATCCCCTAGCCGCCCCCACCCCGTCCTCCACTCTCTGTTCAGTTGTGGGCACCGTACGACCAAGTATCCCCTGGATCCCAGGTGTGTTTCGGGGAAGGCTCAAGATGAGGAAACCCGCTCTCCATGAAACTTCATATCTCATAATGAAATAACCCTGGTGTGAAAGCTCAGTGTGCGCCGGAGCCCACGTGGACTCACTGGAGTCAGGAGGAAGAGCCTTGGTCAGTGTGTTTAGCACCTTGTTCCCTCTCGAGCCAGCACTATGGGGCGCCGGAAGTGACGTGGGGTCGGAGTGCTTGAGTCTGTATTGGGAGGGACACGAGGTTTGGGCCCTTCGGGTTTGGGAGCTGCGCATTGCAGCAAGCAGTTTATATTCAAGGACTTGCTTTCCCAGGCTTGCAACACTATTTAATAATATCAGCATATGAATCATTCTGGGAAGTCATGAAAGACACTGAGAACTTCTCTTTGTGCCAAAAGAATTAGCTATCGGTTAGCAAGCAATGCAGACCTTTCACAACCAGTCCATACATGTTTAATTCACCATGTTGTGCCGTGTGTTAGATAGTTTTATTTAACGGTGCTGCATCAACGCACCTCTGGATGTGAACTCAGGATTTTGCATAACTCAGTGCCAGGCCACCAAGTGGCTCCCAGCCCGTTCGGCTCACTGGGGAGGTTTCTGAGAGGAGTGAGTGTTATAATCTGCAAACTGATGTCTACAGCTTCAGTGGAACGGTTCTTGTTCCCGCCTTTGAGAGGGCAGAGTCACTCCTGTTGAGCAGTGGTCTAAGCCGCCATCTCGGTCCCCATTGGAGAAGGCCCCCCCGCAACACAGGGGCTGCATCTCTCTGGTTACACCTCTTCGTGGTGAGAACGGTCTGGACCTCTCTAGGAAACTTTTTCAAAACTTTCTTTCATCCCAAGAACTTTTAACTATAGATCTTTATATCTTCGCTGATGTCAAACTGTGGCTGCGTAATCCTTTTAATGACTAACATTTTATGTAATAATATGATTAACATATGAAACATACAGCACATGAAATTTGCAGGTTCTGGATGACTTGGTCGATTGTTTGACTTGAGTCCTGGGTGTAGGAAAAGGGGATGATTCAGTGATGTGTGTGTCGGATTTGTCCTGTGGGTGAGGCACTAAATCAATCAATCATTATTTTCAGGGCGCGCTACTCACCCGTTGGGTCTCAAGGCGCCTTGGGGTATGTCCTCAGGGTTCAGTCGAAAAGCCAGGTCTTGCGGTCCTTCCTGAATTGAGGTAGCGATGGCAACTGTCGGAGGTGGAGAGGTAAGGTGTTCCAATATGTTGCCACGAGGTAGGAGAGCGATCTCCCTCCAGCCGAGGACTTCCTTATGCGGGGTACGGTGGTGAGCGACTGCTGGGAGGAGCGGCGAGGTCTGGCACAGGAGTAAAAGGTGATGCAGTGGTTAAGGTTGTGATGGGCCCTGTAGGTGTGTACGAGGAGATTGAAGTTGATCCTTTTTTTGACGGGGAGCCAGAGAACATCTCGCAGGTGTCCTGTGATGTGTTCTTGGCGGGGATGCTCTGGGGATGTGTTGTGTCTGTGATACATGGGCTAACTGGGCATGATGTGGAATGCTGAGTGTGGAACTGTAGAGTGTGTTGATGTCTGGAATGGTAGGGTCTCTGAGATGGGTGGAGCCTGGCAGATACAGTTGAGGAAGGACTGCAACAGTCCTGTTAGGACCTAACAAGAAAAAATGAACTTACCTCCTACCTAACTCAAGACTTATGTGCAGAGCTCCTTCCCTCTGAATATAGCATGGACCCTGACTTTGTTATATCTGGTGTCACCTGGTAGGTTCATTTTTGTAGGTGCAACTCTTGACCCCTGCCGCTAGTCGGCCTTTCCCTTCTAATTCTGAAATGCCGGTGATCCACACATTGTTCTGCTGCATCCTGTCCTCTGTGTCCTCATTGCAGTCCTGTAGTTTTGTTAGTGGAGACAGAGGAACGCCCTGGCCCTCAGGATGCCATCGGTGTCACTTGTGCTTTGCCCCATCCCCTCTGTCCATGCTTCAGCATCCTGTATCCTTTGCTTGCTTCCCACGAGGGCACATGTTCCCTACATTCCTTTCTGAAACCCATCACTTGTTTTGTAAAAGGCCTGAATTCTAGCAGGAGTGCCGACAGTGAGGCATTCTCTGACCCGTTGGAGTGGGGTTTGAAGGCTCTGGGACCTGCATGTGTCCTACTTCCTCAAGACTATGCCCAGATTGTTCTTCTCTTTAGCTGGTTTCTCTTTGGTTTTGTGTTGGCCTGTCAGGCTGCTGCAGGAGTGTGAATGCTGGGCCCCTCTCTTATGGCTAGTGGTTCGATTGTGACCCTATTGTGGTAGCTAATGGAGGCGAAGAGGCGAGGGGATGGAGTTTGCGCTGCCTCATCAACATCTCAGTTGTGCACCTGATTTTATACACACTGCAGTCATATGTGTGACCCTAACTGTAGGAAAGTACCATCTTGCCTGGCATGTTACACCTATTTTCAGTGTATGTATGTTGGTTTTTGCCTATGTGCCACTGGGATCCTGCTAGACAGGACCCCAGTGCTCATAAAGCATGCCCTGTATGTGTTCCCTGTGTGGTGCCTAACTGTATCACTGAGGCTCTGCTAACCAGAACCTCAGTGTTTATGCTCTCTCTGCTTTTAAAATTGTCACTGCAGGCTAGTGACCAATTTTACCAATTATCATTGGCACACTGGAACACCCTTATAATTCCCTTGTATATGGTACCTAGGTACCCAGGGTACTTGGGTTCCAGGAGATCCCTCTGAGCTGCAGCATTTCTTTTGCCACCCACAGGGAGCTCAGACAATTCTTAAATAGGACTGCCACTGCAGCCTGAGTGAAATAACGTCCACGTTATTTCACAGCCATTTTTCTCTGCACATAAGTAACTTAAAAGTCACCTATATGTCTAACCCTCACTTGGTGAAGGTTAGGTGCCAATTACTTAGTGTGTGGGCACCCAACACCAGCCAAGGTGCCCCCACATTATTCAGGGCAAATTCCCCGAACTTTGTGAATGCGGGGACACCATTACACGTGCACTACATATAGGTCACTACCTATGTGTAGCGTCACAATGGGAAGCCTGGTCCCAGGAAGGCAGAACAAAGGATTCCCTCTGAGAGAGGGTGTTACACCCTCTCCCTTTGGAAATAGGTGTGAAGGGCTGGGGAGGAGTACCCTCCCCCAGCCTCTGGAAATGCTTTGATGGGCACAGATGTTGCCCTCTCTGCATAAGCCAGTCTAAACCAGTTCAGGGATCCCCCAGCCCTGCTCTGGCGCGAAACTGGACAAAGGAAAGGGGAGTGACCACTCCCCTGACCAGTACCTCTCAGGGGAGGTGCCCAGAGCTCCTCCAGTGTGTACCAGACCTCTGCCATCTTGGATACAGAGGTGTTGGGGCACAATGGACAGCTCTGAGTGGCCAGTGCCAGCAGTTGACGTCAGAGACCCCCTCTGATAGGTGCTTACCTTTCTCAGTAGCCAATCCTCCTTTTTGGGCTATTTAGGGTCTCTCCTCTGGGCTATTCCTCAGATAACAAATGCAAAAGCTCACCAGAGTTCCTCTGCACTTCCCTCTTCGACTTCTGCCAAGGATTGACCGCTGACTGCTCCAGGACGCCTGCAAAACCTCAACAAAGTAGCAAGATGACTACCAGCAACATTGTAGTGCCTCATCCTGTCGGCTTTCTCGACTGTTTCCTGGTGGTGCATGCTCTGAGGGCTCTCTGCTTTCACCCTGCACTGGAAGCCAAGAAGAAATCTCCCGTAGGTCGACGGAATCTTCCCCCTGCTAACGCAGGCACCAAACTTCTGCATCACCGGTGCTCTGGGTCCCCTCTCATCCTGACGAGCGTGGTCCCTGGAACACAGGAGCTGGGTCCAAGTGTCTCCCACAGTCCAGTGGCCCTTCTGTCCAAATTTGGTGGAGGTAAGTCCTTGCCTCCCTGCGCCAGACAGTAATCCTGTGTACTGCGTGATCTGCAGCTGCTCCGGCTTCTGTGCACTTTTCCAAGGATTCCTTTGTGCACAGCCTAGCCTGGGTCCCCAGCACTCCGTCCTGCATTGCCCAACTTGCTGAGTTGGACTCCAACGTCGTGGGACCCTCCTTTGTGACTCTGAGTTTACTGCTGTCCTCAGATCTCCTAAGTGCCTGTTCCGGTACCTCTATGGGAGCTGCCTGCTTCTGTGGTGGCTCTCTGAGTTGCTGAGCGCCCCCTCTGTCTCCTCTTCCAAGGGGCGACATCCTGGTCCTTCCTGGTCCCCAGCAGCACCCAAAATCCTCAACTAAGACTCTTGCAGCTAGCAAGGCTTATTTGCGGTCTTTCTGCATGGAAACAACTCTGCATCCTCCAGCACGCCGTGGGACATCTTCTGACCAAAGGAGAAGTTCCTGGCACCTTCTGCTGTTGCAGAATCTTTGGCTTCATCCACCTGGAGGCAGCCATTTTGCACCTTCATCCGGGGTTTAGTGGGCTCCTACCCCCCCCCCCCGGACACTTGCGTGACTCTTGGACTTGGTCCACTTCCTTTACAGGTCCTCAGGTCCAGGAATCCGTCTTCAGTGTTTTGCTGGCAGTTGTTGTTCTTGCAGAATCCCCTATCTCGACAATACTGTCTTTCTGGGGTAGTAGGGTAATTTTACTCCTACTTTTCAGGGTCTTGGGTTTGGGTATCTTAGACACATTTAGGGGGTTATTCCAACTTTGGAGGAAGTGGTAATCCGTCCCAAAAGTGACGGTAAAGTGACGGATATACCACCAGCCGTATTACGAGTCCATTATATCCTATGGAACTTGTAATACGGCTGGTGGTAAATCCGTCACATTTGGGACGGATTACCACCTCCTCCAAAGTTGGAATAACCCCCTTAGTGTTTTCTAACAGTCCCAGCAACCCTCTACAACCTACCATAGGCCTGGGGTCTATTCGTGATTCTCATTCCACTTTTGGAGTATATGGTTTGTGTTGCCCGTAAGCCTATTTCTACCTATCCTATTGTGATTCTACATTGTTTGCACTACTTTTCTTACTGTTACTTACCTGATTTTGGTTTGTGTACATATAATTTGTGTATATTACTTACCTCATAAGTGAGGGTATCCTCTGAGATACTTTTGGCATATTGTCACTAAAATAAAGTACCTTTATTTTTAGTAACTCTGAGTATTGTGTTTTCTTATGCTATAGTGCTATATGATATAAGTGGTGTGGTAGGAGCTTTGCATGTCTCCTAGTTCAGCCTAAGCTGCTCTGCTATAGCTACCTCTATCAGCCTAAGCTGCTAGACACACCTCTATTCTACTAATAAGGGATAACTGGACCTGGCACAAGGTGTAGGTACCACAAGGTACCCACTATAAGCCAGGCAGGCTCCTACACTAACTACAACATCGACACATTCATATCATCTCCCCCTATGGAATGGATTTTTCACCTGATGAGCAGAAGATATTTGGTGCTTGGTCTAGAGCCGGCGCAAGCCTCTGGGTGACTTGTGTGTGGTTCCTTGTCTGTCGCCTCTTTCACAATCACTTCCACCAGTTGCCAGACAAGATTTCACAATGCCCATTTCTGGAAGCACAGGATGACGCGCGGTACATGCAGCACCGAATTAGGCAATAGGAGCCCACGGTGCTTCTAGTTTGGCAATAGCCATGCCTCTCATTGCAGCACATATCTGGGGCGCCACAAGATGAATGAATTATTGATGTTTATATGATAGTACACGCCCAAACTGCTTTGCACAAGACTTTATGAACAAAATAGTTTACATTAGTCCATTATGACCATTTCCAGGCTTAAAATGTTTAACATTAAAAGACTGACTGTACTGTTTAACCCTGGCTCTGGCCAGAGAATATGCCAATAACACACAAAGAAGGATTTTGTGGACACATTGGTTGTGACATATACACAAGTAATTTTGCACTGGCAGGGTTTTTACACAGGCATGCAGTACCACACAGTCTCACAAGGAAAACATTCTCACACTTGCAGATGATCACACTGAGAGCCTCACTGACTGACTGGCTGACTTATTCACTCATCTGCCCACTCACTCACTCACACAGGTTAACTCTCACAAGTATATGTCACATAGAAAGAATGTCCTAGAGACATTGTTTGGCTCAGGCTGTAACACTATTCCAGGTGGTGTCTCACACAGGCAGTGAGTAAAAGGCATTCAGATCATTTCTCTAATTGTGTCTCACAAGGTAGGAAGCCTCACATAAGCAGAGTTTCACACACAGGGTGCCTCACGATGCCAGGGCACCACACACTATTGCCCATGATTATTAAGTGAGATTTATCAAGCCACGCAAGACCACCTTGCGTGGCCCTGTGTGGTTTGGGAAATCAATGATGCAAGGCAGCGCAAATCGCCAGGTGAGGCGTAAGGGGGATGAATATATTAATTTCTCCTCGTTGTTTCCTCCTTCTATGTGTACTGCAGAATGCAGCATACATAGGAAAACTAAAATGCCTCTCGGGATTGTGTATGTGCAGAAAGGTGTCCAAAACAGAAAGGGCACAAAAACAATTCTGCCTACAACACAGGCACATTTTCAACATGACACGTGTGCCTGCATTGGCAATAGGCAGCCGAAAGTGCACCAGTGCCAGGAAAGGACAGGAATGTGCTGTATAATGGTAAATACATTCCTGCCCTTTCTCTATCACACAACGCAGCAAGGTGGCTTGCTGTGTTGCGCTGCATCAAAGATTGATAAATCTATGTCTCTGCAAGCTGCACCAAGTACAACACTTTCAGCACTTGACTCTCAGGGGTAGCGATGGTGAGCAGCCACAGGCTTCTCAGGGACGTGTGGGGTACAACAGGTTCAGCACTCAACAGACACCTAGAAGCACAACAACCTACTTTAATACACACTAAAACTCAATAATATCCACTACGTAAAATGTATCAGGTATGTCCCTCTGCCCCCTAACACTTCCCTTGGTCTAAGATTCCTTGATGTAGGTTTCAATAACGTTGCCGCACTCTTCCCTCTGGTCTGGTAGGCATTTGCAGGCACTCAATGTGTGTCTCACCCACAGTTTGGGTCTGGGGTAGACTTTTCTCCACCCTCTCACTCTTCAGTCCTGGTCCTCTCGAGGACACGCTAGCTGCATGCATCAAGCAGCTGCTCCACTCCTTTCAAGGAGACAAGGGCCCCACAGAATGTCTGGTGGCAGCAGCAGGAGCACAGCTATTTTCAGCCAGTGACCTTCTTCCAGACACCATGGGTCAGTGGTAGATGGGCCTAAAGATCATGGCAGGACCTCCATCCTCCCGGACTGGGTGAGTAGATGATCCAGAGATGTTATTCTCCCTGGGCCAAGGTAATGATGTAGTTTGTTTCTGGTTGTAGTTCTGGGGACAGGAGCTGAGGCACTTGAAGGCAATTTTGTGTAGCAGCAGTGGCTTGGTCTCAGTGGGTGCACTTCTGGCCACCTCCTCAGCAGCCACTCAGCCACACAGTGGTGAGCACGTCTTGGCAGCAGCTTCAATTCTAGCAGGGTAGCCCACACAGGCACGCTCGGGGCAAGTGCCAAAGGCTTACGGAAATCTCTTCTTTAGTAGCACAGACCACCCTGGAATACTTAGGGCTAGTGCCAAGGCTGGACCAGCAAAGTCAATTCAGGCACATGTGGCGAGTGCTATTATTTAGCAATAGTATCTTCTATAGTGGCACAGACAACTTGGGCACGCTTAGGGCAAGTACTGCAGCTGCAACAGCAGGGGTGATGGGGGTCTGATCCGGCACACTTCCTCAGTGGTACAAATGTAGGAGTCTGTCTCTCTGTGTGGTGTGCAAAGCTATGGACACTCTGCAGGGGGTCCAGGCAACTACACATTGGTTTCCAGAGGTAAAAATTAGACCACCTAATGCTCCACATTTTAAGGTAGATGGTCGAGCAGTTAGGGTAATCCAGGAGATGTGCTAAGCATTTGTTGTACTCACAAATCTAATCATGCACCACCCACACTCAATGAATAACTTGAGACCAGAATTTATAAAAATACGTCAAACTTTTATATAAATTTTAAGACCATGATCTTTATGATATTTTAAGTACTTTTTGAGTTTTAATAAAGTTTGTCTTTCTGGGCATAATTATGCACCATAGGGATCAATAGCCAGTCACTTTCAAAAATCCATTACAAATTGCACAGTTGAGTTACCAGTCTCTTCTTTTGCAGGATGGTTGCAGCAGTTGGTGGGCACCTTGTGCCAGATGGAGAGCCTCAGGTGGCTCCCGGTTCCAGAGGGAGCAGAGCTGGAATGTCTCTTGGCACAGGGTCACTTGGAGGGGCCATCTGGAAAAGGACCTGGTTTGCAGATTTAAAGATGATGCCTTGGGGTCCCCTTGGGCTGTCGAGGTTGCAAGCAGTTTGGGACCCGGGGCACACAGCAGATTCTGCGATGCAGTGCTCAGGGCGGCCGGTTGCAGGGTGAGTTGGAGGTCTTGGATGCTGTGCTCAATGGAAACCTTTGGAGCTGGAGGTAGGTCTTCTTCTGGGGGCCTTGCAGGATGACGAGGGTGCTCTGGTGGGAGGTACGGGGTGTCACTGAAGTCCCTTGACTGGGGTTTCCTCCTGGTCCAGTTGCAGCTCTGCGTGAGATCTTTTTGGTGGTGTCCGCTGTGCACTGACCAGTACCTGGGGCATTGGCACAACTCAGCCATGGGAAAGTGCAGTGCCACCAAAGTTGGCACACTTGTAGCTCTCATCTGGGCTGTCGTTGGTATGTCATCGGGTCTGGCTGTGACTTCCGGTTGCAGAGATATCGGGCCTCATGATGACCCTGGCGGTCGGCGGTTTTATGGTGGAAAGTACTGCCAACAGGCTGGCGGTACTTTTTACCATATCATGACACTGGCGGTTTGGCTGATGCCAAACCAGCAATGTACCACACCGACCGCCACAGCGGTAACAGCCGCCGGGGATGGAGATATCAATCTCCAGCCCGGCGGCCGTCACTGTCCCGTCCGCGGGATTATGACCCCACCTGCCAACATGGTTTCCGTTGCTTCCTTACAGCCACGAAAACCATGGCGGTAGGCATTAACAGTGACAGGGAATCCCTTCCCTGTCACTGACAGAGGTCTTCCCCACCTGCACCCCCCTCTCCACATACTCCCCACCCCCCTTCCTCTCCAAACCCCCCTACATTCATGCCCCCTTCACACACACACACACACGCGCATACACACACCCATTCACACATGCATCCACCCATGCATACATCCATTCACACACACATCCGCACACACTTTCACACATACACGCAGACACGCATTCACAGAACACAATATACACGCACTCACACCTCCATACATGCACACATATTCCACACAAAACACACATCCGCATACACGCACGCACAAACATTCACACACCCCCACACACACACACACACACAACACCCCCCTTCCCTGTCGGAGCGCCCACTTACCTGTGTTCAGGGGGTCCTCCAGCAGGAGACGGAATGGAACGCTCACCAAGAGAACTCCGCCAGGCTGTATTATGGGTCATAATATGGCTGGCAGCGGTCTACTGGCGTGGCACTGCTGGTGGCAGCAGTGCCACCTTACCGCCATCCGCGGGCATGGCCACAGCCGGATTTCTGCCATCCTTCTGGCGGAAATCCAGCTGTGGTCATAATACTGCAGACAGCTGGTAGCCGCATTGATGGTCTTTTGGCGGCCGTCGATGTCATAATGAGGGCCATTGTTCGGTCGGTGTGGTGACCCTCACCGGTTTGTTGGTGCCTTGTAGGTTTCTTTGGTTTCTTGAGTTGTGCCTCCACTCAGGAGGGAGATATTGGGCTATTTCCAAAGCCTGGAGGTCCTCAGGGTCTTTTGAGGTTGGTCTAGTGATTAGCTCCTCTGCAGCGGCGATTGTCGGGACTCTGGTGCAGCAAGCAGGTGTCTTGGAGCCTCTTCTGGTGCAGCAGGTCCTCTGTTCTCATACTGTTGGGTTCTTTGGTGCTGTCTTCTTTTCTTCCTGATGAATCTGATTTCTTGGTCTAGGGAAGTCCACTAAATCCTGAATTTAATGGGTTTTTAGGGGGACCCTGTTAGAGTCCAATGGGACACTTACCCTTGGGTGGCTATACCCACTACAGTAACCAGTTCCTGTGGGAAGGGTCACTTCCTTAAACCTCATTTCCTATTTTTCTGCCATCCAATATGGAGGAAAATGAAATGGGGGTCCACTTTGTCTGCAAGCCTCTAGGGGTGGTGCATGCTCAGTGAGACCCCTCCTCTTGCCCTTTGTGTGGTTTGCCACCTTTGCTCCCGCCAAAAGTGGGCTTTGGCAAAGAGGAAAGCCACCTGCTACTAGCAGCTGGCCTGGGGGCTTGAGTTTCAAGGGCAGAGTTGGTGGGGTCAGAGACCCAGTTTATACACCCAAAAATGCCTTTGAAGAGGGACAGACTTCAAAGAGTGCTTTTGAAGTGCACATGTTCACCTTTCAGCCGAGTCCTGTCTGCCAGGGTCCCACTGGGAGGTTATCAGTCCTTTGTGTGAGGACAGGCAACTGGCCTTTGAAATGTAAGTGTCAGGCCCTCCACCCTTCTAGCCCAGAAAGAACCATTCAGTATGTAGATTAATGCAGATGTGATAGAGGCCCTCATGATCACGGCGGTTCGACCACCATGCCGGCAGTGGTGGCTGAAGCCGCTAGCCGGCATTGCGGGCCGAACCGCCATATAATGCACTTGGTGACGGCTGCCAGTGGCAGCTGTCACCCTCCACCAGGCTCCCGCCAGCTAATGTTTCATTTCCCGCCAGCCTTTTCCTGGCGGGATATCCCTCCAGGAAAAGGCTGGCGGAGGGGGTGCCCCTGCACTGCCCATGCACTTTGCATGGGCAGTGCAGGGGCCCCGGTGCAGAGCCCCGTCGCGCAGGTCCCTGCGTTCTGCACAACGGGTGCAACTGCACCTGCCACACAGAGGCATTGATGGCGGCTCCATGTGGAGCTGCCGTCAGAGTCCCGGCCGAGCCTTTCTGTGGACTGGTGGGCGGAAACAATGTTTCCGCCCGCCGGCTCTCAGAAAAGTTAATATTCTGGCCGGTGGGGTTCCGGGGTCGCTGGCGGTCAGTGTTTTGACCGCCAGGATGAACAAGGCGGTTGTTTCTGCCGTGTTCATAATGACCACCTGAGTATCCTGTGTTTGTGGTTGTCTGGGTGAAATGCACAAGGGAGCTGTCAACCAGCACAGACCAGACATGGATTGGAGACAGGCTGTAAGGCACAGATGGTTTTAAGTGCAGGGAAATGCTCACTTCGGAGAAACTGTACTAAGAAATCAGATTATTTCACAGAATCGGATACTCTTATAGAAAGACTCATAGAAAGGGCTTACCCAAAAAGACTAGTAAAGAGAGCGAGAAAACGGGCTTGGTACAATCCAGTCATAGAGAATGTTTCTTAGAACCAAAGCCATTGAAAGAGAACCACAATAGACTAGACTGTGTAACTACATTCAAACTGGCTAGTAATGATATTAAGAAAATTATTTTACACCATTGGGAACTAATCAAAGATCAACTTAATGTACAGGATTCCCCACTATTTTCCTTTAAGAAAGGCAAGAACCTAAAAGATACTTTGACACAAGCACTTTTACCACTTTGGGGTATGCCAGCAGTTGTGGGGCACTATAAATGTGGAGACTGTGCGGCATGCAAACTTAGCATTAATACAACAGAACTGTGTTATAATGATGACACAGGATGTTATTTACGTAATCTGGTGCCCATGTAAGCAGTGGGAGCGCCACTAGTGGAACATTGTGAAACATGTCAGCATAACAGTGATGACTTGAAATGGCAAATTATTGAACAAATCAATTTGGGCCCAAGAGAAGGAGATAAGGATTATCTCCTCTCCAAACGCGAATTATTTTGGATGGAAAAATGTGGAACTATAAATGATGGACTGAATACTTTAGAGGATTGGAGACAGGCATCTTTGTTATGATTGTTAAGCTATTTCCATCACTGTTAATGTGCATGAGTTTTATTTGATTGTTGTGACTTGTGTATATTTATATGAATCACACAGATCTACACATTTAAACGGGTGGCTCAACATCTGTACTTATGCCCTGTTATAGGGTTGGTCCTTTCAGGTAGCGATTTAGTTTATTGGTAACAAATATACCATGAGTCCTCTCTCTCCTTTTTGATGAGGGCCTTGAATGATGAGAGATTCAATTAATGGTGATAACGCCCCTATAAAATAAACAAGGGATTGTTTGTACTGGATACATTTATGCTCTATCCACTGACGAACCAATAAGATAATTTCTTGTAAATAGGATAGTGGATGTCGATATTACTGTGGAGGGCATCCTCTGTTCATAACGACAAATCTGGGCTATTTGTAGCTTAAGGTCCGCGCATAAGTGTGATATAAGTGTTGATGGAATATGTCAAAATTCAATGTGCCCCTGTGGATTTGTAAGGGAATTGGCTGAATTACATGCAGTGGCGTAGCGTAGGGGGTGCAGGGGGGGCCGGCCGCACTGGGCGCAACATCTTGGAAGAGACTAAATCCACGGGTTAGGGGGCGCAAATTACTTGCCTTGCCCCGGGTTAAGGGGCGCAAATTACTTGCCTTGCCCCGGGTGCTGACAACCCACGCTACGCCACTGATTACATGTGATGATGTCCTGCCTACAGGCGGACCAGAGAGGAAGCATGGTTGCATGCGAATCGAATTGGAAACACGCAGGTATTTTTTATAAGCCTGCCCCTTCGGACCAGAAAGGGGACAGGCTGTTTCCCGTTACTGCTTTTTGAAAGGACGTTGTCTTATTAGGAGGTGGACCTGAAAGGAAACACTTGGTGACCAGGTATACATAGGCTGGCTCTATTTAAACGCTCCCGTTATACGCAGATGGGAGGTCGACATGCTGAAAGCGAGTATGTTGGTGGGTAAATCATTATTAAAGCTTGAATGCCGGGATTTTCGGCATTTTAATCTTTACATATCTTTGATTATTTACTTTTAGAAGCTGGAATTGAACATTAGCACCATTATTGCCGGAACTCTCTCTTTTGAGGACACAGAGATATTAAGGGAGAGATTGGTTGCCCGTTGAAGAGCCCGTTTTTGAGGCTTTACTGAATAATTTTTACTGTGTAGAATCATTAATAATGTAAGTACTTCTGCATGGTGGATCATTAGTTTAATTTTCTTGTAATGTTAGATTAAGGAACATTGATTGCTCATGGAAGTTATGTCTTTATTAGGAAGATGACTCTATCAAGAAATGATAATCTATAATTTCAACTACTAGGTGAGTGATTACACTTTGGATTATTTGATATATTGTTTTTAATGAAAAGGGTCCCTTCATTAAAATATATGTTTAATTATTATTTTGTAGATGCTACTATATAGAATGATTCCCAGTCCCGATGATGACCCTTTGTTGATTCATATCTATATACAGGGTCGAAACTTTGACATACATTGAAATGTGGATTGACATTACATGTGTCTAAGTGACTTCAGGACTCCTGGATTGACGGAGCCTCTGGAAGTTCACTCTGATTTTAACCACATATTTTGTACATATTGTATATAACACTATCACTTTGTTCATAATATTCACCTTCACTGTGTTTATTAATATATGAGCACCTATTGGTATACATTCTTTAATGAGAAATATTGCATGTTGGGGTTTTTACAGTACATTAAGTGAGTTTGTTAAAGAAATAAAAAACTTAAAGTAATCCAAGGAGACTGGATGTATTGAATAGTATAATTTTAAATAACTCACAATGGAAGTCTAGGTTTACTCCCCCCTTGTAGTGACCACGTATTATTATTATTGCACTTTCTAAAAGTGGCATTTCTAAAATAGTAATATTAAATCCAACCTCACCCATAAGTAGGATTACCATTCTGGCCATACTAAATATGACCTGGTTACCCCTTTCAGAGCAGAATCTACCATTCAAAAAGTATATCAGGGCAGTCCCTTCTCCCCTCCCCTCCCCTCCCCTCCCCTCCTCTCCTCTCCTCTCCTCTCCTCTCCTCTCCTCTCCTGGCTCTCCTCTCCTTGCTCCCCTCCCCTCTCCTCCCCTCCCCTCTCCTCCCCTCTCCTCTCCTCTCCTGGCTCTCCTCTGCTCTCCTGGCTCCCCTCCCCTCCTTTCCCCTCTCCTCTCGTCTCCTCTCCTCTTCTCGCTGCTAGAGAGTGTTGTAAGTTACTTCTATGTGTGCAGGAGGGAGCATGTGTGGCTTTGCATCTCCCTGTGTCCTGCCCTCTCCCCTCCTCCACTCTCCTCTCTTCTCTTCTCCTCTCCTCACCTCTCCTCTCCTCTACAGGGCGCAGCTTGGTCAGTAAGATTGGGGGGCGTGAGCTTCAGATTTCCCAACAATCACATAATGTTGATAACATTATAAGACAAGCAGGGTGCAAGCGAGGGGCTGAAGGGCAGTTGAAATGGAGAGGACTGTGGTAATGGGGTAGGAAGAGAGCGACAGCACATTCATTTGTGAAATAACCAACATTTATGAAGTCTTTTCAAACAGAAAGAAAGTGTGTGCATGTTTTTGTTAGTGTCTGTGTGTAAACGTTCCTTGTGAACTCTGCCAGACACACCACCATACCCAAGTAAAAGCCCTGTACCCAACTACTTATCAGAAAATACATTTATTAGGGGGTGTAGCAGGACAGACACTGCCTCCTGAAGCTACGTCCCTGCTAATGCCTTCTCTTGTTCCCTGTCTCTCCTCTTTCTTTCCCTCTCATCCCCTTCTCCCCCCTTCTCTCCTCTCCCCTTCTCTCCCCTCCCCTTCTCTCCTCTCCTGGCTGTTAGAGGGTGTGGAAAGTTGTGTGCGCCAGAGGGAGACTGTGTGGCTTTGCACCTGCCTGTCTCCTGCCCTCTCCTCTCCTTCCTTAGCTCTGCTCCTCTCCTCTCCTCTCCTACTCCTCCTCTCCTCTCCTCTCTTCTTCTCTCCTTCCCTTGCTCTGCTCTCCTCTCCTCCCCTCTCCTCTCCTGACTCTCCTCTCCTCTTCTCTCCTCTCCTCTTCTCGCTCTCCTCTCCTTCACTGGCTCTGCTCTACTCTCCTCCCTTCTCTCATCTTCTCTCCTGAGTCTCCTCTCCTTTCCTCTCCTTCACTGGCTCTGCTCTGCTCTCCTTCCTTCTCCCTTCGCTCTCCTCTGGTGGCACGGCTCTCCTCTCCTCTCCTATCAAGATTAGCAGTTGTGGTTGGTTTCTATCGCGCAGCATCTGGGCCCAACCCCACAAAGATATCATCTTGCACTTGATAGATGTAGACATACTTTCATTGGTCATTCAGTCAGCTAGCCTTAATTGAACGGCGGACGTTTCGCAGAGAGACAACCACCGACACTCAGGATGCTGGCCTTTGCCCCAGTGATGGCTATTTTCTATGGGGTGGTGCCACCTGTGCCCCTGCCACCCTCCACACGGTGCTCACAGGCGTTTCACTACCTACAACTGCAAACGCGGGCCACAGTCTGCCCAGTGCCTTGACTGCCCCTGGAATCTTCCGGTCCATGTATCTGCCCACAATGGAATGTGCTACCACCAGGCTCCTCCCAGCATCCCTTCCAGTCCCAACTACACATTCTAGCTTCATCAACTAAGCCTCTGTCTATCTGTCTTCCAGCTAAGTATCCTTTACAACAAAGAGATATCAAGGGCATTGAGTTCTGTGTTGGTCATTCGTCCTTTGTGTATACCATTTAATATACCATGTGGGGCAACCTGATGTCCCCGGTAGTGGAATCTGAGATGTTGCAGAGATACAGCATCAATTTCTCCTTAAGCTGATCTTTTGACACAATTATGTTACTCTACATATTGTCATTGGGTTGAATCAACAGATATTCACTGTATTGTATGAATCCACTAGATGTTTTCAGATGAAATTCTTGGGATGGTGGAACTTAAATAAATATGTATATGTATATTCATAGAATAAACATACATTACTCTGAGTGTGGCCTGACTGGCCAAGATGGCAGATGCCCCTTTGTGAGCTCCTCGCTCCCCAGAAGTGACTCCGCTTTCATCCGGCAACTGATGCCCGTACTTACATTCCCCATGGAGCTGAACAGTCCCTGCCTACCCCGTGATCCTGGGGTATGGCTGATCTCTCCCAGGGCTCTGTGGTGGTGGGCACGGCGGGATGCACCCCACCCAAAGATTCCTGGTGCCGGCCCAAGGCCACAGCGATACCCAAGGATTTGCAGAGAGGCCTATTCCAGCGCACCCTCTGCCTATTATACGCCGGACAGTGGAATAGGACATGAGAAATATTCTCTGTAGTAGTACATCCCATCGGGCAGAGGTCTACTCGACACTCGAATTGCTTCCATCTAGAAGTAAAAACTCGAAGTAGTAGGGAACCAATTCGGAACCTAATGTAAAGTGCACGTGCATGAGGTACCAAAATCATGTCAAGATAGGGCTCAAATTCATAGTGGCATTTAGCTAATAGAAAACTATCAGTTAAACTTGAGGGCGAAACTGGGGCCAGCTGTGCAACTATCCGATTCATCCAATATGCATCCTTCAAAGTTTGGGTAGCGCTCTTTGGAAGGTACAAAGGGTCTGTCCCAAACGATCCTAACCCCAGGGTACAAAAGGCCTTTTTCACATATCTGCACCAGGGATTTTCTTCATTATGTGTGGCAGCTAGCACCGCTCGTAACCATATTCTGTGTGGGTCTAAAACATCTGTTGACCATTGTCTTATCCAATACTGCAGTGGTCTCATGACGGCTATATCCGCAATCTAATGTAAGTTCAAATCCATTCATATAGGAAGTGTGGGGGAGCTCTAAGGGATTTTTAACAAGGCCTTGAGAAAAAAGTTCTCAGCTCTCTCTAAGTCTAATAAATTGCCATGACCTCACAGCTCGGCACCATAAAGTACTCCTCCTCTGGCTTGGCTTTTGTACATCTCCATTGCTGGTGTGATAGAAAAGCTAGGGGATTTACCGGCAAATCTCAGAATGCCTCCTGCTTTTTGTTTTAAAGACATAATACTTTTTAACGATTGGGCTTCCCACTTATGCGAGTCCTCCAACCTTATTCCCAGATAGTCAAAGTCTAAAACTCTTTCTAAGATATTACCATCCAGTGATATCCTTTTCTTCACTCTGCATTTAAGTCACCAAACACCATATATTTGGTTTTGGTGGCGTTGATTTGTATGCCAAAATCCCTACAAAACCCCGAAAATCTCTCAAGGAGTCTATTAAAGTCATAAGCAGTTTGGGAAAGGAGGAGGGTGTCATCCGCAAACAGGAGACATGGGGTCTTTACACCACTCAGTTTTGGAGCATCGTTTTCACAGTCACAGAGATAGGGGATGCAAGCATTTATAAAAAGTAAGAAGACTGTAGGAGCCAGCACACATCCTGTCTCACCCCCTTCTGTAACGGAATTCGCCATTCATACCCCACCTTACTCTGGCAACACTATCAGAATATAACTCCTGGATCAAGTTTATCAAAGGGCCCGGGATGCCATCCCTACCCAGGATCTCCCATAGTTCATCTCAGGGACCAGATCAAAGGCAGACTCAAGATCCATAAAGGCGACGAAAGTCTTCCAGCGTCCAGGTCAACGGTTTTCCATTTAATTGAGAGAAAGCGGACGACCTGGTCTACTGTACTAGTCTTCTGCCTAAAGCCCGCGCAGGAGGTGGGATAAAGTATAGTTCTGCTCCAACCAATCCTGGAGCCTACATAATACTTGCTAAAAAAAAGTCTGCAAATTATCTAAAAGACCCATAGGTCTTTAATTTCCCGGGATTGATCTATCCCCTTTTTTATGAATTAGAAAAATTATTGCACCCTTCCAGGAACGAGGGGGAATGCAGCCCGCCACAACTGCATTGGACACATTTTTTATATAAGGTACCAAAAAACCTAGATTGGACTTGTACAAATCTGATGGAATTCCATCTAGGCCAGGCACCTCATCCGATTTTTGCACTCTGATAGCTAACCTAGTCTCTTCTAAAGTAAACGGGATAAGCATGTCAGTGCCCGGACTAGCAGTCTTTGCTATGCTGATTAAGCTTTGAGAAGGCACAATCTCCCGTTTATAAAGAACAGTAAAATAATGCAACCAAACATCAGCAGGAATATGGCAGTCAGGTTTAGGCTTTATATTCCATCCTTTGTGAGCAATCAATGACCAAAACCGCTCGGGTTGTTTTGGTTAGCTGCTAATAGTGATTCCTGCCAGGTTGACTCTACCCATTTGTTCTTGCTGGACTTTATCTTAAGAGCGTACTCACGCCTTGCAAGAATTATCCTTTCTTTATCTTTTGAGCATATTACATCCAAGAGTCTACCCACAGCCATTCTACATGCTTTATTGAACCATTTACAGTTACCTTCCCTCGGCTGCGACCTTCCCTTACTCGCTCTGCAAATAGATCTTTTAGGGAGGAAAAGAGTTCTACCTGAGTAGCCATAATTAGGTTTGGATTGCACATAAGAGACATGGCAAGTAATTTATTGGAGGAGACTAAATTGTGCAATTTAATCACTAAGGCATTCAAATTTATAAAAGGCTCCCATTTTATGGCACGGTTGTTGTTAGACACCGTGATGGGTGGCATGCCCTCCTGGTCTCGTTGATTGTTATTCACTGTAGAAAACCACCTGTGACACCACCAAAATAGGGGCGTGATCACTATTACATTGCTCATCCACCCTAAGATCTTTGAATTCATGCCATATTCTTACGTCATTGAGCACATAGTCGATAGAGCTGCTATAAGTCCCTCTAAAAAACATAGGTTTTGCAGGTGAATTGGAGGGAAGACGGCCATTACCTGACCAGAGACCGTGCATTATCATAAGGCCGATGACCTGGAGGGCCCTGGTACTAGCTTTAAGTTGTTTGCTTAACGATGAAAAAGTTGGAATTTCCCACATGAGGTCCTCTGTCTGGGTTAACTCAGAGAAGAGGGACTTCAGCTCCAGGGACACATTTAAATCCCCTGCTATGATGATAAAATGTAATGGAGAGAATTCCGAGACCAAGGTATTCAGTGGACTAGTAGTATTAGACGATTGGCTCGGGGCACCCGGCCTATTGTAAATATTAACACATAAAAGCCTAGGGCCATGGTTAAGCTTGATTGCGACTACCAATATATTGAGTGAGTCAACAAGTATTACTTCCAGCTCACCCGCCAGAGAGATTTTTATCCAGGTGAGAAGGCCCCCACCTGCTCGCCCTGATACAGATGGACTAGCCTTCTTACAAAATGAAGCAAACCCCTGTCTGTAGACATTTGAAGTGGCCCATGTTTCCTGGAATAGACAAATGGTAAAATTATCTATAAACTGTCCCCACTCCTCGTCAATAAGCTTATTACCTATACCAGCTACGTTCCAGGAAATGAGTGCAGGATTCATAGGCCATACGGCCCCAGACTCTCTTGGAAGTGTCTTAAGATTAAAGGTTGAATTTGGTTGCTAGTAGTTACCAGCCAAGTTTTGATCTTTTGCAAGAAGAGAAGTCATAAAAGGAAACAATTCGATGTGTGTTTGGGATTCTTTCAGAGATGTGCCCCCATTGGAATATGACTTATTAAGGAAAAAAAAAAGGAGAAGGGCACAGTCAGTCAATCTCGGAAAGATCTGCCAATTGGAAAGTTCTTGAGTTCTGTGTCCTCGCCAAGTCTGTGCATTCCGTACCAGGCACCTCAGGGTGCTCATTCATATGAGGGAAATCAGTCAAGGGGCCCATAGCAGATGGTACATTAATTGTGCTTGGGGTTGGAGTATTATGACGCCAATTTTTTAGCCCATTGATGTTGGCAATAGGAGCCCCCTTGCTCCAGGAGGCTCGCTGACCTCCCAGTAGGTCTGTCTTCCCAACAAGACTAGACATTCTTTCCCCGTGATCAAAGGATGCGTCGTCAGCAATGACACTGGAATTGTAGATCTCATCTTATCTTGCCCAATACTCATATTAGAGGATGCCCCCTGGAGCAATATTCCTCTCTCCGGCTGGGAATTCCGGAAAACAATGGATGAGCCACTTCTGAGAGGATTGCGCATCTCCAGTGACAATAGCCCTTTAACCAACTTGGGACAAACAAGCATAAGCTCTACAGTGTCCCAGTTCCCTGGATTTTCTGAGTAGCGCTTAACAGAAATTATATGTGAGTATCTAATGGATCGACATTGCCTAACGTGCCTTATCCAATGGACAACTTCATTCTTTAGTGAAAGTCTGTCTTCTCTTTTGGTAGAAGAAACTACCGGTACTTTACACATATAGATTGGATAACCGTTGATGTTGTGCTTGGAACCTGGCAAGACATGGGAAGAGTCACATACCAAATTCCCATAGGAGTGGGTCGTAGGTAGTGAGCACTTTTGTCCATTAACACCCTCGTTGTTAGGACTAGCCGGGGGTACTCTGAGGCTGACATCGTGCCTAGGAAAATCCTTATTTGCCATGTTTCTCTGGTAAGTATGAGTAGGGAGCATAGAATTTGTGCCTTCTCTATAGGGATCTCCATTGTTCCACTTCCCTCCAATAGGTCAAAGTAAGTTAAGAGTCTCCATCAGCATTTGTTTCAGGGCCTTTACCTCCTCCCAAAGGCTAAAAATTGCGGTAACCACATCCTCCAATGGGGAGGCTCCAACGGGCTCAGAGGTGGGTATTTTAGAGATTGAGTCATGGTTGCTGGATTCTATCAGTTGTTCCTGACCTCCCTATGGCAAAAAGCGATTAGAGCAGGGGATTTCATGGATAATAGCACTGCATGATATGACGTTCTCAACATTGGTGGAAAGGGATTGGAATTCGAAGATGCTAAATTAGGATTGTCTAGTTCCCCTTGTGTAGGGAGAGAATCCGTAGGAACTGTTACATAATCTGAGTCACCCTTAATAGGGATTTTAAGTTTAAAAAAGGATGATAGAGAACCAGTATTCGACCACTTAGAAGATCCCTTGCTATTCCCCTTCAGCAAGGACTTAACTTTTTCAATCAGTGAGTCAATGTCATTGGTGACACAGTTAGAAGCGATGCAGGAGGTTTTATGCAACTTGGGCACTTTAGATGAAACTGCACCCACTGCCGGGCTCCCCTTTGCCTTGCGTTTCTCCATCCTCTGGGTTCAGAACGGGAAAATTAAAAGTCAAAACCCTACCTTTAATTCGTGGAGACTTTCCCAAAGGGAGCCCAGCCTCAATCGACCACAAACAGCATGGCAGGCACAGTTCGCAACAGGAGTGTGCCAAGGCACCCAAGGAAAATAAGAGACCGGTCTCCTGGGGGAGAGGCTCCTTAGGCGGCAGGTGTCACAGCTCAAAAGGGGAAGAAAAGGACCTAAAAGACAGGGGACAGGACCAAGAGGGGTGGCCCTGTCCTGCCTCTTCCTATCGCTGACGGGCACGGATGGGCCTGCCCTTGGACCGGGCTTTGCCTGGGCGCGGCCTGCACACGCCCTGTGCCGTGTAGAGGAGATGGCGCTTTGTAGCGCAAGGGAGTTAGGCTCCTCCACCTATGACCACACCTCCTAGCATGCAGCTGAATCGTTTCGGGTCCCCTTGGAAGGCACGGGACCAGCAGCGCGTCCTGCGCCGCTCAGATGAGCTGGCGCTTTGTAGCATGAGGGGGTTAAGCTCCTCCCCCTATGACCGCACCTGCTAACACACAGCTGAATCATTCTGGGTGCCCTTGGAAGGCATGGGACCAGCAGCTGCGTAGAGGAGATGGCGCTTTGTAGTGTGAGGGGGTTAGGCCCCTATGACCGCGCCTCCTGACGCACAGTTGAATTGTTCCGGGTCCCCTTGGAAGGCATGGGACCAGTGGTTCTGTTACTTTGGGTTGGAATTAGGGAGGGGTTTAGTGCTCGTGAGGGAAGAAATGGAGGTGAGAGGTGTTCACCTGTGTTCCTTTTTGGGTCTTTTGTGCTCCCCCAATTACTGGATCAATTAAAGGTGACAGGTAGTGTCTCGGTGCCCTTCTCTACAGCCCTGTTTTTTAGTTTTGCTCGCCTCCGCCTTCCATCTCTCTCATGGCACGTTTGTGGGTTTTACCTGAAGGCCTGTCCCCAAATAGGGACCGTACCTTGGACAGCCACGTCCCTCCAGGAACTTGGCCAGAGTGTGAGTTTGAGTCTGTTGTTCCACTTTTCTTCTTGGGAGTACTTTGCCCATCTCTGTCCTTTGCGTTTCTTCATCCAAGCCGGTTCGCCTCACTTCTGTTGCCTTTGTGGAGATCCCGGTCTCTCCTCCTCCGTTCTCTCTAAGTGCTCCTCCTATCATGCTTTTCCCCCTCTCCTTCTGGCGCCCTCCTTCTCCGTTGTCGTTCACTCTGCCTCCTGTAACCCGGAAGTCGTAGAGACTTCCGGAAAATGGCATGTCTGTAGTACCCCATGGGAACCAGTGAAGTGGCCTGTCAATCAGTGAGGCTCCCTTCTCATCTTCCTTCACCTCAGCTACCTCGCTACAGAGGGCTTCCACAGCTCCAGTGAGGACTTCTACATCTCCAGTGGAGGCTTCTGCAGCTCCAGTGTGTTTCTCTACATCTCCAACGGAGGCTTCTACATCTCTAGTGGGGTTCTACTTCATCTCCAGTGTGGTCTTCTATATCTCCACCGGTGTCTTCTACATCTTCAGCAGATCCCTCTATATCTTCAGTGGTGTCTTCTTCATCTCTGGTACGGATCTTCTACATTTCCAGTGGGGCCTTCTACATCATCAGTGAGGCCTTCCAAATCTTCAGTGGGGTCTTCTAAATCTCCAGTAGGGTCTTCTACATCTCCAGTGGGTTCTTGTACATGTCTAGTGGGGTGTTCTACAACTCCAGTGGGGGCTTCTACTTCTCCAATGGGGGCTTCTACATCTTCAGTGAGGCCTTCTACATCTCTTATGGGGTCTTCTACATCTCCAGTGTGGTCTTCTATATCTCCACCGGGGTCTTCTACATCTTCAGCGGGTCCTTCTATATCTTCAGTGATGTCTTCTTCAACTCTAGTGCGGGTCTTGTGCATCTCCAGTAGGGCCTTCTATATCTCCTGCTTGGTCTTCTACATCTCTATTACGGGTCTTCTACATTTCCAGTGGGGACTTTTACATCATCAGTGAGGCCTTCCAAATCTTCAGTGGGGTCTTCTAAATCTCCAGTAGGGTCTTCTACATCTCCAGTGGGTTCTTGTACATGTCCAGTGGGGTCTTCTACAGCTCCAGTGGGGGCTTCTACATCTCCAATGGGGGCTTCTACATCTTCAGTGAGGCCTTCTACATCTCTTATGGGGTCTTCTACATCTCCAGTGGGGTCTTCTATATCTCCACTGACACCTTCTAGATCTCTTGTGGGGGTTCTACATCTCCAGTGGGGTCTTGTACATCTCCAGTGACGCTTTCTACCGCTTTCTACATCTCTTGTGGGGGTTCTACATCTCCAGTGATGCTTTCTACATCTCTTGTGGGGGTTCTACATCCCCAGTGGGGGCTTCTACATTTTCAGTGAGGCCTTCTGCATCTTCATTGGGGTCTTCTACATCTCCAGTGAGGCCTTCTACCTCTTGCGGGGCCTTCTACATCTCCAGTGGGGTCCTCTTCATTTCTAGTGGGGGATCCTACATCTCCAGTGGGGTCTTCTTTATCTCTATTGGGGTCTTCTACATCTCCAGTGGGGTCTTCTTTATCTCTATTGGGGTCTTCTACATCTCCAGTGGAGTCTTCTACATCTCCAGTGGGGACTCCTACATCTCCAGTGGGGTCCTCTTCATTTCTAGTGGGGGATCCTACATCTCCAGTGGGGTCTTCTTTATCTCTATTGGGGTCTTCTACATCTCCAGTGGAGTCTTCTACATCTCCAGTGGGGACTCCTACATCTCCAGTGGGACCTTCTACATCTCCAGCAGGGTCCTCTACATCTATAGTGGGGTCTTGTACATTTCCAGTGTGGTCTTCTACATCTCCATTGGAGCTTCTTGAGACTGTAATTGAATTTATATAACATTTATGATCCCTGATGAGGCTCTGAAGTGCTTTGCGGTGGGTGGCAGCCTAACCTGAAACACATTCTATGGGTTAATCCAGAGATTATTGGTTATTATGTGTTATTGATATCAGCCTTGAACACTCAAGAAATCATTCCATGCATGTACTGCAGTCTCTTTGTAGTAGATTAAATGAAAGGGATCTCAGCACGATCGTTAATGTGAGTTCTTGCAAACGGTTGGGTAGATGAGATCAGCTATTGTTAGTTTAGCAGGACAGGATTTTAAAGAAGACAAAGTTGTGATAATATTCAAGATGTCTTTCCAGTAGCATAGGTCACAATCTTCCTTCATGTATTTGAAGTACCAATCTAAAAACATTTTTATCCCTAGGTTTCAGGCTGCAATAATCAGTTAGTATATATTATTTAACTGCTTACGCTTACATGCAAATCTGTTGTTCTCCTTCTGGCTTTGGCGGCCAGGACTCCTGCTTAGTCCATTGCCTCTATAGTTTGTCAGTTGGTCAGCAGTTGGAGCAGGATCTCAACTATCCTAAAGAAAGTTACCGTAAAGCACACCGCTCTTTGACGCTAGGTGGCAGTGCTCTACCACAGGCGAAACATCTTCAAACCTCTTCTCCCTCAGCTCCCAGCAGCACATAATCTCCGACTGATCAGACCCTCCTGTCTTGGTTGGGGAATGCACAGGATGTTTGCGTTCACCCTTAGGGTGTGAAAAGTAACAGCACAGGACCAGTAATGTCCTCTCATCAAACTAACAGTAAACCAAGTGAAAGCCTGAATACATGACCCCTCCCCGTCCTCTTTACTAACACTCTGCACCAGGTGTGCGTCACATAGGTGACACAAACTGCCCTAAAGCAAAGAACTGGGATTTAGTTTGTGCTATAAAGTAGCTGTAAAGTAACACAAAGTAACAATATGCGCCATTTTGTGTACTTTGGGACTTATTTCCAAGCCCGTTGAGCCGCTGGCACCATTGGTGTAACAAAGGCCTCGCAGCCCCTGTAGTGCGGAAGGACCCCTCACCACAGCACGCTGTGCACGGCCGGCAGGCCCCTGACTGGGTCCAGGGGAAAGGGGGCCCTTCTAGGTACTTTCCAAGGGGGCCTCCTTAAGTTTCATAACACCACTGGCCGGTACTATACTTTTTGTGACGCAACAGCGACGCATCGTGCAGACCCATATCTCCGAGGCCACGCAAAGCCACTTTGTGTGGATTTCCAGGGCCTTGTAGATATGGTGTAAGGCAACACAGTGCAAGTCACTGACTTGCCTTACACTGAGTCAGGCAGGCGTTCCATGAGCGTTGCTGTGGGTGTTCCCACGCAACACCTGTGGGTTTTGACACATTCCAATTTACAAGACCTTGTAAACCTGGGGGTGTGCCAAAACCCTAGACCTCCCCAGTGTTGCACTCTGCAGCACACATAGAAAGAGGAAAATACCTCTCAGGGTAGGTTTTATGCAGGAAGGTGCCCCTTCCTGGACAAAAACAATCCTGCATGCAACATGGCACCCTTGCACAATGGTGCAAAGGTGCCTGCGTTGAGGCCAGGCTGCCAAAATGGCTCCAGTACTGGGGGACAGGACAGGAATGCATTGTATTGCATAAATTTGGTGCATCCTGCCCTTTCACTTTAGTGTAGGGCAGCGCAGAACGTGACCTGCAGCGCTGCCCTATGCCAAAACCCACAAATAAGGGCCCCGGTTTTTAAAACAAAGATTAATCTACTAAAAAAGATAAACTGTGCTTTTTGCAAAAAATGTATGCCTCCTCAAGCCAAGCGTAACGTTAGAAAAGTTTTCTTTTCTACACACTTTTCCAACTTTGTGTGCTGCACAGTAAAGCACCAGCTGGTTCACCTCGGACCTTCAAGCCTCCAAGCAAACCTGCCGGAAACTGGAGAGAAAATGGCTCCTCGAACAGACACCGGACAACCATACCGCCTGAAAGAATGCCATCCGCAATCACCATCACCTCATCAGAACTGCCAAGAAAACCGCCTTCAAAGACCGCCTGGACAACAACACACACAACAGCAAGGAGCTCTTCAACATCGTGAATGAACTTTCCAACCCCAGCTCCAGCACAAACGACATCCCACCTTCACAAGACCTGTGCAACTCCCTCAGCGCCTTCTTCCACCACAAGATCACAGACATCCATGACAGCCTCAACAGCCTCAACAGCCAGACCACCCCGCCAATCACCGACTCCTCAGACCCTCCACCCACCTTCAACTACGACCCCCTGCTCATCTGGGCCAAAGTGAACGAAAACGACACAATCAAAACCATGAGCACTATCCACTCTGGATCTCCGTCAGACCCATGCCCGCACCACATCTTTAACAAAGCAAGCGCCACCATCGCACCCCACCTCCGCAAAGTCATCAACATCTCCTTCAAGACCGCGACCTACCCCGAGAGCTGGAAGCATGCTGAGATCAAACCCCTACTCAAAAAACCCATGGTGGACCTGAGAGACCTCAAGAACTTCCGTCCCATCTCCTAGCTCCCATTCCTGGCCATGGTCATCGAGAAGATCGTCAACAGACAACTGACCCACTACCTCGAAGAAAACAACATCCTGGACCCATCCCAATCAGGGTTCCGCAGCAACCACAGTTCCGAAACCGCCCTCATTGCTGCCACCGACGACATCAGGGCCTTGCTCGACAACGGCAAAACCGCTGCACTCATCCTCCTGGACCTCTCGGCCGCCTTCAACACCGTCTGCCACCACATCCTACGCACACGCCTCCACAACATAGGGATCCGGGACAAAGCTCTAGAGTGGACCACCTCCTTCCTCTCCGGCAGAACCCAGAGCGTCCGCATCCCCCCTTTCTGCTCCGAAGCTTCCAAGATCATCTGCGACGTTCCCCAAGGATCATCCCTCAGCCCTACACTATTCAACGTCAACATGCCCCCGCTCGCCCACGTCACCCGGCTACACAACCTCAACATCATCTCCTATGCCGACGACACCCAACTGATTCTCTCCCTCACCAAGGAGCCCCTCACCGCCAAATCCAACCTCCATGAAGGAATGAAGGCTGTCGCCGAATGGATGAGAAACAGCAAACTGAAGTTGAACTGAGACAAGACAGAGGTCCTCATTCTCGACCCCAACCCCTCAGCCTTGGACGACTCCTGGTGGCCGACCGCTCTGGGAGCAGCCCCAACACCCACCAACCAAGCATGCAACCTGGACGTCATCCTCGACTCAACTCTCTCCATAACCAAGCAAGTCAGCGCGTTTCCTCATCCTGCTTCCACACCCTCCGCAAGCTCCGCAAGATCTACAGATTGATCCCCACAGATACAAGAAGAACAGTCACCCAAGCCCTCGTCAGCAGCAAACTTGACTACGGAAACGCCCTCGACGCAGGAGCCCCGGCCTAACTCCTCAAATGACTGCAACACATACAAAACACCTCCGCACGCCTGATCCTCGATGCCCACCGCCACAGCCACAGCCACATCACTCCCCTTCTGAGAGACCTATTCTGGCTCCCCGTCAACAAAAGGATAACCTTCAAGCTCCTCACCCACGCACACAAGGTGCTCCACAACACCGGTCCAGCCTATCTCAACAGATGACTCACCTTCTACACCCCGTCCGGCCAACTCCGCTCAGCCGACCTCACCCTCGCCACCGTCCCCTGCATCCGAAGAGAGGCAGATCCTTCTCCCACCTCGCCATCAAGACTTGGAACACCCTTCCCTTGCCCCTGCGACAGACCGAAGACCTGCTGACGTTCAGGAAGCGGCTCAAAACCTGGCTATTTGAGCAGTAGCAGCACCCCATCCCCCCCTCAGCGCCTTGAGACCCTCTCGGGTAGTAGTGTGCTCTACAAATAGACTTATTGATTGATTGACTGATTGACATACATAGTGAGAAATAGGTAATCTATGTCAAAGTATGATGTACAGAAAGGGCAGCCTTCGGGTGCAAAACCTATGGTCACGCATACTAGACTGTGTCAGCGCAGTGAGAGAGGGACCCAGCGCTTTATCTCTCCCTCCCCCTTTTAGACAATGCAGAGCAGCTGGATGAACAATTTGCACATTTGACCCTCCATTTGGACCCCCTGCTTTAACCAATTTTGCCACCTTTACTTTCTCTCACTATTTGTTTTATGCCTAGCAGTCCCATCAGCTCCTCAGGGCCTCCTTTTTTATTAACTCAATGTCCTATTCCTCATTCCTGGATCCTAAGCTGCCAGTGTCATGGTCATCCTGCCTGCATCTGGACCAGAGCTGCTGGTCTCCACCATTATCTCTCTTCTTTGTACCCCCTCTACCTGTTTAACTAATCTCTGTTCTGCCCACTTAATTTCCCTTGATCTTTTCTTGTAAAAGCTGAAACAAAACCCCTGAAGGTGTCCCTCATGCAAGGTTCCATATTTGTTAAGTAGTGCCAGACCACCTCCCCAGCATCATTCAGTACCACCACTTCCCAGCTGCACCTCATCTTGACACTGGACATTTGTGTAAAATTTCCTCATTCTTCACCAGGATGACATTCAACTTGGTGCGAAAAGCCAGACATCTATTTCACCTCTTTATTTACACAGTTAATCCCAGTTGCCTTTCTTACCCAACCTTACTGCTCAGCAACAGCTACGTCAATACTAACTCCAGGCCATTCCATCTTCCCATATGTCTCTCTTCCTTTGTTTAAATAACCCCAAATCAGATCATTGCCCCAATTCACTGTTCCTAAGGTGTAAGATGTTTAAACCCAGCTCTGAAAGTTCTTAATTTGAGCCGGTGGTTTATGGTGCTCGGCACCGGCACCTAATTGTCAACATTGACACTTATGTCAGTCTGCCACATGGTGGTGCTGTTCGTCTGACTTAGAGAGGAGCACAACATCAGTTATTTATTAATGCAATATACATTGAAAATTACTAATACATGCCGCCCTAGCCATTCTTATATCTTTGGGGGGCTGGAATAGTCTGAATTGTCACAATGGTACGAGTGTGATGAATTGCGGCTCTGTTGGCGCTGTCATTGGCAGTGACAAGGGCCTAGCACTTATTGTTTTACAAATCAAGCACTGAGCCCTGGTTTTAGCCTTTCTATACCCAAAACCATTCACAGCCATTGTGCCCGTTCCATGCGTCCTTGGCAGAGCAGTGCACCCTCAGCTCATTACAGCACAGTCAGAAACGCCGCTCATGTGTCTGCTTGCTTGCACGCTCTCCAGCACAATGTACAATGGAATGTTCACACATCCTTACCTCAAGTTTCTTCTTACCTTCTGCACCCCAAACCTCAGGTAACCGTGGGCACTTCCTGCCTGATCTCCTTCTAAAAGCAAAGTACAATCTGAACTCCCCCTCCCAAGGTTCCTCTCTTTCCTCAACCCACGTCCAGTCGAAAAACCTTTGTCGCTGCCCTCATTTTAAGCAGGCGCACTCTGAAATCTCACAGTCCTCTGCTGCTTGCTTTCAAGCACTCTTTCAGCCTGTATTACCCTGCAACTGGTGCCCCCCTAGCCTTTATCAATGTACATTTATTAGGAAAATGCCTATACACCATGGAGTGGACATTTAACATCTACTGGGAGCCTCTTACAGCCTTTACCATCACAGGGAATGCACCTGGACATTCTTGATTCATCAAGTACCTGTAACATGAAGGATTAGTCTCATGTCTAAACACCTATAAGAACTGTGCCGATAGCTCAGCTGCATAGAGCCAAAGAGCATAGAGCATTTTCTGTCTTACTTGAGGGATAGCTGGGCTGCTCCAGCACTGATTTCTTAGATTTTCTGAAACCTCAGATAGAGCTCTGCTGACCAACAAATCATGACTTCAAAATCTGTGTGTAGTGAAGGACAGGTCTGCTGTCACAAGATAATGCTGTAGGATCTGTGTAACTTGAGGTGTAGGTGTGTGAGTTGTGATTCTGTGAGTTCAGAGGCCCTGATTAAGTAATATTTCACATAACGAGGCACAGCAAAATAGGTTGTTGCACTGTGTCTCATTAAAGGTAGAGAGCAGAACTGCCCCATGTTGGAAAAGATACTGCATAGATCTACTCTCTCAAGTGCTGTCACACTGGTTCTGCCTAGCACTAACACAGGCACTCTTGTGTCATGTTGCACGGGTGCTTTTGTTGTGAGCAAGATAGTTTTTTGTGCTAGAAGGGGTTTCTTCTTTGTGTGTGAGTTGCAGAATGCAGCACCCTTGCAAAAAAATGAGGAGAAATAATGATATTTCTCCTTGTTACACCAGCCTTAGGTTTGGGCACCAAATTTGTCAGACACCCATATCCATGTCTTTGTAAATCTGAGTTTACTTCAAAATACATGGGTGCATGCACCAGAATGCCCACCTTGTCTGCCTAATGCACATCGGGCTCTGCAACTCCCACAATAGATTTTGCATTAGGGTAAAGGCAATAAAGTGACAAACTGACACAAAACATTAGTAAATCTATGCCAAAGTATCTTCAAGGATAGTTCTGCTGTCTATAATGAGAGCAAATGGGCCTGGGTTGGATTTTTCTACATTATGAGATCCAGGCCCATATTGTTTGTCACCATGTGCCATCAGCTATTTTATTTTTCCGGGACAGGACTGGAAGTGGCAAGACATCAGTTATAATTCTGAGTTATAGCAATAATGTTCCTTTGATTTTAGAAATCACCCTTTGCAAACCCTGTGTTTTCTTCTACTGATTTTTGGAGAGTGCTTGAGTGTCTGGCCCAGTGCCCTTAGAAATAATTTGGTGTTTGACTCACGGTTTAACTTGATTCATATGGTAACGTGGTACATGGCAGCTATGCTTGTTGTGAATAATGGTTGTTTACAGTGTCACTTGGTGTCTTGGAAGTCTTCTGTCTACCAACTGGCCTGCTTGTGTGATCTACTATGCTTGTTGGGTTTGGTGGGTGCAATGGAGTTCACCCAGTCCTTGATCCAGATGTTGAAGTTGTTAATGTCCTTGTCAAGGTTGTCTGTGGGTCCAGGCTGATCAGTGTTGAAGGCACAGAGACAGTCTGCTTCTGTTATTTTGCCCCAACTGTGGATTGGGGTGCTGAACCTGATAGGGCTATTGACATGACATGTGTTAATTTGAAAGTGGATGATGGAGTAGTTGGTCCATATGAGCAGTGTGGTGGAGTTGTATGTTATGCTGCTGCTTGTGTTGAAGTCGGGCCCAGTGTGTGTTGGTTCTGGGATGAGCTGGGTGAGTCCAATGTTGCCGAAGCTTTTGAGGAGTGCTGTGGAGCAGGGGTCATTTTTTTATTTCAGGTGGAAATTGAGGCCACCAAAAGAAAATGTAGGCACTGGAATCAGTGGTGAGGGGAGTGACAAAGTCAGTGATGAATTTGGTAGACGTGGCTCGTGATCCGGGTCGTCAGTAGGTGAGGGTCTCATCCAGGCTTACGTTTAAGCTCAGGAGTTCCATGAATGGGGTGGCGTTTTCTGTGGATGTTGTGCATTTGATGGATTCCTTGTAGATGATAGTGAGTCCTCCTCCTGGTTTGAAGGCGGTCATGTTGAGCGATCTTGTAGCCCACGGCGACTGCTGTGGTGTTGTGGGGAGCCGAAGAGAGGTTGAGCCAGGTCTCTGTGATAAAGAGGATGTCATTTGCATCACTACTCAGCAGGCTGGACTATGGCAAAACTCTCTACACCGGAATCTCCAACAACTCCTACCCAGACTCCAGACCATCAAGAACACGGCTGTGGGACTCATACTCAACTTCCCATGCAACATCCAGATCACATTGCACCTCAGGAAGCTTCATTGGCTCCACATCGTCAAGGGTCAGCAAATCAAACTTCTCATGCACACATACAAAGACCTACACAACACAGGACCAGAAAACCTGAGCAGCTGCTTAATCCTTCACCAACCCACCAGGCACCTCACTCTCTCTCACACACATTACCCGCAGCTGCAAAAACAAAACTGGAGGTCACTCATTCTTCTACATCACACCCAAGCTATGGAACCATCTCCCTCTACATGCCAGAGCCTGCTCCTCACTTCTTGAGTTCTGCAAGACCTGGTTCTTCATATAAGCACCCTGGGGACCACAAACCTACACACCTGCTCAAGCGCCTGGATACCCTCTTGAGTGATTAGTGCTCTATACAAATCAATATAGCATAATACAGACAGTTTGTGGTGGGTGGCTAGGCACTGTGGATGATGGCCGACTTCCTTTGAAGATATGTGACAATCTAGAAGCGTTCTCCTCAATTAGGATGATGAACTAGTCATTTCATGCTGGCCTGAACTCATCTTGACCTATGTGACATGAACAAGTAATTTCTACATCTTTCTGTTGCATCCCTCATTGATATGCGCCTTCCCATTCAAGCGCATTGGGTCTCCTCAGTCTTTTCCGCCACTTCAACAGCAGAGCTGGGAGCACATAAATAACTTTAAAAGCCTGCACTCGCCCAGTGGCACGGCTATAAGTAAAGTCGATCATTGATTAATGTGCTGATTCATCTTCACTAAGGCTCTTTTCCAAGTAGAAGTGTGTTTCTTCCCCTAGTACTGCTTTGCCTGTCAGCACCAATACACACTTGGAAAATAAACAGAGCAGGTCTAACATCATTATTTTAGCACTGCTATCACTATGTGACTGCTGTTTCTTCAGTGTTTTTTGCCATTTTGAGTGCCGAGTACATCATATTTATAGTTGTTTTGAGGAGGAGACTGTTCTGCTATGATGGTTACTTATCACCACAGTATATGGTGACACCTGAAACGTTATCTTATTGATATTGACTCTGCACATGCAACATTTTTTCACTATTAATTTTGCTGCAGGAGGTGGTATATTTTTTCAGCTTTACATACAATATGAAACCTAAAAGCACAATTGTGTTTCTGTTAGGTGGTAATTCTGACCCCTTGTTATTGTATTGTCTCATGCTCAGGCACACCTTGGTTGACATGTATGACAGGGTATCCAGACACGTGAGTTTACCCTGTGCTTTTTTGTTTCATAGACCATTACATGAAAAGGCCCACTTTGGTCTGTATGTTTTCATGCTTTCTGATGTTTGTATAAACTACTACTCAGAGTTGGTAGTGCAATTATTTGTTTAATTCCAAAAATTCCAAAAGTGTTTGGAAACACTACAGACCTATAGCTTTAGTGAATACAGACTTTAAAGTTTTGCTAAAATGGTCCCTTCCCATCTAAAACAGATTTTGTCTACATTATTAGAATGTGAACAATGTGGATTTGTCAAAGGTCGATAGTAATATATTGTTTTTCAATCTTCTAAGTAAAGTTCCTAGTTATGAAAAAACCTTACCAGCCACACCTGTTGATGCAGAAAAAGCATGCGCTGCTATAGATCCACTCTCCCGCTAAGGCACTACCTGTGCTGATGGAACACCTGGAGAGCTTTGGGCTCCTGTCAGGCGTCTGGATAAATCTTAGAAAAACACTGTCCTTTCCTCTGGGACGACTGGCCCTAATGTCGCAGGACCAATTGCCAGACTTGCGGATACAATGGGAACAAGAGGGTTTCCGATACTTGGGCATCATGATCACTAGGACGGCGATGGATCATCAGCGCATGAATGTAGACTGAGTGGTGGAGGGACTCACTAAATCGGTTGATTTCTGGAATATGCTCCCTCTGATGGTTATGGGGAGGGCGGCAGTAGCAAATATGGTCATCCTTCCTAGATGTCTATATCTAGTGCAAAATGCACCTTTTCCTCTGCATGAGAAATTCTTTCGGACCCTCGGTAGTTACTTGTGCCATTGTTATAAGTGGGAAAATGGTGCAGAGTTACCCTCTCAGTCTTGACGAGAGGGTGGACTGGCCATCCCAGACGTTCATCTGTATTATTATGCAGCGCATCCCCAACATTCTGCTCGGTGGCTCAAAGACAGGGACAGCTAGGAGAAGTGGCTTCTACATGGTGGATCCAAGATGGCAGACGTCTGGGACACACTGGAGGAGCTCTGGGCACCTCCCCTGGGAGGTGCTGGTCAGGGGAGTGGTCACTCCCCTTTCCTTTGTCCAGTTTCGCGCCAGAGCAGGGCTGGGGAGATCCGTGAACTGGTGTAGACTGGCTTATGCAGAGATGGGCACCATCTGTGCCCTTCAAAGCATTTCCAGAGGCTGGGGGAGGCTACCCCTTCCCAGCCCTTAACAACTATTTCCAAATGTAGAGGGTGTAACACCCTCTCTCAGAGGAAATTCTTTGTTCTGCCTTTCTGGGACTGGGCCGCCCAGACCCCAGGCGGGCAGAAACCTGTCTGAGGGTTGGCAGCAACTGCAGCTGCAGTGAAAACCCTAGAGAGCTAGTTTGGCAGTACCTGGGTTCTCTGCTTGAGCCCCGGGGATGCATGGAATTGTCCCCCCCAATACCAGAATGGTATTGGGGTGACAATTCCATGATCCTAGGCATGTTACATGGCCATGTTTGGAGTTACCATTGTGACGCCACATATAGGTATTGACCTATATGTAGTTCATGTGTGTAATGGTGTCCCCGCACTCACAGAGTCTGGGTAATTTGCCCTGAACAATGTGAGGGCACATTGGCTAGTGCCGGGGTGCCCTCACACTAAGTAACTTTGCACCTAACCTTCACTAAGTGAGGGTTAGACGTATAGGTGACTTATAAGTTACTTAAGTGCAGTGTAAAATGGCTGTGAAATAACGGCGACGTTATTTCGCTCAGGCTGCAGTGGCAGTCCTGTGTAAGAATTGTCTGAGCTCCCTATGGGTGGCAAAAGAAATGCTGCAGCCCATAGGGATCTCCTGGAACCCCAATACCCTGGGTACCTCAGTACCATATACTAGGGAATTATATGGGTGTACCAGTATGCCAATAAGAATTGGAGAAAATAGTCACTAGCCTGCAGTGACAATTTGGAAAGCAGAGAGAGCATAAACACTGAGGTTCTGGATAGCAGAGCCTCAGTGAGACAGTTAGGCACCACACAGGGAACACATACAGGGCACACTTTATGAGCACTGGGGTCCTGGCTAGTAGGATCCCAGTGACACAAACATACATACTAGTAAAAAAATGGGGGTAACACTCCAGGCAAGATGGTACTTTCCTACATGGATATACTTTTTAATTGTGACAAACAGTTGAATATTTCTTTGTATGCAGACAATATTCTTTTAGTTATAGCAAATCCAGACCCTTCACTTCCTTCTTTCCTTAATGAAATTACCCCTTTGGCAAAAGTCTTCACCTATAAATTAAACTCTGAAAAGCCTGAAGTTTTAACTTAAAAAACATTGGGGCAGATTTAAGAAACATGGCACTGCACCCACTGCAGCTGCACTTTCCTTGCACCCCTTAGCGTCCCACTACCGCCACCACGTGTGCGCGTATTTAAAATACGCTGCACCATGGCGCAGGGCAGGGGACAATATTGTCAGAAGTTTTGATGCAATTGATGTACTGTTCAGGGTTAGCACCAAAATGTTGGCGCTAACACTGAACAGTACATAGGGGCCCATTGTAATCAATGGTGTGCCCCCTTTTAACGTGTGCTCTGAGCAAGTGCTGAAAATGTCCAAAAAAATGGCTCAAAGAAATCTTTTAGATTTCTTTGCACCAATTGTTTGGCACCCCTAATGGGGGAATGCCCCCCCTTGCATACATTATGCCTGGTGCAGTCATAATGTGGCGCAAGGGGTTACAAAGTGGCGCAATGCATGCCTTGTGCCACTTTGTAAATATGGCGCAGTGAATTTGGCCTCGTTGGGCCACATTAGCGTAAAACAAAATTACGCTAATGTGGAGCAAGGAGGCATTAGGCCATCCTAAATCAGGACCAATGTGTTTCAAGTAGATATTTGTTAATTATGGTTGTATCTGAAATCCCACTCCAAACTTTGTTAAGAACACATTTAAAATAAATATGGATGAAACCTACTAAATAGATGGGATCTTAATGTTTTCTTCCGGTGGGAATATTTAGATTTGATCAAAAATGTCAGTTCCAATCATTTAAAATAATTAGCTGTGAAGCCTTTAAATATTCAGCTTTTACATGTCAAGAAAATAGAGTACCGACTTCTACACTTTTAATGGAACAATAACAAATCTAGCTAATTACATTACAGATTGAAATTATATAAAATTAAATTGGGATTCCAGACTTTAGATTAAGTCATAACTCATGTATTTTGAAACAATGATCCTGCTGGTTATCTTTTTTTGAAAAACCCTTTTTCTGTATGGGCTGTTGTAGTAACATCTCCCTCATCCATGTAGGAGGCTGGCCTGGTTTGTAGAGGGTACCTAAGGTACTTACACCTTGTGCCAGGTCCAGTTATCCCTTATTAGTGAAATACAGGCAGTGTCTACAAGCCAGGCTCTCTAGAGGTAGCTGTAGATGAGCAGCCAAGGCGTAACTAGGAGACATGCAAAGCTCATGCACTACCACTGTAGTCACACAGTACTCACACACATGAAAGAAAATACTCAGTGTTACAAAAATAAAGGTACTTTATTTTGGTGACACAAATGCCAAAAATGCCATAGAGACCATACTCCATTAGGAGGTAAGTAATACACAAATTATATACACTAGTATGCAGAAATGTGCATAAAAACAAGAAGCACAGAAAAGTCCAGGGAGAACTGGAGCCCCTGCTAACCCGGATGAAGGTGCAAAAGAAGAACCACTGGTGAAGAAGAACAGTCAGTACTGCACCCAAGTAGACAGAATCGGATTCCTGGGTGGTGCAGATGATGTCCCACGCTGGATGGAGGATTGCAGTCTGGTTTGCGTCGCTGGAGACCGCTAACAATCCTTGGCACACGCAAATCTTGCGGTTAGCGGAAAATGGCGCAGCCCGGTACCAGGAAGGACCAGGTGGACTCTACCTAGTAGGGTGAGTCAGAGGGGGCTCACAGCAACTCAGAAATCCCACAGTAGACCAGGCAGCATGCACAGGAGTACCACAGCACGGGGACAAAGGAGGTGCAAAAGGAGGCCCACGCAGCACTATGACAAGGGATCCTACGCCGCCAGAGAACCACTCAGGAAGATGTGCATCACAGGATAGAGTGCTGGGGACTGGAGCTGCACAGTGCGTGAAGAACTTTGTGGAAGGATGCCAACAAGCCTTGGCAACTGCAAAATATGTGGTGCATGGGGGTACTGTCTTGCGTGGGAAGGCAAGCTCTTACCTCCACCAAAGTTCAACAGTAGGACCATATGGACCACTTCAGTCAACCAACTGTAAGGCAGGATCCATGCAGCTTGTCAGGAGAAGGGATCTACGCAGCTGTTCATCGATGCAGTGAGGTGCCTCCTGAAGCAGGGGAGTGACTCCTTCACTCCAAGGGAGATTCTTTCACTTTTCTGGTGCAGGCTGATGACAGGCAGTTCTCTGAGGATGCACGACCGGGAAACAGTTGCACTTGCTGGCAGGAGCTGAAGATACAATGTTGCAGAAGTCGTCTTTGCTTCTTTGTTGCAGTTTGTAGAGTTCATGGAGGGTCCAGATACAGTTTCTTCAGTGAGAAGGTGAAATAGAGGATGCAGAGGATTCCTGCTGGAGTTTTGCAATCTGAATTTGAAGAACCACCCAAGAGAGAGACCCTAAATAGCCCTGAAAGGGGGATTGGTCAGCTAAACAGGTAAGCACCTATCAGGGGAGGGCTCTGACATCACCTGCTGGCACTGGTCACTCAGATGCTCCCAGAGTGCCCCACCACCTTGGAATCCAAGATGGCAAAACCCTGGGACACTCTGGATGAGCTCAGAGCACCATCCCTGGGGTGGTGATGGACAGGGGAGTCGTCACTCCCCTTTCCTTTGTCCAGTTTCACGCCAGAGCAGGGACTGGGGGTCCCTGAATCAGTGTATACTGGACTATGCAAGGAGGGCACCAAATGTGCCCTTCAAAGCATTTACAGTGGCTTGTGGAGGCTACCGCTCCCAAGCCTGTAACACCTATTTTCAAAGGAAGCAGGTGTAACACCCCTCTCCCAAAGGAAATCCTTTGTTCTGCCTTCCTGGGCTTGAGCTTCTGAAGCAACAGGAGGGCAGAAACCTGTCTGAGAGGTGGCAGCAGCTAGGGCTACCTGGAAAACCTCAGAGGGCTGTAATGGCAATGCTGGGGGTCCTCTAAGGAGCCCCCAGAGTGCATGGAATCATACAACCAATGCTTGCAAAAGCCTTGGGGTATGATTCCAACATGTTTGATACCAAACATGCCAATGTTCAGAGTTACCATTATGTAGCTGGACCTATGTCCAGTACATGCATAAATGGCATCACGGCACTCACAAAGTCTGGGAAAATGGTCCTGGAGGTCGTGGGGGCACCTCTGCTAGTGCCGGAGTGCTCTAACACACAGGTACGTTGCACCCTGCCTTCAGGGCTGAAGGGCCTGCAACAGGGGTGACTTACAAGTGACCTGGTGCAGTGCAAATGTCAGTGAAAGGGTGCATGCACCTTTTCACGCAGGCTGCAATGGCAGTCCTGCAGAAGCCTTTGCATGGGCTTCCTATGGGTGGCAAAAGATGTGCTGTAGACCATAGGGATCCCCTGGAATCCCAATGCCCCAATGCTCTGGGTACCTAGGTACCATATACTAGGGACTTATCAGGGGGCACCAGTATGCCCATTTTGGGCGATATACTGGGTTACCAGTATCCAAAAACCAAATTTAGAGGAGAGAGAGCATAATCACTGGAGTCCTGGTTAGCAGGATCCCAGTGAACACAGTCAAGCACACTGACCGGCAGAAAATGGTGTAACCATGGCAAAAAGAGGGTACTTTCCTACAATCCCCTTTCACTTTCAAAGAATTTTTAATTTTTACAAAAAATGTCATTCTCACAAATATGTCTACAATATTTCGACCCGTAATACTTTTGAAACATAAGGACCAAACCAGTGTTCTTACCTCTTCCATTTGGTATAATAAATATGATTAAACAAGGGACTATTTTCTGGATTTCATGGGCACAAAAAGGTTTATTTTATTGTGTGTGTGTCACCTTTTTTCTAATGAAAAAGGCATTTAAGCTTTCTTATGCCTACTACAATATGTGTTCTTTCGTGCCAAACCACAACATAAGCTTTTAAAACTGTGACATTGATATTTTAAATCTTCAGAACATTCCACTCATAAATATTCATTGAGTCTCACAAAGCCTGTTGTATTTATAAGTTATTAAAGATCCTTCTCCTGAAGAGAGATTAAGGTCATAAACTGAATTGGCTTGGGAAAAGGACTTCAGTACTTCCTGGTCCATTTTCACATGGAATAATATTAGGTTTAGATCCATATTTTTATCTTTAATAGACTGGTAATCACACCAGAATTTGTTATAATGCAAAGTAAATCCTAAACATCAGTGTCCCTCCCTCCATGTCTTTTTGTTTTTCCACCCTTTTATTTCAACTATTATAATTGCTTATTTTATATTTCATTTACTTTATTCATTCAAATATATTCAACACTACTGTATCAAGTGTTATGTTTCTGATTAATTTTTTACTCAGTTTCTTACCTTTAAGAAATGTTTATTTTAATTTCAGACAGCTAGTGGGTGTCCCAACCAAGACATGCAGGGCGGGTGCAGTGAAGTGTTTGGAAAATGAATCTAATGATATGTCATGGGATCCACGTGACGCACCAAACCCCCCACAACCATTGGTGCCCTGAACTCATGGCCCTAAAGCAGGAACCCTTTGAGGAAATGATGGGCAGAGACCTGGCTTCAGTTCTCTCACTACCCATAAGTAGTGACTGAAGCTGCCACTGCACACCCAGACCAGCCCAGTACAAAACCAAACTTCTAGGGAGCAGTCTAGTTTGGTCCTCACGATTCATTGAAGCCAGAGGGTTTCATAAGAAGCAGCTCAGCACAGGCAAGGTGGGCTCTGGCCCCGGTCCCCAGCCTCCCGGGGCCCCTGACAGCGCCAGCTCTGTCCTGCAGAGAGTCTTGCCGTGATGACCTTGAATAATTCTTGAACAGATTCTTTTAATACCGTTTTCCTTTCGTTTGTTTCAATGTGGGTGATGTGTGTGAGCATCTTACAGACAGTTTGCAGAGATATGTTGTGTTTGTGTTTCATGCAAGAGCCATAAAAAATATATGGGAAATTTGAAGGGGTTACAGAGATTATTTGTAGTAATATTAGTGAGATGCTGCTGTGTTACAATATTGAAAACACACAACACTATCCCTGAATATTACATGTAAACACATTTAGAATTTGGACCACTGTGTCTGTGCACTGTCAGGGAGCTTTGGTTCAGGGCCCCCAAAGTCCATAAGATGTCGCTGCACAGCAGAGCTGCAAAAGGGATCTGCCTTGTTACCCTAAGTGAGACAGCCACTCTGGGTCTGAAAGTGCACCTGGGTCCCAGCTTATCTGGCTGGTAGAAGTTTTCTCCTCATGCTCCAACCATCAGCAAGCCTAGGGCGAGCTCACACCTCCACACCCAGCCCTACCCGGTGCCTACTTTGGGGCATATTTAAGAGCCCCTAATGCCACTGGAGCGCCAGTTTACTCGACGCTCCAATGGCGCTAACCTCTGCATCAAATTTACAAGGAGATGTAATGAACGCCACTTTTTGTGGCATTACGCCTCCTTGTAAATAGGGCCACTCTAACGCAGTTTTCTGCGTCAGAGGGGCGTGCATTGGGTGTTGCTGTGGGCGTGCCAAAGCAACACCCATTGCATTTGATGCTGCCTCAGATCTAAGAGATTTCATAAACCTGAAGCAGCACCAAAATCTAACGCCACCCCAGGGGTGGCGTTAGCAAGGCGCAACGAGGAGGAATGCTTTTATTCCTCCTCGTTTTTTGCTTCTTCTAGCTGTGCTGCATTCTGCATTCTGGAGAAAAATGCCAGAAATGATTGTTTATGTGTGGGAAGGTGTCCCTTCCTGCACATAAACAATAATTTCAAAATGAGGCTTTGGCACTTCTGTGTGTGCTGCATCCTAAAGAAGTCTAATCGCCATTAGTGATTGTTTATGTGCCAGAAGGGACACCTTCCTGCACAAAAACAATCTATCCCCTCAACACCGACAGACACCCTTGCACTATGGTTGGCACTCAGCAGCTTAATTTACCGGCAGCACAGGTGTGCAGTGTTCCTCTAAATATGGCGCACCTCTTGTTTCTAAAGTCACACAGCGTGGCACCACTTTAGCAGAAATCTGGGCCTTAGTGACTCACAGCTGAGGCTGCCAAAGCCTGCCTGGTTACTTTACTGCATGGGATTGCTCAATGCACTACTCACCCAGCGAGTGGTGCAGGTCGTACGAGGCAGAGCTGGTACTTCTCGACTGTGTGCAGCACGAGCTAGGAGCCCCCGACTTATAAAGCGCCTTGAAGACTCTCCGGCACTGCAACCAGCACCAATATTTTAGATCACCCAGATCTGCAGCCCCCCTTCCTCGAAAACCGTGGAAAAGTCTTTGTGATCGAAGGATATGCTCAATGGCTTAAATGTTTTTTTTTTAAAGCACTATGAATCTGGCCGTAGAGCTTATTTTTATGTCTGGAGGGGCAGGAAAGGGCAGAAGTCAGCACAAAGGGAGGGCATGGTGGGGGGACAACCTGGGCAACATGCGGAGTGGGGTGAAGGTGCTATGACGTGGCTAGCTCTGGATGCATCAGCTGTCCGTCTCGTAGCACTATTTTGAATATTACACAGAGAGGGTAGGTCGCCAGAGAACACTGGGAAGGGAGCATGGACGTCATTTAGGAGTTGCCTGGAGTCACAGGTGTGACCCCTGGCTTGCCCTTTGCGACCCCTGCCACTGCCTTTGCGACTCCTGGCCTCAGAGATGGCAAATTCTGTGGCAGGAACACAGTGGAGGCTCGTCCTTATGGGCGTTACCTGGGGCTTCACTCTCTTTGTTTTCTGGAAATGTTCTATCACAATAATAGTGAACAATGATATATTATTAACTATTAGTGTAATAAAAATGGGGTACAATTAACTGGAATATGTCCTTTCCTGGCAGCTGAGGTGCGTGAAAATGCTTTTAAATGTATGTTGTGCACGTGCTTGCGGGTGAGAGTGTGCGTCTGTGAGAGACAGTGTATATGTATAAGTATGTGTGTGTGTGTGTGAGTGAAAGTGAAGGTCAAACGGCATGTGATGCCACTTCTGCTTCCCATGGCATTTCGGTGAATTGACATCCATGAGAGAGGGGCAAAACAAACATGTGAGGTGTGAGGGAGGGGCTGGGGCAACATGGGCAATGGAGGGTATGAGAGAGGGGCTGGGAACAAGCTCATGGACAACAGAGGGAGGAGCTGGGGCAAGCAACATGGAGGAGGGAGGGGGCAAAGCCAACTTGGTCTGTTTGCAAAAATAAGAGGGACCCGGGACTGGGAGGCAGAGCCAAAATAGAGAGAGGGTGAACCTGGAGGGGGGAGCACACGAGGGAGCCAGTGGGAAAGACGCACTCAGGTAGGGTACATGAACACAGATAAGTAGCGCCTACAAAAGCACGCAGTTAAGGACCGAAGTAATGCATCCATGCAGGGGCGTAGCTTCAGGGGGGTGTTTGGGGTGTTTCACCCCCCAATAAGTGGATTTTCTGAAATAAGTTGGGTAGAGGTGATTGAGAAGCCAATCGGATTTCTGCAGCAATTTGTACATAAACACAGACAGGTGTGTAGTTTGGTCAGTAAAATTGGGGGGGATCTCCAAATTTCCAACATGGTAACATACATTATTTGAGAAGCAGAACACGAGCCACTTAAGGGGCAGTGGGAAGGGATAGCAGTGCGGATTGCTCAGGTTACTTAAAAGACAGCGGGCCGTTTTAGGAAAAGTGGAGCTGCACCCAGTGCGGCACCCCTTTCCTTGCGCCCCTTAGCGTCCTTCTACCCCCACCATGTGTGCACCGTATTTAAAATACATCACGCCATGGCGCAGGTAAGGGGGGAAAAGCATCAGAATTTTTTACGCTATTGATGTACTGTTCAGGGTTAGCATCAACATTTTGGCGGTAACCCTGAACATTACATACAGGCCCATTGTAACCAATGGTGTGCCCCCTTTTAATGCCTAGTCTGAGCAGCGGTTAAAAATGCCGAAAAATAATGGCTCAAAGAAATCTTTTAGATTTCTTTGTGCCATTTTTTCAGCCCCCCAACCAGGGGAACGTTCCCCTTTAATAAATTATGCCTGGCTCAGGCATAATATGGCGCACGTGGTTACAAAGTGGCGCAATGCATGCATTCTGCCACTTTGTAAATCTGGTGCTGCGATTCTGGCCTCATTAGGCCACATTAACGTAAAATAAATGACAACGATGTATATAATTGTATGGGGAATATATTGAACATTTCGATGTATTTCTGCATTAAGCATTCATTTGTTGCCATTTGGATAGTACGATGCCTTTTGGATTTTTCACTTAGCATATGATATGTATTTCTATGTACAGCACTGTTATACCCACTGTGGCATTTGTGCCTGAAGAAATTCTGCTCTTATTTCACCTTGGTATCTAACTGACTTTTGGTCAAGTCACATGTGTTGCATTGTTTTTATCTTTTCTTCTTTAATCTATCACACCTTTTGTGATGACAATGGATTATTTACATCTCACTTTTGAGTGCCAGCATAACATCTGATATAGGGGGTGCCTCCGCCGCCCGCCAGAATTCCGCCCTCCATTATACCGCTCCGCGGTCAGAAGACCGCGGAGGGTATTATGAGTTTTTCCCTGGGCTGGCGGGCGGTCTCCAAAAGACCGCCCGCCAGCCCAGGGAAAAACTCCCTTCCCACGAGGATGCCGGCTCGTAATCGAGCCGGCGGAGTGGGAAGGTGCGACGGGTGCAGTGGCACCCGTCACGTATTTCAGTGTCTGCAAGGCAGACACTGAAATACTTTGCGGGGCCCTCTTACGGGGGCCCCTGCCGTGCCCATGCCATTGGCATGGGCACGGCAGGGGCCCCCAGGGGCCCCGCGACCCCCCCTACTGCCATCCTGTTCATGGCGGCTTTCCCGCCATGAACAGGATGGCGGTAGGGGGGGTCAGAATCCCCTCGGCGGCGCAGCGAGCTGCGCCGCCTTGGAGGATTCTTAGGGGCAGCGGAAAACCGGCGGGAGACCGCCGGTTTTCCTGCACTGACCGCGGCCAAAGCGCCGCGGTCAGAATGCCCTGCGGGGCACCGCCGGCCTGCCGGCGGTGCTCCCGCCGACCCTGGCCCCGGCGGTCTAAGACCGCCGGGGTCAGAATCACCCCCATAGTCCTTTTCTTACTTATGCTTTCTTCAACCACCCCTGGGATGGTTGCCTGTATTTCTTAACAATACGGATTTATATTAGTGGGCTTTGATGATGTTAATTTTTCCTTTGTGTGTTTTCGCTTATATTTTTTCGTTCTCTTAAGAGGACATAGTTAAGACTTTGCATGCTCTCTGAACATACCATATGAGGGTGTTTATATTCTCTTGGTGATTCTCATGGAGTGGGACACATACATCTGTTGTTCACTCTTTTTCCTCTTCTTTTTCTTAAATAGGAGCACAACAAATATGGTGCATGCTTACTCTTTATGCACTTAGGGTATTCACTTTCTGGGTGTCACTCTCACTTGCCTTAGAGTTCCTTTTTGAGTCTCATACCATCATATTCTTTTACAGCCTTGAGAAAGCCCTGGCGTATTCACAATGCGGGGCGAAACACGTGTTGGCTGATACTCTACTGAACTTTGGCAGCAACCTCATTTGTAAATGTAAAAAAAAAAAATGTAAATTAGCACTTGTATAGCGCACTACTCACCCGTTAGGGTCTCAAGGCGCTGTACTCATACCGCTATGGAACCCCTCCTGGCTTTTTCCCTGTGAGGCGCCCACTCCTGAGCACCCCCAGGGTGAAGCCAGGCATCCAAGCGCTGTTGTGGAGATTAAGCAAGCTATTGCCCAGAGTTGCAGAGTGGGACCCATGAATTAGATTAGGCACTGAGGCGAGAATTATCTGGTCAAGGGGAATTGAGCCCAAGACCTGCCGAAGTGGGACTTGAACCCTGGTCTTGAGCTAGATCTCTGCTTCAGGGTCTGCCGCTCTAACCATTGAGCCACACTTCTCCACAATTCCATTTGAACTTTTAACTTATTCTTTGGAACATATCATTTCTCCCTCAAATCTTAAGTGCGCCAATCTGCAAGCTGAATCTATGCTGAATTCCCAAACCTAAATATGGGAACATATCACCATTTTACTGATTAAAGTGCACTGATTGGGACTGAAGAGACTTAGCGTGTTCTTTCCCTATTTGAAATCCTACTATTAACATTATACTTCAAGTTTGGGAACTTACCAGTCACAGTAGTGTTGTTTACCAAGGGAGGATCTGGGTCCATGTCCTCCGGTCTAAGCTCCCACAGCTCAGAATAAAGGCATCTCACACAGGAAGCTATCCCGCTTGGACCCTCTCATCCTTTTGGATGCATTTTTCGTAAAATAAATGACGCTAATGTGGCACAAGGAGGTGCTAGGCCCTCTTAAATCTGGGCCAGCATGTTGTGAAATAACGAGAGAGAGAGAGTTTTTTCTGTGTGCAAGTTAAACTCCTAAGACCCTCATCCTGTTGGACCTTTCTGCCGCCTTTGACACAGTCTCACACGACACGCTATGCACCCGTCTCCACAAGGCCGGCATCCGAGACTCAGCTCTACAATGACTCATCTCTTTCCTTACCAGCAGAACACAGATGGTCCGACTCCCCCCTTTTCCCGTCGGAAGCCACCAAGATCAGCTGCGGCGTCCCCCAAGGATCCTCGCTGAGTCCCACCCTCTTCAACCTCTACATGACTCCACTGGCCGCCATCGTCAGAACCCACGCACTCAACATTGTCTCCTATGCCGAGGACACCCAACTGATAGTCTCTCTCACCAAAAACCCGACCACTGCCAAGAAAAATCTCCACAAAGGAATGAAAGCAGTTGCCGTCTGGATGAAAGACAGTTGCCTCAAACTGAACTCAGACAAAACCGAAGTCCTCATCTTCAGCTCCACACCCTCCACCTGGAACGATCCCTGGTGGCCCACCGCCCTCAGAAACACCCCCAACCCCACCGACCACGCCCGCAACCTCAGCATCATCTTAGACTCATTGCTCACAATGGACCGACAGTTGAGCGCCATCTCTTCGGGTTGCTTCCACACCCTGCTCATGCTTCGTAAAATCTACAAGTGGATCCTACAAGGCCCTACACAACCTCGGACCAGCCTACCTCAACCACAGACTCTCCTTCTACACTCATGCCAGACAAATATGCTCCACCGACCAGGCCCTCGCTAACGTCCCCCGCATCTGGAAAACCACAGCCGGAGGAAGATCCTTCTCCCACAGTGCCCCCAAGACCTGGAACACCCTCCCCATCCACCTCAGGCAATCCCCCGCCCTGTCACAGTTCAGGAAGGAACTCAAGACCTGGCTCTTCTCCCCTCCCCCCAGTGCCTTGAGACCCTCACGGGTGAGTAGCCACGCTTTACAAATCTCTGATTGATTGATTGATTAAGTGAAATCGACAGCCACCTCACCAAACGCAAAATTGTATTTTGTAAGTTTGCGCTGCCTTAGTGTCAAAAAGCAGGGCAAATGTGGTGCTAAAAATGTATAAATATGGGCCTTTGTTTCCTGTCTTAGTCCTTCTACCAATCCACATTCCTCTCCCTTTCCACTGACCCTTAAGCCCCTCTCATGCACCCTGCTAGTTGTATAATGTATTTTAACATTATATACCAGTCTGATTTTCAGAACATCTGAAGCTCAAACCTTCCCAGTCTTACTGACCAAGCTATCCCCCTGCATCCATGCTCTAGGGGTGGTACAAACACATGAAAAGGAAGGAAGCCCACAGCAGCTGGCCAATAAGAAGCAAAGAAATGAGAATGACAAGAAAGTCAACCAATTATAAGTAATGAGCAGGCTCTAAGCCCACTGTATTAGAAATAAAAGATTTGTGCAAGCGGCTGTCTTAGGAGAGACCTAAAAGGAAGGCCAACGTACACTAATGGCAGAGACTGTGCCCCAAGACCCTGGATTTTCTGAGGCTCTAGTAAGTGGAATTGTGGGAAGGAACTTTAGACTGATGTCCTGGCTTCCTGTTCCAGAAACAATGACATTTAAAGACCTTCCACTGTGCACAGAGCAGATTCTGCTCCAGGGCCTGATACATACAGGGGACTCCACAGAGCCAGAAGCCCATACGTAACTTCCGCTGGGGAGGGAGGTGACCACTTGCACAGCTGCCAAGTTTTCTGATTCCTTAAGTGTGACATTCCTGTGTTTCCATTGTGTTTATGTGTTACATTTGGTTACCTCATGTGTGACACTTCGAGTGATATTTTATGGCAAGTGTAGTTAAGCAGTTGTTTTTTGTTCAAATCATTTTTATTGGTGTATTTGAGCAAAACCAACAATTAAATAACACTGGGACTAGAGGATACACAGTGTAACTCACATTATCCATGTGCAGACAGTATCCAGATTATCCTGAGACAAAACACGGCTGACATAAGGTTGGTTCTTACATACATATAGCTCAGGGTAGGCCAACCTTTGATGGTATTTGTAATCGTACACGTTCTAGAATGATTAATACCTGAGGGGATGTGTATCCGCCAGACAACAGGGGAATTAAATTAACTTGGGAATGAAAGAGAGGGGAGGGGTTGGGGGGTGATGGTAACTATGTGTAAATAGCTGACTAGGGTGGTTCCCTATTGGGGTGTGAGTGTACAGAAGCAGTAACAGAGCCTCTAAGTGGGGTTCCCTTCTTGTTCCATAAAGTGGTCTAATGTTCTCCATATATTGTTTGATGTCCCTTGAGAGAGGGCACTACTCGATTAGCTTATTTGCTCCTCTTAGGTATGTTATCCATGCCCACCATGTTTGAGGGGAAATATGTTTGAGGGATTTCATTCTACTAATATAACCTTCATTGCAATGGATAGAAGAAGATCTAATAAGTCCATGTTGCTCTCATCAAGATTAGGTCCAACTGAGATACTCCAAGTGCCAAATATAATTAATGGGCAATTTAGGGTTATTGATGTCTCAAACATGGCTTTGATTTGGTTTGAGATATCTGATCAAAAGAGAGATAGTTGGGGGCATTGGAAGAACATATGTTCGTGGGATCCAGGTGCAGTTCCACAGCTCCAACATTTGTCACTCAATTTGTACAGCCTAGCGGGAGTCCAAAGAAGGAAGTGTAAGGCAAAGATTTTTGATTGGATCAGCGAGGTGGCAACTTTATTTCGAAGAACATATTTCCCTATATTAATCCAGTTCTCCTTAGAAATCTGTTAAGTCAGAACCTCCTAAACGTTTAGGCCATTTAGAACTAAGAGGTGATTTGTTTCATGAGGTAGGAGCCTCGAGAGCTTTGTATATCTGGAGCAGATATCTCCAGAGCCATATAATGAGCGCATGTCTGTTGCACCACCCTGTACACACCGATCATCAGAGAAGCTCAGCTTTGTGGAGATAAACCTATGATGGGCCAATATGTAGTGGCTGTTGTGTGGGATGCAACAGCTCCTACACATAAGTGCAATTCACCAGACTGTTTTAAAACATATTTATAGTCATTGTCACAAATAAGGCATGTGATCTCATGCAGTGATGACAATCTAAAGTAGCATTTATTGACGCCCACTGAAAGGGCTCTAGCCTGCAGTCAATAGGTAATGAATCGGATAGCAAAGTCAGAAAGTGGCAGAAAGCGTCAATCACAAAAGAAAAGGTCACTTGGCACTCACCGCCTCACCTACAGACACAAGCCCTGCAAAATATGATGTTTCTCACGCAGTGGCATTTCCTACCTGCAGGGGGAGGAATTTGACCTATGCACACTTTTTTTAATTTACTTACATTGGACTTACAGACATGAATGCATCAGATTTACTATGCCACCCAGGTGCTACAGCGCTACAGTCAGTATGTGCCAAGCCACCCCATCTACGTGCCCCAGCACTCTTACCAGCAGCTGCAGCATGGTCCTGGAACACTCTCAGGCCTGGTCGGGTAAGAGCGCCTCTTTTGCCCATGTGTCAGCAGCGTTTATATGGCTGCTTTACCCAACAGAGCTGGCTGCCACTAGGTGTCACTGTCTGACAAGTAATGACAAAGCAAGCGCCATCCACAACAGGCAGGGAAAAAAGAGATAGCCCGCTTAGCTTTCTCTTCACCTTGCTTGCATGACAAATTACCTATAATGCAGAAACTTAATTTAAATTGTGTTACCCCGGCGTGACATGCATTGCACTTGGCAGGACAGCCACTTGAGATACTGTGCGTAGCTGGGCCAGGCAGGAGGCGTCCTACCCCGTCCCAGTCTCCGGATAGAAAAGTCACTAGCAGCCAAGAAGCAAATAAATAAATGTGGGTGTATTTATGAGTCCTGTGTGCCGCGTTGCATCACTTTTTGTGATGCAACGGCGCAAACCCTGAAATTATACCTATGAGGCCACGCACAGCCACTTTATGTGGCTTTAAATAGCCTCTTGGATATGGAGTAACCGAGCAAAACAGAGCAAATAGCTGCATTGCCTTCCTGTGCACTGGAGAAGCATTCCATGGGCACTGCATGGGTTTTACCATGCAACACCCATGGGTTTTGACGCATCCCAGATTTACAACACCTTGTAAATGTGCGGTTGCGCCAAAACCTTACGCCTCGCCAGTGTTGCATTCTGCCGCACACATAAAAAGAGGAAAAAGCCTCCCAGGATTGTCTTTGTGCAGGAAGGTGTCCCTTTCTGCACAAAAACAATCCTGAATGCAACATAGGTACCTTTGCACCATGGTGCAAGAGTGCCTGCATTGGTGTTCTGTTACCAAAATGGCACCAGAGCAGGGGAAAAGGACAGTAATGCGTCACATGCCATAGATATGGTACATTCCTGCCCTTTCCCTTAGGTGCAGGACAATTCAGCAAGGCGACTTTCTGCACTGTCCTGTGCCAAAATCCATAAATATGGAACTTTGGCCCATATTTATACTTTTTGACGCAAATCAGCTCTAGGGCAGATTTGCGTCAAAAAGTTTACCGCCGGCTAACGCCATTCCTACGCGCCAGCCGGTCGCCTTATACTGTATATTGAATGACATTAGCTGGCGCTGCAGCCTGGTTAGCATCAAAATAAATGGCGGTAACCGGGCAGCGGAGGCGAAGGGAAGACTGGGGGTTGTGCGCCAAAGAATGGTGCAAGTCAGGTTAGAGTAAAAAATATTGGCTCTAACCTGACTTGCGCCATTTTATGATGCACAACCCACATGGAAATGACTCCTGTCTTAGCAAAGGCAGGAGTCATGCCCCCTTGCCCAATGGCCATGCCCAAGGGACTTCTGTCCCCTGGGCATGGCCATTGGGCACGGTGGCATGTAGGGGGGCCCAAGTTAGGTCCCCCATGCCACTTAAATATTATATATATATACTTACCTGCACTTACCTGCACTCACCATGGATGGATCCCCCCATCCATGGGTGTCCTCCAGGGGTGGGCAAGGGTGGCAGGGGGTGTCCCTGGGAGCAGGGAAGGGCACCTGTGGACTGCTTCCATGGTCTCCCACCATGGAAATGAGCCAACAGGTTCTTTAACGCCTGCCCTGACCCAGGCGTTAAAAAATGGCGCAAATCCGGCTGGGTGCCATGTTTTAAGGCCCGTCTCCTCCTGTGCGTCATTTTTATCCCAGAGGATAAATAAGGAGCACATGCCTTAGAATAATTTTTTGCACGGGAACGCCTACCTTGCATGTCATTAGCGCAAGGTAGGTTTTCACGTACAAAAAATGACCCAAACTCCATATCTTTGGCACTAGATGGGTCGAGCGCCAAAGTATAAATATGGAGTTAAGTTTGCACCGAATTTACGGTAAAGAAATGACACAAATCCGGTGCAAACAGAGTATAAATATGGGCCTTTGTTTCCTAACCTCAGCCATGTTGGGAGGGCGAGGACCTGTCATGCGCTCAGGTGTGGATTTGAAGCACTCTACAAAAAGCAGCTGATGATGAACTGATGACGTTATCAGATGTCCTTGAATCCACCACTATCACAAGAGAATGCTCCCATAGCACACACACTGTTTCCTCGTGCAATGAACACAGCTCTAAAGGTCACAGACCTGCCATTATGGTTACTCCAGCAGCACAAACCGAAGAGCTTCCACCCAATAACCCATATATAAAGAGTCCAGAGAGGAGAGGATCCCACAGGAGGTCTTGTGCCTGATTTCACTCAGAGCATGTCTTGTGCCTGATATCACTCAGCATGTCTTGTGCCTGATATCACTCAGTGCAAGTCTTGTGCATCACTTCACTCAGCATTACTTGTGTCTGATTTCACTCAGTGCATGTCCTGTGCCTGATATCACTCAGTGTATGTTTTGTGCCTGATTTTGCTCAGTGCATGTCTTGTGCCTGATTTTGATCAGTGCATGTTTTGTGCCTGATATCACACAGCATGTCTTGTGCCTGATATCACACAGCACTGGCCCTGTGCCTGATGTGACTCAGTGCATGCCATGTGCCTGATATCACTCACCATGTCTTTTGTCTGACATTACTCAGTGAATGACTTGTGCCTGATTTCACTGAGTGCATGTCTTGAGCCTGACATTACTCAGTGCATGTCTTGTGCCTGATTTTGCTCAGTGCATGTCTTGTGCCTGATTTTGATCAGTGCATGTTTTGTGCCTGATATCACACAGCATGTCTTGTGCCTGATATCACTCAGCACTTGCCCTGTGCCTGATGTGACTCAGTGCATGCCATGTGCCTGATATCACTCAGCATGTCTTGTGTCTGATATCACTTAGTGCATGTCTTGTGCCTGATATCACTCAGCATGTCTTATGCCTGACATCTCTCAGTGGCTATCTTGTGCCTGATGTCACTCAGCATGTCTTGTGTATGGTTTCACTTGGTGCATGTATTGTGCCTGATATCATTCAGTGAATGCCTTGTGCATGAGATCTCTCAGTGCATGCCTTGCACCTGAGCTCTCTCAGTGCATGTCTTGTGCTTGACATCCCTCAGTATGTCTTGTGCCTGACATCGCTCAGTGCATATCTTGTTCATGATATCACTCAAGCGTGTTTTATTCCTGATATCACTCAGTGCGTGTCTTGTGCTTGATATCCATCAGAGCATGTCTTGTTCCTGATATCACTCAGTGCATGTCTTCTGACTCATATGAATCAAAATGTCTTGTGGCTGATATCACTCAGCATGCCTTGTGTCTGATATCACTCATTGTGTGTCTTGTGCCTGATATCACTCTGCATGCCTTGTGTCTGATATCACTCAGTGTATCTCTTGTGCCTGATATCACTCAGAATGTCTTGTGCCTGATATCACTCAGCATGTTTTGTGCCTGATATGATTCAGCACAGGTCCTGTGCCTGATATCATTCAGTGCATGTCTTGTACTTGATATCACTGAGTGCATGTCTTGTACTTGATATCACTCAGTGCATGTCTTGTGCCTTGTTAGAAATGGGGATTCTGGTTGGCTAGGGTATGCACCTCAGCCAGGCAGAACCCACCCACTCTAGTCAGGGCAAGGGAGTTACACACCAAAGATAACCTGTGCTCACCCCGGGTAGCTTGGCATGGAGCAGTCAGACTTATCCCCAGAGGTCATGTTTAAAGCATTCACGGAACACGCTCGCTCCAGCGGCACAATAAATACACCACAAAAGAGACTTCACACAGGATCATGTAAAAGTGTATGTCATACATGGTAAATATAGCTCACAGAACCTTGTAGGTTATGAATAGAGTTCAATTTGCGCAATTACCGAGCAGTTCCTCATATCCTTCTAAATGTCGTCTCTCATGTAGCTCTCAGGAGATGGGGCCGCACTGAGGGAGTCTCTGAGTGCGGCGATCACTTTCCATCAGTCGACATGTTGCTCTGGCTGACAGGGGCCCCCTGAGGGGAGTCCTCATGGTGCGGCAGTCACTTCTCTATTTCCCGGGTGGGGCCAGGTGGGCTCAGCATGAATCTTCTCACTTTGCAGGGTTGCGATGACCCTGGGTGATGTCAGTGGAGTCACGGAGACGACTGACTTGCGTTGCAGGCCAAAGACGTTGCATGCAGTGAGGTCCGCGGAGAGGGAGCAGATAGCGGCATCGCTGGCATCGCTGAAGTCGTTCCGAAATCGCTGAAGTCGGTGTACTAGCAAAAAGCAAGCAGTGGAGGTCTTTGTAGTCCTAGAGACCCCAGAACAGGAGGCAAGCTCAATTCAAGCCCTTGGAGAGCACTCTCGGCCGAAGGCCTTCCAGCACAGTCAGAGGCCAGCAGGGCAACAGCGGGGCAGCAGTCCTTTGCAGCAAAGCAGTCCAGGTGAGTCCTTTGGGCAGCCAGGCAGGTCTTCTGACAGAGTTCAGGTGCAGGTCCAGAAGTGTCTGAGTTGGTGGGGTCAGGAACCCAGTTTATATATCTAAAAATGCCTTTGAAATAGGGGAGACTTCAAAAAGTGGTTTTGAAGTTCACAAGTTCCCCTTTTAGTGCAGTCCTGTCTGTTAGGGTCCTAGTAGGGAGTTTGGTAGTCCATTGTGTGAGGGCAGGCCACTAGCCTTTGAAATGTAAGTGTAAGGCTATCCAGCCTTTCAGCCGAGGAAGACCGATTCAATGTGCAGATGAGTGCAGGTGTGACTGAATGTCCTGTGTTTGTGGTTGTCTGGGTGAAATGCACAAGGGAGCTGTGCTGAATGATATCAGGCACAAAACATGCTGAGTGATATAAGGCACAAGACATGTTGAGTGATATCAAGCACAAGACATGCTGAGTGATATCAGACACAAGACATGCTGGGTGAAATGAGGCACAACACATGCAAAATCATTTGAGGCACTAGACACGCCGAGTAATATGAGGCACACCATGGAAAGGGATATCCGGCACAAGAAATGCACTGAGAAGCACATCAGGCACAAGACATGCAGAGTGATGCATCTCTTGTGCCTGATATCACTCAGTAGCTCTTGTGCCTGATATCACTAAGTGCATGTCTTGTGCCTAATATCACTCAGCGCATATCTTGTACCGGATATCTCCCAGCATGTCTTGTGCCCGATTTCACTCAGCACATGTCTTCTTCAGTTTATCACTCAGCACATGTCTTGTGCCTGTTATCACTGAGTGCATGTGCTGTGCATGGTATCACTCAGTGCATGTCTTGTGCTTGATATGATCTGGTGTATGTCTTGTGCCTGATATCACTCATCAAGTGTTTTGTGCCTATTACCAATCAGTGCATGTGTTGTGCCTGATATCACTCAGTGCATGTCTTGTGCTTGATATCACTCAGTGCATGTCTTGTGCTTGGTATCACAGAGTGCATAACTTGTGCCTGATATGACTTAGTGCCTGTCTTATGCCTATTAACACTCAGTGCCTGTGTTGTGCCTGATATCACACAGTGCATGTCTTGTGCTTGATATCACTCAGTGCATGTCTTGTGCTTGATATCACTCAGTGCATGTCTTGTGCCTGGTATCACAGAGTGCATGTCTTGTGCCTGATATGACTTAGTGCCTGTCTTATGCCTATTAACCCTCAGTGCCTGTGTTGTGCCTGATATCACACAGTGCATGCCTTGTGCTTGATATTACTTGGTGCATGTCTTTTACCCAATATCACTCAGCTCATATCTTGTGCCTATTATCACTCACTGCATGTGTTGTACCTCATGTCACTCAGTGCATGTCTTGTGCTTGATATCACTGAGTGCATGCCTTGTGTCTGATATCAATCAGCACATGTCTTGTGCCTGATATCACTCACTGTATGTCTTTTTCTGATATCACTCAATGCACGTCTTCTGCCTGATATCACTTGGCATGCCTTGCGTCTGATATTACTCAGTTCATGTCTTGTGCCTAATATCACTCAGTGTAGGTCTTATACCTGATATCACTCAGTGCACATCTTGGGCCCCATTTCACTGAGTGCATGTCTTGTGAACGATATCACTTAGCGCATGTCTTTTGCCAATTACCATTTAGTGCATTGTTGTGCCTAATATTAGTCAGTCTATGTGTTGTGCCTGTTATCACTCAGCATATCTTGTGCCTGATATCACTCAGTGCATGCTTTGTGCGTGATATGACTCAGGGCATGTCTTTTACATGATATCACTCAGCGCATGTTTTGTGCCTGATGTCACCCAGTGCATGCCTTGTGTGTGATATCACTCATTGTATGTCTTGTGCCTGATATCACAGTAGCACAATGTTAAAGTAGCCCTTGCAATGTCTCCTTTATTTGAGGGAATATACACATCCTACACCAGTTGACAAAAATTGTTAACACATCTAACAAATTTAGAAAAACATAATCCTCCATTGTCTGGTTCCATGTGATAAACAGCATCCTAGCTTCTTGCCTGCAGCTGCCAATTCTCCCAAACTACAAGCCTCTTAAGGGGACATTGACCCTAATTACTAAACTGCTTGATTATCGATAAAATGAACCCAACATTCAGAGGCAGCTGGAGACCACCAACTAAGCCACTCCAGCCTGTAATCCCCTTCCCTGGTGTTGTAAACCCCTCTCCCCACCATACTTGGAGCTTAAGTGAAAGAGATGTCTGTATTCAGCTGTCTTCTATGGAAGTAAGACTAGCATCCAGCCACTTTATGCTGCAGAGGATGTTCCATAAATGTGCTCACTCACTCATTCATTCACACACTCACTCACTCCATTGATTATTCATTCACTCATTCACAAACCCACTCATTCACTCACTCACTCCATTGATTATTAATTCACTCATTCATTCACAGATTCACTCGCTCATGCGCGCACACACACACACGTTGATTTATTAATCCACACACTCATCCACTTATTGATACACTCAAATGTTCACTCACACACACACTGATATATTAACCCACTCACTCTTTGCCTTTTGATACACTAACTCTCTCACACACACAGGCCCACATTTGCTTTACCACTCACTCCCTCAATCATTTATTTATTCAGTGTTAGAAATGTGGTCTCTAGTTAGCAGAGGTATACACCCTTGTCCAAGCAGGGACCCCAAGCCTAGTCAGGGTAAGTCACACACAATCCAAAGTAACCTGTGCCCACCCTCTGGTAGCCTCGCACTGAGCCGTCAAGTTTAACTTAGAAGGCAATGTGTAAAGTATTTGTGCAATAAATCATGCAATAACATGGTGACAACACCACAAATACACCACACAGATTTAGAAAAATATAAGATACTTATCTGAATTAATTAAGGTCAAAACAATCAAAATTTGATAAGTACAAGTCGAAGTATCACTTTTACAATGATAAGAAAAGTCTTAAGTCTTTAAAAAGCAACAAATGTCTCTTGCAAGAACAAAGCACCTGGTATGTGTCAAAATTACACGCATGGAGACTGCAGAGGAGAAGATGAGTGGAAAAAGCAGGGTGTGCGTCGGATTTCGGGGCTCACACAGATGATGCTTCGATTCTTTTCCATGCGGCAAGAACTTTGCATTGAATTCAGGCGTGCAGGCTTGAATCCTCTTTGCGATGCAGGGTCATATGACGCCCAGGAACGATGTGTGGAAATCCTGGGCATGCTGGACATAATCACAGGTGCTGCGTCGATCCGGTGAGCGATGCAGCGGAGTTTATGTCCCACAGCAGGCGCTGTGCCAATCTCTCTCACAGGAAGTCAGGCTGCGTCATTATGGCTCAGCGATGCATGCATCCTGTGTGTTAACGTTCTGGTCCCAACGCTAGTGCTGCGTCGATTTCCAATCGGGAAGGCGGCCTGCGTCGTTCCGCTTCGGTGATGCAGTGATTCTTTCACCGCTAGGCAAGCTGTGCGTCGATTCTGGCAGGCTGGACGTCGATTTTCATTGCACAAGGAGTTCCTTTGCAGAGGTGAAGTCTTTTTGCTCTGGGACTTCAGGAAACAGGAGGGAAGCTCAATCCAAGCCCTTGAGGAGAACTTTTCAGCAGAGCCAGAGGCCATCAAGGGAGCAGGACAACAGCAAGGCAGCAGGCCTTCACAGCAAAGCAGTCCAGGTGAGTCCTTTAGGCAGGTTGCAGGGTCTTGTTTAGGGAATATATCCCAGTAAGTGTCTAAGTTGGTAGGGTCAGGGACCCAGTATATATACCTAAAAGTGCCTTTGAAGTGGGGAGGCTTCCAAGAGTGGTTTTCAAGTGCACAAGGTCCTCTTTCAGTACAACCCTATCTGCCAGGGTCCCAGTAGGGAGTTTGGCAGTCCATTGTGTGAGGGCAGGCCACTGTCCTTTGAAATGTGTCAGGCCCTCCACCCTTCCAACCCAGGAAGACCCATTCAGTATGCAGATGTGTGCAGGTGTGACTGAGAATCCTGTGTTTGTGGTTGTCTGGGTGAAATACACAAGGGAGCTGTCAACCAGCCCAGCCCAGACGTGGATTGGAGACAGGCTGTAAGGCACAGAAGGTTTTAAGTGCAGAGAAATGCTCACTTTCTAATAGTAGCATTTCTAAAATAGTAATATAAAATCCAACTTCAGAGGTCAGCAGGATTTTGTATTACCATTTCGGCCATACTAAATATTACCTGTTTTCCCCTTTCTAATCAGAACCTACCACTCAAACAGTATATGAAGGTAGCCCTAATGTTAACCTATGAAAGGAGCAGGCCTCACAGTAATGGAAAACGAACGTAGGAGTTTTCCACTACCAGGACATATAAAACTCACAGGTATATGTCCTGCCTTTTACCTACATAGCACCCTGCCCTGTGGGTTATGCAGGGCCTACCTTAGTGGTGACTTATATGTAGAAAATGGGGAGTTTCAGGCTGAGCAATTACTTTTAAATGCCAAGTCGAAGTTGCAGTGAAACTGCACACATAAGCCTTGCAAGGCCAGGCCTGAGACATGGTTAAGGGGCTAATTATGTGGGTGGCACAATCAGTGCTGCAGGCCCACATGTAGCATTTAATTTACAGGCCCTGGGCACATGCAATGCACTTTACTAGGGACTTACAAGTAATTTAAATATGCCAATTGGGTACGAGCCAATGTCACCATGTTTTAAGGGAGAGAGAACATGCACTGGTTAGCAGTGGTAAAGTACGCAGAGTCCTAAAACCAGTAAAAACAGTGTCAAAAAGTGGAGGGAGGCAGACAAAACGTTGGGGTTGACCACCCTAAGGCTGTCAGGTCTAATATTTGTTCCCCCCAACTGAAAGTGGGGAGAGCTATCCAACCCCTTGAGAGCTCTCATCGCTATGGTGGAAGTATCTGGAGAGACCATCAGCACTGGCATGGTCAGTCCGGGGGCGATGCTCCACTGTAAAGTCCATCCCCTGTAGGGACATGGACCACCTCAAGAGTTTAGGATTTTCACCCCTCATCTGCATGAGCCATCTAAGGGGCCAGTGGTCTGGCTGAACCCGGATGTGAGTCCCAAACAGGTATGGTCTCAGCTTTAGTACCCAGACCACAGCAAATGCTTCTCTTTCAATAGCACTCCACCTCTGTTCCCGAGGTAATAGTCTACTGCTAATGAAGATTATTGGTTGGTCTAGACCCTACTCATTCAGCTGTGCTCAGACCGCCCCTATGCCATGCTCTGAAGAGTCTGTGTGCATGATGAATTCTTTGGAGTAGTCAGGTGCCTTGAGCATGGGTGCCGTGCACATGGCTTCCTTTGGGGAGTCAAAAGCTTTCTGACAAGCCTCTGTCCAATTCACCAACCTAGGTTGCTTTTTGCATGTGAGTTCTGTTAAGGGGGCACTATAGTGCAATAACCCTTAACAAATATGGGGTAATATACTGTGAGACCTAAGAAAGCTCTCACCTCTGTCTGGGTTCTAGGTGGATGCCAGGCCTTGATCGTTTCAAGCTTGGCCTGGTGGGGCTACACCTTGCAACCACCTACTAGGTGTCCCAAGTATACCACAGAACCCTGCCCAGTCTGACACTTACTGGCCTTGATGGTCAGTCCTGCCGGTTGCAGTACATGAAGCACCTCCATGAGGTGGAGCAGGTGTTCTTCCCAGCCGGAACTGTAGATGGGGATGTCGTCTAGATAAGCTGCACAGAAGGCATCCTTGCTAGCTAGGACCCTGTTAACCAACCGTTGGAAGGTAGGGGGGGCATTCTTCAGTCCAAAGGTCATGACCCAGTACTGGTAATGACCCTCAGGAGTAGAAAAAGCTGATCTCTCTTTTGCCCCCTCAGTCAAGGCGATCTGCAAGTACCCTGATGTGAGCTCAAAGGTACTGAGGAACTTGGAAGTGACCAGCCGGTCTACAAGCTCATCAGCACAGGGATGGGGTGAGCATCTATCTTTGTAACAGAGTTGAGATCCGGGTAGTCCACGCAGAACCTAAGCTCTGGCTTGGCCCGAGAATGGCAGCCTTGGGAACCAGCACCACTGGGCTTGACCAGGGAGTGCTGGACTTCTTAATCACCCCAAGAGCCAGCATCTTGGCAACTTCCTCCTTGATGCTGGACTTCACCTTATCTGACACTCTATAAATTGTATTATTTACAGGGGGGCTGTCTCCTGTGTCAATATCATGGACACACAAATGTGTGAGTCCAAGGTTGAGAGAAAACAGGGAAGAGAACTGCTCCAATAACTCGTAGCAGTCTCTTCTCTAATCTAGGGTTAGAGAGAGAGATAGATTGACACCCTCCACTGACCCATCATCTTCCCTGGCAGAGAGGAGGTCGTGGAGAGGCTCACTATCCTCTTCCATAGCCTCATCTGTCACCACAAGCATGCTGACTTCAGACCTCTCAAAATGAGTCTTCAGTCTGCTCTGATGGAGCACCCTTAAGGGGGTTCTAGAAGACTTGAGGTCCACTAAGTAAGTGGCCTCCTCCTTCTGCTCCTTGATCTCGAATGGGCCAGTCCAGCGGTCCTGGAGAGCTCTAGGCTCTACACATACTTTGTCTCCAGGAGAGAAGTCAACCAGGGTGGCCTTCTGGTCATACCATTGCTTCATCACCTCTTGACTGGCCTCGAGGTTGCTCTTGGCCTGTTTCCAGAAGCGTTGCATCTGGTTGCAGAGGGCCAGCATGTAACTGAGCACATCCTGGTGGAGTTTCCTGGGAGCTTTCTGCCACCCCTCTTCCACTATGCTTAGGAGTCCCCTGACACAGTACCCTTAGAGAAGTTCAAAGGGGCTGAACCCCACCCCTTTCTTAGGCACCTGTCTATGAGCAAAGAGAAAGCATGGCAGGAGGATGTCCCACTTATGCCTCATGGCCTAAGGTAGGCCTGTGATCATGCCTTTTAGGGTCTTGTTGAACCTTTCCACAAGCCCATTGGATTGAGGATGGTAAGGGGTGGTGAACCGGTAGGTCACCCCACAAGCATCCCATATGGATTTTGTGTATGCAGACATGAAGTTTGTGCCTCTGTTAGACACATCCTCCTTTGGGACTCCCACATGGGTAAATATCCCCATCAGAGCTCTGGTCATCACTAGTGCAGTCACTGTCCTTGGAGGGTTCGCCTTTGGATAATGGGTGGCATGGTCCACCAAAACCAGGATAAACCTGTTGCCTAGGGCAGTTTTGGGGTCCAAGGGACCAATGACATGGATGCCCACCCTTCCGAAGGGGGTGCCAAGGAAGGGGAGTGGGATCAGGGGGTCCTTGAGCCTTTTCCCTGTCTTCCCACAAGCCTGGCAGGTTGGGCAGGACCTACAGAAAGCATCTGAGGCCACCCGCATTCGGGCCAATAAAAGTGGATGACAAGCCTGGCAAAGGTCTTATCTTGCCCCAAATGTCCCGTCTGGGGGATCTCATGAGCCAAACCCAGTAGGAAGGCTGGGTAGCACTAGGGAACCACCAGCACACATGCTGTCCCAGCTCCAGGCACCTTCGGCTCACTGTAAAGGAGATCATTCTTCTAATAAATATGGTGATCGCCAGAGGCTTCACCCGCTGCTTGGGTCGCGGCCTGTCACCTCAAACCCTCAAGAGTGGGGCACTCTTTCTGCACTTTGCAGAACTCCTCTGTGGTTAGACCACCCTCAACTTGCCAGCCAGCAGGCTCAGGCAGGTTACCCAGGGCGGCAATGTCCTCCCCAGTTGGCTCAGGGGCCTTCTCCTCTGGGACCCTGTCAACCACTGCGGGAACTTCTAGGACCGGTTTCTCGTGCCCCTTGCCCCTCCCTTTTGTAGTTGTCCGGGCCATTATGCCAGGCTCCAGACGCCCTTCACTCCCTTCCCTGGCAGCCATTTGCCTTGTGGCCATGCAGACCCACTCAGGCAAACCAAACATCTCCAGGTGAGACCTGAGCTCCACATCCTTCCAGGTAGTATGCTCAAGGTCGTTGCCTAACAGACAATCTACAGCCATGGCAGAACTCACAGCTATTTTTAGAGTACCAAAGACCCCCTACCTCTGCAGGGGAACGGGAGCCACCGGTAGGTGACTCTCACGATTGTCAGTGACTATGACCTGGTGGAATGTATTGGGGATGACCTTCTTTGCTGACACCAGCTGACCCCTGTCAGTAGTCATGCTGGCTCCTGTGTTACGCAGAGCCTCCACCCTTTGCTCATTAATGGTGTCCCACTGCCTCTACTTGGAAGTATTTGCAGGCATATGAGCTTTTGGCACCATTTCCTCATCTCCCAGTGACATTAGGGTTACCTCTATCTGTTCCCAAAGCTATCTGGGACTACCTCCTCCCCCAGCGCTACTCTAGCCAACCCCGGTGTCTGCCCTCCAGTGGGGGCTGTACCCTCTTTGGACACTTGGAGTCACCCTTAGAGTGACCATACTTGGTGCATTCTAAGCATTTAGGTACAAACTTCCCTTTCTTTTAGTCAAAGAAGCCTGGCCTCTTTTCAGAGTCAGGTTGAGACTGGTTACCACCACCCCCCTGGGAATCGTTTTGGGGGCCTTTTGAGAAGTCCTTATTTTTAAGTTTTTCTCCTCCTCTTTCTTCTGATGGGAACCCTGACCACCTTTGTGGGTGTGCCCCCCAGATACCTTTTTGTACACTCTGGCGCCATTTAGAGGTCCGCCACCTCAGCAAGCTTCCTAGGATCTGTCAGCTTACTGTCAATCCGGTGCTGGGGCAACTCTGTAAAGCAAACACTGAGCATATGTTCTCTCAGAATCAAATTATACAACCCCACATAGTCATCTACTTTACTGCCCCGCACCCATCCATTCAGTGCCTTACTGGAAAAATCAAAAAAGTCTACTCAAGTTTGTGTGGAGAGTTTGGTGCTATCCCTGGACCTCTGAGGGTACTTCTCATAGGTCAGCCCAAACTTGGCAATCAAAATTACCTACAGGGGTGAATATGTGTTCTGATCCTTTGGGTCTAATGTGAGGAGTGTGTCCCTCACAATAGCTGTAACATGTTTCCACAGAACTGCACTCCTATTGGTATTCAGAAACCCCATGGGCCTTAGTGCAATTTCATATGCAGGAAACCATTTATCATTGTCATCTCCCACCACATAACCAGGCACTACTTATTTGGGCATACAAACCTTCCCTTCTCCAGCAGGTCCTGCATGTATGCTGCCACCATCACTGCTGGACTCAGACTGCCGAGACTTGAGGTTTTTCTCTCAGCTTGCTTGGCTTCTCTCTCAGCCTTCCTCTCCTCTGCCTCCATGTTTTACCTTGCCATTTGCAATTGATATTCTCTCTCCTCCCTCCTTCTGCTGTCAGGCCATGGCAAGAGACACTGCTCACTGGTTTAGCAGGGGGCACAGTTCCAGGGGTAACGTCCCCCACTGCTAGTGGCAAATCCTCTGAGAGGGCCATTCTCTGGCTCCTCCACCTCAACATCCTCTTGTGAACGGTCTTCTGCGCAGACCCTCAGTGCCTTTTGGTACTCCACCTTCCCGGAGGCACCTGGGGTAGGCACTCCCATCCTCTTGTAGAACCCTTTCAGCTGGCTGACAGTGTCTGTCTCCAGCTTGGCTAGGTCAAACTCTCTAGCTTCTACTTGAGACCAAGCCAGAGACATGTTGTTTGAGGACTAGGTTAAAATGTCAGGCAGAAAACTTTTATTGCAGAAAAAGAGAAAAAAATCAAGTTGACCTTTAACTGTGGGTAGGTAGTGTGCACATAGCTATTGTATGTTACTGCACAAATACAAGTCCTATACTCACCGCTGATCACCAATGTTAGAAATGGGGTCTCTAGTTGGCAGAGGTATACACCCTTGTCCAAGTAGGGACCACAACCTTAGTCAGGGTAAGTTACACACAATCCAAATTATCCTGTGCCCACCTTCTGGTAGCTTGGCACTGAACAGTCAGGCTTAATTTAGAAGGTAATGTGTAAAGTATTTCTTCAATAAATCATGCAATAACACAGTGAAATCACCACAAACATACACCACACAGGTTTAGAAAAATACATTTATCTGAATGAATTAAGGTAAAAACAATCAAGATTTGATAAGTACAAGTTGAAATATCACTTTTGCAATTATAAGAAGAGTCTTAAGTCTTTAAAAAGCAACAAATGTCTCTTGCAAGAACAAAGTACCTGGTATGCATCAAAATTACACACACGGAGACCGCATAGGAGGAGATGCGTGGAAAATGAAGGGTGTGTGTTGGATTTCCGAGCAGGGTACCCAGGGTAGCGCCCGCCGGTCCAGCGGGAAGGAGGCCTGCAACACAGAAGCCGGCTCCAAATGGAGCCGGCGGTGTTGCGGGCATGCGACGGGTGCAGTTGCACCCGTCGCGCTTTTCAATGTCTGCTAAGCAGACAGTGAAAAGCTTCATGGGGCCCTGTTAGGGGGCCCCTAGACACCCGTTACCGCCAGCCTCTTCCTGGCGGTGACAACCGCCAGAAACAGGCTGGTGGTAAGGGGGTCAGAATCCCCATGGCGGCGCTGCTTGCGGGGGTAAACCGGCGGGAAACCGCCGGCCCCGGTTTTCTGACCGCGGCTTTACCGCCGCGGTCAGAATGGGCAAGGAAGCACCGCCAGCCTGTTGGCGGTGCTTCCGTCATTCGCGGCCCTGGCGGTCTTTGACCGCCAGGGTCAGAATGACCCCCTAAGTCTTTTTGGCCCTGAGACTTCAGGAAACAGGAGGCAAGTTCAATCCAAGCCCTTGGAGAGCACTTCTCAGCAGAGGCCAGCAAGGCAGCTGGGCAACAGCAAGGCAGCAGTCCTTCACAGCAAAACAGCCCAGGTGAGAACTGTGGGCAGCCAGGCAGCTCCTCTTAGCAGGTAGCAGTGTCTGGTTCAGAGTAACTGCCCCAGGAAGAGTCTACGTTGGTAGGTTCATGGACCCCGTTCATACACTCAAAAGTGCCTTTGAAGTGGGGGATATTTCAAAGAGTGGTTTTGAAGTGCACAAGGTTCCCTTTCAGTACAATCCTGTCTGCCAGGGTCCTGGTAGGGGGTTTAGCAGTCCATTGTGTGAGAGCAGGCCACTCCACCCTTCCAGCCCAGGAAGACCCATTTGTAGTGTCGCGCCAGTGAATACACTGGTTGCTGGGCACTAGCATTATGGTCAAATGTGGAGGGGTGATGGTGGGCTCGCCATTCCTGATTCCCCCTCTCTTTATGCAGTTGTTCATTGCGCCTCAGGTCATGTGACCAAGGTGATACATTAAAGTGAACCCTGGTGGGTGGGGTCTTTGATGTCTGTGCGTGCACACCAGAGGAGGTCAAAGGGACCATGGGGCCGATATCGGACCCTGCCCCCGGGTCGGAGATTAACACCCAATGGACGTTGTCTGAGTCATTATTTACATCTAACGTGAGTACTGGAAAAGTCCGATACTACACCATTCAGTATGCAGATGTGTGCAGGTTTGACTGAGCATCCTGTGTTTGTGGTTGTCTAGGTGAAATGCACAAGGGAGCTGTCAACCAGCCCAGCCCAGACGTGGATTGGAGACAGGCTGTGAGGCACAGAAGGATTTTAAGTGCAGAGAAATGCTCACTTTCTAAAAGTTGCATTTCTAAAATAGTAATATAAAATCCAACTTCACCAGTCAACAGGATTTTGTGTTACCATTCGGGCCATACTAAATATGACCTGCCTACCCCTTTCTGATCAGAACTTCCCACTCAAACAGTATATGAGGGTAGCCCTAATGTTAGCCTATGAAAGGAGCAGGCCTCACAGTAGTGGAAAACAAATTTAGGAGTTTTCCACTGCCAGGATATAAAAAACACAAAGGTATATGTCCAGCCTTTTACCTATATATCACCCTGCCCTGTGGGTTATCCAGGGCCTACCTTAGGGGTGACTTATATGTAGAAAAAGGGGAGTTTCAGGCTTGGCAAGTACTTTTAAATTCCAAGTCGAAGTGGCAGTGAAATCGCGTTGCAGACATGGCAAGCCTGAGACATGGTTAAGAGGCTACTTATGTGGGTGGCAGGCCCATTAGTAGCATTTAATTTACAGGCCCTGGGCACGTGCAGTGCACTTTCCTATGGACTCACAAGTAAATTAAATATGCCAATTGGGTATGAGCCAATGTCACCATGTTTTAAGGGAGAGAGCATATGCACTTTAGCACTGGTTAGTAGTGGTAAAGTGCGCAGAGTATTAAAACCAAAAACAGTGTCAAAAAGTGGAGGGAGGCAGGGAAAAAGTTGGGAGTGACCACCCTAAGGCTGCCAGGTCTAACATCCACTAACTCATTCACTCATGTCATTCAACCATTTAAGTATTCAGTTACTCTTTAACTCACACATTACTCACTCATGTACACTTATGCTCACACTCATTCAGTCTCTCATTTTATTGATACAGTCACCTACTTATTCATTCCTTCACTCAGTAATGCAGTCTCTTGTTCGGCCTCGCTCCCATTTACTTAGACACTGATTCTTGGGGCATATCTGCTAAGAATATGCAGAACACATCCCTGCTGCTGCATCCCACTCACAGGCGTTGTTTTTTCAGTAGGGAGATGTAATTATGTGCATTGCAGTGTGATGTGCACTTGGGGTGTGAACCCCCAGGAAACACAGGAACCAATGCGAAGCATGTGCAAGACTTGAGTGACACATGGTAGGAGCATGTCCTCCGGGTCATGACCTCAGGTGCACAGGGAGGAGAGGATGAAGAGGAGGGTGTCACTGAGGGCCTCCACCCTGTATTTAGTGGATGAGGAATGAATGGTGTCACCCCGGTGCCTCCTCCGAACCCCAGACTCCTTCACAGCCCCTGCTCGGTGTGGGTGGTGCTGGGGCGGTGCTGTCAGGACCACTCAAGGTCCGTTCACACTGCTTTCAAGCCTCAGTCGGATCCGCATCTTGGAGTGAGCCACAGGGATCTGATCCAGCTCCTAACAGCGCCATGAAGGCGTCCTGCGGCCTCTCCTTTCGCTTGGCGCTTTCTGTCCTTGGTGTGGCACTGGCGCGTGCGTCGGCTGAGCTCGTGCCAGGTGAGTGAGTGCTCAGAGGCGCTTTGTCTGATCCATCCTGGTGCTCGAGTGTTCACTGGAGGGGCCCCTGGACCCCACTGTCGCAGCCCCGGGTTGGCTCTCTGGGCCTCTAGTGCAGGTGTGAGGCGGACAGGGTCTCCCCTGTATGTGACTTCTGTGGGTGCCAGGGTCTTCTCTAAGCTGGCAGAGGTTCTTTGGTGCCATGAAGGTATGTGCCACAGGTGTAGCCACCAGCTGTGGCTCTCAGGGCCTCCCACGTCACTAAACCATTTAAACAGCATCGGGTACAGGGTGGTAGCCTGGGGTGGGGCTATGGACGTTAGCCCCCCAATAAATGTATTTTCTGATAGATAGTGCTGGGTGCAGAGCTTTCAGTCGGTATGGTGAGGTGCCTGCCGGATTTCACCAAAACACAGACAAAAACGAACCCTCTCTGCATCTCTGTTTTAAAAGTCAAAAATGTTGCTGGTTTTACAAATGTCTGTGATTTCTCTCACTTAGTGGCCCCACCAATCCGCAGTCCTCGCCTTTCCGCTGTTTCCTGGCCCCTCTCACCCGCCCCGTTTGTGCTGTAATGTAGTTTATCATTGTATGTCAGTCTGATTGTGGGAAATCTGAAACTCACCCTCCCCCATCCCCACCCCACTGAGTGAATAGGAATGATAGCAGTACAAACGAACAATCCGATCAGACGTCTGCAGAGAAGTGCCATGCCCCCCTGCAGACACAGGGCGGCGCTATACATGAGATTCACTCAATGCTGTAAAGCAGTCCTTAATTTGTAGATTAAAAGGTGCCGGTGCCCAAAGCCTTCATCTTAAACACGCGGCTGCTGCATTTATATGTGCGAGCACGGAATACTGAGAGAGCGTAATCCTGGCGCCATCTAGGGCCTCTTTAATCCATTAAGAGCCACTACTCCCTGCCCCTTCAGCTCCCTCTTGCAGCTTTCTTCTTTCTCCCATTGTGACGCTGTTTAGTTTTTCCCTTCCTCCGTCTTTCCCATTTGTGTCTTTTGCTCGCAGTAAATGCTTGAGGCAGAAGAATGAGCCCCGGCCCTCAAAAATAAGTCCCGGTGCTCAGTACCGGAAACAATAAACACAAATTAAGCAATGCTGTACATCGCTTCCCTGTTTAACGCCTGGAAGGGGTTCATTGGCTTTAAATCGGCCTCCAACCCCCCCTCCCGAAGAGCTGCGTGTCCTCTTATAAACAACACACACACGTCCAGGGCTGACGCTGAGCTGGAGAGCCACTCTCATAAGTGGGGTGGGGCCCTGCGGTACCCCACTGGGGTCACAGCTCTGAGGCCCGCCCTCTCCAAGACTTTCCTTCTACTGAGGTTGACACAGGTGAGCCGTAGCACCGGGACAGACAGTGTGTGCCAAGAGGCGCTGCATGTAAACAGTCATTACAGCTTGATTTTCCACATACCTCGGGGCTGCCGAGCTCACACTCCGGGAGTTACATGAGAGTATGACTCCGAGTCACGGCGCCACCTTGTTCTACACGGGCCACATCCGTGTGCTCCTGGTTCAGGTGCAACTTACAACCACAACACCTGCAGAGGAAGGTTTGTGACATGAAAGCCCTTATTACAAGGGTCCTGTGGCAACCCTGTGGAAACAACAGCAGTCGTATTACAGGAGGTTTGCTCCGAAGGATCGGTTTTGCTGCTTGAGTAAATCAGTATTTCTACAAGAGCAAACACTGCCGGCGCAGCAAGCATTTCCTGTGTATACGAAATACAGAGAGAATAAAACACCTCTCTCCACTTTTTACATATAATATATGATACTATGTGTGAGGTAACACCAGTTTCCTCGGATGTATTTCATAGAAAGAAGAAACTGCACCCCACTTTGTGTTATGATTCATACACATTGTTGGAAATGGCCTTTCTGCAGGGTCACCCCCAAACCTTTTGCCTTCCTCCTCCTATTTTTCTGACATCATTTTTGCTGGTTTTAGGACTCTGCACACTTTACCACTGCTAATCAGTGCTAAAGTGCATGTGCTCTCTCCCTAAAACAAGGTGACATTGGCTCATACCCAATTGGCTTATTTAATGTACTTGTAAGTCCCTAGTCAAGTGCACTGCATGTGCCCAGGGCCCGTAGATTAAATGCTACTAGCGGGCTGCAGCACCGGTTCTGCCACCCACATAAGTAGCCCCCTAACCATGTCTAAGCCACTCTTTGAAGTCTCCCCCACTTCAAAGGCAGATTTGGGTATTTAAGCAGTGTCTCTGACCCTACCAACTTAGACACTTCTACTTCACCAGACACTTCTGGACATGATACCACTGGAGAAGAAACCCTGAACCAGAACCCGCAACCTGCCAAGAGGAACTGCCTGGCTGCCCAAAGCACTCACCTGACTGCTTTTCTGAAAAGGACTGCTGCCCTGCTGTTACCCTGCTGCCTTGCTGTCCTCGGGGTCTGCTGAGAAGTGCTCTCCAGGGGCTTGGATAGAGCTTGCCTCCTGTTCCTTGAAGTCTCTGGACCAAAAAGACTTCATCTCTGCAAAGAACTCATTGTGCGGTGAAAATCGACACACAGCCTGCAAGAAACGACGCACAGCCTGCATCGCGGTGAAACAATTACCGCACGCTGAACCGGAATGACGCAGCCTGACTTCCTGATGAGGAGATCGACACAGCGCTAGCGTTGCAACCGAAACTTTGACACACAGCCCACTGGATCGATGAAAAACCAACCCGGAACAACGCAGCCCAACTTCCTGATAGGAATCAACACAGCGCCTGCCATGCGACAGAACTTTCCATGCATCGTCTACCGGATCAACACAGCTCCTGTGACTTCATCCTGCACGCCCAGGGTTTCCACGCATCGTCCCCGGGGCATCTGGAAACCCAGCAACCCGAAGAGCATCCAAGTCTGCGCTCCGGAAATCAACACAAAGCCTTCCTACCATGAAAAATAAATGACGCATCGTCTGTGTGAGGCTGGAGAAATCAACGCACACCTCCCCGTTTTCCACGCATCTCCTTCTCTGCTGTCCCTTGTGGAGAATGCGAACGCAAACCAGGTACTATGTGCTTGCAAGAGACACTTGTTACTTTTTAAAGACAAAAGACACTTTATATCATTTTTGCAGTGATATTTCAACGTATACTTATTGATTCTTGAACGTTTTGACCTGCATTTAATCAGATAAATATTATATATTTTTCTAAACACTGTGTGGTGTATTCTTGTGGTGCTATACTGTGTTATTGCATGATTTATTGCACAAATACTTTACACATTGCCTTCTAAGTTAAGCCTGACTGCTCAGTGCCAAGCTACCAGAGGGTGGGCACAGGTTAATTTGGATTGTGTGTGACTTGCCCTGACTAGAGAGAGGGTCCTTGTTTGGACAGAGGGTAACATGACTGCCAACCAAAGACCCCATTTCTAACACACATGACAGCACAAAGGCTAGGGTCTTTTGTTAAAAACCCACATTACTTATGCACAGTAAGTGTTTTACACCAGTGGTCTCATTTCTTTATTTCACCTGGTGTAAACCATGACGTAGCTATAGTGCCTCGAGCCCCCTCTCAGACAGTACTGTTAACCCAATGGCGCCGCGCTCGTCCTCTCTTGCCCTGCTTTCCCACCCACCTTCCTACCATTCTAGCAAACAACGCTGTGCCTTCTGGGACTTGTAGTTTTGATGTCTCATTCACGAGCACTCCAAGGGTGTTCAGCCTCCCCGTCCACCAATGTTTTGTGGTGCCACCCACTGCTGGGGAGCTTAGGTACACCAACAACAATCCTAACGTCAGCTTAAGATGGCGTCAGCTCTGTTCATGTTGGATGTTCAGGCCTTCATATCTCAGCAGGCTGACTGTGGGTGGGTAAAAGTCCGGGCCTGGCTAAGATGACGCACATGAAGTGTGACCTTGCCCCACACGCTTCCAGCTTCCCTTATGTCAGGAACCCTCAGCTCTGGTTAAGCACATATCATCTTAAATGAACCGCTGAAGACCAGTGGTTGCTCATGTTCCAGAGTGACCAGAGGTGCTGGCATTGTGAATCCCGGTGCATCATGGGACAAGTCCTTCCATGTTCCCCTGAGCACCACTCCTGCTGGATCCTTCTCTGTGTAAATGTGTCACATACTATCTCTACAGGTGCTTATTGTCATCCACATGCCAAATAAATATGCCTCAAACCGCTGCAGTGGAAGCAAGTGAAACAGAGAAAGTGTGACCCACCTCTCTGGATCACTATTATCCCTCATTTGCTTTCTCATTCAATCACTCATCCAGTCTTTCCCTTGTCTTCATTGACTCGCCCATACAATCACTCATCCATTGAATAAATCTGCCTTTAACTCACTCACCCACTCACTGACCCTTTCAGTCGCCACAATGTTCATTTAGGGTCCTGTTCACTTGCCTTCCTATGTACTTCTTCTTTTCCTCACGTTCCCTGCCCCAGACCTGCCAATTTGGCCCATGCCACCATGTGTCCCAGACACACAATATCAGCTCTCTTGGCACGGTCACCTGGTGAAGAGTGAGCTGAAACCTTTCAGAGAGTGGCTTTCTAAGGGTAGGCTCTGTACAGCCTATGTCCATTATGGGTACTTAAATGGCTTCTAAAGGTGCCCCAGGTGGGCGACCCTCTGATCCCCCGGCTACGGCGTCCTTGAACAACCACAACTGCCCATCCCTTCTCATGCCGGTGACTGAAAGACTCACCTGACGTCAGGTGTGGGTAAAAGGCTGCAATTTATTGAAATTCTCTATCATTGTAAACAATGGACATAAAGCATCCTGGCATTAATCGGTCATTAATCTGTCATAGTTCATGCATAACTGTCAATCATACACATCAATAAACGCAACATGTTTCTCCTTGGCAAGCACCTGTAGCGTCAAACCATAAATCATCACTTTGACATCATCGCTTAGACCTCAGCATTCAACTCATGCCATAAACCATCCTTTACCTTGCAACATCGTGATGGTTCATTGGGTCTCTTGTGGGGCAGATCTAGGCTTCTCTGCTACTGATGTACAGCATCTGAAGTCTTCTCTAGCCGTGCCCAGGCTGCAAGTGCCATGCCTGCTTTGCCACTCTCCTTTGGTCCTCCTTTTGTGCCCCTCTGTGTCCCTGACTTAAGGCATGCCAAGGACTACTTTCCTGGCAACTTCTTGCCCTCCACCAGCCTACTGGAAACCCTTCAGAGTTTATTAGCATAGGTTAACTGCTGCTGACCCCACCTAGCAGCTGCAATGCCCACCTGACGTGGTGGTGTGGGTGGGACAATGATGGCAAACTCCGCAACAACAGAGGCTGGGGACCATCTTTTGAAAAGAGGAAGGCCCTGCCCACCATCATACTCCAATGGTCCGTTTGATTTGGGCCCAGCAAATCATGCATGTGGGATTTCTCACTCGCACCAATCATCTTTGAGAGGATGGCGAAAGAGGGGAGGCTGATGTGTAGGATCCACCCTGTAATGTCTTGAATAATTTAGAATGGAGCCTTTCTGTCTTCCAGTGGACTTCGAATCAGTGTGGCGTAATCCCTAGAATAGAATGTAATGAAAGATTGGTTTTGAATGATGGAGTTCACAGGTACATGCAGATGAACAAAGACGACATGTTTATTTTACAGTTCCATGAGCGGTGTAGTCATTGGCGGGTACCCAGGCTGGGACAAACGCTACAACTGTCCAGGACATAAGGGATACGTAACCCGAAAAAAGAAAGTGCCCATGTGTGCCACGAGTTCCTTCCTTGAAGTGTTGAGTTGACGGCTGGGGTATGTGGAGTCAAAGCGCATCTCCAGCTGGTGTGAAGCATGTGAATGAAAAGAATGTTTCATTAAGAAGTCTACGCATCATTGGTCAAGAAGCTATGACCAAGATCATACACAAAGGTACTGCACTGCCACATAAAGTAAATGTATACATTGTATGCAGCGTCAACGCTGAATGTGGATTCAGCTAGGTTTACAAAGCACACTTAAAGATAATTATCATTTACCAGATAACGCTATGAAAAGAAGTGCTAGAAGGCAGAGATCAACCAGGTCTTATAAAACACAAACTGAAGTGTACAATGGATGAAGTAAATGACTTACTGGGCCTGGTAAACAGAGTCATCCTCCAGCGGCTGAGGGTGGGTCCAGGAGAAGTGCCTGGGTTTGTGCCTAAGGAGCTGTCTATGCCTGCAGCAGTGAGACAGTTGGCAGAAGGATGGTCTGCCGATGGAGCCCATCAAAGATGATCCCGAGGCAGGCCCGTCCTAGGGCAGGGGCATGAATGGAACTGATTCTTGTTTCAGACAAGGGGAGCCAGAGAGAGCTCTGGTCACAGTGCCAGGGAGCAACATTGGTCTGTAATGCTGCTGCCTTCCTGAAACCACCACCACCGATCAATGCCTCCAAAAAGCAAATTATTGGTGAGAGATGGACTGCCTGGATACAAACATTTGCAGATTTCATTGATGCATTTGAAGAGGCTGATAACAGAAATATGATCAAATATCTTAAAATTCTTGCTGTTGAAGGCGTGAAAGAAGTCATAAAGAAAATGCCAAGAACTGATGAAGAAGTGAGAACTGATGAAGGAGTCACATACTGTCCTATTAAGAACGCGTTGAATCTCAAGTTCCATCCTGCACCAAACATTGATTATGGACAATATGTTTTCATTGAAATAGTCAAAGAGGTCATTCCGAGAGTAAATGACTGCCACAGGACACAGGGTTTGCTTTGGTTCATACACTGCCACAAGTGACTGTACCCCTGAATATCGAGTACCAGAATATTGTGACACACCAATGCTGTGGGCAGAAGGCAGAGGGACAACATGTCAACAGGTGAGTGCACAAAGGGAGGCACATATGTTACCTGACGCTACATATTGTCAAGATACATGTACGTGCAGTCAGTTATAGGGGATCTATGCATACTCACCTTTCGATATTGTGTCTCTCGATATTGTGTCTATTATGTAAGTGTTCCACGGTATCCTGGACTTGATATTCAGAAGCCACGCCGAGGTTGCGGAATGTCAGAAGTGAGCTTTCACTAATATGTCTCTAGGTGGAGCTGTGTAACACCCAGTTCTGAATGTAAGTCATTAGTTTGTGTAGGGCATTGGTGAGGTACTATGGTGTCTGATGGGCCTTTGCTACATACTTGGAGATGTCTTGGGTAAAGCATGCACGGGTACCTTTTGTCTTGCAAAAACACACTGTTTCAGATTTCTTAAAGGAATGTTTTCATGATATCTACTTTTTAGAAATTAGTTTTAACAAGTACCCTTAGCCCCACAGACAAACCACACACTTCCAGGTCGAATTAAAAAAGAAATCTTAGTAAAGTCTCTCCCTTGTCTGAACATGTGTACAGCAGGTGAGTGTGATCACAGGCATACAACAAGGGCATTTCACCATCACTTCACAACAACCACTTGTATCCCACCAGTGTAAAATGGCCCTGCTTGCAACACACACAAACATTTTGTAACGACCATTGTTAATCTATGTGGCCAAATCACACTGCACAAATGTTGCTGTTTCAGAACCTTTGAAAATCCTTTCCCTAGGTCCTGAGGGCACTGCATTCTGTTTGAACTTTCATCACAGTCTGATAGAAACTCGTGGGATAGAAGAGGGATTCCCCAACCATGGCCCTGTGTTGTACAGACTCGTTTATAAAATGTCAACATGCAAGAACAGTTTATGTGCACATGTAACAAGCCACCACTGAAGCAGCTGGTCGAGATGCTACTCATAGCGCCTTGAAAGTAATGGATCCCTACCAGTGTCAGTACATGCAGACACTCTTGGCATGATGTCACAGAGGGAGGAGGTGTTCACCACTGCTTCTCTTAGGATCATCTGGGGGTGAAAGTGAATTAACAAGGCAAGTGCTGAAACCTGCTGGAGATACAGCACACAGCTGAGCTCCAGGGCCGAAACCTATCAACCACCGATGCAGTGCATAAAGGACCCCTCCACTCTCTGGTACCCAGTGCTATTGCACCGACTGCATCCTCGATAGCAAGACCAACACCTGCAGCCCCTTCTATAATACCAACGCGTAGGAGGCTGGCCTGGTGTGTAGTGGGTACCCAAGGTACTTACACCTTATACCAGGTCCAGTTATCCCTTATTAGTGAAATGTAGTCAGTGTCTAGAAGCCAGGCTCTCTAGGGGTAGTGTGGATGAGCAGCCAAGGCCTTACCAGGAGACATGCAAAGCTCCTGCAATACCACTCTAGTCACACAGTACTCACACACAAAAGAAAATACTCAGTGTTACAAAAATAAAGGTACCTTATTTTGGTGACACATATGCCAAAAATACCTTAGAGACTATACTCCCTTAGGAGGTAAGTAATATACACTAGAATGCAGAATTAGCTGTAAAAACAGTTAGAAAACAGTGCAAATAGTGAACATCACAATAGTTAGAAATGGGCCTGGGGGAACACAAACCATATACTAAGAAAGTGAATGCGAATGTCGGTTTCCCACCTAGGCAAGTGTAGTGTGTAGAGGGGAGCTGGGAGTACTTAGAAAACACCAAAGGTAAGTAATAGAACCCAACCCAGAGCCCAGGAAAGCAGGAGTAAATCATAGTAAGTTTCCTAGAACCCCCCAAGAACACGTGATAGAAGATTTTGCAAGAATCAGAAGAGACTGCAAGACACCAACAATGGATTCCTGGACCTGAAGACCTGTGGAAGATGGGGACCAAGTCCAAGAAGCACTGAAGCGTTCAGGGAGAACAGGAGCCCCTACTAACCTGAATGAAGGTGCAAAAGAAGAACCACTGGTGAAGAAGAACAGTCAGTACTGCACCCCAGAAGATGGATGCGGGTTCCTGGTTCGTGTAGATGATGTCCCACGACGGGTGGATGATTGCAGTCTGGTTTGCGTCGTTGGATTCCGCCAACAAGCCTTGGCACACGCAAAGTACGGAGTTAGCAGGGAATGGCGCTGCCCGGTGGCCTCTACCGAGGAGGGAGAGACAGAGGGGGCTCTCACGAACTCAAAGAGCACTCAGAAGACCAGGCAGCATACACAAGAGTCCAACAGCACAGGGACAAAGAAGGTGCAAAAGGAGGCCCACACAGCACAGCACACCACTGTAGGAGGCTGGACTGGCTTGTAGTGAGTACCAAGGGGTACTTGCACCTTGCACCAGGCCCAGTTATCCCTTATTAGTGTATAGGGTGTCTAGCAGCTTAGGCTGATAGATAATGGTAGCTTAGCAGAGCAGCTTAGGCTGAACTAGGAGACGTGTGAAGCTACTACAGTACCACTTAGTGTCATATGCACAATATCATAAGAAAACACAATACACAGTTATACTAAAAATAAAGGTACTTTATTTTTATGACAATATGCCAAAGTATCTTAGAGTGTACCCTCAGTGAGAGGATAGGAAATATACACAAGATATATATACACAATAGCAAAAATATGCAGTATAGTCTTAGAAAACAGTGCAAACAATGTATAGTTACAATAGGATGCAATGGGGAAACATAGGGATAGGGGCAACACAAACCATATACTCCAAAAGTGGAATGCGAACCACGAATGGACCCCAAACCTATGTGACCTTGTAGAGGGTCGCTGGGACTATTAGACAATAGTGAGAGTTAGCAAAATAACCCTCCCCAAGACCCTGAAAAGTGAGTGCAAAGTGCACTAAAGTTCCCCTAAGGACAAAAGAGTCGTGTTAGAGGAATAATGCAGGAAAGACACAAACCAGCAATGCAACAACTGTGGATTTCCAATCTAGGGTACCTGTGGAACAAGGGGACCAAGTCCAAAAGTCACAAGCAAGTCGGAGATGGGCAGATGCCCAGGAAATGCCAGCTGCGGGTGCAAAGAAGCTTCGACTGGACAGAAGAAGCTGAGGTTTCTGCAGGAACGAAAAGGGCTAGAGACTTCCCCTTTGGTGGACGGATCCCTCTCGCCTTGGAGAGTCGTGCAGAAGTGTTTTCCCGCCGGAAGGACGCCAACAAGCCTTGCTACACGCAAATCGTGCGTTTGGCGTTTTTGGACGCTGCTGGGGCCCAGGAGGGACCAGGAGGTCGCAAATTGGACCTGCAGAGAGAGGGGACGTCGAGCAAGGCAAAGAGCACCCACTGAAGCAGGTAGCACCCGGAGAAGTGCCAGAAACAGGCACTACAAGGATGCGTGAAACAGTGCTCGCCGAAGTTGCACAAAGGAGTCCCACGTCGCCGGAGACCAACTTAGAAAGTCGTGCAATGCAGGTTAGAGTGCCGTGGACCCAGGCTTGGCTGTGCACGAAGGATTTCCGCCGGAAGTGCACAGGGGCCGGAGTAGCTGCAAAGTCGCGGTTCCCAGCAATGCAGCCCAGCGAGGTGAGGCAAGGACTTACCTCCACCAAACTTGGGCTGAAGAGTCACTGGACTGTGGGGGTCACTTGGACAGAGTCGCTGGATTCGAGGGACCTCGCTCGTCGTGCTGAGAGGAGACCCAAGGGACCGGTGATGCAGCTTTTTGGTGCCTGCGGTTGCAGGGGGAAGATTCCGTCGACCCACAGGAGATTTCTTCGGTGCTTCTGGTGCAGGAGGCAGGCTACCCCCACAGCATGCACAAGCAGGAAAACAGTCGAGAAGGCGGCAGGATCAGCGTTACAGAGTTGCAGTAGTCGTCTTTGCTACTATGTTGCAGGTTTGCAGGCTTCCAGCGCGGTCAGCGGTCGTTTCCTTATCAGAAGGTGAAGAGAGAGATGCAGAGGAACTCGGCTGAGCTCATGCATTCGTTATCTAAAGTTTCCCCAGAGACAGAGACCCTAAATAGCCAGAAAAGAGGGTTTGGCTACCTAGGAGAGAGGAAAGGCTACTAACACCTGAAGGAGCCTATCACAAGGAGTCTCTGACGTCACCTGGTGGCACTGACCACTCAGAGCAGTCCAGTGTGCCAGCAGCACCTCTGTTTCCAAGATGGCAGAGGTCTGGAGCACACTGGAGGAGCTCTGGACACCTCCCAGGGGAGGTGCAGGTCAGGGGAGTGGTCACTCCCCTTTCCTTTGTCCAGTTTCGCGCCAGAGCAGGGGCTAAGGGGTCCCTGAACCGGTGTAGACTGGCTTATGCAGAATTGGGCACATCTGTGCCCAACAAAGCATTTCCAGAGGCTGGGGGAGGCTACTCCTCCCCTGCCTTCACACCATTTTCCAAAGGGAGAGGGTGTCACACCCTCTCTCAGAGGAAGTTCTTTGTTCTGCCATCCTGGGCCAGGCCTGGCTGGACCCCAGGAGGGCAGCTGCCTGTCTGAGGGGTTGGCAGCAGCAGCAGCTGCAGTGAAACCCCAGGAAGGGCAGTCTGGCAGTACCAGGGTCTGTGCTACAGACCACTGGGATCATGGAATTGTACCAACAATGCCAGGATGGCATAGAGGGGGCAATTCCATGATCATAGACATGTTACATGGCCATATTCGGAGTTACCATGGTGAAGCTACATATAGGTAGTGACCTATATGTAGTGCACGCGTGTAATGGTGTCCCCGCACTCACAAAGTTCAGTGAATTGGCTCTGAACAATGTGGGGGCACCTGGGCTAGTGCCAGGGTGCCCTCACACTAAGTAACTTTGCACCTAACCTTTACCAGGTAAAGGTTAGACATATAGGTGACTTATAAGTTACTTAAGTGCAGTGTAAAATGGCTGTGGAATAACGTGGACGTTATTTCACTCAGGCTGCAGTGGCAGGCCTGTGTAAGAATTGTCAGAGCTCCCTATGGGTGGCAAAAGAAATGCTGCAGCCCATAGGGATCTCCTGGAACCCCAATACCCTGGGTACCTCAGTACCATATACTAGGGAATTATAAGGGTGTTCCAGTAAGCCAATGTAAATTGGTAAAAATGGTCACTAGCCTGTCAGTGACAATTTGGAAAGAAATGAGAGAGCATAACCACTGAGGTTCTGATTAGCAGAGCCTCAGTGAGACAGTTAGTCACTACACAGGTAACACATTCAGGCACACTTATGAGCACTGGGGCCCTGGGTTACCAGGGTCCCAGTGACACATACAACTAAAACAACATATATACAGTGAAAAATGGGGGTAACATGCCAGGCAAGATGGTACTTTCCTACACAACCCCCCCCCAAACGAAGGACAATAAGACTAGCCATTACCTGATGAGTCTTCATTGTCTAAGTGGAAATATCTGGAGAGTCCATCTGCATTGGAGTGGCTACTCCCAGGTCTATGTTCCACTGTATAGTCCATTCCCTGTAGGGATATGGACCACCTCAACAATTTAGGATTTTCACCTTTCATTTGTTTTAGCCAAAGTAGAGGTTTGTGGTCTGTCTGAACAATGAAGTGAGTGCCAAACAGGTATGGCCTCAACTTCTTCAGAGCCCAGACCACAGCAAAGGCCTCCCTTTCAATGGCAGACCAACGCTTTTCTCTAGGGGTCAACCTTCTACTAATAAAAGCAACAGGTTGATCCTGGCCCTCAGAATTAAGTTGTGATAGGACTGCCCCTTCTCCTAATTCAGATGCATCAGTTTGGACATAGAATTTTTTAGAGTAACAAGGGCTTTTCAGGACAGGTGCAGAGCACATGGCCTGCTTCAGCTCCTCAAAAGCTTTCTGACAGCTTGCTGTCCACAATACCTTTTTAGGCATTTTCTTGGATGTGAGGTCATTAAGAGGGGCTGCAATGGAGCCATAGTTCTTAATGAACCTCCTGTAATACCCAATGAGGCCTAGGAAGGCTCTCACTTGAGTCTGAGTGGTAGGGGGAACCCAATCAATAATAGTTTGGATTTTCCCCTGAAGTGGTGCAATCTGTTCCCCACCAACAAGGTGTCCCAGATAAACCACCTTACCCTGCCCTATCTGGCACTTTGAAGCCTTGATAGTGAGGCCTGCCTTTTGCAGGGCCTCCAAAACTTTCCAAAGGTGGACCAGGTGATCATCCCAGCTGGAGCTAAAGACAGCTATATCGTCCAAATATGCTGCACTGAAAGCTTCCAGCCCTTGCAGGACTGTGTTCACCAACCTCTGAAAAGTGGCAGGTGCATTTTTCAAACTAAAAGGCATTACAGTAAACTGGTAATGTCCTCCAATGGTAGAAAATGCAGTCTTAGGTTTAGCATCTTCTGACAATTTGATCTGCCAATACCCTGCAGTCAAATCAAAAGTGCTTAGATACTTGGCAGATGCCAGTGTATCTATAAGCTCATCTGCCCTGGGTATAGGGTGAGCATCAGTTTTGGTTACCAAGTTGAGCCCTCTATAGTCTACACAAAACCTCATTTCCTTCTTTCCATCTTTAGAATTGGGTTTTGGTACCAGTACCACAGGGGAAGCCCATGGACTGTCAGAGTGCTCAACCACTCCTAGTTCCAACATTTTCTGAACTTCTTGCTTTATGCAGTCCCTGACATGGTCAGGCTGCCTATAGATCTTACTTTTGACAGGTAAACTGTCTCCAGTATCTATAGTGTGCTCACACCAAGAAGTGGTGCCTGGCACAGTAGAGAAGAGTTCTGAAAATTGTCCTAGGAGATTTATGCAATTATCTTTCTGCTCAGCAGTAAGACAATCAGCCAAAACTACACCTTCCACAAGAGCATCTTGTTCTGTGGAAGAGAAGAGATCAGGTAGAGGATCACTGTCTTCTTCCTGTCCCTCATCTGTTGCCATGAGCAGGGTGAGATCAGCCCTGTCATAGTAGCGTTTCAGGCGGTTGACATGGAGCACCCTAAGGGGACTCCTGGCAGTGCCTAAGTCAACCAAGTAGGTGACTTCCCCCTTCTTTTCAACAATTGTGTGGGGTCCACTCCATTTATCTTGGAGTGCTCTTGGGGCCACAGGCTCCAAGACCCACACTTTCTGCCCTGGTTGGTACTGAACCAAAACAGCCTTCTGATCATGCCATTGCTTCTGGAGCTCTTGGCTGGCCTGAAGGTTTTTACTGGCCTTTTTCATGTACTCAGCCATCCTTGATCTGAGGCCAAGTACATAATCCACAATATCCTGCTTAGGAGCTTTTAAAGGTTGTTTCCAACCCTCCTTTACAAGTGTGAGTGGACCCCTAACAGGGTGTCCAAAAAGAAGTTCAAAGGGGCTGAAGCCCACACCTTTCTGGGGTACCTCCCTGTAGGCAAAAAGGAGGCATGGTAGAAGGATATCCCATCTCCTGCGGAGTTTTTCAGGGAGTCCCATAATCATGCCTTTGAGAGTTTTATTAAATCTCTCCACCAGTCCATTTGTTTGTGGATGATAGGGTGTTGTGAACTTGTACGTTACACCACACTCCTTCCACATGGCCTTTAAGTATGCAGACATGAAATTGCTTCCTCTGTCTGATACTACTTCCTTTGGGAAGCCCACCCTGGAAAATATTCCCAGGAGGGCCTTTGCCACTGCAGGGGCTGTAGTGGTCCTTAAAGGAATAGCTTCAGGATATCTTGTGGCATGGTCCACTACCACTAAGATAAACCTATTGCCTGAAGCAGTAGGAGGGTCAAGGGGGCCAACTATGTCAACCCCTACCCTTTCAAAGGGAACCCCAACCACAGGCAGTGGGATAAGGGGTGCCTTTGGAGTGCCACCTGTCTTGCCACTGGCTTGACAGGTTTCACAGGACTTACAAAATTACTTTGTGTCCTCAGACATCCTAGGCCAATGAAACAGGGGAACAAGCCTGTCCCAAGTTTTCATTTGTCCTAGATGCCCAGCTAAGGGAATGTCATGTGCCAGTGTTAGGAGGAACTTTCTGTACTCCTGAGGAATCACTAATCTCCTGGCAGCTCCAGGTTTAGGATCCCTATGCTCAGTGTACAAGAGGTTGTCCTCCCAGTAAACTCTGTGAGAGTCACTGACATCCCCATTAGCCTGTTTGACAGCTTGCTGTCTGAGACCCTCTAATGTGGGACAGGTTTGCTGTGCCACACTCAGCTCCTCTCTGGCAGGCCCCCCTTCACCCAAAAGCTCAGCAGTGTCTGCTTCCAGCCCCTCTGGTGTAGGTTCTGCACAGGGAGGGAATTCTTCTTCCTCAGAAGTAGAATCCTCTGTAGAGGGAGGGATAGTAGGAAGTGGTTTGCTTCTACTAGCCCTAGCTTTAGGGAGCACTTGGTCCATTGTTCCAGGATCCAAGCTTCCCTGTCCTTTTTGCTTTTTGGCCTGAGCCCTTGTCAAAGCAAAAATATGCCCTGGGATGCCCAGCATTGCTGCATGGGCCTCAACTCCACATCTGACCAAGCTGATGTCTCCAAATCATTCCCTAATAGACAGTCTACAGGTAAATCTGAAGCTACCACAACTTTCTTTGGACCAGTTACCCCCCCCCAGTTGAGATTTACAACAGCCATGGGGTGGCTTTGTGTTATGTTGTGAGCATCGGTTACTTGGTACTGGTGTCCAAGTATGTGTTGTTCAGGGTGCACCAGTTTCTCAATCACCATTGTGACACTGGCACCTGTGTCCCTGTAGGCCTGGACCTCAACACCATTTATTAGGGTTAGTTGCTTGTACTTCTCCAAGTTATGGGGGCAAGCAACCAAAGTGGCTAAATCAATAGCCCCTTCAGAGACTAAAGTAGCCTCTGTGGTCTCCCTAATCAGACCAACCCCAACTAAATTACCAAAAGTGAGCCCAGCTACTCCCTTGGATTGGCTATTAGTAGGTTTGCTCCCACCACCACTGCTATTAGTAGGGACACTAGGTGTAGCAGTAGGGGTTGTAGTGGTAGGAGCTGTGGTGCCTTTCTTTGGACAACTGGGATCTGTTGTCCAATGGCCTTTTATTTTACATAAATAGCACCATGGTTTCTTTTCCTTGTTCTGATTAAAGGAGGATTTGGACCCACCACCCCCACCAGAGTGTTTTTGTGGGCCTGATGAAGACTCATTTTTAGATTTGTCCCCACCCTTGTCAGAAGACTTACCATCCTTCTTTTTGTTGCCATCTTTGTCACCCCCTCTATGAACTTTTCTGTTCACTCTTGTTCTGACCCATTTGTCTGCCTTCTTTCCCAATTCTTGGGGAGAGGTCAGATCAGAGTCCACCAAGTACTGGTGCAACAAATCAGACACACAATTATTTAGAATATGCTCTCTCAGGATTAAGTTATACAGGCTGTCATAATCAGTAACTTTACTGCCATGTAACCACCCCTCCAAGGCCTTCACTGCCTGGTCAATGAAATCAACCCAGTCTTGTGAAGACTCCTTTTTGGTCTCTCTGAACTTTATCCTGTACTGTTCAGTGGTTAAGCCATAACCATCCAGGAGTGCATTCTTAAGAACTTGGAAATTATTGGCATCATTTTCTTTTACAGTAAGGAGCCTATCCCTACCTTTTCCACTAAATGACAGCCATAGGATAGCAGCCCACTGCTTTTGAGGGACATCCTGTACAGTACAGGCCCTCTCAAGTGCAGCAAACCACTTGTTAATGTCATCCCCCTCCTTATAAGGGGGAACTATCTTGTGCAGATTCCTGGAATCATGCTCTTTTGCAGGATGACTATGGGGAATACTGCTGCTGCCACCATGGGTATCTAAACCCAACTTCTGTCTTTCCTTCTCTAATTCTAAAGACTGTCTATCCAAATCCAGCTGTTGCTTCTTGAGCTTCAGTCTGGTTTGTTCCACTCTCAATCTATTGAGCTCCCTTTCTAACAATCTGTCATCAGGGTGGGTGGGAGGGACATTTCTAGATACAGAGGTATGATGGGAATGAACAGAAGGAGACCTGTCCCTTACAGAGGGCACCCTAACAGCTTGGCTACCAGTATAATGTGAGAGCACACCATCAGTATGGTGTGATTCAACCTCTGTACCAACTATGCTAGACTGTCTAGTAATGGGCAGGCTGAGAAGTTTCTTTCCTGAACCTTTTCCTGGGGGAGTCCCTGGATCAGATTGAGAACCATTAGCTACTTTTTCACCAGATTTGGCACTCACGGCCTTATCCTGTACTCTAAGCATATTAATTAACAGTTCTAAGGAAGGATTCTTCCCTACACTCAAACCTCTCTCTATGCAGAGACTCCTTGCTCCTTTCCAGCTAAGGTGATCATATGCAAGTTTGGACAGTTCATCATTTTTGCCTGTGCCAGACATTTTTTTAGAGAGAGTTAAAGTGATAGAAAAAGAGAAAAAAGTTTTCAGAACTTTTTGGAAAGACAGAAAAAAACTTTTTAAACTTTTAAGAACTTTTTGAAAGTTTAGGAGTACTTTTCAGCACTTAGAAAAGAGTGAAAAGAGGAAATGCAAAACTTCTTGGCTATGTGTATATACACTGACCTTGTTTTGTATATTTTTCTCTTATGAAAAGTACAATGACAAGAGTGGTAAGTAGTCTCAAGCACTTATCCCACCACTGCACAACCAATGTAGGAGGCTGGACTGGCTTGTAGTGAGTACCAAGGGGTACTTGCACCTTGCACCAGGCCCAGTTATCCCTTATTAGTGTATAGGGTGTCTAGCAGCTTAGGCTGATAGATAATGGTAGCTTAGCAGAGCAGCTTAGGCTGAACTAGGAGACGTGTGAAGCTACTACAGTACCACTTAGTGTCATATGCACAATATCATAAGAAAACACAATACACAGTTATACTAAAAATAAAGGTACTTTATTTTTATGACAATATGCCAAAGTATCTTAGAGTGTACCCTCAGTGAGAGGATAGGAAATATACACAAGATATATATACACAATAGCAAAAATATGCAGTATAGTCTTAGAAAACAGTGCAAACAATGTATAGTTACAATAGGATGCAATGGGGAAACATAGGGATAGGGGCAACACAAACCATATACTCCAAAAGTGGAATGCGAACCACGAATGGACCCCAAACCTATGTGACCTTGTAGAGGGTCGCTGGGACTATTAGACAATAGTGAGAGTTAGCAAAATAACCCTCCCCAAGACCCTGAAAAGTGAGTGCAAAGTGCACTAAAGTTCCCCTAAGGACAAAAGAGTCGTGTTAGAGGAATAATGCAGGAAAGACACAAACCAGCAATGCAACAACTGTGGATTTCCAATCTAGGGTACCTGTGGAACAAGGGGACCAAGTCCAAAAGTCACAAGCAAGTCGGAGATGGGCAGATGCCCAGGAAATGCCAGCTGCGGGTGCAAAGAAGCTTCGACTGGACAGAAGAAGCTGAGGTTTCTGCAGGAACGAAAAGGGCTAGAGACTTCCCCTTTGGTGGACGGATCCCTCTCGCCTTGGAGAGTCGTGCAGAAGTGTTTTCCCGCCAGAAGGACGCCAACAAGCCTTGCTACACGCAAATCGTGTGTTTGGCGTTTTTGGACGCTGCTGGGGCCCAGGAGGGACCAGGAGGTCGCAAATTGGACCTGCAGGGAGAGGGGACGTCGAGCAAGACAAAGAGCCCTCACTGAAGTAGGTAGCACCCGGCAAAGTGCCAGAAACAGGCACTACGATGATGCGTGAAACGGTGCTCGCCGAAGTTGCACAAAGGAGTCCCACGTCGCCGGAGACCAACTTAGAAAGTCGTGCAATGCAGGTTAGAGTGCCGTGGACCCAGGCTTGGCTGTGCATGAAGGATTTCTGCCGGAAGTGCACAGGGGCCGGAGTAGCTGCAAAGTCGCGGTTCCCAGCAATGCAGCCCAGCGAGGTGAGGCAAGGACTTACCTCCACCAAACTTGGGCTAAAGAGTCACTGGACTGTGGGGGTCACTTGGACAGAGTCGCTGGATTCAAGGGACCTCGCTCGTCGTGCTGAGAGGAGACCCAAGGGACCGGTGATGCAGCTTTTTGGTGCCTGCGGTTGCAGGGGGAAGATTCCGTCGACCCACGGGAGATTTCTTCGGTGCTTCTGGTGCAGAGAGGAGGCAGGCTACCCCCACAGCATGCACAAGCAGGAAAACAGTCGAGAAGGCGGCAGGCTCAGCGTTACAGAGTTGCAGTAGTCGTCTTTGCTACTATGTTGCAGGTTTGCAGGCTTCCAGCGCGGTCAGCGGTCGTTTCCTTATCAGAAGGTGAAGAGAGAGATGCAGAGGAACTCGGCTGAGCTCATGCATTCGTTATCTAAAGTTTCCCCAGAGACAGAGACCCTAAATAGCCAGAAAAGAGGGTTTGGCTACCTAGGAGAGAGGAAAGGCTACTAACACCTGAAGGAGCCTATCACAAGGAGTCTCTGACGTCACCTGGTGGCACTGACCACTCAGAGCAGTCCAGTGTGCCAGCAGCACCTCTGTTTCCAAGATGGCAGAGGTCTGGAGCACACTGGAGGAGCTCTGGACACCTCCCAGGGGAGGTGCAGGTCAGGGGAGTGGTCACTCCCCTTTCCTTTGTCCAGTTTCGCGCCAGAGCAGGGGCTAAGGGGTCCCTGAACCGGTGTAGACTGGCTTATGCAGAATTGGGCACATCTGTGCCCAACAAAGCATTTCCAGAGGCTGGGGGAGGCTACTCCTCCCCTGCCTTCACACCATTTTCCAAAGGGAGAGGGTGTCACACCCTCTCTCAGAGGAAGTTCTTTGTTCTGCCATCCTGGGCCAGGCCTGGCTGGACCCCAGGAGGGCAGCTGCCTGTCTGAGGGGTTGGCAGCAGCAGCAGCTGCAGTGAAACCCCAGGAAGGGCAGTCTGGCAGTACCAGGGTCTGTGCTACAGACCACTGGGATCATGGAATTGTACCAACAATGCCAGGATGGCATAGAGGGGGCAATTCCATGATCATAGACATGTTACATGGCCATATTCGGAGTTACCATGGTGAAGCTACATATAGGTAGTGACCTATATGTAGTGCACGCGTGTAATGGTGTCCCCGCACTCACAAAGTTCAGTGAATTGGCTCTGAACAATGTGGGGGCACCTGGGCTAGTGCCAGGGTGCCCTCACACTAAGTAACTTTGCACCTAACCTTTACCAGGTAAAGGTTAGACATATAGGTGACTTATAAGTTACTTAAGTGCAGTGTAAAATGGCTGTGGAATAACGTGGACGTTATTTCACTCAGGCTGCAGTGGCAGGCCTGTGTAAGAATTGTCAGAGCCCCCTATGGGTGGCAAAAGAAATGCTGCAGCCCATAGGGATCTCCTGGAACCCCAATACCCTGGGTACCTCAGTACCATATACTAGGGAATTATAAGGGTGTTCCAGTAAGCCAATGTAAATTGGTAAAAATGGTCACTAGCCTGTCAGTGACAATTTGGAAAGAAATGAGAGAGCATAACCACTGAGGTTCTGATTAGCAGAGCCTCAGTGAGACAGTTAGTCACTACACAGGTAACACATTCAGGCACACTTATGAGCACTGGGGCCCTGGGTTACCAGGGTCCCAGTGACACATACAACTAAAACAACATATATACAGTGAAAAATGGGGGTAACATGCCAGGCAAGATGGTACTTTCCTACAACCACACAAAGGGATCCCACACTGCCAGAGAACCACACAGGAGGCTGTGCATGGCAGGAATGAGTGCTGGGGGCCAGAGCTGCACGGTGCACGAAGAACTTTGTGGAAGGATGCCAACAAGCCTTGGCAACTGCAAAACATGTTGTGCACGGGGGTACTGTCTTGCGTGGGGAGGCAAGCTCTTACCTCCACCAAGGTTGGATAGCTGGACTTCAGGACTGTCAGGACCACTTCAATCCAACACCAGTATTGCTGGATCCAGGCACCTCTTCTGGAGAGGGGACCCAAGCCACTGGCCGTCACTGCAGAGGGGTGCCTGCTGAAGCAGGGAAGTGACTACACTTCAAGGGAGATTCCTTCATGCTTCTGGTGCAGGCTGAAGACAGGCAGTCCTCAGAGGATGCACGACCTGGAAACAGTTGCAGTTGTTGGCAGGAGCTGAAGATACAATGTTGCAGAAGTTTTATTTGCTTCTTTGTTGCAGTTTGTGGAGTTCCTGGAGGAACCAGATGCAGTTTTGCCTGTAGAATGTGAAGTAAAGGATGCAGAGGATTCCTGCTGAAGTTTTGCAATCCAAATCTGAGGAAACACCCAGAGGAGAGACCCTAAATAGCTCTGAAAGGGGGAGTGGTCAGCTACACAGGTAAGCACCTATCAGGGGAGGGCTCGGAAGTCACCTGCTGGCACTGGCCACTCAGATGATTCAAGAGTGCCCTGCCAACTTGGAATCCAAGATGGCAAATCCGAAGGACACTCTGGAGGAGTTCTGAACACCACCCCTGGGGTGGTGATAGACAGGGGAGTGGTCATTCCCCTTTCCTTTGTCCAGTTTCACGCCAGAGCAGGGACTGGGGGTCCCTCAACCAGTGTAGACTGGATTATACAAGGAGGGCACCATCTGTGCCCTTCAAAGCACTTCCAGAGGCTTTGGGAGGCTACACCTCCCATGACTGTAACACCTATTTCCAAAGGGAGAGGGTGTAACATCCCTCTCCCAAAGGAAATGCTTTGTTCTGCTTTCCTGGGCTCGAGCTGCTTGAGCAACAGGAGGGCAGAAGCCTGTCTGTGAGGTGGCAGCAGCTGGGGCTGCCTGGAATACCTCAGAAGGCTTGTATGGCAGTACTGGGGGTCCACTGAGCCCCCAGAGTGCATGAAATCATACAACCAATGCTAGAATCAGCATTGGGGTATAAGTTTGAGATGTTAGACACCTTACATGGCCATGTTCGGAGTTACCATTGTGATAGGTCATAGGTATTGACCTATGTCCAGTGCACACCTAAAATGGCGTCCCCGCACTCAGAAAGTCTGGGAAAATGGTCCTGGATGACGTGGGGGCACCTCTGCTAGTGCAGGGGTGCCCTCACACACAGGTGCTCTTCACCCAGCCTTCAGGGTTGGAAGGCCTGGTATATGGATTACTTATAAGTGACCTGGTGCAGTGTAAATGGCTGTGAAAGGGTGCATGCACCTTTTCACACAGGCTGCAATGGCAGTCCTGCACAAGCCTTTGCATGGGCTCCCTAAGGGAGGCAAAAGTCATGCTGCAGCCCTTAGGAATCCCCTGGAACCCCAATGCCCTGGGTAATAAGTACCATATACTAGGGACTTATAAAGGGGCCACCAGTATGCCAATTATGAGTGGAATACTGTGTTAACAGTATCCAACAACCAAATGTAAAGGTGAGAGAGCATAAGCAGGATGCCAATGACACAGTCAAACACATTGAGAAACAGGACAAAAAATGGGGTAACCATGCTAGAAAGAGGTTACTTTGTCACACAAATTGCACCCAGGGTGAAAGCAACAGGCGCAAACATGCTTCACAGCTCTTTGTACAGGTGTTAGCATCACCCATATCAGTAGTACTCAGCTTGTCTCGATCTGACCCTCTGACTTGTAGAAACCAGAGAGCTCACCACTGAGCGATTAACTCGCTGAGGTATCTTATGGACTGACAGCTCTGAGATTGGTCCCCATGCCACACACTTATCTCCATATATTTACCCTGATCCACATCCTATAACGCGGCACAGTTGCAGTGGCCACAGGGGGACATATGTGTAAATCTCTTCTCCGTGGCAGCATAATCATTGAAAACCAGTGAGTTTTTACAGTGTTTTATGCAATGGTGGAAACATGTGTGAGAAGGGTCTCCCTCACTTGGCCTTGAGCCAGAAAAACACAACATTGACCGCTGGGCCTCCATAGCACCGTGGAGCGCATTTACAGTTATGTTTAAAGTTTACCAAAACATTCAAGGACTCTGTTAAGAGCCTGAGTCAGTTGTCTCTTTAGCAGTGTACACATGTGTGTTTTCACTGAACATGCATGATGCACGTGACATACTCCCGCACTGGTGTAAATGCTTACATCCGTCTGTGGATATATATCAGACACCACACAGGTTTGTGGGTGTTCACCTACTTTGTAAGATTTTCTCCCATGGGATATTTTTCCACAGTGTATAATATTACTTGTACTTAAAGTTATTTACAAGTATAAATTCGCCTTCTGTGAGCCTCAGCTGTTCTTTTGCAGCGGTAAAGCACGCCTGTTACTCGTAGGCGTGCAGTAGGTTTGTTACACCGGACCCTCTGAGCCCAGTTGTTAGCTTGAACCCCTGAGTGTCACACTCAGACTTCTCCTGGATGCTCCTGTGTGGTGGTACCAGGAGGCTGCGCCCTCAGAGTCTTGCTTCGTCTTCCTCTCCAGTTATATGGTGAAGTGTAATGGAATTACCGCAACCACAAGGTGAGAACTCTGCCAGTGTGCTGGAATTACCACACTAACTGGGTGAGAACTCTGCTAGTGTGCTTGAATTACCACACTAACAAGGTGAGAACTCTGCCAGTGTGCTGGAATTACCAGAACTACAAGACGAAAACTCTGCCAGTGTGCTGGAATTACCACACTAACAAGGCAAGAGCTCTGACTTTGTGTTGGAATTACCACACTAACAAGGCGAGGGGTCTGCCAGTGTTCTGGAATTGCCACACTAACAAGGCAGGAGCTCTGCCAGTGTGGTGGAATTCCCACAATCACAAGGTGAGAACTTTGCTAGTGTGCTGGAATTACCACACTAACAAGGCAAGAGCTCTGCCTTTGTGCTGGAATTACAACACTCACTAGGTGAGAAAACTGCTAGTGTGCTGGAATTACAACACTCACTAGGTGAGAACTCTGCTAGTGTGCTGGAATTACCACACTAACAAGGCGAGGGGTCTGCCAGTGTGCTGGAATTGCCACACTAACAAGCTGAGAGCTCTGTCATTGTGCTGGAATTTCCACACTAACAAGCTGAGAGCTCTGCCATTGTGCTGGAATTAGCACACCCACAAGGCGAGAACTCTTTTAGTGTGCTGAAACTACCACACTTACAAAGTGGGAACTCTGCCATTGTGCTGGAATTACCACAACCACAAGGCGAGAACTCTTCTAGTGTGCTGGAATTACAAACACTAACAAGGTGAGAACTCTGCCAGTGTACTGGAATTAACACACTTATAAGGTGAGAACTCTGCCAGTGTGCTGGAATTACCACAGCCACAATCAATCAATCAATCAATCATTCAATCAGTGATTTTTAAAGTGCGCTAATCACCCGCAGGGCCTCAAGGCGCTGTTTGTGGGCATGCTGTTCAATCGATGAGCCAGGTCTTGAATTCCTTCCTGAATTGCTTCAGTGATGCAGTCTGCCTGAGCTTGAGAGGTGGCATGTTCCATGTCCATGCTGGGAGGTAGGAGAAGGATCTTCCTCCTGCTGTGCTTTTCCGGATCTTTGGAACGGCTGCAAGGGCGCGCTAGGAAGAACAGAGATGTCTGTTGGGTATGTAGAAGGCAAGGCGGTGGTTGAGGTATGCAGGTCCTCTGGTGTGAAGTGCCTTGTAGGTGTGGATCAGGAGTTTTTATGTGATGCGCTTGTTGACTGAGAGCCAGTGGAAGTCTCTGAGGTGGTAGGAGATTCGGCTGTATCAGGGGATGTCCAGGATTAGTTTGGCTGCTGCATTCTGGACTCTTTGTAGTCTTGATTAAAGTTTCTTGGTAATGCTGGCATAGAGAGCGTTGCCGTAGTCCAGTTTGCTAGTGATGAGTGCGTGGGTGACTGTCTTCCTCGTGTTGGAGAGGATCTACTTGAAAGTCTTTCGCAAGAGTCAGAGGGTGTGGCAGCATGACGATGAGATGGCGTTGACATGGCAGGTCAAGGATATAGAGGAGTGCAGGATGATGCCCAGATTGCGTGCGTTGTCCATGGGAGCGGGGGCGTTTCCAAGTGTGGTGGGCCATCAGGAATCATTCCAGGTGGAAGCGGTGGAGCCGATTATGAGGATCCCTGTCTTGTCCGAGTTCAGGAAGCTGGCTTCCATCCAGGTGGTGACTGCTCTCATCCCGTTGTGAACATTTCTCCTGGCCTTTGCAGAGTCATCGCACAGGGAGAGGATCAGCTGGGTATCATTGGTGTAGGAGACTATGTTTAGCCTGTGCTGTTTGATGATCTTTGCTATGGGGCCATGTAGATGTTGAAAAGTGTCAGGCTGAGTGATGATCCTTGGGGCACTCCACAGCAAGTGTCTTTGGGTTCTGACGTGAATGGCCGTAGTCTGACACTCTGTGTTTTTCCGGTGGGGAAGGACCTTATCCAATCCAGTGCTTTATCTCAGCTGCTGGCGTTGTGTAGTCTGGCGCAGAGGGTGGAGTGGAAGGAGGTGTCAAACGCAGCAAAGAGGTCGAGGAGGATGAGTGCGGCCCTGTATCCGTGGTCTAGTATGATGCATATGTCGTCAGTGGTGCTAGAAGTGCTGTTTCAGAGCTGTGGTTGCTTCTGAATCCAGATTGGGATGGGTCTAGGGTTTGGTGTGTCTTGAGGAATTCTGTGAGTTGCTGGTTGATGGCCTTTTTCGTTACTTTGGCTGGGAAAGGGAGCAGAGAGATGGGTCTGTAGTTTTTCAGCTCCCTTGGGTTGGTGGTGGGTTTCTTTAGCAGCGGGTTGATCTCGGCATGCTTCCAGTCTCATGGGTTGGTGGCGGTCTCGAAGGATAGCTCAGGTGCTATGGTGACGCTGGCCAGTTTGATGATATGATGAGGGCACAGATCCAAGCATACACCCGAGTGGATGGAGTTCATGAGTCTTTGGGTGTTCTCTTTAGTGATGAGAGTTGAGGAGTTCAGGATCTGGTGTGGTGCTGGGTCTGTGGTGATGTTTGTGGGCAATGCAGGTGGGTTTTGATTCCTGAAGCCTTTGTAAAAGTCCTGGATTTTTCAGTGGAAAAATGTGGCGAGGTCATTGCAGAGGTCTTGGTAGGGAGGGATGGATGAGGTGTCCGTCTGGGGATTCCTGAACTCTTTGTCAATGGTGAAGAGCTCTTTGCTTTTGTGAGCACTGGTGCTGAGGCGCTCTTGAATGGTGGCTTTTTTGGTGGCTTTGATGTTCAGGTGGTGAGTGGTGACTGCGTTCTTGTAGGCTGTGCGGTCTTCGGTTGATTTGCTGTTCCTCCATTTCCATTCCAGTTGTCTTCAGGAGCGATTGGATTCTTGTAGGTCTGCGGTTAACCATTTAGGTGTTTTGCTATGTCGCTTTCCTGCTGGTTTCCTTAGAGGGTCTATGTTGTTGGCACTTTCCGATAACCAGCGGTGTAGATTGTGTGCAGCTTCATTATCGACCGGTGGGGGGAGTGGTTGAGAGCTTTGGTGAGTTGTGCTTCTATAACTTTGCCCAAGCGTCTGCCGAGGGGGTGGGAGGCATAGTGGGGTGCAGTGTTCTTTGTGAAGGTAAATTGGACACACTTGTGGTCATTCCAATGGTGTTCGGAGGTGGAAGACTGTTTCGTGGAATTGTCTGTGTCTAAGGGCGAGGCTATGTTCACACTCACAAACTCCATTCATGTACCTCCCTATGTAATTTTGATCCATGGAAACCTATGCAGATTTACTCCCCTAAACGACCATTGTGAGAATGGGCATGCAACAGCTTTGTAATGGGAGTGTGGAGGAAGGGCTTGCACTACAGTGACAAACGCAGAGTGTTCCACCTCATGAAGAAGATATACAGCGAGGTGGATTGTGCATGCGGCATCAGACATCCGCTCTGTTGTCATTGCACTAAAATTTTCTAATGTGTCTCTATTTCAGGAACCCTGGGATCCTTCCCCAAGCCTCCCGACACTCCAGTCTGCAATGTCACTGCTCTGGGCACACCTCGCTGCATAGCCGAGTGCCAAGGGCAGGAGAAGTGCTGTTTTTACGGCTGCAGGTGGCAGTGCCTAACACCAGTCAAAGGTACAGTGCCAGGGCCTACCAGGGCCATACGCTACAGGTTATGTTGGGTTATTTGAGTTTGAAAATGCTTCATTAAAGTGAACTCCTAAACAACATGAGTAATGTCAATTGATATGGGCATACAAAGGTTCGGATGGGATATAAAGAAAAAAGAATAAATCCAATATACCGTAAAAACGTAACTCTAAAGAACAATATAGCAATTCATAAGAGAATTTTGTGTAAGGGAAGATGGAAGTAAGAGGGAATGGGGGTCTCATTATATTATATATATGCAAATAATTAAAATAGCAACATACTTTCTATTTTTCTAGGTTATACAGTGGTGGCTGCTACTCAATGGGGTGGCGGTGTGGAACGGAACGGGGTAGAGAGGTGTAAAAAAAGTTTTAAAAAAGGCTTACCTTCGGGGAGATGTATTCGTCTCACCTCTGCCCTCGTCCTCTTCCCTCCTGCACACAGGCTCCAGCCAATCACGACACTGCTGTCACCAGCATGACAGCAGCATTGTGATTGGTCTGAGTGGCCTGCTTCGCTGCTTAGACTGGCAGTGGGAGCCTGTGCATGTTCTCCACTCGGCTGTGCAGTACAGCTGGGGAGAGAACATGCAAAGTGCACATGTCTGTTTGGTCGGCCCAACATTTCTGGCCAAAGAGACATGCGCACTTTCTGCTGCAAAACCCCTCCTACAGCCGTCCTCCAGCCCCGTCCCTCCAGCCCAGTCCAGCCCCCTCACACACAGGAAAAATAAAATGATAATAACATTGTGTGATTATCATTTTATTTTTCCTTTCCCCACAATCCAGTGGGGCGATGCGCCACCCTTAGCAGAGGAACCGTCCCTGTTATGGTATCTGAAATAAATGCATCATTATTTCAAGGAGGATCATAATTGATGGTTGGATTTGAAGGAGTAATAGAATGTCTAGATAAGAAGGATGTTCATGACTGCCACAGTAGATCTTGTTTGATCTTGAGAGGAATGGAGGTGGCATTTGTTCTGTCAAGTTTGTGGTTGTAGCCGGTCATATTCCACCATGCAGTATACAAAATATTTGTAGTATCCTTCCAATTAGACATAATATTCTGTAACGCAGTAGCTGGAAGTAGATTGACAAGTCTTCCAACCATTTGTTGAGAATACCAGATATGTGATGAACTTCCCAGTAATATATGTACCTTATCAAATAGTACATTAATAAAGCAAATATTTGATACTGTACCCCAAACCTTTAACCAGAAAGCATGCACATTTGGATGAAGAACATCACTGTTATCTTTTTGACAGGACCAGCATTTAGTGATAGAGGAAAGGTTGAATTTGTTGAAAGAGGTAAGAGTATTGTAAAAAAGAAAATAATGTTTGTGTAATGCTGGCTGAACGTGAGGTGGAATGGATTTTAGACCAAATGTGGTGCCATGTTTGAAGGGAAAAGGTTTGTTTACGAACTTGTTCCCAACTTAGTTCTATTTGAGTCTTTATCCTGTTGATGTGATAGGTGACCAGTGTTTTGTAAATATAAGACACAGACACTTCCAAAGAGAAGTCAAGAACAGGAGGATTAGTTGAATTTGCAGAAGATGTAAAAAGAGGTGATAAATGAATGCGTGAAATAAGCTGCATGCGTTATTCATGGCGAGCAGTATGCTCAGATAGAAGGCCGTATTTGGATTTTAAATATTGGAAGAAGAGAAGGATACCATCAAGGAAGATGTGAGCAACATTTAATATTTAATATCCTTTTGTGGATCCAATCTTTCCAGACCAGCACTTTGTTATGTAATTTATGTGTTTGCTATAACAAATTGAAGAAGAATAGAAATTGTGTAACTTGGAGAGTGAGTTGGTGAGTATGGGTTGGGCCAGTATTGGCGTACCAACATATTTTAAGAGTTTTGAGATAAGGACCATATCTCAAAAGGGAAATGGAGTAGTACAAGAATGTTCCAGTTGTTGCCAAATGGAACGTTTGCGATGTGAAGTTGGAGCAAGGGACAGCCAAATTTATCTAGGTGTGAAGGCGGAGTGATGTTTTTTGAAATGTGGAAATCAGACTCCTCCACTATTTAGGCTGTTGTAACTTGGCTAGTGATAAGTGGCCTTTCTTTTTGTTCCATAGAAAACATGTTAATGAGGTATTAAGAGCTTTGAAGAATAACTGTGGGAGATTAACGGGTAGCATGGATGAATAAAAACGAACAGTGGGTGACATGATCATTCGAAATAGAGGAAACCAGCGTTCAGACGTATTTGCTATCTTTGTTTTGAGTGCATTGAGATTGCCGTGGATTGTTTCTTTAATAGAAGTAGAGTCTAAAATATTTAAACACTAAGGCCCTCATTACGACATTGTGGGTAAATCCTGCTTACTGCCACCGTGACGGCTGCCAACATACCTCCTCGGTTGCGGATATCTGTTCTCCATATTATGACACACACACACATCAATCCAACAGAATGTTGCCACATACACAAATCTTCTAGCCCAAGGGTCAGTGCTAAACTGGCAGAACCAACACCCATACTGTTACGCCAACAGAACAACGCCCACCACATCATGACATCATGATCCACGAATCACCACAGCGGACATTCAATGGCGGTAAACCATTGGCGGTACACACTGGCACATGAAGAATGGCCTCCCAAATACTAAACTACACAACATTGTCCAATACCAAATACACACTCCTGACACTGATACACACACCACACCCACCCAATCACAGCACTATAACCAACATTACCCACAACCCTTTACAAATGCAAATTATTGCCACCAGACTGACACCAAGACCACTGCGACAACTAGATACACACACCACATACACCCATACATCCCTCACGCACCCCACTTTACACACCCAACCACAGTACCCAACACCCACACACTTACACACACCACACAACACCCATGTCCCCACAAAGGCACCCCCGTTTCACAGATGAAGAGCTGCAGGTCATGGTGGAGGAAATAGTCAGGGTAGAGCAATAGCTGTTTGGAGCACAGGAACAGCAAATATCCATTTCCAGGAAGATGGAGCTATGGCGGAGAATCATGGGCAGGGTGAACGCCGTGGTACAGCATCCAAGAACAAGGGATGACATCAGGAAGAGTTGGAACGCGCTATGGGGGAAGGTACGTTCCATGGCAGCAAGGCACCAGCTCGCCATCCCAAGGACTGGCGGTGGACCCCCACTTCCTCCCCCACAGCTCAAAGTATGGGAGGAGCAAGTCTTGGCATTACTGCATCCTTAGGGACTCACTGGAGTTGCCGGAGGACTGGACACTGGTGAGTCAATATTTACCACTTATCACCCCCATTACCTGCATGCCATCTCACACCTTCACCCTCACCCTCACTCCCATCACTCCACTCCACCCCACACACTGTACCTACATATATCACTAACCACAATGCCAAGCCCTGCATGCAATGCCAGTGCATGGACTGCCCTCCCAGCCCTGCATGGACACCGATCACAAAAGCATGCACAGCATAGAGAACTTACAATCCCACAATACATCACAATTCACAAACAAAGGTGGCAGGGCAACAGCAACACTAGAGGGGAAGCTAGGGATGTACAATATGTCACAGACATGAAGCAAAATACATCACTTACATCCCCACAGGTGCCCCAGCCAATCTCACCAGAGAGGAGGTGCCACGACTAACCAGTCCTCCAACAGCAGATGCCCTCAGTGATGACAGTAACTCTGGACTTCAGGGTCTGGATGCACTACCTGGCCAGTCAGGGACCACTGGTCAGTCGGTCACCCCAGCCCACTCCCAGTGATCCCAGTAGGCCATCACAATTTGAACAATGGAATTACCACCTCAGTGTGCATGCAGAATTAATGTGATGGGACAGATGGAAATGGCAATGTATGTGCAATTTTCGGCAATGACGCAGTTATGGAATATCTGCATAGTCCACCACCATGAAATAGCAACCGCCTGTTCTGTATCTAGGAACAGGTGGAAGCAAGGTAACTCTGCCGACGTTGGGCGTCGTAGCGGAAGGCGGTCTTGCACCACCGTGCAATTCCTTATTGGCTAATAATGGGCTCTGTGGAGTACAATGGCCAATGGGGATCAGTGGCGGCAGTGACGTGTACACCGCCGCAGACGTGACCGCCATTTTCTGTCCAGAACCTCACTTGATTCCAGACTTTCCACAGGAGAACACCTGCACTGCGTGTGCTGCTGTGACCTGTGTCTGTCACCTACCAATGCCCGTGGGAACGGAAGGAAAGGGCCCCTGCCCTAATTTCGGAGGAGTTGAAGTGCTTAGCGGATGGGGTCCTTCTCTGATATGGACAGCTGTATGGGCCTCCAGACCAACAGGTGAGTACACCTTGGGCACAATGCATGTGGGAAGGTTCCATAGAGATGTCTGTGCAGGCATTGTGCCATTTGGGGGAGATGTCTGTTGGTACTGTACATGGTGGGTGCCGGGCGATGTGTGTGGCACTGGAGTTGGAAATGGGATTTGTGGGCCACATGTGTGACAGGCTGGATTGTATGTGTGATGGTGTCCTCCTGTCTGTATTAACTCTGCAAGTCAGCACCCATCAAAAGAAGGGATTGTGTGCTGTTGCCAAGGACGTGCTGACCCTGGGGGTCCACAGTAGGTGGGGCACCCACTGCAGGAAACAGTGGGAGGACCTGAGATGCTGGGCACGGAAGACCGTGCTGGCCCAGCTGTGGATGGCCTCCCAATGAGGAAGGGGTGTCCATCTGAGCCTCACCCCCCTGATGGCCTGCATACTGGTGGTGGCCTATCCAGAACTGGATGTGCGCTTGAGGGCATCACAGCAGCGACAAGAGGGTGAGTACAGTGGACGTTACTACAATAATTGGTAGGTGTCATGGGATCCGGGTGGTGGGTGTGAGTTAGTGGGTGCCCCTTAATGCCAGGTCAGATTTTGCAGCGTGATCCAGTTCAAGGGTAATGGGTGTATAGCAAATGCAGGTAACCTAGCTCGGTTACATTCCATGTCAGTCAGGGCTTTGTCGGTCGCAGGAGGTGTGCTGTTGGCAGTGGTTGGCCCTCACCTTGGTGTGGCATCTAGCCAATTGAATGCCAGTGCAATAGATAGTACTCATTCCTGATCCCTGTTTGTGACAGTACTGTGTATACCAACTGTGGTGTTGGTGTGGAATTGACCCACTGCTCCTTTTCTCTACCTCCCCCTTCTCTCTGTCATCCTGTTTATGTGTGCATTAGCATCATCTGGTGGAGGAGCAGGGGCACCGGCGCCAGTGGTAGCTGCATTCCACAGGACCCATGAGGCAGAGTCCACCGATGCTGAGGGAACAAGTGGGGCGGAGGGCGAGGGGAGCACCACGACGGAGACAGGAGGTTACAACACTGACTCAGACACCTCCTCCCTGGCGTTCGCGGACACCTCTGTGACCACCCGAGCTGCAAGTACAGCCTGGTACGGCTGGTACAGCCACCCGCGTACCAGCACGGTCCTCCCAGTAGCCCCTCACGGAGTTGCCCGTGCCCGCTCACTCAGGAGGGTGGGCATCTCCTTCGCCCCAGGCACCTCATGCCCTGCCCCAGTCATCCCTGCTGCCCTGAGTGATGAGGCTATTGACCTCCTGAGATCCATCTCTGTAGGGCAGTCAACCAGATGCAGCAATGCAATGCATTCCTGGAGGGCATCCCCGGTGGATTGGTGGCCCAACAGAGATCGATTCAGGCTCTGGCCTCCTTTCTGATGGCAGCCATTGTCTCTGTTTCAACCGTCCCCCTCCAACTACCACTTCCCAGTCCCAGTCTCCTCAACCCCAACCCATCCAATGCACACATACAGATGAGCATGTACACAAGACATCACCCAAGAGTGGCCCAGTCAAACACAGGCACCACACTTCAGTCCACAGGCACTCACACAAACACCAGGCAGTTGCACACACATCCACTTCCACTGCCTCCACTGTCTCCCCCTCCTCCTTCACCTCCCTCAGAGTCACGTCCACACTCACACCTCCATGCACTGCTTTAACAACCACCACCAGCATCACCACACCAAGTAGCACACACACCTCACTAGCAGACACCTCCACAACATCCATCCATGCGTCCCCTGTGTCCTCGCCTACCCTGTCTGCTCCCCCCTCCTAAAGGACACAAACGCAGGCACTCAGACACCCAACAGCCATACACCTCACATCAGCACACTGCCCATGCACCTGCACCCAAGTCCAGCAGACGTACTCCTCCAACAACCACTCCCTCAACCTCCACTCCCATCCCTCCTCCCAGATCCCGCCCCAGTGCCCCTAAGAAGCTATTCCTTCCATGTCTTGTCCTCTTCCCTTCCCTTACCCCCCCATCCTGCCAGTAAGATCAGGGTCCCAACGACCCAGCCCAGCACCTCAGCCAAACAGTCCACAGGGACAGTGGAGGCACCTCCTAGTCATGGAGGCAAGAGAGTGAAGGATCCCACTCCACCATCCAGGAAAGGGAAGGATCCCACTCCACCAGCCAGGAAAGGGAAGGATCCCACTCCACCAGCCAGGAGGGGTAAGGTTCCCACTCAACCACATATGCAAGAAAAGGTTCCCACTCAATCACTAATGCAGGAAAAAGTTCCCACTCAACCACCAATCCAAGAAAAGGTTCCCACTCAACCACCAATGACAGGCAGGAATCCCTCACCTCTAGCTGGAACACAGCAGCCCTCACCTCCAACAGAGCCTGCCCAGGAGACACCTCCCCCAGCAGAGAAAATGCAGCCCTCACCTCTAGCAGAGGCTGCCCAGGAAACACCTCCGCCAGTAGAGACAATGCAACCCTCACCTCCAGCTGAGACACAGCAGCCTTCATCTCCAAAAGAGGGCATGTAGGCCACCCCCAGGGACTGTTGTACAAGGAGCCCCCTCCAGGATCGGTGGGCAAGTTCCCCACCTCAGAGACTGTGACCTTGCACTCCCCAGCATTGGGAAATGGGCAAGGAGCCCATCCAGGATCAGTGGGCAAGTTCCCCCACCTCAGAGACTGTGACCTTACACTCCCCAGCATTGGGAAATGGGCATGGAGCCCCCTCCAGAACTAGTGGCCATGTTTCTGACTTCAGCTAAGGGCCCCCCCACCCCCTTCCTCCTGAGGTGCTTGTCCACTTCCGTGATGTTGCCCCTGCACAGTTTTGTGCATAGTTAGTCAGGATCAAGTTGGGGCTCGGACTGTGCCCTGTGGCCATGTGGGCCTTATGGACTTTGGACTGGGCATTGAACCTTTCTGGACAATTGTTTATGTATCTCTGTTCTTAAATGGATTCATATGGTGGTTTTTGGCTAGCAATTACAATTTCAGTACTGCCGATCTGTAGTCCTTGTATTATTATGATGCGTGTCCTGTGCCATTGATTTACGTCTGCAGCCGGTTGTGTGTATGGTGTGTGTGTGTGTCACTCTCCTTTTCCTCCCTCTCTCACTTGTGTGCTAGGCCGCTGTATTCACCGTCGTCATCTTCACTGGCGTTGGTGTGCCAGGTGGAGCATGGCGTAGAAGAGCATTGGGAAGACTTGAAGTTCCATTTCCATAGCGGCGTTGATCTTCTCTGTGGATGAGTCTTTGGGCTTCTTTGATGTGTTTCCACCAGGCTTTTGATGATGTTGGGACCGTCCCAGAAATCGGGGCTTGTTTTCCGCCTGGCTGTTGAAGGCTACCGCCACGGTGCATGGTGTTAACGCCCTAGCGGATGGTGTGGTACATTGGCTGTCTATGGGAGTTATCACCGCCATGGTCATAATTTGGTGGTAATTGCCACCAGCCTGTTGGCGGTATTACAGCCACTTTAACAGTCACCACCAATGTCATAATGACCACCTTAATGTGTTTGAAATTCAACGATGTAGTGAATCCTAGTTTGTTTTAATGGGATTCAGGCGTTAGCTTAGCCTGTGGCTTGCAGACTGCCCAGTCACTTAGTAACTTTTACCCTACTTAGCTTGCTCTGTTTTAGCGCATTTATTTAATTAAATCTTTTAGGATGTCTGCTTTGTTTTTAGTTAGGACCATGTTTTAGTTTGCGTTATCAGGCGTCAATATCAAGAGACAAAAGATAAACAAACTGTAGGTGTTCACATTAGGTACTTTCCCCCTTCACGCTTTCAGGGGAATTGTTCATATAAATTACCGCTGCACATCGTCTTGACTCTGACCCAGTCTTTGTGTCCCTACAGAGTCTGAGTTAGAGACCTCATTCCATGGTAAGGAGAGTCAGGGGCTCTTCTCATGGACATGGCAATGGCAGACTAGGTTTATCACACCTACCTCTCTTTTAGGTTAGAGATTAGGTACATTATATTAGGGTATTAGGACATATTTAATATCTCATGTCATTTTATGTCATTGCAAGATGGCGGGGGTCTTTGTACTAATGACTCTTGTCTTTACCATTCTTTTTCTTGCACTGTTCATTATCCCAGTCATTGCAGCCCATGCAACTTATCGCAGATTGCAGTTTTGCTAAGTTAAAACTTATTGAAACTTTACTGCATCTTCTTCATTACCTGTGTTTGATTGAGACATGTTGTTCATGTGAGAAATGGGTAATCTCCGTTTAACCATGACACTCCCTGAGATGTCACACTCTTGGGTCCATGCGTGCAGGCTGCCACAAATCACTTTTTACTGTTTGGGTTTTTGGTGAGGTGCTGCTTGTGAGACGGGAGGGTTGGGACGACTGTTGGGATTTGTTGGAGGATTGGCGTAGTCACCTACGAACATAAGTACTGTCATCCTTAAACCAGCAGTCTTGCCTAGAGCAATAGTCCAACTACGACAACGAGAAACCTGAACCTGAGAACATTCCTGGAAGTCATTATTTGTTTAGAGGCATTACTTCTGATTTAGAAATATTTATATCCTGATGCATCAGAATACTTGTGCAGAAGGCAGAAGAATTCAGGAATGGTACGTTGAGGATTAGAAACATAGAGCAAAATGGCATCAGCATAAGCAGTAAATCTGACTTCTACATCCTTGTGCTTAAAACCCAAAAAGGAATAGGATTTATGGATCTTTTCTAAAAAAGGGTTCCAATGATAAAATAAAAAGAAGAGGAGTTGAGGGGCAGTTTTGTCTAGTGCACCCATGTAAGTGAAAGCATTGAGATTGCTGGGTGTTCACATAGACAGAGGTAGAGAGAACAGAATATAATAATCAAATATAATTAAGTATATGAGGACTAAAACCATGTCAATGTAATTCCCCAAATATAAAATTCCAGTTAACTCGGTGAAATGCTTTTTCTGCATATAATGTTATTGCAGCCATGGGGGAGATGGATTTTGAGGCATAGTGGATGATAAGTTCTTGAGTTATCGGAGATAGACCTCCCCTTCACAAAGCCCAATTGTTCTTTTGTGATGCGTTCTGGGGTGACTTGGTTAATACATAAGGCCAGTACATTTGCAAAAGTATTACAGTCTGTGTTAATTAGGGAGATGGTTCTGTAGTTTCCTCAGTGACAGGTCTTTGTTCTTCTTTGGGAGCAGACAGAGTTTGGGGTCGAGGAATGTATCTTGAGCCTGATTTTAGAAAAGAAAATGATGTATGTGAGACAGTAATTCTGGTGCTAAAATGCAAGAAAATTGAGAGTACAATTCCATAGAAAAACCATCTGGTTGGAGGCCTTGTCTTTTGGAAGTTTGGTGATAGCTGAGAGAAGTTCTGCTATGGAGACTTCAGTGTATAGAGAGGAATAATCCACTATCAAGTGTTTGGGTATTGAATTAAAAAAGGCGTCTAGAACCTCTTCAGGGGAGGTGATTCTGGTGTACATAATTTAGTATATTAGTCTGTGAAACATTCTAAAATGTTTGAGTCTGCAGTGTGCCTATTACCTTGTGAATCCCTAATGACTGGTATCTTGGATTTTTGTTTATATATTTTAAGATAATTGGTAAGTTGCTTTTCAGCTTTACTACAACTGCCATAGTATTTGGCATTTACCTTTAGCAAAGAAGAACAGGTGTTCTGAATACATAATGTGTTATATTGTAATTTGGCTTGAATTAATCTTATACGAGTATTGTATTTATTTGACAAATAATTTGTGTTATAGATTTTTGATTTCTTTTAAGATGATTTTATTATCATTAAGGGCTTCTTTTTTTTAGAGATGTAGTCTATAACGAAACCTCTGGCAGTTGCTTTGAGAGAATCCCAAACATAATGCAATTGAGAGTCTCTGGCTAGATTACATTAAAAAAATTAGTTTGAAACTAAATAAAATTGTTATCCATGCTAAAGTATTATTGAATCACCATTTGTTTGATTAAGGAATGTCGTTTAGTATATCAAGATCAATTGAAACAGGGGTGAGATCTGAAATGATAATGGGCCAATATCCACGTGGGTTACATGTTGAAATATATTATGGGTAATACAAATCTAATCTAATCTAGATTTGGATTGATGTACAGATGAGTAAAATGTATGGCCTAAGACATCAGGGTGAAACCCTCTCCAGGCATCTATTAGGCCTCTGGATGTGGTAGCCTTTTAAATGTCTTTTGCATTTTGTTGAGTTTATCTAGATTGTGAACATCTGTCTACAAAAGAGTCCATTAACTGATCGCAGTCTCCACCTACTATAAGATTACCGAATGAGCTGGAAAGTAAGTGGGTAGGCGATTATTCCCAAAATTGTGGATCGACCCCGGTAGGACCATATATGTTGTAAATGGAAAGTGGGATGCCATTGATCTTAAGATTTAGGAAACCCCATCTACCCTCATTGTCTCTAATCCCTATCTCAAGTTGAAACTGCAAATGTCTATGAATGAGGATTAGAACACCATTTTTATTAATAACCGCAGGAGAGCCAAATATGTGCCCGACCCAGTTTCTGCATAGAGATAAAAAGTTCTGTTTCTGAAGGTGAGTTTCTTGTAAGAGTGCAATTTGACACTTTAATTTTGATAAGTGAGTGAGAACCCTTTGTTTTTTGATGGGATAACGTAAATCCTTAACCTTCCAGGGATGCCACTGTAGTATATTGTACGTCTCTGATTCGCTGTACTACTTCGGTGAGCCCGGAGTTTAAATGTGACCATTTTTCTTCAATTCTCCGAAAAGCTGCTTTGGTTTCCACCACAAATGGGTTAATGTTTTTTTAGTTCATCCATAATATCTTCTACTGTCAGAGGTAATGGTGACTTTGTGGGAGATGTTGGTTCCTTTTTAGACCCCTTATTTACATTGCCGGGCGATTCCTTGCGAGAAGGACAAGCAAAATACCTGAATGAGAAGGAAGCAGAGGTATCCATAATAGTTGTGGTGTAAGGGAACTTTATCGTCTCTGGAAATCGTCCCTGGAAATTCATTCTCGAAATTGTTGAAAAAACCACCTGTGAAGGCGCGGTATATTGCTGTAGTTTGAACAGAGCTATTATGTTGTGCAGTTGGCATAAAACGTATTTTTTCTTTTTTTTTTTCTTCCTTCAATCACAACATGGGGCACCAGGGGCTGTAAGGAGAGTTTTGATGTGTGCCCTCTTATTACTCAAAATGAAAAGCTGCAGTCCAGGGAAAATTGAAGTCGGTGGCAAAAAGCTCCTGTAGACCATGCAGGCGGTAATGAAAAGTGGTAGCCGCAGGACGCAAGGAGAAGCAAGTGGCATTCAGTTAAGGGTGAAAATGACTATTTTAAGAAAACAAAAACTCACCCCCCTGCTCTCAGTCGCTTCTGCAGCCTGCTGCTCTAGGTGCCAGAAGCCGATGGCATGGGTTGGGTCCGCTGATTCACAGCCAAGAAGGTCGGAGGGAGCCAAGAGGATGGGGATCAGGCAGCCATCTTGAGCCGCTCCCACGCGTGCTCTACCATGTTGGGTTATTTGGACCTTCAGTTCACTGTGGGTGACGGCTCTGTGATGCTAAGATGACTATGGACAGCGCAGGGGCTTGTTGGAGGGGGGCACATGGCAAATGACGTCATTTTAGGTTCCAACTCAAGCTGGCATCATCTACAATCCCTATTGTTGGTGGTTATTTGTGATGCAGGATTGGGTGAAGAGAACTGTTATATTTAATGGAGCACCCCCTTTAAGCCTCATTCGAGAAGGGGGCCTCACAAAATGGCCTCAAAGAGTGAGAGTGCTCCCTCCCCTTCTGTTGGCTTCTGTGCTCGAGGATGTGGGGGGGGGCTAAGGTGTGCCTAACTACAGTAGTGAACTATGCTCACGAAGGACAGAGGGTAAGGACAGTAAAAAAGGGCCAGTGACCGACACACAAGAAGCTCTAATTCTGTTAGAGTGCTTGGTAGCAAGGGCATAGAGCAGGGGCATAGATTCAGGGGTAGTGTTTGGGGTGTTACACCCCCTCTAATAAATGTGTTACCTAGTAAGTAGTTGGGTACAGTGCTATTAGTCAGTATTGTGAGGTATCTCTCAGATTTTAACTGGGATTTTTACATACATACATAAACAAACACACACATGCACTTCCTCATCTCTGTTTGAAGGACTCAAAAATATTGCTTTTGTTCCAAAATATTGTGTTTTAAATACCCCTAAAGATCTGCAGTCCTTTCCCTCTCCTCTGCTTCTTAAACCCCCTCATTCTCTGCTTCTCACTGAGTTTTTAAGTTGTTTGTATTCTGACTCCATTTTTATGTTTGTTGGATTCCAACAATAAAAATGTCAATATAACTCTGGTGATTAATGTTCTTTTTGGAGAGAGAAAATACTTTTATCTAGTGGAAGCTTGGACTCATCATAAGGTAGTGCAGACGGTTAATGTGCCTGCTGCAAAGAACATGTACTAGACAGATTACAAAGTGCATATAATATCAAAATGTCAAAATAACTCTGGTGATTAATGTTCTTTCTGGAGAGAGAAACTATTTTTAGTTAATGGAAACTTGGAGTCATCATGGAAGTATGACTCTGTCTTGATGTTCTTTGGATTCTTACTCCATCTTCATATTTCTTCAATTCTCACTACGTTTTTAAGTTGTTTGCATTCTGACTTCATCTTTATGTTTGTTGGATTCCAACAAGAAAAATGTCAAAATAACTCAGGTGATTAAGGTTCTTTCTGGAGAGAAACTTACTTTTGTATAGTGGAAGCTTGGACTCATCGTAAGGTAGCACGCTGGGTTAATGTGCCTGCTGCAAAGAACATGTGCTAGGCAAATCACAAAGAGCATATAATGTAAAAATGTATTAATTTTCCAGACTAATACTAAACAGTAGTAACAAAAAACCCATAAACATAAACCTGCATTCACATCCAAAAGGCAAGACCTATTGGCTATGCCAATGCTTGTTTTATATCTGGGCACTCTAAACTAGGAGCCTCCAGGCCCACACTTGGGGCTTACCTGTGCCTGGTCCTCCTACCAGGCAAGGCCCTTTAGGAACCTCACTCTCTCTTCTGGTGTCTTTTATTTCTGCTTGTATTCTACCTCTACCCCTGTCTTTGCCCTGTTTCTGTTCTTTTCTGTCCGATTTGCTCTGTTTCTGATTGCATGTTTTTTGCCATCTCGCTGCTTTTTGTGGGAGCAGGTTTCCTTCCTCTCCATTGGATTTAGAGGTCGATGCGATCTTTGGACTCAGTAAGAAGTGTGGTAATCAGATACATTCAAATCAAATAAATAACACAAAATACTTTAACAATGTAAACACCATGACCAATTTGGCCACTGAATCAAGACTTCGAACCAAATCAAAGTTCAAGGTTTTATTACAAACACAAGGCCAATGTAACATAAATGGTGGGCAGAACTAAATTATAAAAATACATAAAAACCATAGGCTGACCAAACGTCCAAAGAAACTCAACCTGTTAAGCACTAAAACTATCAAACACTCTAATAATATGACAAAGATTAATAACACAATAATTTGAGAACTGAGATGGATTTCAGATTGTTTGATGGTGACATCAGCATAGCCTAAAATGTAATCAATAACATTCTGGGCCATCCCTACTCCTGTTATAAATTTGGACTTGCATGTGTGGGGACAAACTAATCATATGCGGACAAAACAAAAGTAGAAGACAAAAATAATTTGGAAAATCATCTAACTAGGAAAATTAGATGATTTTCCAAATACTTTTTTATAAAAAAACATCTTCTAAGCTGGAAAGGAAACAGGAAACATGGCATTGCAGATTTTATACCCCCGCATGGGACAGCAGACAGGAAGGATTTGTCAGTCCTGAGCGACAGCAACTTCACAGCCTCAGTATACAGCGGTGTCAGGGGTAGTGCAGTACACAAGCTGCACCAAAGTTAAGAAAAACATTCAGAGTTTATTCAGGCATATTAGTACTGAACAGCATAGGAACATGAGACAAACAGGAAGAATAGCTTGGATTCTTCAGGGGGCATCCAAGAATCATAGGGATTCCAGAGATGAGAGAGGAGCTTAGCAGCTTGAGACCCAGAGAAGAGAAGCCTAACTAAAAATTTCAAAAGCCTCTCCCTGACTAGAAATATCCACAGATTTCTGATTGGGTCTCCATGTGGGCTCATCTTGCGCAAATTGATCAATATCCATTGAGAGTTTTTTTAAACAGCGTTTGGCCACACAACAGGGCTCCTTTAACAGAGAGAGGCCAGATAGCCCCAGCCCCTCCTTCCCCTTGGAGCAGAAACAATTAGAAGCAGATGGGAGAGTGCCCAGGGATACCAGACGTCATCCCTCCCCGCTCCCACAACGGCTGCTTCTGCTTGCCGTGGAGCCAAGGCGGCAGACAGCTCCCAGACTCACGCAGAAAGGCGGGAAAAGAGGGTCAGCCTTGAAAAAGTCACTTGTGACGAAACACGGGTCGGCTGTTGTTCTTTCCTGATTTTGAGAAATATGCTGGCCTAGTGACATCATGCCCATTTGTCTTACTGGGCTATGGAATGTCTTTTCTGTTATTGCACAAAAGAATAAACAGACTTATTGACGAATCTACAATGTGCCGTGGTTTTTCCTTTATCCATTGAGAGTTATTAACACCCAACAAGTTTGCAACTATTCCAGATTTTCTCAGGGAAGATGGGGTCATCTCTCCTCCCGTGTAACACCGGCAGTAAAGTGTAACTCTGTATTTTAGTTGATACAGTCCAAAATCTTCCCAAGGCATATTACAGTTTTCTCGTCTCACATGAGACCAAGCTTTTAAACAATGGGGTCTGTTTTAATGTCCAATTCTCCAGTGTTCTTGATGTACCAGTTCTAAGGTCAAAACGTACACATAATACAACAGGACTCTTTGCTAAGCATGTGAAACAATCCTAATGGAAAAAAGTTAAAACAAAGAAATGATGAAGCTTTTCCATTACTACAGCAAATATGAAACTTCAGGCCTAGTCTAGCTAAGAAAGCCTAAATGCATATTAAATAAATTAATACATGTAAATCCTATTGTGCACCTTACAGTTAAAATCAAATATGCACAGCAAATTATTTAATTGCAATTATTATTATTAGGCAAAACATCAGGAACAGTTAATGTGCATTTATTTTTCTGTACACATGTAACTCTTGTTAATAAATTCCATTTAAATCTATATATGTACGATTAATTCATGTTCATTTAATACAGTATACTTCTCATGTCAGAAAACATTATTTCTATAAAAGATTGTCATCATTAGTGATGTTAAATACAAATGCACAACATCTGCCATGGCAATAAGCAATGCCCCAAACAAGTGGAGGGCACAATGTCTGCCATATTTCAAATGTGCATGTTTTTACATTTCTGTTAAAGTTCTCCTTTAGGCTTTTAAATGAAAATTATGTCACCATATGCTGACTTCTTTACCAGTAATGTATTAGTAAAATTTTATCTCTACTGCCTTCCAGCTTCTTCACTCTATCACTGTGACCTTCAGCTCCTCGTCACTTTTTCTCTCTGCCCACTCACACTTCTCACTATTCCTTCTCACTTTGAATTATTTGCTTTCTCTCTTATCCTCAGTTCTTTTCCTAACTCTTCTCTGCTCTTCATGCTTCTTTTTCTCTTTTTCCCTTCCCGCTTGTTATTCCTTTCTTTTTTACCTTGCTCATTTATTGCTGCTCTCATTTTGTGCCTATTTCTCTCATTTACTCACTTTTCCTTCACCCTTTTCCCTCTTTTCTCCCCTCTTTTAGTCTCCCCTTGGGCTTCTTACCTTCCTAACTCTGCCTTGCTGCACACTTCCACCTCCTGTCCCTCGCTCTCCTCATGGACCTGTTAAATAGTGCCTGAAGCACAGACGCGCCAAAGCAAGCCCACCTGTGCCTGCCTGCCCCGCCCTGCCCTTGCCAGGCACTAGCAGCCCAAGTCCTTCCCCACCCCACTGAACAGCAGACCTCCATGTACTCACTCCCAGATGCTGTTTGCTGCGCTGCTGCCGCATCACACAACACCAACATGGCATTCTCCTATGCCTCCTGCAAGTTCTCCCACCTGTATTCTCCTGCAACCACCCCTCACCACACCCACAGCGGTATCACCCAACACCCCACTCATTCTTAGTAACATGCACCAGGCACCCACCGTACTGTGCTCTACACTATCGTGCCTACTTGTTAACACCCATACTCTACCGAAATCTGGAAACTACTTCACCACCTCTCACCTGACCTGCTCTTCCGCAAAGAAACCTGGTTGACACCCACATCTGACCCCAACATCACCACAGCTATCCCTTCTGGCTACAAGATCACCAGACAAAACAGATGACACAAGCCAGGAAGCGTAATTACTGTTGGCTTTAAGCTATTGTCTTCAATCAGCTGCACCACCACCCCAGATGTGACCCCCAGCAACATGGAGCACCTAACCTTCAACCTCCACGTCAACACCCAACTCACCCTGAGCGGCACTCTCATCTACTGACCAGTGGGACCACACATCAACTTCACCAGCACCATCGCAGACTTCATTGTCATGCTCATCCTCAACTCAAGGACCTTCCTCTTATTCAGAGACCATAACTTCCACCTGGAAGACCACACCAACCCAAACACTACCGCGCCACTCAAAGACCTGGAAAACCTCAGCCTCACCCTACATTTGGGAGGGTCCAGTCATGGTGCTGGACACCTTCTGGACTCCATATTTATCACCTTTAGGGACATAATGGTAAACAAGCCCATCCTGAAGACCTGGATCTACCATTCCCACATCAAATTCACCATTCCCATCCTCCATAGCCACAGAACCACCACCACCACCAGACCCACCTGCCGAGACTGGAACAAGGTCTCAGAAACAGCTTGGACTACTGAACTCATGGAGCACGGCTCGTTCACCGCAGAAGCCTCCCTTACCCTTCTCCAACCTCAGTAACTAGATCACCACCAGTGCTAACATCCTCTAATCCAACATAACAACAAATGTAAGATCATAACCCACATTGTACTCGGAGGACCTCAGGATGACCAAGCACTACTGCAAACTGGAGCACAGATTCAGAATGACCCAGGACAATATGAACAGGCACAACTTTAACTCTACTCTCAGACACTACCACCCATCACTGGCGTAACAAAACTTGAATGATCCTCCCTGCAAAGTACATGGAGGGGGACCCCACCTACCACTTTGCCCCACTGTCAAAAATCAAGTGTATCAAATGAACACTAACATCAACCCCCTTGCAGAAGCTGTGCAGCAAACTGTCCCAGTTCTTCTGCAACAAGATAATCAGCATACACAATTTTGACCGGCAACCATACTCCCGACCTGACAATTTGCCTCTCCATCGCAACCAAACATGTCAACCAAAGAAACCACAATGACCACGTGGCCCACCATCACCAAGAAATCACTTCCGCCATGTAGCCCATCCGCTCCTGGAAATCATCGGCATTGGACCCTTGCCCCCACCGGATCTTTGTTAAAGGACTGCAACCCATCAGCTCACAGCTCATCCCAATCCTGAAACTCTACATCACAACAACCACCTACCTTGAAGACTGGAAACATGCCACAGTACTCCTCCTCCTCTGCATTAAGCTCTCCAATGACCTGATGACACAAGCCAACTGAAGACAACTCCCTGTTACAGTAGCCTGCTAAACGTCTGGAGAAGCTGCTCAACAAGTACTAGCCAACCACCACAAAGAACCCCATCCTCTTCATGCCACCCATTCTGATTTTAGAGCTAACCACAGTACAGAAAAAGTCCTCATTGCTGCAACAGATGACATCTGTATGTTCATAGACAGAGAACACATGGTAGCCCTTGTCCCCCTGGACCTCTCTGCAGTTTTCAACACATTATCCCACCTCATCCTCATCCAACGTCTGCATGAAATTGGAATCCAAGGACCCACAATCACCTGGATATGCACCTTGCTGACTAGTCAAACCCAGTCAGTCAGCCTGGCCCTCTATTGCTTGGATTCAGGCAACATCTGTGGAGTACCACAAGTCTCATCACTCAGCCCAACACTCTTCCACACTGTCATGATCACACTCACCAATATTATGCACACCCATGAAGTCGACATCCTCGCCTACACCGAAAACATACCACTGATACTCTCCCTCTCAGACAAAACACCTAACACTTGGACCACATTCACTGCCTGCATGACCAAAGTCACCAAAATGTTGGAAACCAACTGTCTCAAACTGAACTCCAACAAAACAGCAGTTGTGATTTTTGGCAGAAACTGCTTACGGTGGGATTCTATCTAATGGACAGCAGAATTCAGGCTCACACCCACCTGCACCACCCAAATCAAGAATCTCAGCATTTTCATTGACAATCAGTTCAGCCTAACTGCCTAAGTCAATGCTGTCACTGCTTTCTGCTTCTGCACTCGAAAGATGATGAAGAAAATCTTCAAAGAGCCCACAGAACTGTCACACAATTCTTCATTACAGATAGTACTGGAGTACTGAATGGACCAAGCACCTCCAAACCATACAGAACTCATCAGCCAGGATCACACTTTACCTACCATGCTTCATATACATCACCTGCACCATTTGGAGCTCCAGTGGTGTTATATACATACATAAGCTCTGTTCAAACTCCTCCCTCACACCCTGAAAGCCCTACACAACATGTGCCCAGTTTACTTCAACACTGCATCACATTCAACAAACTCACCAGAAATCTTCGTTTTGCTGGACCACTACTTGCACACAAGCCATGTGTACCTACCACCAGATCCGAAGGTAGGGCTTTCTCCTACATTGCTCCTAAAGCCTGGGGCAATGTGCCTCTACAGCTCAGAGCCACCTCTTCAATTGCCAATTCTGCAAGAAGCTGAAGACATGGTTATTAGACTATACTTCCACTATCCTAACTCTAGGCCATGCCAGGATACACCAGCTTTAGCACCAGGTTACACTTCCGTGTGATAGAGCCCTCTACAAATACACTTTACATACCATAACAACATGTAACTTCTCAACTGGAATCACAACCAGTGTGAGTGGGTTACAAATCAAATGTGCAAATGTCTTCCTCATGCGCTGATGTCAGTGACCAGTGGACAGACACCTGGCTAACTTTGCTTTCTCCTGATGTTCATTTGTTGCAGAGAAATGGCAGCCCTGCCCAACCTTCAACACGTCGATGTGTCCATTGGCGCCCCCTGAAACATCTGAGTGCCATGATGATAATCAGTGCCCAGGAACTCAAAGATGCTGCTGTCATGGCAACTGTACACTGCAATGCACAGAGACAGTGAGAGGTAAGGATGATAGCATAAAGTGCATCACCCTACTGGGCTTTCTCACACTGTGGGTGAATGTGCAGATTGTTTCCATTTATATGTCCAGACATGGAAGCCAAGGTCTTTGGTGCCAGGTGGTATGAACTCTAGTCATGATCTCCATAGTGCATTGTACTGCAACACTGATATCAAGGGAAGTGCATCAGAGGGTGAAGCTTTGATCCTGAGAAAATGCCACCAAAATTACCACCTGGTTTCAAAGAGTAACAACTCATTTAGAGGTTGATGGATGCAGATTGGCAGCCTGTAAATGGCAGATACCAGTTCCATTAACGTCAAGTTTCCCCAGTTCCATTTAGAGGTCAGGGAAGTGTTGGGTGTCCATGGGCAAAAGCTTGGCTAGCTCATCCTGTAGAATCCCTTGGCCTGGCAGCCTGTCAGCTACTGGTTTGCCAGGTCTCGAGGATGGTCACTCATTCTATTTAGGGCACAACGCCCATCACTAATTTTCATGACAGGGAAAACAAACAATGGCCCTGAAACACATGCAGAAAACTCCCTGTGTGTCGGACCCTTTGGTTATCATGTTGTGGAACAAACTCCTGAAAGCTTGTTTCAATGAGACATTAAAGACCAAAATTAGAGGTTGTTGTCAGATTTATGGTGAAAGGACTAAATCTAGAGGAGTCCACATTTACAACTAATAAATTAGACAACAGTGTATCTTCCATTAGACTTATCTCAAGACCTTGGTTAAATATTTGTAATCCATGATTTCTGCAATTCCTGCAGAGAACTTCTGAGACCTGTGCATGAACTGCTGAGGTCTGCAGAGATATGTAAGCACCCTGCTGACCTTTGCTGAGACTTGTGTGTGACGTGTGGATATCTGTGAGTAGCTTGTTGAGATCTGTCTGCGATCTGCTGAGACATGCTGAGACCTCAGTGTGGCCTGCTGAGATCCTTTTAGAAAGGAAGCTACAATGTCCCAGGCCTCTACCTAGGGAAGTCATTTAGGGGGTCATTACAACCCTGGTGGACGGTGTTAAAGCTGCGGCAAACAGGCCGGCGGACAAAAAAAAGGGAATTATGACCGTGGCGGAAACCGCCACGGCGGTACAGACAAGCAGCGCGGCGGTCACCGCCAACAGACAGGCGGAAGACAAAGTACCGCCCACAGTATTACAACCCGCCAATCCGCCACCTTTTCTGGGGCGGATTCACCGTGGATAAAAAAACGGCGGAAATAGCTTTTGAAATGGGAAAACGCTCACCTTAACACACTCCACGAGAAAGGAGGACACCATGGAGCCCCAACTACAAATACTCCCTGCCCTTGTCTTCCTGCTCGTCTACGAACACCAGCAACGGCGGCGCCGAAGACATCAGTGAGTACTGCACCTATGACATAGGGGAGGGGGGAGGCAAAAATCAGGGTGACACACACGCAAAACCCCCACCCCCACCCTCGCACATTACAACACACACCAATGCATTTCCAAACATCACAGTAACAACCCACAACCCCCCCGGAAGAATGCAAAGACAAAAGGAAATCAGTTCAAACATTGTAATGTATCAAAATATAGTTACCAAATATATACAGATATATATACACAATCAAAATTTTATACATCACGAGAAGTAGTGCAGGTATGCACATATCAATGTCCGTGCACCACTGGGCCCAAAATGCATGGGCGAGGCCCACACTAGATACCTGGCCACAAACGGAGAGAACACTGCAGGGGCATCAGATAGAAATACAACAGGCACCTCAGGGGGAAGGGAAGGAGGGGCACCTCAGCCGGATTACAGCACCACGCCAGATCCATGACGGGGCTCCATGCCCATTGATGTATCCTGGGGAGTGCAAATCCATAGTCTCTCAAGTCTCTCCAGTGGGTGGTTTGCCCACTGCTTTATCCTGGGGAGTGCAAAGCCACAGTCTCTCAAGTCTCTCCAGTGGGTGGTTTGCCCACTGTACCATCCTGGGGAGTGCAAAGCCACAGTCTCTCAAGTCTCTACAGTGGGTGGTTTGCCCACTGTTACATCCTGGGGAGTGCAAAGCCACAGTCTCTCAAGTCTCTACAGTGGGTGGTTTGCCCATTGCTTTATCCTGGGGAATGCAAAGCCACAGTCTCTCAAGTGGATCCAGGTCTCCACTGGTTCTGGAGGGGGACTGGTGCCCAGAGTGCTTCATCCTGTGAAGGACAGACAGAGTGGATGCAGGTCTCCACTGGTTCTGGAGGGGGACTGGTGCCCAGAGTGCTTCATCCTGTGAAGGACAGACAGAGTGGATGCAGGTCTCCACTGGTTCTGGAGGGGGAATGGTGCCCAGAGTGCATCACGCTCCCCGTGACGGTCCCAGTTCCCTCACTGTCCCAGCTGCACATGGGCTAACGATGCTTGATTTGTCGGTCTTTTCCCTGTTCAGCTGTGCTTTGCCCTGTTCAGTGGTGCTTTGCCCTGTTCAGCGGTCTTCACCACGGCGGACTTTTCTCTGTTCAGCAGTGCTTTGCCATGGCGGTCTCTGACCTGTTCAGCGGTGCTTTGCCCTGTTCAGCGGTGCTTTGCCCTGTTCAGCGGTCTTCACCATGGCGGTCTTTTCCCTGTTCAGCGGTGCTTTGCCATGGCGGTCTCTGACCTGTTCAGCGGTGCTTTGCCCTGTTCAGCGGTCTTCACCATGGCGGTCTCTGACCTGTTCAGCGGTGCTTTGCCATGGCGGTCTCTGACCTGTGCATTGGTGTGTGGCATGACGGTCCCTCATTGCCCAGCGGGGCTGTGGCTGCTGGGGCCCTCCTGGGCACTGACTCCGGCGGTGGTCTCCTGACCAGTGATGATAATGCTGCCCTCCTGGGCACTGACTCCGGTGGTGGTCTCCTGACCAGTGACGATACTGCTGCCCTCCTGGGCAATGACACCGGCGACGGTCTCCTGACCAGTGACAATACTGCTGCCCTGCTGGGCAATGACTCTGGCGGTGGTCTCAGGACCAGTGACGACAGTGCTGGCGGTGGCGTCCCGGCCGCCGGGGAGGATGGCGCCCTTCTCCGCCATGCTGCTCTTCCCAGACTGTGCAGACTTCCTCTGGCCCTTCACCACCTTTGGAGGAGTCACAGCTGACTCGGCACTCCCCCTGGGACCCTTGTGAGCAGTTTTGCCGCCAGGAGTCTTCACCCTGTCCCGCCGGCCACTTTCCAACTTGAGGTGCTTTACAGGGGGTGGACTGGCAGTGCTTTGGCTCCATGTCACACTGGCTGCCCTGGTGGCCGGTGCACTCCACACACCTTTGACACGCACCACTGGTACTGGACTTTTTTTGGCTGAGGTGCTACTACGGGACCTATCAATTGGAGGTGTGGGGGTGGGGGCAAAGAGGTCAACGTTGCTGAGGAAGAGTTGCTGACGAAGACTGGGATGGGTAGCTGGAGGGGGTCTGGGAGTGGAGGAAGAGGAGGTGGTTGCAGGAGGTGTAACTTTAGGTGATTTTGGGTGCAGGTGCAGGTAATGGAGGCTGTCGTGAGGTGGATGGATGTTGGGTGTGTGAGTGGCCGCGTTTGTGTACTTTGGGAGGGGGCGTCACAGACACACTGGGAGTGGACACAGGGGACGTGTAAATGGTAGTGGGGGTGGTGAGTGCAGGTGAGCGGGGTGTGGTTCTGGGTGTTCTGGTGCGAGTCCTAGTGCCTGTAGATGTAGTGCATGCAGGTGAGAGTGTAGACGAGACTGTGAGGGAGGAGGGAGACGACGAGGAAGGGGACACAGTGGAGGCAGTGGATGTTGCTGTGTCTGTATGTGGGTGATGCTTGTGTGAGTGCCTGTGGGTTGTGTGGTGCTTATGTTTGCCTGAGCTACTTGTGTGTGTTGAGGTGTATGCATGCTTGTCTGATGGTGTGCTTGGGATAGGCTGGGGTACAGGGGATTGGGTCTGGGTGGAGGAAGTTGGAGGGGGGAGGCCGGACACAGGGACAATGGCTGCCATCTGTGCTGAGGCCAGAGATTGCAGGGTTCGATGAAGGGCAGCCTGACCAGAATGAATGCCCTCCAGGAATGCATTACCGTGTTGCAACTCCCTTTCTACACCCTGGATGGCATTCACAATGGTAGACTGCCCAACAGTGAGTGACCTGAGGAGGTCAATGGCCTCCTCACTGAGGGCAGCAGGGGTGACAGGGGCAGGGGCTGAGGTGCCTCTCCTGTCGAAGATCAGGTATCAAGTGATTGAACAGATAGAAAATGGCGGTCACGTCCGCGGCGGTGAGGTCGTGTCGGTGCGTGTCATCACCGCCGGCGCACTTCATCCTTGGCTCCTGGGACCCATAGGGTTCAAAGTTAACCAATGCAGCATTGCGCCGGGGTCTACGACCGCCTCCCGCGATGGTGTACTACGTCAGCGCAGATACCTCACATCCCATTGTCCCAGTTTAGAGGTCAGGCAGCCGCCATTTCAGGGGCCCACATGGCTTCATTTACTACTGCGTCACACATACCTAGGCCTACACTCAACACACATACAGGAAGAGTTTTGTATTTGGTGTAGTGTTCTGTGTATCTGTGGGTACATACCTGGGAATTTGTTGACTCTGTGGTCGCTGTTGTCCTTCCTAGGCACCGTCAGCTGGGACATTTGAGAAGATGGCGGAATCCTCTGGTGTACCGACTGATGGTGGACCTGTTGACAATGGAGGAGCGACATTTGATCATCACCTACAGGTTTGACCTTGCCACTATCCAGGAACTATGTACCCAGTTGGAGCCAGACCTGATGTCACCAATCCGCCATCCCACTGGAATCCCCCCTGACATGCAGGTGCTGTCAGTGATCCATTTCCTTGCAAGTGGGTCATTTCAGACAACAGTGGCCATGGCATCAGGGATGTCCCAGCCTATGTTTTCCAACGTGTTGTCCAGAGTGTTGTCTGCCCTTCTGAAACACGTAAGGAGCTACATCATTTTCCCTCAGGTGGAGGATTTGGCTACTGTTAAAGGTGACGTCTATGCCCTTGGACATATCTCCAACGTCATAGGTGCTATTGATGGGACCCATGTAGCTCTGGTCCTCCCCCAGGAGTAAACAGGTGTACAGGAACCGGAAGAGTTATCATTCGATGAATGTACAGATGGTATGTTTGGCAGACCAGTACATCTCCCAGGTAAATGCTATGTTCCCTGGCTCAGTGCATGACACCTACATCCTGGGGAATAGCAGTATCCCGTATGTGATGGGTCAACTGCAGAGGCACCGTGTGTGGCTATTAGGGGATTCTGGTTACCCTAACCTGTCATGGCTACTGACCCCAGTGAGGAATCCCAGGACCAGGGCAGAGGAACGCTACAATGAGGCCCATGGGAGGACTAGGAGGGTGATCGAACGCACCTTCGGCCTCCTGAAGGCCAGGTTCGGGTGCCTCCAAATGACAGGTGGTTCCCTATTCTACTCACCGAGGAAGGTGTGCCAGATCATCATCGCCTGCTCGATGCTTCACAATCTTGCTTTGCGACGCCAGGTGCCTTTTCTGCAGGAGGATGTTCCAGATGGCGGTGTTGTGGCAGCTGTGGAGCCTGTGGAGCCTGTGGACAGTGATGAGGAGGAAGCTGAGGAAGAAGACATAGACAACAGGTAGTCAGTCATACAGCAATATTTCCAGTGACACACAGGTGAGAACATTTTATTTTACTATCACATTCACTTTCACACTTCTACCTCTATCCTGTCTGTCATTTAGTAGCAGTATTTGGTAACCGAGTTGTACCTTTCCATTACGGTTTCACAGGTGTGGTTACCAACGTGTGTCATCTGCTTGCATCCTTTATGGACTTGTGATGTGTGACATAGGTATGTTGGCTTTGCAATTGAGAACGCATTTTGACACTGTCATTGATAATACAAATTTACCAAATCACAGACTGACTCCAGATTGTTTTGTGCTTCAAGTGTGTTTATTTAAGTGCTCAAAAACGGAGGAGGGTTGTAAAATGGTGATGGGGGACAGTGGAGGAATGTCCATGGCAGAGTCCAGTCTATTGGTCACACAGGTGCACTGCCCATATGGGCATAGGAAGTGGAGCTGGGGCAGTTTCAGTATGGACAGGGTAACAAAGTGTGACAGTGGAAGGACAATCAGGGTGGTCTCATTTCCTGGCGGGGGTCTTGCCATCTTGCTCTGTCCTGTTCCTGGATCTCAGGGACCGCTTGCGGGTTGGTTCTCCATCTGCAGGGGGTGGGGTGCTGGTGTGGTGGTCCTGTGGCAGGGCGTCCTGTCCACTAGCGCCGGCGGAGGTGGTGGGCAGTTCATCGTCCATGCTAGTGTCAGGGGCCCCTTGGAGTGCCACGGTGTCCCTCATGGAGTTTTGTATGTCCTTCAGCACCCCTACGATGGTGCCAAGGGCGGAGCTGATGGTTCTGAGCTCCTCCCTGAACCCCAAATACTGTTCGTCCTGCAGGCGCTGGGTCTCCTGAAATTTGGCCAGGACCGTAGCCATCGTCTCCTGGGAGTGGTGGTATGCTCCCATGATGGAGGAGAGGGACTTGTGGAGGGTGGGTTCCCTTGGCCTGTCCGCCCCCTGTCGCACAGCAGCCCTCCCAGTTCCCCTGTGTTCCTGTGCCTCCGTCCCCTGGACCGTGTGCCCACTACCACTGCCCCCAGGTCCCTGTTGTTGTTGGGGTGGTGGGTTATCCTGGGTTCCCTGTAGTGGTGGACACACCGCTGATTGACGTGTCCTGGGTACGGAGGTATGGGCCCGCTGGGTGGGTGCTGTGCTGGTGTTACCAGAGGGTGGAAGGTCAGTGTTCGGCTGTGCCTGTGCAAGGGGAACCGACTGTCCTGAGGCCCACGATGGTCCGGGCTGGTCATCAGGATCCAGTAGGGCAGAGCTGCTGTCGTCACTGTGGGCCTCTTCTGTGGGTGGAGTGGAGATGTCTGGACCCTCCTGTGTGGTGACGTTGGGTAGTGGTCCTGCAGGGGTATAAGAGCATGATTATTGCATGTGTGCGTGTAATGGTGTGCAATGGGTGGGTGTGCGTGTACCCCAGTGCAAGCATTCCTGTGTGTGGGTTTGTGTGATGATGGTTAGGGGGTTGTTATGGGTATGTGCAGTGGGCATGCTTTAGTGAGGGGTGACCATGCTTAGTTGTGTCATGCAGGGCTTGGTTTTGGGATGGGTGGTTTGTGTTATTAGTACATTAGTGAGGAGTTGTAGTGATAGGGGAGGGGGTGAGGGTGGGGGTGTGTGATAGCATGCAGGTAGGGTGGGGGATATGATAGTTAAGATTTGACTTACCAGTGTCCATTCCTCCACCGACTCCTCCGAGGCCCTCAGGATGCATGATGGTCAAGACCTGCTCCTCCCATGTTGTTAGTTGTGGGGGAGGAGGTGGGGGTCCGCCGCCAGTCCGCTGTACCACGATGTTGTGCCTGGATATCATGGAACGCACCTTCCCCCGTAGGTCGTTCCACCTCTTCCTGATGTCCTCCCGATTTCTTGGATGCTGTCCCACAGCGTTGACCCTGTCCACGATTCTGCGCCATAGCTCCATCTTCCTGGCTATGGAGGTGTGCTGCACCTGTGAGCCAAATAGCTGTGGCTCTACCCGTAGGATTTCCTCCACCATGACCCTGAGCTCCTCCTCGGAAAACCTGGGGTGTCTTTGGCGTGACATGGGGTGGTGTGGGTGATGTGTGGGGTGGTGTAAGTGTTGATGTGTGTGGTGATGTGTAGTGGTGTGTGGTGTTTTGTGCGTGGAATGTTGTATGGGTGATGGTGTTGTGTGGTGCGGTTCTCAATTGCTGTGCTCTCTGTCTCCCGGCTTCCTCAAAATATCTGGTCGTAGGGGTTTGTGGGTGATGTGGATATGTGTTTTATATTGTGTTGGGTGTGTGGGAGTGGTTTTTGTATGTGTATCAGGTGTGTGTATTTGGAATTGTCCAATGTGGCAGTGTTTTGGAGATGTGTGTGTATTTTGAGTGCAGCGGTGTGTACCGCCAATGGAATACCGCGGTTGAAAGACCGCTGCGTGGATTCGTGGGTCGTAATAGCATGGGCGTGTTTCTGTTGGCGTGACGGTGGAGGTTTTGTTTTCGCCAGTTTAACACTGACCTTTGGTGTGGCGGACTTGTGTGGGTGTCTGAATTTCGGCGGATTCCGAGATGTGGGTCATAATAGCTGTGGCGGAATTCCACGGCTGCGGCGGTCTTCTGCACGGCGGTAAGCGACTTTTACTGCCAATGTTGTAATGACCCCCTTAATGTCTGAGGAACTTCAGAACGCTCTATAACGAAACATAGTAGTTAATGGTCGGGTTACTTACCTCCCTGCTTTGGGGCTTTTCTTTGAGCTAACATGAGGCAGAGCAGTCGAGGGACATAAGCAGAGGAAAAAGAAGAGACAATGCACAGAGACCTGAGAGAGGAAAAGGAAACTTGACAGCAACAAATTCAGAATACTTCTGAGGCTCTAAAGCTGAAATTACATATTAAACATAATGTAACATATGAAAAACTGTGACTTCCTAGATTTGTTGTTATTTCTAGATTTAAAAGCATCCAATGAGGACTTAGCTAAGGTCTTGCCAGCAGGTTACATATTCACATCCTAACTTGATAGACTCCGGGTCTGATTTAGAACTCTGTAGATGAGTTACTACGTCACAGCAGTGACGGATATCCCATCCACTGAAATCTAAATCCTTTAGGATAGAATGGGATTTAGATTTCAGCGGACGTGATATACATCACTTTTGTGACAGAGTAACCTGTCTGCCGAGTTCTGAATCAGGCCCTGAGTCTGGTGTTTTAAAGAGAAGCACTTTTGAGGTGAGTGAAATTAACACCAGGATAAAAATCCACATGTTGGTAGTAACATAATCTCAACCATGCGTATGATTTATTCATGGTTGATTACAAATTCTTCAGCCTCTATGGGAAGTATGTCATCTCATCTCATTTTATCTCATCTCATCTCATAATATCTCATCATATCTCATCTCATCAAATCTCATCTCATCATATATCATCTCATCTCATATGTCATCATATCTCATCCCACATCTCATCTCATCTTATATCTCAACAAATATCTCATCATATATCTCAACATATATATCTCGTCAAATACATCTCTCACATATATCTCTCAGAAATATCTTGCACATATATTTCACACATATATCTCTCACATATATCTCACATACATGTCTCTCACATATATCTCTTACATATATCTCTCTCACATATCTCTCTCTCACACATATATCCCTCTCACAACCCAAAGGGTGTCCCAGAGCTCTTTATCCTAAGTTACTTCTATACTGATGCATCAAGAGTTACATCTTAATCTATGGGGCTAAATCATAAATTAAAGAGGCAAGACTTCAGTGACTTCCTGAAAATACTGTTATTTGATTATGATCTTAATTTTGGAGGCATTGTGTTTAATACCTTGCCTGCACATACAAAAGAGAATGCTATCCTCATCTCACCTTCTTGACTGGGAGACAGCGAGCAAAGTTGCTGTGGATGCTGGAAGGGGCATACTAGGAATATATAGGGCCTGTAAGAAATGGGTTTGGGACTTTGCTTTTGGTGGCCCAGTTGTAGGACTTTTACTCTAAACGAGTTTCACCAACTGAGTCTCACTAATTTTTCTGAAATGGATTGAGAGGGCTACCTGCCAATGTCTGCCTTTTAAAATAAAATCCTTTGATGCAACACTACGGAAAGAGGCCCTGGTCTGATTACACATGTACATATGAGCAAATTAATGTTTGCATGTGTTCAGGTGTTCATGTTGCATGCGTTATACTGCCATCTTGCCCAGTCCTGTATCTGCACCTAGGTAACCTGTCAACGAAGGGACCCTTCAAGGGAAAGCTGGGAAAACCCAAGTCAACAGAGACAAAGGAGGAAGGCCATACCACTGGAGCCAAAAACAGGAGCAGCTCTTGTTAGACCCGACAGGTCTCCCTCCCAATGTTTTGCCTACCGCTTCCATTTTTCTGACTTGTTTTTGCTGGCTTAGGACTATGTGCACTTTATCACTGCTAACCAGTGCTAAAGTGCATGTGTTCTCTCCCATAAACATGGTCATATTGGCCCATCCCCAACTGGCATATTTAATTTACTTATATGTCCCTGTTAAAGTGGTAATACATGTATGCAGTGCTAGTAGTGGGCCTGCAGCACTGATTGTGCCACCTACATAAGTAGTCCTTTAACCATGTCTCAGGCCTGCCATCACACAGTCTGTGTGTGCAGTTTCACACTGCCATGTCCACCTGGCAAAATATCCCTGTGTCAGGCCCAAACCTTCCCTTTTTATACTTAGATATCACCCCTAAGGAGGCCCTGGACAACCCAGAGAGTAGGGTGCAATGCATTGAAAAATCAGGACATGTATATTTATGTTTTACATGTCCTGGTAGTGAAAAACCCATCAAGTTTGTTTTTCACTACTGCAAGGCCTACATCTCCCAGAGGATAACAATGGGATTACATTATTACATTTTGTAAGTGTAATTCCCAATTGAGAACAGATAACCCCTTCAAGTCTGGTGTCTCTAGGAACACAGTTTAAAATCCAAATTTATGGTGGAGTTGGATTTCAAATTGCAATTCTGAATATGCCACTTTTAGAAAGTTAGCATTTTCTTGCTTTAGTCATTTGGTGCCTGCAGTCTGTCTCTGATCACGTCTGGAGTAGTTGGCAGTTGGGCTTTCTGTATTCCTCCTAGATAGCCACACACAATGGGAGATTATATGTGTCTGAGTGGGCCATCTCTGGCAGCATACGAGGGAGGAGCTAGGCACAGTCTCACTTAGCCCTGAATGGGCTGTGTAAGGTCCACATACAAAGTTCTGCATACCCTCCTGTAGTGAGTCTGGAGCCAGGGCAGGAAGGGCTGTACCTCTGTGCACTTCAAAGGCCTGTCTTTGAAGTCTCCCACACTTCGAAAGGCACCACTGGATATAAGTACTGGACCTCAGTCACAACCACTTCATTATTTTATTCTGAACCTTGGATATTGTGACAGAAAGAAGGAGTATTGTGCTGCTGAAAAACTGCCACTGTGCTGACCTGCTGCCTGCTGCCCTCTTGCCTGGGTGAGAAGAACTGGACCTGCATCCCTCTTGAACCCAGCACCCAGAGTGACTCCAAGGACTAGTTGAGTGACCTCTTGATCTGAAGTTTCAAGAACATAATGGACCTTCAATCTCCCTGCTTCTGCACCTGGACTCTGCCATGTGTGAGTCTATTCAATACAAAAGAGGGACAGGGAGATTGCTGGTCCAGTGTACAGTCTCCCGAACTGCACTATAAACTAAATAATAATTTTCCTTTTCTCAGTCAGTATTCGTTTCAGACCCTAACCTGGCAAATTGCCTTCGGTTTAGCACCATCCCTGTTCTCTGGATGGTCCACCAGACATTGCAGCGCTGGTCTGACGAGGAGACAGCCCAGTGATGAAACTGGTCACCCTTTTGAGTGCTTGAGGGCTCTCCTGATACTATGGGTATCCCTAGCTGATTTTGTCCCTGCATCTTTTTCACTTTCTTAGCAATTTTGGAACAGTGTACTTATTTAGTTTACATGTGTGAGGCTACCCTGCCCAATGGTGCCAACCCTGTCCTGGACCCTTGGAAGTGGGCCTAAGGTGCCCTGCCTCTGTGGACTCATTGGAACCAATGCATCCTCAGCTGTGCGGCGCAATCCCAAGTAGAACCAATGGATCAACATCACTGCATGGACTAGACCAGCCACAAAGACTCGCATCACCGCAGCATCCTGCATCTTGGGATCAGCACATTTGCTTCAGAATCGCCAATGTGCAGTGCTTTTCCTGGCGCAAGCACCTCGTATCTCTAATTGTTGGTAGCTTCGACGACGAAACTCCGCATTGCAGCTTCACTGCTCATCTGAATCGACGCATCGCGCCTGCTGCGCTTTCATGCCTTGACACCAGCCTTCGTATCACAAGCCTTGTTGATAGGATCCCCTATGTTGATGCAACAGGACCTCACATTGCAGCCTCGCCACATCTCTGAATCGATGCATCGCCTTTGCTGCTCGATGCATCTTTGACGCAGAACCACACAATACTCTGCAACCTAGGATTTAAGGTACTTTGGTCCAGCTGGCCTAACTAGGTCCATGTAGCCGACCTGCCCTCCATCGTGGTTGGCCTAATCTTTTGACTTTGTACCAGTCTGGTGCATTGTTGGCGCTTTATGCTTCTTAATGCTATTTTACTTAAAAACTTTGAATTTCAATATCTCCAGTTCTACTAACTAGATTTGTGTCGTTTAGGTCCTGTTTTATTTATTAAAGTCAGATCTGCGCTTCTAACTTTGTGAGGAATCTCTTTTTGTGGTTGTGTCACTATGTGAGTGTTTGAAATGTTGCGCAAATACTTTGCACACTTCCTTTAAGTTAAGGCTGATTGCTCTGTGCCTCAATACCAGAGGGTGAGCACAGGTTAATTTTAGGTTTGCATGAACCTTACCCTGACTAGGATTGTGGTTGCTGCTTGATCAGGGCTTGCACCCCAGTCAACCAACAACCCAATTTCTATTAGCTCTGTTTTGAAGTTTTTGCCTGGAAGGGATCCGGTAGCGGAGTTCGTTGGTGGCAGGACTGAAGCTCCCAAGTAGGGTCTACTCTTTTAATAGACCACTTAAAGGCACTATATTTGTATGTCCCAGAATGCCATGCAGGAGGGTTGGGACAGATAAAGAGAGATGATGTGGCACACTAGGATTTAGCAGTGGTGCCCACCTTCCAAACCTTTCCACTCCCACTGAAGTCCCCTGCACAAGGGAGAGACACTTGAGAAGACACTGGATCTCAGGCTGTGCTGGCAGAGTAATGTCCACCTGGAAAGAAGAAGAACTCTAAACATCTGCGAGAATGGACTTTAGGGCCTGAACTTCAGCTGCCATCCAGAACTAGGATGGGTCCCTCCAGGGCATGTGCCTTTGACACCCATATGCCCCCTGAGTACCATTTGGGATAATGGACCTGCTGAGGGAACCCGGATGGTTCCATTGGAATTTCTGTGGGCTAACTGTTGACACTGCTGACAGACAGGTGTTCTTCAAGTAGCCAGGAGGCTGCATGACCTGCATTTGGCTTGCTGGTTATGGAGTGGCTGCATAGGACCACCCCCGCCACCCAGCACGAGAGAGCATTAAGAGCCCAGGCAGAGGATGGTCTGGCAAGAGTGCTACAAAACCAGGCTTCTGAGGGAAAAGTCAATTTAGAGGCCAGGGGCTCTAGTCTGGGACCTAGAGCTGGTCCCTAGAAACACAAAAATACCAAAAAAAAGCAAATTGGCCATACCAGGCTGGAGACGGAGGCCACTGAAACTCAGTCTCCCACAGGTAAAAAAAAACACTGTAAACTTTGCACTTGTATAGCACACTACTCACCCATTAGGGTCTCAAGGCACTGTACTCATACCACTATGGAACCCCTCCAGGCTTTTCCCTGTGAGGTGCCCATTCCTGGGCACCCCCAGCATGAAGCCAGGCATCCAAGCACTGTTGGGGCCATTGTGGAGATTAAGCAAGCTATTGCCCAGAGTGGGACTCATTAATTAGATTAGGCACCAAGGTGAGAATTATCTGGTCCAAGGGAATTGAGCCCAAGACCTACCGAAGCGGGACTTGAACCTTGGTCTTGAGCCAGATCTCTGCTTCAGGGTCTGCCACTCTAACCATTGTGCCACACTTTTCCAGGTGACTGAGCAGGAAACACAGCAAGTAGCATTCTGATACAAAGTTCTTGATTTTTCTACTGGGAAGGGTCATGCTCCTGTGTGAAGAAAGGCCTCTTGTCATGGTTAGCCCAACACTTTTTGCCTGGTATATGATGTAGTCTCAAAGATGTTAGTGCCCAGGGCTCCTCCTAACCAGGTTCCCTGGGTCAGATCTCTTTCCCAAAACTGTTACAATGCATTATCATAATTGGCAACACCTTTAGCTGCCACTATGAGTCCATAGTAAATGGTACTTAGGTACCCAGGCATGGGTGCTAAGGCAAAGGCAATGAGGGCAGCAGCACAGATTGTGCCATCCTTTAGGGCCATGCATCTAGATGCAGCTTGCACTACCATTGCAGGCAGAGTGTCCTGGTGCAGACCTAAAAAGCACACTCAACATGGCACACAGCCTGTGGGCCCTGTCTACTAAACACTGCATGCAGTATAGGTAAATCACCCCTCTGGTAGGCCATCCAGCCCCAAGGCAGGGTGCACTATACTGTATGTGCAGACATAGCTGCATGAGCAATATGCTCCTACTATGTCCTTTCCAAACCTGGGACATAGTAAGTGAACAGAGCAGACATTTTAAATTCATGTGCTGGACACTGGTCAGTACGAGTTTCACCGCTACATTATGGCCATTCTGAACTCTAGGTTGTTTGATTTTCAAACAATTCGGAATGATAAATCCAAACTGGTACCAGTATTGGATTTATCACAAAATGTACCCAGAGGTCACCTTAGAGGTGCCCCCTGCAAAAGTTAACTATCCTGGCATGGTTTCTGGCAACTAGCCTGCCACTACCAGACAATAATCTGAGCCCCTGGGGTGAGAGGTCCTGTTCTCTGGGGCTCAAAGCCCTTCCTGGGTGGAGGTGCTAACAACCTGTCTCTCAGGAATGTGCACTGCCTTGCTTGTGAGCTTCAGAGGGCTTACCACCCTTGAAACTTGATCCCAAGGCCTACTGCTAGCAGCAGATGGCTGCCCCTGTTGCAAAACCCTACTTTTGGTGGGAGCAACAGCGGGAAACCAGACAAAATACAGGAGGAGGGGTCAGTCCTGGCTTGCACCACCCCCACAGTGCTGCATGCGAGGTGACCTCTCCATTTCATTTTCCATCTTGGATGGAAGGAAAATAGCCAATCAGGTGTAAGCAAGTGACCTCTCCCCACAGCAAGTCTCCTGACACGCCACCAGGTCGCGCGTGATTCGTTACGGGCAAAAAGCCCCTACCACAAAGCGGTGTAGCTCGTGCCTCAACGGCGTATAGTGGGGGTTGGAGGTTAAAATAAGCCTAAGCTTAAATAAAAAACCCTATTGTGCAAGTTTCCAGCGATCGAGTGCGCTCAAAAACGTTGGAAACGAGCTGAAATACAGAGCGGGGCGAAAGAGTGCCCTCTGGAGGAGTAGACACGTCACAGTGAGGTGGTGAAGCAGCCTGCTGCGCATGGTACGCGTCCTAGCAACGGCTCGAGGAAAAAAAAACACACAAGCGCAGAGCAGACAGCCCAGAATAAGCACAGACAAACTACAATTTTGTACTTGCTGTTATAATGAAGAGTGAAGAAAGATGAACATAATCCTCGCCTCCGGTCCTGTCATAGAATAAAACATTTTCTAGCATTCGTGACAAAGAATTTTAAATTCTATTAAGGACACAGAGGCGAGGATTATGCTTCTATTTCCATGCTTTATTAATCTCAGCAGCCAGCAACATTTCAGTAAACAAAACAGTCACATGGTAAACCATAGAGATGGCCCATATAAATACTCTTGCCACATATAACTTCTCCTTTTTCTTTGAAATCCAAGTCAATAATATTCAAAGAAACTTTTCAACAAAGACTCAAACTCGACCCGGGAAAAAAAACACTTCCCAAGGACTTGAGGTCAGCAGAAAAACCCGGGGAAACTGGCCTCCGACTGATCCTGCCTTCACAACTGTCTAGCGCGCCAAGCACTCCAACTGCTCCCAGACATCAGGTGCATCCGGTCCTAAAAGGAAAAACAAGAAACAAAAAGGTTGTAATCTTCACATTCAGTATGTAGCATAGGAAAGCATACCCATCGTACATTATTGAATTGGATTGTAGTAGTATTTATATAGCGCTTACTACCCCTGATGAGGCGTCGAAGTGCTTTTCGACGAGTAGCACGCTACTCTGGAACCCAAAAGGAATTAGTGGTGGATTAGTATAGGGAAATATGCATACAGTTTTAGTATTATTATGAGATCATTTGAGCAGTGGACATGTGAGTTTGATAGTTGAATTGACTGGAGTAATGGAGGGGTGGAGGAGGGAAGATTCCAGAAGTGTTAATTGGGAGTTTATGGTAATAGGATTTAGGCTTGGGATGATTTAGGAGATGAAAGTAGGAGAATGGATTTGGGCTGAGTCAGAGTGGGAATGGAGGATAGATTGATAGAGACATGACATATGGTGATGGGCAGACAAAGTGTGATATAAAATGAGAGCAGGGATTCATGAGTAGCTAATATAACAACTTATCTAGGAGCTATGCAATGCCCTATGAACATTTTAAGCATAGAATAACATACACAAATATATATATATATATATATATATATACATATACACACATGAATACACACATATATACACACATATATGTACATACATATTTAAACCATGAGTAAATATACATTAGTTAAACAGGTTTAAAGAGTATGTGTGTAGTTTATTGTTGTGACATAGTAGCGATACATATTTTCTAAAGAACTATATATAACTAGAATATACCCATAATCAGATAAATATTTATCAGCACAGGCATATGCACTCCATAGACGTTTGAATATGGTGGTTATGAAGGAAAGAGCCAACTTTTGAGTAGTTTTCTGAAGACAAGATAGTTATATGTGGCTCTTATAGTTGGGGGTAAACGAAAACAAAACAGCTAAACTCTTTTTTGTAACTGTCTGGGTGGGATAATCTTCACCTCTGAGTCCTTCATAGAATTGAAAATTCTTTGCCGCAAATGCTAGAATTTTTTTTATTCTATGTCAGGACCGGAGGCTCCGATTATGCTAGTTGAAAGCTAATCCATCACAATTGAAGCTACATCTATTATTGGTTTATAGTAAAAACGATTAAAAGTAGACTCAGAGGACCAATGTGCAGCTTTTGAAATGTCCTCTAAACGGGACCCTAAGGAGAATGATTTGGAAGCCATAACTCCCCTTGCAAAATGCTCGTCAAATTTTGAAGTATCAATACCTGCCTCATTAAGCAGCCATTTCACCCATCTAGCTACCGTAGCTGCTGTTACTGGATGAAAAGGTTTTTGTAACACAACCAATAATTGACCCTCCATGTCAGTTCAAAACTCTGCTGTACTGATCTCATATGTCTTCAGACATTGAACTACACATAGTTTAGAATTACCTGGAAAAGCTGGATATGATACCACCCTGGATTTGCATTTTGTCCTTCTATATACTAGAAAAGTAACTCTTTCTGGAGCAAATTGCCTACCTGCTAAGTCTAAGGCCCTTGCATCCGAAACTCTTTTGCAAGAGATAAGACAGAGCAACATGATCAACTTGGCTGACAACTGTTTCCAAGAAAGATATTTATTGCTTGGCCAAGAAAATACATTGTGTGAGGGGGTTGGGTTTGCAGTGGCATCTCGTAAAATTCTAGTTTGAAACCTTGTACTGTCTCTAGAACCGATGGGTCCTGTGATACCTTGTGCCAGTTGTGAATAAACATTTGTGTTCTCTCCCCAGAGAAACTTCTGATAAAGGAATAATTCTTACCTGTTGTACTAGAATCCTGGAAGGAGCTTTGGTTGCCCCTAAATCACCCTTTTCTAAAGCAGTCTCTGGTGTTGTTGTTCCTGGAAGGGTAGAAGGTGGTGGACTGATCCTGGTAGCACTTTCTACCTGTTTGATAATAGTATCTTTGATAATAGTCTCTCTGCGGGCCTTGCTGGTGTCCACGGCCGAATGGTCAGCCCCCTAAAGCATTGATGTTAAAAAGTGGGCAGAGGACATTTTTAATAGAACCCTGGTCCTTGTCCAGGTTGGAATACATTGCAACAAACTTAGATAGCTCCTTCAAAAAGGGAGCTCCAAAAAGGAGAGCTTGTGCCAGCCTCCTAGGAGGCTAAATCGGATAGGTTAGGGTCCAACTTCATTAATGTGGATCTGCGGCGTTCACTAGAAATAGAGCAGTTCACATTACTCAACTGCCATTTGGCACATTGGGCCCACCTCACCAAAACTTCTGGATCAATAGGTACCTGAGATTCTTTTGATTGGAAAGCCATATCCAAAATCTTTGTCAATGGACCCAACATGTTCAATAGCTTGTCCTGACATGATTTCCATGCCCGGTATAACCCCCTCTTGGGGTCTTTGGTGACCTTCTTAAGGTAGGTACCAATGGTGAGGTCCACCTCTGGGGTGTCAGTCACCTTGTCGGTTAGGTCAGGCTTGGGGCATTCTGACTTCAGTTGTGTCCGCAAGTCTTTGTCAAAATCCTGGCAGATTTGGGAAGAAACATAATCTGCCACCTCTTGTGGAGGGACCCCGGAAGTGGATCCGGGATGAATGATATCCCCAGACTCGGACGTAAGAACCCTCGGCTGCTTATGTGGTTCCAGTTGTCGTGATTTCTTTTTCCGTTTACCGGACTCTGGGATTACCTCCTGATCAGAACTCTGTGAGGCTGCGGAGTCGGAATGATCTGACCCCATCAGCACAGGAGGCAGAAGGTACACTGTAAGCATGATCAGATGCCAGAGATGCTGCCAACTTTTCAAAGGCCACTGCATTGCCTTTTTGCCTGGTTCTTTGGTACCTCAACCAGGAGGTGAGGGCGCCAACATTGCTGCTGCGCAAAGCCATATAGAAGGTGTTTGAAGGGGGCAATTGCTTGCACAAGGGCGTCATCCTCCATCTGTTGCACTCCTGTGTCCAGGGCATAGACCAGATTTTATTCAAAACAACCGAGGCGTCCTCCTCATAGAAATAACTGTCATCTGCCTCCTGATATTCATCAGTCATTGTTGGAGGTTTTTTACACTGTTGTGTAAGGAATATATAGAATCGCCAAATAGTTCCTTGATACAGTAATATTTCAGGCCTCTGAGGAGTAGTCAGGAGGAGCACGGCCGCAGAAAGATAATCTTTCCCTAAAAACCCCAAGAAACATAGGCCAGCGCAAAGTGCAAAGTCAATTGGGGAGTGGAGAGTAGAAGCTCTGGGCAGTGCCTCTGCAAATTTTACGACCCTGCTGAACTCAGTTGAGTCAGGGCGTTAGCGGGAGCCAGAATTCTCACTGCAAACTGTCTAGAGGCAAGCTCACATTTCCACACATTTTATTAGACAAGTTGCAGCGATCGAAAGAATCAAGAGTAGGGACGCGCACGCTCCCCAGCAAAGTAAGGAAAAGATGACGGCGCGATCAACGATCGCGTCGTCCCGGCTCCCAAATTCCCTCTCCACATATAAACAAGCGTAGGCGAATATCACCTCGCTTTGAGGGGGTCACACCGCCTCACAACATTCCTGTGTCGCTCGCTACAGATACGCTGTGCGAGCACCAAAAGCACAATGCTGTGATTAGAAGCACCTCATCGTATAACAAAGAAAATTAAAATGCACATAACTTGCTGCGGAGCAGCAAAGAAAGAGGTGGAGTTAAATGTGACAGGGGTATTTATATGGGCCATCTCTATGGTTTGCTATGTGACTGTTTTATTTACTGTAAGGTTATTGGCTGCTGAGATTAATAAAGCATAGAAACAGAAGCACAATCAGAGCCTCCTGTCCTGACATAGAATCCTGATTTTCGAAGCAAAAACAAAATTGTTTTATTTTGGCTGTGTCCCACATGAAATTGTCTCTCCTTCAAAAAAAGTGAATGGGGGAATACATTCTCCCGATAATACTTTAAATACCTCTCACTTCTCTCTGCTAAAATGTTGTCATGTATGCCTCAGTTCTGTACTCATTTTAGGAGGTGGAGGGATCCATGGTCATGAAAGCTCATCTATGATTGCATGTATGGATTGTGTGACACAACTTGCATTTTTTTTTACGAGTGACACAGCTAAAGGCACTCTTTCTCCAGTTCTCAGGTACTTTCTGGGGATTAGTGGGCTGCTTTGTTAGCAGCCTATTTACGACAAACCATGTTTTGGAAGGTGGTGGAGTTTTTAAGACCCATTCCTGCTGCCAGCTCTTCAGCACTTGAAACTGGAGTCCAGCTTCTGAAGCTAGATTGAGAATCTGAAGTCCACGAGTAGGTGTTACGAGGACAATAACCTTTGAGGAATGTGTGCCTATAAAGTCCACTTGACTCTAGCACCCTATGGGGCACAGGATTTATTCCAGTAATGAAAGCAGAAAATATCTCCTACTGGTCTATATGTATGGCATGAGCATGAATGCTTCAACTTCACAGTTATCCAATGAACGGGAGGTTATACAACCTCAAGTCTGTGATAAAATCGGGATCTAAGGTTTGTCCTGATGAAATCCACACGACATCCATGGGCATACAATGTGGCTGTAACATATAGACCAGCAGAAGCTGGAGTAATGAACTCCCCACATAGCATCACATGTGTTTTTAGGTCAGTGCACATGCGCTGTCTGCAAAACTTGTTGGAATGAGTAAAGGACTTTGCTCCCACCTGCCGCTGCCTGCTGCTTACCATAGACTGAAGACAGTGTCCCTCTTGTTTGCTGCCTCCTAACTGGTGTGGCAGCCGATGCATCAATTCCTGTTCTTGGCTGAGAAGCACCTTCCAGGTATAGTTTAATTACGACTGGATTGTTTGTCTGGTGTTTCGACAGACTATTTTTTTGTTTCCTGCCTCTGTGGCTCTTTCAAGTTTTATACAGCGGGACTGCTGATCATGTAACAACTATATAAAACTGGTGTTTACATGTCATTGTTTGTTTTGTTTTTCAGTCGCGCTCATGGCGCTTTCAAGTTTTATATAGTGGGGCTGCCCGCTGTACAAACTTTGTTCTCCTTTTCTTTACAGCTTCTCACCCTGTTACCTATTCTTTTTTGCCCCTTCTCCCCCCCCCGACATGGCAAGAAAAGTCCATTTAGGCATTTACAACGCTAATAGCGCTAACTCGAGAAAATGTGAGACCCACTGCATTGCAAATGCTTGTTAATCTTGCCAGAGAACCTCTGAATAAAACATTAAGAGGGGTGTCTCTTGGGCATTTTTTAACATTAGATCCTCTCACTCTAGAAATGCTCCCTTGACGGTCAACATAGAGGGCGCCCAGATACGGAGGGAATTGGACGTGGGCTCAGTGATGAAGCATGACACTAGCAGTTCTCACTGGGAGAGAGTTCCTTTAAACATCTTTAATGTTTTTTTTAGTATTTGTCTCAAAACAGAGACACTGAGCCCCATATTTATGAAATGTTTGTTATGCCTTAGCATCATTTTTATCGTACGCTAAAGCGGTGCAAACCTAACTCCATATTTATATTTTGACGCTAGTTACACGTTCCCATCCTAAAAATGACGCTAGCTCCCCAGTGGCATATTTAACTCCCGGTGCAGAAACAACGTACGGGTGGGAGGCAGACCAAAATAATGGCGCTACGCTCTCTTAGAGCCATTATTTAACGCCTGGCCAGAACAGGTGTTAAAATGCAGGTAAGCCCATTTCCAAGGGAAAACACCATGGAATGGGCACAAAGATGCCCACTCCAACCCCCAGCAATACTACCACCCACACCACAGGGACACTACTGGAGGAGGGAGCCCATCTCAGGTAAGTTGCAAGTCAGTGTGTGTGTGTGGTGTGCCATTAGGGGCCCCTTCCATGGGGTCCCCTGTCTGGCACTAGTTATGTAGGGCTTGCCCAAGGGACACTGGTCCCCTGTGGTGGGCACTGGTAAAGTGGTAATGACTCACGTCTATACTTAGACAGGAGACATTTTTTGGCTGCTTGTGCATCAAAAAATTACGCAGAAATGTTGCTGCTAACCAGCCTAATGTCATTTCTGACTCACTAGTGCCGATTCCCCTAATGCCACCCCCCACCGGCAGGCGTCTTTTTTGGTGACGCTAGCCCTTCCTTAGCACCATTATGCGTCATTTCATAAATATGGTGCATAGACGGCTTTGAGGAATGGTATTACTGAGCGTTAAAATAAATTACACACAACTGCATTAGCAAAGTTGGTGAGCCATTTTTCATAAATATGGGCCTGAGAATCTAAAGAAAGTGTTGCCACTCTACGAGCACAGCTTGGTATGGTACAGCGCATGGGCTCTCTTTTGTATCCATAAAGGCTGATTCTTGTTGGTGAAATGCACAGTGAGTGATGCAGAGGTCCTTGGATAGAATACACTTGCCTACAAGCACCGTCCATTGAACCTCCGTAAAACAGGAGAAACACAAGTATGTTTGTGTACACCGAGCTTTGTGCTAGATGCAAAATTATGTATCAGTTGTAACTTGTGATGAGGATATTTAGGGGAGTTAGAGTACAGTTTGTTGCAGTTGTCTGGTCATGAAAGAATAATGGTCTGGAAACTTATCAAATGATGGGCTACAATGCTGGCTCAAAGGTGCCTAAGATGGCATCACTCTCCTGTGTAATGTGATTATTGTTTGGTCACAAAATGTGGAGTTACAAATAGCACATTTATACCTACCTGTGTGCACTTATCTGCACAATGTTTGTTAGTCGATATTCTAGCTACAGCAAATTTGTAGGGCAGCATTTTGTTCTCAATATTTTGACATCCAACTGACCAATAAGTTACATCCCCTCAGAACAGTGGTTCTTAGCCTGTGGTCCAAGGATAACCTGGGGGTCCGCGAAGCCTACTTAGGGGGCCCACGGCTGCTTAGAAAATTAAATAATGTTATCAGAGTCATAAAGTGTATCCAAATAAGGAAGAAAAATAGAGAATTAAATTTTTTTAAATGTTATGTGAGTGTTTAGGAATTTGAAATTAGAGGCTAAAACTTGAGTCATTATCCTCAGATTGATCAGTGGGAGAAGTGCAAGGACATGAAACAGAACACAGGATGGCAGTAAGTGGCTTAGAAAAGGTTCAACTTTAGATTTTTATATGTGTTTGGGAATGAAATAAAATATTTAATCATTTGCGTATTTGTTTGACAAATGCTTGTTTCTGTATTTTGTATGTTTTGTTTTGTGGTTCAAATCATCAAAAATGCTTATGCGTGGACCCTGGCTTCCAGTAATGACTCTGTGGGAGTGCCTGGACCCCAATATTGATTCAGTGAGGGGGGGGGGTCCTGTAATGATTAAGTGGGGGTCCAAAGAAGTGAAAAGGTTAAAACCCACTGCCTCAGAAGATCAGCCATCACCTTTGATATCACTCTTTGAGGGAGTTCCCAAACTAGAGCAAGATGGGGGTGGTCCAACAGGTGTGAGTTGAGCGCAGAGGGAGTTTGGGGAAGGTGACATCCTCCTAGACACCACTGACCAAGGTCACCACAAAGTGGAATCCCACGCAGAGTCATCGCTACCCTATCCCTCCTCCTGCATGGCCTCCATTGTGCTCCCTCACTGGAGAGAGTATTTTTTGATCCTAAATGGAGCACTGGTCCATGATGCAAAACAGGCTTATCTAACCACCTCAGGCAGTGCTTAATTTGTAAAAAGAAAAAATATTAATAATTGTCAGGACCCTTGTCAGGAGGCCTCCACAGCTTACACCTCTCATTGGCTTCGCCAGTGTTGTTAATGACAGCACCTACATAACTACTAACCATCACACTGCTACAAGTGTGACTTTTCAGAATGTTCGAGGCCCTCAAAACTTTAAAAACTGCTTGGGCGGTAAGCATTAGTTGTTTCAACTAATAAACAACTGTTGTTCTGCTCATCTCTAAATTACAGAAACAGCACCACCATGTGGCAGCTGTCATAGGTGCCGGTGTTGGCACTTTAGTGGCGGTATTGAGCACCGAGAACCACCGGGTCAAATTAAGCACTGCCCTCATGCACCGATTAACCCCATCAGACACACATATTTCACAGATGAGTCTCTCACTGCTCAAACCTGTTCTACAGCAACATGCTCAACTCCACACAAACTCCCAGACCAATGGTCCTTTTCAACCTTTCCACATCATATACATACCAAAGTAGAGACATCAACATTCCAGGAAGGTCAAAGTACAGGGTGGAAACCTGCTTCAGGAAATAGACCCATGACTGTATGACGTTGCCCCACTACAGCCATGTGGGGGTCTGCCACCACACACAGTTTCCCTAGAGCAAGCTGTGCACATGGCTCTTCTCCCCTGAGCCTTGTTAATTCGTAATATCAATGTGATGTGAATATGTTCTGTATTTGGATACAAGGGGCCTTCTTTAGTTAAACATAGCTTCTTTTCTGTGCACCTTGAACACTGTGGGAGTCTGTAATTGTCTAATGCATAAAATGTAGGGATGTGGGTAAACATTAATCTGTGGGTGAGGTTTTCAATGCTTTCAGTATTTATTGTGTTTTGATATACATTACAAATATAAACCCAGGCTCAAAAATATGAAACTACTGTTAGGTGTAAAAATGTTCTCATGTCCTCAAGTCATAGAGACAAAACTTGTAGATAAACGGTCCCACTTCTGTGCGGATCAGATGGAGTTAGTCCACTGAGAAGATGCTCAGACCCAGATGATGAAAGGTGCTGAGGTGGAAAGTTATGTTTTTAGCAAGTGAACGAGAGATGCCCCCTCAGTGTGGAGGTAAAAGTACAGACTAAACCTAAACTTTCTCTAACCAGGAACCATTCCTTGTTGCAGAGAAACCCGGTTTTTGCCCAGTGCCTAAGGAGGCGTGTGGGTCTACTGAAACCCACCAGTGTAGAAATGACACAGACTGCCCAAGAAAACAGAAGTGCTGTGAGAACTGTGGGCAGAAGTGCTGGGAACCCGTGCCAGGTAAAGTACCAACAGACTCCTAACTCATGCCAAGGCCATTTGGGGGCCGGTGTATGATGAGCAGATTATACGACTGCATATACCTGGAGGTCTTTGTCTTTCACCAGCATTGTACCACCATGCACCAGTGGCAGTACGCAAAGTCTTTAAAGCCTTGGCTTCAAAGCTTGAGGTGACATTAGAACTGAAGCACAAACGCAAGATCGCCCATGCTACCAGAAGGTCCTTTCCCATCTCTTGAAGACATCTCCAGCACCACAGCTCTTACAGACACCCTTTGAAACCAACCCATTGACATTACCTGGACATCACCACTATGGTAAACACCTTGATGTTCTTCCCAAACACCCTAACACCGCTGTCCAGTTTTCAGTCAACCCCCCCATACAGCAAAGATTAGACTTGCATTAACGGTCCACAGAGCGAACCAGCTGTCGCAGGCACTTTTTGGGCCAAAAGCAGAAAGTCACAACTTGCAACAGCTTCTCGTTAGAGCTTCAAAAATGTGTTCTATGAGCAGAATGCTTCTCACCAAATGCTGTAGGCAGCTTGCTTCAGTCACCCCCACAGACTTCACTGCCAGCCTAACGAGCTATACTCCTGGCTGACTGTAAGGGGGGGGTCCATTAGTGGCATTCCAAATTCCATCGTTATAAATGTGTTTTTCTACTGTGAAAGATTGGGATGGGCTCCTAACTGGCAAAGCTGCGGCAATGTCTTGATGCCGTTTTTCCATAGGGCTGTCCCTGGATTGTATGGTTTCTTGGCTATCTCAAATCACTGCTCTTTATTGATGGTTTTCACCCTATTCTTGAGTTTGTCCTTTCCTTGGAGTATTTAAACTTTGCCCGATTTTTGTTTGGTTAAGTGCAAACTTCCAAGGGTTATATCAGGAACTGTTTCTTCCTTCTCTCTTTTAAATATAAGTGACATTCCATTCCATGGAAGTGAACATAAATTCTCTTTCTCAGGCTCTCTTTTTTATTCTCAAGCATGTGTGCTTCCCTCAGCACCCTCCTTTCGCTTTCTCTCTGTCTTGAGTAGTCCTTTCTCAGACATGAGTGTGTTCCTTGCACGCTTCTCTCCCTCTGATCCCCCATCACTCTCCCACCCCAACATCTTCTTCTCCTTCGGAATAACCCCCAACTGGCTTGGTATTCATTGCGCAGGCCCACCCGCTTTCCCCAACACTGAAGACTGCTGTGGCGTGCTGTCTTGCTCACTCTCTCTCCCCCTCTTCCCTGCCTCTCTTCCATCACCTGCTGCCCTTCACCACTCTTGACTGTGCCAAAACATTTGTAAAATGGAGCCCTCATTGGCTGGAAATGGCACAGCCAATAGCAACAACTGGCCATCTTGGGATTTTAGTTCTAAACTTCCAAGCTGACATTGCCTGTGGCAGCCATCTTGGTAGTACAGAAAATAATGTCCCAAGGCGGCGGAACGTTAACTTGTATACTGGCATGTTGCATTTATGTGCAACACGTCAGCCATCTTAGAACTATAGAAAGTTCCATTCCAAGCTGGCCTGCCACCAATACTGGCTTTGCCAATGCCTGTGCAAGTTGGTAAACATTGACCAAGTGAGGTTAATTGGCTTTGCCATTGCATGATAAAACGGCGATATTTCTCCAGGGGTAGCTCGGTGACTGGTATTGTGGAGTATACGGTATGAAGTAAATAAGGCTTCTTCTGTGGCATCCAGTGCTGTGCATGGTGCAAATAATTGCCCTATTGGTCCATACATAATTTGCTGGATTATGTCATTAATTTAGCCTGACAACTGTTTCATAACCTAGGACTTTTAAGCAACTCTTTGTGATATTTGTCTTTCCAAGTGCACACTTTGCCTCTATTTTTTCATAATTTCCATATGCCAAGCAATCTCCTTAATCCCCCTAAAAGATGAGGTTGGCTCCCTGTCTTTGCTTAGAGCAATATGGTACTGGTATTAGAATATTGTTCAGGTCGCTTTTGGTCCAGGTCTTTCCCTGCTCAAATGAAAAGTTGATGTACTAGTTGGGAAGGCATCCCATTATCGCTTGACTTGCTTCATTCTGTAGAAATGTAAAAAACAACGTTATTAACAATACACCTGGAAATAATTTACCAAGCACAAGTGGGAATAAATGACATTGATTCCAATCTCACATTTTGAAACTTTTCATTCTATTTGACTTCCATGGTGCGGAAGCCCGGGGAACTGTGCCTAAATGGAAAAGTATCACTCTTGCATCAAAGGTCACAAAGCCATCTTCTCGTCTAAAAGGATATCTCTCCTGGAGGACTCTAGTCATCACTGGCAGCTGCTGCTGCTAAGCATCGCTGCACACTGTTACTACTACCAATCACTGCTAGAAACCACTGCAAGCCATCATTGTTATCAATCACTGCTAGAGTTCACTGCAAGCCATCACTGCTAGAGTTCATTTCTAGAGACAACTGCAACCAATCACTGCTAGAGATCACTGCTAGAGATCAGTGCAAACCATCATTGCTACCAATCACTGCTAGAGTTCACTGCTATTGATCACTGCAAGCCATCACTTCTACCAATCACTGCTAGAGATCATTGCAAGCCATCACTGCTACCAATCACTGCTAGAGATCACTGCAAGCCATCACTGCTACCAATCACTGCTAAAGTTCACTGCTAGTGATCACTGCAAGCCATCACTGCTACCAATCACTGCTACCTATCACTGCTAAAGTTCACTGCTAGAGATCACTGCAATCCATCACTGCTACCAATCACTGCTAGAGATCACTGCAAGCCATCACTGCCACCAATCACTGCTAGAGATCACTGCAAGCCATCACTTCTACCAATCACTGCTAGAGATCACTGCAAGCCATCACTGCTTCCAATCACTGCTAGAGATCACTGCAAGCCATCACAGCAACCAATCACTGCTAGAGATCACTGCAAACCATCATTGCTACCAATCACTGCTAGAGTTCACTGCTATTGATCACTGCAAGCCATCACTTCTACCAATCACTGCTAGAGATCATTGCAAGCAATCACTGCTACCAAACACTGCTAGAAATCGCTACAAGCCATTACTGCTACCAATCACTGCTAGAGATCACTGCAAGCCATAACAGCAACCAATCACTGCTAGAGATCACTGCTAGAGAACACTGCTAGAGTTCACTGCTAACAATCACTGCAAGCCATCACTGCTACCAATCACTGTTAGGGATCACTGTTAGAGATCAAAATATAACAATACCTTGTTATGCCCAAGAAAACCTGCTTAAGATGAGGAGAAACAAAACATGCAAGTGACTGACTTTCTTGACACTCCCCAGCATGAGGTTACCATAGCAGATCACTTAAGAGATCACTTTAAGCCATCATGGCTACCAATCACTGCTAGAAATCCCTGCTAGAGTACACTGCTAGAGACCACTGGAAGTCATCACAGCAACCAATCACTGCTATAGGTCACTGCTAGAGAACACTGCTAGAGTTAACTGCTAGAGATAACTGCACACCATCCCTGCTACCAATCACTGCTAGCCATCACTGCTAGGGATCACTGCAAGCCATCACTGCTAGAGATCACCACTAGAAATCACTGCAAACCATCACTGTAACCAATTACTGCTAGAGATCACTGCAAATCATCACTGCTGCTAATCACTGCACACCATCACTGCTAGAGTGCCGGGCTACCAATCACTGCTAGCTATCACTGCAAGACATCACTACCAATCATTGCTAGATATCACTGCAAGAGATCGCTGTTAGATTTCACTGCTAGAGATCACTGTCAGAGCTCACTGCTAGGGATCCCTGCAAGCCATCACTGCTACCAAACACTGCTACCAGTCACTGCTAGAGATCACTGCTAGAGACCACTGCTAGAGATCACTGCAAGTCATCCTTGCTACCAGTCACAGCTGGAGATCAGTGCTATAGTTCATTGCTACAGATCATTGCAAGCCATCACTGTCACCAGTAACTGCTAGAGTTCACTGCTAGAGATTGCTGCAAGCCATCACTTCTGCCAATCACTGCTAGAGATCACTGCAAGCGATCATTGCTACCAATCGCCTCTATTGATCATTGGTAGTGTTCAGTGTTAGAAATCAATGCAAACTATCATGGCTGCCAATCACTGCTAGAGTTCACTGCTAGAGATCATGGCAAGCTATCGCTACAAGCTATGACAGTTCACTGCTGGATATTTCTGCAAGTCAACACTGCTATCAATCATGCTACCAATCACTGCTAGAGGTCACAGCAAGCTATCGCTACCAATCACTGTTAGAGCTCACTGCAAGCTATCACTGCTAACAATCACCGTTAGAGATCACTACAAGCTGTTACCTCTACCAGTCGCTGTAGAGATCACTTAAAAGCCATCACTGCTGCCATTCACTGCTAGAGATCATTGCAAGCCATCACTGTTACCAATCACTGTTAGAGATCACTGCAAGCCATCACTGTTACCAATCACCACTAGAGTAACAGGCTACCAATTGCTGCTAGAGATCACTGCAAGCCATCAGTGCTACCAATCACTACTAGAGATCACTGCTACAGTTCGCTGCTAGAGATCACTGCTAGAGATCACTGCTATAGTTCACTGCTAGAGATCACTGCAAGCAATTACTGCTACCAATCACTGGGAAAGATCGCTCCTAGAGTTCATTGCTAGAATTCACTGCTAGAGTTGACTGCTAGAGCTCACTGCAATCCATCACTGCTAGCAATTACTGCTAAAGATCACCCCTACTAGAGTTCATTGCTAGAGATCGCTGAAAGCCATCACTGCTGCCAATCACTGCTAGAGATCTCTGCTAGAGTTCCCTGCTAAAGATTACTGCAAGCCATTAATGCTACTAATCACTGCTAGAGTTCCCTGCTAGAGATCACTGTAGGTCATACTGGTAACCAATCATTGCTAGTGACCACTGCTAGAGTTCATTGTTAGATATCACTGCAAGCCATCACTGTTATCAATCACTGCTAGAGTGCCGGGTAACCAATCACTGCTAGATATCATTGCAAGCCATCACTGTTACCTATCAGTGCTACAGATCACTAGGAGAGTTCACTGCTAGAGATTACTACAAGCACTTCCTGCTGCCAATCACTTCTGGAGATCACTACAAGCTATCCCTGCAAATTACCAATTCTACAGTCCACTGTTGGGTATTATTGCAAGTTGTTATAGTAATCCATCACTGATAGTCACCTCTGTTTACTGGAATGCATAACTATAACTGCAAGCCCTAAGTACCAGTCATTAGTAGAGACTGTCACTGCAAGCCATCACTACTAGTCATCACTGTTAGCTATTCACTGTCTGTAATCACACAATGCTGTCACTGTGAGATATCACAGGTCAGTGTAAGCTGCCTCTACAAGCTGTCACTGCAAACCAGCAGTCTTACTGCTCGAGATCCCTGCTAGACATTCACTGCTTCTAATCGGATAATGCTTGATGATATTACAATAGATAATTAGTGAGTACACAACTAGGCTTCAAAGACTCCCAAGCTCATCTTCTATTATGTATGAAGCACAACTATAACATGGCCACAAAACACAGCATCTATTAATGCAATAAAATAAAACATTGACTGTGAAACATGACAGGGGTGTCAGCCTTAAGGCACATATTTAGGTCCTAACTCTGTTGGTTACAATATTTCAGAGAATAAACGGTTTTGCCCGCTTCAGCATAGAAGACCACCGTCGTGTGCCGCGCCTCCTCCACCTGAGTGCCACGGAGACCGGGATTGTCGCCGGAACGAGAAGTGCTGCTTCTTCGGCTGCGGATTTCAGTGTGTGAAAGCCTTGGAAGGTAATAGTGTCAACCACTGTTTTGAGTCAGAGCCACATTCACTGGTTTGGAGTAGACAGGGCAGCCCAAAGCCCTTTTGGTGTCCTGCATGAAGTGACATATGTGCCTCGTTCCACGGTAGTGGTGTCTACCGGACCACAGATTGCTGCACTGTGGAACCTGCCCAGTGGTTAGGTATCTGCATCACTGATGTCAGAGAGTATAGAAGAAGAATCTCTGCTGTGATGTGATCAGAAACATAGGGGCATATTTATGAGCCCTGAGCGCCACCACAGCATCACTTTACGTGACGCTCCAGTGGCGCTATGCACTGCACCGTATTTACAAGGTGGCGTTAAGCCACTTTTTGTGGCTTGACGCCACCTTGTTAATACATCCCCTTCACATGCAGCCCTTTACATGGAAGGGGAGTGCAATGGGTGTTGCTGTGGGCGTGCCACTGCAACACCTATTTGTAGGAGGCTGGCCTGGCTTATAGTGGGTACCAAGGGTACTTACACTCTGTGCCAGGTCCAGTTATCCCTTATTAGTGTAGAAGAGGTGTTTCTAGCAGCTTAGGCTGATAGAAAGTAGCTATGGCAAAGCAGCTTAGGCTGAACTAGGAGACATTAAAGCTCCTACTATACCACTGGTGTCATATGCACAATATCATAAGAAAACACAATACACAGTAGTACTAAAAATAAAGGTACTTTATTTTTATGACAATATGCCAAAAGTATCTTAGTGAGTACCCTCAGTATGAGGATAAGTTATATACACAAGATATATGTACACAAACCAAAATTAGGTAAGTAATAGCAAGAAAAGGAATGCAAACAGTGTAGAATTACAATAGGTTGCAATAGAAGCACATAGGTATAGGGGCAACACAAACCATATACTCCAAAAGTGGAATGCAAACCACGAATGGACCCCAAACCTATGTGAGCTTGTAGAGGGTTGCTGGGACTGTAAGAAAACAGTGAGGGTTAGAAAAATAGCCCACTCCAAGACCCTGAAAAGTAGGAGTAAAGTACACCTACTACCGCCAGAGAGCACAGAAGTCGTGATAAGGGTTTCTGCAGGAAGAACAAACACCAGCAATGCAATAACAGTGGATTTCTGGACCTGAGTACTTCTAAGACAAGGGGACCAAGTCCAATAGTCGCAACAGTGTCGAGAGTGGGCAGGAGCCCAGGAAATGCCAGCTGAGGGTGCAAGGGATCTGCCACCTGTTGGAAGAAGCTTGGAGTTCTGCAAGAAAGAAGAGAGCTAGGGACTTCTCCTTTGGAAGACCCGTCGACCCACGGGAGATTTCTTCAGAGCTCCTGGTGCAGGGAGGAGGCAGGCTACCCCCAGAGCATGCACCACCTGGAAACAGTCGAGAAAGCCGGCAGGATGAGGCGATACAAGGTTGCTAGTAGCCATCTTGCTACTTTGTAGCGGTTTTGCAGGCGTCCTGAGCAGTTAGCGGTCGATCCTTTGGCAGAAGGTGAAGAGGGAGATGCAGAGGAACTCTGGTGAGCTCTTGCATTCTATATCTGAAGAATTCCCCAAAGCAGAGACCCTAAAAAGCCAGAAAAGGAGGTTTGGCTACCAAGTTAGGAGGATTGGCTACCAAGAGAGGTAAGAGCCTATCAGAAGGAGCCTCTGACGTCACCTGCTGGCACTGGCCACTCAGAGCAGTCCAGTGTGCCATCAACACCTCTGAATCCAAGATGGCCCACTTCGCGATGAAGCTTGCAGACGTGTTCCCACGCAGAAAGACCGCAAACAAGCCTTGCTAGCTGCAAGGGTCGCGGTAGAGGTTTTTGGGTGCTGCTGTGGCCCAGGAGGGACCAGGATGTCACCACTTGGAGTAGGAGACAGAGGGGGTGCCCAGCAACTCAGGGAGCCCTCACAGAAGCAGGCAGCACCCGCAGAAGTACCTGAACAGGCACTTGGAAGAAAAGTGAACCAGAGTCCACCCGAAGTCACAAAAGGGAGTCCCACGACGCCGGAGGACAACTCAGAAGGTTGTGCACTGCAGGAAGGACTGTTGGGGACCCAGGCTTGGCTGTGCACAAAGGAAATCCTGGAAGAGTGCACAGGAGCCGGAGCAGCTGCAAATCACGCGCTACCCAGCAATGCAGTCTAGTGTGGGGAGGCAAGGACTTACCTCCACCAAACTTGGACTGAAGAGTCACTGGACTGTGGGAGTCACTTGGACAGAGTTGCTGAGTGCCAGGGACCACGCTCGTTGTGCTGAGAGGGGACCCAGAGGACCAGTGATGCAGTCTTTTGGTGCCTGCGGTTGCAGTGGGAAGATTCCGTCGACCCACAGGAGATTTCTTCAGAGCTCCTGGTGCAGGGAGGAGGCAGGCTACCCCCAAAGCATGCACCACCTGGAAACAGACGAGAAAGCCGGCAGGATGAGGTGATACAAGGTTGCTAGTAGCTATCTTGCTACTTTGTTGAGGTTTTGCAGGCGTCCTGAGCAGTCAGCAGTCGATCCTTTGGCAGAAGGTGAAGAGGGAGATGCAGAGGAACTCTGGTGAGCTCTTGCATTCGTTATCTGAAGAATTCCCCAAAGCAGAGACCCTAAATATCCAGAAAAGGAGGTTTGGCCTCCAAGTTAGGAGGATTGGCTCCCAAGAGAGGTAAGAGCCTATCAGAAGGAGCCTCTGACATCACCTGCTGGCACTGGCCACTCTGAGCAGTCCAGTGTGCCAGCAACACCTCTGAATCCAAGATGGCAGATGTCTGGGGCACACTGGAGGAGCTCTGGGCACCTCCCCTGGGAGGTGCACGTCAGGGGAGTGGTCACTCCCCTTTCCTTTGTCCAGTTTCGCGTCAGAGCAGGGCTGGGGGATCCCTGAACCGGTGTAGACTGGCTTATGCAGAAATGGGCAGCATCTGTTCCCATCAAAGCATTGCCAGAGGCTGGGGGAGGCTACTCCTTCCCAGCCTTTCTCACCTTTTCCAAAGGGAGAGGGTGTAACACCCTCTCTCTGAGGAAGTCCTTTGTTCTGCCTTCCTGGGCCAGGGCTCCCTGGACCCAGGGGGGCAGAAACCTGTCTGAGGGGTTGGCAGCAGCAGTTTGGCAGTACCCGGGTTCTGTGCTAGAGACCCGGGGGATAATGGAATTGTCTACCCAATGCCAGAATGGTATTGGGGTGACAATTCCATGATCTTAGACATGTTACATGGCCATGTTCGGAGTTACCATTGTGACGCTACACATGGGTAGTGCCCTATGTGTAGGGCACGCATGTAATGGTGTCCCCGCACTCACAAAGTCCGGGGAAATTGCCCTGAACAATGTGGGGGCACCTTGGCTTGTGCCAGGGTGCCCACACACTAAGTAACTTTGCACCAGACCTTCACCAGGTGAAGGTTAGACATATAGGTGACTTATAAGTTACTTATGTGCAGTGTAAAATGGCTGTGAAATAATGTGGGCATTATTTCACTCAGGCTGCAGTGGCAGGCCTGTGTAAGAGTTGTCAGAGCTCCCTATGGGTGGCCAAATAAATGCTGCAGCCTATAGGGATCCCCTGGAACCCCAATCCCCTGGGTACCTCAGTACCATTTACAAGGGAATTATATGGGTGTACCAGTATGCCAATGTGAATTGGTAATTTTAGTCACTAGCCTGTTAGTGACAAATTTGGAAAGCAGAGGGAGCATAACCACTGAGGTTCTGGTTAGCAGAGCCTCAGTGAGACAGTTAGGCTTCTCACAGGGAACACATACAGGGCACATACTTATGAGCACTGGGGCCCTGCCTGGCAGGGTCCCAGTGACACATGGACTAAAACAACATATATACAGTGACATATGGGGGTAACATGCCAGGCAAGATGGTACTTTCTTACACTATTGCATTTTGATACAGCCCCAGATTTATGAGTTATTGTAAACCTGAGGCAGCACCAAAATCTAACACCACCCCAGGGGGGGCGTTAACAAGGTGCAACGAGGAGGAATACTTTTATTCCGCCTCGTTTTTTTTTTTTTATGTGTGCTGCATTCTGCAGCATGCATAGAAAGAGCAAAATGCCAGGAATGATTCTTTATGAGTGGGAAGGTTTCCCTTCCTGCACATAAACAATCACTTAAAAAAGACGCTTTGGCACTTCTGTGTGCGCTGCATATTGCAGCAGTCACAGAGGTACCAAATCGCCATTAGTGATTGTTTATGTGCAGGAAGGGACACCTTCCCGCACATAAAGAATCAAATCCCTTAACGCAGACATCGTTGAATGATGGTGCAAAGATGCCTGTGTTGGCGCTAGGCTGCACAATTAAGCGCCGACGCAGGGGGAAACGAAGAGAGGAAAATGCCTCTCCGGGTTGTTTTTGTGCACTGTGGTGTCCATTTCTACGCAAACACAATCCTGCCTACAATGCAGACACCCTTGCGGAATGACCCAATGGTGCCTGCATTGGTGCGAGGCAGCTAAAAGTGCACCAGGAACGGGCAAGAATGCGCCGTATGATGCTAAGTAAGGCACATTACTGCCCGACGCAGCAAGGTGGCTTTCTGCATTGTGCTGCATGAAAAACTGTTAAACATGGGTCTAGAAGTGTACACATTTACTATGCTTCCATGAATCTCATAAACTTGGGTGGCAGATTTTGTGCATTCCATTTCATAAAAGTTATATACTTTTTTTATATTTGCTATAGAAAAGTCAGCAAATATACATTTTTTGAAGACAAAGCTGCATATTGATCTTCTTGCAGATTTTAGTGTGTAACGTCAGCAAATGTGTTTCTTTCTAGAGAAATGTGCTCCCAAAAGTGGTGTGTCAATAGGATGAAGCTGGAAATTAAACTTTCGCGTTTTCATGAAATTTACAAACAATGAATTTCTCCCAGTGGCACTGGAATTGCATTTTCTCAGACCTCTAGTGCCCATCAGTGGAATGGAGCACAGGACCGGGTGGGGAGTGTCTTACAGGGGAGGGGGGAGCACACAGCGGTTGTTCCACACAAACAAACGTGGCAGCTTAAGGGTGAAGCACACACAGGCTGTGGGGTGACGGGATTAGGATAAAGAGACCACGGACAGATGTGGGGGCAGAGCTGGAGGGGCTGGGGGGACTGAACATTTGCATTGGTGATAGAGAGCAGTGAGGAAGCCTTGAGACAGGGTTCTGAGGGACACATCACTGCGGCCACTTACTAGGCCTAGTGGCCAGTAGAACATTGTAGAACAGGTAAGCGAGGAGTGTGAGGACAGTCGGTAGCCACGCAGTGGTCACTGAAGGCTGAGTGACAGACAGTCAGTATATGAGGAGCCAGGACCGGTTGTCACAGTCGTGAGCTTCGTAGTGGTCACTGAAGGCCGAGTGACAGACAGTCAGTGTATGCAGAGCCATGACCGGTTGTCACAGTAGTGAGCCTCGCAGTGGTCACTGAAGGCCGAGTGACAGTCAGTGTGTGAGGAGCCAGGACCGGTTGTCACAGTAGTGAGCCTCGCAGTGGTCACTGAAGGCAGAGTGACAGTCAATCAGTATATGAGAAGCCAGGACCGGTTGTCACAGTTGTGAGCCTGGCAGTGGTCACTGAAGGCCGAGTGACAGCCACTCATTGTATGCAGAGCCAGGACTGGTTGTGACAGTCGTGAGCCTTGCAGTGGTCACTGAAGGCCAAGTGACAGCCAGTCAGTGTATGCAGAGGCAGGACCAGCTGTCACAGTCGTGAGCCTCGCAGTGGTCACTGAAGGCCGAGTGACAGTCAGTGTGTGAGGAGCCAGGACTAGTTGTCACAGTCGTGAGCATCGCAGTAGTCACTAAAGGCTGAGTGACAGCCAGTCAGTGTATGCAGAGGCAGGACCGGTTGTCACAGTCGTGGGCCTCGCAGTGGTCACTGAAGGCCGAGTGACAGTCAGTGTGTGAGGAGCCAGGACCGGTTGTCACAGTCGTGAGCCTCGCAGTGGTCACTGAAGGCCGAGTGACAGTCAGTGTGTGAGGAGCCAGGACTAGTTGTCACAGTCGTGAGCCTCGCAGTAGTCACTAAAGGTTGAGTGACAGCCAGTCAGTGTATGCAGAGGCAGGACCGGTTGTCACAGTCGTGAGCCTCGCAGTGGTCACTGAAGGCCGAGTGACAGTCAGTGTGTGAGGAGCCAGGACTGGTTGTCACAGTTGTGAGCCTGGCAGTGGTCACTGAAGGCCGAGTGACAGCAACTCATTGTATGCAGAGCCAGGACCGGTTGTCACAGTTGGAAGCCTTGCAGTGGTCACTGAAGGCCGAGTGACAGTCTGTGTGTGAGGAGCCAGGACTGGTTGTCACAGTCGTGAGCCTCGCAGAGGTCACTAAAGGATGAGCGACAGCCAGTCAGTGTATGAGGAGCCAGGACCGGTTGTCACAGTCGTGGGCTTCGTAGTGGTCACTGAAGGCCGAGTGACAGACAGTCAGTGTACGCAGAGCCATGACCGGTTTTCACAGTAGTGAGCCTCGCAGTGGTCACTGAAGGCCGAGTGACAGTCAGTGTGTGAGGAGCCAGGACCGGTTGTCACAGTAGTGAGCCTCGCAGTGGTCACTGAAGGCAGAGTGACAGTCAATCAGTATATGAGAAGCCAGGACCGGTTGTCACAGTTGTGCGCCTGGCAGTGGTCACTGAAGGCCGAGTGACAGCCACTCATTGTATGCAGAGCCAGGACTGGTTGTCACAGTCGTGAGCCTTGCAGTGGTCACTGAAGGCCGAGTGACAGTCTGTGTGTGAGGGGCCAGGACTGGTTGTCACAGTTTGGAGCCTCGCAGAGGTCACTAAAGGACGAGCGACAGCCAGTCAGTGTATGAGGAGCCAGGACCGGTTGTCACAGTCGTGGGCCTCTCAGTGGTCACTGAAGGCCGAGTGACAGTCAGTGTGTGAGGAGCGAGGACCGGTTGTCACAGTCGTGAGCCTCGCAGTGGTCACTGAAGGCAGAGTGACAGTCAATCAGTATATGAGAAGCCAGGACCGGTTGTCACAGTTGTGCGCCTGGCAGTGGTCACTGAAGGCCGAGTGACAGCCACTCATTGTATGCAGAGCCAGGACTGGTTGTCACAGTCGTGAGCCTTGCAGTGGTCACTGAAGGCCGAGTGACAGTCTGTGTGTGAGGGGCCAGGACTGGTTGTCACAGTTTGGAGCCTCGCAGAGGTCACTAAAGGACGAGCGACAGCCAGTCAGTGTATGAGGAGCCAGGACCGGTTGTCACAGTCGTGGGCCTCTCAGTGGTCACTGAAGGCCGAGTGACAGTCAGTGTGTGAGGAACGAGGACCGGTTGTCACAGTCGTGAGCCTCGCAGTGGTCACTGAAGGCCGAGTGACAGACAGTCAGTATGTGATGAGCCAGGACCGGTTGTCACACTTGTGCGGTGGGGAGCAGAGAGTGCATCTTTGTGGGGGTGACGGGCATCAGCCATTAAAGATGCAGCCAGTGAGGGGCACAGAGAGAGAATGTCAGTGGTAACTGTCAACACGGTGCCATGAGAGACAACAAAGAGGTAACCCACAGACCGCGGGCACACCTAAAGACAGGTTATGTTTAGAGAACTGAACCCAAAACAGCTCTTGAAAAACAGCAGGCTCCCCTCTACCAAAATAACTCGTCATTACATGGCTTTCTAACTCATCACCTCATAACCCTAAAATGTCTTCTGTCCAGAGCTGTAAAATGGATTAGGTATCACTTGTCTGGGTAAAATATGTCTTTACTACTCTAACAGTTTCTGGTCTCATGTTATTTTGTCCAGAGCCTGCCACAGCAATTGTGGAAAGTTCTGGAGCCCCCCAACACCTTCATCCCTTCACAACACTATGCTCCTTTACGCCCCTCTGAAATGTTCTTTCTGGTGGTTTTATAAATCAGACTCCAACAAAGATGTGACCCCAACAGCAGTTTATAAGGGACAGGTACATATTACCAGCTTTGTTAAGGTCATGTGTCATCCACAAATGCTTTGTCAGCCCAGGGAGCTGCTCAGGAAGAAGTAAAGATGACCACTGATCCTTTTATTGAAGTGTCACACTGTGGACTGCTTAGACCTGAAGAGTTACTCCCCAAACCCCACGCTTCCTCCACCAGCCACACTGCTCAGTGGAGAAGTCAATGGGCTTCCAAGTAGGCAATGATGCACAGGACCTTTTCCAGGCAGGCTTCCGCCCCGGAAGTGACCAAAGGGACAGCATTGATAGCTGCCACCGTCCTTGAACACGTCATCATCCCATCCTGTTGGCACAACGTAGCCACACATTATATCACTCTCCATTGAGTCTATGTGTTTCAGTTGAATTGGACTCAAACCATCCCCTGCCCTTGTCTACCATCAGACCCACCTGAAACTCTCGTCATGTACCCTAGGGGTGCACTGTCCTATATCCCTGCCGTCTTTCCTTCCCCCCTTGAATAAAGTGAGATGAAAGAGTAGACATAGAAGAGTTACAACGAATGAATGCAAGAGTTGAAGACACACTGAGATAGTTCACATGCACCTGCACACATCCACATGTCTAATACTCATTCTCTTTCTTTATTTTAAGAGAAGCCGGGAGTCTGCCCCACAACCAAGGACTTGTGCCCTTCTCCCAGTGATGAGAAACTGTGCAGCAGGGACAGGCAGTGCCCAGGACTCCAGAAGTGCTGCCCGGAATGTGGGCATAGATGTGTGGATCTGAAGCAAGGTACTGGTAACATCTACTGTATGTGTGTGTGTGTGTGTGTGCGTGCGCAAGTATGCATTTGTTTGTGTGTGTGTGTGTAAGTGTGTGTGCAAGTATGCATTTGTATGTGTGTGTGTGTGTGGTGTGTGTGCATGTGCACACGTACATATATGGGCATGTGTTGTGTGCATGTTTGCGTGTTGTGTATAAGTTGCTTAGGTGTGTACACATGAGTGTGAAGGTATATATGTGCATGCTTGTTTTGTGTATCTGTATGCATGTGAATCTTTTTAAAATTCTCCCTTATTAGGCCATTGCTCATGTCACAACAGAATTATTGTGAAGAAAAAGAAATGATGCTGGTATTACCCCAACTAACATAATCATGTGAATTTGCCTGGAAATCTCATTGCACCAATCTTTGATTTTGTGACAGGTAAACTCCACATAGTATTCCTTTGTGGCTCAACCCAGACTCAGGTGGGTCGCAGATTTGTTTCTCTAGGGTAGACTCCACATAGCATTCCGTGGTGGCTTAAAACTGCCTCCAGTGGGTCTCTCATGTGTTTGCCTGGTAGTATTCCTACTAGTGGTTGTCAGTTGTTTCTCTGTAGTAGACTCCACGTAGTGTTCCTTTGTGGTTTAACACTGCCTCTAATGGTCACTAATTTGTTGCTGTGGGGTAGACTCCACGTACCATTTATTGCTCCGTGGTAGACTACATGTAGTATTCCTTTGTGGTTTAATACTGCCTGCAGTGGTTGTTCATTTGTTGCTCCAAGGTCGAATCCACGTACTATTGCTTTGTGGTTTAACACTGCCTCCTGTGGGTTGCTCATTTGTTGCTCCGTGGTGTACTCCATGTAGTATTCCTTTGTGGTTTAACACTGCCTCCTGTGGGTCACTCATTTGTTGCTCTGTGGTGTACTCCATGTAGTATTCCTTTGTGATTTAACACTGCCTCCTGTGGGTCGCTCATTAGTTGCTCTCTGGTAGACTCGACATAGTATTCCTTTGTTGTTTAACGCTGCCTCCTGTGGGTCACTCATTTGATGCTCTGATGTAGACACCATATAGTATTCCTTTGTGGTTTAACACTGCATCCTGTGGGTCGCTCATTTGTTGCTCTGTGGTAGACTCCACATAGTAATCCTTTGTGGTTTAACACTGCTCCCTTTGGGTCACTCATTTGATGCTCCGGTGTAGACACCACATAGTATTCCTTTGTTGTTTAACACTGTCTCCTGTGGGTCGCTCATTTGTTGCTCCGTGGTATACTCGATGTAGTATTCCTTTGTTGTTTAACACTGCCTCCTGTGGGTCGCTCATTTGTTGCTCTGTGGTAGACTCCACATAGTAATCCTTTGTGGTTTAACACTGCTCCCTTTGGGTCACTCATTTGATGCTCCGGTGTAGACACCACATAGTATTCCTTTGTTGTTTAACACTGCCTCCTGTGGGTCGCTCATTTGTTGCTCCGTGGTGTACTCCATGTAGTATTCCTCCGTGGTTTAACACTGCCTCCTGTTGGTCGCTCATTTGTTGCTCTGTGGTGTACTCCATGTAGTATTCCTTTGTGGTTTAACACTGCCTCCTGTGGGTCGCTCATTTGTTGCTCTGTGGTGTACTCCATGTAGTATTCCTTTGTGGTTTAACACTGCCTCCTGTGGGTCGCTCATTTGTTGCTGGTGGTAGGTGCCACATAGTAATCCTTTGTGGTTTAACATTGCCTCTGGTGGTTGCTCATTTGTTTGTCTGGGGTAGACGCCAGTTTGTACTCTTTTGTGGTTTAACGCTGCTTCCAATGAGTTGCTCATTTGTTGCTCCAGGGCAGCCTCCACATAATATTCTGTTGTGGTTTAACACTGCCTCCTGTGGGTCGCTCATTTGTTGCTCCGTGGTGTACTCCATGTAGTATTCCTTTGTGGTTTAACTCTGCCTCCTGTTGGTCGCTCATTTGTTGCTCCGTGGTATACTCCACATAGTATTCCTTCGTGGTTTATCACTGCCTCCTGTGGGTCGCTCATTTGTTGCTCCGTGGTGTACTCCATGTAGTATTCCTTTGTGGTTTAACACTGTCTGCTGTTGGTCGCTTAATTGTTGCTCCGTGGTATACTCCACATAGTATTCCTTCGTGGTTTATCACTGCCTCCTGTGGGTCGCTCATTTGTTGCTCTGTGGTGTACTCCATGTAGTATTCCTTTGTGGTTTAACACTGCCTCCTGTTGGTCGCTCATTTGTTGCTCTGTGGTGTACTCCATGTAGTATTCCTTTGTGGTTTAACACTGCCTCCTGTCGGTCGCTCATTTGTTGCTGGTGGTAGGTGCCACATAGTAATCCTTTATGGTTTAACATTGCCTCTGGTGGTTGCTCATTTGTTTGTCTGGGGTAGACTCCAGTTTGTACTCTTTTGTGGTTTAACGCTGCTTCCAATGGGTCGCTCAATTGTTGCTCCAGGGTAGCCTCCACATAGTATTCTGTTGTGGTTTAACACTGCCTCCTGTGTGTTGCTCATTTGTTGCTCCCTGATAGGTGCTACGTAGTATTCCTTTGTGGTTTAATACGCCTTTCTGGTTTAACACTGCTCCCAGTGCCACCTATCTGCCGCTCCTAGGTAGACTTCATGTAGTAGTTGTTGATGGATTAACAGCGTCTTTGAAGGGCTCCTGTTGGTTTAACACTGCCTCCAATAAGCCCATGCACCTGCTGCTCCTTGATGGACTCCACATAACACAGCCTCCCAGTCTCACCCATCACTTGCTTCTGGGCACATTCTGTGTAGTATTGCTTGGTGGTTTACATTGCCACCAGAGGGCTGTTGTTGGATTAACGCTGCCTCTAACGTGTCCATTCACCTGATGCTCCTCTGTGTACAGCATAAAACAACTCTTGTTGGTTTAACAGTGACCAGAAGGTTGCTTATCTGTCTCTTCAGTAGAGTCCTTGTGATTCCACTGATGCACATCCTCAGCAGTTTCTATGTGTGATCCTAGTCCCCCAAAATAAGGTAAGTACCTCTGTGCAGAGATGCATCTGGTCTCACACTTTACTGCAACCCCCTGCAGACGCACAGCAACACTCGGTGTCAGAAATACTAAGTCCCTGTGTCAGCCCACAGTGACTTAAATTGGTGCATGGTCTTTATTTGCAGCACAAAAGGTATTTTGTGTTGCAAAGATGCCCCTTTTTCAAACCTAATGCTACTTTGCATCACTTTTTATCAAGGGGGTATTACTTAGGCAATTTGGCACAAACTGTAGTAGGTGTTAACGCAAAACCCGATCTACTAAAGTAGCCAGAGCATATTTGAGTCCCTATACAACACGTTTTTTAAGCAGATGCAAACAAGCCGAAATGTTTTCATTCCTCAAAAAAACACACGTTGCATGTGTGCTGATGTTCACAACACACATCCAGTATGAGGGATCCTTCTGAATTTTTCTAGACATTGGAATCTGTAATGGAAGTGTGTGCTTCAGGTTTATATCCTATGCTAGACAGGGCACAATGACTTGTGCTGGCTGTGAGCCGTGCATGGCAGTCTGTTAGAGCCACAGCATAGGGATGATAGTGGCACCTGAACAATCTCCATAGATGTGGCTCTGCGGTGCGTTTCCTCCTTGTGCACCACTGCGCACAAAAGCAGGCTGCGGTGCTGCACTGTGTGAAAACTGATGGAACCTAGACCTTAATGTGATGCAGCTCCACAGTTAGCATCTTCCCCAGCCCGGAAGGATGCAAAAGACCACACCACAAACAGGGTCTCTAGCAGACGTCTTTATTCCTCAGCATGCGATCACACACTGCACCCTGATTACGTCATAACTGTTAATACCCACACCTTAACACCTCCCAGCAGGTTACGAAATTCCTCTGTTGAGTCCACATAGGATTGCAAGGGTCCTAGCGCACACAGTGACTGTAGGAAAGTACCATCTTGTCTGACATGTTACCCCCATTTTTACATGTATGTATGTTTGTTTTTGCCTGTTTCACTGGGATCCTGCTAGCCAGGACCCCAGTGCTCATAAATTGTGCCCTGTATGTGTTCCCAGTGTGGTGCCTAACTGTATCACTGAGGCTCTGCTAACCAGAACCTCAGTGTTTATCTCTCTCTCTGCTTTTAAAATTGTCACTGCAGGCTAGTGTCTAATTTTACCAATTCTGATTGGCATACTGGAACACCCTTATAATTCCATAGTATATGGTACTGAGGTACCCAGGGTATTGGGGTTCCAGGAGATCCCTATGGGCTGCAGCATTTCTTTTGCCACCAATAGGGAGGTCAGACAATTCTTACACAGGCCTGCCACTGCAGCCTGAGTGAAATAATGTCCACGTTTTTTCACAGCCATTTTGCAATGCACTTAAGTAACTTATAAGTCACCTATATCTCTAACCCTCACCTAGTGAAGGTTAGGTGCAAAGTTACTATGCCTGAGGGCACCCTGGCACTAGCCAAGGTGCCCCCACATTGTTCAGGGCAATTTCCCCAGACTTTGTGAGTGCGGGACACCATTACACGTGTGCACTACATATAGGTCAATACCTATATGTAGCTTCACAATGGTAACTCCAAATATGGCCATGTAACATGTCTAGGATCATGGAATTGTCCCCCCATGCCAAATCTGGTATTGGGGTGCCAATTTCATGCATCCCCGGGCTCCAGCATGTACCCCGAGTACTGCCAAACCAGCTCTCTGGGGTTTTCTGTGCAGCTACCGCTGCTGCCAGCCCACAGACAGGTTTCTGCCCCCCTGGGGCCTGGGCAGCCCAATCCCAGGAAGGCAGAACAAAGGATTTCCTCTGAGAGTGAGTGTTACACCCTCTCCCTTTGGAAATAGGTGTTAAGGGCCTGAGAGGAGTAGCCTCTCCTGGCCTCTGGAAATGCTTTGAAAAGCACAGATGGTGCCGTCCTTGCATAAACCAGTCTACACCGGTTCAGGGATCCCCCAGCCCCTGCTCTGGAGCGAAACTGGACAAAGGAAAGGGGAGTGACCACTCCCCTGTCCATCACCACCCCAGGGGTGGTGCCCAGAGCTCCTCCAGTGTCTCCCAGACCTCTGCCATCTTGAATGCAGAGGTGTGAGGGCACAATGGAGACCTCTGAGTGGACAGTGCCAGCAGGTGACGTCAGAGACCCCTCCTGATAGGCTCTGACCTGGTTAGGTAGCCAATCCTCCTCTGAGGGCTATTTAGGGTCTCTCCTGTGGGTTTCTCTTCAGATAACGAATGCAAGAGCTCTCCAGAGTTCCTCTGCACTTCCCTCTTTGACTTCTGTCAAGGATCGACCGCTGACTGCTCCAGGGCGGCTGCAAAACCGCAACAAAGTAGCAAGAAGACTACCAGCAACATTGTAGGGCCTAATCCTGCTGGCTTTCTCGACTGTTTCCTGGTGGTGCATGCTCTGAGGGCTGTCTGCCTTCACCCTGCACTGGAAGCCAAGAAGAAATCTCCCATGGGTCGACGGAATATTCTCCCTGACAACGCAGGCACCACACTTCTGCATCGCCGGTCCTCTGGGTCCCCTCTCATCTTGACGAGCGTGTTCTCTGGAACACAGGAGTTGGATCTAAGTGACCCCGACAGTCCAGTGGTCCTTCTGTCCAAATTTGGTAGAGGTAAGTCCTTGCCTCCCCACGCCAGACAGTAATCCTGTTTACTGCGTGATCTGCAGCTGCTAGGGCTTCTGTGCACTTTTGCAAGACTTTCTTCATGCACAGCACAGCCCAGGTCCCCAGCACTCCGTCCTGCATTGCCCAACTCACTGAGCTGACCTCCGACTTCGTGGAACCCTCTTTTGTTGTGCTGAGACGACCCCCATGCTCAGATTTCCTAAACGCCTGTTCAGGTGCATCTGCGGGTGCTGCCTGCTTCTCCATGGGCTCTCTCTATTGCTGAGTTCCCCCTCTGTCTCCTCCTCCAAGGGGCGACCTCCTGGTCCTTCCTGGGCCTTGGCAGCACCCAGAACCTTCAACAGCGACTCTTGCAGCTAGCAAGGCTTGTTTGCGGTCTTTCTGGTGGAAACAGCTCTGCATCCTCCAGCACGCCGTGGGACATCTTCTGACCAAAGGAGAAGTTCCTGGCACCTTCCATTGTTGCAGAATCTTTGGCTTCTTCCACCCTGAGGCAGCCCTTTTGCACCTTCATCCGGGGTTTAGTGGGCTCCTGCCCACCCTGGACACTGGCGTGATTCTTGGACTTGGTCCCCTTCCTTTGCAGGTCCTCAGGTCCAGGAATCTGTCTTCAGTACTTTGCAGTCAGCTGTTGTCTTTGCAGAATCCCCTATCTCGACTTTACTGTCTTCCTGGGTTAGTGGGGTAACTTTACTCCTACTTTCCAGGGTCTTGGGGTGGGGTACCTTGGACACCCTTAGTGTTTTCTTACACTCCCAACAACCCTTTGCACACTACACTAGGCCTGGGGTCCATTCGTGGTTCGCATTCCACTTTTGGAGTATATGGTTTGTGTTGCCCCTAGGCCTATTTTCTCCTATTGCATTCTATTGTGTACTACAGTGTTTGCACTACTTTTATAATTGTTTACTTACCTCATTTTGGTTTGTGTGTATATTTAATGTATTTTACTTACCTCCTAAGGGAGTATATCCTCTGAGATACTTTTGGCATATTGGGGGTCATTACAACATTGGCGGTAAAAGGCACTTACCGCTGTGCAGAAGACCGCTAATACACTGCCGCGCCACAGCTATTATGACCCACATCTCGGAATCCGCCGAAATTCAGACACCCACACAAGTCCGCCACACCAAAGGTCAGTGATAAACTGGCGAAAACAAAACCTCCACCGTCACGCCAACAGAAACACGCCCATGCTATCACGACCCACGAATCCACGCGGCGGTCTTTCAACCGCGGTATTCCATTGGCGGTACACACCGCCGCGCTCAAAATACACACACATCTCCAAAACACCGCCACATTGGACAATTCAAAATACACACACCTGACACACATACAAACACCACTCCCACACACCCAACACAATATAAAACACACACCCACATCACCCACAAACACCTACGACCAAAAAATCTGAAAGAAGGCCAGAGAGAGACTACAGCAATAGACAACCCCACCACACAGAGGCACACAACACCATTACCCATACAACATCCACGCTCAAAACACCCCACACCACCACACATCACCACACTCATCAACACATACACCACCCCACACATCACCCACACCACCCCATGTCACGCCAAAGACACTCCAGGTTTTCCGAGGAGGAGCTCAGGGTCATGGTGGAGAAAATCCTACGGGTAGAGCCACAGCTATTTGGAGCACAGGTGCAGCACACCTCCATAGCCAGGAAGATGGAGCTATGGCAAAGAATCGTCGACAGGGTCAACGCTGTGGGACAGCATCCAAGAAATCGGGAGGACATCCGGAAGAGGTGGAACGACCTACGGGGGAAGGTGCGTTCAGTGGTCTCCAGGCACAACATCGCGATTCAGCGGACTGGCGGCGGACCCCCACCTCCTCCCCCACAACTAACAACATGGGAGGAGCAGGTCTTGACCATCATGCATTCAGAGGGCCTCGGAGGAGTCGGTGGAGGAATGGACACTGGTAAGTCAAATCTTAACTATAATATCCCCCACCCTACCTGCATGCTATCACACACCCTCACCCTCACCCCCTCCCCTATCACTCCAACTCCTCACTAATGTACTAATAACACAAACCACACATCCCAACACCAAGCCCTGCATGACACAACTAAGCATGGACACCCAGCACTAAAGCATGCTCACTGCACATACCCATAACAACCCCCCAACCATCATCATACAAGCCCCCACACAGGAATGCTTGCACTGGGGTACACGCACACCCACCCATTGCACACCATGACACACACACATGCAATAATCATGCTCTTATACCCCTGCAGGACCACTACGTAACGTCACCACACAGGAGGGTCCAGACATCTCCACTCCACCCACAGAAGAGGCCCACAGTGACGATAGCAGCTCTGGCCAACTGGATCCAGATGACCAGCCCGGACCATCGTGGGCCTCGGGACAGTCAGTTCCCCTTGCACAGGCACAGCCCAACAATGACCTTCCACCCTCTGGTAACACCAGCACAGCACCCACCCAGCGGGCCCATACATCCGTACCCAGGACACGTCAATCAGCTGTGTGTCCACCACTACAGGGAACCCAGGATAACCCACCACCCCAACAACAACAGGGACCTGGGGGCAGTGGTAGTGGGCACACGGTCCAGGGGACGGAGGTACAGGAACACAGGGGAACTGGGAGGGCTACTGTGCGGCAGGAGGCGGACAGGCCAAGGGAACCCACTCTCCACGAGTCCCTCTCCTCCATCATTGGAGCATACCACCACTCCCAGGAGACGATGGCGACGGTCCTGGCCAAGTTTCAGGAGACCCAGCGCCTGCAGGACGAACAGTATTTGGGGTTCAAGGAGGAACTCAGAACCATCAGCTCCGCCCTGGGCACCATCTTAGGGGTGCTGAGGGACATACAAAAGACCATGAGGGACACCGTGGCACTCCAAGGGGCCCCTGACACTAGCATGGACGATGAACTGCCCACCACCTCCGCCGGCGCTAGTGGACAAGACGCCCCACCACAGGACCACCACACCAGCACCCCACCCCCTGCAGACGGACAACCACCCCGCAAGCGGTCCCCGAGATCCAGGAACAGGACAGAGCAAGATGGCAAGACCCCCGCCAGGAAATGAGACCACCCTGATTGTCCTCCCACTGTCTCACTTTGTTACCCTGTCCAGATTGGAACTGCCCCAGCTCCACTTCCTATGCCCATATGGGCAGTGCACCAGTGAGACTTATAGACTGGACTCTGCCATGGACATTCCTCCACCATCACCCATCACCATTTTGCCACCCCCTACAATAATTAGCACTTTAATAAACACCCTTGAACCACAAAACAATCTGGAGTCAGTCTGTGATTTGGAAAATGTATATTAGCAATGACAGTAAGAAAATGCGTTTTCAAATGTAATGCCAACATACCTATGTCCCACATCACAAGTCCATGAAGGATGCAAGAAGATGACACACGTTGGTAACCACACCTGTGAAACCGTAAGGGAAATGTACAACTCAGTTACCAAATACTGCTACTAATTGACAGACAGGATAGAGGTAGAAGTGTGAAAGTGAATGTAATAGTAAAACAATTGTTCTCACCTGTGTGTCACTGGAAATATTGCTGTATGACTGACTCCCTGTTGTCTATGTCTTCTTCCTCAGCTTCCTCCTCATCACTGTCCACAGGCTCCACACCTGCCACAACTCCGTCATCTGGACCATCCTCCTGCAGAAAAGGCACCTGGCGTCGCAAGTGTGAAGCATCGAGCAGGCGATGATGATCTGGCACACCTTCCTTGGTGAGTAGAATAGGGAACCACCTGTCATATGGAGGCACCTGAACCTGGCCTTCAGGAGGCCGAAGGTGCATTCGATCACCCTCCTAGTCCGCCCATGGGCCTCATTGTAGCGTTCCTCTGCCCTGGTCCTGGGATTCCTCACTGGGGTCAATAGCCAGGACAGGTTGGGGTAACCAGAGTCCCCTAATAGCCACACCCGGTGCCTCTGGAGTTGACCCATCACATACGGGATGCTGCTATTCCACAAGATGTAGGCGTCATGCACTGAGCCAGGGAACATAGCATTTACCTGCGAGATGTACTGGTCTGCCAAACATACCATCTGTACATTCATGGAATGATAACTCTTCCGGTTCCTGTACACCTGTTCACTCCTGCGTGGGGGGACCAGAGTTACATGGGTGCCATCAATAGCACCTATGATGTTGGGGATATGTCCCAGGGCATAGACGTCACCTTTCACTGTAGCCAAATCCTCCACCTGAGGGAAAGCGATGTAGCTCCTTACGTGCATCAGCAGGGCAGACAACACTCTGGACAACACGTTGGAAAACATAGGCTGGGACATCCCTGATGTAATGGCCACTGTTGTCTGAAATGACCCACTTGCAAGGAAATGGAGCACTGATAGCACCTGTACTTCAGGGGGTATTCCTGTGGGATGGCGGATTGGTGAGATCAGGTCTGGCTCCAACTGGGTACACAGTTCCTGGATTGCGGCACGGTCAAACCTGTAGGTGGCGATCAAATGTCGCTCCTCCATTGTTAACAGGTCCACCAGCAGTCGGTACACCGGAGGATTCCGCCATCTCCTCAAATGTCCCAGCTGACGGTGCCTAAGAAGGACAACAGCGACCACAGAGTCAACAAATTCCCAGGTATGTACCCACAGCTACACAGAACACAACACCAAATACAAAACTCTTCCTGTATGTGTGTTGAGTGTAGGCCTAGGTATGTGTGACGCAGTAGTAAATGAAGCCATGTGGGCCCCTGAAATGCCGGCTGCCTGACCTCTAAAGTGGGACAATGGGATGTGAGGTAACTGCGTTGGCGTTGTACACCGTTGCGGTAGGCGGTCGTAGACCGCGGCGCAATGCTGCATTGGTTAACATTGGACCCTATGGGTCCCAGGAGCCAATGATGAAGTGCGCCGGCGGGGATGATACGCACCGCCGCGGATGTGACCGCCCCGGACGTGACCGCCATTTTCTATCTGTTCAATCACTCGATACCTGATCAAGTGCTGCTGTGACCTCGGTCTGGAAGAGACAATGGCTGCTGCGTCTGGGGAAAGGGCCCCTGCATTCACTGCTCAGGAGTTGCAGAAGCTAGTCGACGGGGTCCTCCCCCAGTACACGCTACTCTACGGTCCTCCAGACTAACAGGTAAGTACACAGGGAGCACATTGTATGGGCTATGCCTGTGTGGAGAGGGCTGGTTGTGAGAAGGAAGGGGGCAGAGTTCAGCGAGCATGAAGGAGTGTGAATGCATGTGCCACATGGCAAGGGTAGGGATGGGGGCCACTCACTTCGACGGTGCAGTTGGTAATGACTTCTCTTCTTCCCCTGTACATGTCATGTAGGTCAGCGCCCACCAGAAGAAGGACATTTGGCGTGCCATCGCCAAGGACGTCCGGACCCTGGGGGTCCACCAGAGACGGGGCACCCACTGCTGGAAAAGATGGGAGGACATTCGCCGCTGGAGCAAGAAGACGGCGGATGCTCAGCTGGGGATGGCCTCCCAACGTGGGAGGGGTGCCCGTCGCAACATGACCCCCCTGATGTTCCGGATCCTGGCGGTGGCCTACCCTGAGTTGGATGGGAGCTTGAGGGCATCACAGCAGACACAAGGGGGTGAGTACAACATCATTCAGCGGACTTTGCGCGCAGTGGAGGGGTCTGGGTGGGGGAGGAGGGCTGTGGGTTTCCCTAGGCCAGGGCGAGTTACGTAGGCTAGGCCCCTCCGGAATGCAGGCCATGTGGCACTCCACCCCACCTCTGTAGAGTGCCAAGTACAGGTATACATGCCCCTGTGTCATCTATGTGTGCAGATGTCCACCATAGCCATGTAGGCCAGATCCCAGGAATTTCATCTGTAGAGGCCAAGAGCACGGCGTAGTGCAGGGGGCTGGTGTGTCTGTATTGTCCGCCAACAGAAGCGGTAAGCCATGCACTCAACCTGTCTTTCTTCTGTCGTCCCCCCCCTTTTTGTGCTCTCCCTGTTCTTTTGTGCATCAGCATCATCAGGCGGAGGTACAGTGGCACCGGAGCACGAGGGAGCTGCATCCCACATAGCCGTGGAGGGCCACACCACAGACTCTGAAAACACCAGTGGGACGGAGGGCGAGGGGAGCTTCACGTCGGTCACCGGATCACCAAACAGCGACACAGACTTGTCCGCCGATGGGAGCTTCCTTGTGGTGGTGGCACCATCGGTGCCCCCCACTTCTATAGGTACAGCCGCCACCCCCCTTACCAGCACCGCCCTCCCAGCAGCCCCTCAGCCTTCGCCCTGTGCCCGCTCACCCAGGAGGGCAGGCATCATCTTCGCCCCAGGCACCTCAGCCCCTGCCCCAGTCACCCCTGCTGCCCTCAGTGAGGAGGCCATTGACCTCCTCAGGTCACTCACTGTTGGGCAGTCTACCATTGTGAATGCCATCAAGGGTGTAGAAAGGGAGTTGCAACACGGTAATGCATTCCTGGAGGGCATTCATTCTGGTCAGGCTGTCCTTCATCGAACCCTGCAATCTCTGGCCTCAGCACTGATGGCAGCCACTGTCCCTGTGTCTAGCCTCCCCCCTCCAACTTCCTCCACCCTGACCCAGTCCCCTGTACCCCAGCATATCCCAAGCACATCATCAGACAAGCATGCACACACCTCAAAACACAAAAGTAGCTCAGGCAAACATAAGCACCATACAACCCACAGGCACTCACACAAGCATCACCCACATACAGACACAGCAACATCCACTGCCTCTACTGTGTCCCCCTCCTCGTCGTCTCCCTCCTCCCTCCCAGTGTTGTCTACACTCTCACCTGCATGCACTACATCTACAGGCACTAGGACTCGCACCACAACACCCAGCAACACACCCCTCTCACCTGCACTCACCACCCCCACTACCATTTACACGTCCCCTGTGTCCACTCCAAGTGTGTCTGTGACGCCCCCTCCCAAAGTACACAAACGCGGGCACACACACACCCAACATCCATCCACCTCACGACATCCTCCAGTACCTGCACCTAAATCACCTAAAGTTACACCTCCTACAACCACCTCCTCTTCCTCCACTCCCAGACCCCCTCCAGCTACCCGCCCCAGTGTTCGTCAGAAACTCTTCCTCAGCAACGTTGAGCTCTTTCCCACCACCCCCACCCCTCCAATTCATAGGTCACGTAGTAGCACCTCAGCCAAAAAAAGTCCGGTACCTGTTGTGCGTGTTAAAGGTGTGTGGAGTGCACCGGCCACCAGGGCAGCCAGTGTGACACGGAGCCAAAGCACTGCCAGTCCACCCCCTGTAAAGCACCTTAAGTTGGAAAGTGGCCGACGGGAGAGGGTGAAGACTCCTGCCGGCAAAACACCTCACAAGGGTCCCGGGGGGAGTGCCGAGTCAGCTGTGACTCCTCCCAAGGTGGTGAAGGGGCAGAAGAAGTCTCCAAAGTCTGGGAAGAGCAGCACGGTGGAGAAGGCCACCATCCTCCCCGCCGGCCGGGACGCCACCGCCAGCACTGTCGTCACTGGTCCGGAGACCACCGCCAGATTCAGTGCCCTGGAGGGCAGCAGTATCGCCACTGGTCCGGAGACCACCGCCTGAGTCAGTGCCCTGTAGGGCAGCAGTATCGTCACAGGAGACCACCGCCAGAGTCAGTGCCCTGGAGGGCAGCAGTATCGTCACTGGTCAGGAGACCACTGCCAGCGTCAGTGACCTGGAGGGCCCCGGCAGCCACAGCCCCGCTGGGCACTGAGGGACCGTAATGCCACACACCGCTGAACAGGGCAAAGCACAGCTGAACAGGTCAGAGACAGCAAAGGCAAGCACCGCTGAACAGGGCAAAGCACCGCCATGATGAAGACCGCTGAACAGGGCAAAGCACCGCCATGGTGAAGACCGCTGAACAGGGCAAAGACCACCATGGTGAAGACCGCTAAACAGGGCAAAGCACCGCTGAACAGGTCAGAGACAGCAAAGGCAAGCACTGCTGAACAGGGCAAAGACAGCCATGGTGAAGACCGCTGAACAGGGCAAAGACCGCCATGGTGAAGACCGCTAAACAGGGCAAAGCACAGCTGAACAGGTCAGAGACAGAAAGGCAAGCACCGCTGAACAGGGCAAAGACCGCCATGGTGAAGACCGCTGAACAGGGCAAAGACTGCCATGGTGAAGACCGCTGAACAGGGCAAAGCACCGCTGAACAGGGCAAAGACCGCCATGGCAAAGCACCGCTGAACAGGTCAGAGACAGCAAAGGCAAGCACCACTGAACAGGGCAAAGACCGCCATGGTGAAGACCGCTGAACAGGGCAAAGCACCGCCATGGTGAAGACCACTGAACAGGGACCGTCACGGGGAGCGTGAGGCACTCTGGGCACCATTCCCCCTCCAGAACCAGTGGAGACCTGCATCCACTTGAGAGACTGTGGCTTTGCACTCCCCAGGATGTAACAGTGGGCAACCCACCCACTTGTGAGACTTGTGAGACTGTGGCTTTGCACTCCCCAGGATGGCACAGTGGGCAACCCACCCACTTGTGAGACTTGTGAGACTGTGGCTTTGCACTCCCCAGGATGGCGCAGTGGGCAAGCCACCCACTGTAGAGACTTGAGAGACTGTGGCTTTGCACTCCCCAGGATGGTACAGTGGGCAAGCCACCCACTGTAGAGACTTGAGAGATTGTGGCTTTGCACTCCCCAGGATGGTACAGTGGGCAACCCACCCACTGTAGAGACTTGTGAGACTGTGGCTTTGCACTCCCCAGGATGATACAGTGGTCAACCCACCCACTGTAGAGACTTGAGAGACTGTGGCTTTGCACTCCCCATGATACATCAATTTGCATGGAGCCCCGTCGTGGATCTGGCGTGGTGCTGTCATCCGGCTGAGGTGCCCCCCCTTCCCTTCCCCCTGAGTTGCCTGTTGTATTTCTATCTGATGCCCCTGCAGTGTTCTCTCCGTTCCAGGACAGGTATCGTGTGTGGGCCTCGCCCATGCATTTTGGGCCCAGTGGTCCACGGACATTGAAATGTGCATACCTGTACTACTAATCGTGATGTATATATTTGGAATGTGTATATATTGATGTATATATGTGCTTACTGATTTTTGATACATTACAATGTTTGAACTAATTTCCTTTTGTCTTAGCATTCTTCCGGGGGGGTTGGGGGTTGTTACTGTGATGTGTGGAAATGCATTGGTGTGTGTGTTGTAGTGGGTGAGGGTCGGGGTGGGGGTGGGGGTGTTGCATGTGTGTCCCCCTGACTTTTGCCTCTCCCCTCCCTTATGTCGTAGGTGCAGTACTCACTGTTGTCTTTGGCGCCTACGTTGCTGGTGTTCGTAGAGGAGCAGGAAGACAAGCGCAGGGAGTATTTGTAGTTCGGGCTCCATGGTGGGCTCCTTCCTCGTGGAGTGTGTTAAGGTGAGCGTTTTCCCATTGCAAAAGCTGTTTCCGCCGTGTTTTTATCCACGGTGAATCCGCCCCGGAAAAGGTGGCGGATTGGCGGGTTGTGATACTGTGGGCGGTACATTGTCTCCCGCCTGTCTGTTGGTGGTGACCGCCGCGCTGCTTGTCTGTACCGCCGTGGCGGTCGGAGGGTTAAAGTGGCTGTCTATGTTGGCTGTTTCTGCCACGGTCATAATTCCCTTTATTTGTCCGCCGGCCTGTTTGCGGTATTGCTGCAGCTTTAACACCGTCCGCCAGGGTTGTAATGACCCCCTTTGTCACTAAAATAAAGTACCTTTATTTTTAGTAACTCTGAGTATTGTGATTCTTATGAGATAGTGCTATATGATGTAAGTGGTATAGTAGGAGCTTTGCATGTCTCCTAGCTCATCCTAAGCTGCTCTGCTATAGCTACCTCTATCAGCCTAAGCTGCTAGAACACTACTAATCTACTAATAAGGGATAACTGGACCTGGCACAAGGTGTAAGTACCATCAGGTACCCACTATAAGCCAGGCCAGCCTCCTACAGTTTCATGTCGACTTTCTGTGGCATAGCAAAATTTGCTGGGGCCCCTTTGCAATGTACGTGAAGCCCCTCCTCCCCTCCTTTCCAGACTCATTCAGCAGCTCTCAGGTCAGGGTACTGTGCGGGGGGGCCCCTGGAGCTCAGGGACCCCGCACTGCGGGGGCTAATCTAACAACACTGCACCCTTTCACCCATGCGCTATGACGAGTGCCACAGGCATGAAGCGCTATATAAATAAAACTGGCTGCACACCCACCCAGGCACACACACCCCACACACCCACCACAAACACACACATCATCCATTCAGTAAGTCCCAGGAGCTGGACATGGAAGAAGGAGGCATTGGCTGTAATTCACTGGCCCCATCAGAGTTTCATGGCGGAGGTCCCTGGTAGACGTCCATGAAGCGCAGCGCTAGCGCCGCCTGCTGGTGGGATGTATGGATCCCTTCCCCTCATCGGTGGCTACCATCAGGCCTCTGTCCCATTCAAACTCGACCCCTGAAACTGAGGGATTTAGCTTTCTCGTCCTAAAATGCTTCTCATTGTCTGCCTGATGGGACTCTTAGGAACCAGAGGATGGTTCACACTGGGGTAGGTCTGCGAAACGTATTCACCGCAAATAAACAATTCCAGTTGTGAACAAAGAAACACATTTAAAAAACAAGGACAAGTTGGAAGGCTTGGGGAAATAAAGCAAACTGAGCCCCCGTTAAGTTGATAATTCAGACTTTGCACTCAGTGCGTGCAGAGATGAACAGCAGGATGAGGAGTTCCCGTGGGGTGCGGGCTCGGGGTCTGTGGGCAGGTGCCAGCTGGCCCCAAACACTGCCCAGACGGGTCGGGGCGCTCAGGAGCCTGTCCTCGTGCCAAGGCCGGGCATTTAATGACTGCGGCAGCACCACGCGCTGATGTCAACGTCAGCAGCTGCCCTAATGCCACAGGTGAGTCCGTCACACCATTTATGCAAATCCAGCAGGTAACTCCGTGCTGACGCAGCTCCTCGTCAGAGCCGATCTCCCAGAACAGCGGCTGGATCACTGGTTTGCCTCCAGGCGCTTGCATCACTTGATTGGCTGCTGGTGGTGTCGGTCACACCAGTGTAGGGGACGGGCACGCCTCAGGCTGCCTGGCCTGTCACTCCTGGGTGATGTGATCACCTACATTTTCTGCTGCAATGGCTCCACTCATGCCTGACTGCTGTCGACAGTAATAACACCCAGTAGGCACATTGCACACGGGGAGGCACTAGATGACATTTTTTAGAGAGTAGCGGAAGGAGGGGGTGTTGGTGGCTTTGAGTTACGTAGTGCATTTTTAGGGTTTCATTTTAAATTCCCCACCTTTCAATCAGGACATCTTAAAACATTTAACTCAGCCTATGGTTGAGTCTTAGACCTGACTGCCTTAGGGTGGGATTCACCCAACATTTTGCCTGCCTCCCTCCACTTTTCTGATCAAATGTTTACTGCTGACCAGTGCTAAGGTGCATATGCTCTCTCTCCTAAACATGGTAACATTGGCTCCTACCCAACTGGCATATTTTATTTACCTGTACCTCCCTAGTAAAGTGCACTACATGTGCCCAGGGCCTGTAACTTAAATGCTACTAGTGGGCCTGCAGCACTGATTGTGCCGTCCACGTAAGTAGCCCCTTAACCATGTCTCAGGTCTGCCATTGCAAGGCCTGTGTGTGCAGTTTCACTGCCACTTCGACTTGGCATTTAAAACTACTGAGGGGAGGGGGCCACATCCCTATTTCAATTGGGGGAATCCTCTAAAACCAAGATGGAGGATTTCTTAAGGCAGGGATTACCTCAGCTCAGGACACCTTAGGTGCTATCCTGACTGGTGGGTGACTTCTCCTTGTTTTTCACATTATCTCCTCCGGACTTGCAGCCAAAAGTGGGGGCTGTGTCCGGAGAGGTGGGCATCTCCACTAGCTGGAATGTCCTGGGGCGCTGTAACAACAGGCATGAGCCTTTGAGGCTCACCGCCAGGTGTTAAACTTCCTGCAGGGGGAGGCGAGAAGCACCTCCACCCAGTGCAGGCTTTGTTCCTGGCCACAGAGTGACAAAGGCACTCACCCCATGTGGCCAGTAACCCGTCTGGTTGTGGCAGGTTGGCAGGAACTGGTCAGCCTAACACTGGTGTTTGGACTGGTTAGAGATGCCCTCTGTGTGCATTTTTGAATAAATCCCACACTGGCATCAGTGTGGATTTATTGTGCTGCAAAGTTTGATACCAAACTTACCAGATTTCAGTGTAGCCATTATGGAACTGTGGAGTTTGTGTTTGACAAATTCCCAGACCATATACTCTTATGGCTACCCTGCAGTTACAATGTCTAAGGTTTTGCTTAGACACTGTAGGGGCATAATGCTCATGCAACTATGCCCTCACCTGTGGTATAGTGCACCCTGCCTTAAAGCTGTAAGGCCTGCTAGAGGGGTGACTTACCTATGCCACAGGCAGTGGGATGTGGGCATGGCACTCTGAGGGGAGTGCTATGTCGACTTAGTCATTTCCTCCCCACCAGGACACACAAGCTGTGAGGCAGTGTGCATGTGCTGAGTGAGGGGTCCCCTGGGTGGCATAATACATGCTGCAGCCCTTAGAAGCCTTCACAGGGCCCTTGGTACCAGGGGTACCAGTTACAAGGGACTTATCTGTGTGCCAGGGCTGTGCCAATTGTGGGAACAAAGTACAGTTTAGGGAAAGAACACTGGTGCTGGGGCCTGGTTAGCAGGGTCCCAGCACACTGTCAATCATAACTAGCATCAACAAAAGGCAAAATGTTAGGGGGTAACCTTGCCAAGGGAGGCATTTCTCTACAATTCCCCTGATATTACCACAAACATTGCAGCCCTGTCAAGATTCCCAGATCCATGTATGATGTGCTGTTCATTTCCAGGTTTTGTCTTTGACTTCTATTGTTATAGTCTTCTTTTTTCATTATAAAACAGACTACAACTCCCAGAATGCAAATAAAAAAACTTGGCATGAAGCAGCACATTGGAATTGGAAACTTGGCAGCTAAGCTTTGCATGCAGCAAACTCAAATGCATTCAACAGTGGCATGACAAAACTGGACGGAGCCCTCCTGCAAAATACATGGAGGGGGTCTCCCACTCTCCAGATCCAGTCAGAAGCTCTCAGGCCGGACACCCACCACCCATTCAGAGTGCCAGAGGGGGACCCCTGGAGCTTGGGCCCACCCCTGCTCTGCAGACGCTGTGGAGGCCTGACATTCAGTCTCCCATACCTTGCAACATACAGTGTGCCTTTACAAGTTCAAAACTGCCCTGGTTTGCAAATGTGACCCACTTTATTAGCTATCAGGTTTTCTAACATGTAGGAAGCTGCCCTGGTATACCAGGTCCAGGTATCCCCTCTTGGTGAAGTGTAGGCAGTGTCTAGAGGCCCGGCTCTCTAGAGATAGCTGTGGACGAGCAGCTAAGGCTTATCTAGGAGACATGCAAAGCTCATGCAATATCACTGTTGTCACACACCACTTATACACATGAATGAATACACTCAGTGTTACAAAAATAAAGGTACTTTATTATGGTAACACAGCACCAAAATAACTATAGAGGCAATAGTCCTTTAGGAGGTAAGTAATACACACATTATATACACTAGTTGTCAGAAATAGGCATAAGAATAGTTAGAAAACAGCGCAAATAGTATGCAACACACTAGAGAATTGTGTCCCTAGGAGGAGCACAAACCATATACTAATAAAATGTAATGCCAGAGTGTCACCCCCACCCAGGTAAATGGAGTGTGTAGATGGGTGCTAGGGGTACGAGGAAAGCACAAAGGTAAGTACCACAACACCCCCAGCAACCAGGAAAGCAGGAGTAAATTACTAGAATTTCCCAAAACACCCACTTAGAAGAAAAGAAGAGAACTGCAAAACCCAGAGATGACTGCAAGAAACTAACAGTGGATTCCTGGAGAGGAAGACCTGTGGAAAGAGGGGACCAAGTCCAGAAGACACAGTGGAGTCCAGTGGGGGCAGGAGCCCCTACCCACCAAGCTAAGGATTGCAGGAATTGGTCGACAGTGAAGAAGTAAAGTCAGCACTGCAGCCCTGGAGTGGGAGTCGAGTTCTTGGAGGATGCAGGTGATATCCCACGCTGGAAGAAAGATTGCAGTTGGGTTTGCGTGTCCGGATTCCACCAACAATCCTTGGCACAGGCAAAACTCACGGTTGGCGGAAAGTGGTGTTGTCGAGGACCAGCAAGGCCCAGTAGGACTCAACCCAGGAGGAGGAGTCAGAGGGGGCCCTCAGCATCGCAGAAAGCCCACAGAAGCACAGGCAGCATGCACAGGAGTCCCACAGGACGAGGACACAGACTGTGCAAATGTAGCCCCTGCAGCACTACAAAAAGGAGTCCCACACCGCAGGAGAACCACTCAGGGAGCTGTGTGTCACAGGAAGGACTGAAGACCCCTTGGAAGAAGTGCCAACAAGCCTTGGCAGCTACAAAAGACGTGGTGCACAGGGGTACTGTCATGCATGGGAAGACAAGGGCTTACCTCCACCCAAGTTGGACAGCTGGTACAGAGGACCGATGAGACCTCTTCTGACTACCACCTGTGATGGAGGATCCATGCAGCTCAGCAGGAGAAGGGATCCACGCAGCAGGTCGCTGTTGCTCTTGGTGCCTGCAGATGCCGGGGAGTGACTCCATCACTCCGAGGGAGATTCGTTCTTCTTTCCTGTGCAGACTGAAGACGGGCTGTCCTCGGAGGATGCACGGCTGGGGAAATGTTGCAGAAGCTGAAAGAAGCCGTGGAAACAATGTTGCAGGCAACGTCTTTGTCTTTGTTGCAGATTGTCGGGTCCTGGAGAGTCCAGATGCAGTTTCTTTGGTCAGAAGTCAAAGTCAGGGATACAGAGGAATCCTACTGGAATCTTGCAAGCGAAATTTGAGAAACCACCCAAAAGAGAAACCCTAAATAGCCCTGAGAGGGGGATTGGTCACCTAACTGGGTGACCTCCTATCAGGTGGGGGCTCTGACGTCACCTGCCTAGCCTGGCCACTCAGATGCTACCAGAATTCCCTGCCAACCTTGGATTCAAGATGGCAAAACCCTGGGACCCTCTGGAGGAGCTCTGGGCACCACCCCTGTCGTGGTGATGGACAGGGGAGTGGTCACTCCCCTTTCCATTGTCCAGTTTCATGCCAGAGCAGGGACTGGAGGTCCCTGATCTGGTGTAGACTGGTTTATGCACGGAGGGCCCAAATGTGTCCTCCAAAGCATACCAGTGGCTTGGGGAGGCTACCCCTCCCAAGCCATGTAACACCTGTTTCCAAAGGGAGAGGGTGTAACACCCCTCTCCTACAGGAAATCCTTTGTTCTGCCTTCCTGGGCTTGAGCTGCTCAAGTAACAGGAGGGCAGAAACCTGTCTGTGAGGCGGTAGCAGCTGGGGCTGCCTGGAAAACCTCAGAAGGCTGTGGAAGCAATACTGGGGATCCTCTAAGGATTCCCCAGAGTGCATGGAATCATACAGTCAATACTTGCAAAAGTATTGGGGTATGATTCTGACATGTTTGATAGCAAACATGCCTAGGTTTCGAGTTACCATTATGTAGCTGGACATAGGTAGTGACCTATGTCCAGTACATGTTTAAAATGGCGTACCCGCACTTACAGAGTCCAGGAAAATGGGTCTGGAGTTTGTGGGGGTACCTCTGCTAGTGCAGGGTGCCTTCACACACAGGTACATGCACCCTGCCCTCTGGGCGGAGAGGGCCGACTATAGGGGTGACTTATAGTGACCTTGTGTAGTGACCTGCATGCACGCGGTTAACACAGACTGCAATGGCAGGCCTGCAGAACCCTTTGCATGGGCTCCCTATGGGCGGCAGAATAACTACTGCAGCCCATAGGGATCCCCTGGAATCCCAATGCCCTGGGTACCCCAGTACCATATACTAGGGGCTTACATGGGGACCCCAGTATGCCAATTGTGGGATAAAATACAGAGTTTTGGGAGAGAGAGCATAATTCCCTGGGGTCCTGGTTAGCAGGATCCCAGTGATCACAGTCAAACACACTTACGTCATGCAGGAAAAGGGGGTAAACATGCCAAGAAAGAGGGTACTTTCCTACATAACAGAGCCATTTTTGTTTTTGTTCCCAGGCCTATATTATGTCCCAGTCCGACCCTAATCATGTCTGATTACTATTCATATTGTATTTGAGCTACCACTTCTTGGACTGCGTTGACTGCTTTCTATAGCAATGTTTGAGAGACTCGACCAGAAAATGAATAACTGGATAATAACTAAATGAAATGAACTAGAGTTAAGTTTTGAAACACCAATGTAAATATCAGCATCCTCCGCACATACTGCCCAGTAAATATCCACTCCCAGTGGGTATGTTTTAGTCAATGAATTAGGCTACTTAACATCTAATCTCAGCCTTACCACTTCACCTAAATGTGCTGGAAATAAACACAGTACTCTAAAGCTAGGCTGTGATCGTTCCCTTAGAAGGGTAGCTCCTTGGCCTTACATCCGATCACTGCCACCCCAGTTGTAGTCCATTGGACACCAAGAGACACGGTTTTTAATTCTGACTACCCATTTGGCAAAACTGTGTGCTCTTGGACAATCACTTTTTGAATTTATACCTTTACTCCCTTGCTGGCAAGATTGGGAGTACATAGAAACAATATAGAACTGTGAGTAAGCGTAAAGTCAGAAAAAAACCTGGATATTACCAGGAGGAGGGGAGAAGTGTCCAACCGTGAGACTTATTCACAAAATGCAATATGGAGGTAAATGTGTAGTCTCTGCAGCAACTAGGAGCTTGCTGCAGTCTTGGGTTTACTACTTTAACAAACTGATTGATCCTGGACAAACCACACTTTCCCTGGGCCCCTGTCCACTTATGTCACAGCATGGAATCACTATGAAACAGGTTTACTGTAAGAACTAAACATTAATCGCATACTCCTAGGACATGTCCCCAGCACGGTTTTCATTCAAACATCCAGGGCTGTCTTTGGCCTATGAGTTGGATTTGCACATCAACAGCTGTATGTGGTCCCAAAGCTGCATTGTGCAGGACCCCTGCTGTCCCGCAGGTCCCCCTTCCTAGCTGCAGTAGGCATCCCTTCCACAGCTCACATAGGGCTAAAAGAGTCAGAGCTGCTTGTCTATTGAGGGAATTTAAAGGGTCAGGAACCACAATGCAAGGCAATGGGCATTCTTCAGTGCCTCTCTGCAGGCGGGGGCAAGAGTCATGATTAGAGCACAAACTTGCAAAACACAGGATGAATGGCCAACCTAACACTCAGGCATTAGCAGTTTTACTACTTAAAAGTGTGTCAACATGTATGCATTTATTATGATTCACAAACTCATCTCCAAATATTACCCACCTGGAAATGGCCAGGGGGTAACTCCAGTAAATGTTTGACTAACACCCCTCCCAGCGTAGGAAGAGGAATGAGACAGCTCTAGTCTATGTGGGGGTGCAGGGGAAGGGTGTTATCCATGGGGAATATGATTTGCTGTTGGAGAAGAACCTCCATGTTCTCAATGTGGAGATGTTGCCTGCATATAACTCAATATTTGGAACCGACAGATGTCACATGACTTTCTAAATCATACATTTAGAAAGCTGTGACTGGTGCAGATTTCCAGTCTTACGGCTAGGAATGTTTGTGAATTCCCAAAAGTTATGAATGTACACCCTTGAGGAGTCTGCACACCAGTGCAAATGTACAACCTTTCCTTCGCAATCGGACACACAAGAAATTTAAGTGAAGAGAACTTTGTAAATAAAGTTTTAGTCTAACCAATATTAGTGGTCCTCAACAACAGTTTTTTTGCTGCCCAAGTTGCGGGTACGGTAATACATCTTTTGAGGTTCAGGTTCACAAAATGAGTGAGAAATTACCATCATTCCAAGGTTTCTGATGTTGAAATGACAGTGACAATTGTTGAAAAGCTCAGAATGCTGATCCCTGCTTAAATTCTTGTTTTCACGGGGATAGAGAATTGCAGGGTGTGAGTGTGGTTTTGTAACAAAAGCATCATTGACTCTACTGAAGATACTCAGCATCATTGCATTTGTAGCTCGCTTACCCGTGGTAACAGAACACGGCTTCAGGTACTGGCACATTATAGGTCAGGATCATCATCTAGAAAGTCTGTGAAGCTGATTCAATTTTATGCAAGTTGAAACCAATAATTGTATAATTTAGGAAAGTAACATGTATGGTGAGTGAAAAATTATAACATGCTAAACCTAGAAGATGGAGCCTGCCTTCCCTGTAATCCATGCCTCAGAAAAGGGCAACAAAATGGCCGCCTTCAAGAAATGACTGGTAGCCATACATTGGATTTAGGCTCTAATACTGCACCACTAGAAGCTGAAAACTGTCATCCATACAACCTAAGACATAGTCTGTGTGAGCCTGCTGAAAACGGTGGCTTTCCCTATTAGAGTCTCTAAAGAGTCGCATTGAAGAAAGACAGTGAGATCTCACCTAGCCAAAAGCTTGTTAAAAGTGTCTCTCGATTGCTGAACCCTTTATTTGAGGTGTTTTAATGTAGTCCTGTGCCTGACTCTTTACACTGAGAGGCTTTATTAGTGTAGTCTGGTGCTGAACTCTTTACACAAAGTGTCTCATTAATGCTGTTAGGTGCTGAACTCTCTACACAAAGTGTCTCATTAATGCTCTTAGGTGCTGAACTCTTTACACAAAGTGTCTCATTAATGCTGTTAGGTGCTGAACTCTCTACACAAAGTGTCTCATTAATGCTCTTAGGTGCTGAACTCTTTACACAAAGTGTCTCATTAATGCTGTTAGGTGCTGAACTCTTTACACAAAGTGTCTCATTAATGCTGTTCGGTGCTGAACTCTTTACAAAAAGTGTCTCATTAATGCTGTTAGGTGCTGAACTCTTTACACAAAGTGTCTCATTAATGCTGTTCGGTGCTGAACTCTCTACACAAAGTGTCTCATTAATGCTGTTAGGTGCTGAACTCTTTACACAAAGTGTCTCATTAATGCTGTTAGGTGCTGAACTCTTTACACAAAGTGTCTCATTAATGCTGTTAGGTGCTGAACTCTTTACACAAAGTGTCTCATTAATGCTGTTCGGTGCTGAACTCTACACAAGTTGTCTCATTAATGCCATTAGGTGCTGAACTCTACACAAGTTGTCTCATTAATGCCATTAGGTGCTGAACTCTTTACACAAAGTGTCTCATTAATGCTGTTAGGTGCTGAACTCTTTACACAAAGTGTCTCATTAATGCTGTTAGGTGCTGAACTCTACACAAGTTGTCTCATTAATGCCATTAGGTGCTGAACTCTTTACACAAAGTGTCTCATTAATGCTGGTAGGTGCTGAACTCTACACAAGTTGTCTCATTAATGCCATTAGGTGCTGAACTCTACACAGGTTGTCTCATTAATGCTGTTAGGTGCTGAACTCTACACAGGTTGTCTCATTAATGCTGTTAGGTGCTGAACTCTACACAGGTTGTCTCATTAATGCTGTTAGGTGCTGAACTCTACACAGGTTGTCTCATTAATGCTGTTAGATGCTGAACTCTTTACACAAGGTGTCTTGTTAATGCTGTTCGGTGCTGAACTCTCTACACAAAGTGTCTCATTAATGCTGTTCGGTGCTGAACTCTCTACACAAAGTGTCTCATTAATGCTCTTAGGTGCTGAACTCTACACAAGTTGTCTCATTAATGCCATTAGGTGCTGAACTCTACACAAGTTGTCTCATTAATGCTGTTAGGTGCTGAACTCTACACAGGTTGTCTCATTAATGCTGTTAGGTGCTGAACTCTTTACACGAGGTGGCTCATTAATGTTAGTAAAGGCTGAACCCTTTACACAAGGTGTCTCATTAATGCTGTTAGGTGCTGAACTCTTTACACAAGTTGTCTCATTAATGTTGTTAGGGTCTGATCTCTTTACACAAGGTGTTTAATTAATGCTGTCAGGTGCTGAAGTCTTTACACATAGTGTCTCATTAATGTTCTCATTAATGCTGTTAGGTGCTGAACTCTTTACACAAAGTGTCTCATTAATGCTGTTAGGTGCTGAACTCTTTACACAAGGTGTCTCATTAATGCTGTTAGGTGCTGACCTCAACACAAAGTGTCTCATTAATGCTGTTAGGTGCTGAACTCTACACAAGTTGTCTCATTAATGCTATTAGGTGCTGAACTCTTTACACAAGGTGTCTCATTAATGTCATTAGATGCTGAACTTCTCACACAAGGTCTCTCGTTAATGTAGTTTGCTGCTGAACTCTTTACACAGAGAGGTTTTATTAATGTAGTCCTGTGATTAACTTCTTACACTGTGTGTCTTATTATTGTAGGTATGTGCCAAATTATTTATTTGTGAGTGTTTTATTAACGTAGTTAGGTGCTGAACTCTTTACACGAAGAAGTTTTATTAATGTAGTCTGGTGCTGAACTCTTTACTCAGCTGTGTTTTACTTATATAATTATGTGCCAACGTCTTTGCTTAGAAGTATTTTATTAATGTAGGTAGGTGCTAAACTATTTACACAAGGTGTTTTAATAAATAACCCAGTGCTGAACTATTTACACAAGGTGTTTTAATAAATAGCCCGGTGCTGAACTCTTTACACAAGGTGACATTTCATTTTAGTTTGGTGCTAAACTCTTTATATGAGGTGTCCTATTAATGTGGTCCGTTGCTGAACTCTTTACACAAGGGGCCCAATTCACCAAGGTAAACTTAGACTAAAAGTCAAATTTAGGCAAAAAGTCTACGTTTTGACCTAAAGTCTAACGTTACTACGAGTAAAGTAAAAATTTTGGTGTAAGTTTAGACTTTTTGTGTAAATTTAGACCAAACGTCTAAATTTATACTAAACTTCTAACTTTACTACAAATAAACTTAGACTTTTGTTCTAAAGTTAGACTTTTGCTCTAAGTTTACCACTGTGATTCGGTCCAAGGTGTGTTTTATTAATGCAGTCCATTGTGAACTCTTTACACAAATTGTTTTATTAATGCAGCCCGGTGCTGA